>NC_060125.1:332422741-333672741 GCF_021461395.2 Schistocerca americana
TTGTTGAGTACTTCAAAAACATAACTGTACAGAAAAACAGTGATGAATACGCGCTTACAGACAGGCAGCCCTTGAGACTCGTCCAATTCCACATGCATACTGGAAGTGCAAGAGCAACAGAGTAGTCTGCCATCAGGTGCCTGCGACTCACATCACAGTTTGTCTCCATACAGCTGCTTTTTTAAAGTGCTCAACAAAGGCGAACAAGTGGCACTGAGGGTATTGCTGAACTGGGGGTCTTATAGGAACCCTTTGCCGTGATACCCACGCAAATGTCGATGTCGCAACATCCTTGACCACATCACGGGCAGGCGAGGAACAGGAGGCTGGGAAAGAGTAAGGAACCTTTACTACCTCGGACTAGCCGCCCACTGTGGCCGAGCGGTTCTAGGCGCTTCAGTCCGGAACCGCACTGCTGCTACAGTCGCAGGTTCGAACCCTCGTCGGGCATGCATGTGTGTGATGCCCTTAGGTTAGTTAGGTTTAAGTAGTTCTAAGTTCTAGGGGACTGATGACCCGAGATGTTAAGTCCCACAGTGCTCAGAGCCATTTTAACCATTTACTGCTTCGGACAGTGTTCAGATTTCGTTGAATGGTTTTGAACGGTCCATATTGCTTGCAGTCGGTCCACAAGAACCAAAACTGGAGTCTCACTGAACTTCAAAGAGGTGCCATCATGTTCAATGTGGTTGCTGACCCAAAATGTCCTTAAAGAAGGGTAGAACCCAGTGGTTTAAGCAGCGTCAAGAGTTGTCGAGAATGTAGTCCTGATGCCCATCACATTGCGAATTGTCGTTTCCGATGGCGAAACTTGTAGAATCAACGCCACAACAAAAACGGTGGTTGCACTGACACCATTTATGTCATCCCTAAGGACCTTTCGTGTCGATTTTGAGCGACGGTGCGTCTGAAATGTCGACAGCCACATATTAGAAAACCACGTGAATGATCACAGCGTTTCGCGAGTTTTATCTCCATCGTAGAGGCTTCCAAAGAAGGGATGATAAGCGAGTAAGAGCGGGATATGACGATATTCCATCGCGCGGTGTCTCCAGAGTGGCACAGTTCGGAAATGTGGAAAAATTTGGTGGCGTTGTGATACCATTTACGCGCCTTATAAACTTCTGATCCGCGTCTTTTTCTTTCTTTTGGACGTTGTAGGCACACTTGAGCTAATTTCAAACTGACAGGAGAAAATTACAACATTCGAAAAGTGATAGTTAACTTGTACTGCACAATGTATTTGTATTTTTATACTTCAAAAGAAGAAAATTATTGCTGAAAATCTGAAACTGTTCTGAAGTCGAAATTAATACGCGTTTTCTCACGTGTTCTTGCATTCCTCCAGAGTGCAAACTAATCTTCCTCAAGGTCGGCTTCCATCAGTATTCCATTCTTCTGTAAACAATTAATGTCAGCGTATTAAAACTATGATCAATCGAACTGATAGTTCGGTAATATTCACTCCCCTTACCACTTTCTTTCTTTGGAGTTAGAATTATCATATTGTTCTGAAGGATTGAGGGTAGTGGTTCTGGATTACAGACATTGCACACTAGTCGTAATATTTAAGTGATGGCTGTGTTCCGCAAGGAACCCTGAGTGAACGTCGTCTGGACCAGGGGCCTTGTATTTATTGACTTAGGGCCTATCTGTGATCTATCAAATTCCTCTGTAAATATAGTATCGCCTTTATCTTGTTCATCTGCTTCGTCTTCTTTTTCAATAATACTGCCTTGAAGTCGAATTCCGGTTAATAACCTTTCTGTTTATTGTTTCCCTCTTCCATTTTTCTCTTATTTTGATCAGTAGACTGACATCTGAGATAGAATAGTAAAACTTGTTCGCACATACAACCAATATTGCTTCAGGGATACTGGAAATAAGTCAGAAAAAAATTGAAATCCTTTGACGAAGCAAGGTTGCCACTCTTCGCAGGTATTAGGTTGGTACATAAGTTCGTAGCGTTCTTATTCCGCGTGTTGTTATTTCGGTTGCCCGGGATTTATTTATCGATTGTCTTACATTATTTGTAATTCACTGCTGCTATTTGAATTTACATATTTTAATTTTATTGTTTGGAGATAGTGAACGGAGATTCAGACGCTATGAAATGGAGTGCCAAGAGGAGATATCTGAAGATTTTCGAACTATTCTTCTGTTTGAGGTCAATAAAGGGGTGGAGGCACTCACAATACATGGAGGTAAAACCGTTGGACACAGCACGGCAATAAAATGGTTTTCTCAATTTAAGAAGTATCGTTTTGACATTAGTGACTCTCCATGTTCAGGAAGCCCATAGGGGTTTGATGAAAACAGTAAAACACATTAATCCACAATAATCCACGTCTGTGTACTCGAGAACAATTAATGTGATAAACTGTAATCATTCCACCATTGTGAGACATTTCCATGGAAAAGGGAAGATTCAAGAATCGATTGTTTGGGTACGCATGTCCTTAGTCAAAATCATAAAAATCAATGGAAAACCATAAGTGTATAACTCTGCTTGCTCCCCATCAATTGGCTCGTGAGCAACACCGATCATTGCTATCCCTGTTTTGTTTTTGGTAGCGAGAAATAGTGTCTTTATACTAACATGAGGACCAGAAAGAATTGTTGATCCCAAACAAAGCAGGAACACCCCGAACAAAGACCTGAGTGCATTCTCAAAAAATTATATTAGGCAGCGGATGGTTTGGTGTACTACGAATTGCCTCTCCGAGGCGTAACCATCATGGCTGACGTTTATTGTTAACAACTTGAGGTGCCTTGCTGACAGTCACCCAAAAAAGACGGCGAGGAAGTCTGGGTGAAGTGAGTGTACTCCACGATAACGCCCGCCCACATTCTGCTAGACTGACAATAAACACTAAATAGCAGATGGGTTAGGAAGTCATTCCACATCTGTCTTATTCATCTGATCTTGCGCTGTTACCTTTTATTTCTTTCCTCTTCAAGGAACTTTCTTTCCGGATGAAAATACACTATGAACAAGCCTCTACGAGTTCTTCGCTCCAAAACCACAAGCTTTCTACAGTCGCGGAATCGACAAGTTACCCCAGCGTTGATGGACTTTGTAAACAGTGAAGAAGAATATATTACTGATGACTAAAGTCTCTGTTATGTATGTTTGTTGTTGCCGGCCGGAGTGGTAGAGCGGTTCAAGGTGCCTCAGTCTGGAACCGCGCTGCCGCTACCGTCGCAGGCTCAAATCCTGCCTCGGGCATGGATGTGTGTGACGTCCTTAGGTGAGTTAGGTTTAAGTCGTTCTACGTTCTGGGGGACTGATGACCTCAGATGTTAAGTCCCAGCCATTTGAACCATTTTTTTGTACGTTTATTGTATTTATTAAATTTATGGAGAAACGCTACGAACTTATCCTACGACGCAGTATTTAAGAGACTGTAAGTGGTTCCTCCAGTAAGTGCGTAAGTACACATACATAGATGTTTCGAAGTTTGTAGCCAGCTATCGTCTTTCGGACAACCTGTATAATAAATGAGCTGTTCGCTTCGTACTCCCCTTGACGTTATCCGAATCTGACGAGCGCTGGTGAACAGTAAGTTGCTGTCACGCTGTTCCATACGGAGCGCACGTGTTCTGCGGTGAGCATCAGGTGCGCGGGGGCCGTCTCCGCTGTCGCGACGCCTCGGCGGGCGTCGTGACGCCACCGTCCCCGCCCCCGTATTACACGTGACGTACGAGTCAGCCGCGATCCTGAGTTAGTGCCGCGCCAGCCATCCGTCATTATTCCAGCCGGGAGCCTCCGCCCCCCACCCCGGCCTCTGCCTCCGAAGTTCCCCCGGGGACGGCCGGCGTGTCTGGCGGTGCCACGCGCCCGCCCGCCAGCCTCTTTCACCCCCCAGACGTCGTCGCGGCAACCGCCGAGCCGATTACCGTCCCATCACGGAGCGGCTGTTCCTAATGGTTTTCAAATTTATGTCCGCCCGCCTGTTTACGTCTCGGTACTTATGCAAAGAGCGGCATTTGCAACAATCTCTGCCGCCAGCGCCGCCGCAGAGGCAGCACGAACGCCGCTGTTTCGCCAAATGCCTTCTGCGGAATGGAATGCAAATTCAGACCGTCCCACCCGAACTGCCAGAAAATCTTTCAGCGTCGTAATTTGCTTGTTCCTTTCGAATCTGAATTTTAAGATGTTTATTTCATCGCTGTCGAAGAATGCCCTACCACTGAAATGTTCTTAAACGGGAATTTAAATAGTTAAAGCAAAATACGTCGATAACGTCCACCGAGCTGTACCCAGCCCATGATTCCTTAGAAGTTTTTGCACATGGAATACAATCAGTTCGCAGTCCTTTCATTAACACTCAGGAGATGTATTTGCAATTGTGATTACGGGCAGCCTCCAACTGTAGAATGGAATAATGATATTGAAAATTTGTGCTGAACCGGGACTCGAACCCGTATTGACCGCGCGTCGCGAGCGGTCACCTTGACAACTTCGGCTATCCGTGCACGCTTCACGAACAGACCCAAACTTCCGTATGTCTTCGTCCGTGTATCATTAACCTGTAATCAGACGCTTACTGTAAATGCCATAAAGGGGAGACTTTTAATTACAAGTCGGTACCCCGGTATAGACGGATAAATACAGTATAGCAATGCCTGTGTTTGTGGGAACATTGCATCTTACTTGTTACAAATACAGGCACTACACTATCGTATCTCCGTAAGAGCTGTTTAAACCAAAGAAAACTATTGGGGTTATGAAATGGCTTGATGAAGTTAGCTCAGTCGTAAGTAAAAGCCGGTCTACAAACAAGAGAGCTTATAAAACATAGTTGTGACCCGTACTAGAGTTACTCAGACCACTAATATGGGTTGACATACGTGTACAAAGAAGATGTCACAAATGGCATCAGTTTATTTTACTCAAGAGGAAACGTCATGGAATTACCGAAAATCCTGAACTAATAAGCGATACTGAAAGAAGTCAACTGTCCCGCGAAACCTCGATTACAAAGTTTCATGAGCGAACATAAGATTAGACTAATGACAGCATGCTTCCGTACTTGCCACTCTCAGTACTAAAATAATACGAAAGCACGGCTACAATTTGAAGTATCCTTATCATGCAATTCAGAGTGTTTTCTGGAATATCGACGTATATGTAGATGCGGATGCACGCTGCAGGGAGGAACGTGCCTGTACCTAACACGCTATCTCTGGGAATCTGTCTGCACCTGTGTTTCCATCTTAACTTTTCGACTTTAGATCTTGTTAGACTGAGATATTATGATTTGTTACCCATAATGACGTGCTTGTTTACTTGGAACTGAGTTTATAGCTTGACTAACGTTGCGGTTGATATTGGAAGCAAGACTGAAGAAAGATCAACACAAGTTCATAGGATTTGTCGAACTGCAAAAAGCGCTCGGCAATGTAAACTGCTGCAAAATGTCCGAAATTCTGATAATATTGGGGTAAGCTAAAGGGAAAGATGGATAATATACAATATGTATAAAAATCAAGAGGGAACAATAACAGTGAAAGGCCATGAACGAACTCCTCGAATTAAAAAGGGTGTTAGGCAGGGATGTAATCTTTCGCCCCTGCTGATTATTCTATACGTCGAAGAAACAATGAGGGAAAGAAAAGAAAGTTTGAACACTGGGATTAAACTTTAGGTTGAAAGCACATCATTGATAAGTTTCCCTGATAATATAGCTATCCTGAGTGACGGTGAAGAAAAATTACGAGCTCTTCTGAATTGTATGAACAGTCTAATGAGTGTAGAATGTCAATTGAGAGTAAATTGAAGAAAGAAGGAAGTAATGAGAAGTATTATGAATGATAATAGCGGGAAATTTAACGTCGCAATTGTAGATCACGAACTAGATAAATTTAAGGAATTCCGCTACTTAGGCATCAAAAAACCCCGTGACAGACGGAGCTAGGAGGACATGAAATGCAGACAAGCACTGTCAGAAAGGACGTTACTGGCCAAGAGAAGTCTGCTAGTATCAAGGTATCAGTTTGAGAAAGGCATTTTTGGGAATGCATGTTTGGAACACAGCGTTATATGGCAGAGAAACATGGACTGTAGTGAAACAGTAACAGAAGAGAACCAAAGCATTTGGGGTGTGGTGCTACGGAAGAATGTAGAAAATTAGGTTGACTCTTTAGTTTTTCTTGCAGAATCGTCGAAGAAAGTAATATATGGTAAACAGTGACAAAAAAAAGCGACAGGATAATAGGACATATCTTAAGACAACAGGAAATAACCTCTGTGGTACTAGAGGGTCCACAGAGGGCAAAAACTGTAGAAGAATACAGAGACTGGAATACATCCAGCAAATTATTGCGGACGTAGGCTTCAATTGCTACTGTGAAAAGGAGAGGTCGGCTTAGGGGAGAAATTCGTGTGGGGCGGCATCATACCAGTCAGAAGACTGATGGCTCAAAAAAAAGTTAACTCAGTTATCCTTCATGTGTAACGAAAAAAACTACAGGAGAACTTGGAGGAATGTCAGACCGCGAATGTAGGAACCAGGTCGTAGCCCGACATCACGTAATCGAAGTAGCTTGGTCGACCTACTGCCGGTTATGCCACATCTTTAGGACGTCGACACGACCCAAGACGCGACCCACAAAGACAGCTGCTACCATGGATCAGCAGCGGGGAGCAGTGGCCGTAGTAACTCCTCATCATTCGACCAGTTGGGCAGCAAGTGACGCCCAGCTTGTCAATTTATGCCGGTGCTGTAACTCTGCCGCCACTGGGTCGCGATCCAACGACGGCCACCTGTCTGCTCAGCCTGAGTAGCCAACACAGAGCCAGCCCACCACTCCCGCCATTCAGCGTCTGTCCAGACTTCGACTCCCAGCAACGCCATCGCCGCAGTCGGCAAAGCATTAAGATAGATCACCATGCTCGCCGACGTGCTTCACACCGCAGCCTTATGAAGATTGTATGGAAGAAGGTGGGGACCTAGAAACGACGGAGAGATTTCGTCCCCTCCGTAGTCCTCAGTGGCTCACAACAAACCCACAACAGGCTACAGCAGCCAACTCACCCAACCGCCTCACATCGACCACAGGATCATTGTGCCCTTCGGCTCTCAGTGGACCCCCCTCCCACCCCAAAAAACGTTTGCGCGGTACATTAATTATGCTGTACGCGTACGTGGAGACAGTGTTTGCATAGCAATCGCCAACATAGTGTAAGTAAGGCGGAATAAGGGGAACCACCCTGCATTCGCCGAAGCAGATGGAAAACCGCCTTAAAAACCATCCACAGTCTGGCACACCGTACCTCGACACTAATCCGCCAGTATAATGCCACTTCCTTGGACGAGAAATGAAAATCAAAATTAGCTCCAAAATTCCCAAAGATTTCCCCAAAACAAGTTCCAAATTTCAAGTAAAATGAACAAGCAAACAAATTTCCAGTTAACACTATTATTTGGATATTAAACAGTAAATGCAGACAAGCACTGTCAGAAAGGTATCAGGAATCTAATACTTAGTAATTTAGGACTTGCGTAAATTGGACAGAAGTGACTTTCATTACATAACCTGAAGATAACACTATTTAGGAAGTGAACACAGATAGACAACTTATCATTAATATGTAAATAGCAACAGATAAACTATCGATTCGCACAAGTCGCGAGTTCAATTCATCAATGTTCTTTTTGTAACGTCGAAACCGATTTTTTTTTTGGTCATCAGTCTACTGACTGATTTGATGCGGCCCGCCACGAATTCCTTTCCTGTGCTAACCTCTTCATCTCAGAGTAGCACTTGCAACCTACGTCCTCAATTATTTCCTTGACGTATTCCAATCTCTGTCTTCCTCTACAGTTTTTGCCCTCTACAGCTCCCTCTAGTACCATGGAAGTCATTCCCTCATGTCTGAGCAAATGTCCTATCATCCTGTCCCTTCTCCTTATCAGTGTTTTCCACATTTTCCTTTCCTCTCCGATTCTGCGTAGAACCTCCTCATTCCTTACCTTATCAGTCCACCTAATTTTCAACATTCACCTATAGCACCACATCTGAAATCTTTCGATTCTCTTCTGTTCCGGTTTTCCCACAGTCCATGTTTCACTACCATACAATGCTGTACTCCAGACGTACATCCTCAGAAATTTCTTCCTCAAATTGAGGCCGGTATTAATTAGTAGACTTCTCTTGGCCACAAATGCCTTTTTCGCCATAGCGAGTCTGCTTTTGATGTCCTCCTTGCTCCGTCCGTTATTGGTTATTTTACTGCCTAGGTAGCAGAATTCCTTAACTTCATTGACTTCGTGACCATCAATCCTGATGTTAAGTTTCTCGCCGTTCTCATTTCTATTACTTCTCATTACCTTCGTCTTTCTCCGATTTACTCTCAAACCATACCGTGTACTCATTAGACTGTTCATTCCGTTCAGCAGATCATTTAATTCTTCTTCACTTTCACTCAGGATAGCAATGTCATCAGCGAATCGTATCATTGATATCCTTTCACCTTGTATTTTAATTCCACCCCTGAACCTTTCTTTTACTTCCATCATTGCTTCCTCGATGTACAGATTGAAGAGTAGGGGCCAAAGGCTACAGCCTTGTCTTATACCCTTCTTAATACGAGCACTTCGTTCTTGATCGTCCGCTCTTATTATTCCCTCTTGGTTGTTGTACATATTGTATATGACCCGTCTCTCCCTATAGCTTACCCCTACTTTTTTCAGAATCTTGAACACCTTGCACCATTTTATATTATCGAACGCTTTTTCCAGGTCGACAAATCCTATGAAAGTGTCTTGATTTTTCTTTAGCCTTGCTTCCATTATTAGCCGTAACGTCAGAATTGCCTCTCTCATCCCTTTACTTTTCCTAAAGCCAAACTGATCGTCACCTAGCGCATTCTCAATTTTCTTTTCCATTCTTCTGTATATTAATTTTGTAAGGAGCTTCGATGCATGAGGTGTTAAGCTGATTGTGCGATAATTATCGCACTTGTCAGCTCTTTCCGTCTTCGGAATTGTGTGGATGATGCTTTTCCGAAAGTCAGATGGTATATCGCCAGACTCATATATTCTACACACCAACGTGAATAGTCGTTTTGTTGCCACTGCCCCCAATGATTTTAGAAATTCTGATACATAAGAAATACCTCAGCTCTACCGCTGAGTGTTAGCCAAGGCCGAAGATCCGAAGAACGTTACACCGGTGGATTCGTGCCGGCGTGCAGCACGCCTTCCCGCCCGGAAAGCCCTGCGTTAGACGCCAGGGCTAACTGGGCGGACCGTATGAAGATTGTCGCTGGGTCAGCACACCGGGACGGCGTTCCACTGAGTAAGCAGCTAGCTCTTCTGTGCCACTAGTCCTGACTACGTCTGCAGCTCAGCGTGGAATATTACAGCGAAGAAAGGAATGCCCTTGACTCTAGTAGCCCGATGAAATAATGTAAGACTTGTTAATGTTCATGTTCGAGTTGAGTGACTGAAAAAAGGACCATGTATATGGTTAACTGCTGCTTTGTCTTCCTCTTCCTCACACGCCTAAACTGTCTCCCAAACCATCTACGGACCTTAGTAGCTCCACAAGTAGACTCAAACCTGACAAGCAAAAACTGCTCATTTGTATCTCCGGTTATCCCACGGCTGTAACAGTAATGCTACAATTGGACCACACAAATTCCTGCCCACTCACATCTGCTCGTCCTGTTCGACAATGCCTTTTTCGTCCCCCTGCGGTCGAAACGTGAATGACCTGATTCTTACTTTCGATAAATTCGCCGAACAGTAATATCCATGTTGATTCCGCAAACTTTTTTCTGGCGCCCCTTCGCTACTCAATTCCACCCTAACCGAGACAGGTCAGTTACGATTGCCAATAGTCAGTTCACTGTGTGTGAGCGATCTAGATCGATTTAATCGGAAGTGAAAAGGCCAAGAATAGTTAACTGCAAGTAACACACGTTGACTTCGAGACGACAATTAAACAGGAAGTGGCTTACGTTTGGCCCCAAACTAATATAAACAGCTGCAGAATTAATCTCTGGCAGACTTGGTGGAAATAAAATTCGATTATTGGAAGTATCGAGTGATTTTAAATGAAAGGAATCTGAAGACTTCTGAAAACTTTGTTTGTCCTGCCACTCCGATACCCTAACCAAACTGAAGATAATTTTAGCCAAAATAGTAAATTGGTGACAGCGATCTTTTCTCGATGATCAACTAAAAAGAAAAAAACTTTGAAGAACGCAGTTGTTCACCATGCCGACAACGTAAGCCGAATGGGTTAAAACCACCCTGTAGCAATTTTGGTCTTCCGTATACGTTATGTAAAGCTCCAGACAAACATCACGCTACAGAGTTTTCTATCTTTGCGTATGTTATGTTAAAGCTGATTTCCGTGATGAACAAGCGTTTTCATGTTTTCACAGTGCTCGCAAACAGAAGATGGCCCATTAAACGTGCCGAAACTGTTCATTTTTTAAAATGAGAGATTGTGCGATCTTGATTGTTTTTTTTTTTTTTTTCTAATTGAAATTTAGGATTGCTTCATCGAAGACCGTATGCCCCACAAACCTAATAATGAGCACGTTGATGACTTTTTTGGTTATCTAATTCACACCTATTTTCTTGCTGATAGCGATATTTCACCCATTATGTTGGCCGACTTTGGCAGTAGTTCTGAACGGACTACCAACTGCTGCGAGGCATTCCACTCTAAATCGAACGCTCGGTTTTACTCTTCCCATCCCAACATATACCGTGTGCTAGAGACATTAAAGGGTTTTCAAATTGAAACTTGTGTTGAAATAAGAATGGAGAAGAAAACTACTCCAAAGAAAAATCCGGGACAAACAAAACTACACAATAGAACAGACGAAAATGTTGTGTATTTAAACCATCACCCATTATGAATACCTGCGAAACAGCTGCTAGACGTTTCTTCCACCTACATAATAATAATATTTGTGCTTGACAACTGCAACTTTGTTTGTACTCTAATTACGTTATGACAACCAAAAAAAAGTCAAACGTTTAAAACTATACCTATTGCATGTGGAAAGTCCTAAGTCTGTGTAAAATGTGAAGGTAAATGTTAAGGTAATGTGGTTTGCTTAAGGAAATCAACACATACGCTATGGAAAAATAAGATGGCATCTAATGGGAACCAGTACGTCAGCTGTTGGATAAATATGGTAGCTGACGGGAATCAAGACGTCTATTTCTGAATCAGTTAGAAATAAGCCGTCCAATCAGCTAGTTTTCAGGTGGTGTGAAGTACGCTTTCGTCAGTTTGGTGTTGATAGATTTCTTTTTCTCTGATCCTCCTTATTGAATTGTGACCAGAGAATATATAACTGGGTTATAGGGTAAATAATTTCTTCATGACGGCTGGTGTTTCCCAACATATTTTTTGGAGACATTTCTTAAAGTCCTGCCAGTAAAGCAGAAAAAAGTTGTCAGCAGGGAAAGGAAATGGCCAGTGAGAAGACCACTTTCTGCTGCTAATCCTGACTGGCTGAAGGGCGTCTATGCCAAATTATTCCATGGAGCAGTCTGGAGTTCAGCAAAATCTAGAAATCTGTCGGCCACCCTCGTGGGACATCGTGTGTCCTCTGGTATGGAGATGGTGTTTCCATTTGTGTATTTCTCAAGTCCTGAGTAGGTGATCCTTTGTAAACAACTAAGTTCCTTGTTAAGAACCATTCAACAGCAAAGATAGCATAAAAATTTTCTTTATTTAAGGCAACCCGTTTCAATAGATGTTGCTGTCGTCTTCAGGTCTTGAACTCTTTTGTTGTGAAACATGTTCACTTTACGCCGAACCTCATGCACAAGATATCAAGTGGATAAAAGAGCACATTTATCCACGAGACACTTTGTGCGTGATGTTCAGCGAAAAATGAACATGTTTTACAACAAAAGACCAGAAGATGACAGCAAATCCTGTTGGAACCAATCGTCTTGTATAAAGAACTTTTTATGCTATCTTGGCTATTGAATGGTTTTTAACAATTAAAGCAGATCGTCCTTCAGTATTCTCGAAATGAGAAAATTTGAACTAAGTTCCTTAGTACAGTACGGAAGTCAGAGAATCTGAATTGCATTCCCGTCCGCTAGCGTACAGCTCTGCTGAGGTACATTTCTGCTTCTCTCAGCGAGTGTTGCGGGTTAGTGAACATGGAATCGATCCATGAAAGAGAGATATCAGAACATGTCGTGGAGCCATTATCTAGCTGGTGATGGTCTTGGATAAAGGTGACGGACACGGTTAGGATTAATTCGTGCCAGTGAATTTCATTGGTTCAAAATGGCTCTGAGCACTATGGGACTTAATACCTATGGTCATCAGTCCCCTAGAACTTAAACCTACTTAAACCTAACTAACCTAAGGACATCACACAACACCCAGTCATCACGAAGCAGAGAAAATCCCTGACACCGCGGGAATCGAAGCCGGGAACCCGGGCGTGGGAAGCGAGAACGCTACCGCACAACCACGAGCTGCGGACACTTGGAAGTGATGTACAGAACTATCAGCAGTGAACACATTTTAGTTCAGTGGTCGTATTTCGTAATCTTTCCTGAAAGTGTTATATAAGTACGGAACGTTTATAAATGAATATCGGGGTTTTAACGCTTTATAATATTGACAATATTAAACTTACTGTTATAAATAATATGTCAAATGAAAGAACAACTCAAACAGTTTCAAAAAGAATCTTATAAATGTTCAATGTGAGCACCATTTGTCACACGCCACACATCAAATCTATAGCCGAGATCTTCCCAAAAGTTGAGAAGTGTGTCTTCAATGATTGTAGCAACAGCTGCTTCATTCCGGTTTCTTAATTCAGGGAGGTCTGTTAGTAGCGGAGGCACGTACACACGTTACATGATGAAGCCTAAAAGGAAAAAATCGCATGACGTTAGGCTGGGTGAACGTGGAGGCCATGCAAAGCGAGCCCTGTCATTGGGCCCCTTGCGGCCTATCTAGCGCTTGGGTACGTTGAAGTTCAACCAATCGCGTGTTTCGCTATGCCAGTGCTCACATTGAACATTTTTAAGGTTCTTGGTAAAACTGTTTGAGTTGGTCTTTCATTTGACATATTTATAACTGTAAGTTTAATGTAATAAATATTATAAAGCGTTAAAACCCTGATAATCATTTATAAACACCCTTTAGAGGTTTTTAATTATTGAGTTCGCAGTTATGAAGTTTAATCATGACTAGCGGGTCAAAGTGGGAATGATGACCCTTATTTATACTGATTTCGCATTATAACAGTGCAGAGAAGTAATGCAAGTGCACCAATAAATGATTACCATTAATTGTGAAGCAGTACGTCCGTAAAACCAGTTTTACATATTGATTAAAATTTCATTTTTTCCCATCGTTCGCCATTTGACTCGTCATCTAAATGAAGGTGGCTGGACAATCCCTGCACAGTAAGTCCATTTTCCCAACTGCTCTCATTACGTGAGTGGACAAGATGGAGTGTGCTCATGCAAGACGCAGCTTGACAACGAGGTCTCTGTTGAAAGTGTGTGTAAGCCGGCCGGAGTGGCCTAGCGGTTCTATGCGCTTCAGTCCGGAACCGCGCGACCGCTACGGTCGCAGGTTCGAATCCTGCCTCGGGCATGGATGTGTGTGATGTTCTTAGGTTAATTAGGTTTAAGTAGTTCTAAGTTCTAGGGGACTGATGACCTCAGACGTTAAGTCCCATAGTGCTCAGAGCCATTTTAATCATTTTTGAAAGTGTGTGTAAACACTGCATGTATTCACAGTCAGTTTGTTTAGTTTGTATGGGGTGTGCACGTCATGGGAAGGTGCTTGTGCAATTCAAACGCTAATCCCTATACGAGTCGGAAGATCACTGTTGCCATGACTGAAATGGGATTATAGTTACTACTGAACCAGACTTAACCTGCTGACTTGGTCCCTTGTGATAACCACCTATTCGATCCTGTAAAGAAACACATGTGTGACTTTATTTCGCAGACGTCTACGAACTGCGAGCAGCTGTCTTGTGGTGGGGACTCGAGAAATGTGGTTCGAGGAAGGCCTTTTCCATTCCTTTCAGTCATCAGTCTTCTGACAGATGTGATGCTGCCCGCCTTGATTTCCTCTCCTGTACTGAACTCTTCATTCCAGAGTAGGATTTGCAACCTACGTCCTCAGTTACTTGATGGATGTATCTCATTTCTGATTTTGTCTACACTTTTTATCCTCTGGAGCTCCCTCTAGTACCGTGGAAGTTATTCCATGATGTCTTGATAGTTATCCCATCATGCTGTCCGTTCTTCTTGTCTGTGTTTTCCATGTGTTCCTTTCCTCGCCGATTCTACCACATCTCAAATACTTCTATTCTACTATTTTTCCGTTTTTCCACAGTCCATATTCCAATACCATACATTGCTGTGCTCCAAAAGTACATTCTCAGGAATTTCGTCCGCAAATTAAGGCCTGTCTTTGATACTAGCAAATTTGTCTTGGACAGAAATGCTCTTCTGCCAGTTCAAGTCGGATCAATCCTGATGTTACATTTCTCGCTGTTGTCATCTCTTGTACTTCTCATTGTTCTCATCTTTCTTCGATTTTCTTTCAATCCACATTCTGTACTCGTTAGATTGTTTGTTCAGTTCAGCAGAGCCTGTAATTCTCATCCACTTTCACTGAGGATAGCAATGTCATGAGCGAATGTTACCAATGATATTCTTTCACCTTGAATTTAGTTCCACTCCTAAATTTTTATTTCCGTCATTGCTTCTTCGACGTATAGACTGAATGTAGGGAAGAGACTATATTCCTGTCTTAAGCCCTTCTTAATCCGAGCACATCATTCTTCGTCTTCTACTGTTATTGTCATAGGAGGGCCTTAGAAGTCAACTCAGGAGAGTAGTGTAGGTGTGGCAGTACCTGAATCTCTATTTCAGCTACGGCAGCGATGGTTTTCCAACTCGCATGAGAGCGAACGTCCTCATATTGCAACAGCACTCTTCCTTGACGGTGCACACTCTCTGTACAGTGTCACTAATCGTAACTTAAAATTCGCAGTCTTACAATATCCTTCCGCAGAAATAACGTGGTGATCATATTCCGTGTTGTCTGCTCACGTAATGACAGCAGTTCGGTCTGCAGGCTGCTGGGTGTCGCGTCCCGAGAGGGTGTATGAAGGACACGTAGCTACGGTAACAGGGGTCTTACCTCAGTAGACGATTTGTTGAGTGGAAGATAGAGTGAGCTGCTTGGAGACCTCCTACTATTGCTGGACTGCAATCTGTATGGGGTAGAGAGTACGGAACTCGGTGAGGATGATTAAGCAATCAGGGTAGAAATCTCTAGAAGTCACCTCACCTTTGTAGATTTAGAACGCTCCTCTGGCACTAACTCTCTACCCGATGTTAGTCGAAAACGTCCGGTTTTTGGCGCCGTGCAACATGGACTCGGTATATTAAAGCAGGTTGATTGTTACAAAGAGGAACACAGCAACTAGCCACTATTAAAATAGTGCTACTTATTTACTTAAATAAACAGCATTATTAATAGTGGATGGTTGCTGTCTTCTTCTTTGTAAGAAGCAACCTACATTAATTGTACGCAGCCATGGTCTGACCATGTCAGTTTGAGACGGTATATGCTGGTGGCTGTGGTGCCCTCCTCTACGTTGGATCCTCACGAGCATCCCTTTTATGTGGTTCGTGTGCCTCCTTTTCGAGCTTTTCGATCCAATAGTCACGTACACAGTGCTCTTTCATTACCGTATTTGATTAGGTCTTGCAGGCCTGTCCTGCTGACGTCTTCTGCCTTCGGTCAGTCACGTAATCAAGAGTGTACTCTCCCCTATTTGTCGCCAGGCACAACGAAGCCGTTTTAAGTTACTGTCTCGGTCAAATGCTGTGGCAATATTTCCGGGATCCATTGGCCGGCCACAATGAAACACTTCCGACCGCGTTCATTAAAGTTGGGTTTACACTTTTAGTAATAGTCCTGCCTCTTACAGTTAAACCACAAAAAAATGGTTCAAGTGGCTCTGAGCACTATGGGACTCAACTTCCGAGGTCATTAGTCCCCTACAACTTAGAACTAGTTAAACCTAACTAACCTAAGGACATCACACACATCCATGCCCGAGGCAGGATTCGAACCTGCGACCGTAGCGGTCTGACGGTTCAAGACTGCAGCGCCTAGAACCTCACGGCCACTTCGGCCAGCGTTAAACCACAGTTCAAGATTCTCGCAACTGTAATGATGAGTCAAATGGCGCACCAGTCATGTTGGGAAAAAATAAAGTATAAATCAGTATGTAACATTCGTCTCACTCGCCTCATACCGTCAAAGGGTACGTGGATTTTAGCCGTGGCTGCCTATGGGTTTCGCGCGACGCCACAGAAACTCCGAAGGACCGACGAAAGGAGCGTTCGCTATACATCGAATGAACCTGAACTCCAACGACAAAATTTAGGAGACTGCTCAGCGATATTTTCTGAGCATTTTTAGAAAAGGACGCACTAGTCTCCTACGGCTTGGTGTAGTGTAACAATGTAGGTATGATCTATTCAGTTTGTTCGAGAAGTTACCTTTATTTCTGCGTAAATATGCAACCATCAATACGCAGAGCACCAAACACAGAAAAAACCAAAACTCTCATCTGAAACTGTGTTTGCCATTGCTGAGAGAGCAGCTGAGCGTAGCATAGTTTTCTGTTCTTTCTTTGCATTCAAAGCAGCAACGCAATAAGCGAATATCACCTAGCTCTTCAATATAAAATGTTTACCACACTGTTGTGTATCATGTTAAACGTATAACGAACACAACCAGAAAAATTAACTGTAGACGGAACCGTGTACTACTGAATGTGAGCTTGAGAGGAAAAAACAAAATGGGTATTACTCTCGTCAAAAACAAGCACGGTGAGCGAATGAAACAAGTTCACATCCAGAGAAGACAAACAGCAAATACCGTCGATAATTTGCAATGTTTTGTAGCTATTTCCGCTGCAATACACATAAAAAGATAAATTTGGTAATAAATTAAAAGTAAATGTTATTACTTTGCAACGAGACTACGGCTTCGTTATGACAATTATTCATGAAATGTCCCTGAACAAGTTTCTAAATCGAGTGGGCAGATTTCGCGTTAATCCCGTTGACCATATCAGTGACGAAAAAAAAAATCTACAAGAACACTGTTTTAGAATGGATGATCTATTTCCCTGCAAAACGTTTCGGACGTGGATCTGTTATTAGACGACAGTTAATAGTTCATTTCAAATTTCCTGTTGGGACTCAATTCAACTTTACACATTACAATACAGCTCTGATGCCTCTTTCCTATCCTGTCCAGTTTGTACTCCCTCCTTGTTAGAGGACTGCAACAAGATACTTAGACAGATGGAACTGTGGATAAGGCATTAAACTAGATTCCAGAAAAACGAGGTTCATTTGAGTCAGAACAAGCTGTACTGTAGATAAAATCGAATGGTAAAAGACCCAAGAAACAGTCCTGTTAACATGAAGCAAGCCTGGATATGGTTCAAATGGCCCTGAGTACTATGGCACTTAACTTCTGAGGTCATCAGTCCCCTAGAACTTAGAACTACTTAAACCTAACTTACCTAAGGACATCACACACAACCATGCCCGAGGCAGGAATCGAATCTGCGACCGTAGCGGTCGCGCGGCTCCAGACTGTAGCGCCTAGAGCCGCTCAGCCACTCCCGCCGGCCTAGCCTGGAGAGTTAAACCACAAGTTCTAGAAAACAAAAAGCGTACCGTAAATAATGACTATACTGGGATGTTTCTTCTCTTCCAACTAAATCGAGATAGGGCGACTAACGTAGACCATGTGGCCAGATGACGAACAATGCATGCGATATCACTTTTAACGTAATCACGAGTACTATACATTCGGGAGTGGAAACAGGATATTACTTCAAGTTGGTGTGTCGTTTTTTATTCCCCTAAATTCGCGCGTAATTTCTAATTGGTACCTAATAATTAATTAACTTTACTTGTTCTGTTGGTTGAAGGATTAAAATGTTCTGTGTATAGAGAGACATAAAAAACGGACAAATAATGGAAAGTGGTTAGGTCATAAAAGTCGGTTTGTTGGTCCCACACTGCATTATGAATACCGATATCGAGTTTCGGCTTTGTAACCATTATCAGGTAAACAGCGACGCACAGGCGTGCTGTCAGTATGCAGATGTACAGACTACACACTTACGATTTGACGCCGTAATTTTTACACGTGATGTCTGCAAATCTGAAAGGGTTATCAATGTTAATAACGCAACACGTAACCAAGGCAGTGACTTTTGTAAACTAACACGATACACAGGACACTTGCCTCCTACACAGGTCCAAACTATCTCATTTCGCGAATGGAGAAGGAAGCTGGTCCTATGCCTCTTGAAGGAACTAACATAGAATCCATATTAACAGATTCAGAGAGTTATCAGAGTATCTAAAAGTAATCAAATCCTATTTTATTACTATAGTAATCTACTGAAAAATGTGTATACTTCGTAACACAAGAGACCGACCTAGTACTGCCCTCGTAGCACAGGGTCTCTGTTAAAATTTTCGTACACAACGTAGAGAACTCTCGAATCATACCTGCCTACCATCATCTAGAAGTAAGTTTATTCGTAACTCAGTGGGACACCACTGCACTGTTGGAAATCAAATAAATATAAGAATCTCTCCAGAAATTGATGAAAATGATCGACAAAGCTTAAAAGCACTGACAGTTTTCGAACAACACACCAAACATAAAAAGTGGCATTTGACGACAGTGCTGATAATCCTTAAACACACCAGTCGTGGCAAATGAAACTATAGCAAAATGGAGAATGTACAGTCACAAACCTCACCGATTTGGTACAATAATTAAGAGAAGAATAAACCAGTTGCTCAGTAGTAACTACTTCTAAAGGCAAACTAGTGTCTTGTAAATTCGTTTTAATGTAGTTTGACTGCAATATTTGACACGCAGTTCCCAATATCTGTGATACATGAAGTAGTTAACGCATTATTAATAATGCAGTGTGGCATAATTACTCATTATTACTGACTATAGTAAATATTTTTAAAATATTTACCAGCTATTAGGACAATGAATGGGTGAACGACAAGTCAAATGCACATAGTTAAAGTTTTCCAGAACTTAAGTTTGTAAGCAGGGTCACCGCTAATGAATAAGTAAGAACATAAAACGGAGACTGGCCATTTGTTAAAGTAGATCAGCATACTAGTAATTTTTCCCTTCATGTAGTGGAAAAAGGACTTACTAGCTCTCTGCGGCAGGCCTGTAGGCAGTTAAGGAAATGCCAGTTTTCAGTCGACCAATGTAAGTTTCATCTCAATCGTAGCACCATGTGGCCATTCCGTAGTCTCCTCTGAGAACACCACTGTTCTGTACATAAGCCCTTGGCGGGCTGCAGCGGTACGAAGAGTTTACCGGTACACTTTTGTCACAAACGACGGTCCACTGACTCATTAACAATGATCCTACTGAGCCTTTGAGCAGAGTTATAACCAAAAAATATTTGTCGCAGTGATGTATCATGTAGTAGTTAAAAATAGTTATACCTCAACTGATACAAATTGTCCACCATTGCTTGTAATTTTAAATCACCATGAATGTTTCAGATCAATATTAACAAACAGTTCTGACGTGTGTCCATAATTAGTAGCACCTATTGGACACATCAGCATCGGCTGCTACGCCAGTCACAAAAATCAAATATTACTTATGATCACGAAAATGGAAATTAAGAGAAATATGAAGCAGTGCTATTGCAACATGTTGCAAGAATAACTAACTGTGGTCGCTATTACTATGATGATTTTAAACGTGGGATGCTGATGTGATAAGAGCTGGATCATTTCTCAGACTGGATTTTTATCATCTGGATTCACATTTACAGTACTCGGCACAAATAGCAGTAACAGCTAGAGAAGGTGGTGAAATAGGTGGAGATTGAGGAAGACGAATTAATTTGTATACAGATTACCTTTTCAACTGAAAGTAATTTGGTTTCAAATACGTTTGGTGTGAGAAGTAAAAGTTTGTAGCGCGGAGCCTGGCGGCTGGTGGAAGTGTCATTTCAGCAATTTATATTAGGTACACTGTATGAAATCTACAAGCATGTTAGATATAGCAATGAAATACGAATAGAAAATACAGTTAAAGTTAATAAACGGGTACCGGCATTCACTTAAGTACTTACAGGTCTTCTTTATAAACTATTGATAAGCTGTGCGCAGTGTATTTTTGCATGCATCTGCTAGCAAGCAATTTAACTGGTAACGCCAAACTCATTCGCTGACACCCCATCACCGATCATTGCACTTACTATACTGTCTTTACATACACACACAGAAACAAATGCGGGCGTCCAGCAGACATCATGACGAAATCGATACTGCGTCATTTCCATGCTATATTCTTGGTACTTTACCTACTTGTCTGCTGAAAAACAAAGTCAAAATCCATCCATACATAATGTATTACCGAGCCTGGGATCCATGAGAGATCTGGCTCTAAAACTCCCCAGTGAGTTTCATTACACGGTGAAATTAGACTGTAGAATTATATAAAGTTTTTATCATAAATCCATGTTCTATTTTCAGAAATGTGATGCTCTTTTCTACCCAAGTAAGTTGTACTTCAGTATTCAACTAGATTTTACTTTAGTCCTGCTAGTATGTTTTCATTTAATTTTTAAATGTGTTGGTATAGTTCATCACCTTTGAGAACCTCTTGTGCAATATCATCATGCGAATTGTTAGTTTCAGTTTTGCAGTTTACACTTTCTTGGAATATGTAAATTTAATGTCAAGCATAATGTTGCTAGTGTCATACCGGCAACGTTTTTCTCATTGCGAGAAATGCACAATTGTACGTCAGGAAATACAGTACTTGGGAAAATTGTACATCTCAGTAGAAGGCTGGCGATGAATGAAAACCCTGATACTTTTAAAATTTACGCTGTGGCCTATCTATAATTTTTATTTGTCTTACAGCCTTTTATTGTAGTTTGAAAAGTGGACCTACTTTTACAGTTCGTTTCATAAAAACCATACTACATCTTTCGCCATGATGTGTTGAAGAATAGCATGTAGCTATTGGGGTACTGATGAGACGATTAATGAGGAGGTTCTCCAAAGATCTGGTGGGGCAAAGAATATGTTGAAACACTGATTAGAAGAAGAGGCATCAAGATATGTTAATATATCTGGAAAATATCTTTTAGGTGCTAGAGACAGCCATAGACGAAAAAAAACTGTAGGAGAAACAAGAATGAGATATATACCACAAAAGTTCGAAAACCTTGGGTGCAGGTGCTACTCAGAGATGAAGAGGTTGTCTAGAGTCGGAAGTTCTCACAGGGCACTTCAAACTAGTGATAAAAATGACAAAAAAGAGACATTTCCTGTTATATATTAACAAGAGTGGTCTGCTTGGGCATGGTATGTGGCAAGCGCCTAAGAGAATGCAAGCAGTCGTTGAGTTGAATACGGGTTTGGGTCGCTCTGGGTTCTCAAATGAGGTTTGTTTAGGGGTAGTTGTCTGGAGCTGTAAATTATGAGTGTGTTTCAGCGGTGACTATTGTGGAACGTTGTGTCGTACGGCAGCATGCATCTAATTGTAATCTCTTGTACCATGAGGATGGTACAAACATCATACAGTGATGAGCGAAAATATTATGACCAGTGCACACATCGAGGTAGTATGCTATCTGGTGGCGGACAGGACACGCAACTCGGTAAGAGAAGTACACTACTGGTCAATAAAATTGCTACACCAAGAATAAATACAGATGACAAACGGGTATTCATTGGACAAATATATTGTGCTAGGACTGACATGTGATTACATTTTCACGCAATTTGGATGCATAGATCCTGAGAAATCAGTACCCAGAACAATCATCTCTGGCCGTAATAACGGCATTGATACGCCTGGGCATTGAGTCAAACAGAGCTTGGATGGCGTGTACTGGTACAACTGCCCGTGCAGCTTCAGTACGATACCACAGTTCATCAAGAGTAGTGGCTGGCGTTTTGTGAAGAGCCAGTTGCTCGGCCACCATTGACTAGACGTTTTCAATTGATGAGAGATCTGGAGAATGAGCTGGCCAAGGCAGCAGTCGAACATTTTCTGTATCCAGAAAGGCCCGCACAGGACGTGCAACATGTCGTGCATTATCCTGCTGAAATGTAGGATTTCGCAGGGATCGAATGAAGGGTAGAGCCACGGGTCGTAACGCAACTGAAATATAACGTCCACTGTTAGAAATGCCGTCAATGCGAACAAGAGGTGTTCGAGACGTGTAACCAGTGGCACCCCATACCATCACGCCGGGTGATACGCCAGTATGGCGATGACGAATACTCGCTTCCATTGTGCGTTCAGCGCGATGTCGCCAAACACAGATGTGGCCATCATGATTCTGTAAGCAGAAGTTGGATTCATCCGAAAAAATGACGTTTTGCCTTTCGTGCACCCAGGTTCGTCGTGGAGTACACCATCCCAGGCGCTCCCGTCTGGAATGCAGTGTCAAGGTTAACCGCAACCATGGTCTCCGAGCTGGTAGTCCATGCTGCTGCAAACTCGTCGAAATGTTCGTGCATATGGTTGTTGTCTTGCAAACGTCCCCATCTGTGGACTCAGGGATGGAGACGTGGCTGTACGATCCGTTATAGCCATGCGGATAATATGCCCGTCATCTCGACTGCTATTGATAGGAGGCCCTTGGGATCCAGCACGGCGTTCCGTATTACCCTCCTGAATCCACCGTTCCATATTATGCTAACAGTCATTGGATCTCGACCAACGCGAGCAGCAATGTCGCGATACGACAAACTGCAATCGCGATAGGCTACAATCCGACCTTTATCAAAGTCGGAAACATGATGGTACGCATTTCTCCTCCTTGCAAGAGGCATCACAACAACGTTTCACCCGGCAACGCCGGTCAACTGCTCTATGTTTATGAGAAATCGGTTGGAAACTTTCCTCATGTCAGAACGTTGTAGGTGTCGTCAACGGCTCCAACCTTGTGTGAATGCTCTGAAAAGCTAATCATTTGCATACCACAGCATCTTCTTCCTGTCGGTTAAATTTCGCGTCTGTAGCACGTGGTGTAGCAATTTTCGTGGCCAGTAGTGTATATGAGCGCAGGAGAGACATATAGAGAGTAATTGTTGTGACGATAAGTTGAGAAAATGTGGAAATCCGTCGACTTAAGCGACTTTGACAAGAGCCCGATGGTTGAGGCCCAGTGTCTGGCAGCGAGCATCTCGGCGAGTTTAGTCGGCTATTCCGGTGCTAATGTCGTGAGTATCTATGGAAAATGGTTGAAGCATGCTGAAACCGCGAGTAGTCAACAAGAAGTTGGACGTCCCTACCTCATCACAAAACATAGGCAACGGAGGCTTTTCCACTCTCTACTGCAGGACAGGTGGCGATCTGTGGGAGACCTGACAACAGAGTACATTGTTGCCGCAAACACAAGTGTTTTTGAGTTCACCGTTCAGCAGACAGTTTTGTACTTGGTGTTCCACAGCAGGGAACCTCTACGTCTTCCCACGGTGACGCAACAACGTCGTCAGTTATGTTTATAGAGGACATGGGTCGTACAGATTGGACCGCGTATCAATGAATCGTGTCGCCTAGTCAGGTGAATCCCGTTTATTGTTAAACCACGTCGATGGTTGTGTCTAGATACGCCGTCATCCAGGCGAACAGCCGCGCGCCACGGATGCACATCGGTGGGAACAGTATTATGTTATGGGGGACATTCACCTGGGCATCCACAGAACCTGCGGTAGTAACCGAAGGCACCATGACTGCTGGTGACTACGTTATATTATTAGGTGCCACCTGCAACCCTTTTGCCTAATGTCTTCCTCAAAACGATGGCATCTTCCAGCAGGATAATGGACCGTGTCATAAGGGCAGAATAGTGCTGTAATTGTTTGGGGAGCCTGATAGTGAACTCACATTGGTGTACTGACCATCACATTCGGCTTATCTGTATCCTTTGAAACCCAGCGGGGACACCAACGACGCCAGCTCCGTGTCCATAGTCCGCGTGCTTATCTGAGTGTTAACGTGTTTACCTCTGATGCAGCAGGCCCGTGTTCGATTTCCGGACGAGTTGAACATTTCCTCGGCACGTGTACAGGGTATTGTGTTGTTCTCACCATTCTTTCATCAACACCGACACGCAAGTCAACCGATGTGTCGTCACCTGAAATAAGATTTGCACTCGGCGGCCAAACTTACCCGGATAGGGCCTCCCGGCCATCATTGCCGCACGCTTATTTCATTTTTTTTCTCCCGTCCACAAACTAACAGCCCGTAAATTAGAGACAGTGTGTGGCCTGTCAGTAGACATCTGATGCCACAAGCCTCCGGAAACGTGTAAAGCAATTGTCTAATCCATAGCACGCTGAATCTTTGCTGAACTGCGTTCCAAAAGTGGACCAACACAATTTTAAGAAGGTAGTCATAATGTTTTGCTTAATCAGTGTACGTTAAATAAAATATCACCAGATTTAAGTTGAGATGATGATGGAGTGATTTCTTGCTATGCTAATATATTACTCGACCCGCATCGATCGTAATTTTTCTGGCTTATCATTGAATAGAGCTCACGAACTCAACCATTTAATCTTCCAATAGCTCAGATGCAGTTGTGATTAAGTAATACACTACGAATTAACTGAGTGTGATACAATAGTTTCCCTAAATGATGACGTAGATTAGCTATCAGCTGTGACAGACGTAGCAGGGCATTTTTTGATGAGCATCTTTTTGCATCCAGAAAAGGTTAAAATGAGTGAGTGAATAAGGCAACGAGATCGCCAATGCGATTAACGGGGTGGAAGCAGCAGCCCTTTGTGTTGAAGTTGATACACAGAAAAGCTGCACCACAAAGAAGTAAGAGTTGGTGGAAATCAGGAATATTGGGGGGAAGTGGGAAACCACCACGTAATGCTTCCCTTGTACATTTAGGAATTTTTATTAATATGAAGATTTCCTCATTCGTATATTACGCATGATGTAAAAATCTTCATTCGAAGATATGAGCGGTAATTGCTCGTGAGGAGCTGTAAGGCTAAAAGGGAATGTTAATTAAGGTGGGCGCATGGAACTTTCTACACCAAGGCAATGTTACAAGCCAGACCAGACAATCAAACGATGTGAGTAAATACGAGGAAGATAGTAACTTTAGAAACTAGAAAAATATAATAGCCAAAAAGGAAGGACATGGAGAAGGTATCATAGAATTTTTCATATTCGGTCACACATTAACAGATGAAGAGAAAGATCAGCAATGAATAGAAAAACTGGCAATAAAGCACTTATTTGCGACACCAGAAAAAAGCATTACCGCTTCAGATTGAGCGATGCATGATTCATGTTAAATCCTGCTAGAATTACCAACGGTTGACGTTAACATTGACTATAGCCAAGCGCTAATTGAATGTCAGTTGAAATTCAAGATGTCGCAGCTTGTGAAAAGAGAAAGAAGCTCAACCGTTATGATTCAGACAAGTTGAAACAATGAAAAGTGAATAAAGAGCTGGTCTATTACATGCATGGGAACAGGTACTAAGATCGAAAAATGGTAGAAATTAAGTAGCCATGGATGGCATTTGTTGGAATTGATGAGGGAACTAGAAAAACGTAAAGAATCTTGAAAAATGACAGCAACGGTATGTATAGCATTCAAAAAAGAAATATATGGCTCTCAGTAAGCTGCAGGTAGTGAATCCCATCAGCGGATGAGATGATGCAGACTCACAGTGACCGTGTTCGTCAGACCAAGCGGGCAACCATCTCGAAGGCAGAAATCATCTGGTGAATAGTAGGCTGCACATCACAGGGTCTGAATCATAGCTGACTCTCTACAATTGAACGCATATGAGATTTGAAGCTTGAGCATTTATTCCTGTCCATCTTATGCAATGGCGTAATGTCTTGCCAAGGATGATCGTATTTGTCTTCGTTTCCAGGGCTCATCAGCTTCTTCGCTGCACCCGGCCGGTGTGGCCGTGCGGTTCTAGGCCCTTCAGTCTGGAACCGCGTGACCTCTACGGGCACAGCTTCCAATCCTGCCTCGGGCATGGATGTGTGTGATGTTCTTAGGTTAGTTAGGTTTAAGTAGTTGTAAGATCTAGGGGACTGATGACCACAGACGTTGTCCCATAGTGCTCAGAACCACTTGAACCATTTCTTCGCTGCATCTTGGTGTCACAACAGCGGCTTTCAATGCTTCAACTTCGTGCTATTCCACCCTGTCAGTGAGCTGACAAGTGATCTTATGGAAAATGTACTGATTCTTGCAGAACTGTGTTGTGGTATCAGAATGATGTTATAATATTCCCTCAAAGAGGTCATGTTGCTGAATTAAGGATTCAGGCTTCTCGCCCAAGAAAGGCGTCACATTATTTGCAGTATCGTTTCTCTGCATGTTTCTTATTCAGATTGCTGCACAGCACACTTTACTGGTTCTACTTGGCTTAGTGTGAGCAAGAGAAAACTTCATTTTGTATTTTCCATGATATCTTCCTGCCGTGGAACGACTGAAGCACGAAAACAATGGTTCTACGTATGAAACTTTTTAAGGGTTTCATAAAGTGTTTGTCTGTTGGTACAATCAGATATTAAAAACGTTATTTGCCAATGAAAGAAAAAAATAAGGTGGGAAGAATACACTGAAAATTAGTTCTCCATCGAAAATAGAGGTAACTTAAAAATGAAGATGTACTGCAAGACGATGATAGGCAAATGGCAATCACTACGTCTTAAGTTATGACAGGTTTTCACGAGCTCGAAAGGAACAAGATCCTAGGGAGGCCCACTAATTCAATAGCTACAGTTACTTTCCAGGCATCGGATCAAAGGGAAAAAGGGAAATTATACAATCATGTGGCTGAAATTTATGAATCTTGATCAGTTACTTGGCAAGATCACTTTATTGGAGAACAGAAGGCATATTTGTGTTCGTTAGGGGAAGATAAGTTTGATGTATTTCATACTTGTGGCAAATAATAAAGGGCAGATGAAGTGAAAACAACGAAACATACGTTACATTTCTACATTTGGAAAAGGTGAGTGGTTATTTGCGATGGAATAAAATGTTTTCTATTCTTTGTCAGTCTAATATCAACTGCAGGGATTTAAGTGTTACACCTTCTATTTGTTACGAGGCAAAAATCAATAGTGATCACTACGGGAATGGTTGATGAACTTCAACTACTGAAAATTCTAAGGCAAAGCTACCAATTATGATCTTTAATATTTAATTTTTATATTGATATAGATTGTTATCTCTGTGTTGGTCCTGAGGTTTAAAGGGAAGCAATTCAGCGTAATGTGTGCCACTTACGATAGCTAGTGGTTGCCTTTTGTCAAGAGGTTTCGAGCCGGGAGCTTAATGACAAGAGACATGTGCTCTAGCAATCTATAATAAACGTTATAATAAATGTTATGCGCAAAAAAAAGAAAAAAGTCATGGTAGTGGTGGGAGCATCTAATGGAGTGTTCGATAACTGAATGTAATACTTAGAAAAGAGACTTTCAAGAGGTGGAACGATTTTACTTTTTTGCTATCTCAGAAGTAGATTAGATAAAGAAAGAAAGATATAGTAGCAAGGACTTAACGACGCAAGAAACCTTTCCCTAAAAGGAAGAAGCAGCTTACGTTCATAGAACAGATGCGAAACTTGGAAAATTGGGAAAAAGAAAAACAGACGAGAATAGTTCCTAGTATCGATTGTTCATCGTTTCTTGTATTCTCAAAGAACCCTTTTCATGGTCAGAGGGAGTGGTCGAGGAGGAATGAAGACATACCGTCAAGCGTTAATCATAAAAATGGCTAATGAATAATGTAAAAAATATAGAGACACAAAATAGGTGGGAATTACATCATTCGTCACTGAAAGCTGTAGCTGAAGGAATTTATTTAAATCTTATTTTTTATTTATTTTTATCAGTCATCATTTTCTGACTGGTTTGATGCGGCCCGCCACGAATTCCTCTCCTGTGCCAAATCTCAGAACAGCACTTGAAACCCACGTCCTTAGTTATTTGCTGGATGTATTCTGATCTCTTCGTCTAAAGTTTCTAACTCCTATACCAACATCTATTACCATTCATGTTATTCACTATTGTTTTAACAGATGTGCTATCATTATGTCCCTTCTTGTCGGAGTTCCTCATATACTCCTTTCCTCGTCAGTTCTGCAGATAACCTCTTCATTTCTTACCCTATTATTCCACCAAATTATCTAAATTATTGTATAGCACAACATCTATAACGATTTTATGTATGTAGACTGAAGTGGCGAGCGAAAACTTGTACTAAGGCCGGAATCGAACGCGAGTCTCCTGTATACTAGGCAGGTGAGTTAGCCACTAAAGCTCCTTGGCACAGATGTTCACACAACTTCCTGGGTTACCCTGGCATGCCTGCCTCCCCTATCCACATTCTCACTGCCACTTAAAATACTTTAAAGTCCCCTTTACACAAGAACAGAATTGTAGAGGCACTCCGTGGTCTGGAATAGCACTGCAGCAACGGATGTAAATAGGGGATCAAGTCTGAACCCCAGGTACAGGTACATTTACAAATTCATTCATACACTTTGTGATCAAAAGTATCCGGAAGCCCCCAAAAACCTGGTTTATCATATTAGGGGCATTGTGCTGCCACCTACTGCCAGGTACGCTACGTTTGCGACGTCAGTAATCATCAGACATCGTGAGAGAGGAGACTGGGGCGCTCCGCGGAACTCACGGACTTTGAACGTGGTCAGGTGATTGGGTGTCATTTGTGTCATACATCAGCATTGTGTCGTGCAACGGCCACACGAGCGTGCTTTCACGTGCTTTTGTGCTGGAGGTCGTGCTGACAATATAGACCACAGTTTCTTGGATGAGACTGGGCTCACGATGGGTTCTCGCAAGCTGCGCGTCCGCAGACTTCTACCTTCTCTCGGAACGAATGCGCTGAGGTGCATTCGACCTGGCCTTTTGCTCATGATGGGCGCCGGCCATACGCACTGGAAACGCGCTGCATTTTTATTTTCTGCTGAGGGAAGCTGCCTTCCAGGAAGAACGGCGATACAGGATCTGTTTGTTACCTATACAGCTGCACAGAACAGCCAACTGTTTACCTAAACTGTGTTCGTGGAAATTTCTTCTACTATTTACATTGATCTGTTGTGTTTAAAGCATAAAAAAAGCGCTATTTTAACTAACGACCGATCTTTTTATATCGTTATTGGGGGAGCTCTGTGTAAAGTTCAGTCACTACTTAAAACTGAGCGTCTTTTTATACATCAAAATCAAGAAAACAGAATAGTGCAGCACATGGCAATGGAAAACCTCGTTAATAAAGGTCATAGCTGTCAGAGAACGCACCTGAAATTTTCAACCATTTCCGAAACAGGTCGTGCAAAATATAATAAAAAAGAAAATAGTGACAGGTGACAAAAAATTATTTCACAAACAAACCTGTAAGCTAATGTCATGTTAAGTGGTAACTATTAAATACGCAGCAGGTAATTACATAAATCTATGGTACTTTTATCCACGATGCTTTAGGGATATACACTCCTGGAAATGGAGAAAAGAACACATTGACACCGGTGTGTCAGACCCACCATACTTGCTCCGGACACTGCGAGAGGGCTGTACAAGCAATGATCACACGCACGGCACAGCGGACACACCAGGAACCGCGGTGTTGGCCGTCGAATGGCGCTAGCTGCGCAGCATTTGTGCACCGCCGCCGTCAGTGTCAGCCAGTTTGCCGTGGCATACGGAGCTCCATCGCAGTCTTTAACACTGGTAGCATGCCGCGACAGCGTGGACGTGAACCGTATGTGCAGTTGACGGACTTTGAGCGAGGGCGTATAGTGGGCATGCGGGAGGCCGGGTGGACGTACCGCCGAATTGCTCAACACGTGGGGCGTGAGGTCTCCACAGTACATCGATGTTGTCGCCAGTGGTCGGCGGAAGGTGCACGTGCCCGTCGACCTGGGACCGGACCGCAGCGACGCACGGATGCACGCCAAGACCGTAGGATCCTACGCAGTGCCGTAGGGGACCGCACCGCCACTTCCCAGCAAATTAGGGACACTGTTGCTCCTGGGGTATCGGCGAGGACCATTCGCAACCGTCTCCATGAAGCTGGGCTACGGTCCCGCACACCGTTAGGCCGTCTTCCGCTCACGCCCCAACATCGTGCAGCCCGCCTCCAGTGGTGTCGCGACAGGCGTGAATGGAGGGACGAATGGAGACGTGTCGTCTTCAGCGATGAGAGTCGCTTCTACCTTGGTGCCAATGATGGTCGTATGCGTGTTTGGCGCCGTGCAGGTGAGCGCCACAATCAGGACTGCATACGACCGAGGCACACAGGGCCAACACCCGGCATAATGGTGTGGGGAGCGATCTCCCACACTGGCCGTACACCACTGGTGATCGTCGAGGGGACACTGAATAGTGCACGGTACATCCAAACCGTCATCGAACCCATCGTTCTACCATTCCTAGACCGGCGAGGGAACTTGCTGTTCCAACAGGACAATGCACGTCCGCATGTATCCCGTGCCACCCAACGTGCTCTAGAAGGTGTAAGTCAACTACCCTGGCCAGCAAGATCTCCGGATCTGTCCCCCATTGAGCATGTTTGGGACTGGATGAAGCGTCGTCTCACGCGGTCTGCACGTCCAGCACGAACGCTGGTCCAACTGAGGCGCCAGGTGGAAATGGCATGGCAAGCCGTTCCACAGGACTACATCCAGCATCTCTACGATCGTCTCCATGGGAGAATAGCAGCCTACATTGCTGCGAAAGGTGGATATACACTGTACTAGTGCCGACATTGTGCATGCTCTGTTGCCCGTGTCTATGTGCCTGTGGTTCTGTCAGTGTGATCATGTGATGTATCTGACCCCAGGAATGTGTCAATAAAGATTCCCCTTCCTGGGACAATGAATTCACGGTGTTCTTATTTCAATTTCCAGGAGTGTAGATACAGTAAAGCTTGAAATGAAAATTAAAAACCAAGAAACTAGCGGTGATTCTGCTACACCTGGCAGAACAATCGTATTTTAGTAGAAGATAACCGAGCGAGGTGGGGCAGTGGTTAGCACTCTGGACTCGCATTCGGGAAGACGACGATTGAAATTCGCGTCCGGCCACTTTACGCAAATGCCGGGATGGTTCTTTAGAAAGGGCACAGCCGAATTCCTTCCCCATCCTTCCCTAATCCGATGGGACCGATGACCTCGCTGTTTGGTCCGCTCCCCCAAATTAACTACCACCAACCACCAACTAGAAGATATCTTTCCTTGAAGGAGTGTTACAACAAAGGTAGTAAGTTACAATTGCCCATTTGTGCCTGTAGACGTGTAAGTTCACTGGTTGAGCTGTAGCAGCTTTTACAGTTGGTTTATTATGAAAGAATATTTCATTAAACTATTCAAAAGTCATTTTTTCAGACCCGGTGGGAATATGGACACCTTTGAAAGTGATCAGAGTGCAGAGTTCGTTCTTGCACCTGAACTTACATCCACAACAGTACGCCGATTTCGAAATTTAAGAAGAGAGAACGTAATTCGTTCGAGGAGGAAGTTGTACGAGTGTTAAAAGGACGTGGCACAATCTACGCCACTCGTGCCTGACGCTGATTAAACGCTTCCATGGGCTCAACTTCCTGTGGTTATGAAACTGAAAATTCAGGACAAACTATATTTTCAGTTGAAATTCATTTAACATTTAATGTACCACTCCTGCATTTTCATCTTCATCTCTAATCATAAATTCTGTAAATTGTTTCACTTCATATAGGTTTAACGCTGACGAAAGATATTTTAATCGATATTTGTGGATAAACTGACACTACGAATAAAAAGTAAATTAATCGTAGCATAAAGTTACTGCGAAGGTTTCTTTCTCTGCAAAAACATTACTGTAATGGTGATATTCCTTTTATAATAGTCTATTTGACGATCCTTAAAAGCATTTCAAACCATTTAAAAGACACTCTGTGGTATTGAAAAGGCTTGTGTGGATTTGCCTCAATTTCGGTTTGTAGAAGCGCAACCTGTTACACCGGTCGTCTCTCGCTTCATATCGGATGAATTTAGTCACTCTCTTAACACAGACGCTTCCGACGCATGTGGACTACCATTGCAACACATAATGCAGGGACAGTACTCTTATTTAATGAAATTCTGCCCATCATTGGTACAAACTGGGCATAAAAAAAATGTCGCAGCTGGCACCGTCTCGTCACTGACGGTATTTCCCGGGTTTCACACTGTGTAAGAGAAGCCCGCTTGTGGCCAGCAGTGACAGAGCCGCGTGTTATGTGAATTCCTGCACGAATGTGCGAGACAGACGCACTTGTATGGCTATAGCCTCAAAACGAGTCGACGACGTAGATACCCATAGACTGAGCGCTGAGCACTGATCTCTGACGACTGAGAACTGGGTGAATGAGCGGGAATGAGCTAGACAGTGGCATGCTAGTGGCTTTAAAGCTTCGACGTTCCGCTTTTCTCGTTGAACACCCGCCTCTAGATACAGAATAAAGCGGGGGGATAATCTGAATAGAACCACCTCCCACTCTGCCCTAGCCTATGCCAACGGCGAGGGTCCTTCACGGTAGGACAGATATGTCCTTACAGTGCCGAAGGCACGTGAGGTGTATTGTTTTGGCTACAGCCTCTATAGTATCCCTCAATCTAACGGCTGAAGTTGGAGACCTTCCCAAGGCTTTTCAGAAAGCTTTGTAGACCCTACCTGCAACTTTACGGTTTACTCAATGAAATACGATATCGATGTCACATGCGGCGTATGTAAATATAGGGGATAGCTAGTAGTTGCTCTGGCAACTTACAATTATTATATTTTATCGACCGATTCAGGACTGATATTTCAAGGATAAACCATTTCCTTTATTAACTGTTCTCCATGAACGTACACTCCTGGAAATGGAAAAAAGAACACATTGACACCGGTGTGTCAGACCCACCATACTTGCTTCGGACACTGCGAGAGGGCTGTACAAGCAATGATCACACGCACGGCACAGCGGACACACCAGGAACCGCGGTGTTGGCCGTCGAATGGCGCTAGCTGCGCAGCATTTGTGCACCGCCGCCGTCAGTGTCAGCCAGTTTGCCGTGGCATACGGAGCTCCATCGCAGTCTTTAACACTGGTAGCATGCCGCGACAGCGTGGACGTGAACCGTATGTGCAGTTGACGGACTTTGAGCGAGGGCGTATAGTGGGCATGCGGGAGGCCGGGTGGACGTACCGCCGAATTGCTCAACACGTGGGGCGTGAGGTCTCCACAGTACATCGATGTTGTCGCCAGTGGTCGGCGGAAGGTGCACGTGCCCGTCGACCTGGGACCGGACCGCAGCGACGCACGGATGCACGCCAAGACCGTAGGATCCTACGCAGTGCCGTAGGGGACCGCACCGCCACTTCCCAGCAAATTAGGGACACTGTTGCTCCTGGGGTAACGGCGAGGACCATTCGCAACCGTCTCCATGAAGCTGGGCTACGGTCCCGCACACCGTTAGGCCGTCTTCCGCTCACACCCCAACATCGTGCAGCCCGCCTCCAGTGGTGTCGCGACAGGCGTGAATGCAGGGACGAATGGAGACGTGTCGTCTTCAGCGATGAGAGTCGCTTCGGCCTTGGTGCCAATGATGGTCGTATGCGTGTTTGGCGCCGTGCAGGTGAGCGCCACAATCAGGACTGCATACGACCGAGGCACACAGGGCCAACACCCGGCATCATGGTGTGGGGAGCGATCTCCTACACTGGCCGTACACCACTGGTGATCGTCGAGGGGACACTGAATAGTGCACGGTACATCCAAACCGTCATCGAACCCATCGTTCTACCATTCCTAGACCGGCAAGGGAACTTGCTGATCCAACAGGACAATGCACGTCCGCATGTATCCCGTGCCACCCAACGTGCTCTAGAAGGTGTAAGTCAACTACCCTGGCCAGCAAGATCTCCGGATCTGTCCCCCATTGAGCATGTTTGGGACTGGATGAAGCGTCATCTCACGCGGTCTGCACGTCCAGCACGAACGCTGGTCCAACTGAGGCGCCAGGTGGAAATGGCATGGCAAGCCGTTCCACAGGACTACATCCAGCATCTCTACGATCGTCTCCATGGGAGAATAGCAGCCTGCATTGCTGCTTAAGGTGGGTATACACTGTACTAGTGCCGACATTGTGCATGCTTTGTTGCCTGTGTCTATGTGCCTGTGGTTCTGTCAGTGTGATCATGTGATGTATCTGACCCCAGGAATGTGTCAATAAAGTTTCCCCTTCCTGGGACAATGAATTCACGGTGTTCTTATTTCAATTTCCAGGAGTGTATTTATGGTACACCAATTATTAACTTCCACAATCCTGGCAACACTATTCTAAAATTTATGTCCAAGCAATGTCGTTACGAAAACAGGATGGCAGATAGTTCAAATGGCTCTGAGCACTGTGGGACTTAACTTCTGAGGTCGTCAGTCTCCTAGAATCTGGTTTGATGCGGCCCGCCACGAATTCCTTTCCTGTGCTAACCTCTTCATCTCAGAGTAGCACTTGCAACCTACGTCCTCAATTATTTGCTTGACGTATTCCAATCTCTGTCTTCCTCTACAGTTTTTGCCCTCTACCGCTCCCTCTAGTACCATGGACGTCATTCCCTCATGTCTTAGCAGATGTTCTATCATCCTCTCCCGTCTCCTTATCAGTGTTTTCCACAGATTCCTTTCTTCTCCGATTCTGCGTAGAACCGCCTCATTCCTTACCTTATCAGTCCACCTAATTTTCAACATTCGTCTGTGGCACTATATCTCATATGCTTCGATTCTCTTCTGTTCTGCTTTTCCCACAGTCCATGTTTCACTACCATACATACAATGCTGTACTCAAGACGTACATCTTCAGAAATTTCTGCCACAAATTAAGGCCAGTATTTGATACTAATAGACTTCTCTTGGCCACAAATGCCTTTTTCGCCATAGCGAGTCTGCTTTTGATGTCTTCCTTGCTCCGTCCGTCATTGGTTATTTTACAGCCTAGGTAGCAGAATTACTTAACTTCATTGACTTCGTGACCATCAATCCTGATGTTAAGTTTCTCGCTGTTCTCATTTCTACTACTTCTCATTACTTCCGTATTTCTCCGATTTACACTCAAACCATACTGTGTACTCATTAGACTGTTCATTCCGTTCAGCAGATCATTTAATTCTTCTTCACTTAGACTCAGGATAGCAATGTCATCAGCGAATCGTATCATTGATATCATTTCACCTTGTATTTTAAATCCACTCCTGAACCTTTCTTTTATTTCCATCATTGCTCCCTCGATGTACAGATTGAAGAGTAGGGGCGAAAGGCTACAGCCTTGTCTTGCACCCTTCTTAATACGAGCACTTCGTTCTTGATCGTCCACTCTTATTATTCCCTCTTGGTTGTTGTACATTTTGTATATGACCCGTCACTCCCTATAGCTTACCCCTACTTTTTCAGAATCTCGAACAGCTTGCACCATTTTATATTGTCGAACGCTTTTTCCAGGCCGGCCGCGGTGGTCTCGCGGTTCTAGGCGTGCAGTCCGGAACCGCACGACTGCTACGGTCGCAGGTTCGAATCCTGCCTCGGGTATTGATGTGTGTGATGTCCTTAGGTTAGTTACGTTTAAGTAGTTCTAAGCTCTAGGGGTCTGATGACCACAGCTGTTAAGTCGCATAGTGCTCAGAGCCTTTTTTTTTTTTTGCTTTTTCCAGATCGACAAAACCGATGAAAGTGTCTTGATTTTTCTTTAGCCTTGCTTCCATTATTAGCCGTAACGTCAGAATTGCCTCTCTCGCCCCTTTACTTTTCCTAAAGCCAAACTGATCGTCACCTAGCGCATTCTCAATTTTCTTTTCCATTATTCTGTATATTATTCTTGTAAGCAGCTTCGATCCATGAGCTGTTAAGCTGATTGTGCGATAATTATCGCACTTGTCAGCTCTTGCCGTCTTCGGAATTGTGTGGATGATGCTTTTCCGAAAGTCAGATGGTATATCGCCAGACTCATATATCCTACACACCAACGTGAATAGTCGTTTTGTTGCCACTTCGCTCAATGATTTTAGAAATTCTGATGGAATGTTACCTATCCCTTCTGCCTTATTTGACCGTAAGTCCGCCAAAGCTCTTTTAAATCCCGATTCTAATACTGGATCCCCTATCTCTTCTAAATCGACTCCTGTTTCTTCTTCTGTCACATCAGACAAATCTTCACCCTCATAGAGGCTTTCAATGTATTCTTTCCACCTATCTGCTCTCTCCTCTGTATTTAACAGTGGAATTACCGTAGCACTCTTAATGTTACCACCGTTGCTTTTCATGTCACCAAAGGTTGTTTTGACTTTCCTGTATGCAGAGTCTGTCCTTCCAACAATCATATCTTTTTCGATGTCTTCACATTTTTCCTGCAGCCATTTCGTCTTAGCTTCCCTGCACTTCCAATTTATCTCATTCCTCAGCGACTTGTATTGTATTCCTGATTTTCCCGGAACATGTTTGTACTTCCTCCTTTCATCAATCAACTGAAGTATTTCTTCTGTTACACATGGTTTCTTCGCAGCTACCTTCTTTGTACCTATGCTTTCTTTCCCAACTTCTGTGATGGCCCTTTTTAGAGATGTCCATTCCTCTTCAACTGTACTGCCTACTGCGCTATTCCTTATTGCTGTATCTGTAGCGTTAGAGAACTTCAAACGTATCTCGTCATTCCTTAGTACTTCCGTATCCCATTTCTTTGCGTATTGATTCTTCCTGACTAATGTCTTGAACTTCAGCCTACTCTTCATCACTACTATATTGTGATCTGAGTCTATATCTGCTGCTGGGTACCTCTTACAATCCAGTATCTGATTTCGGAATCTCTGTCTGACCATGATGTAATCTAATTGAAATCTTCCCGTATCTCCCGGCCTTCTCCAAGTGTACCTCCTCCTCTTGTGATTCTTGAACAGGGTATTAGTTATTACCAGCTGAAACTTGTTACAGAACTCAATTAGTCTTTCTCCTCTTTCATTCCTTGTCCCAAGCCAATATTCTCCTGTAAACTTTTCTTCTACTCCTTCCCCTACAACTGCATTCCAGTCGCCCATGACTTTTAGATTTTCGTCCGCCTTTACATACTGCATTACCCTTTCAATATCCTCATACACTTTCTCTATCTGTTCATCTTCAGCTTGCGACGTCGGCATGTATACCTGAACTATCGTTGTCGGTGTTGGTCTGCTGTCGATTCTGATTAGAACAACCCGGTCACTGAACTGTTCACAGTAACACACCCTCTGCCCTACCTTCCTATTCATAACGAATCCTACACCTGTTACACCATTTTCTGCTGCTGTTGATATTACCCGATACTCATCTGACCAGAAATCCTTGTCTTCCTTCCACTTCACTTCACTGACCCCCACTATATTGAGCCTTTGCATTTCCATTTTCAGATTTTCTAGTTTCCCTACGACGTTCAAGCTTCTGACATTCCACGCCCCGACTCGTAGAACGTTATCCTTCCGTTGATTATTCAATCTTTTTCTCATGGTAACCTCCCCCTTGGCAGTCCCCTCCCGGAGATCCGAATGGGGGACTGTTCCGGAATCTTTTGCCAAAGGAGAGATCATCATGACACTTCTTCAATTACAGGCCACATGTCCTGTGGATACACGTTACGTGTCTTTAATGCAGTAGTTTCTATTGCCTTCTGCATCCTCATGTCGTTCATCACTGCTGATTCTTCCGCCTTTAGGGTCAATTTCCCACCCCTAGGACAAGAGAGTGCCCTGAACCTCTATCCGCTCCTCCGCCCTCTTTGACAAGGCCGTTGGCAGAATGAGGCTGACGTCTTATGCCGGAAGTCTTCGGCCGCCAATGCTGATTATTTATCAAAATTTAGGCAGTGGCGGGGATCGAACCCGGGACCGAAGACGTTTTGATTATGAATCAAAGACGCTACCCCTTTTTTTTATTATTATTATTAAGATTTTTTTTTCTAGCAGGAACAGGGTAAATTAACAAAAGATCTTTATTGGTACAAACTTAAATACAACAGAAATGCCATTCTTCCGGCGAAAATAACACAAGACATTATACTCTTGCCAGGCGAGCAATTTGTTTGTTTTTATGAACAAGGTGTAGGAAAAAAAGAATAATGATCCTGATGTAAGCAAGAGGTGTGAAGCAATATACAGTGGAGTGAGGGAAAAACCACTGTGTTCTGGTATAGTGCATAAACGAAAGGAGGCGCGTGTCCATGCGCCTACTCCACTGTGGGTTACAATATATAAAGTAGCGCGGGGAGTCTCAGATGTCAGCAGGGGGGGCGGCAGTGTTGTCGGCATGTGGCACCATCCAACTGAGAGGGGGTGACGTAAAGATCGCATGTGGGTAATTGGCGAAGAAGGCGCGGTAGCGCGGTCGGTGTTCGACTTGACTGTGGGCGGTTTGTAAGTACTGCCAGAAATCAAGGCGTGATTTGTCGCTATAAGTATACATGTAGGTGATTGTCCATCCCTTGACCCATACAATCGCATGATTTTTGGTGGCGGGGAAATAAGTATTCTCGGGATGGATAAAAGTCCATGGGTCAATCGAGTCCGGCGGAACACGGAGGTAACAGGCAACGAACTGTCGGGCCAGTTTCCAGACGTCACTGGTGGCAGCACAAGTCAGTCGATGGACATCGTCATCCACGAGGTGGCAAATGGAACAAAGTGGAGAGTCTAGTAGTCCGATGGCATGAAGGCGACGATTTGTGGCGAATTTTTCATTTGCGACGTGGTACCATGTTGCCCGGACGTGGGAGGGAAGGAAAGGCTGGTGGATATGACGCCAAACCGTGGGCCACCGCTTGGATGGATGTCTCACTTCAATATTGTTGCTGGATATGGAACGAAGCAGTGGGGTGTAAAAATCTTTAGGTTGAGGAGAACGCGTGGTCGGTAAGTGTGTGTGAGTGTAACTGAAGTCGACGATGAAATCAGAAATGTGCGCCAGATGGTGCTTGATGTGTCCTACTGGTACTGGTGGTGTTATGGTTGCGGGTACAAGAATTTCCAGCAAGCTGCGCGTAAGGGAGGTGCCCCCGTGCCACTGCTTGTGCATGGTGGACATGTACAAGGACGCCGCTCGGAGTCGCACGTTGACAAGGCCGAGGCCTCCCGCTCGCGTGGGAAGGGTGAGCGTGTCGTAGCGGACCTTAAAGAGCGTACCGGCCGTAAGGAAGTATCCGAAGGCAGCCTGGAGGCTGCGTCCAATTGTTGATGGCAGCGGAAGGACCTGTGCGATGTGGACCATCCTGGACGCCACATGTTGATTGAGGTATTGGACACGTTGTAAAGAATCGAGTCGTCGGAGAAGATTTTGTCTCACCGTCGTGCGGATAGTTTGCAGTGCACGCCGAAAACTGATGGCAGCGGAGCGGCGCACGGTGGAGGTGAAAATAATACCAAGGTATCGTAGTTTTTGTACACACGGGAGAGGTGCTAAGTCGGCGTGTGAGAGGCCGCGTCCAATGGACATCCCCGCGGATTTAGCCACATTCATGGTACTGCCCGCTGCAGTGCCGTACGTTGATATCAAATCAAGTACCGTGTGTGTTTCACTCCGTGAGCGGATCAAGAGGAGGAGGTCGTCCGCATACGCACGACATTTAAAACTGTGCTGTCGCAAGGTGAGACCAGAAAGGTGGCTAGTCAGACTCCCGATGAGTGGCTCCAGGCTCATGGCATAGAGTAGGGTCGAAAGTGGGCAGCCTTGCCGTATGGAACGCCGGATCGCCACTGGTCCCGCCACACGGCCATTAACCTGAATCAGCGATTCGGCTGTGCCGTACAGGCGCCGGATAACGTCGATAAAGGCTGGTGGAAAACCCATACGGTTCATCACTGAGAAGAGAAAAAGATGCCGCACTTTGTCGAATGCGCTGTCAAAATCAATGGCAACCACTGCGGCGCGGAGTTTGCACGCCGCTGCCAGTGCAATTAAATCGCGACATTCTCCTGTGGCCGTTTGTATATTAACTGAGCCGCCCGGAGTTGTCTGTTCCGGGGATAGAATGCTAGGAAGGATCTTGCGGCATCGCGTTGCCAGTAGGCGTGTAAAAATTTTATAGTCTGCGTTTAGCAAGGTCAGGGGACGGTAATGTGCTGTCGTCACGCCTGGTGTCGGTTTGTGGATGGGTATAATAAGTCCCGTGACGAAGGACGGCGGTACGGCGTTCCCCATCGTCAGCAGTTCGTGGAACATCATTGTCCACCGTGATGCCATTAGTGTGAGGAAAGCGCGATAAAATTCTATCGGCAATCTGTCGACACCAGGTGACTTATTCAGAGCGCCTTTTTTGATGGCATCGTGGACTTCGTCACGCGTAATTGGCTCCATCATCTCGTCCGCTTCGTCGTTGGTGAGGGTGCGAGTTACGTGTGGTAACACAGACTCCTCAGCGTGGTTGTCGGTGGTCTCCTCCTGGTACATTGTGCGGTAGTGGTCGACAAACGCACCGACGATTTCGGCATGGCAAGTGACGTGCTGGCCGTGACAGGTGTTGATCTCGGTGATGAGTTGTTGTCGTCGATGTTTCCTATCGAAGGCGATATGATGCATGGTGGGATGTTCTTGTTCCGCCGAATCTTGACATCGGGTTCGCACCATAGCCCCCTGCAGTCTACGACGTGTCAACGTTACAATTTGCGCCTTAATCCTGCTGCGTTCCCTCTGGGTGTCGGGGGTGGGCGGTTGGGCGTCCAGGTCGCGGAGAACGGCGTAGAAATAGTCGGTAGTGTGCCGGCGCCACGCAGCTACTTCCTTTCCATACTGAATCAAAATACGTCGAATGGCAGGTTTGGCACATTCCAGCCACCAGGTCAAGGTCGTGCAGTATGTAGGTAAGCGACGTTCACAGGTGGCCCATGTCTCGGTAACACGTTGAAGACATTCGGGATCATTAAGATGGGTGGTGTTTAGCTTCCACGGTGCACGACTACGCCAGACCACCTTGCTTGGGGCACCTTGCTTGGGGAAGAGAATGTTGCAGATGTAGGCGCAGTGGTCCGAAAACGCCAGTGGCTAAACTTCTGCACCTTGGACTGCAGGTGTGAGTTCCCGAGAGACGTAAGTTCTATCAAGGCGGCTCGCGGAGTGACTCGTCTGGTAAGTATGTCCAGGTGCGTAGCCGTGCTGAACTTCCCAAGTGTCGCGGAGCAACAGATCTCGGGCGACAAGACGCAGTTCTTGACAGGTGTTGTAGTGGGGCACTTGATCTTTAGGGTGCAAGACACAATTAAAATCACCCCCAAGCAAGTAATGGTCGCAGCGTCCAAGAAACAAAGAAGCGATTTCTTCTGAATAGAAGAGGGCCCTGTCGCGTCTGCGGGTGGAGCCTGACGGAGCGTAAATGTTGACGATACGCGTCCCCATGACGGTGACGGCCAGGCCTCTGGCAGATGGAAGATGCGTGAGATCGGTCACTAGAATGCCTTCTCTGGCGTACATAGCTACGCCGCGTCCCAGGTGGTCACCAGGAGAAGGATAAGTGTTATATCCCGCGACGTCTGGAAGTGTGGCCAAGTGTACTTCCTGTAGTAGTGCGATATCGACGTCTGACGCCCATATCATCTCTCGCAGCAGTTGAAGTTTCACCGGTGAGCTAATGGTGTTAGTGTTGATCGTTGCTATTCGGTAGGCTTGGAGCCGTGCCCCGCCGTGGAGGGGAACTCCACCGGCGGAGAACGATGAGGGGCGAGGCAACGGCGAGTCGTGCCGTACGCCACCTGACGGCGTTATCAGCGGCGTAACGATGCTTCCATCTGGGGTAACTCTGTCCCCAAAGTATGGTCCGGGTCCTCATCGACGTCCTCACTCCACACCATTGAAGGCGCTGTCGTGGTGATGGTCGTATGTTCCACGTCGGTCGTAGGGGTGGAGGACGTCTCGGCGGCAGTCGCAGCGGTTGAGTCCATTGGTTCAGGAGCAGCCGTGTGAGCCAGTAGGCATCGACACAGCCACAGTCGGCGTTATGTTGTCGTCATTCGTGTCGTCGTGTAGGTTCTCCGAGGCCTCGTCGGGTCGGACGGCCTCAGCAGCATCACGGGGAGGTGATCCGTCTCGTTCCGAGACCGTATGGCGCCGCCTCTTGCGCCTCTTAGGTGAACGTTGTTTGCGGGTTCGTCCCTCCGTGTCGGAAGACGGAAGAGAGTCGCGTCGCTCCGAGAGGAAGGCCGTCGTGGGAACGTCAATTGACGGGGCGTCCATATGGTCGTGCGGGTGGGGGTCGGAAGTCGTCGCTGTTGGTAGTGGCGCCGGAGTAGCGTCAGGCTTCGAGCGCGACGTGCCGGCCCCGGAGGTATCCGTAGCAGCTGGAAGGGTCACCGGTACGTGGGCCGACGGGCGGCGGCCGGTGGGAGGAGAAGAGAGCGCCGATGCGTAGGTGACCGGTAAAACCGTCGTCGGAGCCGGAGGTGTCACGGTAGCGGCTGGCAATTGGGTGATTCGTCGCTGAAGACACTCAGAGCTGAGGTGGCCTTCTTTGCCGCACTCGGAACAGGTCTTGGGTTGGCCGTCGTATATGACAACCGCGCGGCACCCGCTAATTTGCAGGTAAGATGGCACGTGGCGATGGAGATCGATGGTGATCTGCCGTACACCGTTAAGAACGGGGTACGTTTGGAATTGCGCCCAGCGTTCGGCAGTGTGGCCATGTACAGTGCCATATGGGCGGAAAGCCGCGATAACGTCTTCCACCGGGAGCTCGAACGGGAGTTCGAAAACTCGTATGGTGCGCATTCCTAAGCCGGCATGGTCGACGGTGACCGCTCCGACATTGCCGTCGGCGTGGCAAAAGCGTAAGCCATGGCTGGTGTCACGAAGTATTCGTTCACATACCGCGTCATTGACGACTTTGACGTACACCGTACTGCTTAATATGGACAAATGGATGCCCAAGACATCGGAAGCTGGGATCTTAGCAACGTCGCGTAGGAAGCGTTCCACTTCCAAGGCCTTTGGTCGTGCGTAGTCGTTGCAGAAGGTGAATCGTAAAGTGGATTTTCTAAAACGGTTGGCCATGGTTCTAGTGCACGTAAGTGACGGCCGCGGAAATGTAAACAACAGCGAGCGCACGCGCTTCGCAGGCGGAAACAGCAACACGTCCGCACTGCACGGCGGCGAAAGCCGGACTGTCCTAGAACTTAGAACTACTTAATCCTAACTAACCTAAGGACATCACACACATCCATGCCCGAGGCAGGATTCGAACCTGCGACCGTAGCAGTAGCGCGTTTCCAGAGTGTAGCTCCTGGAACCGCTCGGCCACTCCGGCAGGCGATGACAGATGCACTGTTACCACACCCATTCTAGAATCGTAATGCCGAGCATTTCGTTGATAGCTGCCACCGTGCCAGAATCTATATTTCGCGATTCGCTGAATTTAAATTTGGTGATTGTCACTGCCTGTAACGTATATTTCCTCCCTTGTAGACAGTATAGTGAGAGAAATTTTTAAACCGTGCGAAGATTATGCAACGTACGAATGACGGTTTGCCTCGGGAAAGACACTCATAGATACGATGTCACGATGTTGTTAGTGCTACAACACACATCAATGAGCAATAGTGTTCTTCGTTATACTAAATTACCTTCATTATACCTAATGGCAATTCCGAAAATACTATACTGAAAAAAGTCATGGGAGAACAGTAAGCACATCTACAGACCACGGCAGCATCGCACACGCAAGTTACAGAAAAGGACAGTGCATTTTCAGAGCTATCATTTGTCCTCAGGTTATTCATATGAAGACGATTCCGACGTGAATACGGTCGCACGACGGGGGTTAACAGAGTCTGAACGCGGAATGATAGTTGGACATAGACGACTGGACAGTCCATTTTGGATTTCGTTAGGTAATTCAATATTCGAAGATACACAGTGTCTATAGTGTATCGTGAACACCAAATTTCAGGCATTAGCTCACACCAATGACGACGCAGTGGCCGACGTCCTTCGCGTAACGACCGTTCGCCGTTACGTTAGCGTAGAGTTGTGAGTCCTAGCAGACAAAAACACTGAGTGAAATAGCCGTAGAAGACAATGTGGGACGTAAGACGAACTACCCGTTAGGACAGTGCGGCGAAATTTGCCTTTAATGAGCCGTGGACGCGAGTGCCTCTGCTAACAGCACAACATCGACAGCGCCGCCTCATAGGGACTCGTGACAATGTTGGTCTGACCCTAGACGACGGGAAAAGCGCGTCCTGGCCAGATGGGCCGAGAATTCAGTTGGTGAGACTTCACAGTAGGTTTGAGTGTGGCGTAGACCACACGAAACCATGGACCGGGGTTGTCAACAAGACACTGTGCTTTCTGGTGGTGGCTTTGGGTACCTCTGGACCAAATGAACCGACCATTGACTGGAAATGGTTACATTTGGCAACCAGTAGACAATTTGCTGCCTTTCTTGGACTTCATGTTCCCGAACAAAGATGAAATTATTTTGGGTGACAATGCGCCAAGTCAGCGGGCCTCTATTTCTCGTGTTTGGGTCGATGAACATTCTGGACAGTTTGAGCTGATGATCTGGCAGCCCAGATCATCCGACATGAGTCCCATGGATCATTTATGGCACATAATAAAGATATTAGTTCGTACTCAAAATCCTGTACGGGTAACACTTTCGCCATTATGGACTTCTATAGGGGCAACATGTCTCAATGCTTCTGCATGGGACTTTCATTGACTTTTTAAGTGAATGCCACGTCAAGTTTCTATGTAATGTCGGGCAAAAGAAGGTCCGACACGGTGCTAGAACGTATCTGATGATTTTCGTCACATCAGTCTGTACTGACTTTCATACAAAGGCGATAGTCAACACTAGTTAGAAATAATTCTGCTGGTTCGACTTTCAAAGACTAAACGACACGATAAAAAATCCGTCCTTTTGCTTTCAAACAATGTATGCACAATTCCTGACACATTCGCCTGAAACACGAAGACTCATCAAATAAGATTAATGTAGCAGAGAAAAGGGATTTCCAGATCAAGCGTAGACGCAGTTATCCGCTGGTATAATAATTATTATCCTGTAACACACATATTTACAGACCTTTCATCACGTATTTCCTACACGTTTGAAGATAAGATCACAAGTAACTTATCAAGAGGAGGAAGTCCTGCATTCCCTATGTTTTGTTTTCCAAATAACTTTTCACATCTATTGTCGGTGATAGAACTAACGGAAGAGAAATCCAAAATCATTACGATCCTGATAAAACGGAGATCCGAATTAGGAGCCGTATAAAGAATACTCAACTGCATAATGAAAGTATTCATTCTTTTTGTAAATGTGTTCGTACGAGGGGAGTTCAGTAACTAATGCAATACTTTTATTTCTGAAAGCATGTTGATTTTATTCAGGATTCCAGTACAACCTACTTTTCTCACACTTTTGTCTACAGAAGTCGTTTTCAAGATGATCGCTGTTCAGTGTTACGGCCTTAAGGCGAGTTGGAACGCCTTATCCCGAGATTGTTAAATTTTATGATTTAGCTTCCCTGAACTTCAGGAACCACTGCAGCCATTGACATGAACCTTTTACAGGACATTAAATGTATGTTCTGAGCCTACGGATCTGTAACAGTTGCATTTCAGCCTCTGCTTGCGGAAATACAACTTTTTATTACCCGGTTAAAATTTTGCGTACTCTTTGGATGTTATCCTAAATAATTTTAATTATACATAACATTATGTTCTTATTTTAGTTCAGCAGTCTCAGGCTATGTACACTGCTGGCCATTAAAATTCCTACACCAAGAAGAAATGCAGATGATAAACGGGTTTTCATTGGAAAAATAGATTATACTAGAACTGACATGTGATTACATTTTCACGCAATTTTGGTGCATAGATCCTGAGAAATCAGTGACCAGAAAAACCACCTCTGGCCGTAATAACGGCCTTGGTACGCCTGGGCATTCAGTCAAACAGAGCTTGGATGGCATGTACAGGTACAGCTGCCCACGCAGCTTCAACACAATACCACAGTTAATCAAGAGTAGTGACTGGCGTATTGTGACGAGCCAGTTGCTCGGCCACCATTGACTAGACGATTTCAGTTGGTGAGAGATCTGGAGAATGTGCTGGCCAGAGCAGCAGTCGAATATTTTCCGTATCCAGAAAGGCCCGTACAGAACCTACAACATGCGGTCGTGCAGAAAGGTAGGGTTGCGCGGGGATCGAATGAAGGGTAGAGCCACGGATCGTAACACATCTGAAATGTAACGTCCACTGTTCAAAGTGTCGACAATGCGAACAAAAGGTGACCGAGACGTGTAACCAATGGCACCCCATACCATCACGCCGGCTGATACGCCAGTATGGCGATGACTAATACATGCTTCCAATGTGCGGTCACCGCGATGTCGCCCAACACGGATACGATCACCACGATGCTGTAAACAGAACCTGGATTCATCCGGAAGAAGGACGTTTTGCCATTCGTGCAGCCAGGTTCGTCGCTGAGTACACCATCCCAGGGGCTCCTGTCTGTGATGCAGCATCAAGGGAAACAACAGCCATGGTTTCCGAGCTGATAGTCCATGCTGCAGCAAACGTCGTCGAACTGTTGGTGCAGATGGTTGTTGTCTTGCAAACGTCCCCATCTGTAGACACAGGGATCGAGACGTGTCTGCACGATATGTTACAGCCGTGTTGATAAGATGCCTGTCATATCGACTGCTAGTGATACGAGGCCACTGGGATCCAACATGGCGTTCCGTATTACCCTCCTGAACCCACCAATTTCATATTCTACTAACAGTCATTGGCTCTCGACCAACGCGAGCAGTGTCGCGATGCGTTAAACCGCAATCGCGATAAGCTACAATCCGACCTTAATCAAAGTTGGAAACGTGATGGTAAGCATTTCTCCTCCTTACACGAGGCATCACAACAACGTTTCACCAGGCAACGCCTGTCAACTGGTGTATGAGAAATCGGTTGGAAACTTTCCTCATGTCAGCACGTTGTAGGTGTCGCCACCGGTGCCAACCTTGTGTGAATGCCCTGAAAAGATAATCATTTACATATCACAGCATCTTCTTCCTGTCGGTTAAAGTTCGCGTCTGTAGCACGTCATCTTCTTGGTGTAGCAATTTTAATTGCCTGTAGTGTATGTTATTACCGCCTGAAAATTTGAATACTCTACTAGAAGTGGTTTCTGAAAATCAGGAACAGATGCAACAGAAAATGTATATTTTCAGGAACGGCTTCTAAAGTTTCAAAAGACTGTAACTCACTTAATGTATGCTTAATTTTTTATTTTTAGTCACTCAGAAGCACCCTAAACCATATTACATATGATCCTCTCGATCGTTTTCCACGATTTTCTTTTCTTCTTTCTGAACTCCATAGTGGCCAACTGTGCTGCATACTCTGCTTTATCAATGCGCACCTTGTCCATCTGTTCAAGTTCTCTGATGCAGTTTGCTCCAACATTAATTCTTATATGCCATAGCACTTTCACCCTACCAGCATCGCCATCAATGAAAGCAATAACAGCATCACTCATACCTCACTTTGGTGCCTTCATTCCAAAAAAAAAACAATTTTTGGTAAGTCCGTATAAGATTATTGAACGACTCTTTGTGATTTTCAGTCTGACCATGCAGACACTTCTTCAGTAATTCAGGATTTGACAGGTCTCTGTAAATATTTTTTTATGATACCCATGACTGCTGCTAGAATAGAATGTTTATGGCTGTATGAACTGTTTGACTAGTGGACACTGTGGTAATTGCACCATGAATCGGTCCAGGAGGCCAAAGGTCGTGTACTGCTTTTTCATTAGTAGACTGTCTGCGGAAGAAGGTAGCCTATACCACCTGCTTCATTTTCAACAAATCCTCAGTATTATTTCTAATGGCCATCCCATAATAATGCTGTAGTTCATTAATCATTTTGTCTGTGAGCCTACCTCTTATGGTTTTACCATTAGAAAGTAACTGGTGTCTCAAACTTTGTTCCAACCTCCTCAACTTGGTGCCCATCCTCTTCTGGACATGACTAACACATTCCAGTTTTGTGATAGTCTTCTCACCTTAAGACTGAACTGCTACTGCGCTGTTATATGCTTTTGAGTCTCTATCACCTAAGAACTCAGTGTAACACTCTCCTTTCGTTCACAGATCAACTAAAAATTTAAATAGACGCAGAGGCCTCCATACCACCGATAGTTCCTTCATAATTTCTGTCACAGATATGCCCTCCTTCATTCCCTGATTAACACTTATAACAATGTTTGGTTAAAATCAGGAAATCCAGTATCCATGCTGGTCACTGTATCAATTGAAATCTTAGAACTGTAGCTGTACTTCTGCCACGTGCCATTAAAAGCTACTGGTATGTCAGTCATACCATGATTTATTTCTACAGCTTTGTTTGCAGCACCCTTTATTGCCTCACATGCAACATATTCCACAGCATCTCCAATAAATCCTGCATACTTGTCGATTTTAGAAGGTGGCGTGGCATATTCATCATGGCAAACATTGTTTCTGCTGCTGTGTATCCTTTGCCAACAGCTCTCAATCCATAGAATCACCTAACATTTACTTCAAAATAATTACCTTCACACTTATCAGAATTCCAAAATGAATGATTATATTTACAGCTGACACATTTAATGATAAGTTTCCTGGCTAGTCCATTTGATACCTCGGTGTCTTCATGTGAACTAACTGGCACCCCACACACTTTACACCACACACATTCACCTAACACCCTTGTTAGAATGTGTAAATCTATCAGAATATAACCTAACCTACCACTTACATCACTTTCGTTTTGAGAAAACTGTGTATCGCAACGTTTTATTTAATCTTCGAAGCACTAATAGATTCTCTAGATTCTGACGAGTTTGCCTGTATTTCAAGGTGTGTAATTTCACATGCCACATGTTGAACACAAAGTTTCCCTTTATTCGAAAACCTATTGCCATGAAACCCACGTTTCTTAAAAAAGCACTTCTTTGGCGTCATACTTTACTTTTTGAGAGATTTACCGATCTGTTAGTCACTTTTCCTCGGAAAAACTTTAGCACTTCGACACAGAACACGTGTTTATACTATGAAACAATATGATACTATTTTTGACATTGTTACCAATACAAACACGTAACAACATTTGTAACACCGCAATACACAGCACTCTATACAAAAAGTTACCGATTTTATTAGATCTTGAAGTACCGCACGTAAAAATTTTTACATTTTCAACTGGTGTAGATCATATTTAAAAAAATAAAATAGAGTACTTCTCATGTGAGTTTATAAGTGATATATGTATTATTTTATTCAGAAAATTATAAATATTACAATGACATAAAAATCGGAATATATATATATATATATATATATATATATATATATAAAACTTTTTTCCATTCTACCTCCCTTTAAGACACCTTACTGGTAGGGTGTGTGTGCCCGCGTCGTACCACTCAAATGGTCGACGTCAGAGCCAGCATCTTGCTGCATAGGTAACCTCTCCATCATCCACGTACTGCTTTCTGAGAAGTGCATCTTTCATTGGGTCAAACAGATGAAAGTCGAAAGGTGCGAGATCTGGGCCGTAGGGTGGATGAGGAAGAGCAATTCAAAGAAGTTCTGTGAGTTTCTTTCTGGTGCACAGACTTTTGTGAGACTTTGAGTTGTCATGGAAACGAGAACTTGGTTTCTACCTCACCTCTCACGAGAGTGCCGGTACGTTCCAGCATTGCAAGAGTCACACCTATGTACAACAGCCGATACCCACAGGTTTTCGCGAACTTGTTGTATTATGGCAGACGCCTCGCCCAAAGACTCGCCGTTCTTTTGTTGAGTGCATGGACTCCTCAGATATTCTGGAAGCCCCATGATTATCTACGAGGCTCTGATCTTCCGACGAAAGAAGCTCAGTGACAGCTCTCTGCTCTGAACGCACCTCGGCTGCAAACATGTTGGTGGACACGTATAATACCACCATCTGTTAGAAATTATGAAACTATAAGGGCTGAAACGAGAGTATTCCATCAGGTCTCACTACGAATTCTGTGTTTTTTGAAACCAAATTGTCAGAGAAGAAGAGGTGTTACCTTAATTATTGAATGTCCTTCGTATGTTTGAGGTCGTTCCCGGCAGAAGCTGTGGTACAAGTAGCGAAGTGCTCTAGGTGCATCGTTGGAAGCTGGGCTGGGTGGGCTGCGTCACTGTGACAGTTCCGTCTGGGCTCGCTAGGCGCTGCTCCTGCCGTGTGTGCAGACATACCGCTCCTCACCCCACTCCCCTTCGTGTGTTTAGGCGTCGCAGTCACGCTCCCAGCGGCGTGACGACACCGCAGCCGAGCCCCAGCTGCGGAACACGGAGCGGCCGTATATTAGTGCCAGCAAGCTGCTCCGGGCCTTAGTCCTCTAATTACATGCGTCTCCTCCGGGGAGTGCTTCCGCCCTACAGCGCCAGCGCACGTGGCTGGGTACGGACCATCCGTTCTCATAGCGGGCCGCTTGCGCAGATTCCGCGAGAATCTCGCCCTGCGGGTGAAAGCCCGCCGCGGCGTTGCGTGACTGGCGAGTTAAGCGCCGCCAGGTTGGCCCCCCTGCCCCTCTTTCGCCCCCATCGAACGGCTCAGCCACACCAAACGACGTCGCGCCATGCAGTTAATCATGAAAGTAGCGTCCTTAACGTCCTCAAGGACAGAGCAAGTTTACGTTGAGGTAAGACCCTGGACTCATATTTGGCAGGTACTCCATTCAAATGCCTATCCAGTTATCCAAGGAAAGGGTTGAAAAGCGTCAAAGCTTTTCATGTTTTTAATTAATGCAAAGTGTACTGTCTCATGACAAGCGATAAGAGAATCGTTGCGACTTATCGGAAACAGTCAAGAGTGAACTCCGGCCTCCTCAGAAGCAATATTCCGAATCCAAAATACTAGTAAGCTCCTCGCACCTGGAGAGAGAGAGAGCCGCTCCCCTCTAGCGTCTAGTCACCGCCCTTCCGCAAATTACGTAGCTCGTCATATTTTTCAAAGCCAACGTTAGATTCTTGCCAATGAAGAAGTCCTTTTCAAAATTTCCTCCCACCTTGCCGTCGCAATCCGCGAGGAAAATAGAGCCATACTCTGTGTGAGACAGAGTATACAAGTAAACCAAGACTTCTCCCTTTGAGTATTGCCGCTACGTTCCCAAGCGTTCTGCTCGCGGGAAACGGCCAAAATTCCCAGGGTCACTTGAGATTCTTGGACACCCAAGTCGTGCTGTGGCTATTCACCTCGCCGCTCTGTCCGTGTTACCTAGAATCGTGACAAAGCTGTTTTTCGTTCTAAGTTTATAGTTTCCGCTGCCTCGGGAACACGTGTCAATGTCCACGGCTTCCCTTGGCAGCGTGTTGAAGTATGCAGCAACTTCGGCTGTCGCTAATCCTCTGGTGGCCTGCCCTCCGTGAAGCGTGCTGACATAGGCGCGCGACTGCCATTCGCCCGTGGGCGCACTACCTGTGTCCACCTGGTCACCGGGCTTCCCAGCTAGGAACGCATCAGAAGAATTCCTTTTATGCACAAAGTGTATCAAGCTTGCAAAGAGAAGAATCACAGCCCTTTACCGATGCTTAATGACACAATAATTCACCTCCATCAAGCTTCATATATTGCAATTAACTAATGACTGATTTTAAAAGCAATTATCTCCTTTAATTAAAACCATGAAAAGCTTTGACGCTTTTCAAGGTAACCCTTAACCACCATGTGTTCCTGTCCTATATCAGCCATTCCATCTCAGACTAGCAATGGCAATTTGCGTGCTCAATTATTTGTTGGATATATTCCAATCTCTATCTCCCTTTGCAGTTTTTACCCTTTACAGCTCCATCTAATATCTTGGGTTGTTATTCTCTGATGACCATTAACAGATGTCCTATCGTCCTGTTCTTCCTTGTCAGTGTTTTCCATATGCTCCAAAAATTGTTCGGTCGTGCGGTAGCGTTCTCGCTTCCCGCGCCCGGGTTCCCGGGTTCGATTCCCGACGGGGTCAGGGATTTTCTCTGCCTCGTGATGGCTGGGTTTTGTGTGGTGTCCTTGGGTTAGTTAGGTTTAAGTAGTTCCAAGTTCCAGGGGACTGATGACCCTAGATGTTAAGTCCCATAGTGCTCAGAGCCATTTGAACCATTTGAAAAATGGCACGATGTGACTTAACTTCTGAGGTCATCAGTCCCCTAGAACTTAGAACTACTTAAAACTAACGAACCTAAGGACATCACAAACATCCATGCCCGAGGCAGGATTCGAACCTGGGAAACGTAAATAAGTGGACTTTTATTTACATAATAGTGATAAAAATATCCTGCTTCTGTCAGTACAAAACAAAAACGGTCTACGTTCCTCTTTGGGGCGCGTACCTCGCTAATCCCGTTATACCTCGCGTTGGTGTCGGGTACGTCTGCACGTGTGGTGGTGTATCCTCTCCACTGTCCTGGTCCTTTCTTGTTCTGATACTTATAGGCAATAATTACATTCTCCTACCCGGGACACCCCAACTGGGTGGGGGATCAAGCAAGGCACTCCCTAAAAAATCTGCGTAACGTGTTCGATTTCTCGGATGTCTCAAAAGCTGTGAGTCATGTTCTTGTAGTAAGGCCCAAAAGTCGAGCACATTCTTACTGCCCTCTCGGAAAAGACTACGCACAGTCAAACCTCGAATCCAAGTCACTGCGTTTGTCTTTGTTCGGGGATAATAGGTCCTATCTGGGAGAAGTAGTATCCGTGGTTCTATTGCTTGCGGCCCCACCCGAAGCAGGAAGCCGATCATTGTTTTGACCAAACACCATACGTCCGTCGAAGGTCCGCATATCAGGCGATGCTTCTCTGTGTCTATAACATTGCACTGTGGACACAGTGGCTCGTGCGCCATATGAATTGTATGCAGCCTGGAACGAGTCACGTATTTCCCATTTGCCACCTAATACCACAGTGCGCGCGTTTCCGTATCAAGGAGTGGGTGGTGCACTGTACGCCATACCACTGACCACGTAACTGTTGGTTGGCGACGCTCGACGGCATTATTCGGCCGTCGTCAAGATGTGATATATATCACGTGCCGTTGCCGTCCTGGTAGTCGGTAGTTCCATATGTACATAACTGTATTCCACAAAAAAGGTTCGCATGTGGCCAAGCGATGGTGAGATGTGATACACCGCTACTGGAGCCGAACGAGAAGGTGGAGCGAGTTCGTCTATCAAGGTGCCCGTCGGACTTGTCTGGTGTCGTGTCCACATCTTTATCATTGTGGTTACATACATAGCCACTGCTCGTTCGCGTATGAGGACTAGTCCAACACCTCCACGACTACGAGGGAGGGTGAGGGTTTCGTATCCGACCTTAAAAAGCAGACCTGTGCTAACAAAATATCCTAGTGCCGCCAGGATTCGGCAGGCCAACACCACCGGCATAGGAAGAACTTGTGCCACTGGGATGCGAGAAGCTAGATAAGTGTTGGCAAAGGTGACCCGTTGTATCATATCCAGTGCCCTTAACCTGTGACTTCGGACACTCGCACGAATTGTTTGCAGAAGATGTCTGTAGGCTCTGAGCACTATGTGACTTAACTTCTGAGGTCATCAGTCACCTAGAACTTAGAACTACCTTAACCTAACGAACCTAAGGACGTCACATACATCCATGCCCGAGGCAGGATTCGAACCTGCGACCGTAGCGGTCGCGCGGTTCCAGACTGTAGCGCCTAGAACCGCTGGGCCAACCCGGCCGGCTTTCCATATGCTCCTTTCCTCGCCGATTCCAAGGAGAACCTCCTCATTCCTTACTTAATCAGTACATCGAATTTGCAATATTCTTCTGTAAAATCACATCTCAAAGGCTTCTATTCCCTTCTGTTCCACTTTTCCCAAAATCCATATCTCAATACCATAAAACGCTGTGCTCCAAACGTACGTCCTCAGAAACTTCTTCTTCAAATTAAATAAGTTTGCTACTAGCAGCAATGCCATTTTCACCAGCGTAGCCTGCATTTTATCTCCCCCTTGCTCCGTCCGTCATTGGTTATTTTGCTGCCTAGGCAACAGAATTTCTTAACTTCCTGTACTTCGCCATCCCCTATTCTGATGTTAGGTCTCTCACTGTTCTCATTCCTGCTACTGAAAAGTGGACATATATAGGTGGGATGGACATTTATTTGGAGATAGTTCCAGAAGGAATGGAAATTTCAAGTTGTGAGAGTGAAGCAGTCGTGGGTGACATCTGTCGAATAGTCGACCTATGGCAGCGGCAGTACTATCTCTGAACTTGCGTATGTTTGGTTCATTGTAGAGAGTAGACGAGTGTTGGAGATGGAGTAAGCTGGCAGAACCTTTAGCTTAGTGCATATTGGAGCAGGATATTGCTGAAGAAAATTGTTAGGAATTGTTGGTCAGATGGGAGGACTCACAAATTCAATATTTACGGAAGAGAGAGAATGGATTGGAAATACGGATATATTTTTCAGGTAACAATTATTTATTTATTTATTTATTTATTTATTTATTTATTTTTTTTTTTTTGTCGTGTGACTAGGCCCTCCCGTCGGGTAGACCGTTCGCAGGGTGCAAGTCTTTCGACTTGACGCCACTTCGGTGACTTGGGCGTCGATTGGGATAAAATAATGATGATCTGGAAGACACAACTACCACTTTCTGTGCGGAGAAAACTTGCGACCCGGCCGGGAATCGAACCCGGGCCCTCAGTATTGACATTCTTTCTGGTTGACCACTTCTTTTTTTTATTTTTATTTTTTTTTAATTTCATGGTGTGTTGTATGTTTGCTAACACTGGTAACTCAGTCCGCCGTCGTAATGAATCTCGGATGTGCTGATGTGTCCCCGGAGTATTGTGTATGGTTTTGCAGCCGACGGCAATACGGGCACGGAGACTGAACATCTTGTACCGTGTTGCACACACCAGAGCTTTCAAATGCCTCACAAATAAAAGTCTAGTGGATTTAAGTCCAGAGAGTGTGGAGGCCAGGCAGTTGCTTCATTTCTACCTATCTATCTGTCACCGAATCTGTTATTTAGAAGTCGAAAGACATTAACACTAAACTGAGGAAATATAGCGGTTGATGCATGTATCAGTGCATATTGAACATTTCCTGCGAGGTAGAGTTGCATGTGATATGCTGGTGCGTTCTGTTCGTGTGTATTTTCAATTATTAATGAGTTGGAGGAAAGGAAATGGCAGAGTGGAAACAAAGCGATTCCAGGCCCTTGTTCATATATCATAATTTCTAATTCTACATGTGAGGAATGTTTCCTGCAATTTGTGTTGTGCATTTTTGTTACAACCTGTATGTGTATTTCGCTAACCCGTGACTTCTGTCGCCTCAGTGTATGCCTACAAGGAGAGGTCCCCAGCGGTGCGATCGACGCTTAGAAACTATCTACACAGTAAAATGTAAATGCCGTGTGGCTAGGGCCTCCCGTCTGGTAGACTGTTCGCCTGGTGCAAGTCTTTCGAGTTGACGCCACTTCGGCGACTTGCTTGTCGATGAGGATGAAATGAATTGATGATGAGGACAACACAACACCCAGTCCCTCGGCGGATAAAATCTCCGACCTAGCCGGGAATCGAACCCGGGTCGTTAGATATGACATTCCGTCGCGCTGACCACTTTTTTTTTTTTTTTACAATAACAAACATTAAACTGCTTCTAGCACTTTTTTTAATATATAAGACGATGACATTTATAAAATAAATATTTCTGGGAAACGTAAATAAGTGGACTTTTATTTACATAATAGTGATAAAAATATCCTGCTTCTGTCAGTACAAAACAATAACGGTCTACGCTCCTCTTTGGGGCGCGTACCTCGCTAATCCCGTTATACCTCGCGTTGGTGTCGGGTACGTCTTCACGTGTGTTTGTGTATCCTCTCCACTGTCCTGGTCCTTTCTTGTTCTGATACTTATAGGCAAAAATTACATTCTCCTACCCGGGACACCCCAACTGGGTGGGGGATCAAGCAAGGCACTGCCTAAAAAATCTGCGTAACATGTTCGATTTCTCGGATGTCTCAAAAGCTGTGAGTGATGTTCTTGTAGTAAGGCCCAAAAGTCGAGCACATTCTTACTGCCCTCTCGGAAAAGACTACGCACAGCCAAACCTCGAATCCAAGTCACTGCGTTTGTCTTTGTTCGGGGATAATATGTCCTATCTGGGAGAAGTAGTATCCGTGGTTCTATTGCTTGCGGCCCCACCCGAAGGAGGAAGCCGATCATTGTTTTGACCAAACACCATACGTCCGTCGAAGGTCCGCATATCAGGCGATGCTTCTCTGTGTCTATAACATTGCACTGTGGACACAGTGGCTCGTGCGCCATATGAATTGTATGCAGCCTGGAACGAGTCACGTATTTCCCATTTGCCACCTAATACCACAGTGCGCGCGTTTCCGTATCAAGGTGTGGGTGGTGCACTGTACGCCATACCACTGACCACGTAACTGTTGGTTGGCGGCGCTCGACGGCATTATTCGGCCGTCGTCAAGATGTGATATATATCACGTGCCGTTGCCGTCCTGGTAGTCGGTAGTTCCATATGTACATAACTGTATTCCACAAAAAAGGTTCGCATGTGGCCAAGCGATGGTGAGATGTGATACACCGCTACTGGAGCCGAACGAGAAGGTGGAGCGAGTTCGTCTATCAAGGTGCCCGTCAGACTTGTCTGGTGTCGTGTCCACATCTTTATCATTGTGGTTACATACATAGCCACTGCTCGTTCGCGTATGAGGACTAGTCCAACACCTCCACGACTACGAGGGAGGGTGAGGGTTTCGTATCCGACCTTAAAAAGCAGACCTGTGCTAACAAAATATCCTAGTGCCGCCAGGATTCGGCAGGCCAACACCACCGGCATAGGAAGAACTTGTGCCACTGGGATGCGAGAAGCTAGATAAGTGTTGGCAAAGGTGACCCGTTGTATCATATCCAGTGCCCTTAACCTGTGACTTCGGACACTCGCACGAATTGTTTGCAGAAGATGTCTGTAGGCTCTGAGCACTATGTGACTTAACTTCTGAGGTCATCAGTCCCCTAGAACTTAGAACTACTTTAACCTAACGAACCTAAGGACGTCGCATACATCCATGCCCGAGGCAGGATTCGAACCTGCGACCGTAGCGGTCGCGCGGTTCCAGACTGTAGCGCCTAGAACCGCTGGGCCAACCCGGCCGGCTTTCCATATGCTCCTTTCCTCGCCGATTCCAAGGAGAACCTCCTCATTCCTTACTTAATCAGTACTTCTAATTTGCAATATTCTTCTGTAAAATCACATCTCAAAGGCTTCTATTCCCTTCTGTTCCACTTTTCCCTAAATCCATATCTCAATACCATAAAACGCTGTGCTCCAAACGTACGTCCTCAGAAACTTCTTCTTCAAATTAAATATGTTTGCTACTAGCAGCAATGCCATTTTCACCAGCCTAGCCTGCATTTTATCTCCTCCTTGCTCCGTCCGTCATTGGTTATTTTGTTGCCTAGGTAACAGAATTTCTTAAATTCCTGTACTTCGCCATCCCCTATTCTGATGTTAGGTCTCTCACTGTTCTCATTCCTGCAACTGAAAAGTGGACATATATAGGTGGGATGGACATTTATTTGGAGATAGTTCCAGAAGGAATGGAAATTTCAAGTTGTGAGAGTGAAGCAGTCGCGGGTGACATCTGTCGAATAGTCGACCTATGGCAGCGGCAGTACTATCTCTGAACTTGCGTATGTTTGGTTCATTGTAGAGAGTAGACGAGTGTTGGAGATGGAGTAAGCTGACAGAACCTTTAGCTTAGTGCATATTGGAGCAGGATTTTGCTGAAGAAAATTGTTAGGAATTGTTAGTCAGATGGGAGGACTCACAAATTCAATATTTACGGAAGAGAGAGAATGGATTGGAAATACGGATATATTTTTAAGGTAACAAATAATTTTTTTTTTGTCGTGTGTCTAGGCCCTCCCGTCGGGTAGACAGTTCGCTGGGTAAAAGTCTTTCGCCTTGACGCCACTTCTGTTACTTGGGCGTCGATTGGGATGAAATAATGATCATTAGGAAGACGCAACACCCATTCTCTGTGCGAAGAATAGTTTCGACCCGGCCGGGAATCAAACCCGGGCCCTCAGTACTGACATTCTGTCTGGTTGACCAATCAGCAACCGGTGGCGGACCCAATTCTTGCTGGTACGTTATGATAACGTTAGCTACTCTTGCAACAGAACCGTCCACCTCTTCACCTCACTTATGTCATTTCAGTTTAATTTATTTCAGTTTGCAAAATTCTAAAAGCTTTGCTTGTAAGAGATGTATAAAGGAAGTGAAGTTTTTGGTTTTCTATGAGTTTTACGTTCTTGTGAATTAAGAGTTTAAAATATAGCTCTGTTATTATAATGAACGTATTCGTACTTTCATTTCAAGTAAGAAGTTGTTTTTAGTATGTGAAGTCATCCCAGTCTTTCTCGCAGTAGTTTACTTCTCTTTAGGATATTTTTGCTGTCGCGATTTCTTTATGCTGTGATATTGCTGCTGATTAAGCCGTATTCTTCAGTTGAAATTCTCTTCATATTGCGTTGGTTCTTTCGTTTCTCATCTTAAGTTTCCACTGCGCAAAATCTAAGCACTTTCTTAATAATTGTGAACAGTGTATGTCTCACAGTGTTGCTACGTAAGTCCAGTGTTTCAAATTTTTGGGCAGTGCGCAGTTTGATTATGATAGTGGTTTTTGAGTAACAGGTTTGATGTAATTTCCTACACAGCGAAAGACAGTTATTGGTCTTTATGTAAATGTGTGCACTGAGACACACTGTTCGCAATAATAATTACAGTTTAACCTCTTTATGAGAGAGCACAGTACAAGCAGTTTTGAGTAAATAGCAGGCAAACACTGAAATGTTCATGAACCATCGAGACAGAGCAAATAATTCTCAATACGTCTCATTACTTTTGTCTTTCTTGGGTTTACTCTGAGGTATTCTGTACTCATTAGACTTCTCATTATACTCAACGCATCCAGTAATTCTTCTCCACTGTCATTAAAGATACAAATATCATCAGCCAATCTTATAATGAAAATATCCACGGGTGTGCTGCCGGTCTATAGTGTCCAACGGGCACAATATTCCGGCGCTCATACACGTCGCCATCATCAGGTGAACTGACGGACTGAGCTCCTGTGAACGTGCCGGCACGGAGATCCGTACGCTATGGCTGCTCAGAGGGAACTGGGTTCGGTCGCGGCGGCGGACGATTTAAATACCCTCCGCCCGCGGCGCGCTCCCTCCGCCGTCCGCGCCACGGTCGCGCGGTGGAACAGATTGCGACGGCGTCTGAGATTACGTCGGTATGATGGCTCTGTCCGCCGTGGTCGTCAAAACTATACGTTTGCTCGATTTACTCTTGATTAACCCGATCGCTGGTTCCCAAGCCTTGCTAAGATTATAGCCACAGTCACGGTTTATGAGGTCGTCATTGGTGCTAATTTCGATGGCCTCTCTAACAACGCTGTCCCAGTATCTTGACGTCTGTACCAGAATCCTCGTGCAGTCATACTCCATGGCGTGATTTACCCTACTCCCCTCCTGGACATAAACGACAAACTCCAGGATTTCACTAACAAAATTACTCAACTATTTGAGAAATATGCTCCAATAAAGACCAGAAAAGTAAAATGGGAACCTGCACCTTGGCTGACTGATGAACTACAACAGCTCATGAATCTCAGAGAGACTGCACATCGAGCATACAAGATACACCCTACACCTGAAAATCATGCTGTATACAAGCAGAAACGAAACAAAGTCAGTCAAGGGGTGAGAAACGCTAAGCTCAGACATGCCCGTACATTAGCTGACAATAGATGTAGACCAGCTATCCTGTGGAAAAATCTCCGTAGTCTCGGTTTAGGCAAAATAAAAGTTGCAGAAAATCACATGGTCCCAGCTGAAGAACTTAACCGATTCTTCACATTACCTAGAACCGAAATTGAACCGCAAAGAAAAAAAAAAAAAAAAAAAAAGGGAATCATTGATTACTTCATGGGCATGAACGACTGTAGCAATGAAAAATTCTATCTGCAGCACGTCACTTGCAGTACTGTCAAGAAAACCATAATGCGGATTAGATCAGCATCTACTGGACATGATGGAATCACTATCCAGATGGTAAATCTTATTACTGACCAACTACTGCCCTCTTTAACAGACATTTTCAACGATTCATTAATCACAAGTGTTTTCCACGAGGCCTGGAAACTGGGACAAATTAAGCCACTGCCTAAAAAGGACATCGCCACAGCACCCTCCTACTACCGCCCCATCTGCCTTCTTCCTGCACTATCAAATGCCTTAGAGTATATAGTTCATGACCAGCTCACCAACTACCTAACTACTGACAACCTACTAGACGAATACCAATCAGGTTTCCGTAGACATCGAAGCACAACATCCGCTCTGATAAAGGTGACAGATGACCAGAAACTTGCCATGGACAGACAAGAAGCGACTATCATTTACTTCCTAGATTTCAGCAAAGCGCTTGATACTGTCGACTTCGACATCTTACTGGCCAAATTAGCGGTCTAAATTTCTCACCAAGTGCAGTGCCTGGGAATATAAAATCACAATGGCGGCAGGTAGTGTTAGGCGTTCCCCAAGGCTCAGTATTAGGTCCTATACTCTTCTCTCTGCATGTCAATGATGTGTCATCGGTTCTGACCTATTGCAAATACCATATGTATGCTGATGACCTTCAGTTGTATCTAAGTACGAAACCAAGCAATCTCAAGAAAGCTATTGAAAATTTCAGTACTGACCTCGATGCACTGTCAAAATGGCACAGGACATAGGTCTAAAACTAAACCCATCGAAAACCCAAGCGGTACTTGTTGGTCACTCTAAGCTCATTAGCCCAAAACATCGGGAATCCGTACCACCTCTTATCCTAAATGGAACAAATATTAACTTCTCTCCCTCAGCAAAGAGTTTGTGAGTAATAATAGATGAAAATCGAAATTGGACAGAGCATGTAACTGCAGTGTGCAAAAAAGCATCAGCATCCCTTCATGTCCTACAAAAATATAAAAAACTCTTCCCTTTCGATCTGAAAAAGAAATTAGTACAAACGCTTATACTTCCAATCATTGACAACAGCGATATTATCCTACAAGGCCTCTCTCAGGGAAATTCCCGACGTCTACAACTGGCCATGAATGCCTGCGTCCGATATATCTGTGACGTTCGACTTTTTGATCACATTTCTCCAGCATATGCAAAATTGTCCTGGCTGCGTGCAGTCAAACGCAGAGATATCCATACACTCTGTCTCATCTACTGCCTTATAAATGTACGCTGTCCCTCATATCTCTCCTCGTCCCTAACACTCAAGTCGGAACAACATGACAGAAACACACGTTCCCATTATAATAAAATCCTCTCCGTTCCACTGCATCGCTCAGTCACCTGCTCCAAGTCCTTTACGGTAGCGGGAACCCGACTCTGGAATAACCTCCCTCGGTATGTTAGAGAACTTAAGAACATGTCCGGCTTCAAAAAACAGTTAATGACGTATCTACTTAAGCAACAGTAATGCCTTCCTCTGTACATGAATGCACTTCACCTCATTACTTCCCTCTTTCCCCCTCCTTAAATCTCCCTTCCCCAAAACTCGCTATACTAGTAAACATCTACTTTACACACAAAGATATTATGTACATCTGCACAAACCTACATTACTATTGCCAATCCTTCTCATGTTTGTCACTATTATTTGATTTTTTTATTGTTATTATTATAGCTTTTATCATAATCTGTACGTATAGCACCTGTTGTAAAAATACTGCCAGCATTTACTTTATTAGGTCTTAGTCATGTTTATCATCATAATATGATTTTTTTTTTACTGTTATTGTTATTGCTTTTATCATAATCTGTATGTATAGCACCTGTTGTAAAAATACTTCCGCATTTACTAAACAGGTTCTTCTACGTCTACATCTACATCTACATCCATACTCCGCAAGCCACCTGACGGTGTGTGGCGGAGGGTACCTTGAGTACTCCTATCGGTTCTCCCATCTATTCCAGTCTCGTATTGTTCGTGGAAAGAAGGATTGTCGGTATGCCTCTGTGTGGGCTCTAATCTCTCTGATTTTATCCTCATGGTCTCTGGACTTTTGCTGTTAACAATCGCAGGTAGAGAGCACTCTAAGTCACACACAGAACGCGCACTTGTCTACAATGCGACCACATGTTTCATCATACGAATGATACACCCCAAGAGAACAACGGAAAAGAATGGTTAAATAAGTAACAAATGAACTGCCGTCTCTTTAAATAAAATTCGTCATTAGTCTACCATTAAAACATATCTCATCACAACCCCTCTCAACCGATTACTTCATCTACTTTCTATTATCCTTTAATGCACATCCATGTCAGTTTAGAGGCAGGTGGTTGGAAAGTATCAAATACAGCAGTCAACTTGTATGTGTCCCTATTACCTTAATTGACATACAGTAGGATGTCGTTAAAAACAATGTAGCGACTGTTCTGTAAGATATTTGTTACCTGACACCACATGGTAGTGATTCGTAGAGACTACAGAGAAGGACATCGTAAATACCGTTTGTTAGGGTTTAAAACACATAAGCAGTCTTGCACAGGGTCAAACACGCTAACAACTCTGTAGTTGTATATTGCAGGCCCCTGGTAATACAATGCCCTAATACAGCTGGTAATACAATGCCCTTAGGCTAAGGACTCTTTGTATAAATCTTTGAGGTGGTTGTCGATAATTCTCATGTCACACCTGGGCTTGTGATCCGACATACATATAAATTTACTATTTTGAATCTGGTGGTCATCCACGTTAAATAGTCTATTCCAACCATCTTGATTTAATATGTTGTAAGTGCAACTTAATTACAAGACGTTGCTAGCAAATGCTTGAAGCGAATGCGAGAAGTGAACATAATGAAATGAAAAAAAAAAGAAATAGAACACCGCTTAATGTGCATATTGCTACCTACCATATAGTCAAGACGCTGAATCACAGGCAGGCACAACAAAAAGACTTCTAGACAAGTAAGCTTTTACCAAAAGGCCTTTCTCTGGATTAGACAAGACACACACACACACACACACACACACACACACACACACACACACACACACATGTGACTGCTTCCCTGATTTCCAGTGCTTCCATGTCAACTTTTTCTTGTATACCTCTTGCTGCCACATACTAATTCCTATGTACAAGAATTTTCGTGAACCAGGCAGACATTCTCCCTCAATTATCCCACGTATTTTAGGCATAATTTTCCTCAATTTACATGTATTTTCCGTCAGTTTTCGTAATTTTACTGACTTCATATTACTTCTGCTCATGTTAGCATGACACCACATCTCGCTACATAATCTAAAACTGCTGGTATATACAGTAGAATTGTCAACACCTTTGTCAACACCTAGTGCTGTTGCACTATTTTTCTGTATATGTGTATGCCTGTATCAGTTTCACGTGAGTTGGGTGGTGGGGGGAAGACCATACTCCAAAACTACTGCTGGTGAAACCACCTTCAGACACCCCCAAGTAAAAGAGAGATCATACCTCTGCAAATTGAATTTGATAAATAAACAATATATTATTATACTGTCTGCAGTGTAGATTAATTTCCTGTCATGGGGTCCTTCCAGTCCACCAGCTCAGTGACTCTTCCTGACAATTCTTTATGGGAGGGGTGGGTAGGGAGGGGGCAATGCGTGGGATGCCCTCTGGTGGCATTGTACACTTGCTAAGTCGACCCACGCTTGTGAAGGTGAGCAGACTTGTGAAAATTTTCCAGCAAGACGACACCTCCACTGTGCAGCAATGTAATTACGAAATTAGAACATGCAGTTACTGGACAGGGTAATACCAACACCTTCCACACCAATAACTCTGCACAGACTGAGCGATTTTTCTGCCAATTTTTTCTGGGTTAGGAGGGGTGAAGTGTGGGAGGGGAGAGCAATGGGATTTCCCAGGAGGGGAAATTGATCAATCTAATTAACTAATCCATTAATTTGATATTATAAGTGTGCTTGAATCTGCAAGGGGAGGGTTCCTCAGAAAGACCAATTATCCCCAGAGGATCATACATCAACCCCCAGGGTCATACATTAATTTGCATAACAATAGGTTAGACCCTGAAAGTATGCTAGTCCTTGCATGTAGGCAATCTGCACGAACAAAGTGTCATCATGGCCCTCTTACCCTACTACTAACATTCACTACTAATAATAGATATTTATTGCAGAAATCAAGTAGTCTTGCTCCCCTCTGGTTCCTGCTACCAATCTCGTATTCTCCAGTAGCTCTTTCTTCTATTGCCTCCCCCACAACTGCACTACGATCCCCCACAACTATTCGATTTTCATCTTCGTATAGGTTCTGAATTATACTTTCAATATCCTCAAGTGCTTTCTATATCTCCTCAGATTTTGCTTGTGACATCGGAAAGTATACCTGAACTATTGTTGTCAGTGTTGATTTGCTGTTGATGCTGATAAGAACAACCCTATCACTGAACCGTTCACAGTAGCACATGCTCTGCTCTATCTTCTTATTCATAATAAATCCTTCTTCCGTTATACCACTTTCTGCTACTGTTGATATTACCATGTACTCGTTTTACCATAAATCCTTATCTTCCCTCCATTTCACTTCACTGACGCTCACTGTATCTAGAATGAGCTTAAGCATTTCCCTTTTCAGATTTTATATCTTCCCTACCACTTTAAGACCTCTAACATTCCACGCACAGTCTAGCAGGACGTTGTTCTTTCGTTGATTTTTCAGTTATTTTCTCATGGCCACTTCTCCCTTGGCAGTCCTCTCCCAGAGATCCGAATTGGAGACTAGTCAATAAGCTTTTGCCAGTGGAGAGGTCATCACGACACATTTTCGGTTACAAGGAATCTGTACTGTGGATGTACGCTATGTGTCTTTAACTCAAGGGTTTCCATCGCCCTCTGCATCCTCACGTCGTTGATCATTGCTTAGTTTTCCTCCTTTTATGGCCCGTTTGCAACCCCAAGAGCAAGAGAGTGATCTGAAACTCTGTCCACTCCTCCACCCTCTTTGGCAAGCCCATTGGCAAAACGAGAGTGTCTTCTTACGCTAGAAGTCATCGGCGGCCTTTGCTGGTGATTTTTAATCAAAATTTAAGCAGTGGCAAACTTAGAGCACAGAACTGAGGACGTTTTCGTTACGAATAAACGACGCTATCCCTACATAACATGGGTAAACGCACTAGTGTAATATACAAGCCTGTCCTGCCTTATTAACTGTTGATCTCAACTAGCTACAACATGTCTTTTCAAACATAAAAAAGCTGAATAATAAAGAAATATTAATAATCAAGAAGAAAATGCTGAAAGTCAGTAAGTTACGTTCCCAAAAAACTGACTTTCCTGCGTTTCTCAAAAACTCAGAAATAAAACTTTTAATTACTAACCATACGCTACATTAGTCTTATTTAAACAATCAGCAACCGGAAACAGATAAATACTGCTGGAAAATTTCGAGGATAAATACACTTTTTGATGTTAATTTTCAAAAATTTTGGAGGCCAGAGTGCAGGCTTTATATATGTATTGGGACCCATGTTTCGCTGAATTTTTTGGCAGATACATCCGAAATATATATCGATCACCGAAAGGCATAAAACTTTTCATCAACACACCTACTGCAACCAGAAGAGTAACACTTGTGACAGTCTGCAATAAATCTCTTGAAATGTTTGATACGGCCTCAGTCACATTTTTCTCTCTTTCTGTTTTGTTATGTGGGTCCTCAAATTGAACACCATTCTTGTAGTACTGTGAAAAATAATACGTCGGGTTCCACCCACTGGCAGAAGATTACCTGTGCTTTCATTGCCACAATGGAGACTGCTCTGAATATAAGTAAGCCTATAAAAGCTGCCTATTCATGGACATCAATGTCATGTACAAAAAATTTGTTATTTCCAGAGGACTCTTACCTATTTGATTCTCCGACGACACAGGAGAATCTAATCTAAAATGTCATGGGTAACAAGTAGACCCTATGTTTGTTCAATATCTGGATTCTTACCCAAGGCATGAGTCCCAAATCGATTAGCCCACAATCGCAGATCAGAAAACTACAACACTACGTTACGTTGCCCTATTCTGACATTACTTGGTGGTTGTTCTTTTCTACATTTGAAACGATGTCTCCTTCCATAAAAGAAAGAGCCACAGTGATATGAATATTCTTCTTACTTAATCTTCTCCTGTTTGTACGTCCTCCACTCCATCATCACCATTATATGTTTCGTATTTCGAATCCATATCATCATCACTTTCTATCTCATCATCTGCATCAGTACCACTGTCGTCCAAAAACTCATTAACCATTTCCTCCAAATGCATTTCGAAGTTTGGTTCAACTACTCTCAGAACTCATAGTCAATAATCACTTTGTTCAGGTTATATTGAACGGTGTAACAGACGTGGAAAGGCTTCATATTGTGCAAAATAATTACGAGACACTGTCCTTGTAAATAACGACATATTAGACCAGAATTATAGCAACAAATACGAGATGCTGATAATCTGGCGAATAATAATCACATAACTGGTGTTGCACGTCTGCGAGACAAAACGGCGACTACACTAAATTCACTGAAAATAAAATTGCGTAATCGACACCCTACGTTCAAATGAAGAAGCCACAACTCCAGCTGAAAGGTACACGGAGGTAAAAGGCGAAACGGCCCTGGAAGGGGAGTGGATGTCCACCAGAAAGGTCGACAGATGTCTCACAGACGAAAGGTATCAATTTAGGGATTCAATCCGTCGACAACGTGAAGAGCCGTACCGAGTTGATCCTGAACGGTAGATAGAACAATAAAGCTGTGGCTGTCCCCATCCCCTCTTCTTCCATAAAGTTACCTTTCTGCTGTTTTCCCTACGCTAGTTTAGAAAATGTTACTATTTTGCTAGTAGGTTCAATGAAAACGAAGCATTATTGAAAAAAAATAATGAACACTATTGAAGAAAAATATTACACCCAACCAACTGAATCTTTCATTGCACTAAATAAATTACAAATTTTATACACTATCTAAAGAGACTGATTATAAGACGAAATCTGTATCTCATTGATTTCAGTACGATTTTATTTGTTCCTGATAAACTGAGGCACTCGGAGCTAGATAATGTTAGGCGACACACTGAAATTTATACATTTTTTTGTATCCGCTTGAGGGTGGTAACCTGATGGTGGAAGTATTTGAAGAAACCTAGAGACGGAAGCACGCACTCTGTCTGGTGTTATCTATTGCACCAAGACACAGCACGTCATTTTTGTACATTAGAGTGGCAGGCCGCTACGAGATGGTGTCCTTGTGAGGGAACATAGAAAGTTATTTCGATGACTAAAATTCAGAGTGGGACCGTTAAATAAACCAATCGTTTTAAGAGTGAATACGTGTCTGCTGATGAGGCTGTTGATGTGTATAATCAGCCAAATCCATGTGGTACTGAATCACCAATCAGCAACAAAAAACATGTTTATGTGACATGCTGTATCATAGCAGGCGGCTATGCAACATTTAATGGAACTGTGAAGGGAATGGGGCAATGTATGAGATATTTGACTGGTACCCTTTAACCGCAAACGATTGTTGTATTTATGATGGGTATTACGAGGAAATACTATAGAGGTATTCTTGTGGCTTGCTATTGCATAGCTGTCAGATTGATGTATTCTTCAGTGTAGTTTCGTAGGTTCACGCTATAATTCATTTCTGGATTTTTATATTCCATAAGGAAAATGACGTAACTCCAGATACAAAAAAAAAAAAAAATAAATACAGCAACGGATGTACATTACATTAACTTTTCAGAACCCATAGTGTTCAAGTAAATGGTCTCAAATGTGGGTTTAGATTTCTTGACGCACATTGTTCATAGAAACTTCCGTCAAATTGATGTCAAGAAGGATGTACGATGACAAGCCACAAAACTATGTGTATGAGTATTCCTTGTGCATAATACTGATTTTTACTGCGCGTAGTATTTAAAAATGTTCTGTTTCATGTGACAAGAGTATCGTACAAGTTTGTGGTACCCTATAATACATTAAACATAGCTGGTATGACTATCATCTGATTTTTTAAATTCTCTATACCTCCTTGTGTCTCTCCTGTAGAATTTACTTAGGATGGCTTACCATTATGCTGCAACAAGTACCTCAGCTATTGACAGTGAACAAATGATTTTTTGGATATGAAAGTAGAAAAGGTCATATTTAAGAGTTGAGAAAATGCGCTTTTATTTTCAAGACATGATTATTCAACTTAAATAAGCAGTATGGCAGTCATATTCTCTAGAAACAAATTCGGGAGGCATTAGGAAATTCTAATACTGCAAAAAATCTTAGTTAATCGTAATAAATGCAAAAGAGAACTGTAATTTCTTATAAAAAGTACTGCAATGTTTATTTTATTAGGGACCCATGAGATGAAGTAGTGGTAGTAAACATATTGCTTGTGTAAGTGCTGTGAATTTTGTTCAACATGTCTGTATTGGCTAAATGAGCAGCGATGGGAGTGATAGTAGTTGCGTCATCAGGATGTAACGCACGACGAAAAGCTTTTTAGGAAAGAGGAGGAGAAATTCAATTAATTTAGCCTTTCGAGATTTCGTCGTGACTGGGCGCAAAATATTTTCAAAGAAACAATTACTCCATTGGTGGTGTGTAGCAGCTTTTAATAGGACTTACGGTCGCGTTTTGGTAGCAGAAAGAAAGGAGGAAGCTGCTGGGAGGAGACTGGGAAAACTGATAGTTGCGTGTATTCGGTCAAAGAGAGTAAACACACACGAACGTTGGTGGAGTTCTGAGGCAGAAGACACGGACACGTAATGGAGGCTAAGTTTCAACTGCGCTCTCAAGTCACATTGTCGCTGGTTCTCCACTCTGCTCATAGTACATTGGAGATTGTGGTAAGCTTGGCTTACAGCTCTGGCATAATACGGCAAGCGAGAGTTTGTACTTAATTTGCAAAATAGCTACCGCTGGCTTATATTAGTCAGCGTTTCATCAGACCCTTAATTACTTGGATGCTTGTCCCAGACAAAAAATCATAGTGATTCTGACGTACACGTTACTGTGCCTATATCATTGAACTGATGCGTGATTTTGTTTAACTACATCTCATTCAGTAACTTTGTAAAACTCAGAACTTCAGTTTGCAGTTCACATAGTAAGGTACAATCCTGAAAAGTTCTTCTCCAGGTAATTCTTCTTAGTTGCATTTTTAATCTTGTGTCTTTTCTAATGAACCATAGTGTTCCTTACGTGTTGAGTTTATTATCACAACCATATCCTTAAAATAACCAATGATATCTCAATTCCTCTTCTTCAAACTCACTGCTAGGCCCTTAATGGCGTTACTAATTCCGTTACTTACGTTAAATTCGCAATGGAATATCAAGGGTGCTCCTGATTCTTGATTAATTTGAGATTCAATTAGAGTTCATATTCTCACACACGTGGATTTTGCAGCCTTTGAGATTACACAATAATGAAGCGAAATAGCAGCAAGAGCTGCACAAGAACGCCATTGCTCAAAACGTTAGCGAGCTGTGTAGTCGGTAGCTGAATGAGCCAAGCGTACTGTTCCCACATAAGTCATGTTAGGGAAAGCCACCTATTAGGTAGCCGTTTTTTTTCTATTTTGAGAATAGTTTCACGAAAAAGACGCTGTAGAAACGACGTTGTGACAACAGCGTACATTTACAGTCGCGGGACGAAGGAACGGCTTTCTTCTTGTAGGGAGAAAATGGAACCAAGAGCGCAGGAGAAATCACGTACTTCTCCGGGTATCAGTTACACTGTCATTCTTTCTTGTCTTATTTTAGTGTTTTTTGCCCCCTCTATATGCTTGTGCCAACGGTGGGGGTCTTTCTCGCCACGAACTCGGCATAGCCCTAGCGACAAGGTCCTTAGACACGAAATAAAAGCCTGGGCTGGGAAACGATGGGAACGGAGAGAACGAGATAGACCCTGCCCGTTCAGAGGATCCGTCTCTGACATTTGCCTTAAGCGGTTGTAATATCCACACCCGTATTTTATTCAAAGTAATATTCACAACGGTATGTGGAATATTACTGAACTTTGATCGTATTCTCGTGATATTGATAAAAGGGGCATCATCGTTGATAAAATAATAAATAATTATTGCCAACGACATAATTTAATATATTGTAAAAACTTATACCTCAGACAATATCCACGTAAAAAGATAATGAAAATCTCACTCTTTTGTTATATATGATTTTTGTAGAAAAATTCTTCTTCTTGTTAGAACTGTTGTAGTGATTGATGTTTCGTAACACAGAAGTCTGTGAAAACTGTAGTAAAGTATTGTTATGCTGCTAATTCATATTTAAAAATAGAGTTTATGTTTTATTGAAATGAATCTTCTTTGTTCGGAGTTTTATTTCACTGTAATTCTCGTCCTATATAAATGATAAATTTTCCGCACAGCAACCAAAGAGCGCAGCCATTAGCGCTATTGGTGTAAAGTGCAGTTTATTGGTAAGTAGTGAACATAAGTGTGTCATGAAACATTGAGAAACATGTGCGTCTTAATGCATATAGTGAAGGTGAGAAAAGATTTAATATACTTATTATTTATTACGAGTAAAATACAGCCGGAAGCAGAATCGATAAGTGATTGTCTCATGTTAGCCGCATCTTAGTGAAGTATTGCAGCTGCAGTTTTAAATTGATTTTCCATTTTGTTGGTTATAACTGCAATAACAATTGTGCACTAGTTGCCGTGGACCCACTCTGAGCTAATAAATTCCAGTTACACTGTGAACATGTCGAACTTCTATGAATGCAAACAGCATTTTACGTGACATAAATTCTTATCTTCTGATGTATGAAGCCTGGTAATTTCTTAATAATATTTATGAAATAATTCGACAGGATAATACATTAGTGTTGTGTACATGTGGTATTGTGTGACAAAATGGTTTATTTTACTCAAAGAAAAAGAGTTGCCAGCTAACGATAACAGTAGCGTTAATTTTTATAAACGATCTGCAACTAGCAAAGTCTTTTAAACAACAGCCCTGAAATTACAAAAAATCATTGCTCTTGTTTAGTTCAGATTCCTTGTCATACATTTAGCTTATTTGTTGGTTATAAATGATTACTTTTGTGAATGAACTTAGTGACACTTACACTGCTTGTCAAACAACGTTTCTACACGTACCCAGGTGGAGATTTCTTTAACAAAATAACGTTCATTGACCGGAAAAAGCAGTGATTAAATAGAACCTCATGTTACATTAATAATAAGCAACTAGTTCTATTGTAATCTTGCTGAAATTGTACAACACAACACACGCAGTTAGACCAAACGTCATACGGTACAGGGAAATCAAGGAATTACTTAGACATGGATCGCCAGAAGAGAATCTGAACAACTATCCATCATGTAATATTTGTGGCTCACACTGTCTGCTAAATCTGAAACATGCTGTTAGTTTGTTAGGAGGCCAACTATAAAGCATATTGGGACTGTAACCTTCCACTATATGACATGAACTCAGCTGGGTGATACCTGATACAGCGTGATCACGCATTGTGTTTGTGGTTGATCACATGTAACGTCTCTGAGAAATGTGTTTCCCCTTCCCGCATTGGCTGTTAACAATGGTTCAAGAACAGGAAGTAGGTGAGTGCCTCAAAGAGACCCAGTAAGATGCCCTAGGCAGCGAGTTTTTTTTTTTTTTTCTTTTTCACAGACAAGGGCATCTTTCGGAGTACACCAGGTAAGTATGATAGGATCTGTCTTCTTTTCTATACGTGAAGACGATGTGACGAATAGGGTGAGAAAAAATCTGCAATGGTTTCCTGGTAACGCTGTAGTGTACGGGTAAGTGTCGTCACTGAGTGATCGTAAGCATATTCAAGAAAGTTTGTAGAGAATTTTCTTTCTGGTGTTATGAATGGGAGCTTGCTTTAAATGTCAAAAATTGTAAGTGAAGGAAGGTAAGTGCATTAAATATCTACCCGTAATACTGTAAAGCGGTACGAAATGAAACGAGCACACGAGGTCAGTGGTAGGAAAGGCGAATGGTCGATATCAAATTATTAGGACAATTTTGGGAAAATGTGGTTGATCTGTAAAGAAGACTGCATATACAACATTAGTGAGACACTTTATTGAGTACTATTCTAGTGTTTTGGATTCCCGCCTCATCGAATTAAAGGAAGACATAAAAACCATTTAGAGGCGTGCTGCTAGATTTGTTACCGGTAACTTCTATCAACACGTGAGTCTTACGGAGATGCTTTGAGATGTCAATGGGAATAACTGGAGGGAAGACGACTTTCTTTTCGAGAAACACTAGTGTGAAAATTTAGCCACAAGCATTTGCAGCTGACGGGAAAACGTTTGTATTTTGCGCAATGTACATTTCACCTATGGGCCGCGAAGACAAAAGAGAAGTATGGGGTCGGAATGGTGAATCCTAACCTTTTCTTTCTTCCTCAGTCCCTATGCACACGTCACAATCGTCTGAAGTCTTTGTCTCCTCCACAAGTATCAGGCGGCAACACTTCCAAGTTCGCACTTTGATTACTCTAGACTGATACCAGTTAAGCAAAAGGCTAAATTGTTAACATAATGAGAGAGGACAATCACTTCAAAGTAACTGGGCTATAAAATCCGTATACCTCATAATTAAGGTCCTTAGTTGTGATCTCAAGCGAAAGGAGACTGTTACCACTGTTGCCTTCCGTCTCTGGTCACCTCCTCCCCCCTACCCTCCCCCCAATTGCATCATCCCCACAAGTCACATCTCTTCCTCACCCCTTTCTGTCCATCTTCTCCTCCCCCAGTCTCCCTGTACATCACGTCCTCCCCTCTTTCCTGTCCCTCTCCTCCTCTTTCTTATCTACGTTTCGCGCTCTCCCTCTCTCTGTCCTTCCATCACCTCCCACGCCCCTCGTACCTGTATCGATTTTCTCCTTACCCCCCTCTCCTCTGTTTATTGATCTACTCCTCTTCTATTTCCTCTCCACGTTGGCACCTCACCCCAACTGGAGTCTGGTAGTTTTTACTCCTCAGTATTTCTTTCAAGATCTCAACTAATACGTGTACCAAATTTGGTTGAACCCATTCCAGGGGATTAGAATGAGATTTTTACTCGCAGGTTCCGTAGCGTGTGCACACGTCACATATAATTCACAGATATTTAACATATTTCACAAGTATTTGTACAAACATTTCGTGCTATGATATAATTTTGCAAGTACACCCTGTGGTATATGGGTCTAGTATCTGCGAAATGCGTTGTGAATGGAGTTAGTACTAAAGAAGTAATTAAGTAAAATTACATGCCTGAGACACTAGTTTTTCACGCATCTCAGTATTTGACGCCATATATGTTGTATAGTGGTACATTTCTGTAATTACATTGTGCACGGTACGTGGATGCTGTCTGCAACAAGTGTTGTGAATAGAGTTAGTGGCAAAGAATTACTCAATTTAAACGTCTTGGATAATGCGGCAGTTTTTACGCATCTCAGTACTTACGACATCATATATCCTAAACTATGTGCCGTACGATGATATAATTTTTCTAGTGCAGTCGGTGGTATATGTAAATATCGTGTGCAAAATGTGTCGCGAATAAAGGTGGTAGTAAAGAAGTAATAAATTAAAACGTCATGCCGCATGCGGTAGTTTTATTGCATGCACAGCTAAAATATTGTAAGCAATAATTTTTTTTCCTTTCATCATTGTGTCGGGATCGTCCGCGAGAGAATATTTCGGTAAGGTTTGAAATTGCGTGTCAAGTACTTCAAGTCACAAAATGCTCTCCTGCTCAAATATTGGAGAGTAGTCGTGTCTCTTGGGATACGCTAATTTTTCTTCCCAACTTCCAACCCTTTGATATATAGTTGTTTTTTACCTCTACAGCGATTCTTTACAGACTGCATGTGATACGTGTACCAAGTTTGGTTCAAATCGGTCCAATGGTTTAAGAGGAGATCTGGAACATGTACATACATATATACATCATTCGGCCGGTCGACGCTCACGCACTGCAGTCTATCTTAAACGATTTTACAGAAACTATTCGGTAAAAATGTCCATTTTTGCTTTAATTGTAGCTTCATGTGTCAGGTTCATTATGACTTGCCCAACATTTCGTTAATGGTCTTAATTATAGGGATATTTACGTGGAACTAGAACACAGGGAAATTCGAAAGAATTTGCAATGAAAAAAAAAAAAGTGATCGCTATGATTTTGCGTCTGGTGCATATTATATAACAAGTTGCTGCGCTTGTAATTTAGCTAACATTTTGAATTTTTCTTTCGACTTGGTTGGAGGTATCTGCCTGACACCAATGTCGAAAAAATTATCTTAAGTGGCGCACTCAATTGCAATCACACCGTTTCAGCGGTAAATCAGGGGGAAATATCCACAACATCCACATCAACATGTTCTGAGATATCGTAATGAGATTTCGTCAAATAATAGCACTCAAGGAGGAGAGTATTTTGCCGTATGATTATTATTCAAAAGTTCATTATCTATCATGTTAGTTCACTAAATACACACTTCCCCCAGGAAAGAATGTAATTTTTATGGGCTATCGGTAGCTGGTGAAAAGAGAAATGCTATGGGTTTTGAAACCACGTAATAGAAGTCCTTACACTTTGATTTTGAACCGAGTATGTGCTTTTTCATCAGATGCTGACCGTACTTATTCTCAGTTACTCGCTTAATAAAGTTAATAAACCACTGTTTCATAATTCTGTCACAATTGCGTATGCACAATATGTTAGTGAGGTGAGACCGTGTACACTCGGTTGAGTTTTGGCAAAAGAAGCAAATTTTAACATGGCAGCAAAAGTTACTGGTTAACAAACCAGGCGCAAATAAATAGCTGCGTTTTCGGCGGAATTCGTTTTGGATACTAACCAAAGAAGATCTAGAACGGATTTCCCCTACAGCGTTCCGAGCAACGCCACACCACTGCCGCTCTCGCCATGCTTCCCCAGTCTGCGCGTCTAGCGACCACGGCATATTGGACGCACTACACATATGTACGAGGGCAGTTCAATAAGTAATGCAACACATTTTTTTTTCGCGGCCAATTTTGGTTGAAAAAACCGGAAATTTCTTGTGGAATATTTTCAAACATTCCCGCTTCGTCTCGTATAGTTTCATTGACTTCTGACAGGTGGCAGCGCTGTATGGAGCTGTTAAAATGGCGTCTGTAACGGGTGTGCGTTGCAAACAACGGGCAGTGACCGAGTTTCTTTTGGCGGAAAACCAGGGCATCTCAGATATTCATAGGCGCTTGCAGAATGTCTACGGTGATCTGGCAGTGGACAAAAGCACGGTGAGTAGTTGGGCAAAGCGTGTGTCATCATCGCCGCAAGGTCAAGCAAGGCTGTCTGATCTCCCGCGTGCGGGCCGGCCGTGCACAGCTGTGACTCCTGCAATGGCGGAGCGTGCGAACACACTCGTTCGAGATGATCGACGGATCACCATCAAACAACTCAGTGCTCAACTTGTCATCTCTGTTGGTAGTGCTGTCACAATTGTTCACCAGTTGGGATATTCAAAGGTTTGTTCCCCCAGGGTCCCTCGTTGTCTAACCGAACACCATAAAGAGCAAAGGAGAACCATCTGTGCGGAATTGCTTGCTCGTCATGTGGCTGAGGGTGACAATTTCTTATCAAATATTGCTACAGACGATGAAACATGGGTTCATCACTTCGAACCTGAAACAAAACGGTAATCAATGGAGTGGCGCCACACCCACTCCCCTACCAAGAAAAAGTTTAAAGCCATACCCTCAGCCGGTAAAGACATGGTTACAGTCTTCTGGGACGCTGAAGGGGTTATCCTGTTCGATTTCCTTCCCCATGGTCAAACGATCAACTCTGAAGTGTATTGTGCTACTCTTCAGAAATTGAAGAAACGACTTCAGCGTGTTCGTAGGCACAAAAATCAGAACGAACTTCTCCTTCTTCATGACAACGCAAGACCTCACACAAGTCTTCGCGCCCGAGAGGAGCTCACAAAACTTCAGTGGACTGTTCTTCCTCATGCAACCTACAGCCCCGATCTCGCACCGTCGGATTTCCATACGTTTGGCCAAATGAAGGACGCAAATGCGTGGGAAGCACTACGCGAATGATGAAGAAGTTATTGATGCAGTACGATGTTGGCTCCGACATCGACCAGTGGAATGGTACCGTGCAGGCATATAGGCCCTCATTTCAAGATGGCGTAAGGCCGTAGCATTGAATGGAGATTACGTTGAAAAATAGTGTTGTGTAGCTAAAAGATTGGGGAATAACATGGTGTATTTCAATGCTGAATAAAACAACCCCTGTTTCAGAAAAAAAACGTGTTGCATTACTTATTGAACTGCCCTCGTATATACATATTTATAATACGTATGGATTGAAGGTAAAAGCTTAACTTTGAATGGTACTATCAGTATTTTCACATTGATTATAGCCAACTTCAATACAGTGTGCTTATATGCTATGTATTTCAACCTAATCTCGTCTCTTGTTTCCTGAATTTTGTATTTGTATTGGCCTAACACATCTGAAATAAAGTAAATCTAATAACAGAATTTCCGAGAAGTTCTTAACCCTCTTGCTGATAACGCAACTGATTCTTCTAACTCAAGGTGGAAATCATCATACTCTGCAATCCCATTTATTGTTTTGTACAGACATGGGGTACAAAACAAAGGACAAGGAAGACCTCATCAGCACCACATGCCAATAGTTAAGAGAGAAGATGCCAAAATATTCCCTCCCTTTGTTCCGTCCGCCCAAACTCTGAAATTTTATGGATTTAAGAAATGGCATCCAATAGCGAATAATGAGAAAACTTTTCATACAATTGAAGCTCAAGGTGATTTTAAAATTATAATTACACATGACAGTGGGCATTGCAACATTAGAGCAAGATCGTGGGAATACTTTTATTGTCCGCTCGTTCAGAATGTTCTTCAGATTCGGTTCATTTTCTCATATTTTATTTTTTACGTTGATATATCGCTGTTTTTAATATGAGAGTCCACAGCGTGCCACAGATCCTTAGAATCGAAGTGTAATAATACTAATTCTGAGCGGAGGGAGTAGGGAAGTTGTTCCAGTGGTAAGGGACTGGTACCTAAATTTAAACGCTTGTGAAAATTATTTAGTATTGTGGCCGTATGCTCTTCATAACATTACAGTCGTCAAATTAACTTAAAGGAGCGAAGTTATCTGCATCACCTGTCTGTGAATCGGAAGTCTTAATTCTGTGTTATCGTAGTTTAACCGTTTGTGTATCGTATTCTCTGAAGCGGAATTGTCAGACCAACGTATCATTTGAGTGAGCGAGGGAGGTAAACCGCTTAAAAGCCACTCTCAGGCCGGCTAGTGGAGCACCTTACCTACGATCGTCGGCGTCTGATACACCTCCCCGTCTTGCAAGTTTGCACGGTGCACGTTACGGTCACGAGTAGGTCAAAAATAAAGTAATTAATTACGTTAAAACGCAAATAGAAGTAAACCTGTTGTTGATATTAAAATTAAAACACTTATGATGATGTGGAGAGATGAGAAACAATAGGGATGGATCACCATGTCGGGACATGCGTGAGTTTCGTAACCGTAATGCCGGAATGATATGTAGGTAACAGCTAAGTAGATGAGGTGAATGTGGAGGAAAGGTACATGCTTTGAGAGACGATACAGATTTTCACCTAAAAACTTTATATGGGCACATGTCCTATTCCGAATGGTTTCCGAGATATAACACATTTGATGTACGTTGTTACTTATTTTCAGTTTTACTCAAACATTGTCTTTCTTTGCAACGTACCACATTAGCGTAGTGGAAGTTGTGACGGACATTTTGTTACAGGACACTTGTAGTCTGTTAAGTTGGGAAACATCCTCACGGCGGCCTACAAAAGCCACGTAAGCTACAGCACATGCGCGTCTCGCGGGATTTTCAGTATTCTCGCGCTCTCTGCTCACACACTGTTAGTCCTAGACCAAAAATGAATTTTGTGAGAAATTTATTTGGGTTTTATTACGCACCACCACATGTTTTCGCTAGAGGTGATATCTTCGAGTCGTTCAAGAAAAACGTAAAAACGTGATGCTAAGTGTGTTCTATCTCGGAAACCATGCGGCGCGATAGTCTGTCGGCAGCAACCGTATCTACTTTGCAATATAACTTATAAATTGTAGAGTTCAGCAATCAGTCGTCCTTTTTTAGGATTTATTATGCAAATTCAGATTTCGGCTTGTGGCTGGCCATTCTCAATGCACTATTTTCTATTCTCGATGCATGTAATTCCCTGTTGTTCGGGCGTCAGTCACATTTCTTTGAATACTCAAATCTTGCAATCTTTCCAATATTTTTATGTTTTTTCTTTCCTGGTTTTCTTTTGCAATGACTACAAAGGAGTGCAGGTAACTGTGATCGGCGTCAATGAATTTTGCAGGCAGAGTGCTCTTCTTTTTTATGAGGACAAAGGTATTCTGGGACTATATTCCCTGAGCTACAGTTGCAAGACAAAAGAAGAAGAAAGAAAAGATGGCGAAGGGGTGTGTTGTGGTCACAAAACCAAAAAGGGGAAATGAACGTAGTAAGAAAGAATAATATCTTTAGAAGAGGACGCATTATACAAACGATGAAACGTGAGTTTAGGATTAACTCAGTTGAGAATAATTTAAGTGGATGTCTCACCACGCAACACGCTTATCTTGTCTTTAGAGTGCAATTTCCGAAGAGCGCTCTATTGACGAAGTTCTCTGTGGGATAACTGTGCGTGTAATTGTCTAATTACTGCACTGCAGCGTCTTTGAATCAGTAGAGACTTCTCATTGTGCCCTGAGGCACGAAAATCCGATTTCGTTTACTGGCTATGGAGGGGAAAACGTATACAATAAACACCCTCTTCAATTAACATAGCGCCTGATATTCGAGGACTGTGTTCTGCATCTCATACCAGTAAATGGAACTTCACTTGCAGTTCCGAACACTCAGGATACAAGAAACGGTAGATATGAAGCTGACTACCGAATAAGAAGTTTTGGAAAACTGCCAACATTGTGGAAATGTGCCACGTAACACAGAGTCAACATTAGGAAGTCAATTTAATTAAGGAAATAAAAGTGAATATAAGCGTATGTTGCTTCTATAGTCTACAAAAGGAGGAGCTTACATTTATCAGCATTGAAAGCAGTGTCAGTATACTTGGAAATTCTTACGGGGAATTATTTTGCTATCAATGTCACTACTAGGAATATCATCAGTCGTTTTTCTAAAGGTACTTTCTCAGGTCTCAATATTGCATGCACTGCAGAATGGGAGATCCGTTCTGGAAAACGAAGTAAGTAGAGGCCATAGCACACGAGGGTAACTTTGGGCTCTAAATGCTTACGTTAAGACCTATGATCACTTCTTCATCTTGGATATTCTGATATATGTCACTTCCACTCGAAGCTCTTTGCTGTCCATATTTTAGGAAGAGGATGTACGGACCAGAAAAAAACATTGTTCATAGCGATCATCTCGAAAATAGGCTCCTCATGGTCATATAATAATCTTACGGCCTTGCCAGTTAGTGATAATTTAAAACGTTAGTAAACATTTCTAAAAAATATTAGACATATCTATTTTGGTCTAGAAGATGATGGAGTACTATCCAAAAGAAAATTCTTGTCAACTTCTACGAAAAAATAAAACCTTGCATTACAGGATACCTTGATGCAAAGAATTATACTTTCACCTGTCGAAAAATCAAAACCACTAACATATTTGGACTGAAAAAATCATCTATGAACATTCTCAAAGCTTACAGATACATGGGATGCTCATTTTAACGAGAAAACTTATATTCCGAAAATAAAAACGAGATACCTTGAAAGGTGTGATACTGTTATGGCTGAGTAACGAAACAGTCGCCGCTGATGAATTTGTGTTCTGTTGGACTTTGTAGATACTTCAAGCGAGAAAGCTATTAAGGAACCTATGAAAATAATTTTGGTAACGTCTGAGACATCATTATTGGATCGTGTCGCGTATGAACGCATTTTATTTACGAGAGATTCTTTGCGAGACAGGGCACGAATGCCTGTATGCCGCCACCTGGATTTTAGAGCGACGTCTCGTCATAATACGACTGAGAATATACCCTAGTTCCCGAAAATCTTTTATTTGTAGCTCTTGCTGACCCAAATCGACGATAAACGCTGAACAAAAGTAACTGTAGGTTCTTTTAGACCAATACTTTCGTTGAGGTCGACCAAAACACATTTTGGCGCATAGTATGGTGAAACCCAAGGAGCCGGCCGAGGTGGTCTCGCGGTTCTAGGCGCGCAGTCTGGAACCGCGCGACTGCTACGGTCGCAGGTTCGAATCCTGCCTCGGGCATGGATGTGTGTGATGTCCTTATGTTAGTTAGGTTTAAGTAATTCTAAGTTCTAGGGGACTGATGACCACAGCGGTTGAGTCCCATAGTGCTCAGAGCCATTTGAACCATTTTTTGAAACCCAAGGTTTATCGAGAGATACTAAACGGCTATTGGCCTCCGCACGCAATAAGTGCATTTTACACAAAACTTCGTTTTCGTTGCTGCGATGTGTCTACATTACATCAAAAACTTTTGTCCATCATTATACCTTCTGTATCAAAAACCAAGTGAGCGGAGCGGACAAAGAACGGAGAGCACTGAGACAGAATAATTAATTTTTGCACTGTGATAACGCTGTTTTCTTTTTCTTTTTGTTAGATGCCGGATACTTCCCTCCGTCGTAGTATCGAAGTACTGTTCTACGCCAAAACTTTTTGTCAAAATGGTCAGATTTCGCTATTTCCGTTTCATTCAAGTCCCTTTCTAGGAGAATCAATGTACACGCTGATAAGTAGAGATTCTGCCGATGCTAATGTGGAATGCAGAAGCATCGAAGGTGTTACAGGGTTTTGCTGTCATTTTGTTAACCTGACCAATATTGTCATTATTATGGGTACATCAATGCTGGCCAGATCAGTTAAAAATAGCCAGTACTTTCAATGCAACAAGTTTAGATGGTTTTCAAATGTCCTTTTGCACTTGACGTACAGCGACTGGAGTAGCATTACACATAGGAACTCTTGCTCTTGCATTTCACTCACTACCAAACACACGTCAAAGCACCGTTCCACGTGAACACATGATATCGCACAGAAACACCGACAGAAGATTCAACTGACCGTCACCTTCTGGCGTGGGGAAGGAGGGGGGGGGGGAGGGGGGACGAGGTTCATGTGACCTTGAAGTGTCTAGTATGGTGACGAACGCTTTTTACCAAGTAAATATGGTCTCTAAAATGCGTACTTGAAGAACTAAGAGCACTTATTCAATTGAAAATAGTGTGTTTCACAGTAACGAAAGTAAACAAGTATTCATGTCTTTAAAAGCCCATGTTTACCTTTTTGTGTCGAATACTGTTTCTGTCACATCCGTGAATACTGACCATTCATCTTGGGACATCTGAGGCGTGGTGCCTTATATCGGTCCTGTCTAGAACTTGCGTATCGGGAGAATGACTGATGTGTACACAGTGACAGATGGTCTGAAGCGGGTTCAGTCGAGTACGTAGTTCTATTTTCATCCACCAGAGTACAGTAGTGGTCAGAGGCATTCAAGAAACAGGTCAAGAAAATGCTTTTGTGAGTTGTTCCGTTTATTTCTTGAAGGCTTTTTTTGTTTATTTATGTTTTTACAGTTTTATATATGCTTTTAGTACTGTGAATGATGCATTAATGTCGTCTAAAGTAAATATGTAGGACATTGTTTTATTGATAAGTGCTGTACGAACTAACGAGAGAAATTTTTAAGACAGTGTGAATACAGACTACGGGGAATATTGTATTATTATATGTTAAGTAAATTTAGGGTAAAAGGAAAGCTAATTCAAGTGCAAATGAAAGTAGTTAATAACGGAAAGTATCCGAATGTTAAATATTTATTTCGGGAAAAAGTACAGTTCGAAAGAGTGTGTTTTGTTGATTCGTTGGTCGTGAAAAGTACGGACTAATGCGGGAGACTAATGTCTTTCTATTGGCCTTAAAGAAAACTGACCAATCAGAACCGAGTATTCGTCGCGCGTCTTTTTTCTTGGAGATATAGAATGCTTACAGCAGTCTAAGAGTGGGAGCCCAGCCTCTCTATGGTAAGGTCGTGTTGTAGTACGAACTCTGAAGGAAGATATAGTTTGCTGGTTTTAATTGTGCTACATGCCTTAAAAGTACTTTAAAGTCAAGGCATATGTATTCCGATGTGTTTTTTTTTTAAGTATGGACTTTTTAAGTGATTTTGTACACAAGAAAATACAGTAATCCACGTGGCATATTGAGCAGATCGGTGACTAAAATCTCGAGTGGATTAGACACCGATAAACTTAATAGTATGGAGAGCATTTTCATATAAGAACAAACCGTTCTTAGTAGCTGTTCAGATTTCGGGAAATACGTTACCATAAACTTGATAACGTGAATGAAAGGGTTTGTTCATGACTATTAGGATCAGCACGGCCTTGGCAGTGAACGCGTAATGCTCGACTCTATAATATATAGAAGTTTTGTCAGTTTTTTTTTTCAAAATGAAGAATTTTTCCCGATTCTTATAATAGTTACGTTGTATGTAGCCTGGTGCGAGTTGCAGTACGGTACAATTTTGCTCGGCTTTCCTACCGGCGATCTGCTGCAATGAGTTCAAGGAACAGGCAAAGGACGAAAGGAAACGCGCCGCCGGACATCCTGTAGACTCTAGGGCAACATTTATTCACAGTTTCCGTTGAGTTAGAAACAAATGGTGGTAGACTGTACCTGCGGTGAGGTACAGAGATGGACTCGAATGGCTGGGATGTTAGAGCCATTTGTTGTGGAATACGTAGAATCAGGCTCCTATCTATGTTCGCTTTAGTTTTTCTAAGTACTCAAGCATTATTTATTTATATGGTTTGTGGGACAATGCGAGTTAAATCTGTTTTGTTATGAGATGAGTTAGTACGCAGTTTACAGAATGCTCGTTACAAAATTTATAAACAAAATAATGAGTAGAACATGAAAAAATGTGAGACAATAAACGAATAAATAACAGATTACAGAGAAAATTTCTCAGATATTTAGTGGAACTTTATACATAAGTGAGGGAATGTACCACAAGGAAGCCTTTCAACTTGGATCGGAATAGTTGGAGCTTATCATTTAGTATTTTCAAATCTCCTGGGAGGTGAAACAGTTGAAATCAACTAATGATGCACAACTGAATAGTGCACAACTTTCTTTGCAATGCTTACGGAAATATTATCCAAGTACAATGGTTCTCCCTACGAATCTTCACTGAATGGCTCATTAAGTTTCCTCTAAACGGGTCAGTACTGTCAACAACAAATAGCGCGATTTAATAGACTTACAGGGATGAGTGAGTTAAAGTTCGGAGAAACCTGAAACCAGGTCTGCACTAAATTCAGGAACTGACACCGCACATCAGTCTCACGGCCCTTTTCTGAGCTAAGACTATTCTTGGTAGTGGCACAGAGTTACCCGAAAGTATAACACGATGCGGTATTTTAAAACGAAAGTAAATAAAATAACCAATCTTTTGTCTTTCGGTGACAAAGACAGTGTACATCATTCTTAAAGTGAAAACATCAGCATTCAGTTTCTGCACTAGATCTTGTACGTGATATATCCAAGTAAGCCTTCCATCTACCCTCCCGCCCGCCCTCAGTCGTGAGAATTTCAAACGGCTGACTTCCCTGACTGTTAGATCATCTTAGGACAATATAACTCCGCTTTCCCAGTAGCTCTCTCTTAGTAACAGTATGCGTTGTGTTCTTCTGTCGCTAAGCTGTACTCTGTTTTCTGAAAGCCATGTACTGATTCTACAAACAAAGCTACTAGTTACATCATTTTTATTACGTACCACCACACCTTTCACATAACATTTTCGGTATCTGCAAAGAGAAAATGTTATGAGTCTGCTGCCTACTTTCGTGACAAATCATTGATATACAAAAAGAAAGGCCACGGGCTCAGAACGGATCTCTGTGTCACCTACCTCACTACATTACCCTGTAATTAAGTGGTTGTGGTACCGTATTACTTCTGGGCGATTTCTGGAATTCAAAACAAGTTATTGAAGTCACTGAAAATGAGAGTACATCACTAAGGAACTGCTTAAGATAGCATGTTACAGCACTAATTTTTCTCAACCTCAACTAACATCCCGCTGTCACAAGTTTCATCAAAACCGATCAACTCAGAGGCTGTCGACGAGCGGTTTACTAAAGGATTCATATGCTCCGACAGAGTTAAAAACACAAGGCACTGAATGAAGAAATAAATTCAGAGAAGTGGCAAAAATGTACTTATTACAGTGGTTTAGGAGCACACAAAATAAATTCTATGTATTTATAAGAGACAAACCAAGAGGAACATCTTGACAAAATTTAAACTGCACTCCTAGGACTGCAGCTGTAGCGTGCCAACAACCTGCTTGAAAACACAGTAGCGTAGGCTGGGTCAGACAAGTCAACACTTGGGAATGATTCACGGAAGCTCAAATGGACGTGCCTCATACGTGCTGGGAGAGGGGAAGGGGGTCTTGTAATTTTTACTCACGAATATCAAGGTCCTCACACATTATTCAACGAATGGAATGAAATTAGTCCCGTTTTTTTTATATTTTTAAAGACCTGTTGCTGTGACGTGTGCTGGCTGTGAAGTGTTCTCATGTTTGCAGTGCTGTGTCTCATATCAGGTACTCCTCCTGTCTGTGCACTACTGCCCCTTCTCTGCGAGTAAGTACTTAGCCTTCGGCAAGATCCCCAAATTGTATTACCTTACCAACAAAACAGATTTATCTTTGTGATCTATTTTACAGGTCCAAACAATTTAACACCATTCTCTTAGCTTAACTGTGGCACTTGGTCGGATATGGTGCAACGTTCGGCCCGTCCAGATAATGACTTCTGTGATAAATGTGTTGCTCACTTTATGCCTAAACGAAAACTGAAATCACACTGCCTAAAGTGGTTATGGAGAACAAAAAATTTGGGGTGTAACGTCTTCTTCTCCCTGCACGGAAATTTTTTGGTTCAGGGTGTAGCCTCCCAACAGAAAAATTCCGTAACCTCCCAACAGTAAAAACAATATAATTATGACATTGACATTTAGCGTAACCTCCCAATAAATAAATTCCGTAACCTACCAATAATAAAATGTGACTAATCTCTCAATAAAAAATTGTCGCTCACTTATAATCTTTAAATAATGACTGTGAATTTAAACTGGCGAATCTTGGACGTCAGCAGTGCTGCGTCATGGCCCTGAAAGATCATTCTGAATAAATAGAAAATTCTTACCTCAATAAGGTCGCCGGATAACGCATATATATCTGCTCCTATAAGAAATTTTTCTGGCACAGCTCAGTGCAATGCTGGCCGACAACTTGTTATGTAACAAATGAAAGAACTAATTTTTCTTTACAATAGTCAGGATGACCAAGGATTGGAGAAATTAGTAAAATCTATAAATTGAGTTGAATGATTGTCGAAAGTTAATTTTTATAAGAAAGATTATTATTAAGAGATTTTCTTTAAACATTTACATGGGACTCAATATAACAATACTACATACGCGCGAGGCTGCTTTTACCTTATATTATATCGCTCAGGCTCCGCCATCGCTCCCCACGACCGGCGCAGCCAACACGATACACCAGACTGCTCGCTAGCAACTACTTACTCCTACTCCTACTGACACTGCTCTTACTGCATACAACACTGCTCTCTGGTCTAAGATTCTCTTATAGCTTACATATCGCAGGCAGCACGTGAGCAATCCATCGAAATTACATCTCCTCGAGTGCGCTAGCAACAAATTCTTTAATCATGGACCTCTTACAAGGGATTGGCTGCTTCTCCAGTAGGGAAAAGTATGTTATCAACTTTGGTTTAGGACTGGCCAGGTGGTAGAGCAGACGAGCTAGAGGGCGGACAAAGCACTCATGGAGCCTTCTGATTGGCACAAAACCCTTGTGCAAGTAGTTGCGTGGGTGCTTTCTTCGAGTTTATCAAGGTCTGATGGAAAGGGAGGAGTGGTGAAGCATGGGTTCAGATTTAGAGTTTTGTCTGGCAAGTAGTTTCTGGTGCCGTCTCATGTTGTGAATGTGACACTCGTCCTGAGCGTGACTTTGCATTGCCATTGGTATTGTTTGGGTAGCCTGTGGTAAAGTCTTAGTGGTAAAGACAGTTTAAGCCTGAGTCATCCCAGCTCGCTGTGCCAAGTTCAACGTCATTCGTAATAGGTCTACTGTCTTGACATTTGATCTCCTTGTATGCACTGCCTTATAACAGAGTCAAACTGGTCACTAGTATGACCAGCATAATAGTGTGTCACATGCTGGAATCTGCTGAGATTTCAGGGCTCCATTTGAGATTAATTGCGGTCGCCAGCCCGCAGTTTTGCATATTCCACGCCCACGATAACAAAGCATAGGCTCTGCGGATCACTACTGAGCAGACGCTTGCACCACACTGTCACCTGAGACAGTGCCACGCATGAAGAAAGGGGTATGGTATTGCTGCTCTGGCTTGTTAGGGCCATCTGAATTACAGTATCGTCACTTGTTCTCAGTTGCACCAACACTGCGTAGCTCCTGTGTAGAACAAATCTGTGTTAGACAGTATCAGATTGCGTTAATCATATTTTGTGCCAGGGTAAATAGAATAAACAGACAAACGATAATCCTTGCCAACCAAACGTCACCCAGTAGAGTGCTGATTATCTTTTGCTTCTATTTGTGTTGCTAAAGTTCCAGATTTATTTGTCATCTCTCTTAACTTTTGTTGTTTGTCATATTTTATGAGCACTAACCTCTTGCCATTTTTTATGAAAGATGAATCCTATGTTGATATATTAATCACCCATCAATAATTGACTACAGAAATGATAGTGCCACGATTTCATTAAGTTATTTCAGCATTCAAGTTTTATTTATGCTTCTTACAAATGTGATAATCTCCTTTGCACGCCAGCAGCAACAATCACAGTCAGTGTCATTTTAGCAGATTCTTGGCCAGGTAGACAAATGGAAGGCTTACAAGTTAAAGTGATTGCTGTCAGGGTGTAAGCTTACAGCTGCCTTAGCCTTTCTGATCAGACCACAAGACCAGTGTCGTCTTGCAGTTTAAACTAAATCACTAATTTGCTTGGTCTATCGATCAGCTGGCAGGTAACATGGAACACGCACTAATCATTCGTCCTAGTGATACATGGAGCAGCGACACTGAAAAATAGTAATAAAGCTAATAAGTCATTGAAAAATTTTGCAACAGTGAAATGATTTACTCAGTGAAGTATTTGTATATTAAGAAAAAATTTTGCTGTTCCCTGAATAGTATCAACTATAGCACTACACATTTGGTGTTCCGATGCACCCGTGGTTTTATTGCATGCTACAGTGTATCTGTAATTTTACAAATTACTTCTTGAAAACACTGTGGCATAAAATTTTTTAACAATGTAGGTTCTTCCGTTACCCTTTCCTTTGTTTATTTTTCTAAAAACACATGCGGCTCTACATTATTCAATTCCCACAACACAACGTCATATCACATGTTACGCACAGTTACGCACATGTCTTTGAATCTGTACCATGCCGAAATCCATTACTTATGACGATCCTATGCTACCAACTAACTAACTAACTGAAGTATCTAGGACTACCAATCGACTGTCACCTAATACAGAACACCTACTAATCCTACAGAAAGCTCACATTCTACTAAAATTACCAAATGAATGAACTTGAAGATTGCATTCATCTTCTATCCTTCACACTTGAAATAATTATGACCCAGTTTACTGTCTTCCATGTCAATGTTGCCCAGATATGACCTCCACTAAAGTTTTATCCTCCCTCCCCCCCCTCCCCCCCCCCCCCCCGCCCCACACGCACATTTGAACATCACACATTCAACCTTACTTTTCGATCCATTTCCCTTCCACTACACGGATCATTTACCACCTTACCAACATTCAACCTCACCTCACTCACACTGAACACCTCTGCAAACCCCATACCATGCGGAAATTCCATTCCAGCAATCCTTTATCTAATATATGCAATCATGGTAAACTGCTGCCTCGACAACGACTTATTCCACTAACCTTACACCTACTTCCTCTATGTAACCTTTCGCAACGAAACTTCTACCAACTCCCTTACCAGAAAATGAAACCAATATTTATCTTCCTATCATTTATAGGAAGGGACTTCAGAAAATAGTTATGTAATATAACCCCAGAGCAAGTAGATTGAAACGAATCTGTATTAGTAGCTGACTGAACTCCAAGATAAAACCTGTGTTCACTATCCATTCGCCACCACAGTACAGAACTTTGCATGTTGTCAAACATCCCATTACTAATTGAGCAACCACACTCAATGGATGCAACATTGCACTGAATCAATACTTAAATCTACTCCTTGTTATATTTGTTAAATAATGGTCCCCTAATCCATGGAGGGGGTTCATACATGGAAATCGACTTCAAAATTACCATTTTTATACAAATTCAAAAGTAACATGGAATTTTATTGCAATTTAACACATGACAGTAAAATACGTAGAGGAAAAACATGGATTACTGAAGTTGATTATGTGGGTGTTTGACAAACTGCTTTAGAATGAATGAAAAAGAACCAGATCAGAGTTCCTAAAACACACAACTCCCGTTTTCAATATAAGAAGAAAGTGTACGAATCTTCACTACACTTTCAGCCAAGATTATCTGTGGCTGGAAAGTATTTTTGCACTGAATAGGAACTGATGTCTGCTTGGAATCCACGTAAAATTCTCCATCTACGTTTTGAATTTAGTCTTTGACTGTTGAGGATATCTATTGGTTTGCTGTTTTGCTCTGTGGACGACCTACATACTCTCATGGTTTTCGCTTCAAAATTGGCATATATTCTGAAGTCTCTGATCGCTGGCAGAACTCGCTTAATAGTACCACTACCCATCTTACTGTTGATGAATTCTAGTTTACGCGGAATGACACAAGAATTCGACAAAGTAACTCTAAACTGACCGATTAATGTCTTTACATAAAGATTTACACCTGCTTTGCAGGTGAGAAACTTGTGTATAGAAATTAAGTGCTTTTTATCGAAACTCGTTTTTGATTGATACATATGGTGTCCCAGAAATATTACAACAAACATCAATAGGTTGTAGAGGGTGTCTTGAAGAACAAATCGAGGATAGGAATCCATGTTCAGAAACGGCGTCCAATGACACTACAGAGCATCGATATTATAGGCGCCTGCGCCTGCCTTTAGGCCATCCCTTTGACTGCAGAAGTGACTTACCAGACGAGTGTAACACCAGTGTTTGTGTGGTATAGTAATTACGGTTTACGCGAATGTGGAGAAAGTGTTTGTGCAGCAATCGCCGACATAGTGTAACTAAGACAGAATATGGGGAACCAGCCCGCATTCACCGAGGCAGATGGAAAACCGCCTCAAAAACCATACACAGACTGGCTGGCACACCGCAAGTGGACACTAATCCGCCGGGCCAGCATGTCTTCCCACCCGGAAAGCAGTGCGTTAGACTGCACGGCTAACCAGGTGCGATTAGCTGCTGTATAGAAAAGCATTGTTTCCTATGAATGTAAGGCACTATTGCCTCAGTGGATGATGTTTTTTCACATCGGGCTTCATCTGCAGGTTATGTTTCTTCTGAATACCTAACAACAATGGAGATTTAAGATGCAGGGGAAAAGTAAACTGCAAATGGAAACCGGAGTCCAAACTGAAGCGACAGAACAGTGTATCCAAATCTTTGATTCGCTGAGGCAACAGAGATCTCGTTGATGGTAGACAAGGCTTTTCTAGGCTGCAAATAGTTCCACCTTCTCCACTGACAATCATGAAAATCACATGCGATCATTGACTGACAAACACCAGTGTGAGACTTTCCACCTGTGATCAGTCAGCATACTCATACACAGTCACATTTGCTGCTGAAGGGGTGACCTACTGGCAGGCGCCAGTGCACATAACTTTGGTGCTTTGTAGTTTCCCACATTGTTTCCTATCTTCTATTTGTCCCTCACAATATTTTGTAGAAGCCTTCGAATTTAGTAGCACCGTTTCTGGAACACCCCATAAATTCCAACATAATGGCTTTCTCTCTCACAAACTGCCTTTCACATACTGACAAAACCGTATCATCTTTTTCTCAGTGCATGCCTATGGTATTTCTTCTGTATCTGAGGCTTTCGCTGCAATTATTTCTGGCATCTGGCTCTCCTGTTTTTGTTTGTGAATGTCTTGTCTAGGTGAAACCACTTCATTATATTTGGAGAAGCACACTGTGCAGTAGCTCTATCTCCGACCTGAATCTGCTTCCACATCTACATCTACACCCCGCAAGCCACCATATGGTAGATGGGGAAGGACACCTTTCATCACTGACAGTCGTTTTCTGTCCTGTTCCAGTCGCAATAAAGCTATGGAAAAACGACTATCTATATACCTCCAAATAGGCCCTAATCTGTTATCCTATATTCGTTACCCACATGTGAAATATATATTGGCGCCAGTACACTCGTACTGCAGTCATCTTCGAAGATGAGAGCTCTAAATTTTCTCAATACTAACTAAATTTTAATCCTTTGGATACCTGCATTCACAGTGTTTCGCGAAAAGAACATTGCCTTCACTTCAGAGATTCCCATTTGAATTCATGAACAATCTCCATAATATTCGCATGTTCATCAAACATACCGGTATGAAATATTTCAGTGCTGTCAGTTGAGTCTGTCAGCAGATCAGGTTTCACTTGGCATGGCCTGCACCTCAATAGATATGGGAAAGCAGGCTGAGAAAGCTTATAGGTGATAGTGTAGTGGGTGGTGGTGGGATCACTCATGAAAAAATTCCTGTAGTCTTTGAAGATAGAGATGCACCTTCTTTAGATTGAAGTCAGCTGGTAGGTGTACCTACCAAACAGAAGTCCCTCTAAAGGCTCACCATCAGAGGATGTCATGTTACCAAGTACAGAAGGAATTAGCATATTTCATCAAAATGTAGGATGTATTATAGGTAAAGCTAATGAACTGCTTACAAATGTTGACTCTGAAATTATTGGTGTGTCGGCGCTCCACTTGAATACTTTGACAATTCAGAGGCTTCCTTTACGACGATAGAGTTTAGCTGGCTGTTTTTCAAGGATTTCCTTGTGGGATGGGGGAGTGGCTTTGTCCATAAAAACAGTATTCCATCTGAGTCTGTAGACCCATCATGGCACCACACTGAACTGATATTTGAGTGCTGTGCAGGGGCAGTTGAATTTAATGAAAGTAAACTTATATTTGTTATTGTTTATAGGTCCTCTAACTTTGACTTCAGAGGGTTTGTGCTCAAGCTAGAGAGGGCTCTTAATTCACTTTGTAGGAAGTACCAGAAATAGTTACAAGTGGTGACTTCAGTATAAAGTTTGTCTATGATGGTGCAAGAAAAAGATGTTGGTAGATCTCCTAAATTTATATGATCTGATGCACACAGCGTTTTTTCCATCTAGGGTGCAGGGGAACAGTAGCACAGCTACCGACTATATTTTTATTCATGCTTCATTAGTAGATCGGCATTCTGTTACTAAAAGCGTGAATGGCCTTTTATACGATGATGTACCAATTTCAACACTAAAAGGTTTTTGTACCCAAACAAATGTCACATGTAATTACAAACTATGTAAGAAAAATAATCCAGCAGCAATAGAGTGTATTTTGAGCCTTGTCAAGGAAAGAAATGTCAGGATGTTTATAGCGCCATAAAACAGATGATAAATATGTTTTCCCTAACACATTTCTCACGCTCATTGAGAGTTGCTTTCCATTCAAACGTTCTAAATGGAGTAATGTAAGTAGTAGGCAGCCCAGGCGACTGACTAGTGGGATAAGGATTGTTGTGTCTAGACAAGACAGCCTAGACACAATAAGAGGAAGCTGAAAGGCACGTGCTAAGCTAAAGCTGGAGGGCATGAGGTCTGAAACAGGATACGTAATGAATGCTATAAAGAAAAGTACGTAGCTTCTGGAATACTTAACTTTAATCCATCCTTTTCGTACATCTGGAGATTGTGGCGATACAAGTGAGACTCTTTAGATAAATGCAATGTTACTAATGGCGCCTTGCTAGGTTGTAGCCATTGACTTAGCTGAAGCCTATTCTAACTATTGGCTCGGTTAATGAGCAATGCTTAGCCCATGTAGTCGCTAGCAAAGTCGTCCGTACCACTGGGGCGAGTGCTATCCCGTATATCGAGACCTGCCTTGTGGTGGCGCTCGGTCTGCGATCACACAGTGGCGACATGCGGATCTGACATGTACTAATGGACCGCGGCCAATTTAAAGCTACCACCTAGCAAGTGTGGTGTCTGGCGGTGACACCACATTCCTCCCCCGCAAATCGGCGAACGGTCGTTTAATAAGGCTTCCGCCCGCCGTGGGGAGGACCCCATGATGGCGTATGCGATGAGGTGGGGAGCCTAACAACAGGCGAGACTGTGCCACCCGCACCCGGCCATTCGGTCCGAGGGGAGCTAGGAAACGCCTGAAAACCAAGTCCAGGGTGCACGTCAACATGCAGTGTATGCGCCCGTAAAGAGACAGGAGGGGCCGAAGGGTCGACCTCCATTGCGTCGGGGTATCCGACGCGCGATGACGTCATGTGGTCCGGAGCGGGCAAGAGTTCCATGGCGGAGGACAGCTGGTCATGGGAAGCGATCGGCGGCGCGTGACCCAGGGAGGCGCTTGGCGGCTGCAGCGAAGCATCCACTGCGGGCGGCGCCGGCGGGAGAACAGGTGGCGGCGGCGGCTGTGGCGGCGCGTCCCCATGGGGCCAAATGGAAGGCATCGTCGGTAACACCTGGGGATGAGGCGAGCCAGTAGATGGGTCCCCAGGGCGCTGACTGGACGGCACCGTCGCTGAAAGCAGACGGGGAGCGGCAGAACCCGTGCGACGACAGAGGCGCAGCTGATTGAGATGCCGACGCACCTCACCAGAGGCCCCCAAAACCAAATACATCGCGCGGCCGAGGCAGCGAAGAATGCGCCCTGCGAGACAACGCCGTGAACCTCGATAGTTGCGATAGAATACAACGTCGCCTGGAGCAAAAGCAAAAGTCTGCCGCTGCACAGGAACCTGATGCGGCGGGTGCAGCAAAGACAGCAAGGTGAGATGAGGACGACCGTGGACCAACTCAGCCGGCGAGCGACCATTTCGGGGCTGAGAGCGATACATTGTCCTGCTGACGACAAGAGCGACTGTCTCGTGCAATTTGAACTGACACTGGTACAGCATCACTTGCTAATTGACGTGATTTCCGGCGACGTCGACGCACACTTTGTGTGGGACGAACACAGTCACTGTTAGAGACAGTGGCACTGGACGAAGTGGAATTAACCACATTAATGTCCATGGGCGAAGGGTCACGAGCCTGAGTGTCCTTGGTTCGATTCCGGCGCGAAGCAAAGGGCCCGGAATGGTTGTGATTGTCTGATCGGAGCTTTTTCTGGCAAACACTTTGAACATGTCCTTTCTTATTACAGAAAAAGCAAATAGCTTGGCGTGACGGGCAATTTTCACGCGAATGTCTAGTAGCACACCGCGGGCATGATTTCACTGCATTTGTATGCTGGTGCGGCACACCCGGTTTAGAGCATGGCGGCAGCTGCGCGGACGTGTGCGAGGGCAGTTTACCGGGCCGTGCAGCACGCCCGGCGGGCCAGTTAATGTTACACACGGCTGGCGAAGTTTCAAATGATTCCTGTGCAAAGTAAAGCGTGTCTTGTCTATCTAATATGTCTATCACTTGTTGAAGGGAGGGATTGACGAGTTTCAAAATCTGTTCCCGTATACGAACATCAGAAACGTTCTGTGCAATTGCATCACGTACCATAGTATCTGAATAAGGGAGCCCACATTCACACTCAAAAGCACAATCCCTTGTAAGGCCTTGCAAAGTTGCAACCCACTCCTTATTAGTTTGACCGGCCGTATGTTTTGTACGAAAGAAAGTATACCTTTTTGCAACTACATTAACTGTTTCCTTGAAATAGGCATCTAAAGCAGACAAAATTTCTTTGTAGGACAGAGTTGCTACGTCGCGTCGGGGAAATAATTTCACTATCACACGGTACGTTTGCACCCCTACACACACCAATAAATGAGGCTGCCGCTCGTTACCTTGAATTCCGTAGGCGGTGAGATGAAATCCAAACTGGCGTGACCACTCCGTCCATGTTTCCTTAGCTGGTTCATAGGGCCTAAAAGGCTGTGCAACTGCGAGTTGTGGCTGCGGTAGCGGTGGAGCGGCGGCGGCCGCATCGTTTTGCAGTGCACGTTGACCCTGGACGAGCTGTCCAAGGGCATCCAATAACGCCTGCGTCTGCTGATTCTGCAAGCGATAAAATTCGGACAGTACATCTGGCGAAGCCATGACACAAGTAAATGTAAGCAATTAGAAAGAACGAGACCCTTTCCGTTGACTCGTCGCCAAAAATTGTTGTGGCTAGACAAGACAGCCTAGACACAATGAGAGGAAGCCGAAAGGCACGCGCTAAGCTAAAGCTGGAGGGCGTGAGGTCTGAAACAGGATACGTAATGAATGCTATAAAGAAAAGTACGTAGCTTCTGGAATACTTAACTTTAATCCATCCTTTTGGTACATCTGGAGATTGTGGCGATACAAGTGAGACTCTTTAGATAAATGCAATGTTGCTAATGGCGCCTTGCTAGGTCGTAGCCATTGACTTAGCTGAAGGCTATTCTAACTATTGGCTCGGCTAATGAGCAATGCTTAGTCCATGTAGTCGCTAGCATAGTCGTCCATACAACTGGGGCGAGTGCTATCCCGTATCTCGAGACCTGCCTTGTGGTGGCGCTCGGTCTGCGATCACACAGTGGCGACATGCGGGTCCGACATGTACTAATGGACCGCGGCCGATTTAAAGCTACCACCTAGCAAGTGTGGTGTCTGGCGGTGACACCACAAGGATATCATTTAGAACAAAGTGGGAATCATACCAAAATGTTACAAGTAGTCACAATCAAGCTGCATTCGCGCCTTACAAACAGTATTATAAAGTGCTTAAAAATGTTATTAGGAAGGCAAGAGTATGTGGTATGCGAATGAATAGCTAATTCAAAGTCTAAAATTAAAACCATATGGTCAGTTGTGAAGGAAGTGTCTGGTCAGCAGCACAAGGTCGACGATGTAAAAGCAGTTCATAGTTAGTTACTGCAAAGACACATATATGTACAGTATTTAACAATCATTTTCCGAGCATTGCTGCTGAATTAAATAAAAATTTGTCTTGTACAGGGAATCATATAACTCTCTTGGCAAATAGCTTTCTGAGACTGATGTCTGAAATATTCCTCTGTGATAAAGACAAGGGGGAGATTGAGTCTATAATTAAATCACTGAAGACTAAGGACTGCCATTGATATGATGGTGTGCCTAGCACAATATTAAAGTACTGTGCTGCACATGTTAGCCTTGTATTTAGCCATATTTGTAATTTTTCCTTTAGGAATGGTCAGTTTCCTGAACGATTAAAGTACTCAGTAGTAAAGAAAGGGATAATGTAGTCAATTTTAGATGTATTTCTATGCCACCAGTGCTTGCTAAATTAATTGACAAGGCTGTCTATGTAAGGATAATTGATCATAATATGTCACAGCATTTGCTATCAAATGTACAGTTCGGCTTTAAGGGTCGCTTTATAGCTGAAAATGCTATATTGTCTCTTCTCTGTGAAGTACTGGATGGGTTCAACAAAAGGTATCTAACACTATGCATGGTTTTTGATTGTGTGGATGACAAAACATTGTTCCAGAAGTTGAACCATTATGGAATACAATTCGTTCAGCTAGTACTGAAAGGATGAGAATGGCTATGATGTGGGGTCGAGTGGGGTACAGTCAAATAGGCAGTGCCCCCAGGGATCAGTGTTTGGGCCACTCCTGTTCCTTATTATGTAAGTGATATGCTCTCTAGCATTACAGGTAACTCTAAAATATTTTTGTTTGCTGTTGACATTAGCTTGGTAGTAAAGGATCCTGCGTACCACATTGTCTCGGTTTCAAATAGTACAGTTCACGACCTAAGTTCGTGGCTTGCCTTAATTTCACAAAATGGGTGTATGATTAGTGAAACTGAACAGTTCAAATTTCTAGGTATTCAGAGAGACTGTAATCTGTCATGGAAAGCCCACATTCTGGATCTTGTTCAAAGACTTAATGCTGCTAGCTATAGTATTCGAACGGTATCTGAAGTGAGTTATCGTTCTACACGAAAGTTAGTCTACTTTGCTTATTTTCATTCGCTTATGTCATATGGTGTTATATTCTGAGGTAGCTCTTCCCACTCTAAAAGGATATTTTTGAGCTAAGAAACGGGCGGTTCGCGTAATAAGTGGTGTAAGTTCACGAACCTCTTGTCGACCCCTGTTCACGAGTCTCGGTATTTCGACATTGGCATCTCACGATATATATTCCTTACTATCATTTGTTGTTAACAGTATTAGCTTATTCCCGAGAATAACCAGCTTTCATTCAGTTAATACTCGTCAGAAGTCAGACCTGCATTTGGATCAGAGTTCTTTAACACTTATGCAAAAATGCGTGCAGTATACTGGTGCATCCATTTTCAGTACCACTCGAATCCTAAAATCTTAGCAGTAATCCACGCGCTTTGAAATTGAAACTGAAGTGTTCCCTCATGGGTCACTCCTATTCTGTGGAGGAGCTACTTGAAAAAGTAGGCTGATTCTTATTGTGTTGTTGATTGCGTTTATTTAAATTTATGGATTGAATTTTGGGGTTCATAAACATTTTATTTTTATCTGTTATTACTTTTATGTTGTAATTTCATTTAGTGGCACGTTCCATGCAGATCTGCTCCTCAATTTGGTCCTATGGAACTTGACGTGTAAATAAATAAATAAATAAAGCAGTCCGCCTCTGAATTAGTTCGATGCCTTCCTTTAATCTGACCTGGTATGGATCCCTAACACTTGAGCGGTACTCAAAAGTGGATCGCACTGGATTTTATAAGTGGAGTACATTGTAGATGAATCACACTGTCCCATAGCTCTCCCAATAAAGCAAGATCGACCGTTCGCCTTCCCTGCTGCCATCTTTACATGCACATTCTATTTCATATAGCGTTGCATTTTTACGCCTAGATATTTAATGCACACCTAACAGAAGAAAGTGGACCACTACTGAATGCTACCAACATAATAATGTAGCTGTGTTGCACGTCATGTAAACGCTGAAACCCTGGGGGTTTACAATCGTTTGACTATACACAGTGGTTACCACAAAAGACTACTTGAGAACATTGCTCATTATGGCAGAGAGTTCAGATGTAAACTAATACCATGATACAATAAATATTTGAAAACACTTTATTAGAGATCAGACAGTCACTTACGCTTGTAAATTAAACTTCAATATCAAAAGTGACACACTAAATGACATGATGAGTTTTTGTTCGTGGCCTAAATTTGACCCCACTGTTAACCAAACATAGCTTGTGTGTGTGATTGAGGCTCAACTGAGCATAAAGAGGTGCAAAATATCGAAGTGTTCACCAGTATCAGGTTACACCGCTGAATGTCCGAATGATTGTATTTAGCACTGCACTGGGAACCCCAAGGTGCTTATATTGCCCCTGAGAAGTAACCACAAAAGTTCATCTACATCTACATCTACAAGGATACCCTGCAAATCACATTTAAGTACTAGGCAGAGGGTTTATTGATTCATCTTCAAAATTCTCTATTATTCCAATCCCGTATAGCGCGCGGAAAGAATGAACACCTATATCTTTCCGTACGAGCTCTGATTTCCCTTATTTTTATGTTCGTGATCGCTCCTTCCTGTGTAGGTCGGTGTCAATAAATTTTTTTTGCATTCGGAGGAGAAAGTTGGTGTTTGGAATTTCGTGAGAAGATTCCGTCGCAATGAAAAACGCCTTTCTTTTAATGATGACCAGCATAAATCCTCTATCATTTCTGTGACACTGTCTCCCATATTTCGCGATTATACAAAACTTGCTACCTTTCTTTGAATTTTTTCGATGTACTCCGTCAGTCCTATCTGGTAAGTATCCAACACCGCGCAGCAGTATTCTAAAAGAAGACGGGCAAGTGTAGTGTAGGCAGTCAAATTAGTAGGTCTGTTACATTTTCTAAATGTCCCACCAATAAAATGCAGTCTTTGGTTAGCCTTCCCCACATCATTTTCTAAGTGTTCCTTTTAATTTAAGTTGTTCGTAATTGTAATACCTAGGTATTTAGTTGAATTTACGGCTTTTAGATTAGACGGGTCTATCGTGTAACCGAAATTTAACGAGTTCCTTTTAGCACTCATGTGGATGACCTCACACTTTCCTCATTTAGGTTCAACTGCCACTTTTTGCACAATTCAGATATCTTTTCTAAATCGTTTTGCAGTTTGTTTTGGTCTTCTGATGACTTTATTAGTCGATAGACGACAGCATCATCTGCAAGCAACGGAAGACGGTAGCTCAGATTGTCTCCGAAATCGTTAAAATAGATAAGGAACAGCAAAGGGCCTATAACACTACCTTGGGGAACGCCAGAAATCACTCCTGTTTTACTCGATGACTTTCCGTCAGTTACTACGAACTGTGACCTCTCTGACAGGAAATCACAAATCCACCCACGTAACTGAGACGATATTCCATAAGCACGCAGTTTCACTACGAGCCGCTTGTGTGGTACAGTGTCAAAAGCCTCCCGGAAATCCAGAAATACGGAATCGATCTGAAATCCCTTGTCGATAGCACTGCACAATTCATGTGAATAAAGAGATAGTTGTGTTTCACAGGAACGATGTTTTCTGAACCAATGTTGACTGTGTGTCAATAGACCGTTTTCTCGAGGTAATTCATAACGTTCGAACGCAATATATGTTTTAAAATCCTGCTGCATATCGACGTTAACGACATGGGCCTGTAATTTAATGGATTACCCCTACTACCTTTCTTGAATACTGGTGTGACCTGCGCAACTTTCCAGTCGTTGGGTACCGTTCTTTCGTCGAGCGAACGGTTGTATATGATTGTTAAGTATGGAGCTAATGCATCAGTATACTTCGAAAGGAACTTAATTGGCATACAGTCTGGACCAGAAGACTTGCTTTTATTAAGTGATTTAAGTTGCTTCACTACTCCGAGGATATTTACTTCTACGTTACTCATGTTGCCGGCCGGGGTGGCCGAGCGGTTCTAGGCGCTAAAGTCCGGAACAGCGCGACCACTACGGTCGTAGGTTCGAATCCTCCCTCGGGCATGGATGTTTGTGATGTCTTTAGGTTAGTTAGGTTTAAGTAGTTCTAAGTTCTAGGGGACTGATGACCTCAGAAATTAAGTCCCATAGTGCTCACAGCCATTTGAACCATATTTGCTCATGTTGGCAGCTGTTCTCGATTCGAATTCTGGAATATTTACTTCGTCTTCATTTGTGAAGGAACTTCGGAAGGCTGTGTTTAGTAACTCTGCTTTGGCAGCACTGTCTCCGATAGTATCTCCATTACTATCGTGCAGAGAAGGCACTGATTGTTTCTTGCCGCTAAGATCCTTCACATACGACCAGAATCTCTTTGGATTTTCTGCCAGGTTTCGAGACAAAGTTTCGTTGTGGAAACTGTTATAGGCATCTCGCATTGAAGTCCGCGCTAAATTTGGGGCTCTTGTAAAGGATCGCCAATCTTGGGGATTTTGCGTCTGTTTAAATTTGGCTTGTCTGTTTCGTTGTTTCTGAAACAGTGTGCTAACCTGTTTTGTGTGCCAAGGAGGATCAGCTCCGTCGTTTGTTAATTTCTTTGCTAATAATCTCTCAATAGTTAGGTAATAAAGTGTAATGCACATATGTGAATCGCTATGAAATAAAGTTATGGTTATGGAGCGGGAGTAGAACCCAGTACCTATACGAATTTTTTGCTAAGCACAGTCATATGTCAGATATTTAATTTGTACACCAAAAGCGAAGTATTGGAACCTGAAACGTCGATACAAATGGTTTTCGCCTGGCGAGGATTCGAACCTGGCAACGTTCACCGTAGTTTTATCGTTACGAATAGACATAAATTATTTATTGTTTCTTCATCAGTGGCGATATAGGCACATGTTCATCTAGAGGTAATGCTACTTGTAGTTTGTGCTGCCTGGGACTCCAACACCGCACATATCATCGTTGTTGACCCCCTACGAAGAGACGTAAACTACAAAATTCCCTTTCACTAGAAGTCAGGATCGCGCCACTCGTAGACACCATGAAGAGTTTGACATCGTGAGGACACAACGAAATGATGGGACAGTATCATCTCGAAGGGCTCAAATGTAGAATAAAGGTAACTTAAAATAAGAAATGACGGTACAATGATCCAATGACCTTACGTGACGATTGGTTCATGAAATGAAATATCTTTATCAGCGTAAGAAAGCTTACTAGAGACAGAGTTTTTGCGAGCAACAACTTCCACCTCTGACAACACAAAATCAATCCAACACTGTTCGGCTTAGTAGCCAATAGACTTATTTCATGTTGATTTGGAAACACTGCACAGTCGTGCTTTCCTTACTTGGCGTTACTGAAGGTGATGAGGGCATGTTTGTGGCTACTAAAGACTGGTGCCGCAGTTGGGAACTGAATCCACAAAATGGTTCAAATGGCTCTGAGCACTATGGTACTTAACATATGAGGTCATCAGTCCCCTAGAACTTAGAACTACTTAAACCTAACTAACATAAGGACACCAAACACATCCATGCTCGAGGCAGGATTCGAACCTGCGACCGGAGCGGTCGCGCGGTTCCAGACTGTAGCGCCTGAATCCACAGCTTAGCCTTTAAAAGCTAGTTTAAATCCAACCAACCACTGAATTTCACACGTGTTTGCATTATGTTTTTGTCATAATAGGGAATGCAGCACATGGTACGTGAAGTTTTGATTTCCATTTGAACTGTTGTTCTGAATAAACTATTCGTGGTCTAATAGACAACGTCATGTATTACGAACGCAAAGCCATGGTATCAAATCCATAAGTGTCCTTTCCTTTTCAAGCCGCATTTCGTCTGTCTGCTAGGAGTATTACTCTGTCAGAAGGTCAGACACAGTTTCGTTCGTTTTACACCCAACCAGTAATAGAAAGAGGGCTCGTGGGTGTCTGTTATGGTAACATAAATGTCAAAGCTATCAGCCAGCGGTTGCTTGATAAAGACCGGCATCCGCCGAGTGACAGCGATGCTTCAGGCATAGAGCCTATTATCACCAATGGAGTTTTGTGCACTCGAATTAGCAAGTATGACATTCAGTAACGTTTTGTATGATATAATACTATATTTCCACATGTTATGTGGCAATTTTGTACGGCATGTTGCTATAAGAGTATGTGACTATGGTCTCATTTCGTTCAAGTTTGTAGTATAGCTCGTGGCATGACTACTTCATTATTTATGATTCTAGACTTGTTGAAGAGCGTCGTTTATGCATTAGAAAACGGTGTCTAAAGCGGAGTACAGTCTAACATTTGTGACATTGTATTCTGCTTGTATTTAATAAAAGGATGAAAGCTGTTGAGACAATTCGAAACATCTGACCCCTGGATGGAATGCATGCTATCAACAGTTCCAAATTATATCATTTAAAGTACTATTACTTTGATATAAATTGATCACCACATTCAGGAGGACAAACTGGCGTTGATGAAGGACGTTTTCCTATTTAGAGTGAAGAGACAAAGAAACTGGTACACCTGCATAATATGGGGTCGGTCCCACACGAGCACGCAGAAGTGTCGCAACACGACGTGGAATGGACGCGACGAATGTCTGAAGTAGTGCTGGAGGAAACTGACACCATTAATCCTGTATGGTTGTCCTTAAATCTGTAAGAGTACGAGGGGATGGAGATCGCTTCTGAACAGCATGTTGCAACGCTTCCAAGATATGCTCAATAATGTTCATGTCTGGGGAGTTTGGTCGCCAGTGGAAGTATTTAAACACAGAAAAGTGCTCATGGGGCCGCTCTATAGCAATCCTGGATGTCTGGGGTGTCGCTTTGTTCTGCTGGAGTTCCCCAAGTCCATTGTAATGCACAGTGGCCATGAATGGATCAAAGTGATCTGACAGGATGCTTAAGTACGTGTTACCTGTCATAGTGGTAGCTAGACGTATCAGGAGTGCCATATCACTCCAACTGTACAAGTCCCACACCTTTACAGAGCCACCACCACCTTGAACAGTCCCATGCTGAATTGCAAGGTCCATCGATTCATTAGGTTGTCTCGACAGGCGTACAGGTCCATCCACTTAATACTATTTGAAACGAGACTCGTCCGACCAGGCAACATGTTTTTAATCATCAACAGTCCAACGTCGGCGCTGGCGGGCTCGGCTAAAGCTTTGTGTCGTGCATTGACCAAGGGTACGCGGGAGGGCGTTCGGCTCCAAAAGCCCATATCGGTGATGTTTCGTTGAATGGTTTGCCCGCTGACACTTGTTGATGGCACAGCTTTGAAATGTGCAGCAGTTTGCGGCAGCGTTGTAGTTCTATCACGTTGAACGATTCTGTTCAATCGTCGGTGGTCCCGTTCTTGCAGGATCTCTTCCCGGCGGCAGTGGTGTCGGAGATTTTGGTGAAATGATCGTACTGGAAAATCCTCTCTTCATCGCTACCTCGGAGATGTTGTGTCCCACCTCGTGATCCGACTATAACACCACGTTCAAACTTGCTTAAATCTTGATAATGTGGCATTGTAGCAGCAGTAATCGATCTAACAACTGTGTCAGACACTTGTTGTTTTATATAGGTGCTGCCGACGGCAGCGCTGTATTCTCCCCGTTTATTTGAGTGCGTATGCCTATACCAGTTTGTTTAGCGCTTCAGAGTACTATAATGGCCGGTGACAATGTATTCGATAACTGGAAAGTGTGATGACCATTAACCTTCTTGCAACACTTGTCTTGAAAAGCCATATTAAGGTTGAAAGAAGAGAAGAAGGACTGTGGTACAACGTCTCGTAGAAAACGGGTTTAGACGTAGAGCAGAATCTCAAACTGGGAAGGATGAGGAAGGAAGTCGTGTGTGCCGTTTGAAAAGGCTGATCCTGGCATTTGCTTGGAACCTAAATCAGTGCAGCATGACGGCGATTTGATGAATCGTATGGTAACTTCCTAAGGGGAAAACAGTGACCAATGGCCTGCAAATATCCACAAAATGTGTTGATATTGATATATATCTAGTAACACAAAGAAGGTATTTGGTGATGCGAACTGCTTCATAGGGATGTGTTCTTTGCGCTGACATTTTTGCCAACAAATGAGATGCCTTGCTGTCACAGAGTAACAAATGCGACCTAGAAGAAAGGACCAAGGATCTTGGTTGGCAAACACCCTACCACACGTCTTCTAATCCGGCACACGCAGGTGTTTACCTTTACCGCCCACAATCGATCGGCAACCAAGATAATTGATCTCGTTTCTTTCCGTTACATATTGCTTGTTTTGGAGACTACGTGGTGTGACTCAGAATCGGCAGGTCACTACATGTGTGGGGTCGAAAGTCTACCTGCATGGGGTTCCATCTGTAGCGGTTCTAAGGCTAAGTATTGACAAAGCTGTTTGTGCACTGTATTCGAATATTAAATTCAGTAGCTTTTAATTGTTCATCCAAATATTACCACCGTACATGCTTTTCACATAGTGTATTTGTAGCTGTAGCGTTCTTAAGTTGCGGCAAAGCTGTTTGCACTGTTTCTTGGTTAATAAATTTGGTAGTTTTCAACGACGTCTCGTCTTGCTTCTGGTGAACTTACGGTTTAATAAACTTTTGGAAACTTTTGCCCACCGTAGTCTATAAAGTTGTTTGTGTATTGAAGTTATATATTAAATTTAGTACGCTAGTTTTCAGCTGAGGGTTCTTATTATTTGTAGTGAAATATTTCAGTAAAACTTACGTTCACTGTGTTTTATTTTGTTAAGTGTTCCAGTGGTGGCTTAAATTTGTGGTTTGAGAGAAGATACTGTGTGGTATTGGTATTAGTTGTGGTTTAGTAGTACTAATAAAATTAGTTTCTTTCTTAATACAGAGCGAAATGCGAGATCAGTATTGATAGATCTTCAAGTAGTTCTACTATTGTAACTGACTTTAGGTAACGTAGACGTTTAGTTATTTCAGAAACCGTTAACATTTTACCATGAGTGAGGCCGTGCCGTTTCAGACAGATAATCCCGGCATTTTCCTGAAGAGATTTAGGGAAATCATGGAAAACGTTAATCAGAATGGCCGGACGTGGGTTTGAACCGTCCTCCTCGCGAATGTGAGTCCAGTGTGCTAACTGCACATAGCAGAAAATGTTGTGTGTGCTTTCACTGATCAAATATTAAATGCTCTAAATAACTGTACCTAAACTTTGGAAGATTTTGTGAGGTCTCAAAGGCTTTGGACTGTGTGAATCATAAAATACTTCTAGATAAGCTTAAGCATGGTGGTTTGAGTGACACAGTGCATGAATATTTAAATTCATATTTAAGTGAGAAAATGCAGAAGGTTGAAATTAACAGTACAGATCATCTGGAAAAATCAGCAGAGTTTTCTGACTGGGGAGATATCAAGAATAGTGTCCTGCAGGGTTCAGTGTGGGGTCCCTTATCGTTCTCAATATAAATTAATGATTTGCCAATCTGTATTCATGAAGATGCAAAGCTAGTTCCTTTTGCTAATGATACAAATATAGTGATCACACCCAGCAAACAATAATTAGCTGAGGAAATAGTAAATAACGTCTTTCATAAAATTATTAAGCGATTCTTTACAAAGGGACTCTCACAAACTTTTGAGAAAACACAGTATATACAATTCTGTACAGTAAAAGTTATAACATCAACGCTATATACTGGACTCTGAAAAGAAGTCTGTTGCTAAGGCAGAATATTCAAAATTTGTAGGCGTGTGCACTGATGAGAAATTGAATTGGAATAAATATGTTGATGATCTGCTGGAAAGGTTAGGTTTAAGTACTTATTCTCTTAGTGCTATTGCAAATTTTGTGATAAACATATATGTAAAGTAGCCTACTATGCCTATTTTCATTCACTGCTTTCATATGGTATCATATTTTGGGGTAATTCATCATTAAAAGTACTCATTACACAAAAGCTGGAATCCACTCAAGATCACCATACAGTCATATATTCAAGGAACTCAGAATATTCACAGTACCGTCGAAATACATATACTCACTTACGAAATTTGTTATTGAAAACACATTCCAAGCCAAAATAATGGATGGCAAAGTGCATAGCTACAACACTAGAAGAATGGATGATCTTCACTATTCTGGATTAAATCTGACTTTGGCACAGAAAGCGGTGGCTCACGCTGCCATAAAAGTGTTTGGCCATTTAACAGTAGCATCACAAGTCTGACAGAAAGCCAACCAGCAAATAAATTAAAAGAATTTCTAAATAACGGCACTTTATACTCGGTAGATGAATTTTTAGGTATGAAGTAGTAACTGTAAAAAAACATCTAAGGAAAAATTACATTAAATTGACACGTTTCACATCATTATGAAATGTCGCATTCATGATTTATGTAACAAGTATTAGTGCAATGTCGTGTAATGTACGACTCCGAATTGCGCCGCAATGTTCCTTGGGAGATGACTGTCTGCTTTCGGCTGGGACAGCCGAAAGTTAAAACGAACGCACGCAATAAGTGCGAAATCCGGATTCGAATCCCGATCCTGCATACGTTTTCACTATCTTCATTCCATTATACCGTCTCATGGTTGTCTATTTTCGCAACTGCGCATATATTTCACGTATTTCATAACGGTTGTAGTCGCCTCAGTGCATGTTTCTTTGGATATGCATATCTCCGAAGGAACGTTGCATCATTCTTCGGAATAACACAGACACTGCAATATCGTATTTATCCGGAGACGTACGGTGCGTGGCGGAGGGTACCCAGTACCACTACTATTTATTTTCTCTTCTGTTCCACCCGCAAATAGAGCGAGGGAAAAACGACAGTCTGTATGCTACCGTGTGAGCTTTAATTTCCCGAATATTGTATTTGTATTCCTTACGCGCAGTTTACATTGGTGGCAGTACATTCGTTCGGCAGTCAGCTTCAGATGCCAGTTCTCTTAATTTCCTTTACAGTGTTTCTCGAGAAGTGCATCGCCTTCCCTCCAGGGATGTCCATTTAAGTTCCCGAAGCATCTCTGTATTTCTTAAATGTTGTTCGAGTCTACCGGCAAGTAATCTGGTATCTCGCCTCTGAATTGCTCTGACGTCTTTCTTCAATCCGATCTCGTACGAATCTCAAACACTCCAGCAGTACCCGAGAGGAGGTCGCATCAGAGTGCTATATGCGGTCTCTTTTACAGGTGAACCACTCTATTCTAAAATTCTTCCAATAAACCGAAGTCGACCATTCGTCTTCTGTACCAGAGTTCTCACATACTCGTTCCATTTCATATCGCTTTGCGCAGATATTTAAACAACTTGACTGTGTCAATCAGAACACTGTATCCGAACATTAAAGGGTTTCATCTTCCTACTCATCCCCTATACCTCATACTTCTGTACATTAACAGCTCGCTGCCATTTATCACACCAACTGGAAACTTTGTTTAAGTCATCTTGTATCTTGCTAAAGTCACAGACACCTCGCTGTACAGCATCATCAGCATACAACGGCAAACTGCTGCCCAACACTTCCGAAAACTCACTTATATACATGGAGAACAACGGCGGTCATATCACACTTGCCTGGGGAACTCCTGACTATATACTTGTCTCTGATGAACATTCAGGGTTGCGGACAACGTACTCGGTTCTATTACTTATGAAATCTTCGAGCCACTCACATATCTGTGAACTTATTCTATACGCTCGTATCTTTGTTAACAGCCTGCAATGGGACACCGTGTCAAATACTTTCCGGAAATCTGGGAATATGGAATCTGCCTGTATACCTTCATCCGTAGTTTGCAGTATATCATGTGAGAAAAGGGCAAGCAAAATTTAGCACGCCCTCTGCTTTCTAAAACCACACCGGTTCGTGAACGTAAACTTCCCAGTCACACGAAAGATAAATAAATTCGAAATGAGAATATGTTCAAGGATTCTGCAGCAAACCGAAGCTATCGAAATTGGTCTGTAATTTTGCGAGTCAGTTATTTTACCCTTCTTATATACTGGAATCACCTGTGGGTTTTTTTTCTGGCGCTTGGGACTTTGTGCTGGACAAGAGATTCGCAATAAATTCAGACTAGGTAAAGAGCCAGTGCTGTAGAGTACTCTTTGAAAAATCGAATTGGGGTTCCATCTGGACCTTATGACAGTTTGCTTTCAAATCTTACAGCGGTTTCTCTACACCAGGGATACTTATTACTATGTCGTTCATATGAGAGCCTGTCCGCATGTCAAATGACAGCATGTTTGTGCAATTCTCCTGTGTGAACGATTTCTTGAACGTGAATTTTAAAACTTCGCCTTTCATTTTGCTAGCTTGAACTGCCACACCAGATTGGTCAACAAGGCACTGAATGGAAGCCTTAGACTTGCTTGGCTATTTTACATAATACAAAACTATTTCTGTTTTCTACCAGATTTTTTGCTAACGTGTGACGGTAGTGGTTGTATGCCCCGCTCATAGATCTTTTCACAGGCACACGAATTTGTGCGTTCCCTTTTGAACCGAGAGTGCAACAGCCTCTGCTTCCTCAGGATTCTCCGAATTTCGTCATTAAACCACTAAAGGTCTTTTACACACTTTACCCAACTTACTAGGTTCATAACTCTCCAAACCACTATTTACAGTCTGCTTAAAGATGGCCCGTAATTCGTCTACACCCATCTTTATGTAACTAAGTAATGTCAGTTCATTGTCTAAGTCAAATGCTAACAACTGATTATCTGTTCTATCTAGTAAAAACAGTTTTCTAGCCTTCCTGATCGTTTCATAAACGTTTGCAATTATAGTTGCCATAATGACATCATGATCGCTCATCCGCGTTTCTGTACTGACATTGTCAATAAGGTCCAGGCTGTTTGTAGCTACAAGGTCTAAGATATTTTCATTGCGTGGGAGCTGCCGAGCTAGCTGCTCAAGAATAAATGTCTCTTGTCCGGGAACACTCGTAATGGATGTACGAGAACAGGTTGTAGACACATGTTGACGACGTACGGAAGTTTGGGCCTGGTCGTTAGTCGTGCTAGGACAGCATAATGTTAAGGGACCGCTTTCGATGAGCGGGAAATAAGGGTTCGATTCCCGGTCCATTACAAATTTTCACTGTCGTCGTACAATTATACGTCTAATGGTTGTCTATATTCGCAGCTTCGAATATATTTCATGTATGTTTGCTTTAAAACACACTTTGATGAGTTTTCTTTAGTAGTGTACTGCGTATACTCAAGTCAACTACGATTTTCACTGAATACACATAATTAATCGATGACAACACAGGTTTTGTAATGGTGCATAAAACTCTGACTTTACCACATTTGTTTCCTTACTGATTCTTTGATAACGTTGGTGTTTATGCATTATTGGTGTGCGTGAATTATGTCTTAACCTAGTCTATTGGGGCTGTTCATGCGTCTGTGAACGATATTCAAACCACTTTCTCAGTAACTGTTCTCGAACCTGAGTACAAGGATTTAAAACAATTTGTCAAGCACTATTAGTGTGCCTACGCACGACTGTTGAAAAGAGTTTGCAAGTTATGAATCCTGTTATCATTTTATACTACTTATGGTTATCATTTCTTTATATCTGTTCATGTTGTTTGCCTTTTAAATTCGTTACCGAAATTTGCAGTCTAATCTTTGTTAATTACAAATCTCACCCTGCAAAATTCTGGCCGGAGAGGCCGAGGGAAAGTGAAACGAGTGTCTGTTAATTTTTGTAAGATTTTCTCTTGTTTAGGATTTCGTAAATCGTGCTAGTAATATCTGAATTGCTTAGACATGCTCACGCAGCCTGGACAAAGATGAGGGGCCGCAAAGAAATGAGTGAGAGGTGATCGTTGCTCTAAGGAAGGTGCGCGCCAGGTTTATTCGTTGATCGACAGGAGAGAAGAAGAGAGTGTAGATTTGTTGTTGAATATGAATAGGTAAGTTTTGGTTTAATAACATAAAGGGGCAAACAGTGAATATTTTGGGAATTATATTACGAATTAGTAGAATACTCATTCCGGAGAGCATAAGAATAGATTTTTGATATTGGCACGGTTATATTTTTGAAGAATGGATTGAGGATGTTGATTAAATTTATTATGGTTGCGGCATAGGTATGATAATGCAATATTCTTGATTCGTCAGACATCCAGTTCAGGGATCTTTCTTGCTTTTACTCTTTTCGTTAGGATTTATTGATCATTGAGAGAGAAAAGTACTTAATAATTAGATTCTGCAATTTTGTTTAAGGGGAGGTTATGCAAGTGAAGTTCAGTTTTTGAAATTCTTGAATTATTATTACGTGACTTCAGAGAAAGCGTAACTATATTTAAAATTTCATTCAATGCTGTGGAGTCAAAGTAAACGAAACTGGAATTGAATTCATTAAAATCAGAGCCATTGTCCATATTCCAAGAGTAAATTAATTTTTAGTTTATCTAAAACCCGTTACCAAAAATTATCAACAAAGAATTACAATATTTTTAGAATACGCATTTCACCTCTGCATACCTCTGTAGTTTGCACCCAGGGAAGACAAAATGTGTAAACAACACGTTCTTCCTTCAATTAAATATCGCAAGGACGAACTTTAATTTCAAAGTAAAGTACTTCTCTTTTATCAAAGTTCATAAACAGATTTTGTAATTATAATGAGTTTCAGACATGGTATGATTTGCTTAAGATTCTCGCAGTTTCATTTATGTATTACAAAGAAACTTAACAATTTTTTTTCTTATTGATAATCCTTTGACTCTCACACCAAAGATTAATGTGAAAAGTATTTAACACTGATGGACAAAAGAAGATTTATGCTCTTCATTTATTAGTTTTAGTATTCGTTACCTTTCGTTGTTACTATGTCCTGGTGATAAGACGCGCTGTGTAATTATAAAGAGAAATTGTGCTAAACCACGAAAGAAATTTATGAACAATGTGATTTTCTGATAGACGATAGCATGGATCCCAGCTCCAGTAACACTGGAAGATTATTTTTTTTAAATTTTATATGGATAATTTAGATGGAGGCGACGATCTTCACGACGGCGCAGCTCAACAGTAGAGGTACGTGAACGTGCTCATCTCTTTCCCTTCGAGATGGCCAATGTCAATTTCGATATATTTGCCGCAACATTCAGAACCTGCATTCTTTCTTTTCATTTAATTACGAAGTCCGATTATTTTCTTTCTTAAATGAATAAATGCATTTTAAACACAATTCTTTTTACCAGGCCACGGGAAGCGGTAGTATTTAGAATGTACGTGCCCCTATCCCGATCGTATGTTCACATACATTTGAGTGTGTACCATCGTAACTATTCTAATGACCCATTTCCTTCACAGTATTACTTCTTATTTTGAATACTCACTCGCGAATGAACGTGCCTCTTGTTCTGTGTAGTCAGTCGAGTGCATTCTTTAATAACTTTACTTATGATATTCAGTGGCTTAGTTTCCACAATTAACCTTTGCCTGTGTCACAATAGTAGTGAAGTTCGGCTGCACGTTGGTTTACGGTTTTATACAGCTATGCTGAAATTAAGATCACTAACCAAAACGATGGATATTTCATCCGATGAGGAATCAGTTGCTCAACCTATACTTACCACAGAGGTAGAAAACATTGCAGATACTGATAACGCAGTCGCTGCGACTTTTGGTACTCAGTCGTAAGCGATAGACGATAATATGTCATTTTTGGAATGTGTTCCGGATACCGCAAATGTGCAATGTCAAGTAGAGCCAGAGAATATGCAGGTGTTTAGAGTAATGCGGACAGATTTGATGTCACAATTTGTAACTCATATAACAGTCCAAATGAACACACATATAGGAAATGTCCCAGCACAGATAAGCAAAGTCACTACACAAGTAGACAATATCACAACACAGATAGGAAATGGAACAACTGAAATGAACCAGGTCGACAGAGATGTAAAAAGCCTTACTGATATGCACAGTAACCTGAAGACACACATAACACAACTAAAAAGAGAGGTAGTGGATCAGGTAATAGAAGTGATACATGAAAATTTAAATTCCAAGAATGATGATATTGATAATTTGAAAACTACAGTTAAGGATGTGCCAGATCAAAAAAATGTCTCTGAGCACTACGGGACTTAACTTCTCTGGACATCAGTCCCCTAGAACTTAGAACTACTTAAACCTAACTAATCTAAGAACATCACACACAACCATGCCAGATGCAGGATTCGAACCTGTGACCGTAGCGTTCGCGCTGTTTCAGACTGTAGCGCCTAGAACCGCTCGGCCACTCCTGCCGGCGTGCCAAATCAGATACGTAAGTTAACTGAAAATTTCTATGCTATGTCTACAGCAAACCGAGCTCAATACAGAAATGTAGTAATCTGTAATTCAAGTTGAGGACAAAATAGCAAAAACAGCAGTTTGAGGACTGTTTAGAAGAAAAAGACACACACATAAACCATACTCTAGAAACAGGGCTACAAAAAGCAATAAGTAACACAATGGAACACGTATACACTACACAAAACACATTTGTCGTTAAACTGCAAACTGACACGGGCCAGATGCAGAAAACTTTGACACAGATCTTACCAGGCTGGCAGAATGAAATAGCCGAGCAACTTAACAGGAAACTTAGTATAATTAAATAACGACACCAAGACGCAGAAGAAGAGCTTGAAAATATACTCACAGGAAAGAGCGATATTGATTATCCTACGGCTAACGTGCATGTGTGTTCACCAAATTATGAGAGGTACAGTAGCTAACGACACCGTGACGCAAGTAAGAAACAGCATATAGCTGAACCCACTTTGTCATCAGTTTTGTTAGAAGAGAATCTTATAAAACACCGACACTTTCAAGTGTTTGTCCCTGAAAAGAAGTCTGTGCATCCGGTAATTTTTATAAAGTCATTCAAAAATGTACTGCCTCAAACATGATCGACACAGCAAAAGATATAATATGGTACGGGTTATATACAAGGCGATGGAGCGTTATGGCCGTTGGAAATGTCAGAAACTTGTCAGACATTAGAACAGTACTGGTCACATGGCGTTCAAGAGAGATTAAGAAAAGCCTAATTCAACCCTGAACATCCCAAAATTTGGATCATTGCGAAAGTATTTTGAGAAACATTTAAATAAGCCGAGGTTCTGGGATGAGCCAGTGACACACACTGACGTACTACCCATTCTGAAAGCTAAACTCCGCCTTAATACTCCGGAAAACCTTCTACAATTATCCGAAAGCAATTTGGAGTATTTTCTATATGTCTTGGACTGCCTAAAACGTGATCGACACAGCAAAAGATATAATGTGGTACGGGTTATATACAAGGCGATGGAGCGTTATGGCCGTTGCAAATGTCAGAAACTTGTGAGACATTAGAACAGTAATGGTCACATGGCGTTCAAGAGAGATTAAGAAAAGCCTAATTCAACCCTGAACATCCCAAAATTTGGATCATTGCGAAAGTATTTTGAGAAACATTTAAATAAGCCGAGGTTCTGGAATGAGCCAGTGACACACACTGACGTACTACCCATTCTGAAAGCTAAACTCCGCCTTAATATTCCGGAAAAGCTTGTACAAGTATCCGAAAGCAATTTGCAGTATTTTCTATCTGTCTTGGACTCTACTGACTTAATTGATGAAGATGCAAGACAGACCCACATCAACCAAAATACTTTCCGTAGCAGTGGTGGCAACCAGCCTCAACAGCGCCAGCCGCAGTACAGCATCAACAATGTAGCGTGCGCGGCTGAGTCACGACCGGCTTTTGTCGATCCCGTCGCAGCAGCGCATATGCCAGGCCCAAGTTGGGGAGGCAATTTTTGTAATAACTATAACCAAAATTTTAACCCAGGTTATAAAAGGAAAAGAAAAAAATGGTGACAGAAACTACTGTGGCTACTCCGGTAACCGGATACGAAATTGGAATAGTAACGATAAGGGGAATTAGAGGGGTAACGCATACAGTAATTTACAGTATAAATTTAGCAACAACAACATGGCTGACCCACGAAATGTGCAGTAGCAGTATCCCTATCAGTCCTAAACAGAAAGAAACATTACGCATATAAACCCAGGGCAGAGTCATAATCGAAATGCGCAACTGTTGAACACCATGTCGGGAGTGAAAACTACAAACACATCAAAAAAAGTTTTGCATCACCTCGGTTCGGAGAGTTCTGGAACCTGTGCAGAATTGGAAAAGAGATCAACATAAACATCATTTCCGCCCTTTCTATCGCTCATGAAAACCACACATTGCATGTTGTACCACCATGAAGTAAGACCTTCAGAAGTTGTGGTCCAGATTGCTGTACATATCGGCATCTCCAATACCCAATAGCACGTCCTCTTGCATTGATGCATGATTGTATTCGTCATGGCATACTATCCAGAAGTTAATCAAGGAATAATAACGATAACGGGAATCAGTGGGGTAACGCTTACAGTAATTTTCAGCCTCAGTTTAGCAACAACAGCACGGCTGATCCACGAAATGTGCAGTAGCAGTATCCAGACTGTCCCATTCCTCAACGGCGATTCGGCGTGGATCCCTCAGAGTGGTTGGGGGGTCACGTCGTCATGAACAACCCTTTTCAATCTATCCAAGGCATGTTCGATAGGCTTCATGACTGGAGAATATGCTGGCCACTGTAGTCGAGTGATTCGTTATACTGAAGGAAGTCACTGACGGGATTTGTACGATGGAGTCGCGAATTGTCGTCCATGAAGACGAATACCCCGCCAATATGCTCCCGATATGGTTGCACTGTCGGTCGGAGGATGGCAATCACGTATCGTATAGTCGTTACGGAGCCTTCCATGACCACCAGCGGCGTACGTCAGCCCCACATAATGCCACTCCAAAACCGCAAGGAACATCCACCCTTGCTGCACTCGCAGGACAGTGTGTCTAAGGCGTTCAGCCCGACTGAGTTTCCTCCAAACACGTCTCCGACGATTGTCTGGTTGAAGGCATATGCGACACTTATCGGTGAAGAGAACGTGATACCAAACCTGAGCGGTTCATTCGGGATGTTCTTGGGCCCATCTGTACCGCACTGCATGGTGTCGTGGTTGCAAAGATCGACCACACCATGGACGTCAGGAGTGAAGTTAGCACCATGCAGCCTATTGCGCACAGTTTGAGTCGTAACACGACGTCCTGCGGTTGCACGAAAAGCATTATTGAACATGGTGGTGTTGCTGTCAGGGATACTCCGACCATAATCCGTAGGTAGCGTTCATCCACTGCAGTAGTAGCACTTGGGCGGCCTCAGCGAGGCATGAAATGGACAGTTCGTGTCTCTCTGTATCTGCCCCATGTCCGAACAACATGGCTTTGGCTCATTCCGAGACTCCTGGACAGTTCCCTTGTTGAGAGCGCTTTCTGACACGAAACAACAATGCGGACTCGATCAAACAACGGTACTGACCGTCTAGGCACGGTTGAACTAGTGACAACACGAGCCATGTACCTCCTTCCTGGTGGAATTGGTTCAAATGGCTCTGAGCACTATGGGACTTAACATCAGTGGTCATCAGTCCCCTAGAACTTAAACTACTTAAACCTAACTAACCTAAGCACAGCACACGACACCCAGCCATCACGAGGCAGAGAAAATCCCTGACCCCGCCGGGAATCGAACCCGGGAACCCGGGCGTGGGAAGCGAGAACGCTACCGCACGACCACGAGATGCGGGCTCCTGGTGGAATGACTGCCGCTGTTCATGCATGGTTGTTTACACATTTCGCCGGGTTTAGTGACATTTCTGAACAGTCGAAGTGACTGTATTTGTGATGCAATATCTACGGTCAACGTCTATCTTCCGGAGTTCTGGGTACGGGGTAATGCAAAACCGTTTTTGATGTGTGTAGAAGTGACAAACGAAACACCTACAGACTGTAATAATGGGGCCTTAAAGTAAACGTACCCTCATTATGCTCCCTAATGTTGGCCATGTATAGTCGTGGAGACGATCTATGCTACCATGGTAGTAATTCGGTAACGTATCAAGATGAAGAGGACATGCGTGATTTGTTGACCACTGAGGAAGAACCACATTTGTATGAAGAGGATGCTATAGTGAAAGCTAGTTTACAGGCTACAGTAGGAAAAATACTCACTCATATCCTTCCAGATAATGGTGCAAAAATTAGTCTGATGTCTAAATCATTGTTTGAAGTGATTGACAGCCACACAGCTTTACCGACCTGCCCAGTGTAGAACTGCACCATATTAGGAGCCATAGTTGGAAAATCTAAACTAATTAAGATACAAACCATGGTCGAAATACAAATTGAAGATATTACTTTTCAGTCACGTTTTCTAGTAGTAGAAGGGCTGGTGGAAGGGTGTATTTTCGGCATGGACTTCTTAAGGGAAAAATGTGCAAAAATTTACCTAGAAACTGGGAAGTGTCGTCGGTTTATTAACGAGAATACCGGTATTGTATATTTGATAAAAGTCAAAAAAAGGAACGACAGGCCTCGTCAAGCCATATATTAAAAATCAAGACATTTCGATGCCATGACTCGAACGAACTATGGTGTCAGAAAGTAGAGCAGCACGAATTTCAATATAAAACATCGGAATGCACAGAAGTCTGTCAGCAACAAAAGGACGAACTTAGAAGTGCATTGTTACGTTATGTACGCTTGTTCGACAAGAAACCTGTAGTTATTAGAACACATCAATATCGCATGGATGTCGGGACCCACGACACGTTCTGCAAAAACACTAATTCCATACCATGGTCGCAAAGAGAGACGGTGGCCCAGGAGATAAAAGGGATGCTCGTACGCAGTATTATAGAGACCTCATTTTCACCATATTGCAGTCCCCTGCTTCCATTAAAGAAATCAAATAGGTAGGTGAGGCTTGTTCTCGATCCCAGGAAGATCAATAACCTAGAAAAACAACTACAGCTGTTTCATATTTTACTAGCGTTGACCTCCTTAGTTCATACTGGCGGATTGTTTTATCACCTGAAAGTAGGAAATACACAGCATTTATATTTGCAGGTAGGTCCTACCAGTACTGCCTTTTTCCCTTCGGGTTGAACGTGAGTGCTAGTGTTTTCATTACTGTACTCAACACTGTGTTAGGGCTTCACGTCCTAGACAAACTCACAGTATATACAGGCGACATCTTAATAGCAACACCTACTTGGAATGAACATCTAGAGCTTGTAGATACGATGCTACTGAGGTTTTCTGCAGCTGTTGGCACAACGAACCGCAAGAAATTTAAATTTGTAAGAAAGATCATCAAATTTCTGGGTCACGTAATTTCGCTTCCTGGGATAAAACCTGACCCTGAGAAACTGTTGGCGATAAAAAAATTTCCAGCACCTTGCACAAAACGACAGTTACAGTCATTTGTAGGTTTGTGTTCATTTTTCCGTCGGTTCATACCTAACTACTTACTCAATAGCCGTACATCATTAGGTCTATTAAAGGAGGACAGCCAGTGGCTCTGGAAGCAACAGTGCCAACCTGATTCTGTTGATATAAAATACGCTCTGGTAAATTCAAATATTTTAGGACATTCTGACATGAGCAAATTCTTTGTTGTATAGCGGCAGATGCTTCATTTTCGGGATTAGGAGCCTGTCTGCTTCAGCTGTATGATGGTGAGGGCACCGAGAGTGTTAAAGTAATCAGTTTTGCTAACCGCATACTATCACAATGTGAACGCAGTATTCCACAACAGAGTTAGAAGCCCTGGGGTTGAGAAGGGTTTTAAGAAATTTAATTATTATCTGTTTGGAAGGCATGTACGAGTGTACACTGATCACCAGGCGTCAAACTTTTTCCTCACTTGTAGGCTGTTACGTAATCACCTTGAGCGGTGGACTTTGTTTTTGCAGTCCTATGATTTTTAACTTGTATATGTGAAAGACAAATACAACCAAATCGCCGATGCACTGTCTCGGCTACCCCAAGGATTGCCTCAGTTTGAAGAGTTGGTAGAACAAAACACTGAATTTAAGATTGTGCTCATCAAGAACACTAAATTTAGAAAATGTTTTTTGGATGTGTTGAACAACATGGCGAAATTATAGAAAGAAGATGAGCGGTGGAGGAAAGTCAGACTTCAGTTAAATAATAAGGCACTTGCACTTGTACAACAACACTACCAGTTGTATAAATATGTATTATTCTATAGGAGAAAACTAAGCAGCGATATACGGTGCGTTTATATCCCCAAAGCGTGTGAGAAAAGTTTGATTTGGCATACTCGTTTCACTTGGGGACACTACGGTGCCCTCAAGTTCTATAAGAAGTCGAATATGTTCTGGTATTTTCCCAATACCCTTCGATGCACATAACAAATTTTGAAAACTTGTATTCTTTGTCAGAAGGCTAAACCTGTCAGTTTAAACTGCGAGACAGAGTTACATCCTATTTTACCTAGAAACATCCTACAGCTGGTGTGTATATATGCCATGGGATCTTTACCCTCTGCAACAGGAAGTGTGAAATGTATAATTGGTATATATGGAAAATTATCAAAATATGTGAAACTGTATGCCACATAAGCAAATGCAGCTCTGTCTATTATTAGACATATGCTAAATGACTACTATCCCTCCGTTGGGAAACCTCAGGCGACCTTAACAGATATTGCAACCAATTTTACATGTCATGCTTGGAACCAATTTGTAAAAGAGCAGCAGGTGAAACAAATTTTAATATCCAAATATAGCACACAATTCAACTCGATAGAAAAAATTTTTCGTGAATTGAATAGATTTATGAGGACGTATGTACCCAATAAACGGTCTAAATGGATTGAATACTTCAACATATTTGAACAGGTGGTAAATCATCTTCCGACTCACGATACAACACTTACACTGTCGGAATTAATATACCATAGGAAAGTAAAAATGAATGGGTGAACCCCATCCCATCTGTTCCAAGACAATCTGTAGATTTAAATGAAAAAGTATGACAGGTATTGATCTCTACTACAGAACAAGCTCAACGCCGTAAGAAACATTTTGACAAACAACTACATGGTGTTACAAGATTTGGGGTTAGAGAAAAAGTATTACTTAAGACTCATGTTAAATCTTCTCTGTTACCCAAGAAAAATGCTAAGTGACAAGTAAGGTATATTCTACATATTCCGCATGACGGATGTTATTTATTTGCGTATCCTCACAATGGTAAAATAAAAGATTCTACGCACACAGAGACTTCAGGAAATTCCACCATGTTTAAGAATCAAACCTTACATCTGTCTATGCACACGAGTGAAATAAGTAACCTATTGTAAGAAGAAGGAACACGATTTGGGTAAGGTAAGTATATTTTATAGAGCAACGTGAACCAGAGCGTTTCACTACCTCCGTTAACATTTGTCAGTGTTTGTGGACACAATACACAAGGAGGCTGGGACATACATATCAGTTGATGACTAGCAATGTTACCACAGGGTGTACTTGGAAGGTTTGACTGAATACTTTATGATCGCGGTGGTACTTTAGTTTTAAATTTATGTATGAAGGGTTCTGGAGCGAAAAATTAGCACAGACCTCGGAACAAAGCAGCTGTAAGCTGTTTTTTATGCCACTTGTGCATCAAGATTGTATGGTACAGGTTAATTTACAGAAAATATTGCACTCCCTTAAGTACAAAAGTATGTGATCACGCAAGTACTTTTCATGTTGTAGAAAGTTTTTTTTTTTTTTGACATATCCACACCACTAGGCATTATCTATGAATACATCGAGCAAAACGTTATTAATTTTTTTTATGCTGCGATAATGAAATGATTTCTGGCTGCTAATGAAAGTTTAGCGTGGTATATACCATACTCATTACAGCTTAATCTGAGTTATGTGAATCTAACGATATAACCTACGAATAAAAACTAGTGTGATCTTACTGAAATACAAATAATTTTTCAACTTTATACACACGCAAGGGGGAAAATTCACCGTTGAAGTGCGATTCGTAAACGCTATCTGAGGGAAACTTAGCACTATCTCTTATAAATAAAGAAAAAAAAAGAACATAGTTCTTTACATGTGGCCTTCATCGAAATGCTACGAGACTTCAACCGGCGATGAGAAGCAACTAAGTTACACTAAGATCGCTACAATTTACGATCGAAGTTATAAAATATTACCAAGATCAGTGAGAAGTACACTACTTGACGCTCAGTGAAACCAGAGATTTTTTATAATTTGTCTTTTCTTCGGCATAGAAGTTCTAAGAATCTATGCTGACTTTAGAGGAACGCTTACACTGATGTTCTCTTGCGTTTGTAATATTTTATGCAATCTGAGATGAAGATATTTTGTGAAAGAAGTAAAGCAAGGAGTGACTAAGGTGACGTTCGATTAAAGAAAAAAAATTATGCAAATACCAGCGGTACAATGATGAATACACGAGCATGAAAACGTGTACAGACACAGACACAGACTTAGGAGGCAGTATGGCGTACAGCAGCCAAGCTTTATTATCAATCTCTTGTTCGTATTAACTGATATTCAAATTTTCTATTTATGTGTGAATTTAAGTATAGTTATTTGTTTATTTATGTGTTTTTATTTCCTTCTACTGGTTTTTGATGTGTGTTATAATCTTGGGTGACTTAAAGATGGAATTTCCTCTCCACAGTAACTCGCCGGTAGTTATTGCAAAGATTTTGTCTCATTTGGAGACAGCTTCTATAAGCACTTTTGCTGCATTAATTTTTTTGTATTGTCGTTTCGATGTATAAGTGGATTAGTAGCAAGATCCTAAGTTAGGTAAGTGCTGTGGTTCTCGAAAACGTGTTTTCTTATGCCCTGTGAGATGTAAGGTAATATCGCGACCGCGAACTGTAGTACTAGAGGCACGTATTTTCTCAGAACACATTCACCTACCAACTTGTGTTACGAAATATTTTGGGCAATTTCTACACCAACAAAGTTTTTAAGGAGAATACAGGAGCAAATAACGAATGTGGGCATAAATTATTAAACACTAGCCAGTGATTTCTTTAGCTACATTTTTTTTGAGCGGTAAAAAATGAACGGGGCAGTGTCAAGTTATCGAACGACAGTGAGTTATTCAGTGTCAGTGACACTTGAGCAATACGCATATAGGCAAGTGAGAATACTTTTTATACCATAAGCCTTCTAATTCGAGATAAAGTAGACTTGGTGACTCGAGGAAGCTTGCTACGGTACGGGTGTTCGTGAAAATTATAGGACAGTGTGCCGTTGGCAAGCTAAATAGTAAAGTGCAGTACTTACCTTTATGCAGTAAACTTAGGAGGTGCCCTGTGGTCCCTTCTCACAGCCAAGGTGTACGACGAATTGTAGCAGGTACAGTAGTCTCGTGAATGCTGCGAACGCTGCACAAAACACTTCATACAGATGTACTGACCGGCACGCGCGGCATCGCTGCCCGGCGGTGGGTGCACGACTACTGGACTCCAAAAGGTGCGTAACGTGCTGCCGGACTAATTGTTGCGTGTGCGGTTACTTGCAAATGACGCATTACTGCAGAAGGTCAGTTTGAATGGGACGCGAAATCTACCTTCAAATGGACACTCACCATATTGCAAGGAGATGCAGAGACTCGATTTCCTGACCCACCAACTAAAGTCTTACCACTACAGCTCATGATCTACGTCCCACGTTACGAAATAAAAACGACACTCACGTTAATTGAACTTAAGGTAGAACAGCACCTGTTTTTATGTGTATTTTACTGTTAAGCTAGGCTAAGTACTAATCTCTATGAATTTTATTTGTTGCATGTTTATCTTGCCCATGATGAGACTACTATAAAACTAAGAAAGGACTTTATCAAATAGATCCTGGTATTCGACTTTCTAGTGAAACTTATTTTCAGGAAAAATGTAATTGTAGAGTCACAGAAAAGATTGTGAAATATAGTTTTATTGTCAACGTGCTATTGAAAATGTTATTTATAAGCAGGAACAATGATGCTGCTAACCAACATAAGAAAGTGAACTATGGACTTGTATAAAACGTAATGTATTATTCATATATTTGACGTAAAGGACGGTGATGGAATTTTTGTGTGTAATATGTAAGCTAATTTATATTTTGTGTACCCTAGTGTGTACGTTTTGTTTACACTGTTAAGTGCCAGAGGTGGCACCAGAATTATAATAGAAGCAAAGTGTTGATGAGAAATCCCTTGAAAGATACGAACAGTGCAATTCAAGTACTTGTTTAAAGGACTGATAGAAGCACCAGTGTGAAAAGTGGTTGGGCTCATTGCCCGGGATCTAACATTTCTTTCGGACAATTCGCCTAAGAAGACGATATAAAGGACCTTAACTTTTTTGTTCTTGTTGATAAATGTATAGATAATTATTCGACTCTCATATCAAAGATTAATGTGAAAAGTATTTGACACTGATGGACAAAAGAAGATTTACATTCTCCGTTTATTAGTTTTAGTATTAGTTACCCTTCGTTTTTCTAATATCCTGGTGATAAGACGTGCTGTGTAATTTTAAAGTGAAATTATGTTAATCCATGAAAGCAATTTATGAGCAATATGATTTTCTGATTTACGATACCATGGATACCAGCTCCTGTAACTCTGAAAGGTTATTATTATTTTAACTTTATATGGAGAATTAACATGGAGGCGACGGCGCTGCTGAACAATAGGGGAACCTGAATGTGTTCATGTCTTTCCCTTCTTGGCCGCCAATGTCAGTTTCAATATATTTGCCGCGACATTCAGAACCTGCTGTCTTTCTTATCATTTAATTATGAAATCCGATTATTTTCTTTCTTGGATTAATAAATGCATTTTAACCATAATACTTTTTACTCAGGCCACGGGGTTGTTAGTATTTTATATGTACGTGCCTCTATCCCGATCGTACGTTCGCATACATTTGAGTGTGTACCAATGTAACTATACTTATGACCCATTTCTTTCACAGTATCACTTCTAATTTTGAGCCACTCACTCGCGAATGTACGTGTCGTCTTATTTTGTGCAGTCAGTCGGGTGTATTGTTTAATAACATTACTTATGACATTCAGTGGCTTAGATTCCACAATTAACCTTTGCCTCTGTCTCAATGGCGCTCAAGCGAAAGACTTAATACGCAACATTCATAATAACTCTCATTTCAAACTTGCAACACCGGCTGACTAAGCCTGTGACAATTTTAACAGGACGTTTACAGTATGCCTTCTTCCAATTGAATTTTTGTCACCATTAGCGTTAAGCTACCTACAAGTTCAGATGCACTTTCAGATCAACTCTCACTTTCACTCACAAAAACCGATCGAAACCGTTAACATTCACTTGGGAATTTCCATTGTGCTCTTAATGTTAGCAGCATTACTTTCAGATTCACTTTCGGATCAACATTCAGTTTCACTCCCCAACAGCTGAAACAGATAACATTAACACTGGAATTCCCATGGCTCTCTAAACGGTACCAGTCTTACTTTAAGCTTCAGAAGACTATTTTTACTTTCCTTTACGCTGAGTCAATCCTTCCGATAATCACTTGTTTTTCGATTTTGTTTTTTATGCAGCCATATCGCCTTTGGTTCCCAGCATTTCCTATTTTTTTTTTTTCATTCCTAAGCGGCTTGCTTTTGTATATTCCTCAATTTCACTGAACATTTTTTTCCTGCTTTCTTTCGCCGGTCAGCTGAGGTATTTGTTCTGTTACTCATCGTTACCTCGTAGCTAACTTCTTTGTACATATGCTTTATCTTTTCAACATCAACGATTGCCATTTTTAGATATGTTCATTCCTCTTTATCTGAACTACCTACTGAGCTAGTCGTTATCACCTCAGAGAACTTCAAGCATCTCTCCTCAATCCTTGGTACTTTCGTATCCCATTCTTTGCGCATTGATATTTCGTGACTAGTCTCTTGAATATCAGCCCACCCATCAACGCTACTAAATTGTGATCTGAGTCCATATCTGTAATTGGGTACGGCTTACAATCCATCTGATTTCAGAATCATTGCCTGACCATGATGGGTCGCCTAATCACGGGAGAAGTTTTGAACATTGGCTTCGTAAATGGCAATCGATTTCACGTTCACCATTTTTAACCAAATTAAAACCTAACATCGAATCTTACTGCAATGTGTTTCGTGAAACACATGGTCGCACAGAACAAATACTAAATACTGAGATTAATTACGTGGGAGTTCGTATGACATGATTAGGAAGACTGTAAGAGGACGAAAACCGAAGTTCCTCGTCTATACAACTCACATTTTCAATTAAGAAAACATTAGCCCAATGAACTTTGCATGCAAAATGCACAAACAGGTAGACAAATGCAGCTTGCTCAGTATATGGACACCAAAACATTTAGTGCTGTAGGGCAAAGCGACACATCCTTCCCCAAAATGCAAAGTCGCCTGAAGATAACAGCCAGATAGTGAATGAAAGTCGGCACGGGAAAACACCCTCGAAACGAATGATCAGAATTCAAAGGCTTCTGTTCTCTACCAAAACTCTCTTTCGAGGCGTAGCCCCAAGCTTGTAGCAGATGTGACGAAGTAAAAAGTGCCTCAAAGACTGAAAATAGAGAACACGGCCAAATTTTCGCTGACTTAGGTACAAATACGAATAATCAATTTGCTAGGTTAATAGCGTGTTTGATCGATCTTTTATTATTGATTGACGAAACATGCGAGGTGTCTAGCGAGGGCGGCAACTGATAGGTTTGGCCGAAGACAAGATACTGTTGAGGATGAGCTGAATTTCTCAGATAATGGATCAAATGGCTCTGAGCACTATGCGACTTAACTTCTGAGGTCATCAGTCGCCTAGAACGTAGAACTAATTAAACCTAACTAACCTAAGGACATCACACACATCCATGCCCGAGGCAGGATTGGAACCTGCGACCGTAGCGGTCGCTCGCTTCCCGACTGTAGCGCCTAGAACCGCACGGCCACTCCGGCCGGCTGAATTTCTCGGGTTTCATGGGAACAGAAAGATAATATTCATGCTGAACACATACTTGCTACATCTCAGGTAGGCACTTGGGGGTAAGGCACAGCTGCGACCCCGCATCAGGAACTAAGTTTCAGGAATAGCACCTAACAGGCCCTGGGAACTATTCAAGGATGTCATCCAGTCCTGCACTGCCCACTTTAATTTAAGAAAGGAATGTAACAGAACTTCTACGGACTGTAATAGATTACATTACATGTACTCTAATTGATCCATAGTGAGGCAGTCCTCCAGGATGTACGCTGAAGGCCAGCCGAAGTGGCCGTGCGGTTAAAGGCGCTGCAGTCTGGAACCGCAAGACCGCTACGGTCGCAGGTTCGAATCCTGCCTCGGGCATGGATGTTTGTGATGTCCTTAGGTTAGTTAGGTTTAACTAGTTCTAAGTTCTAGGGGACTAATGACCTCAGCAGTTGAGTCCCATAGTGCTCAGAGCCATTTGAACCATTTTTTGTACGCTGAAGGTCCAAAGAAACTGGTACACCTGCCTAATATCGCCTAGGGCTCCCGCGAGCACGCAGAAGTGCCGCAACCCGACTTGGCCTGGACTCGATTAAAGTCTGAAGTCGTGCCGGGGCGGAATCGACGCCATTAATCCTGCAGGACTGTCCATAAATCAGCAAGTGTACGAGGAGTTCTATTCTGAACAGTATGTTTCAAAGCGTCCCAGATACGTCGATAATGTTCATGTCTGGTGAGTTTGGTGGCCAGCGGAAGTGTTTAGACTCAGAAGAGTGTTTCTGGAGCCACTCTGTAGAATTCTGGACGTGTGGAGTGTCGCATTGTCCTGCTGCAATTGCCCAAATCCGTCGTAATGCACAATGCACAGACATGATGCTTACGTACGTACCTACTGTCAGAGTCGTATCAGGTGTCCCATATCACTCCTACAGCACACGCTCCACACCATTACAGAGCCTCCACCAGCTTGAACAGTCCCCTGCTGACATGCAGGGTCCATGGATTCAAGAGGTTGGCCGGCCGTGGTGGACGAGCGGTTGTAGGCGCTACAGTCTGGAACCGCTCGACCGCTATGGTCGCAGGTTCGAATCCTGTCTCGGGCATGGATGTGTGTGATGTCCTTAGGTTAGTTAGGTTTAAGTAGTTCTAAGTTCTAGGGTACTGATGACCTCAGAAGTTAAGTCCCATAGTGCTCAGAGCTATTTTTTTTTCATGAGGTTGTCTCCATACCCGTACAGATTCATCCGCACGAAACAATTTGAAATGAGACTTGTCCGACCAGGCAACATGTTTCCAGTAATCAACAGTCCAATGTCTGTGTTGACGGGCCCAGAAGAGGAGTAAAGCTTTGTGTCGTGCAATCATCAAGGGTAGACGAGTGGGCGTTCGGCTTCTAAAGCCCAAATCCATGATGTTTCGTTGAATGGTTTCCACGATTGATGGCCTAGTACAAAAATCTACAGCAATCTGAGCCAGGATTACACTTCTGTCACGTTGAACGATTCTCTTCTGTCGTCGATCGTCCCATTCTTATAGGATCTCTTTCCGGCCGCAGCGATGTCGGATTCCTGTTCTGCGCGGTACACTTGAGAAATGGCCTTACGGGAAAATCCCCAAATCATTGTTACCTCGGAGATTCTGTGTACCATCGCTAGTGCGCCGACTATAACACCACGTTCAAACTCACTTAAATCTTGTTAACCTTCAATTGTAGCAGCAGTAACCGATCTAACAACTGTGCCAGACACCTGCTGTCTTATAGAGGCGTCGCCGCCGCAGCACCGAATTCTGTCTGTGTACATATCTCTATATTTGAATACGCATGCCTATGCCACTTTGGTTCAAATGGCTCTGAGCACTATGAGACTTAACACTAGAACCGGTCGGCCACTCCGGCCGGCTATGCCACTTAAATTGGCGGTTCATTGTATAACATTTCAGAGAATGAAGAATGCACTACAAATATTTGCTATGAGAAAGACATATGCTAATGTACATTCCACAGATCCCAAGTGAAATAATCGTCATGGATGCGAAATAAGTAAAGAAAATTTTTCATTTAAAAGGTAATAAATGCTGACTGTAAGCAATCATTTTACAACACTTGTTTCCTGTGATCGCGTTACCGCACTAAATTTGTACATAACTCAGATTGTACTGGTACGTTATTTGATATTGTCAGTAACACACATTCACTCCAATTGCTTCTACTAAGATATTCTTGAACGGAGTAGAAGGAGTTTACCATCAATAAATCCTGTAGGCTCTTCTTAAACTGAGCTTTATTGGTAGTTAAATTTTTGTGCCTTCTGGCAAGTTATTAAAAATGTGTTTTCCTGAATAATAACATCTTTCTCGACCAAAGTGACTTTAAACCATTATGATGATTAGAGAATTATAGTTCTGATTTCATGAACAGTGCTGTTGGTTTGAAAAAGCGATACGTTTTAAACGACAAATTTCATTGAGTAATAAATTAACTGGGGAGCAGTAGTTAATATCCCCGGTTGCCTGTCCAGGCCTTCGCAGATCACACAACAAATAATTCTTATTACACTTTTTTGGACCTGGAAAGTTTTAGCTTGGCTTGATCAGTTACCCTACGAAGTAATCCCGTATGACATTATGGAATAAAAGTAAGCTTAAAATGAAAGTTTCTTAAATTTTTATCTCCCATATGCCTGACAACACTCTCATTGGAAAAAGAGATTATTTAGGTACTTCAGTAGTGCTGCTGTGTGCTCCTCCCACTTGAATTTTTAACAATGCACGCTTCTGTTTGTTATCACATTTTAGGCATATACTGGTGGGAAACCTCTTACAAGTTCTGAACTACATGTAACGCTATTTTTTTTTAAATCTAGTGACAAAGAATGGGCTAGTACGATTTATTAATTCCCATAAAAATTTCATTAACCAATTTTTCTAAGGGTACGCTTGATATGCTACTTTTTGCAATGTTCGTATCATCTGCGAACAAAACAAACTTGGCGTATGCTAGTGTTACCGATGAGAGGTCATTGCTGTACACAGGAAACGGTGAGGGCCCTAAGGTGGAACCTTTCTGGACACCGTATATATTCAGTTACCAGTTCGATGACGCCTGACAACTAAATACCTATATCTTTCCTAATGACACCCTTTGTTTCCTGTCAGACACATAACATTTGAAAATTTTTGCATCGTTTCAGGTTACATCGGAATATTCTAATTTGCTTAAAGGGGTACTGTGATTCGCAGAGTCAAATGCCTTTGCGAGATGAAAAATATAGCAATAGCTTCTAATTTATTGTCTAATGAATTAAGTACATTTTCACTGTACGTGTGGATAGCTTTCTCAGTATCAGTACCCTTTACAGATCCGGACTGTGATCTGATAAAATGCCATTTGTTGTTAGCTGATTGAGAAACAATCTGTACCAATCATGTTACAAATTTTTGCCGAGTGCTGCACTGCACTTGAAAGTGACTCAGATATAAGACACTATTTTCCAACATAGCTACCAAGTCTCCGTGAAGTCCCCTCGTAACAACAGTCAGGGCAGCCCTCCTCCCTTCTCTCAGAATGTTTCTCTATTGAAACTACGTCAGTGCCTGTACATCAGAGTGCTTTTCCATTTCTGTTTTCCTTCCATAAACATCAATATTCAACTATCATCGTCAAGATACTACTCAACAGACCCCTAAGCTTATCCTCACATCCTACAACCCTACAGCATATCTAATTTTTCCCAAACGGAAAAACACTTTTTCTTCAGTGAATGACCTTTAATTTTTTATTCAAAGTATAGTGCTTCATTTTAAGATTTTCAATGATGTGCAATGTGTTTTAAACACTCTTTCATTGGTTTTGTTTTGCCATTCAGTTATTTTTGTTTTAATTTTAAGAAAGTATATAAATACCATCAATTAATATTTGTAAATGTTCCACCGTATGAACATTTTTAACTTTTCCAGATGGGTGCAAAAGTATGGCTGTATAATGCTGCTCATTTACTAGCACTGCCTTGATCGAAGTTGATTAATCAGGCTGCAGCGTAAACAAACAGAGGAAAAAAGCGACAAAAAGTATATCAAGCTGTAAGACATTCAGTGTCTCACAGTTAAAACAAGCTGTTTATTTCTTTACAGGCAATAATTTTTAGTCGACTGTATATAAACTACTTTAAGATAGAGCTGAACCAAAAGTATCTAAGTGTTTTCCACAACATATGATATAGATATTACTATTTTGTGGCCAGCACAAATTAGCGTCTATAATTCAAAACAGCTGTCACATGAAACTGACAGCAGAGAAACATCTATTAAGTAGTTGCAAAATGTCATCTGACACATATTACGGTTTCTGTATCGTTTTATTTTCCATATATTACATCTGAAGCCATTCAGAAATTGACTCCGATATTTTCAAGCGGAAAAATGTGATGCATATTAGTTTTGCAGTCTCAAAAATCCAATTTATATAAGCAAATTCACTCAAAACAGACTAAATAATTATTTTCGTATTTTAAAAAATTCAAGCCTAATTGTAACACATAAGCCATAGTTTGGGATGACTTGCTGTGATCCCTGTCACGTTGACGAAACTGCTTGCTCTTCGAATTAGGATTCACGTTACAGCCCTCTCGAAACGTGAGTGCTTTGGAAAATTCACTACAAGCTCCATCAGTGTCGTAACTCGCTCATCGACGACAAACATTAAAATTTTCATTCTTTTTTCCTGAAAATGGAAATGTACAAAATTGTGACCATTTAAGACATAATCGTCAAAAGTTACGATTGTACATATAGTGGAGAATTTAAGTAGAAGAAAAAAAAATAACGTTTCACATCTCCGTACCGTAAGCAACAAACTTCAGCTCTATTTGTACTTTCATATTATGCAGCCTTAAAGAGAAGTACAAATGAATAAGGTGATATAATAGACTTATTTTAATTTGTTAATGTTATACAAAAATGTTTTTATTTTGATATCTGGTCTCCAAGAATGCAGAAAAGCGTGTCATATGTGGAACTTACTTTCGATCATCTTGTAATCAATGGTTTAGGTAGTGAGTTATTTTAACTACATAATCAAAATATATATTTCCTGTCGTGACGTTTGTTGAAGGTGATCCATTAGAGTTCAGACGGGGTAATAACGCCCATAATTAAAATACAAGAGGAAAACATTGAGGATTTATTATTCTTAATTAAAACTGATTAACTCACGAAGGGGTTCTATCGAAAACTTTGATCCCTCACCCAACGATATGAAATGCCTGACAAGCACCAAATTAAATTTCAACTTATTCAATGCTAAAGTTTTGCATACTTTCTTGTGTTATTAAACAAAATTTTTGAATGTTAGTTGCGAGGCGTAATTTCAATTATAACTTTTAAAAAAAACACCTAATTAATTTTTGTTCGTTGGCAGCTAAATGTCTGCTGTCATGGTGCACAGTGGAAATTCTGCGCCGTAGTACTGTTGATACTTCGAAATTTCGTATGAGAATTTGTTTTTCGAGGCGTCGGAAGTGTTGCATCCTTGTCAATCCAGATGACATCTTCAGCCGCGTGGACTGGTCAGGTAGTTTGTCAGGGTGCTGCGTCATTTCATTTTGAAGCTGGTATTCCATTGTTTACCAGAACTGTCTAGAACTTGTATCTATATAAGGAATTAACAACTGAACGTTATTTTTTCAAAGGAAGTTAACATTATGTAAACCGTTTTGTTCTTTGCCATTACCAAGCTTCGTAAATAGTAACCTAAGGAACAAGTAACTATGACACTTGTCTCCATCATAACATAATCGTATTTATTCTGCCGACTAATCTTTAGTTCACGTTCTCTTGTGTATGTTTTGTTGGAGAAACAGCTATATATCACAGCACACGTTGTTCCAAAACGAATATAGTGGTTTTAAGACCTTCTAGCATTTGTTACACTTACAACTAGAAATAATAATCACATAACAGATGACCTCAAACAGTTTTTCTTAAAAGTGTTCAATATGAAAATCTCTCGTCACACATCGAATAGATAGGCGAATTCTTCGCAAACGTTGATGAGTATGTCAGGAGTAGTTGTTTCAATAATGCTGTTTCTAAAGTCGGGTAGCGCATCTGTAGAGGAAACAAATACACACGATTTTTTTAACAAACAGGAAGGATAAAAAACACATTGCTCCAGATCGCGTGTTAGCTTTTAGGACATACAAAACATGCTCTGTCAACCGGCCCCTTGCTGCCAGAAAAAGATCTCTGGTTCAGCTTCTTCCATTTCAGAAGGAACCATAGTTGTAGCGCGTCGAGATAAGAAGCATCAGTAATAGCTGCTGCACCGAAGAAGAAAGACCAATAAACTTGCAGCTGTACCATCTCGTGGGCAACTGCGATCATCAAATGCGCTCACTAATTGTGTTTACATTTCCACTTATGCGAAATGTCGATTCTGCAATGAAGACGACATAATCAAGAAAATCTTGATCGTCATACAGCAACATTTCGTTAGCAAAATTGCCACTTAAACCGTAGTCTGTAGGCTTTAGAGATTGTAACAACTGCAAAAGATAAGGAATAGCTGTTAGCGTCTCCTTAAAAGACTCCACAGAATCGTGACTCGGATTTTTAATCGACGCCAGCCGGTGTGGCGGAGCGGTTCTAGGCGCTTCAGTCTGGAACCACGCGACCGCTACGGTCGCAAGTTGGAATCCTGCCTCGGGCATGGATGCGTGTGATGTCCTTAGGTTAGTTAGGTTTCGGTAGTTCTAAGTTCTAGCGAACTGATGACCTCAGATGTTAAGTCCCATAGTGCTCAGAGCCATTTGAATCATTTGAGCTAATCGATGAATAGACTTCTGATCTCATTCTTCGGGGTTACTATCATTAGTTCAACACGGCCCTCAGTCATCCTCGGTCGTTCAATACACTTATCTTTGCGCACAGGTTTGAGTTGCTCTTTCATTTGACGTATTATTTCTGATTGTAAGTTGAATGTAATAAAGTCTAAAAAGCCTTGAAACCCGCACATTCATTTGTTCCGTACTAGAGATATGTGCAGATTGAAAGACCGAAAGAAACTCATACCAAGATGAGATGAGCTTCATGTTTTCTGGCCTTGTACGTTCGAGCATTCGCCACATCATTAATGCGGGCGTAAATAGAAAACATACGAAATCGTCCGTGTGACCTCTTTCTCCCAACAGAAACCCACAGCTTGTCATGCCTCGTGTCTGCTGAGCTGCGGGCGGTAATGAACGTGCAAGGGACGTCGTGATTGATGAGATAGCGTGGGGCGTCGAGACGCATCGCGACGCCGCTGGCAGCTCGAGAGGGCGTTAAAGGAGTTGTCCCGGAGCCAGTCCCCTTCCACGTCATTAAATATTGATAGATGACACCAAGATAGCGGCGAAACGCGAAATATGACTGTCTCCGAAGCCACGCATTTTATTCAGTTATGCATCAGCTCAAATTGTTGCATTTATTTTTTAAAATAGGTATTGTTTCACCGTGTGCTAGCTCACGTACAAATAATAATTATGCATGCATGCTCAGTGAGTTGTATCCCGTATTGCTTCATTATTTATCAAATTTTTCTGCTTTCTGTGTCCCATACAAAGTCTCAGTGACCAGAAAGCATGAGATGCGATCACAAAGCTTCAATTATCCTGTCGTCAATAATGACCTGAAGGATTGTGATGCGGATCGTTATTTACACATTCACAGTTCAGTGCCACACATATTAATCGATAAAAACGGAACTATTATAGCACCCTCCTGTAGCCCTTCTGTCTGTCCGTCTTTCTCTAGGACTGTTTAAAACCATTTTGTTTAGAAACGTGTAAACTTATCAAGTCGGGATTCATGTCACATACGATGTCTATATTCTCTTGCTGGTGTAAGCAAGTTCAGCTTCATATATTTAAAATACCGACTCAAAAAAGTTTTGCATCACCTCGGTTCCGAGAATTCTGGAACCTGTACAGAAAGTTGGAATGGAGATCAACATAAACATCATTACCGCCCCTTTTAATGCTCATTAAAACCACATATTGCAAGTTGTACTGCCATACAGCGAGACCTTCAGAGGTGCTGGTCCAGATTGCTGTACACACCGGTACCTCTAATACCAAGTAGCTCGTCCTCTTGCATTGATGGATGCCTCTATTCTTTGTGGCATACTATGCACAAGTTCAGCAAGGCACCGTCGGTCCAGATTGTCCCACTCCTCGACGGCGATTCGGCGTAGATCCCTCAGAGTGGTTGGTGGGTCACGTAGTCCATAAACAACCCATTTTAATATATCCCAGGATTGTAGGTCAGGGTTCATATCTGGGGAACGTGCTGGCCACTCTAGTCGAGTGGTGTCGTTATCTTGAAGGAAGTCATTCACAAGATGTGCACGATTTGGGCGCGAATTGTAGTCCGTGAAGTCGAATGCCTCGCCAATTTGCTGCCGATATGGTTACACTATCGGTCGGAGAATGGCATTCACGTATCGCACAGCTGTTACGGTGCTTTCCATGCCCACCAGCGGCGTACATCGTCCGCACATAATGCCACCCGAAAACATTAGGGAACCTCCACCTTGCTGCACTCGCTGGACAGAGTGTCAGAAAGCCCGACCTGGTTGCCTCCAAACACGTCTATGACGATTGTCTGGTTGAAGGCATAAGCGACACTCATCGGTGAAGAGAACGTGATGCGAATCCTGAGCGGTCCACTAGGCATGTTGTTGGGCCCATCGGTACCGCGTTGCATGGTGTCGTGGTTGCAAAGATTGACCTCGCCATGGACGTCGGGAATGAAGTTGCGCATTATGCAGCCTATTGCGCACAGTATGAGTCGTAACGCGACGTCCTGTGATTGCACGAAAAGCATTATTCAACATGGTAGCGTTGCTGTCAGGAATCCACTGCGCCATAATCCGTAGATAGCGGTCATCCATTGCAGTCGTAGCACTTAGGTGACCTGAGGCATGAAATCGACAGTTCCTGCCTCTCTGTACCTGCTCCATGTCAGAACAACATCGCATTGGTTCACCTCGAGACGCCTTGACACTTCCCTTGTTGCGAGCCTTTCTGACACAAAATAACAATGCGGACTCTACCGAGCGGCGGCATTGACCGTCGAGGCATGGTTGAACTACAGACAACACGAGCCGTGTACCTCCTTCCTGGTGGAATGACTGGAACTGATCGGCTGTCGGACCCCCTCCGTCTAATAGGCGCTGCTCATGCATGGTTTTTACATCTTTGGTTGGTTTTAGTGACATTTCTGGACAGTCAAAGGGACTATGTCTGTGATACAATATATCCACAGTCAACGTCTATCTTCCGTAGTTCTGTGAACCGGGTTGATGCAAAACTTTTTTTTAATGTGTGTATAATAACTCTCTCGGACTTTGTTGAGGGTATGATTTCATGATGTTTCGTGGGGGACGAACAGACCTCACCGGCACCATTTACTCCCTATGTTGCCTGATGTCAAGGTACGGTTTTTTTACTTTTCGTAGATTTTGTAAGTCTCCACCTACTCATAACCCTTATCAACAATGCCGGATGAATTGTGACGCCGCTTAGCAACAGCACATAATGCACGAACTTCAGACATGTTCGCAAAATCATGGACCGGTTTTGAGTATCGTCAGGATGTTAGTCATGCGTCCTATCGAAGGTGCATTGAACTTTTGAGGAAGACAAATGAAAGTTTTGTTTCTTAGTGTCCCCCGTAGTGATACGTATATGCTTGTAAAAGATGTTCAACTGTAAAACCAGAGGTTTCTTTTGATAATAACGCTTCGTAGTCCTATGTGGTAGTTGAAATCCACCCTAGTTTCTATCTTCATCCGTCTACAAGATATAATCTTGTTACACATAATGAATCTTTCTGAAACGACCCGTAGTTTTACTGAAGACACACATACAGAATCAGCTGTGTCAGTCAGACAGCCCTTGGCAATAAATGCCGGTTCCTTTTCGAAAAATTGTTACCGTATACATGTTTCTGTAACCATGTCTGTAGCTGTTCACTGATTAGCTGGAATGCGCTCTCACTTGGCATTCCAACATGTTGTTTAGCCGTTGCGTTTCTGCACAGCTCAAGTACCAAACTATTCCCTACCGGCGGTGCGCTCTGGAAATATTGCTCGCTGAAGCAAGGTAACCGAAATACTTGCAATCCTCAACCAGCCCACCAAACCCAGCTCCCAATCGATACTAAAGTACACGGGTGCTTTGTTCGCAGGCAGAATGTTCGGGATACTTTTGGCAACGGATACATTAGTAGCGATGTCCACACCTGTCTAGTCAAGTGTAATACATACGAGTGTCGCTCTAGTGGATCACGATGTCAGCTATAGGCTAAATTAGGCAGACACGGGGACTTCAGATATAACCGGATCGGAGTGGATGGAGGTTATACTGCTCACATTAAAAAAAAGGAAAGTATTGATACTGACGTATCGTTTAATTATATCCTGTGGTGCTAAAGTAATTGGTGTAAGAAACAAACAAAAAGCGTTGTGGGGAACCATTGCCGTTTGAAGAGAAAACTATTTGACGACGGCAAAAATAAATCGGATATAAAATAGTCTCGCAGTAGATAGCAAAGCCTTCAGGGAAAAGAGAAATACATTATCATAGAAAGCAGATGCAAGAGCTAGGTAGTCTTTTATTGAACTATTTGTCTGGAGTACAGCTTTATATAAAGCTAACGGCGATAACGGGTAGTAAAAGGAAGAAGCGAATAGAAGCTTCTGAAATGTGTTGCAACACCAGAACTAGAAAACTTAAATGGCTGGGACGGGTAGTGAAGAAAAGGTATTTATAGCATAGTCGAATGAAAGAGGAGAAATTACTGTAAGAAATCGCATGAGACACTTACTTAATTTTCTGATTTACACCAGTGCGGGGAGGGAAATTTTGCAGGAGAGACCGTGTATTCACTAATGTAAGAAGCCTGAAGCTTGGATGTGTCATTCAGTAAGCCGGCAGAAGCTTTACACTTCGTGGCAGTTATAATTATGTTTGCCACCGGGGCTCGAACCTTAAAAGCTACCTTTGGTCGGTAATACTGATTTTCGAGTAGCATGGTTCTCTAGGAGGTAAAATCGTAATGTGCTAGTCCGAGTATACAACGGAAACGTAATGGTTAGTTTTTGGCACAAATTTCGACACAGCTGTGAGACCCGACATTAAAGCTTGGAAAAATTGCTGTAGCCTGATTTGTTTATAACTCGCTAAGAGTATTTCCCGCGAATGGAAATGTTCTGGATTCATATGCCACTCGGACACACTGTTTTGATCGCTGCAGACTGAAGGTTTATTTCAGGAAATGTAGAGCATTGCGTAAATGCACTAGTGTGAGAAGTGCGTCGAACAGTCGTCTTATCTAAGACCGCGACCACTACAAATGGAAGGGTATTCTGAAACTTTTGCTATTGTTATCCTACTTAAAAGACCCACTACATTACAGAACATTTATATAGGGAATAAGATTCAATAGAGTACGAGCGATAGTCATAAAGTTTTAAAAAGTCACCTCTAAGAAATCGAGCTGCTACCGTGAATGTTTTAGTTCTTTAGATATCCACCTTTCAATGCTACACACGTATCCCAAAGATGGATAACTTGGTGGAGACCTTTGTTCAACAGGTGCGCATTTAAGCTCTTCAAGGAATTCAGGAAATGTTTTTTTTTTATTTTTTTTTTTTAAATGTTTTACTTCAGAAATCATCTCGTTGTCTGTCGCGAAATGCTTCCCATGCAAAATGATGTATTATTACTGGGAAAGACGAAGTAGTCAATAACGACATATCAGAACAATATGAGGGAGTGGGGTCTGTTGAGACAACATTTGATACCCGTTGTCCAATGAGGCACCAAGCATTACTACGCCTCGTGCAGAAGAGTTGTGGAGTCGTCGTGCAGTAAAAACATCCCATGGAACACCTATCTGCATCGCTTCGTTTTGACAAGCCCCCATAAACGTTGCACTAGTTCCCGTATATAGGGGTTCCCAAACATTTGCTGCGATAGAACACCCGGAGACTCCTTGTATTTTGACCGAAAGCCTTGTTTATTTTGAAGATTAATACATGGTCCATCACATTAATGAGACCACCGTTTATGTCCGACGTAAGACGGCCTATGTGGCCGACCGGTTCTAGGCGCTTCAGTCTGGAACCGCGCGACTACTACGGTCGCAGGTTCAAATCCTACCTCGGGCATGGATGTACGTGATGTCCTTAGGTTAGTAAGGTTTAATTAGTTCTAAGTTCTAGGGGACTGATGACCTTAGATGTTAAGTCCCATAGTGCTCAGAGCCATTTTTTTGTCCGACGTAAACGTAGAATAACCACTCATAGACGGCAGATGGCTGCAGTAGCCGTGGATGCTATATAAAGGGCGTCGGCGAACGCGGAGAAACGGTGCAGTTCTTGTCGTGATGCGGAGCGATTTACCTGAGTCCAAATGGGCATGATCATTGCCTTTCGGGTCAAGAGTGGAAGTATTTCTGAAACAGCTAAGTTTCTAAACTGTTCGCACGTTAGTGTAGTTAAAGTATACCGTGCTTGGCAAAATGCCGCAAGTCAAACCGGAGCCGAGGCAACTGTCTCGCGCCACGGTCCGTAGATGATAGGTATGAACGACGGAAATATGTACGGGCGAACAGACGTGCAACTGTCGAACAACTGACCGCCAAGGTGAACCAACGGGATATCAACAATATCTCCTCAATGACCTTTCATGACATGCTGCTGCATGTGGCCCTGAAGGCGATCGGTTCATACAACCGAGCTGAATGCTGTTCATCGGGGACGAAGGCTGGAATTTGCAACCCAGACCGCAACGTGATGTCCACTGAGAGGAGCCGACACGTGGTCTTTCTTGATGACAGATGGCCACTGGCGTATCCAGAGTGAAACGTCTGAATGCAAACATTCTGTAAAAATCGTCTGAAGGAGGGAGCGTTGTAGTCCGGAGAATGTTTTCGTGGTATGGCACAATGGATCAACACAATTACGCTACTGTCTTCGGGGGATAGATCTTCTTGGCGTGATTGCATCTGCCAGCAGGACTGCAAAACGTGTCACACAGTTCGCATTATAATATGCGTGGCTCGAAGAGCAACAGAATGAGTTTACCCTACACCTCTGGCCACCAAAGTCTCCGCATTTAAACCCAACCGGTAATACCTCTTTCGGACTACTCGCGTTATGGGCCCTCCACCGTAAAATCTAGCATATCTCGCTACGGCACTACAGTCGGCATGGCTCCACAGCCCTGTCGGTAACGACATTGAATCACTTCCTGCTAGTGTCACAGCGGTCTGTGCTCCAAACGTAGATATTCAGGCTTTTGACATGTGGTCCATTAATATGACTGAACGCTGTACAGTTTAAAAAATGTGAGAAAAAACTGTTTCATTCAGTGATTACTTCGATAGGGAATAATAATTAATAACACAGAAGTGAGAATAAAATTTTTAAAAAGCGATAAGTTTTGTCCAAATTTCGTAAAACAGAACATCTAGTCGTTAACAGGTTTTCTCGGAGCACTTCTTCACTTCCCGCAGAACACCAGAGTCCGCGAAACACAATTTAGAAATCCCTGCCGTAGTGAAATCTTCTGATGATTTGACCGTTGTGAGCATAATCCATAAGCACCGCTGCAGGACAGTCCGAAACAACTTCTTGCACATAAGGAGTGGCTATTCGCCTTATTCGGCACTGCTTCTATTAATCGATCTGCCCCTTTGTTTCGGACGCACAGTGACCTGCAGCCGACATGACACTGGTGATTAGGCGGAGGCGGCTGACTTCTCGACTGGCTTGATACTTCGGTTCGGTGCGCTTCTTCAAAGGTTGTAAGCAGTCGCAGAACCCAGCAGCTATTATATTTGTCGTTCTCAAATAGGTCGTGCAATATGTTGAAAACTGACCCATGGCCGCGCGACTGCTACGGTCGCAGGTTCGAATCCTGCCTCGGGCATGGATGTGCGTGATGTCCTTAGGTTAGTTAGGTTTAAGTAGTTCTAAGTTCTAGGGGACTGATGACCACAGTAGTTAAGTCCCGTAGTGCTCAGAGCCATTTGAACCATTTTTGACCCATGGCCGATTTCACACTTCCCCCTTCTTCGAGCACCAGGATCTCGCTTTCCGTGGCGATACGCTGTTCATCACAGAGAGATGGTCTGTCACTACGTCTTCGTTCGGACACTGGAAGTTCCTGTGCCACCTTAACGACTCTATCACATTACTGTGCATCGTTGTCACACACTTCCGCCAGCTCAACATGGTTTATAGCATGGCTGTTCCACCTGAAATGCAGAAAACGAATTATAGCGCTACAGCCCAGTTTATCAGTGAGCAGCACCTTTTTGTTTGGGCTCCTCTTGCGGCGTGTTCAAATGTTCAAATGTGTGTGAACTCTTAAGGGACCAAACTGCTGAGGTAATCGGTCCCTAGAATTACACACTATTTAAACTAACTTATGGTAAGAGAAATACACTCACTCATGCCCGAGGGAGGACTCCAACCTCCGCAGGGAGGGGCCAGGCAATCCGTCACATGGCGTCTCAAACCGCGCGGGAAATCCGCGTGGCTTGCGGCGTGCTAGGATGCTGTGGCACGGAGACCCCAGTGCGTGATAAGACGGCAGACAGCTTTCAGTTTCTATACTAATGTGTGAGATCGCCAACCAGTTTAATTTTTTTAGGGTTGTCAACACCTTTGACCCATACTGACACAGTTTCGGATTCATTCTTTTGCGATGATTCCTTGTCCTGCTAACCAACGGCATGGTGGACATTTAATAGAATTTCCCCATGTCTCTGTTGTAGACTTCACTAATTTGAAATGTGCGATAGGCGATGACGTCATGACTATTAAATGATTCGAGTCCTGGTACTTTTTTACTTTACGTATTACATGTCCACCACACCGTTGGTTATCGAGACCAGAAATCATCGCTAAGATTCCTCGTGAGGTGTCACTCGTTTTTAAGGATACTTATTTCTCCAAATTTAGCGTTTACCGAGACTCGGCAGACAGACAAAATCCACTCGGTTCCCTTAAACAGTACCGCAGAATAAATTGGCAGTGAGCTGGAATCCGATTCCCTTGGAGATAGAGCTAGAAACCAGACTATATGGCGTGATAATGAATCACGAAGAGTGGGGAGGGGAACACGAGCCTAAATAAAGGATTTTTTAGACAGTACAGATGTAAGGAAACTAGCAGTGTTCTGGGGCGAAGCTCTGATTTTATTTATTAAAGCCTTCTTTTGACATAACTGGTACTAAGAGGAGCCTACGGGTCTTCAAGGATTCACTATCATAATAGCACTACCCAGTGAACCCGTAAATAAAATAAATAGATGACGCTGGAAAGGGATTGTCTCATAATACTAAAGTTTTACGATTTTGACAAATACATGAATCGTAATGGCGTCCTGGAACAAATTTCATGGAGACTAGATACGCACACCACTAATTGGAATCACAGGCCGCCTGCCTGCGTCTTTTGAAGAATCCATTGCGCTACCAGATTTACCTTCGGGGACAAAAGAGTTTCACAGAGTGCATGTAGCCCATGCACCGACTCGCTAAATAACCAAGTAAGAGAGCATATTAACTAGCACAGTAGTCGTTGGGCAGACTTGACCAATATATTTTCCAGCACTTCCTAGGGAATCACGAATGAACTGGGAACCATGTGTGCAGATTCAAATACTCGAGGGGAGTTTGTAACCCCTAAAGAAAGGAACAAAATTACCCGTACGTAATTTCATTGTTTTGAGTTTGCGAGGTCAGCGAAGGATCATCTCTATCGACACAAGAATAGATACAGTTTCTATGAGATGTGTAGTTGAGCATTGTAAGGGATTCACCACCCTGATGGAGCAAATGTGATCTCGATGTATTGCTCACTTGCTAGAACGACAATTCACAGGCGCTGCCTGAGACATAAAATATCCTTGCCCCTGTCAAGAGAGAGCTGCCATAGAGTCGTAGGTCACAGGAGTCTCTGTCGCAGTTGTAGTCGCTATCTGCTAGTGTAGTTATAGTCTGTCACTGGTGCAGCGCAGTTTATAGTTAGTAGTTGTCAAAGTCACAGTGCAGAACAAATTGTAAAATTTTATTATATGTAACTGAATAATAATTGTGATCGGCCGCAGAGTTAAAAGATACCGTGGAATGAGATGATGAACAAATGAATAATTGTTAATATAATGAAAAATCAACAGTGTAATTAAGTCTACCATCTATTGTAAGATAAATCTTACTATATTTATTGGGATACCCGTAGTTAAGTCTCTTGTTTGGGTTGTTAATATGAATTTGTTTCAATCTTTTCTTTTGTGATTCGTCATCACCAATAGACCCAGATTTGTAATATATTCAGTTTTCCTCTGTAATGGATTGTAGTTGCTTATCAATAACGTAATAAAATTTTCAGATTAAAATTGTTTTAACCATTCAGCTATAAAAGTATAATTTCCCCTTAAGTCATTGACAGACCTGATCCAGTCATTTATCTAAATTTAAATATTCCAGACATTTTGACAGATCATAGTCACGTGTTCTTTAGCAATCATATGACCAGCTGTGCAGCTTTGCCACTAAGAAAAGTCCGTTTTTCTCGTAATTCAGATCTCAGACAAATGTTATTCAGTATTAGTAGACAGGCCAGCAGTGCACTAAGCTGTGCCATTTACGAGCAGATATACAGACAGCGTTATCCGTTTCGGTTTATTTCTCACGGACATATTCAGATAGATTTCACAGGGGCATGGTTTGGCGCTGCTTACGTCAAAATCTATCAGTTTTTCATGGGTTAAGATTTATCAGTTTTCATATGTCAGAATTTAATTATCAAAATTTAATTAGTTTCATTTTTTATTTTCTATTCGGGAAGGTTACACATCATTGTTTTATATTTTTTTATTTATACCAGAACGTTACAGCATCTCTATGCCCAACAACGAGTTTCGCAGTAGCGTGCTTTCAGAAGTTTCCAGCGCGGGAGCCGGTAAAGCAAAGTCTATAGGTGCGGTTGGTCGCTATCAGGCGATTGCAGAAAGTATTCGAATGCTTAGTAGTATACCATGTTTTATGGTCCTGTGTTGGGCGAAGTGTTATATTAATGCTGAACCGTAGTTGGCATGTAGCATACGTCTTCCAAAACTGAAGAACTCAGGATGTTTGCAGTTCTGTTCGAATCTCGTAGCGTATTTTGTTACTATAATTAAACAGTCTACTGGCCGCACCTCATACTGTAAGGGACGGGAGGACAACAGGTGGACGTGCGGGCCGATGCATTTTCTCGAATGTCTGCCGACGCTTGGCACACCTCGCGTTTGCAGCTCATGATTCAAACCAGGGAAAAATTTCCTTAATCCGTGTATGTGCAGTGCCAACTCGCCGCTTCCGGATTTGAACGACACTCGAATGATCTGCCAGTGGCCATAAATCGTAAAGTTACTCCTAATTATTCGACGTTTGGGATTTTCTGTCTCAATGCAGTAATTTGATTTTCTATTCTTTCTCCTATTACCATTAGTAAGTAATTGTTGTCCGTTGTGGATATATTAGAATACTGCAAGTCTTGAAGGTGAATGTAATTTATATTGGACTGGCTGCAACCTGTTACTTTTGTGGACATGTGTTTTTCCATAATGCTTCCAGATCCTGGCCATCCCACCTTCATAAGTGTGTGGTGAACACTATTTCTTAAGTAACGGTGTTGAAGAATTCTGCAACGAAAGGCAGCTATAGGTGCTATAACCTTTAAGTAGAAATACTTTTTTCACGACACGTACATAAATGTAAACATCTTTTATAGAGTGAACATAAAAGGGAATGTGCTCTCAAAACCGTATGTGTTGAGGCATAATGTGTCGGTGTGGAATGTCGGCAAAGGTGAGTGGGGGGCTGGATGTACATATATGAGCGTCACCCTATAAACATTAATGGCACGGACACTATCGTTTTGACTTCATGTGCGAGGACCACTTTTGTCTTGTCAAGTGAGTAGGCGTCCCGATAGCTTAACTACGTGAATCACACCCGCGGGGGTCACCAAAAGTTGCCCACGCCTGCTCTAGTGTTTAACATTGCAGCCGCTAAGTAATAACGTCCCGGGTTCGATTCCCAGCAGGGTCGGATTTTATTCGTTCGGGAACGGGAGACTGTGTTCTCCTAATCACCATTTCATCGACGGTCAAGCCGCAGAAGTGGCGAAATGAAGTCAAGTAAAAACATTTGCACTAGACGCACGAACTACGCCAGATGGTGTCTCCGAGCCAAAAATGCCATCCGTTTATTACAATTTAGTAACCTGTTCGAATAAAGAATGTACTGGACTGATACTGACAGTCAAGTCAGCGATGCTTAATGTTCTACATCGTATCGATCATTATATAGGTCTATTGGCTATTAAGCAACAATCACCAGTAGACAAGGAGTTGTATAATTGTAATGGTTGTGTGGAAGGGAAGAGTTCATAAGGTGAGAATTAAAAACTTACGATTACTAGTCGTATATATGGATAGGTAATTCGTCTGGCGATGGCGGTAGCCTCCGACCTGAGAAATCTGATAATGCAAGGCGCGGCGGATTCTTTCCGTTCTGTACTTGGGTCCTTCACCCCAAGTGTCTGTCCGCCCAGTTGCCCGCTGTGGGCAATGGATCTCCACTGCGGCGGAACGCTGCCGCCGCCGCCGCCGCCCCAGAAAGGCGGTGGTGCGGTCGCGATCGAGCCGGAACTAATTCGGCCCCCCGCTGAACGACCTTCATTCCGCGAATTACCTCTTGCATAATTGACCTAAAACGTGGAGTGTAATGGGCTCCGTAAAATGCCGTCCCCTGAAGCCAGCGAGACGAGTAGGGCTTTCCCAATGACTGGAAAAAGGGAGAGACAGTTTCTCCTGTGACGTAATTGCCCCTGTCCGTTATAAAAGGGGGGAGATGGTGTCTGATAAGAGAGAGAGAGAGAGAGAGAGGGATGGAGGGAGGGAGGGAGGGTGGGGTACTACAGAAGCCTAACGGTGGGGTCTTCTCCAGCTTATTTCTTTTACGGTGGGAGCTCACTCGTCCGGGGACATCGTTTGCCGGACTGCGCGCGGACAGGGAGCTTTACGTGCTCGACGTGCCGCAGCATTCATCGGGGTGACATTCCCGAACAAGACGGCCGGCGCTATAAAAGCTGCCCGCCAGATGGCGTGTTAATAATGCACACGGCTCTGGCCAGACATAATGTTGCCTTGGGGTCATCAAAGTCCCTTCTACTCCTGTCGTATCATGCGCTGGCGATCGGGCTATTCACGTGTAATTCACGAATGTTTGGCAGTAACAAATACCCCAGAGACGAAAAACACTTTACAAGTACACAGTTTTCGTAGTCTGTCTGCGCCACTCTGTGTTGAAAACGTAAATACAACCACAACGTTATCAGCTACTAAATTTTAACTTTCCTTTTACGACGTGCTTCGTAAATTATGCTCCATCCTGAGGTGGCAGCTGATCGTATTTAACGAAGTGCATTGCTCCTGTGGAATCAACGTTGCTCCGATGAAGTCAACGATGACGACATATCTGCAACACTGTGCACCTTTCTTGTGTTTTTTCCCAGAGCGCATAGCACTGGAACTCAATACATTCACGCCTGCAAACTTTAAACTTTAGAGAAATAAATGATAAATGAATATGATAATCAGTTTTGGTCGTTGGCTATCATTAGCATACAAAAGTATTATTCTGTATGAGAAACCCATAGCTGTTACGTGGTGTTCTACCAGTTTTCGTCTGTTTGGCAATCGGCAGGTACAGGAATAAATACGTGCACCGTATGTGAATTTTCTGAAGTCAAAAGATTTAAACCAAGTGCTTACAAACAGTCTCTCATTATAAACACGTCTATGAGAAAAGGATTTTAACCATCATCACTTTATCTTTTTATGTACGTATATTTATGATTTTTGTTATTATTAAAGAAAAATCCATGACTGTTGTGTAAGATGGTACAATTTTGATTTTTAAGTAAACCGTTTTCGTCTGTTTCGGCATTATCAAGTATGAAGATAATTAAATGTGTCTATGAAATTTATGTAAATTAAGACTTTAAACTAAGTGGATCCGAAGGGTCTCTCAACTAGCTGTCAATGCGACAAAAATTGTTTGATAAAAATGCTTTTTAACTTAGATAAAATGTATGACACGCAGGACAAAGAACCTACACGGCTAATTGAATCAGTTCTTTAGACAAAAAAAAAGGACTGAGCAGAGTACAGTAAACTTAGGTTTCAAGGTCATGACTGAACAAGATAATATTGTCTTAAACAAGTACTATAGATGAGATGCAGATGAGAACAAATTTAGTATTTGAAATTACATTACAGGCTTGCAGGTTCAGAAAACAAGGCCATTAAAAAGACAAAACTTTGCCTGTCATAGCAAACAGTGAGGATTTTAGTTTGCGAGTCTTGTTCAAGTTTAACCTTCCTGATTTTGAGACCATTGTATGGGATTGATCACCATTTCCGGCTTTGCGACTCGTTTTATAGCTCCACATTGATGAAATGTTACAGGTCACGGGCTCTAAGGTAATAGTGAAGCGTAACTGACGAAGAATGCGTTTACACAGTGATTATTTTGAAGGATTGATGCTGTTCAATATAACGGTGCTCATACATCCGTGTGTGATGAATTTCTTTAAGTAGTTAAACTTATTGGATGCCACTGTTAAAAAATGGTACAATGGGTGATTCACCTGCTCCTTTAGATCGGTTTTATGCAACCTGCAATGCATTCAAAAACCCTGCGCGAAATTTTCATTTCTCTCGTTCGCTACACGTAAACAGTTAGTTCCATAGAAAAAAATGAACGGCATACAGAACCTTTTTGTAGTAAATTTAATGTAGTGAAGTTTTGTACTGGGGGTACATTTTCGCTGGAGGCCACAGTTTTCGAGCTATTCAAGAAAAACGAGTCTGAAGGTCACATTTGTTCTACTGTTTGTTGAATAATTCGAAAACTATGCCCTCCAACGAAAATGTATCACAGTAGAGAATTTAATTAGATTCGTTAACCTAGAAAAATGTTCGGTTCGTTTTTCCTGTACAACTAATACTTTTGGTGTACCGAGCGGCCGGCCGGCGTGGCCGAGCGGTTCTAGATGCTACAGTCTGGAACCCCTCGCCACTACGGTCGCAGGTTGGAATCCTGCCACGGGCATGGATGTGTGTGATGTTCTTAGGTCAGTTAGGTTTAAGTAGTTCTAAGTTCTAGGGAACTGATGACCTCAGAAGTTAAGTCCCATAGTGCTCAGAGCCATTTGAACCATTTGTAGCGCGCGAGAGAATATGAAAATGCGGCAGCTGGTATTTGAAGGTGTTGTGGGTCGCACATAATCCATCGGAATCAGCAGCTTAATCCCCCTGTATATTGTGCCCCGTATAGCTCAGTCGGTAAGAATATTACCAATGAAAGGTTACGTTTCAGGTTTGAGCCTGAGTCTGGCAAACAGGAAACTTCTACGTTAAAGCACTGTGCAGAACATTCTATGTGAGGTGTTAAGCTATTAATTGTTTGTTAGTTATCTGGATAAATATGTAGTCTTATTGTCACTATGGCTTTAGGAAAGTTAGAAACCGAAGTTCCATGAGTCGCTGTTTAGTGACCTCAACAGAAGAATTGATTACAGGGTAAGCATCATCTCTGCAAACGTGAGAAATGAGTCATAGGAATCAGAAAATGTGAAAGATATATTATTCACGTATTTAAAAAAGAATTGAAGTCTCGTGTTTGTAGCGCTTTACGTAGACCAGTGTAGGATGAGAAACAGAAATAGCATCGGAGAAAACAACGCTTGAAAGGTAATTATTGAGCTCATCGGACACGAAAGTAGTCAGCCCAGCGCGCCAGCACAGTTGAATCGTTAAGCCTCTGCAGTTGGCACAGCGATCGAATCACGCGCTCAGCTGCGCGCGCAGTGCCTCTGTGTGAGCATGAAGCCGTCGTCACACGGGACGTGGCAGCTAACACTGATGTGCGCGTGGACGGGATATCCTACGTCACGAAACGCAGCGCCGTAGGCACACGGAACGAGCCGATTAATGTGATTTTGCGCTTCCGAGCTCTACAAAGTCAGCTGTCGGCTTTATCTGGCTCGCAAACTATACAGTTTGTTCAGGAAAATGGGTGCACCTAATCTTCATACGTTAGCTCTATTAAAATGCACAATCACTTTCGCATATAGTAGTCATGTTATCCCGTCTGCAGTATATATAAATACACTCCTGGAAATTGAAATAAGAACACCGTGAATTCATTGTCCCAGGAAGGGGAAACTTTATTGACACATTCCTGGGGTCAGATACATCACATGATCACACTGACAGAACCACAGCACATAGACACAGGCAACAGAGCATGCACAATGTCGGCACTAGTACAGTGTATATCCACCTTTCGCAGCAATGCAGGCTGCTATTCTCCCATGGAGACGATCGTAGAGATGCTGGATGTAGTCCTGTGGAACGGCTTGCCATGCCATTTCCACCTGGCGCCTCAGTTGGACCAGCGTTCGTGCTGGACGTGCAGACCGCGTGAGACGACGCTTCATCCAGTCCCAAACATGCTCAATGGGGGACAGATCCGGAGATCTTGCTGGCCAGGGTAGTTGACTTACACCTTCTAGAGCACGTTGGGTGGCACGGGAGACATGCGGACGTGCATTGTCCTGTTGGAACAGCAAGTTCCCTTGCCGGTCTAGGAATGGTAGAACGATGGGTTCGATGACGGTTTGGATGTACCGTGCACTATTCAGTGTCCCCTCGACGATCACCAGTGGTGTACGGCCAGTGTAGGAGATCGCTCCCCACCCCATGATGCCGGGTGTTGGCCCTGTGTGCCTCGGTCGTATGCAGTCCTGATTGTGGCGCTCACCTGCACGGCGCCAAACACGCATACGACCATCATTGGCACCAAGGCAGAAGCGACTCTCATCGTTGAAGACGACACGTCTCCATTCGTCCCTCCATTCACGCCTGTCGCGACACCACTGGAGGCGGGCTGCGCGATATTGGGGCGTGAGCGGAAGACGGCCTAACGGTGTGTGGAACCGTAGCCCAGCTTCATGGAGACGGTTGCGAATGGTCCTCGCCGATACCCCAGGAGCAACAGTGTCCCTAATTTGCTGGGAAGTGGCGGTGCGGCCCCTACGGCACTGCGTTGGATCCTACGGTCTTGGCGTGCATCCGTGCGTCGCTGCGGTCCGGTCCCAGGTCGATGGGCACGTGCACCTTCCGCCGACCACTGGTGACAACATCGATGTACTGTGGAGACCTCACGCCCCACGTGTTGAGCAATTCGGCGGTACGTCCACCCGGCCTCCCGCATGCCCACTATACGCCCTCGCTCAAAGTCCGTCAACTGCACATACGGTTCACGTCCACGCTGTCGCGGCATGCTACCAGTGTTAAAGACTGCGATGGAGCTTCGTATGCCACGGCAAACTGGCTGACACTGACGGCGGCGGTGCACAAATGCTGCGCAGCTAGCGCCATTCGACGGCCAACACCGCGGTTCCTGGTGTACCCGCTGTGCCGTGCGTGTGATCATTGCTTGTACAGCCCTCTCGCAGTGTCCGGAGCAAGTATGGTGGGTCTGACACACCGGTGTCAATGTGTTCTTTTTTCCATTTCCAGGAGTGTAAAAACTTCAGTATCCGCAAAGTAAGGTATCCAACGAACTTCCGTCGGGACAGAGCGAATACCTAAAATCTGACGACAACACCCTGTTCCTTCCTGTCCACTCGAATATTCTGGCCACTCTCACCTCCCTGCAAGGCTCAATTTTGACATTGGAAGCGTTAACGATGGAAGGGAAAATCTAGACTTCCGCCAAGTGTCAACCGCGTTCTGTTATTAGATTTCTGTGGCCTAAGGGTCAACCCCTATTGTAATCTGACCGATGTATTTGGAGAAAAGTGTGTGGACGTAAAAATGTGCGCAAGTGGTGTAGGGAGTCCGCAGACGGCAGTACAGACGTGCACGACGAGGCCGGTATCACAAGGTGTGTGCCACATGGGTGGCGCGGATGCTCACTGATGAACACACAAAGAAGCGCATCGGAAGTGGCCGCAAGTTTCTGCGGTCTTACGGGGCAGAGGGTGAGGAATTTCTAGATTGTTGTAAACGGAGACGAGAGTTGGGTCCACTACTTCGCGCCAGAGACTAAGGAACAATCAAAACAATGGCGGCATTCCGGTTGTCAAGTAGTTGAAGCAAATGCCGTCAGCAGGGAAGGTGATGGCTTCCGTATTCTGGGATAGGAAAGGCATTCTGCTGGTCGACTACCCGGAAAGAGATACAACGATCAAAGTGGCAAGGTACTGAGACACTAACCAAGCTACGCCGAGCTATAAAGAGCAAAAGGAGGGGCCGACTGAGAAAGGGCGTTCGTTTGCATCAAGACTACGCCCGCCCTCACGTCGCCAGCACCACGGCAAATCTCGCCTCAAAATTCAGGAGAGAAATCATTTACCATCCTCCATAAAGCTCCGATTTGTCTTCCAGTGACAACTATCAGTTCCCTAACTTGAAACAACACTTGTGGAGGGAAATGAAATTCTCAAGTGACGAAGACCTGAAGGCAACTGTCCATTCCTTCCTGTACGAGTCGACGGAAGAGTCGTACGATTCGAGTATGAAAAAGCTTCCGGTGCGTCTCCAAAAATGCATCTATCGTGGCGGAGACTACGTTTAAAAATAGCTAAAAATCCAAGCATTCAGAATCTGTAATTAGTTTTGCACTAAAATCATGTTTACTGTGTGAAAAAGTATTGGAGACCTTAATTTACGGACAGCCCCCATTTTCAGTCGGTAACGACATCAGCTTAACTCACCAAATCGAACAAACTCTGTCCTCTCATAGGGTGCACTTATATTTACATACCATCAAATAATACACAAATTATCTCTATTAATTTTATAAGAAACGCCACAGTATTTTAGAAACGGCGAAGGTTAAAAATAGACAATAAAGAAAAAAAACAGCGCAACATGAACTCCTATCTGATCTATCTTTAGTTCCGTAATGTTCACATGTTTCACATGTTAGGCTGAAACTTTGCAGTTAGTGACCTTGGATTTTGCTTTACAATCTTCTGACGTCCCTAATCGCCGAAACGTTATTGACATTTAATAATAAAGAATCTTAGAAGGACGACATGTTTTCCATTAATTTTCTATGTGCCATTGTATTAACACGGCTTACTTTTATAGCACACGAGCTATAAAGCACTTTATAGTACTGAATGAATTAAGCGCAAAATTGAAGATTTACTAAAAACGTAAAAAATGCGGTAGTTGTATTCTGATTTTGCTAAAAAATTATGTTCTGTAAAACATGATACGTCCCCTTAGAAAAATTATACATGACTCTGCTTAAACTGACACATAATATTTTTTAGCGCAACGCAATCTGACTTTCAATAATCCCTACAAGAGAATGGCCCTGACTAAATTAACCTATACGTTTCACAAATCACTCACCTCACAAAAATTTTCGTTACTCGAACTACTGCAATACTGCGAGCGCCAATACTGCCAGCTAAATAAAAGATTCTAACTACTGAAGGCACTAACTACTAATAGGCATAGTTAGCAAAAGAAACATTTTGATAGAGAACAAGCAATGTATTTACCTTAATAGTGTTCAGAAGTAATAATATATATAGCAGTTCATGACATCCAATCTTACAAATGTACTGTCTCTGATGGACACACGTCCAGATCATCCGCTCTCAAAATTCCGCCATCTCTCTCCCCACATCCACCACTGCTGGCGGTTCACCTCCAACTGCGCAACGCTACGCGCTGTTAACAGCCAACTGCCCAACACTACAATAGCGATTATTGCAACAATGCCGACCGGCTTCAGACTGCACACAGCACAGCCAGTGATTTTCATACAGAGCACTACGTGGCGTTGGCGTTACCAATATAAGAACCTAAACAGCCTACTTACATAGCCCCCATGCTCCCCACAAAAAATTGTACAAGTTGTTTTGGGCACTGGCCAATATACACTCCTGGAAATTGAAATAAGAACACCGTTAATTCATTGTCCCAGGAAGGGGAAACTGTATTGACACATTCCTGGGGTCAGATACATCACATGATCACACTGACAGAACCACAGGCACATAGACACAGGCAACAGAGCATGCACAATGTCGGCACTAGTACAGTGTATATCCACCTTTCGCAGCAATGCAGGCTGCTATTCTCCCATGGAGACGATCGTAGAGATGCTGGATGTAGTCCTGTGGAACGGCTTGCCATGCCATTTCCACCTGGCGCCTCAGTTGGACCAGCGTTCGTGCTGGACGTGCAGACCGCGTGAGACGACGCTTCATCCAGTCCCAAACATGCTCAATGGGGGACAGATCCGGAGATCTTGCTGGCCAGGGTAGTTGACTTACACCTTCTAGAGCACGTTGGGTGGCACGGGAGACATGCGGACGTGCATTGTCCTGTTGGAACAGCAAGTTCCCTTGCCGGTCTAGGAATGGTAGAACGATGGGTTCGATGACGGTTTGGATGTACCGTGCACTATTCAGTGTCCCCTCGACGATCACCAGTGGTGTACGGCCAGTGTAGGAGATCGCTCCCCACACCATGATGCCGGGTGTTGGCCCTGTGTGCCTCGGTCGTATGCAGTCCTGATTGTGGCGCTCACCTGCACGGCGCCAAACACGCCTACGAGCATCATTGGCACCAAGGCAGAAGCGACTCTCATCGCTGATGACGACACGTCTCCATTCGTCCCTCTATTCACGCCTGTCACGACACCACTGGAGGCGGGCTGCACGATGTTGGGGCGTGAGCGGAAGACGGCCTAACGGTGTGCGGGACCGTAGCCCAACTTCATGGAGACGGTTGCGAATGGTCCTCGCCGATACCCCAGGAGCAAGTGTCCCTAATTTGCTGGGAAGTGGCGGTGCGGTCCCCTACGGCACTGCGTAGGATCCTACGGTCTTGGCGTGCATCCGTGCGTCGCTGCGGTCCGGTCCCAGGTCGACGGCCACGTGCACCTTCCGCCGGCCACTGGCGACAACATCGATGTACTGTGGAGACCTCACGCCCCACGTGTTGAGCAATTCGGCGGTACGTCCACCCGGCCTCCCGCATGCCCACTATACGCCCTCGCTCAAAGTCCGTCAACTGCACATACGGCTCACGTCCACGCTGTCGCGGCATGCTACCAGTGTTAAAGACTGCGATGGAGCTCCGTATGCCACGGCAAACTGGCTGACACTGACGGCGGCGGTGCACAAATGCTGCGCAGCTAGCGCCATTCGACGGCCAACGCCGCGGTTCCTGGTGTGTCCGCTGTGCCGTGCGTGTGATCATTGCTTGTACAGCCCTCTCGCAGTGTCCGGAGCAAGTATGGTGGGTCTGACACACCGGTGTCAATGTGTTCTTTTTTCCATTTCCAGGAGTGTATATTTGATAAAATTTTTTCACAATTACAATAACAAAGAAATCAATGCACACACTTATTGATACAATGTTGGTCAAAAGCTAAAATTTTCTCACAGTCCGTAAAAACAGTCCTGATCGTTCATCATAGTAAAGTTGCTGTGTTTTTCTCAATGACTGACAGTAAAAAAAAAAAATGCACACGGATGTAGTGGATTTCCATGCAGTCTTGAAGAAGTAGTGTTGTCATTCCAACGGAAAGACAGTGCTGACTCTTGACATGTAAACAGGTAATGTGCCACAACAGAGCAAACCCACAGCATAGGGAGTCGAAGTTTTGAAGAATATTGATAGGTAGGTCATCACAGAGTAGACCCACTGTAGTCCTGGTAGAGATGATGGTATTGGTGGGCCACCAGAGGTGCAGACCCACTGCAGTACTTGTAGAGACGGCCAGCAGCCATGTGTTGTGACTGCGCAGGTGCACAATCACCATCGAAGAGTCTTGCGGACGATATAGCAAGTCCATGAACCACCACTTGTGCACTCACAAAAATTTTTTTTTAAATATCCTTAGAACCAGCAATGCTGTTAACCAGTCCCATGCTGAATTATCAACACACGTGCAGACACTAACAGTTACAACTTCTCATCTATTGTGCATTTACTATGACCAACAGAAACGTGTGCAGCGAAATGTAACTTAATTTGAAGAACTGGTGTCTATACAATTATAAATTTACAACATAAGAATACAATTACAAAGGTACAAAATACATCATTAAAGATCATAACAGTACAGATAACATTTGTAGTACCACAGGCTTTACAAAAGAACAGAAATCAACATATACATCAGTATTACAGGAATTATGACATAAGCCAATACATAAAAGGTCAGAATAACTTTTGAAACATCAGCTTCACACTGAGCATTAAAACATAACAAAATAAATAGTGTCTAAACACCTTTACAAAGTAAATAACATATTATAAATGCAAATTATATTTCAGGATAACAGTATTTCTCATCATAGTGAATGTAGCTTAGTACTAGAAAAATTCTACAACATAAATCTTATTAGCTAAACACATAAAGACAGGAAAAACACAAATACACAAGAGTACACAAACACATAGCGGAATAATACAAAAGGAAAGGACAGGATTGGTTTTCAGTGTAACATTTGATACTGCAGTCAACCCAAACTTCATTCCATGGATCGTTCCTCTCATTTCAACATTTGTTACCGCAATAAAAATCATGTCTAGCCCTGTTAAATTAATATTTCTCTTTCTACAATACTCATTTTTGCCCAAATCTTTTTCATATAACTTCTCAATGCATTCTTTCCATATTCTTCATAGTCAGTTTCTTATATAATCTACCCCCTCTTGAAACGTCCCCTTAGAACAATTATAATTGTCTGTGCTTAAACTGACACACAATATTTATTAGCGCAACGCAATCTGACTTTCAATAATCCCTACAAAGAATGGCCCTGGCTAAATTAAGCTATACGTTTCACAAATCACTCATCTCACAAAAATTTTCGTTACTCGAACTACTGCAATACTGCGAGCGCCAATACTGCCAGCTAAATAAAAGATTCTAACTACTGAAGGCACTAACTACTGATAGGCATAGTTAGCAAAAGAAAGATTTTGATAGAGAACAAGCAATGTATTTACCTTAATAGTGTTCAAAAGTAATAATATATAAATAGCAGTTCATGACATCCAGTCTTACAAATGTACTGTCCCTGATGGACACACGTCCAGATCATCCGCTCTCAAAATTCCGCCATCTCTCTCCCCACATCCACCACTGCTGGCGGCTCACCTCCAACTGCGCAACGCTACGCGCTGTTAACAGCCAACTGCCCAACACTACAATAGCGATTATTGCAACAATGCCGACCAGCCTCAGACTGCACACATTACAGCCAGTGGTTTTCATACAGAGGGCTACGTGGCGTTGGCGTTACCAATATAAGAACCTAAACAGCCTACTTACAAACATTCCATGCTGTATAATTGGAATGAAAGTTGGGCGCGAAAATCAGGACCAAAAACAATGTAAACTTCCTATTCGCTTATCTAGCAGAGTGAATGAGTGATGAAAATGAAATTTAGAATGCAATAGATTGACAGCACAAAGGTATGGAATAAAAATTTTATTCCCATATTATTTTCCAGTAACCTACAAATTAGTCAAAAAGATGTTTATTTTCACTATAAGACGAAAGCAGGGTATACTCGATACTTCTCTTACAAATACCCTTTTAAACTAATGCTTCAAAGCCAGTCTCATTCCAGCAACCAATTTAGAGGCCCTCACCCTCCACAGCACAGTGAGTTTGATTTCCAATTTTGCTAACAACAGAGCCTAAGTAGCAAGAAAAATCGCACTGAGAATAATGCTTTCAACTTCGTCATCTTATTTCTTGTTGGTGAAAGGTATTTGGAATCAGTTATGGAAAACAGGGTTTGTATAAATAGAGGAAATGTGAGCTGTATGTGTACTACTAAGGATAAAAGATAATAACTGTCTATGTTACATGTTAATAATTTAAATGTATCGTACTAGATTAATATATGGTTTTGTTATACTGGGGCAATGTATTCGGCGTACTTACATTTGCCACAGTACAGACATTGCACTATCGCATTCACCATGGCTTTCATTTGCCAGAAAACTGCTACATGTGAAGCCAGGCATTGTTTGAATTATTGTACACCTGTTGCTTCTATTTCCCAGCCTTCTTTTGGATCGGGGTTTGGATTTTTGTTTGGTAATTCATTCAGAAGTTTGTATAAATTTTCTCAGATTTAATTCCCAGAGATCAGCAATGCTTCTTTGTATGATAAGTCTCAAAGCAGGGTATATAATGGGACGTTGCAAGTATTGCTTTGATATCTAGTTTCCCGGCGCACTGTCTGATTCGTGCAAACCACGCATCTGCGCGTTAGCGTACTTTTCCGCGAATGTTCACTCACAATAGCAGCCGGAAAATGTCTCCTTGTGAATCGCAGAGGATTCTCGTCATCGTTGCGCCTTCTCCTGCTAGCTTTTTTTTCCGTTCTGTAGCATTTTTTTCTACGATCTCGCTTACGAGAGAAAGATGTAACTTTGCGAGTGCCATGTTTCGTCCTGTTACCGACCGGTGGGCCATTTAGACTGCATAAATCCACGCACTGATCCCACTGAGCTCAGTAACATGTCACAACGGTCAACTGAACCCATATTCTATCTGTAATTTGCAATACATTGCGGTTTCTTTATTTTTTCGCCAGTATTTCTGTCATTCTTCTCTGTTTCAACCATTTGTGCTGTGTGACTTGTGGTCAATACGCACACCTCTCTCCAAACCAAAAAAAAAAAAAATGGCTCTGAGCACTATGGGACTTAACATCTTAGGTTATCAGTTCCGGCCGGCCAGAGCGGCCTTGCGGTTCTAGGCACTACAGTCTGGAGCCGGGCGACCGATACGGTCGCATGTTCGAATCCTGCCTCGGGCATGGATGTGTGTGATGTCCTTAGGTTAGTTAGGTTTAATTAGTTCTAAGTTCTAGGCGACTGATGACCTCAGAAGTTAAGTCGCATAGTGCTCAGAGCCATTTGAACAATTTTTTTCATCAGTCCCCTAGAACTTAGGACTACTTAAACCTAACTAACCTAAGGACATCACACACATCCATGCCCTGGGCAGGATTCGAACCTGCGACCGCATCGGTCGCGCCGTTCCAGACTGAAGCGTCTAGAGCCGCTCGACCACACCGTCCGGCTCTCTCTTATAGCACCACTTGATAGCAAGGATTTTGTCAGTGGACAGTTTCTCCTCGTTTTAATTTCTTCTGCAGTTTTGGAATTTTACATCTATTCTCACGATCAGTTCCGTATGCTGCCCCGGCGGAGGTTCGAGTCCTCCCACGGGCATGGGTGAGTGTTCTTGTCTCACAAGATTTCACACACATTTTGAACAGTTCCGTATGCTGCTGTTCCATGTTTGTGAATCCAGAGTAACAGGTCCGGGCTCGAGTACCAGTTATCGACATATAGAATACGACCCTGTTCCAAATACGGTCCCATAAGAGTTGTCACTACAACGTCACTTTTCCCTAAATTTTAGAATCCAATTTGTGTTGTTGCGCCTGTATATGCAATAAAATTCTAAATGTACCCACTCTGACAGTCACATAGTACAAATGTCTTTATTCCGAATCTAACTTCTTAAAAGGTAATTGTCTTCTGAACAGCAAGAGGCTTTCAGCTATACAAAACCTGTGATTTGGAAGAAATTAATTACGAAGCGTCTTACGTACTTTGTCAACACTCGTCCTAATTTTAAATAGACTGTCGCCCCCGGTACTCGCAGAGTTATCACTGAAATGTAGCACTCTCAGAAGTAGACTAAATCGGTCTCGGGACATAATTACACTCAAAACTGGTGTGTTCAAAAGTGTATCTATGGACCAATAAACACTTAATTTTAACTTCTTAACTTGCGCCATTAGAAGGCAAATAGTAACAAAACAATTCATTTCCTCAGATCCAGTGTCTTTCCACTTTGACAGCCAAGAATTCACGGATTCGATAGTATGTTCTCTGGTGCAAACGAAAAAAGATTTGTTCCGCCTGCAATAAATTGCCACAGTTCTTCAGACGTAAATATCACAAGTAGATGAAAGAATGGTTGGGTCAGTATCTAGTTGACACTTGTATCCTGAGGTCGAGTCATCAAAGGAATCATACAACGGCCGGAAATCGGTTTCCTTCCAGTCAAACGAGTCATTTAAGCACGCTCTTTTCCGAAGTGTTTCACTGTTACTTCTTGATTCCTCGGATTCAGAGGAATTGCTGACTATAATCCTTGCTCTCCCCTCTGATGTACAGGGCTGAGGACTACAGCTTCGAGATTCTGTTGAAGATTCATCACTGCTGGCAACATCAGGTAATTCACACTCACTGTCGCTCCTAGTGAGCATATCAAGGATATTATTATCTGTGTAACCACGGCGACGTGATGTATCTCCCGTAGAGAGCAAGAAAACTGACGCATACACGACAAGCGAAGTCGAATTTTGCAAAGAAGGAGCACAGCAACGAACATATACGCACTCCGGAACTATACAGTCAGACCACTGAACAGCTCATGGAAAAGCAGGGCGGAAAGATGGCTCTGCGTGTTTTCACGTCTGTCGCGCTCAAGTAGCTGTGATTCAGCGCGCCTAGACTCGTCCCTAGCGGTGTAAAGGCTAAGGTTCGAATGAGCAGTTGCCAGCGGGCTCGTGCACATGCGCAGAGCTGAATTCGCATATGAACAGTGCCTTCCTCCCGCTTCTGGCTACTTGAAGCGTGGCTGTTTGCTGTATGGGCAGTAGCAGCAGGTAGCCAGATGCTACAAGGAAAAATTATTCTGGCACGCCCAAGCTGCTAGATTCGCGCATTCGCAGAGCAAGCTGAGTTATAGTGGGGGGGGGGGGGGGAAATCCTTCACCACGTGACCCGTGTATATGTTTCGTGTCTTCGAAATATTGCTGCTATCTTCGTTTACAGTTCCCACGTCAAATTAAATCAAAATAGATTTCTGGGGCCGGGAGCCATCAAGTGAATTAATATGCATTCTCATAACCATGAAATACCAAAATAAGTTAGTAGTTTCAATTTTCTGATTTTATATTATTTCCACCTAGTAATCAACCATTAATGTCTTAATGAAGCTATTTCTGTCTGTTTTGTAGAGAAATTTTCTTCTATTAATTTAGTTTATTTGGAACGAAGTATTTCATTCCGCACTATTGGCTACTTTCAACTTCGTTCAATTTCATGTGCAAATTTTCGTTTTCTGGGACGAATGACATTATACCATAATAAAGAACCAAAGATGAGAATACAATACTGGACCTCTGAGAAAATTGGTATCACGAAAACCACATGAAAAGCTGAATATCAAGTACTTCAGAGTGTATCTGGATATAAAAATGTGCAATTAGAGCGGAATGAAGCATTTTACTGTGGCTTATGAAATTCCCATGCTTGCCGGAGTAGTCCCTGATGTCCTGTTCCTTTTATGACACTGTAAGATCTCTTAATGCTATATACGTACAAACATACGCAAACATTTACCTGGAGCTGACTGCCGGCTGCGGTGGTCTAGCGGTTCTAGGCGCTCAGTCCGGAACCGCGCGACGGCTGCGGTCGCAGGTTCCAATCCTGCCTCGGGCATGGATGTGTGTGATGTCCTTAGGTTAGTTAGGTTTAAGTAGTTCTAAGTTCTAGGGGACTGATGACCACAGATGTTAAGTCCCATAGCGCTCAGAGCCATTTGAACCATTTTTTGAAGCTGACTAAGAAGGCATATTTGGTCAGTAGTTTTGAATTAAATATTTGTTTCAAATATAATGACAGCTGTAGCAGAATTTTACAAATCTGCCTTCTGCGAAAGTGTTTTTCGATCACAAGGCACTTGTCTAGTACTTCCTCTAGGCCTGAAGTTGTTTCTTAAATTTGTGTTTACGTCTTAAATTTATAGAATGACATTCTATGGTAAATTGTAGACGTGTTTTATCGTTTTAACTCCGTACATGGTTTCATATTTAATCCTAGACTAAAATATAAACTGTCAGTTGTACGGTTTCTTTGCCTCGCAGACCACCTTGTTAATTTTTTGCACATTTTGAAATAGTCGTGAAATTTATTGTCCTTTTTTCCGGTGTAAGCTACACAAGAAACTTTTTTTTCCCAAGAAATTTGTGTTGCAACCTAGTAGCTTTTTGCAGTGCTGTGTAGATGTAAACCTCTTGGCAATGCTACATAACAATATTGCAGAGTACGAATTTAATAAAAAAATCTGTCAAATTCACCCCATAGCCAAATGTCATGCTACTTCGAGCTGTGGAGTCTAATTTTGAAATCATATTTTGCCAAGAACTGCTTCCTTATTTGCATCCTTTATTTAGGTAGGATACTATAAAAGAATTGCTCTAAGTACAACTCTGTATGTCCTCTCAACAACATGCCGCAGGGCTGCACATGGTCACGTGATGCCCCACCACGAAATTCCACCAGAAATTCGACGAAAATCCTATGAGCAGAGCAAGCACCAAGCACGGGCTGCCTACGTCATCGTAGCTGCGAATGTGCAGTACAGCCTGTTGCCTGGTGCTGTCTGGTAATTGCTGAAATGAACCCCTGGTGGCACTATTCGCGTCAACATGTCCTTATCGCTGTAGGGAAAACCTAAGGGCCGAGCTTAACCCCGTCTGGCGCGCCAGGGCAACGGCGAGGCATGACGGGTTAACACGACCCCAGCAGTCAAAGGGTTAACGAGTTGGTAGGTAAATTTGAAAGACGGTACGTTTTGCAAAATACATAAATAATTTATTAATTTACATACAAGAAGTTTTAACATAACAGAATGTGACTAAGTGCCCCACCGGGGCGTTGGCGCCGCGGCGACGATCAGTAGCCGCCTCCCAGGTACTTGCCACCGCTGTAGCCGCCCCCGACGTACTTGCCGCCTCCATAGCCGGCGTCACCTCCGCCGCTAGCGTGTGCGTAGCTCTGACCGCCTCCCGCCTGCTCCTCGGCGCCGTACTGTTCGTCGTGCCCGTGGTACGCCTTCTCGCCGTGTGCGGCATCGTGTCCGCTAGCTGCGTCGCTGTGGGCGCCCTAAGTGGAAGGGATGGTCACGATAACTCACAGATAGTCACATTGGTGTTCACTGTTCGTATTTATATTGTGTATAGATATTGTGAAAGGCATGTGGTTATTGTAGGTAGTCAACATTATCCAAAACAGTTACAATAAAGTGGTCATAGTTATCTGGTCAGTGACAGCTGGGATTCAGCATACCTAGTAAGTACATACTGTGTAACTCCATTGTTCTTTGCACAATTTCTACAAGCTATATCCATTGTAACGTGCATCCTGCGTTTAAAAATTGTCCCGCTCTACAGTTTTGACCCTCTCACTCTTTACTCCCAAAACGCCCCTTAATTTTTCCCATCAGCTTATTCATTCTTTTAGTCAAGTTATTGCATAAAACTCGATTATCCATAATTCGGTTCTATGCCTCTTTCTTAACCATCTAACCTAACCACACAATTTTGTACTTTTATCTGTAGCATCACTTTTTTCTAATCTGCACTGTGTAACGTCCACATTTAGCTTCCATATGAAGGTAGTCTCCAGACACATGCTCTTAGAAAAAACTTGCTGTTACTTGCTATTAATGTATTTCTCTTCTTCAGATAAGCTTTTACAGACAGCGAACTATAACATTAGCAAAAATAAACTCTCCACATTTAATTTATAGTTCCCAACGTAGTAGGAACGGGGTGTCGGAGGAGTAGTTGTATGAATCGAATTTAAATCCAGAGAGGGCCTTCATGTATGTCAAAAGCAGTGCTATACACCATTAAAAATAGTTAAATGAGGGCAAGCGACGGCTAAATATTTTAGAATATGAAGCTGGGTTTTTATGTATTTGGCAGGCCATGAGATTACGAAATGGATTTTTATCAAACCAAAGCAAAATGTGGTACTTACGAACGCTTTCAGCTGTCATGAATTCTTTTTGGGAATTCAAACCTAGTCTTTGTTGCGAAAAACGTCCAAAGCCAAAGCATTTCGCATGACTTGTTACGAACCTTGACACTAGTTTACGAAATTAAAGAGATGTCTTACCAGAGTACAGCACGAATTAGAGGGAAAATATTGACCGTTAAGGTGGATGAACAAATGAAAGCGTATTTTTCTGAGAGAAAAGGTAATCATTCTGAAAGTACTGAGCTGAAAGTACAGAGCTACTTTGCCCTATGTCGGATGGGACAAAGGACAGCAATTTTGGGGCTGAAATATGTAATCATCCATCCGCGATGGATATTCAAGACGTCTTTCTAGCATCAGTGCCTCTTCTTTAAGTGGTCAGCAGTTTTATTTTAGTTCATGAGTGTAGGTTGAGTCTATTCCAGTCCCACTCTACTCCAACACTTCTACGAACATATCATCTTTGCATTTGCCCAGGATAGAATTTCTATCCTTCATGTCGTAGCCAGACACACTGTTCAACCTACGATATGCGACTAAACAGGGCGAGAAGTACGAGTTTTAGTAATATTCACCATAAACCGTGTAACGTTATGCGTCATAAGTAATAGGTGTCCCAAACAATGGGTACAAGAGGGGATGTCAGTATCAAATCTAAGATAAGTGGTCTAAAATAATATTTTGATCCAAATGTGAATGTATGAAGTCTTGCACAATTGATAAATTTCTTCCGGATTTTGCAAAATGCATTCTGCTGATTCCAAGATAAACAGTGTGCAAAATATCAATTTCCAACGTTTGCAGAAGTTCAAAAAAAGAGATTCGGCACTACGCTCTGCTCCATTACGTTTCATATAACCTTAATGTCATTCATTCAAATGAATGTATGCATAAATTCCGTCCTTATAACTTCACATTATGCACAATATTTCGGAACACGTGGATCCATCTTCAGGTGTTATGATTTGGATCTATGTTATGATTCTCCGAAGTTACGCTACGGTGAAACGCCGACAGAGAATGATAATGTTATCAATTATCAGCTATTTTATGATAGTTTTAGATTTTTTGTAAATAACTGCGTTTATATTAACATTAGAAACCAGGGAACACATAAAATTATGCCTCTGGACGCTCCATAAACAGCATCAGCTGAAGATTTGTGGAAGATAAAACGTCATTGTGCATAGTTCCAAGTTGTTTGCTGCTACAAGCGTACCTTACGTGACGATATCTGCACGTAAAATTTAGAACTGAGGTCGAAGACATGGGAAATGATTTTCAGTAATTGCTATTACTGCGAGAATGCTGGTGTCTTACATCATTATAAAACCGATAGCGGCTCCGTCCAGTTCTATAGTGCTATCAATCAGGTGTGTCAGACCTGGGGAAGATCACATAGAACCGACAAGTGTGTCAGTGAAAATGGTGGTTTGCAATTGGGAGCGAACCTTGGAAACGAATGAGATATACTACAAAACAGCTTTTTCATAAGAGAAATCCTGCTCAAAGCCGCAGAATTTGAAGCTGAGTTCTGGAACCATCAAGTTAATAATGCAGATGTGCCTGTCGCCGTCTAAACATTCAAAATCTGGTAATGATATTTCCACTACTACTGTTACAACCACCTTCGGTTACCTCATGAAATAACTTGTTTCTAAGCCTTTGGCATGTACTGAACCCAGTGAAGGACTATCTGCAACGACCGTTGTGACCGAGCGGTTCTAGGCGCTTCATTCTGGAACCGCGCGACCGCTACGGCATGGGCACAGATGTGTGTGATGTCTTTAGGTTAGTTAGGTTTATGTAGTTCTAAGTTCTAGGGCACTGACGACCTCAGGTGTTAAGTCCCATAGTGCTCAGAGCCATTTGAATCATTTTTGACTATCTGCAATTTCACGTGGCGAAATACTATGCGAAGTGAATCTTCCTGGCAGATTAAAACTGTGTACCGGACCGAGACTCGAACTCGGGACCTTCACCTTTCGCGGGCAAGTGTTCTACCAACTGAGCTACCCAAGCACGACTCAAGCCCCGTCCTCACAGTTTTACTTCCGGAGTTCGAGTCTCGGTCCGGCACACAGTTTTAACCTGCCTGGAAGTTTCATATCATCGCACACTCCGCTACAGAGTGAAAATCTCATTCCACTATGAAAAGTGTTTCAATTATTCTTGGTGTAAGTCCTTGGAGGAGAGTTGTGCCTGGGTAATAAACTGAGTGGACAGTGTATGTGCTTGGGTGTCATAATATTGTGATATGTACCTCTTGTGGTCTTTCAGTGTAAGGAGTTGCCACGCAATGACACAAACAGTAAATAGAGGACGTACCTTTGAGTAGGCACCCTTCTCGCCCTTCTCGTTCTCGGCGTGGCCGCCCTCGAACTGGCCGCCCTTCTTGTAGCCGCCGTGGCTGACGGCCTGCTTGGCTTCGAAGGCGCCGTCCTTGCTGTGGTGGCCGCTCTGGTGGGCGTCATCGTAGAACTCGTGGTCCTTCTTGTACTCGTCCTTGTGGTACACATTGTGGAAGCCGCTGGTCTTGTGGCCCTTGCGGTGGCTGCCCTCCTCCCCGAAGCTGGCGCTCTTGAAGCCCTTGGCTCCCTGCTGCTGGGCACCGTAGTGCGCCGCCTCGTCGTGGTGGGCCTGGGTTCAAAACAGCCACGCTCAGCCACGTATCTCTCGCGTACCAACGTGCTGGTATGATTCCAAAGAAAGTCCTAATACACACGCTATTACTGAATTGTCCCATTCATAACAAGGATAGCTTTTGATTCTGCCTTACTGAAAAAAGCAGTCGCACGATATCTTTGTTTAAATAACATGATTCCCTTCTTAATGCTAAAGGATGAGATTAAAAAAACTGGTACATCTTGAAGTCTGGTCTAGTAGCCATCCTCCACCTTCCGAAGTACAGCCGTGCGTCCCGTAAATCAGTGCAGTAACTTCGCACAGATTAACAAAAATCGTTAGTAACTGATGTAGAGGCATGAAAACTATAACCTGGTTTATTGGTCAACTTCCATTTGTCATGGTGCACAACAATTTTTACACCACGACCACAGTACACTAAACCACCGAACATAGGCAACCAAAATATAGTCACGCTGTTAAACACCGAAGTAACAGCAGATTGAAACTGACTCTGTACGAATGACGTCTGTATTTAATGTCAGCTAAGGGAGTAGCAAAGGCTCGTAGTTTTGGAGGATGTTGAGAAAGTACCTGACTATACCGAAAACCAATAACTACTAAATAAAAGGAAGTATAAAGGACGTTGTTTACATACCATATAACCTTAAACGCTATATATGATGACACTATTTAAAAGAACCGCTGCCGCACTGAGCTTTATCTCCACTATTCGTTATTAGTTATTGTGTAACAGGTGGAACGACGTCCAAAAAATAAAACTGATTTAATATCATACAAGGAACTACGAACAGTGAAAAGGAATCGCCAAGAATATTTGTTCCTTACAGAATATTACATCGAAGTAATGATTCATGTTGTGAATAAAACCCAAGAAGTATATCGTTAAAGAATTGCTAGGAGATTTTTAAAGTCGGACCACAGGATGCAACAACACAGATGGCCCTAAACGTAGTGTCAGTAAGAAGTTATAATCTAATATTCAGTTCTGTAGCATGCTAATCAAAATTCATAGCAATCAAAATGTGTTCCCTGAAAAATGTCGTACTAAGTCTACAAGCGATTTTTGTGAATAGCGCAGCAGATACAGAAGTAGAGATGTAACAGATATTTATGAAAATCGGGAGAGTTCCGTACTGCATACTGCATTAAGTTATTTCGATTACTGTTCCACACAGACGTACGCGCATCTTTCCTAATCAAAGTCGGTGATCCGGCGTTTAAAAGTGAACCGAAAATTCTCTCATATGCGCTTATTGCAAATGAGTAATTTTTTTTTATTTTTTATTTTGACTGACTACCATACAGAATGGTCTTTCCGATGTGCAAGTTTCTCCTTTCGTGCTCTTGACACCACTAACTTTCTTGAATTACCCATAAACTCTTATCGTGTACACAAGTTTTGTGTGTGTGTTTTTGAGCTTTAGTAACGTTTCACTGACTGAAAACTCTTACACTTTAATCGGTCGCTTCAAGTGATAGGTTTGACAAATCTTTCTGAATACATACTCAGGAAGTCTACTGAAAACAACGCAATAATTTCTCATTGCACCTTTTAACTAACAACTCACTGTGCATTTGCTAACCTAATGGCAATTAAAGTTTCATTCTCGTTATTAAAAGTGTATGGTAATAAAGTAAACTTCAAGGCACCACATCTCAAAGTCGAATACCAACCGTGAATTAGTTGCTTTAACAAGCAGTTGCCTCTAAACTAATCATTTCTTCTTATGTGCAACAGACAGTGAAATTAAAAATGTAGATAGTATAATTCAGCTGCAGAAAATATTTTTCTATTGTAAGTTATTAATCGAAACTTCCATTTTTGTCACAATGAAACCTCATTTTCTGGTAAGAAACAGTGAATTTACCATGTATACAGACCTACGTTCTTGAAGGAATAATTTCGGTTATACTACAACAGGTAGTTGTATTAAAATCATCCCTTGTGTAGATAATATTCTCTCATAGGAGAGAGCACATCCAGCGTGGAAGACGCTTGTAGAGATCCAAGAAACCGAATTGTTAAACAATGAAATCTTCAGACGTGCAATTTACAGGATTAGCAAACAGATAAATGCACGCGTCCCATCGTAAGGTAAATGAAGAGAGAAATGTATTCATACATCGACCCAGAGAACGAGAATAAATTCAGGTAAAATATGTGCAGAAATATAAGTACATTGTGCATAATATCTGTAACACCCATGAGAACGTCACGTCAGTCCTACGTGACACAACCTCTAGCTTTGAAATTGGCCTCATTTCTGCGAGGAAGAGATCCCACGTGCCTCCTCAGGCATTCCATATTCAGCTCAAGCCGCTCATTTAAAATTAGGTGACGTAAAGCTACAAACTGCGGAGTTGCAGATGTCTGGGTTTCACTTACTGATCCAAATAGCCTGTGACATTTTGTGTTGGACTAAGATCGTGTTACTTGGCAGGTCTTGGTAGAGTTCAATTAAGACAGGTACTGATGCATACATGTACAGTATTCTAGGATGAGTAGGATCAGTTTTTTAATTCTCAGTAGGTGTCTGTTGCACGTGGAAAGTAAGTTCAGAAACGGTGTATTTATGGCAGTCTACCCATTCCTAAAGAAAGGTGACAGGACAATAGTAAATAACAACAAAGGTATCTTTGTTTTTCAAGTACCGTAAAAGATATTGCCTCCAAGTTTACTTTAAAAAATCCGAACACAGCTCTAACAGAAGATCAGCGAATACCAAACCAAGTTTCTTCCAGGGTGCTCGTGAAAAACATGTTCCATTTAGTAACAGTATTGAAATATTATTCAATCCGCAACAGCCTAATCTTCGGTATTTTCTTCGACTGCAGGAAAGCATATCACTCGACTGACTTACAGCCTCTTCTTGACTTCCTAGAAGGGCAGGGAATAGATTCAAAGATAGTGTACCTCATAAAGGAAACACTCAGGACGCAAGGTTAAGTAAAATTTGTGGGAGAGATGACAGAGCACTTTTCAATTAAAAACGATGTTAGGCTAATGATGCGGACTGCCATCACTCCAACCTCATCCTAGACAAGATAATTAGGGAAGCCAACTTCGGCGAGTTGACTTTAAGAGCACTTGCATTAACCTCGAAGTACACGCAGATCAAGAGGTCAGGCCCTTAAAGTATCTTGGTGGGATTGATCTAGAAAAGGAAGCACGGAGATTTAGATTACAGTAACTCAAGAGAGCGTACGGGGGAACGCATGACATCTACGAGAAGCAATGCATGTCAAAATATACAGAGGTTACGCACTACAGTACGGTGATCAAAGTTGAAGCTGTACGTGCAGCCGAAACTTTAATTCTTAACAGAAAAGGCGACCTCGAAAAAAATCTCAAAGGAAGAACCAAAGATTATGATGAAAATTATTGGACCAAAATAACTGAGGACATATACTGCCTGAAATCCCGTAAAGTAACAGAGAAATTACCGAACCTGGCTGCAGACACTAGGCTCACATTTTGAGGACATGTTCAGAGAGTGCCAACAATGAGACTTGCACACAAAGTTTTGACGCATGTCGGAAAATTAGAGGATATATCATGGGTTCAGCAGCTAGATGAGAATGACCTCGACAGACCGCAGATAGAGGCAGAGAAAGTTGTAGACGAGGATCTGTTGTGTCAAAAGATAAACTGGTGGGTCGTACAGCAAAAGAATGAGGTGAAAATATATAAGAGTCATATGGAATACAAGGGGAATGAATGCATTGAGTTTTCCAATAGGCTCTCTAAGCCAAAAATTACTACAAAATAATTTAGAAAATAATGATAATGGTGGTTTAGACTTACCTTCTTCTCGCCAGCTCCTTCGCTGTAGTGCCCCTTATCGGCTTCGGCTGCGTGGACGCCCTTCTCGCCTTTGTCGAATGACTCCTGCACCTTGTAGCCCTTGTCCCCCTTGCCGCCCTTGGCAGCGTGGTGACCCTCGGCGTAGGACTCACCGCCACCCTTCTTGTAGCCGGAGTCCTGGTAGCCGCCGCCCTGCGACCCGTAGTACTCGGCGCCCTTGTGGCCGCCAGCGCCGCCCCCGCCGTGACCCAGGTCCTCCAGAGCTGCACTGTGCTCCAGACCTCCGTCGTAGTCGATGTGTCCGATGCCTTCGCCGCCCACGTATCCCAACCCAGCGCCGGCGCCGAGGCCGCCTCCGTGTCCGAGGGCGCCGAAGCCCTTAGGCAGCACCAGCTTGCTCAGCCCCAGCCCACCTGCCGCATAGTACTTGCCGAATCCAGGCCCGTAGTACTTGCCGTAGCCGGCTCCGCCGCCGAGTCCCACGCCGCCTTCCACGCCTTCGGAACCGTAGTCCGCGTAGTGGTCGTAGTAGGCGCTGCCATCGCCGTCGGCGTCGCCGAGCTTCACCACCTGCACTGGCCCCTTGCCGTCGGACTGGTATATGTACCCTGTGGCCGAGGAGTCGAGGTCCTTGCTGGCGGAGCGCATCATGTACATCTTTCCGCGGATGTCCTGCGCAGGATCCGGACTGGCGCCAGCCCACGCCGCTGGCAGCAGGCACGCCAACACCAGAAGACGGCTCGTCGGTCTCGGGGCCATCGCTAGAAGAACTATCTGTGTGTGTTCGCCGAGTGCTACCTGCACCGAACTGTGCTGATAGCCTGCAGTCCCACACCTTTTATACACCGGCCGGCTGTATCTTTTCCAGAACCTTCGGATACCGATACATGGACACGTTAGGCAAACGGCCTCCGCGATCGTGCGCTCGTGCCGAAACGGTCCACTGGTTCTACAGCCGTGAATGTCAAAATACCCGAGCACGTGGGAAGCCCCCTTTTTGCCTCCATTTTCTCGTCCGCTGTCTTGGCTAACTATATCGCTCGAGGACACGGCCCTGCGGGCGTCTCTCTCGCAACGACTTCCCCCGACGGCTCCGCCGAGTGGTGGGGAGGGACTATGTCGGCAGCTCCAAGTTCCATTGCACTTTGTAAAGCCAACGGAATTCCGTCTCCTGTTAGGAATCGGTCGCGCTTGCGGTGCGGTGCCGAAAGCGTGAAAAAAGCACAAATCAGGTCGGGGAACCGCGCTGCGTGATTACGACGTGCTGCGTTGCTGTAGTGCTTGCCTGCTTGCGTACGCACTGGTATGCGTTCACGCATGGGTTGTGTGGTGTGTTTGTGGGTGTGTGAGTGGTAGGGCCATCGGTAAAATAGCGACGTATCGTTGTTTCCCAAAAGGACATCGACACACAGATATCGGCGACGTATTTTCCCCAATATATCTATATATCGGTACCTAAATGACAGTAGTGCCAATACTTTTATTTTATATTACTTTTTTCAGCAAATACATTTTTCGGTAAATACATGACATCGTTCTATTGATATTGTAGCAAGTGCTAACTACTTTTTGAGATCCCATCACGTCCAGTTTTTCTCTTCGACAGTGTGAATCAAGTGTTGGTGGCACAAAGGAGAAGTCTGCCTGCGCTGGGGGGTGACGGTGTGGATGGGATTACAAGACTTCCGATGTGGAGAAATAGCAAATCAGTGACGATAAAAAAAATCTTTTAACGCTCCTACTGTGCTATTTTTTCATATCGACGTTCTTAAAAACTGATGCTGGAAAGGATGGCCATAATCTGAATGACAAGATTGGTTTTTGCGGTAGGTGGAGTCGTATGAGGGAATATGCTGACGTAATTGGCGCTCGCCGCTACCAACAGAAACTGCAACCTTTACCTCCACCACACAGTTTTGACTGCCAGATCGCTCGCATTTGCAGAAAGACAAACCTGCTATGTGACGAAACCGAGCGGTGGACCCATCGGACACCTTTTATTGTGCCAATTAAATACAGTTACCACTGTTAGCGAAGTGGTTATCGGTACGCTTGAACTACCAACGTTTTATTTTCCTTTCAGTTCTTGCTCTGAGGGAGATAGACAGGCAGTTAGCTTGTTGATGTACAGAATATCTAATAACAAATGGTTCAAATGGCTCTGAGTACTATGGGACTTAACTGCTGAGGTCATCATGGAACTTAGAACTACTCGTACCTAACTAACCTAAGACATCACACACATCCATGCCCGAGGCAGGATTCGAACCTGTGACTGCAGCGGTCGCGCGGTTCAAGACTGTAGCGCCTAGAACCGCTCGGCCAAATCCGGCCGGCCATCTAATAACAAATCAGTACTTAAATGTACATATCTGAAATCGGCAGTATATTTATAATGTGCAGCCGATATTCTTTTAGGTCTATAGGTCGATATTGTATCGTCGATACCTATATGTATCGATCTTGTAACATATAGGGAGTTTTTGATAACGTCCTTCTTAAATATTGATATATCGGATCCCAGATATTTTTAAAAGTATCAACAGTCCTAGTAGGTGGGAGTGAATGCGAGCGATCTGGTATTTCCGAATATGAGTGCCATGATCCGGGAGACTAGAACTTCGCTGTTCAGGAAAAGTCTAGAGAGTGTCTACAAATACCCCCACCCGAATTACACTTTTGTCCTTTAAGCAGATGACTGCGTGTGTATACTTTCGCAGACGTGTCTCTTAGGCCTTAGGGTACGTGAAATGGGTGAGAATTTTCAGTCTCATTTAACTCTTCATCTGAATCTGCTTATCCAAAGATTTACATTTTTATCGGTTACTGTATGTAAAAAACTACAGATGACGTAAAAGAACGGACCCAGCAAATTCCACAACAAAGTTCTTAACATCGGTCGGCTGCAGAATTTTAAATTTATTCCAAGTTCTCTTGAAATGAATTTTCCTGAGGAAGAAAAGCTTCTGTCCACAAATAATTACCGATTTAGAAAGAATCGCCCTCACACTGTCACGTCGATTGGTTATCTAGGCGTAACATTGTAAAGCGATGTAAAATGAAGCGAACACGAAAGGTTGGTAGTCTGTTTATTCGGAAAATTTTAGAAGCGTGGATCATCTACAAACGAGAACGCCTGTAGAACACTAGTACGACACATTCTCGAGTACTACCTGAATGTTTGGTATTCCCAGCTTGTCGGATTAAAGGAAGACAGAGAAGCAATTCAGAAAAGTGCAAGATTTTTTACCTGTAGTTCCGATCAACATGCAAGTATTGACGGGACGCTTCGTCAACCCGAATTTGAATCCCTGGAAAGGAGAGGACTTTACTTTCGAGAAACGGTGTTGGGAATCAGAGGACCGGCATTTGTGGCAGAATGCAGCACGATCTCAGTACCGCAGATGTACATTTCGCTTGAGGACCACCAGGACAAATTTAGAGAAGTTGGGATTCGTACGGAGGTATTTACTCGTTGTCCCTCGTCCTGTTTGCGAGTGGGAGAGGAAAGGAAATGAGCTGTAGTGGTACAAGGTACCCTCCACTACTCACCGTACTGTTGCTTGCGGAGTAGTATGTGGATGTAGGTACAGGTGTAGATGTGAGTAGAAATGAGAAAACTTCTTATTACACACGACTAAATTGTGTCGTATATGACTCCGTATGAGTAACTGGTACAGAAACCAAAGTAAGAGAACAGATTTGTGTAATGGCAAAACGGCGAATCTGATAGAGTGTACCATTGAAGCGTCTTTAGAAAACATTTTACATGTAGTCATTAACTTAAAAAACTTCTTTTGAATAAAAGTGCTTGCGGATTAAGGTCGTTGATATATACTTTCCTGTCTTTAAACGGTTCTTTTTGTCATCACTCTGTCATTTGGGCAACTACGATTATAATTTGCCTTTTTAAAAATTTTGCAACAAAAATGGACTAACACCCATTAACTTCACATTACTGTATTACTGCAATATGCCTCAGTAACGTGTTGCGTCTTCTTGCAAAGTTGGAGTACTGGTTGAAAGGGCAGTTTCGGGCAGGTTACGGAGTACACTTACTGAATAGGTGAAGCCGTAGATGTTCACAATAGAGGAAAAGAACAGGAAATTGTCCCTCGCCCCTCCTCCACCTAGGGATCTGATGACATAAATTTTATATGCATTACAAAACAGTCACGTTTTAGTACTACTGCACGAGTACTAGATCGCAGGTATGTCATTTCCGAGGACGATGAGAAAAACTATAGTTTTTATTTGGTCGTATCTTATGCTGATTCCTTGGTGCCGCAGCCATTTCGGTGCTGCTGAACGGTCGAAACGGATCCAAACCTTTACAAAAATTTGCTGAAATAGCCTTTGCTCTATCGTTTATTAGCACAACATCTATCTAGCTGTAGGAAAGATCTGTCAGATAGCCTGACTCACCGATTTCGGTGACGATTATCAGCGCAATATAAATAAACACGGATTCGGTCATTCATGTCCCACTTCCGAACGCAGTTCCCGTAAGGGTGTACATTCCCCTTACTGCACAACTTCATAATGACAGTAAAATACGATAAGTCCGTGGGCAAAGAGCATCCGCGAGTGTACACACGCACCCCTACACATCTCAAAAATCTTAGGAGAATGCTGACAGGTGACGTCGTTTCGACAGGGGTGGCCTTGCGGCGTACCCACAAGGTCTGGGGCGACTTGACACGGTTCGCGCGGCTCACGCTGTCGTAGGTTCGAGTCCTTAGTGTAAGTGAGTTTTAGTTACATTAAGTAGAATGTAAGCCTAAGGACCGATGACCTCAGCAATTTAAAAATTTGCTTTCAAGAAAAACTCCACAAAGATACCACTCACACACCGTGCGAACACTAACGCTATCACAAACCAGAGATGACCAACGTCAGACGATATCAATAGTGAAATTAATAATCAACGGGTGAGATAGCATAATCTTTCTTCCCCTGTCTTTTAAGATAGAACAGGATTCCACGCAGAATTTAAACAAAAACCATCGTATCTATTAATAAGGATGCTTGACAATTTATATTGAACAGTTGTGCTAATAAAGCATATCCCAGTAGGTGGAAATACATGCCAGAATGCCAGAATCTACAAGTTATTATCTTCAATAGAATGACTGGTACCAAGACAATGTTCTGCAATGGCGAATTTTGTGATTATTGTAAGCATGTGAGCCGCTTATGCTCAATGCACTGGTAGTAGCTCTCGTTGTCGCTATAAACCTAAGTTGATGGAACAGTATGACATGCCGGCTGCCCCGCAGACGTATGAGCGAACCGCACCGCCAAATCAGTGAGATTGAGAGAGTGTGCCTCATTGGCATGAGAGAATGTGATGCATCCGTCCAGGAAACTGCTGCTCCTTTGAAACAAAGCCATTCGGTAGTACAACGGGTGTGTGCAGAATGTTACACGGAACGCCGTCGAACACGAAGAGATGGGTCAGGTTTCACTACCCAGATCTCCCTCCGAGATCGCCGCCTCATCCGAATGGCCTTGCAGGACAGATCTGTGTCCTCCTCGGCTCTGTCGCAACAACGGAACATTGTAACCAATCGCACACTGTCAGGGATGACAGTCCGCCGCCGTTTCTTGCGACATGGTTACGTGCGCGTCGTCCGCTTTCCTGCCTACCTTTGACGAATGTGCAGAAACATGCTAGACGCCAGTGGTGTACGCAATGACACCGCTTGGGTCAGAAAAGGCATCCCATACGGTTTGAGATGAATCCACGTCCTGCTTGTTTGAAAATGATGGCCCCACTTCAGTTCACTGTAACAGGGGGAGTGGCATCATAGTGACTGCGTTCGCAGAAGAGGTATAGCGCCAGCTCAAGACATGGTACGGGATGCTATTGGGTACATCCATATATCTCAGCTTGTTCCTTCCCAGGGCAGTGTGACCAGTATGACGTACGTAAATGACATCCTGCGACCCACAGCCATCACGTTTCTGCACAACGCCCCAGACGTCATTTTTCAGCAAGATAATGCTAGGTCACATGTTGCTGCACGAACACGTTTCTTATTGGTGTTGCAGGATGTTAGTCTTTTGTCCTGGCCCGCCAGTTTATCAAACCGTCGTCAATTTAAAATGTGTGAGATATGGTGAAACAGTGGGTGCAAGGCTAGATCCAATGCTGACCACCACAAATGAACTTTGGAACCAGATGAATGCAGTACGGAGGGAATACCACAGGACGCCATTCCCGCCATATAAGCGTCGATGCCATCCCGCATGGAACAATTCATCAGGGCCTATGGCGTACCCTGAGCCTAGTGGGCAACAGGACACATGCTGAATACAGGTGATGAAATGCTGATCATTTCTGCAGAACATAGTATTATATGAACGTCTTGTCTGCAGTCGTTCAAGGTGTTCTGTCTTTTCTGAACCAGAGTGTATATTAGTTCGCAAGTTTGCTAAAAAATCTTCGGTATGGTACACCTGAAGCCACCCATAATATTCAGACCATTGTCTGACTAGCGTGCTTTCTGTCAGGTAGGAATCTGTCAGGGGAGTTTCCTTAAAATCCCGTGTTATTGAACTTTTCTTAAATTCCCGCATTATGGAGTTTTCTATTCGCTTTATTCGCGGATGAAGCGTACAACTAAGCCACCGTGCGTGCTGTTATTATTGTACCTTTATCTAATTTGTGAAGTAGGTTACAGTGTTTTGGTGATTAGTCGTCTTCACCATTCGACAAAATTATAATCTTAAATATTACACACTCTTTTTGATACATAAAAGGTATGCATCATTGTCTTTCAAAAAGGTCGAAAATGATTTTTCCAGGGTCACTGTTTCTCTATTGGTACGATCTGTTTCGTACCAGTAGTGTGGGAAGAACACTCTGTGAATTATTTCCTGTGTATCGTTAAGGTGAACAGTGCCACGCATCATCTAATAAGAGGATGAACTAATGGGAATACTGTCTTGTTTACAGAGTCACCATGTAGTGATCCGTGTGAAGGCGGCAACTGTAACTGTAACGGCCGATGAGGAATGTGTTAGAAACGGATTCGTCAGGGGCGAGTCACGAAATTCGTCTCTTCAAAGAAATCTTTCCGAAATACATATTTTAATATTTAAGAAAACCGTAGAAAATATACATGGCGAAAAAAGTGACGTACCCGGAAGGAGGGAGGAAAGGCACGGAAACTTTACGAATTGGGAGAGAAAGCGGCGTTATTTAAGTGACGACAAAATTAAATCAAATTTCCAAAACAAAAGCTGACAATATCAATCCTCTTAGCAGTATGACGTTGCAACCCTCTGACCTGGGTACTCAAACTGAATCGGTTGGAAAGTGTGCTGCGGAGCCCTGTCATAAGGCAAGCAGGCACACAACAGTCGTAACGTGTATCACGGATACTGGCAAAATTAGACGAGCTGGTTGCAAACAGGTTCTATTGAGGACAGTTCTGGGGATCTTCCTGGCGACAGGAAGGGCATTCGGCCACCCCTTAAAAAAATTAAAGTGCCAAATTCGGTTAACCATAACAGCAGACCCAGCAAGTCGGGATAATTGCTTGGAAAGAGAGAGCGAGTTGAGAAGCAGCATAACATACTAGACGGCTCGCTGAAGTAAGACATCGTTCCGCGGAGTTGACGAAACGACTTCATAGACAACGGTGGGGTCTTCTGACTTAATAATATCGCACCCATGGTGTTACTATTCAGTTTGAATACAAACTCAGTCGGATTCAATACGCAGAAAGTAAATTGCTTTTACAGCATGAAGTAGAGAAGTTTTGTCTGTGACTCTGAGGAGAGGTTCTTCAGTATTGACGGGGAAATATTATTTTGTAAGCTATGTGAAGTTACAGTTAGTGCAGAGAAATGCTTTGACGTGCAAGAACACTGTAATACTGCCAACGCGGAGGCTGTTTGAAGAGAATAATTAAGGTGACAGCAGACAATTGCCGTTATTTAAGCAGACTGATCAAACTTCAACTGTGCAGTCACTCTTCAAGGGCTTGTTTGAGTTGATGGTGTCTTCCAACTATCGACTAGAGAAGCTGAAGAATCCATGTTTCAGAAAGTTCTTTGAAGAGTACACAATACATCCACTTCCAGATGAATCTGTATTGATAAACAACAATTTATCCGTATTCTTCGAGGATGTGATCAACAAAATACGAATTAGTACTACTGGCCAAAAGATCTGGGTGCCCACAAATAAAATCACTGATGTGAGTGGGTTTATGTTGTAAATGTTGTTGGTGGTGTTCTATGAGTTGCAGGTCTGCAGAAATGTTACTCCTAACATGTGAAGCTCTCAAGAGAGTAAACAACATGGTAAATGCCATTTTGTTTTCAGAATTCTATGAAGCATCTGCGGTCGAGTGCCGTTAACAGAGGCAATGTTTTGCTGCTAATAACAGATGGTGCTTCATAGATGGCCAAAGCAGCCAAGGGGTGTTAGATTTTCTACCCCAGTATCGTGTACGCACTTGCCTTGCTCATGCATTACACAGCGTGGCAGAAGAGGTGCAAGGTAACCACCCCGATGTGCACAAATTCACTCTCTGTGACAAGAAAACCTATGTGAAAGCTCAGCCGCCGGCGAATAAACTCAAGGAACATTCATTTCACTACAGCTTCCCCCTCAGTCTCTTCTAACACGATAAAGTTCATGACTAAATGCTGCTGAGTATTACTGCACTATTTAACCCAAAATGAAGAAAAACTTTTGAGCTTTACACCGATGACTCATCTGCTTTGGTTCAAATGGCTCTGAGCACTATGGCACTCAACTGCTGAGGTCATTAGTCCCCTAGAACTTAGAACTAGTTAAACCTAACTAAGCTAAGGACATCACAAACATCCATGCCCGAGGCAGGATTCGAACCTGCGACTGTAGCGGTCTTGCGGTTCCAGACTGCAGCGCCTTTAACCGCACGGCCACTTCTGCCGGCCCCATCTGCTTTAAAACTGTGAAATAGGTGCCTGGAAACTTGGCATAAATCATCGCCAAATTTTCAGTGGTGTCAAAAGCCATCACACGACTGGAAGCTGCTACTACTCAATTGTATGACGATCTGTATACTGTGCAACATGTACTGAGTGCGTTTGGTAGAGGTCGTAGTCATAAGGCTGACAAAGTGAACAACAAATTGCAGAGTGCTGGATATTCTACAATGTGCACAATTAGCGACAGTCATTCTACTAATGCCATGACATTTGAAACAGTGATCCACTGCTGGCCTGCAGGGATCTCGGTGCTTTCAAATACGCTCTTGTGACGTCCTGTGATGTGTAGAGGAGTTTTCCCAGGCGGAAAATTATTCTCACTTACAGCCGCAGTGCTATGAAAATGGAAGTCTTAAAAATGCTCCTTCATATACAGTGCAACTCTGCAAATACTGAGACTGACAGGAATTTGGAATACTTTAATAAGTGCGCAGTAGTAAAAGCATGGTTTATCGCGCAGATAGTTGATATTTTTTTTACTGTACATGGTGTATTTTTCCAGACACATGCAAACATTTCAAAAATATATGCTGGTTAGTTTCAAACATTGTAAAAAGTAAGCGCTATACTCACAATTTATTCAGAAGTGAATTTTGTAGTACTTGGAATATTTAAAATATCAGCAATAATATTTCTAAATAAAGTTTTATAAAGTCATATTTTGCTTTTTATGTTGATATTTATATACGATTTAGGTCAGTCATGGTAGCACATCCCGTTCTTCTTTAGGTGATTAAAATCCGGGCCCTAATAATCAGACAGAATCTTGCAATGTTGACGCTACTTACGTTCTCTATTAGTCCTGGTAAAAATACTAAAACGAACAATATTAATGCACTCTGGCAGTCGACTTACCCGTTACAGATAATTACAACTCTAGTCATTTACATACTTGGCGAAAGTGTGCAGGCGTACGAAGTTACATTGACATCTTACCGTGTCTTGTGGGTGCTTTACTTTTTTGTCAGGCTGTGTATAATTATGAATATGATGATTTTAACTCCGTCCCTCCCGAATGGATCAGCAAAAAGTGACAAATACTCACAGAAAAATCTTAATCTTAACTACCTATGAAACTACGGTAGCTTGGCATGAATGAACTTGGCTGCAAAATAACCGTGTAAATTGGGTGTCTTTCTCTCTTCAAAGGACACGAAAGAAGCTTGCCTGACTTCCCTTGTTACCGTGGTTGAGGATCAGATTCTTCTTCGGCAGAAAGACGCTGATGGCTACAGTACACCTTTTGAAATACAAAGTTTCAGCAGCATATGAGACTTTTGTTGAGCTATGTCTCGTAGTACGTACCGACCTCCCTGCTTCACTTGTAATCACTCCGTGTAGGGACTGAATTTCTGCACTTTTGTACAGGCTTCCGTACTCACTTCAATTTAAGAGTACCCGATCTGATTTCTCATTATCTGCTTCATTTTACTATGAAATTTTCTTAAAGTACCGATGCATATAAGCAGTTTAATAATAATTGATGACATAATGAAAAGAAACCGGGTAAAAAATCAAATGGTTAAATAATTAATTTTGCCAGTTCCAATATTAACATGGAATAAATATGAAGTTTAACTACACTTCTGTTTTAATACGAAGCTATTTAGATCGGAATAGGGTACTTGGAATATTACTGCACAGTACAACTGGTGAACTGCTTGGTATTAGGCTCTCACAAGATTACTTCTTTTAATGCTTTATCTACTTTCAAGATAATTTGTCTAACTCCAGTTACACTGTTTTTATGCTTCTCAATCGGGATGTCTTTGACTTTATCCATTCATCACATCCAGTGTCAGCCAAGTGAGCACACGCACTGCTTATGAAGGCCTTCGCGCCTTCATTTTATAGTAAATTTTAGTTACTGTATCTCTGTCAACAATCCTTGACTTTATATTTTTCTACAACCATCTGATCATCTTGCTCAAGATCGGATTAATAGTTTCTCCTCTGCCACTATCGAACTCAACATCTCAGTTGCATGCAGCACCTTTCGAATTATAGTTGCATTTCGTCCCTTCGGTTTTGTTGCTGGAGACAGTGCGTGTGATCTTAATCTCTTTTATACTGAATTCTATTTTGGATCCATAACAAGATGTTGGTGATCTGCTGCTTTAATTTGATGTATATGGTGTAACCGACGTAGTAGGTGCCCAGATACCTAATGTTCCCTACAGAAATATCCGAAGAAACGTCTAAACCTCAGCTGTAAGGACGGTCCTCTGGAAAGAAGCTCCATTTCTGCCTTCTTTGCAATCTTCTTCGGTCATACATTGCTAGAATTGTTGTCAAAGTTTCTCACAGTATCCTCCGTCTCCGTTTCAGAGTATTACGCTGATGTGACATTATTTTCAAGGTCACATCATTCGTTGCCCTCTTCAGTACAGCACTTACCCATTTTGCTCATAGTTCTTGAAACACTTTCTCAAGCACTGTACTGAACAATACAGGCGAAGTAGCATGACTTTGTTGTCTCTGTACAGAAACGTTATATTCCATGGTGTCTCCCTCTGCTACATTACATTTGTTCAAGACTGTGTTGTGGTTAAAAAAAGGATATTTAAATTTAGACTCGTCCTATTAATTCCCATGTAAGGTATAAATCTCTGGAGTACCCACTTCTTGCCAAAGCTTTTTAGACGAGAGGTCTGAGGTGTGGGGGTTGATCTATTGTTCTGTTATTCTGCGCAACGGATTAATCTGAGATGTACCCTTTACCCTGTGGCTCCTGCAAGATGCAATTTCCACCCCACAGAAGTCAGACAGACGCTCCTACCGTTCTAAAGAGAAATGCCTGAAAAACTTTCAACAATAAATATCTTCTGGAGTCGTTCGCTGTAAGGAAATGACACAAAAATTCACAAAATTTCTTACGTAGCTAATGGGATACTTGGGTACTGGAGTAGTGCTAGTTAGTGTAAGAAAAACATGAAACTAACGAAAGTTATCATTTATTTTGCAAAAATTCTGAAAAAATCACAATGACACTTTTAGTTATGAATTGAACAAGTTATATCCTGGTTCTTTTCGGAATGTGAAGTTACCTTTCAAGGATAGGATTCGTTAATGAAATTTCTACACAAAGTTTAAAATGCTTGTTGCCTTGGCAGAATGGCTGAGAGGTGCGCCTACTCAACGTGAAAAATTATCCTTTAGAATGTTGCTAGGTATGGTCGAGGCTGTCGCATGTGAAATGCAGTGAAGTGTACTCTTGTAGAGGAAATTTTGGGCTCGCAATAGCTGTAGCGCGCAATACCGTAAGCTGCGATGACTGCTGTCTGCGCCGCTCGCTGCTGACAAATAAGATAACTCTAGTTCTATCTGGATTGACCTTCGCCAATTAAACTCTCCCTACGACTTGATGAAGTCAAGGATTCCTATTTGCCCCTAGTCTAACTATTGGCGTGGTACACCAGTCAGGCAACCAGTCCACCCTGATGCCACTCAAAATTCACTCACTGGCGTTTAATTATAACTCTGTCCGTTCACACCGCACAATAAGTGTGTCGGCCGACACAGTGAACCACGCTTAATCGCAAGGACTCAATATAGAGTCGCTCTTTGATTCTCTCTCAACACAGGTGCTCTCCCAGTGAAGTACTGAGGAGAGACTTGTACCTCGCTCTTTCGAGTACACATAGGAGCGCGCACGCTCTCGTTACATGTTCTCGCTCCAAGAGCGACAACGGAACCGCCTCTCTCCACGCCAAACGTGAAGGAGTATTTCTTTCGGTCTCTTCCATTATTCCTTCAGCTCAAGGCGTCAGATATATCGTCTGCCAATCATCATTGCTCTTCTAAGACGGGAGAATGACATTTTGTTTAAGGCGACCAATCCGCATGCTTATGCCCACACAAATGGTATATCTCCGTGTAAATTTTACATATTTCCCATTAGCCACCTTCAGCAGAGATGTTTTGCTGTCGACGAATACGGTTTTCTGCAACTGCACGTCTCCAAAATGACTGAATATGATGCTCCAGAGTCCACAAGAGCTTGGGCTGGTCGGCCATCCATGAGGATATCGACGTAGTTTGCTATAATTTTTGTTGTGATCGACGGAGGAGGATTTTTCTCTTCGGCGGCCGCACCTCCAAGGAGGGTCGCACCCTTTAGTTTTCAAGGTTGCGGCGGCTAGGTGATCGGCTGGAGCTTCTAAACGGAGATGGAGACCTTGATCGGCGTGATGGGGAGTGTCCTTTCCAGCGGCTAGGTTGCGGTGACGCTGTCATAGGTCGTCCAGCACCCACATCTTCTTGTCCATCTTCGTCGTCTCGGGTAAGATCGGTCTGCTGTTTTCTGCCGCAGGCGTCATCAATCGAGAATAGTGACATGTCCCGGTCGTCCGCAGCGGAAACATACTGGCTGGTTATCTTAGGTCCTACAGACGTCAGTCTTTCTTGGTTCCCATGCGGCACTGTAGGACCGTAACTTCGCCTTGGTCTCGACTTTTTTAACGTTTTAAAGGGAAATGAAAGACTAGAGATTGGGTTCAATGTATGTTTCACTTCCTTCCTTATGATTTCTTGAAGCGTCTTGGTTTTTTGCTCGCCATGCAATCCAAGGGCCTTCTGATCTTCCTCTCTCACTATCTGACGAAGAACAATTGTGAAATCAATTTCTTCCTCCAACACGGACATCGATACGACGTTTGGAAGCCGTTCAAACCTCTTACGTGTAATTCTTTCTTTGTTGTATTGTCTCGATATACTGGCATCAATTTATGAAGTAGTCTGCTGTCGAAAGCTCCTTCAGCATTAGGCTTGATACATGTCCTCAACCACACCCTTCATGAGATGTGCAACCTAATTTTCCTCCTTCATTCTGGGATCCACCATTTTCCAAGACGTCTTGAATATAAGACACTGTCTTTTCTCCTGGGCGCTGTGGCCTGCACTTTAATTTATCTTCAGCCGTGACTTCTGTCGTTGTGTGTCGCCGAAGTTCTTGCGCAGTTCCGCCTGGATTAACTTCCCAGCTTGTGAACATCTCCTGATTGTTCTCATACCGTTGCTTGCCGGTGCCCTCCAAGTAGAAAAATACGTTAGCCAAACACACGATGTCAACTCATTTGTTAAATTTTGCTATACGCTCATATACATCAGCCACTTGTTTGGATCTTGACCATCGTCACCAGAGAACCCGGAAAGATGTCACATGTGGTGGTACACAGTTGCTATCGTAACGTCCTCCCCTTCGATTGATTGCGGTCTGTTGAATATGGATCGAACTCGGGTTTCTCGCCAAGTAAGCGGTGGTTCTGTCGTGGCCTGATGGGAGCCACTGTGTCGTCGATAATGTGCGCTATCACAAGTTCCAACACACGGCGCCTCCAACAGAATAATGTCACTTAGAACAAGGTGTAATTAGATGAATGACGAGCAAACGAAGGTTTATTCACCTCTTGCACATGTAGCAGCGCGGAGCGAACTGCCTCCAGCCAGAACACATACAGTATATATACAGCCACGGAACATTCCATTACAATGATTCCTGACATTTGTGGATACTTCTAGAATGCACTCGAACCGAAAATAGAAATTAAAAGTGGGCAGTCTAGGTGAGTTTTGAACTCACAACCCTCCATGCAACAGTTCAGAATCATAACCACTACACATCGGGGCTACTCAGCTTCTACTGTGACAATATCACGCACCTACGTTAACAACGAACTCCCAAAAACGACCACGAATGCCTTTACTACTGTAACATAACTACGTTAAGATGGAGAATTCTGCGTGATCAATGGGACATAAGCGTAATAGAATTAGTTAGTGAGATGCTGCATGCAAAGTAATTGCCAGTTAGAGTAAATGTTAGTCATAATTAGTAAACTGAATTCTCTCCTTTAGCAAGTCAGATTGCTTATGATGACAGCTATGTGGGAAGATAGAGGTCACAGAAAAAAATTACGCCTTTTTCGCTGACTGATATTTGCCGGTCATTTACTTGCGTAACATGCCTAGAATTTCATACAGCTGTAGATAATACTTTTTCAATAAAAGTACTACACAAACAACAATTTCTGTTACATTGTCTTATTTCTCTGATCATGTTTGCGTCTATAACATACATTAATCATTAACATCAGGAAGAATAATCAGTAGAGTACTCAAGCAATGAAAGAGTAGTTCTGGTGCATGGTAATAGCAGGACCAGGGCGGCATAAGAGTTGCCGCTTGATGATGTACTGTCCCTGTTAATAGACGTAGCTAAGACGAACACCGCACTGTCCTAATTTGCAATCTCTCTCTCGGAATGGTGCGTAAAATGCGACTTTAAAAATCATTTTGTTTGCAATAGGAAACGAACCGACGCTTTCTGCCGGACCTGGGCGTCGCATGAAAGACGTGATGAGCAGTATTGTTTGGGCGAACTCCAGATACACACTGCGGAAACTATATTGCAAATGTCTGCCGGTACACGGGAGGAAAAGCCCCTGACGACTCTTAGGAGGGACACAATACACGTAGGTCATTGAGTCCTTGGAGGGAAGTTTGACGACACAGTGTGCTGAATTTTAAATACTTTGATAAGTAGATCACGTCACAGAACCTCTACCCCGCACAGAAGGTTGAAAAGAACGTGTAGGCCCGAATCTGTCTGGTAATGAACCATCGGTCGGGCCAGTTGCGAGGGAACGGCATGCTGCTGGCGTTACGTGGATTTGTGACGGAAATTTCTCCTCCGTAATTAATGTAGTAGATCTGTTCTACTAACATTCTCTGCCTCTTTTACTTTCTATGGTTTTAATGCTGATTTGATGTATATTTTACAGATTTTTTCCATACAAATACGGGAATGAAATTTACATGACAATCCATGGGATTTCATTAGTACATGTTTGTTGTGCCTTCATGTTAAGTTAATTTAAATTTCTGTAAATGACGTATGCCCACTAGCATAAAACGTTACGTCCACACTGTGCAAAGGAGTTACAGAATCATTTTTTTATCCCATAATTTCATTGCGACGCTTCAGTTTGGAATTCGCCTTCAGTGGGCGTACAATGTTTGTCTGTAATGATGCAAAATCGTGGCTCCTGCTACGCCACCCTCTGGATCGATGACGTCTCAGACAGCGGTGACCACACAAGGGCATAGCTCAGAGGTTCACGGGACGTGTAAGATGGGTTAATGATGTAATACTGGAACCAAACTTCACCGCAGTTCTGCCTAATGTCACCGTGGATGTGTCACAAGACGGGAAGATCGTCGAAGCCTCTCATAAACAAGTCTCGCCCCTTCCTTTTGTGCCTCGCGATGGAGGTTAGAACACCCAGCGTTGAAATAACGCGGTTTCCTTGTGAATGGGAGAGAAAAGTATTCTATAATCGTCTCGGAAATGTCTCAGTGGTTGGCTTAACGACCTCATTGAATCCCCCCTTTTTTTCTGAGGCCAGTTCCTCACATTCCACCATCGAAAACGACTGTTCACAATCAGATGAAGAACCTTTGACATTTATGATGGCCTCGGGCGTTTCAGCCCTTCTCTAAGGACATCGTGTGGCTGCATCAAACATGGCCTGAAACCCTTGGAGGGCAGTGCGAGAGCAATTTTTCCTCTCGTCTACTTGATGGAATGATACGGACCGTTTAGCTCTTTTCAAGGAAATGTGAACGCGATCCGAAGCAGCAAATAGTGCTTATACTCTTTCAGTCCTATTTTGCGTGATCACGGGGGGGACACAACTTTAACACATGTGTGAATAAAACGGGTAAGAGTCCTTCTAAGACCCACCCACCTTGTTGAAACCTTAAAATTTTACCTGTACAGACAGAACCTGTGAGGAGCTGCCCTGCTCTTGCAGGCAGGCTACGCAGCTACACTGTTATTCTTGCTCCTGGTTGCAAGCCGTCCGGAATCTGAGAGTAGCGAAGGGGTTGCAAATACGCAAGTGCCTACGACTATATCACGGGTTTTGCCTGTACAGGTGAATTTTTAATATTCTAAATAAAGGTCATTGAGTGTCATCGAGGTTTTTTTTCCGAAGTTGGGGATCTTAGAGTGACACACTGCCGTTTTACTAAAGTATGCCAACCCCCCTCCCCCTTGTTATGAAACAAGGGAACAGGATGGATGAAAATGTGTAGGCACGCATTGCTTCTTCATATCACTTTCAGATATAGTCCTTTGGTTTTGAACGGTCACTAGGAGGAATAATTGCCTTCGCTCTGTACTCCAAACGACTGCACATTCGATGGGGATTCAGTGCTTCACTGTCCATAGAGAAAGTTTGAAACGTTCAGTGGTGTCATCAGTGTCAAGGGTTGTCTAGAACTTCTTCCTGTTGCTGATCGCACTGTGAACTGTCGTTTTCGACCCCAGTATGTTCGAGAATTAAAGCCCCAGAAAAAGGGGTGGTTTCATTGACGCACTTTATGTCACCCTCAGCGGATTTCCCGTGCCGATTTCGAGGGGCGGTGTATCCGAAATATCTTCCTTCGCATTTCATAAGGAACCCGCGTTATTTCTTCCATCGAAGAGGCATCAAAAGAAGAGTTGATGTGTGTGTAAAAGGGGGTATGACGACCTTTGATCGCGTGACACATACACAGTGGCGTTGTGAAAAATTGTGATGAAATTAAGTGCTAATGACACATCATTAACCTACCATAGAAGTCAAATGAACTGGTTTTTTTTTTTTTTTTTTTTTTTTTTTTTTTTTTTTTTTTTTTTTTTTTTTTTTTTTTTGGCGTGACTTGACTCCTTGGTCCATTAAATAGGAAGATCATACGTACCTTTGGGCCAAATTTCGAACTTAAGCCTCGCGGTTACGCGGTTTGGAAAAAGTTATTCTTTAATCGTGTAGTGTTCTGTATGTAGTTAAATAAAAAGGGCAATTAAAGGTGTGGAGTGAGGGGAGGCTTCGATGGAGACACATTCTTGAAACGACGATTCCAGTGACAGAGAGAAGAAATGTCCCGACTCAAATTTTGTTGAATAATGTGTGTAACAGAACGAGGAAGAGGAAAGATGACGAGGAGAGACTAATTTAAAGGGGATTTCGAAGGTTAGTAGACGCTACAACGAATTTTTTGTCAGAGACTGAGGAACTGCTTCTTCGTGGAACGGACTGGCAAAATCTTATCTGAATATCAAGCATACGGAATCTTCAGAAGCAGTGAAGACGCTGCAATAAGGCTGACATACTGACAGAAGAGAAAGTGAATTCTGTTTTGAGGGGAAGATTTAGTGAACAAGAAGAGAAGCAAGAACAAGAAGAGAAGCAAGAACAATCAACGTGCCGGCCGAAGTGGCCGTGCGGTTAAAGGCGCTGCAGTCTGGAACCGCAAGACCGCTACGGTCGCAGGTTCGAATCCTGCCTCGGGCATGGATGTTTGTGATGTCCTTAGGTTAGTTAGGTTTAATTAGTTCTAAGTTCTATGGGACTAATGACCTCAGCAGTTGAGTCCCATAGTGCTCAGAGCCATTTGAATCAAGAACAATCAACAATTGCGTAATGGCCAGCGGCGTATACGACGAAGTTTGCAAGAGCTGATAAACTGAGTGTACTTTGACTTGAATCCTACTACTTGGATCCTAGGAACACATTTCGTATAGTTGAAGTCACGAATGATGGCCGTCGACATTAGGCTTGTTCTGCACAGCTACATCACGCATTCTCCGACATCTAACGAGCGTCCAGAAGCGTTCTGAGTGCTCGGCTGTGAAAGTCGTAGCTAATGCAGCCGTTAAACATGACCACAGCGATTTGTTTAGTGAATTTTTATTCCATTTGCTGCAAGTTGTCGTTGCTGATAGTGGTGATAAGTGATAAATTCTGCCGGCCGGAGTGGCCGAGTGGTTCTAAGCGCTACAGTCTGTAACCGCACGACCAGTCGCAGGTTCGAATCCTGCCTCGGGCATGGATGTGTGTGATGTCTTTAGGTTAGTTTGGTTTAAGTAGTTCTACGTTCTAGGGGACTGATGACCTCAGAAGTTAAGTCCCATAGTGCTCAAAACCATTTGATAAATTCTGCATAAGCAGACAAGAGACACAAATAGCATGATATCCGCTTTCTTCAAGCAGAAAGCGTACGAATGTGCTTACCGCAACTGTTGCTTTTAATCGCCAACAATACAATTCCTTTCCGTGCTTCGACATGCGCAAACCGCCATCGTTCTTGGATCGGACTATCGCAGAAGCTGAATGAAGTGTGTTGTGCCAGAAGTCGAGATACGTAAACTATGTCGTTCAGCCGATCGGACCGCGTTGTGTATATGCACTCTGACATAAAAACTAACTGGTCATTGGAATCTACAGATGTTATATGAAGTTATAAATGAACATTTTGTTAGTCCAATAATACAATATGCGTGCATATTACATTTTATTGAGATTCTTATTTAACTTTTCAATCAAATGCACGTTCTTCGACAAAATATACCTGTGTGACAGGGGCACTAATACTATATAGCGTGTATGTTTTGTCCTCGGATCACATTTGCATACCATTTCTCAGTTTTCTGTGAAGCGTTTACAATAATTCATTTCACCGAATTGATTTTTAAAGTTTTCGTTTAGGGAAAAATATTTTTAACGTAATTCACAACGCGGGAATCGAGTACAGTCGCCTATTCGTCAGCATCTTGGTTCAGCGACATTTTGACCACCAGAGATCGCAGTAACAATCTTCCACCCAGCAGTTACGACCACCGTCTAACATATACAGATGCAGTTTACTGCCGTGGAAATTGTTAGTGTCTGACTGTTGGTGTGACACTAACACCCCTAGCTTCGAGAAATCAGCTGGAGGATTTATGTTTGTTTTAATGTTTTTCTAGTTGGTTAGAGAAGTACCTATTACATTTTTGGGTTACAGGCACTAGAAAATTAGCAATAAACATGTATGTGAAAACAGCCGAACTTCCCTGATTCTGTGGCATAAGCTACAACTTAACGATGAAGAAATGCTTTCGAATGTGTGTGTAATTGCAGCTTACTCCGCTGAAAACAAGAGAATGAAAACACATATTTCGTGCACGAGGAGAATATATTTCTTTTGTTGTCTGTTTTTGTTGAGACAGAGACATTCCTTGACACGTAACAAAATTGTAGGGTGCCAAATTTTTCGCTCGGTCCTAAATTTCGCTAAACTTTCTAATACATTTTTATTTTTGTCAATGTAATTACGTTTGCTCCAAAAGCGAGTGTGTTACAAATTCTTGTCGTTAACGGCCCATATGGAGCAACAATTGCGGAAATTGTTTTTTCTCTGTTGGGAAACAGATTTATCGCTTGTGTTCTTTCACTATAATAGCTGGGTGGTTTCTCCTTCAGCTACAGTTGTGGTAGTTTATCTGCTGCGTTACATAATGAAGATATTGCACTTCACACACGTTTCGTATGTTTCACATTTACTGATTTCAGTCGAACAAAATTTCACGTTTTTGATTGGATATACCACAAAAAGTTCAACTCTTCATTTGTGTACTATCATTTATTGTTTTGTTTTTAGAGAACGCGAAATTTCCCAGTAAATATCTGTAGATTACAGGAAAATTGTAAATAAGCTGTTCCGTAAAGCAGCGGTTTACACTTCCTGGGATCGTTGGGAAACCTGAAAACCGACAAATGATGCTGCAGTTTATTGCCCCTCAGACGCTCCCGTTTGTAAAAACCATTCTATAGACCAATATAAATAACTACGGTTCGCTTTCGCTTTCACAAGATTTCGCCGAACTCAACAGTATAGCTCCCTTGTCGCTTGGCGTGCTGCAATCGCAGTGGGTAACGAAAAAGAGACGGTATGTCGCGAGTGTTATGTTGGACTCTGGATACGACATCTCAGGTAAGAAGAGAGCCAGTTTACATCTTTGGAACTGTTAAATTCGAAACAATAATGCACTGACAGATGAACGTGTCGACACGCCACAATACAAAATCTGACGCCTCAGTGATGCTTAATGACGTAATAAGATATACGAAACATCCGCTTAAAACGGGACCTAAATAACAAAAGATAAATTAGATTTACATTAAAAAAAGACCTAGAGAAAAACATTCACGTTAACGGAACTAGATACGCATGCAGCTTTGTAAACTTTGATAGCTTTTCTTCTAGCAGATGTCTGATAAACAGACATCGTGTAGTATACCAGCAGTTACGCTCAGATGCTTGTATAGCTTTCAGATAAATACAAACAAATTTTCGATTAGTATTTTAAGCTCACATTAAGAAAATTTGTATAGCATAATCGATTTTTGGTTATTTTGCATCAGTGTAAACACAAACCACATCACTTAAGTAGTCAATATTAGTGTATTTAATAAGTATTTCTTTATGGTCTACTGTGTGGTATGGAAGTTAGACAGAATATTATCTGGTTATATTAGCAACTGAAGACATGAAACACTGACACGAAACAGCGAAGTTGTTTATTGTTGTATGTAGCTATTATTTGAATAGACTTAAGGAGAATAATAAAGAGCTTGGTGTGTGTGCATCAGAATAGTAGACGAGATCTCATTTCATCGAATTTGTGAAACATTTCAACGTGTTAGTGCAGAGTTGACAGCTGTTCAGTTTTTTATTTATTTTGATAAAATCGTACCAAGTGTAAAAAAGTTATTTGAATCATTCGAGTTGTAGTAAAGCTAAAAGAAGCAGCTAAGCAGAGAGATATTATGATAAATTAAGAACCGTTTTACATTCCGTACTATTAATCAATTCAAACTACGGGATTCCTATTTGAAGAGTATAACACATTTTGTTCTCGAATCACAGCAAATTAAATTGCTGTAATTTACGTATTTACATACATCTGAATCCTGCCATTTTATAGCATATAGAGGGTGTGAAAGAAACTTGTATACTAAATTTTAGGTTGTTTAGAAGAGATAAAAAGGAACACTCTTTTACCTGACTAAAATGTCTCAGGTTCAGAGTTCCCCCACCGGAGCCCCATGGAGACGGTACTGTTCAGCCGGCGTTCGTGGTCCATGAAATGAATATTGTGTTGAGGATGTTGCTGATGTATTATCGATTGCTTTATGTGGAGGGAGATCAAGCATTGGCTTACGAGACACTGACAGTCGCTCCGGAAGAGATGTATGCCCGTTAGGCTGAATCTGTAGCCATTGTTAGTGAAGCATCTGTTTGCTCTGAGCGTGTTCGACAACTACTAGCACACAGACGGCAACTGTGTGTTAATGTAATAGGACAACACTTTATGGAAGGTCAATAAGACAATATTCATCATGCGGAAGTTTTAGAAAATTCTCTAAGTGTCATTGTAAAATACCTTCATGGGTCCCTAGCTGGAATATGGTGCGACATTTTTGTCACATAAGAAAATTATTTCTGTTACATTTCTTCGAAACACACTAAAATTTCGTACACGTGGTAGTTTCTACTCATGTATGCTTCCTTTTGGTTTCTCTAACGCTCTATTTCTCTTAATATATTTAGGCAATACAGTTACGTTTGATCCATATTTATCACCCATACTCGCTAGTGACTGACTGTTCCAGTTTATTTGTATCTGTTGTGACTATGTTACAAGGGTCAGCAAAAAAATAATGCCTCCTACATTTTTCTCCTTAAATAAAACTTTTGAAGTGAAGAATCTACTTGTGGCGTTATTCTGAGAAGCTTCTTCTTCAAAACAATGCAACACCAGCTTTCTGCATCGACAAATGCTGAAACTGCAGTTCCTCGCAAAATGGCCGACATTGATGTTCCTATTAGACAGCATTCCTGAATGCAGACAGTGAAATGACCACTCGCATTCTTGAAAGACTGAAAAATGTACGGTGACACAACAGCGGATATCAGCACTGTTAAATCAAGGGTTCGTAGCTGTAACGAAGCTGAATGGTAGACACCGTTGGCTGACGGATCGCACTGCAGTAGGCTCGTGACGATTTGAATCTGACTACCTCCCTCAGTAGTCATTGTGATAAGGACTATTCAGTAACTTAGACCCACAAATGTTTGTGCAATTTAAGTTGGTTGGTTGGTTGTTTCGGGGAAGGAGACCAGACAGCGAGGTCATCGGTCTCATCGGATTAGGGAAGGACGGGGAAGGAAGTCGGCCGTGCCCTTTGAAAGGAACCATCACGGCATTTGTCTGGAGCGTGCAATTTAAGTACCAAGAATGTTAGCCGACCAGAATAAAGAGGGACGCGAAATAATTGCCTCCAGTTTGTAGGGGGAGGAGTTCTGGAAAAAATGTGACCGAAGACGAGACGGGGTTCATCTTTTTAACGAGAATCAAAGAGGCAGTCAGTGGAATGGCATCAGAGGAAGAGTACAATGCTGTCAGACTCTCAAACATCTTAAAGCACGTCTTCAGCGATTCGCCCAACGAAAGGTATGGGGAATCCTGCATGAGAATGCAAGACCACGCTCCAGCCGTCATGCCGCTGAATAGATTGTGAAAATATGTTGGGAGGTCTTGTTTCATTCCCCACCCAGCACTGACCTTGGACCATCAAACTTTCCATCGTTCATGCCGCTAAAAGTAGCTCATCGTGGGATTCACTTTGAAGATGAAGAGGTCGTGAAAATGTCCGTGCGTCAATGGCTTCGGAAGCAGGGCCGGAGGCTTTGTCACGCTGGAATACATGCCTTTGTTAGAAGATGGTCCGAAAATTTGTAACTGGGGGTACATTGTGACGAGAAGTAGTAAACTAACAATCAGTGTTGTGGTTTTCAACTATGTAACTGCATCTGAAATTCTTGACATATAAAAGAATACGGTGGCATAACTTTTTGAATGAACCTAGTCTTACGACCTCGGTACATTGCGGGTATCGCTCTGTTCCGTCTGTGCTTACAAGCAGATATGATACTTAGAGCGTATCTCATTTAGTAAACAATATGAAAAGGAAATACTTGTTTAACATAATTTTAGAACTAACTGTCTGTCCCTTCAGTGCACGAAGTTATCCGTGTAGGTCGCTGAACACGTAGCTGATTCAAATGTTCAAATGTGTGTGAAACCTTATGGGACTTAACTGCTAAGGTCATCAGTCCCTACGCCTACACACTACTAAATTATCCTAAGGTCTAACACACACACCCATGCCCGATAGAGAACTCGAACCTCCGCCGTGATCAGCCGCACAGTCCATGACTGCTTCGCCTTAGACCGGTAGCTGATTTATTAATGTATTTTACAGCGTGGTAAGTCAGCCGTCGCAAAGAAGAATTGCTGGAGGATGCATTGTGCGACTTTTAGGTCTAAATTAATGAGGCAGTTAGCCTACTTCATCATAACATTTGATCTCTCTGTTCAACCTAGCAAGGACCTTACACTGTGTCACAACCGTATGCTTACTATGATTGAAAGAATTTATGTAACAGTTATTAGATTTGGGAAAGCAGTATACATGACTACGTGGCACACAGTAATATCACACTACATACGTTTTTCTGTACTACTCGTTACATTTGCTGTGTGTGGCAGCGACTGAAATAAGACCCTTCTCCTCTGGTTCTGACTCAACGAATTATCGGAGACGAAATGCCACAGGAGGCAGTCGAGCCGTATTTCGACTGTTTGGATCGATATGAGATTCGACACACAGTTTCAGTGCGTGGGAACGTTGCACATGGCCCCGCGCGCCGCCACAGCCAACAGAAAGTTCTAATCCTGAGGCAATACAATTTCGCGTAATACGCTGCTCCATGCTCCTGCCGGGAGTGGAACTTCCGTCTAACGGTGTTAAGGCGCTTTGGAACTTGCGAAAGCCAGATAAGACACGCACGTCTCAAAAAATACCGCATCATTTCCGAGAATGGAGGCTCAACTTCCGCAGCTCATTCTCGTTTCTCCGCTTTCTGTGCTTTTTCATGGGCTGAAGTCGGATTTTCTTTCCTATTAGCACAAGCCCTAGAAGAATTCTCGATTATTTACTAAACAACAGCGAGAACTCAAGTAGAGAATCATCGTCTTCATGGCACATTTTTAATCGGATGTGTATAAACTAGTTCTTAACTACCTTTATACTAAAAATTATGATGATTAGAGCGAACGTTTATTGACAGAGATTTTGCAATATATTTTCTTTTTCACCTTGGGTATTTGACTATGCTTGTTAACATATACTGTGTAGTACAGTCTACATTTTTCCGCCCTTTCCCTTGTGACCATTGCCACTGAACATTATCTTCTCGTTCCGCACTCTTTTTTCTACACTCTTTCCGTCAACAGTGTATTCTTCACCGTTTGTTCTTACACACATAATGACTTTATAACTTGGGGTACAGAGATTCAGCATTTTGATAAAGTCATACATTCACTCTACCTAAATGTCTTCAAATATATCCTTTCACAATTAAAGACTAATTCTAATAATTTACTGTCGTTATCCATCTGTTTATTGTACCTAAGTTCATTTAATATTGTGGAGAGATAGTATTCTTATGAAAGTAACCGAAGTTATGCCTATTTCTTAAGCTATAACTTAATTGTGGCCCATTAGGGTACTAACGTAGATGTACATAAGAAAAATGTCATAAGTGAAATGGGCGTTTTGAAAATTATAATGTGTTTTATTATATTCTGCCGTAGAATTCTTCTTGTGATGGAAGACTTCCCATACACTCACTTTTCCCTTTTAATCATTTTATTAATCCCAAACCGCCTATTAAATTTACGAATATGGTTGTGCGAAAATATTAGTTTGTGGTTATTCATAGTTTTCCTAGCAGATAACAGTGTTCCTAGTGTTTGCGTCTATGTTTTATAGTGAGTTTTCCGTTGTGGATTATTGAATAGGTTATTTTACAACGTTTCCTGACCTGTTCCTCAATCATACATTAATAACTGTCTGTTTGGACGCTTAACCTGGACTTGCTTTCCAGGGCTTTATTTCTAACTACCGCATATTTTCTTATATTTTTGCGTTAAGGAAGAAATGATCGTGACCTTGACAAAGTAATTAAATCATCCAGATGTTAATCCAGTAGTTCCAATTCTGATGTCGATCTGGCTGCTATGACACATGTCACTAGTTTCCACAACCAGTGACTAGATTCTACATTGACTGTTTGAGGTTGAGAGAATACAGCAAATCATTAATACTGACACATATTAATCACTTCATTTCTTGATAATGGAAGAAATTCTCCACAGTTCGTTACATATGTAGAAGGCTGGATGGATATGACATAATAAATGGAAATATTCATCGATAATACAGTGAACAGAGATTCTCCAAGAAATAATAACGAAGTAAGTTCTTCATACGGGCAAAATCTATCGTCAATAGTTTCATCGCAAACTACATGTCTCCCACAACGTACTTACAGTATCTAGAGTTTGTTTATACATAGATGTATAACAAAATATTGATGTGGACGTGGCGCATCTGTTTAATATCAGTTGAGAGTTACTCATTGGTAAAGGGTAGTGTAAAGTACTGGAAATCTTGCTTTGCAAACTACATTAGTAACGTGTAATCTGCAAGAAATAATGCGCAAATGATATCCAGGGAGTCAGAAATAGTTAGTGATATGTGATATGGAACGAATGCTGCAAGAACCTCACGCCATTGTGGTGATCAATATTTCCTTCACATAATTCGGGGGCACTGGGTCCAGCATACTAATCCTCTCCCACACAAAACTCCACGCTGTCGCCGCAACAATAGAATCGGTATTGTTCGTGTTCCACAGGACATTCTTTTCTGACGATATTTGTTTGGAGTATAGCCGTGTACGGAAGAGAAACATGGACGATGAACAGTTGGATAAGGAAAGCACAAAAGGTTTGGAGATGTGTTGCTACAGAATAATGCTGAGGATTAGATGGGTAGATCACAAAACTAAAGAGGAGGTTCTGAATAGCATTGGGAAAAAAAGTAATTTATGGTACAACCTGACTAGAAAAATAGGGGTAGTTTGATGGAACACATTCTGAGACATCAAGGTGTCACCAGTTTAGTACTGGAAGGAATTGCGAGGGTTAAAAGTCGTAGAGGGAGCCCATGAGATAGATACATGAAGCAGATTCAGAAGGATGTTGGTTGCAGTAGTTTTTAGGAGATGAAGAGACTTGCACAGGATAGAACAGCATGGAGAGCTGCATCAAACCAGCATTCGGATTTAAGACCACAACAACGGCACATTCTTTAAGTAATTGGTCTGTCGTTACATCTTGTGTTATGTACGTAGAAAGCCATAGACATGATCACATCATGAGCAAAGATCGCTCCCAAACAGAACCAGAACCAAAGTGTAGCATGTGTGTTGTCCCTTACACACACACACACACACACACACACACACGTACACATACGCACACATATTTGTAGTATAATTTAAGAACATCCAGTATCAATTTCTTAGAATTAGGGTTAAGGAGCGCAATCGGCTGGGAAAATTACAAAGTCTTAGATGTGAGAATAACCAAAGTCTAACTATAACGGGAACGGCAGAACATAACTTGCAGAAAACCGATGTTACATCTTAACACTCAGGTACTTCATGCAATAATAACCACTGTATACAGTTATGATGGATTTCCCATCTCTTTCACTACTAGAACAGCCAATGTTAACTTGAATCTCTGTTGGTACATTACGGTCAGTGGATATCGGCTGCTACGTACTTTTCAATTCAATAAACTTTACCAACAGTCGTACACCTTAACATATTTTATTTCATTCTGAAAACAACAAGTTTCGGCAACTCACTTTGCCATCTTCGGGCCCCATGTGCTTTTTTAAAATCAAAGAACTTATCGTATAGCGCCATAAAACTTGATATCGTGAATTCCAATCGTTGTGCAGCTGATTCATACGAAAGCGTGACAGCAACTCAATGCGTAGGTTCATTGTTTGCGGACAATGCAGCCCAACAGCAAATTCGGAGTCTTTCGACTTTGCGATTTTAGCTTGTAGCAGTAAACAAAGTCAGAGAAAAACGTGGTACTGAAAATGAGGGCAATGTTGATCATATGTTATCACCTGATGGAACTGCAAGGCAAAATTTTCAACGACAAAAGTTTACGACAAAGTGAACATCCGACACGGCCAAATGGGCTCGTAATATTTGACAAACAGCAGGGATATAAGGGATGCAATGCGTTTAGACAGCTGGAGTACACCAGCTAGGTGAAAGATCGTGAAAATCGTGTAAATATCGGAGAAAATGCTTTAGCAAATTTGATGAACAGGAATGGAAAAAAAAATTACCGAGTTTCATAAACTTACATGTTCTTTAGAGGAATATCCTAAGAAAACTGTTTACTTTAGAAAATGAGAGTATACTAGGTACCAGCAGACATCACTTTTAAAGAAAATAATTCTTTCAAAACTCTAGCGTTAGAAACAGTTGTCCAGTTGCGCCACACAATGCACTTACACACCCTAGCTTTGACCTTAATGAAAGTTCGAGTAACGGTTGAAAAGTAATACATCAGTAATTGTGGCGCCTCGCATGAAGACGGTAGAGACAGACATGGGAAACACAAAACTTATTCCATAAATTTTCCTTCAGTTCTAATTAGTGTTAAACATATTAAAATTATCTAACAATAAGAGGCAGACATCCAGCGAATCATGATTAACATTCACACGACATCTATGTGATTATTTGTAGGTAAAACTCCAACAGTTGTTAGTGTCCTGTATAGATCCAAATAGCAGGGAATTTTACCAGAAACTCCTACCAGGCCGTCCAGGAGACTCTGTAGAGTACTTACCATATGAAAGTGATAATGAGTAATGTTACAGCATGAAAATTACATTATATTTGAGTTTTAAAAAGTTGTCTCCCCTTTCTCTGCTTTGAACTGATACTCGTAGCGACAGTTCTATGTGGAGAATGTCTTCGAATATTGTAAAATAAAGCGTCATGTAATATTGTCTCCCATTTCGCGGGTGTGGGAGTGAAATGTAGAACATGAAAGTGTGTTTAATTATACAAGTACCTGATTTTACTGTATTGCTTAGAACGGTCAAAGAAGACATATCTTACATTTAATAAATGTAATAAAAACAGCACACCTTCTTAAGCCACTTAAACTGGTTCAACGAAAAAGAAATAAATTCATAAAATTCTGACTAGGAAAAATGCCGTATCATTTTCAGACAGCACAAATAATAGCATTTGTAATCATTTTTATTTGTGTTAAATATGATAAAGAACAGTTTCAACAGCACGAAACTTGTCTTTAAATTTCAATGCTCGATTTACACAACATTTTATTTTTTGACGTTGGTTGTTCTTGCGTCTAGCCGCATGTATACAGGATGGTCCATTGATAGGGACCGGGCCAAATACCTCACCAAATAAGCATCAAACGAAAAAACTACAAAGAACGAAACTCGTCTAGCTTGAAGGGGGAACCCAGATGGCGCTATGTTTGGCCCTCTAGATGGCAGTGCCATAGGTCAAAGGGATATCAACTGCGGTTTTTATTGAATAGGAACCCCCATTTCTTATTACATATTCGTGTAGTACGTAAAGAAATATCAACGTTTTAGTTGGACCACTTTTTTCACTTTGTGCTAGATGGCGCTGTAATAGTCACAACTTGTAAGTACGTGGTATCACGTAACATTCCACCAGTGTGGATTGTATTTGCTTCGTGATGCATTACCCGTGTTAAAATGAACAGTTTACCAATTGCGGAAAAGGTCGATATCGTGTTGGTGTATAGAAGTTGCGATCAAAATGCCCAACGGGCGTGTGCTATGTATGCTGCTTGGTATCCTGGTCGACATCACCCAAATGTCCCGACCGTTTGCCGGATAGTTACGTTATTTAAGGAAACAGGAAGTGTTCAGCCACACGTGAAACGTCAACCACGACCTGCAACAAATGCTGATGCCCAAGAAGGTGTTTTAGCTACTGACGCGGCTACTCTGCAGATCAGTAGCAGAAAAATTGCGCGAGAATCGGGAATCTCAAGAACGTCAGTGTTGAGAATGCTACATCAACATCGAATGCTCGCGTACCATATTTCTATGCACCAGGAATTGCATGGCGACGACTTTGAACGTCGTGTACAGTTCTGCCACTGGACACAAGAGAAATTACGGTACGATGACAGATTTTTTGCATGCGTTCTATTTAGCCACGAAGCTTCATTCACCAACAGCTGTAACGTAAACCGGCATAATATGCACTATTGGGCACCGGAAAATCCACGATGGCTGCGACAAAGGTAACATCAGTGACCTTGGCGGGTCACACGACATCTATGTGATTATTTGTAGGTAAGACTTCAACAGTTGTTAGTGTCCTCTATAGATCCATTTGGTGTGGCTTTATGGAAGGAAGAATAATTGGCCCCCATTCTATCGATGGCAATCTAAATGGTGCAATATATGCTGATTTCCTACGTAATGTTCTGCCGATGTTGCTACAAGATTTTTTGCTGCATGACAGAATGGCGATGTCTTCCAACATGATGGATGTCCGGCACATACCTCGCATGCGGTAGAAGCGGTATTGAATAGCATATTTCCTGACAGGTGGATTGGTCGTCGTATCTGACGTCACCAGATTTATTTCTGCGGGGAAAGTTGAAGGATATTTGCTATTGTGATTCACCGACAACGCCTGACAACATGCGTCAGCGCATTGTCAATGCTTGTGCGAATATTACGGAAGGCGAACTATTCGCTGTTGAGAGGAATGTCGTTACACGTATTGCCAAATGCAATGAGGTTGACGGACATCATTTTGAGCATTTATTGAATTAATGTAGTATTTAGAGGTAATCACGCTGTAACAACATGCGTTCTCAGAAATGATAAGTTCACAAAGATACATGTATCACATTTGAACAACCGAAATAAAATGTTCAAACGTACCTACGTTCTGTATTTCAATTTAAAAAACCTGCCTGTTACCAACTGTTGGTCTAAAATTGTGAGCCATATGTTTGTGACTATTACAGCGCCATCTATCACAAACCGAAAAAAGTGGTCCAACTAAAACATTTACATTTCTTTACGTACTATACGTATATGTAATAAAAAATTGGAGTCCCTATTTTAAAAAAACGCAGTTGATATCCGTTTGGCCTATGGCAGCGCCATCTAGCGGGCCAACCATAGCGCCATCTGGTTTCTCCCTTCAAGCTAGACAAATTTCGTTCTTTGTAGACGCTTATTTAGTGAGATATTTGGCCCGGTCACGATTAATGGAGCACCTTGTATACAGGACGTTTCACAATTCATGTCACACACTTCTAAAGGTGGTAATATGGACCAAAACAAGAAGACATGTCTAGTAAACATGAGTTCTAAAAGGCATACCTTAAGGACCATGAGCACGAGCAGTTGTTGAATAGAGGAGACGTGTACCACTTCTGAAAGTTGCCTACCCTAAAATCATAGCAAGAACAGCACCAGTACAGGTGTTCCACTGTCAGAACCTTCAGAAGGGTTTTCGCTTACAACTTTTCGACTGGTTCGTTTCCGTCACTGGGACGCTTACCTCGGACTGATACATTAATCCTTCTCCATCATCCTAGAAATTTTTACTATCATTCGTGAATTGCCATGCATACAGATAGATTTACAGGGGCCGCGTCTGTAACTTTGACGCTCTACAGCGTCACTGGATTACTTTTCCGTACAAAGGCTCCTACGAAGAACTTGTTATACTAAGTTTGTTCTAAAACTTGTACATTGTATAAGATGAATTTTGAAGCACCCGGTCTATGATGAAATTAAGAACTGAGTTGCAGGGTAAGTGCAACTATCGGCGTCAGCTGGTGTACAAAATTACAATTACTTTTGCTAAAAACCACAAAGGTGAACTCTCGTGCCTGAATGAGTAGTCCTTTAGAGTCATTACAAGAACACCAGTGCTAGGTGATATTAATACTTATAGACTGCTACGTAAATATTCTGTTATTTCAATTTCAATATTTGCCACATTATGATAACCGTGAGTGAAACATAAAGAAATGTCTGACAACAGTTTTAAAAATTCCAATGTCTTTTAGAAGACTGGCAACTGTAAACTTCTGATGTTGTGCTTGGTGACGCAATGATAGAGTGCCATAAGCACCCTATCGTACATTATTTTGTGGTTTGAACGTTGAACCTGCATCTTAATCCACCGGCTAACTTCTTACAAACTAATGTTCTTTGTATGAACATGAACTGTGTACACGATTATTCGTCACCAATCATGCCGTTAACCAACAATAATAATATTGGTCTGAATTTAATTTTCATTTAAATTAATGAAACCAATGAACATAAGTATAATCAATTTGAAAATAATCAGGATTTGTAACAGTTTATATTATCGCTATAAATGAGAATAATAGCACCACCTTCTTTTTACTGCCCTTAAAGTTGAGTCGTTTGTTTAGAGGTTCTTGATATACAGGAACACGAGACTTGATCAGCTTATTCCAAGGAAACAACGTCACAGGAATATGGAACTGCGTGATTTTTCACCCTACGCGTGGTGGTCCCTTCCTGGAGATGCATGATATATTTGAGATATAGAGGATCCAGTTCCTCTCTGATGACTTACAGAACAGAAAATTTGTTTTCGTAGTTGGACAAAATTTTCGGAGGTAGTTTTCGAAAATATACCATAGTTATTGAAAATGTATACTAACGATTAAACTACGCATTTTACTAACCAATAGAGTGGTAAATCTTGACGTATTCCTCGAGTTTTGTTAATGGGTATAGTTGGTACATTTGTGATGTTGAGAAGATGTTGCGAAGAGTAGGGTGTAATGTCATGTAATATGGAATACTTGGCACTCCATAAAAACCACTCAACTTGTGCAGGAGATGAGAAAGAAAATGTTATCTGACTTTTGTAAATAATTGAATGCAAAACGAATCATTTGTAGCACACAAACATAAACTGTTTCAGAACGTTGTTTTGAAGTTAAGATATACAAGAGATTTGTTGTACGATCTAATAACTTTTTTCTGTCATTGATAATTCTTTTAAGAATTTAAATTACGTGCAATCTCAGAATTGGATTTTTTGTACATAAAATATGTTTTCTCCCAAATTTACGTGATATTCTGCATTTTTTCAAGTCAGTGTCATAGTTCCAGTCTATACCGTGTGAGCCTCAAAGTAAAACATCTTTAAAAATTCTTTTTTCGGTATCAAAATTTCTTCAAATTATATTAAGAGAAATATAAATTCTTATTAACAAATGGTTGACGTTTATGATTCAGTTTGTTTGAGAGTCAAGAATGACGTCAATTTGGTGTTACAACTACAAAAGTAAATGGTATTCAATAACAAAGGAACTCTATACATAAAACATGATGTGGGTTTTTCCTTTCTTTATTTGTTTCTTCAAGAAATGCATTTTTCGTAAGTCACGGTTTTTTCTAGACCACTTTGGTTGTATTTAATTTATATATATTCATTTGACAGTACAACAACGAAAACTAGAAATTATTCAGTTATTTCCTGCAAACAAGGAATGTAGAAGCCTCAGAGATTCGCTAGAACCAAAAAGGAGACCTTCAAAAGACAAGGTGCCCTCAGCGTATTGAAGTAATTCGCAGTTGTATTCGCTTTTTATGAATCAATATTTCGCGAGTGCTACTCTGTTGACACTTTGTACGAAACATGATTTTCAACTACGAAACGTGAATCGCAGTGCATAGCCTCTGTAGTTTCTGTGCTTTCATGGTTACGATATAGCCCGTAGTAGCTTTCTACTTCGTAAGTCCGTAATCTTACTGTTTCTATTTACAGGCCAGGCCAGTAGTGAGGTAGGTTATCCAGATGCCAGCATGGTGCAAACGCAACGGGTGGAACTTGACGACACTCGATAGTCGCTACGACTTTCTACATCGAAGAGCCAAAGTAACTGGTATATGCGCGTAATATCGTGTAGGGCTCTCTCGAGCAAGCAGAAGTGCGGCACTACGACATAGCATGGACTTGACTAAGGTCTGAAGTAGTGATGGAGGGTACTAACACCATGAAACTTGCAGTACTACGGTTTGGACATCTCCTCTGAACAGCACGTTGCAAATCATCTCACGTTTATTCTCAATAATGTTCATATCTGGGGAGTCTGGTTGCCAGCGGAAGTGTTTAAGCTCAAAAGAGCGTTTCTGGAGCCACTCAGTAGCAGTTCTGGATGTGTGGGGTGTGGCACTGTCCTGCTGGAATTTCCCAAGTCCGTCGGATTCCAGGCGATCACACAGGATGCTTATGTACTTGTCACCTGTCAGAGTCGTATCTACACGTATCAGGGATCCAATATCACCCCATCTGCACACACCACACACCATTACAGAGCCTCCACCAGCTTGAACAGTCGCCTTCTAACATGCAGGGTTCATGGATTCATGAGGTCGTGTCCATACCCGTAAACGTCACTTCGCTCGATGCGGTTTGAAACGAGAATCGTCCGACAAGGCAACATGTTTCCTGTCATCAACAGTCTAGTGTCAGTATTGACGGTCCCAGGTGAGGCATGAAGCCTTGTGTCGTGCACACTCCAAGGGTACACGAGTGAGCCTTCGGGTCCGAAAGCCAACATTGATGATGTATCGTTGAATGGTTTGCACGCTGACACTTGTTGATGACCCAGCATTGAAATATGCTGCAGTTTGTGGAAGGATTGCACTTCTGTCACTTTCGTCTTCCGTCGTCGCTGGTCCCGATCTTGGAGGATCTTTTTTCGGCTGCAGCGATGTCGTAGAAATGCTTGTACGATAAAATCCCCGCTTCAATGCTACGTCGGAGATGCTGTGTCCCATCGTTCATGCGCCGACCATAACACCACGTTCAAATTCGCTTAAATTTTGATAACCTGCCATTATAGCAGCAGTAACCGATTTATCAACTGCGCCAGACACTTGTCGTTTTCTACAGGTGTTGCGAGAACATTGCCGTATTTTACCTGTTTACATATCTCTGTATTTGAATAAGCTGGCCCATACCAGTTTCTTTGGCGCTTCAGCGTAAATGATTACATACGTGTGAGTGAATGGAATGGTTGGATGGATTTTGAGACAAAGGATTCTGTGGTAGTCTCGTGACAATTGAAGTGATTTCAAGAGGGTGTTTTTAACATCACAAAATGTGGCATAAAAAGAATGGTTAGCAGAGGACATAATGAAGGACTTTCTCGTATACTAGAACCAAACAAAGTGAGCTAGCGTACACCGGTGGACCTTGTGTAATAAAGCGTGAAGCGTGTCACTCATCACCCATAGGTGCTGAGCATATGCATATGCTTTTGCCTCCCGGATAACCGTTGCATATTAGTTGAACACACCAGCTGAGGAAAGGGAAACGTATTGGTGTAAACTGTCTGATGAGGATAGAGTTACAGTAGATAATTTCGGAATAGGAAGGCGTTAGACTCTGACGATGCTCTTAGATATCACGTAGCAAAGGTTTCAGTTAGGGGGCCACAATTTGCAAAAATTGATACAAGAAGCTTTCCGTCCTCTATTCGTAAGGTAACCTCTTTGCATCAACCGATGGTTTACCTTTCTTCTACCAATTTTCATCAGAGTAAACAGTGCAGAAAAGTAACCGACTATCTGAGTTTGATGAAGCTTCTACTAACAGAACGAGGAAGCTATGCTCGGAGGGCTGTTTACCAATTGTATTAGGATCACAGCAATACGCAGTTATTGCTTTCTTCGTGTGTCGGATTTGTAGATCAGATGGCTTACTGACCATGTGTATCATGACTTACGCAAGATTATCTCAGAGTTACAACATCTTCCAGGAGTCATGAATGTTCATTTTCCGGAGCATTCTCATCAGGGGAAAAGATGTGAGAATGAAGTACAAACCGTGTATACTGTAGAAGGCAAGCAGTAGAATATACAGAACTTTCCATAGTTACCGCCAGAGAATAGACAGATGTATGTGACTCCATAAATTTTTATATCTCACAGACACTTGACAGGCGCTGTGAATACAGTTCCACTATGTTAACGGAAACTGTTTGGTTTGCGACTGCGGGTAAGTGATTACAAAATTATGCTATGGACCCACTGTGACAATAGAAATTATTAGCCCGTGAGAGCAAGCTCTCAAAAGAAGAAGAAACTAGACACACTTGAGGAATTAAGCTCAAATGACAAAGTTGGGAAGCTGTAGAGAGTAATTTTATTCTCTTGCTATTCACAGAAGTCATAACACTGTAAAAATTTATATCGATGATCATATAACAGATTGCTTTGTCGTCACCCACACATTGTTGAGAAAAGATGATACACTCCTGGAAATGGAAAAAAGAACACATTGACACCGGTGTGTCAGACCCACCATACTTGATCCGGACACTGCGAGAGGGCTGTACAAGCAATGATCACACGCACGGGACAGCGGACACACCAGGAACCGCGGTGTTGGCCGTCGAATGGCGCTAGCTGCGCAGCATTTGTGCACCGCCGCCGTCAGTGTCAGCCAGTTTGCCGTGGCATACGGAGCTCCATCGCAGTCTTTAACACTGGTAGCATGCCGCGACAGCGTGGACGTGAACCGTATGTGCAGTTGACGGACTTTGAGCGAGGGCGTATAGTGGGCATGCGGGAGGCCGGGTGGACGTACCGCCGAATTGCTCAACACGTGGGGCGTGAGGTCTCCACAGTACATCGATGTTGTCGCCAGTGGTCGGCGGAAGGTGCACGTGCCCGTCTACCTGGGACCGGACCGCAGGGACGCACGGATGCACGCCAAGACCGTAGGATCCTACGCAGTGCCGAAGGGGACCGCACCGCCACTTCCCAGCAAATTAGGGACACTGTTGCTCCTGGGGTATCGGCGAGGACCATTCGCAACCGTCTCCATGAAGCTGGGCTACGGTCCCGCACACCGTTAGGCCGTCTTCCGCTCACGCCCCAACATCGTGCAGCCCGCCTCCAGTGGTGTCGCGACAGGCGTGAATGGAGGGACGAATGGAGACGTGTCGTCTTCAGCGATGAGAGTCGCTTCTGCCTTGGTGCCAATGATGGTCGTATGCGTGTTTGGCGCCGTGCAGGTGAGCGCCACAATCAGGACTGCATACGACCGAGGCACACAGGGCCAACACCCGGCATCATGGTGTGAGGAGCGATCTCCTACACTGGCCGTACACCACTGGTAGTGCACGGTACATCCAAACCGTCATCGAACCCATCGTTCTACCATTCCTAGACCGGCAAGGGAACTTGCTGTTCCAACAGGACAATGCACGTCCGCATGTATCCCGTGCCACCCAACGTGCTCTAGAAGGTGTACGTCAACTACCCTGGCCAGCAAGATCTCCGGATCTGTCCCCCATTGAGCATGTTTGGGACTGGGTGAAGCGGCGTCTCACGCGGCGTCTCACGCTGGTCCAACTGAGGCGCCAGGTGGAAATGGCATGGCAAGCCGTTCCACAGGACTACATGCAGCATCTCTACGATCGTCTCCATGGGAGAATAGCAGCCTGCACTGCTGCGAAAGGTGGATATACACTGTACTAGTGCCGACATTGTGCATGCTCTGTTGCCTGTGTCTATGTGCCTGTGGTTCTGTCAGTGTGATCATGTGATGTATCTGACCCCAGGAATGTGTCAATAAAGTTTCCCCTTCCTGGGACAATGAATTCACGGTGTTCTTATTTCAATTTCCAGGAGTGTATATGAGTATAAAACCGTAGAAGGAAAGTGATTCCAGTGTTTACTTCTGAGTGATACAAAAGGATGGTTCAGTTTTCCACGTTCTTAGAAGACATTTGTTGATTACAGCCATTGGATTGAGTTCTTTACGCCCCCAGCGTTTCTATGAGAGTGGCATATTCCAAGAAACTATGCCAGCTTGTGCTACCGCTATAAAGATTTTACAGATATCATCTGCATCAACAAATGAAATCAATATTTAAAGATGTTGTATTGAACATAGCAGGTAGTAGAATGTTTAGCTGTGTGTTAGCTTTCTTCCGTACGTAGGTATATCTCACATTCACCTCCTCCTCTGCACGACCTGCTTTCGTCCCGCCTCTTGTGAAGGTAACTACTCGGCCGTGCAAACTTTTCCGAAACTAAGTTTCCTCCTCAGGCACTTTACAGACGGTGCCCATGCATCAACTGGCAGCGAGGTTTTGCAGCTCCGGTGTGCGTGCACACAACTTGCGTGTCCATGTTCCTTACCAACCTACTTGTGCAGGATTCTCCTCGTGGGCCTTGTAACACGCATACTGAGAAGTCTTTTCAAATCAGTGAGAGACGCTTGAGCAACTTTTTCATCCGACCTCGTCTCGTCCGCAAGACAGGCCTACAATAATGTCAGACGGAACTTTCTTACCAGTAGAGAAATTTCCTTGTATTACGTGAATGCAATGCTGCGGGAAAAGGATACGTGATTTCTTATTCAAGACGGACTGGTCGAAGCCAAGACCACAAAAATGGCTCAACCTAAATGACATAAATTGTAGGTCAAACACTTTCCTTTCGACTGATGTAATAGTAGCAATGAACCAACCAACCGGACCAAAATAATTGCAGCGCCATAAAACCAATCGCCTGTGTAAGACATAACTGCTACGACATAAAATAAGCTTACTTTATTTGATTTTATAATCACTCTGTTGCTTTCCACATCGAATACTGAAAAACACTGTATCATGTACCTGACAATAATTTAGAAGCAAGATACACAGTATGATCGCTATATGTCTGAGACCATTAACATATATTAACGGAATGTCATTAAATCTAGAGAAGATATAGTACGTAGGGGCGAATGCTGTAATTTGGAAACGTTTTCAAACTTTCGCCTCTTGTCAGCCCCGAAATACAAGTTTAATACACACTGACGGCAAGAATAGTGACATCAAAACGAAATTACTGTAGAGCAAAGCTATTTCGGGAATACATTTATCTAGCTAACACACGTAAATAATTAACATTACAGGGTCACAGGTTAATGAAAGCGCGGGATACTCCATTGCAAATGTGAAATACTGGTGCGTTAGTAAAAGGAGTAACAGCCAGAAAGTAGAATGAAAACATGCAAACGTGCTTGCATTCTGTTGTACATGTCAGTTTGTGGCATGGACTTCAATGTCTGTTGCACTTCATTGGTCAATGATAGGACGGTTAATGATGTTTGTGTAAGACCCCTGGGGTTGTCATCTGATGATGTCCCTATGTGCTCGATTGGGCCTGCTGGAGTGGCCAGCGCTTCTTGGCGCTACAGTCTGGATCCGCGCGACCGCTATTGTCCCAGGTTCGAATCCTGCCTAGGACATGGATGTGTGTGCTGTCCTCAGGTTGGTTGGGTTTAAATAGTTCTATGTTCTAGGGGACTGATGACCTTAAAAGTTAAGTCCCATGGTGTTCAGAGCCATTTCAACCATTTTTTTTCCTCGATTGGAGAGATATCTGGTAAACGAGCAGACCAAGGCAACATGTACACACTCTGTAGAGTATGTTCGATTACAACATAGGTATGGAGGCGAGCATTATTCTCTAGGAAAACACCCCTGGAATGTTGTTCATGAATGGCAGACGACAGGCCGAATCGCCAAACTGACGTACAAATTTGCAGTCAGCGTGCGTGGGGTAGCCATAAGGGTGGTGTTGCTGTCATACGAAATTGCAGCCCAGACCAAAGCTCCAGATGTAGGTCCAGAGTGTCTAGCATGCAGACATGTTGGTTGCAGGCCCTCAACTGGCCATCCTAACCAGCACACAGCCATCACTGGCACCGAGGTATAACCAGTTTTCATCAAGAAGCAACATACCACGCTGCTGTCCGATGAACATTCGCTTGACGCAACTGAAATCGCAGATGTCCTTGGTTTCGGGTCAGTAGAATGCACGCAACTGGGCGTCTGACTCGGACTTTTCCTTGAAGTGTCCAATTTTCAACGATTAGTTGTGTCACTATGGGACCAACTGCTGACCAAATTACTCCTGCACATGCAGTACAAAGCAGCTGAGCCATACACGATGGTCGTCCCTCTCGGTAGTGTCACGTGGCCGTCCGGAGCCCGGTGTTCTTGCGACCGTACACTGTCGTGATCACTGCTGCTATTAACAGTGGTTCTTGAGGATAATTTTGTTCCGTCGTTGCAAGTACAAGAATGGGTAATATTTTTCATAATATTTTTCACCATACCCGTTTCGTTTTATTGAGGTACAAAATCATCAGTGGTTTGTGATTAAGTTATTTACGTTATGATTTACCTTTGGATTGAAAAAACTTCTTTAAGAATAAGTTGGTTTGTACTTACTATCATTTTCGGTTGATTTCTTGCTTACATCGGGAAAATCCGTCTGCTAGCAGATCGTTGTATTTCTGCAATAGACACTGACAATTTTGATCTAATTTTTAGTTGTTCTGTAGCACTATGCAATTCTTATGTTTTCAATAACACACTTTTACGCACACCAATGCATTCTGTTTGTTTGTGTACTTCTATACATGTGTTGTATATTGTGTTTTGAAGTGTTGCCAACATAAACTTTCCACTACTCTGTCTTTGACCGACAACTTTTTTTTTAGATTATTGTATGTGTGTAAATCTATTTAATAATGTTTCCGTGCATTCGTGCATTTGTGTACAAAAAGGTAAGGAGTAGAGATGAAGATTTCTATTTTTTTTTTTTTTTTTTTTTTTTTTTACATAAGCGTATAGCAGTTTGATGGATTGTGAGAGGGGAAGGTGAGGAGCGAGAAGTGAAAAAAAGTTGTGTGTGGTGAGGGGTAAGGGGTTGTGAGAGAGTGGGAGGGGGCTAAGGATGGAAAAGGCTCTTTTCTTTTTCATGTAATTTCATCTATTATTTTATACAGAGACTGGTTTCCCATATCTGTCATTCAGCAACTGTTTATTTTGTGTTAATGATTTTTGTACGTGGAAATTTTCTAGGAAAGGGAAGAGGTGTCTGTGTTTACTGACTTTTGTGATATTCATATCTTTTGAATGATATTCATATCTTTTCCATGGTGTTCTTCTTTTAGATGATCGGCACTTGTTGTATGATTTGTACCGTATTTATGTGCTCTGATGTGTTCTTCATATCTTGTATCGAATGTCCTGCCAGTCATTCCAGTGCATAACTTATCACAATCTCTGCGACTGAGCTGGCAGATACAAGATTGTTGGTATTCATATGGTTTTGATTTCAGTTTAGGGATGTGATTTTTGTATGGAATTGTTTGTTTTGTAAGCAATGTTTATGCCTAGTTGTTTGAATATGTTACCTACTTTATGCGTGAATTTGTTGTGGTAGCTCATTATATGCAATTTGTTTGATGTAGTGCAAGTTTAATGAGTTTGTGGTTTGGTTAGTTTTTTCATAATTTATCTCTTTATTTCTTTGTTTAGTTTATCTACCATTCTTTCTTTGTGTCCATTTTAATGCTATTTGTTTTATAATGGCTAGTTCTTTCTGGTGATTAGAAGTGTTTACGGGTACCCTGTTCAGACTTTTTTACTTGTATCTGATTGCTGCTTATTTGTGGTTCAGTGGGTGGTTTGAGGTTGCTTGTAAGATATTGTCACTTGTTGTGGGTTTCCTGTAAACGTCAAATGTTTGTTTATTCTTGCCTTTTCTTATGATTATGTCTAGAAAGTTGGGTGAGTTTTCTTGTTCTTCTTCTATTGTGTACTTTATGTTTTTGTTTACAGTATTTATGCCTTCGTGTAGTTGCTGTATTCTGTTTTTAGGTTCACCTACCATGAATATTACGTCCTCCACTCACGATGTCACGAAAGGAATGGCAGGAACATGCACTTACATACACGCTGATGACATGGCCATCGCAGCGACAGATACAGACAAGCCACAAGTAGCGCTAAACACACTAAGCAAATGGGCAGAGTGAAATGACATAATGACAAAGGAAGAGAAGACTTAGTTTGTAGTGTTCAGAAAAGGAGGAAGACTCACTGAAGCAGAGAACTACAAGTGCAGTGTAAAACCACTCAATAGGGTTAACAGTTTCAAATATCTAGGCATCACAATCCAAACAACGGGGAAAAGTTTCATACTACATAAACGATCTAGAGCAGTGTCGGCCACTAGAGCTATGAATGAAATCAGAAAAGTCACACAACTATCGGTCAGCACAATTATGGACCTGTTTAGGCTTAAGATACTACCTGTTCCGACCTATGGCCCAGAATAAGTAGAAGAATATCTTACATACAAACAGCTGGAACAATTGGAGTGAGTAAAGGCTAGATACCTGTTCCGAACTATGGCCCAGAATCAGAAAAAGAATATCTTACATACAAACAGCTGGAACAATTGGAGTGAGTAAAGGCTAGATACCCGAAGGGAATTTTAGGAATCCCTCAGAACTCAAGTCCGAGGTTGGTGTACGAGCTTACCAGGAAGACCTTCCTGATAGAGGATCTTAGACGCGAGCTCACACTCCCAGCTAGTGCCGACTTCAGTTTCTACAAGATCTGCATGAGAAAAAAAAAAAAACAACAAGAGACCGATGGACTTCTATGCAACGTCTGCTATGCAAGACAGGACCTTGGTGGAAGTTAACCATAAAATGCGACACCTGATGACGAGACTAGCAACCCATGGTTTTCACCACAAGGTGTGTTGCAACAAAATATTTCACGAACTAAATGACGAGAGTGTGTGTGAGTTGTGCCTGGAATTTTGTGACCGATACCACATTATCAAAAGCAGGAATAGACAGAAATCCATCGTAGATTATAACAAAGACAAGTAATGTTAATGTAATGTAATGTGAATGTAATCCTTTGCACCGCATGTGTGCGTTTCCAATAAATAATATTATGTCATCAACGTATCTGTAACAGAAGATGACGTTGTAGCTTTTCTTTGTTATTATGTCTTCAAATATTAATTTTCCTATATGACTCATGAAGATGTTGGGTAATGTTCCTGTAATAGGTGTTCCAATGGGTAAACCTTCGTGTTGCATGTATTATTCTTGATTAAATATACAGGGTGATTCAAAAAGAATACCACAACTTTAGGAATTTAAAACTCTGCAGCGACAAAAGGCAGAGCTAAGCACTATCTGTCGGCGAATTAAGGGAGCTATGAAGTTTCATTTAGTTGTACAATTGTTCGCCATTTCAGCCAATAAAGTTTTTGGTCCCTTTTTCTTCGAAGGTGCTACTGTAACTGGACTACAGTATCTGGAGATGTTAGAGAATTGGCTGTTCCCTCAGCTCGAACAAGAAGCACAACAATTCATATTTCAGCAGGATGGAGCGCCACCACATTGGCACTTATCTGTCCGTAACTTCCTGAACGTCAACTACCCGAGGCGATGGATCGGCCGCCAGGCAGCCCGTGACAGAGCACGTCATCACTGGCCTCCAAGAAGCCCTGATCTTACCCCCTGCTATTTTTTCTTATGGGGGTATGTTAAGGATATGGTGCTTCGGCCACCTCTCCCAGCCACCATTCATGATTTGAAACGAGAAATAACAGCAGCAATCCAAACTGTTACGCCTGATATGCTACAGAGAGTGTGGAACGAGTTGGAGTATCGGGTTGATATTGCTCGTGTGTCTGGAGGGGGCCACATTGAACATCTCTGAACTTGTTTTTGAGTAAAAAAAAACCTTTTTAAATACTCTTTGTAATGATGTATAACAGAAGGTTATATTATGTTTCTTTCATTAAATACACATTTTTAAAGTTGTGGTATTCTTTTTGAATCACCCTGTAAAATAATTTTTTGTGGTGTTATTAACTGTAATATTTTTATTGTTTCATCTGTGTGTTCATAAGGTAGATGGTTTTGTGATTTCAGGCATTCTTCAATTACTTTTATGGTGCCATTAACAGGGATGAAACTGTTCATACTTTCTACATCAAAGGAGAGCACAGTTGCCGTGTCAAGGATTTTAGTTTTTTATTATATGTTGTACCAGTTTGGAGGTATTTCTGACTGTTCTATCTTTTTCTAGTTTACAATACTGGGTGAGCTGTGACTGCATTTATTTTGCTAGTAGGTATGTAGGAGCTGCTCTGCAATTTGCTATTGGACTGGACAGTTTTCTTTATGGACCTTTGGTTGACATCTCATGTCAGGGGCCTGAGGATTTTCTTGTTAAAGTCTCTGTTTCTCAGTGCCTGTAAGTGTATACTGTATGATTTTGAGTGTGTTTTTGACATATGTTTGAAATCTGTTAGTTTTCGTTTAATTTTAACTTTTTTATGTTATTTTTTCTGATGAGTTCTTCTGTATTTTCTATGTATTCTCTTGTTTTTGTGAGTACAACACTATTACCTTTGTCAGATTTTGTTATAATGAGGTTTTCTGCTACCAGTTTTTTTCTTTAGAATTTTAAGCTTTGTATCATTAGTATTATTTTTAAATGTATTGTTTTCTTTTTTAATCTGTGTTGCTATGCTTTTAATTTCTTCTTTTATTAACTCCATAGTTGGCCCTGTGTTTACACTACTGTTTTAATTTTTTTGTTCAGAATTTCTCCTAAGAGTTGTTTTTCGTTTTCATCTAGAAGATTGACGATCATAGGATAGACATGGTGTGTGTGAATGTGTTTGCTGTTGTGGGGTTCTGTGTAGCGCGATTTGAGATTTTTAATTTTCTTGTTATGCTTTAGTCGCATAACATTTTGTTTAAAACTCTGCGTGTGCAGCTTTCGACTTTTCCCACAATGAAGCAAAAATAGCCGGATTATTTAACTAATGTGCTAGCTGAAGGTGAATTTCATATAATTCTTGGTTTAATGTCTGTTTCTCTGCATATAATGATTTAATTTCGTGTTTCAGCCAGGCATTTTTACCAGCCTGTCTGGCAACTTTTGCTACTTTCGAACTGTTTTTCATCTTTACATTTATGTGTTTTGGCATTTGATCATCATGTTTGCAGTGGTTATTGAATCTGAGGGTTTCAGCTGTTATATACAAATTTAAAAAAAATGCTTCTTAAACTGGTGATAGGGGCCAACTTTAAATGCTTGACAAGAAGACATTAAATTCTTAATTTGTGTGGCCATAGTGTTCGTAGATGCTTTATAATTCTTGGGATACTTTTGCTCCAGTTTAAGAAGATGGACTTGACGCAATACTGTTAGTTTGAAATCATTCTTTGGTATATGTGATCACCGAAAACCAAACTGTTAAAATTAAGCCTTAGCAAAAAAATGTAGGGAGAGGGTGTTTACAGGTGCTTAAATTCCCATTTCACAAAGTTACAGTAAGGCTGAAATTTTGAACATGTGTACCAAAATACCAGAACCGTTCAAGGAAAATAAATCAAAAGCCGATTTATAATCACTGAATAGTTGCTGTTCATATTTACGTCGTCATAATTTTCTTTTTTAACAATAGCTACAGTTGTAGCTGTAACGGCGCATTATTACAGGAGCGGATAAGAATATAATTACATGTAAATGTATTGCAGAAAGAAGAGGCTCATATACATACTGAGACTTGAGAGACTACTAAGCACTATAATGAATGTTTATAACAATGAATAGCAATCTCTAAGTGAATTAGAGGTGAGTGAACCGTACCATGAAAACCTAAATATAATATTTAAGTAGAAGAGGTTGTTGTTAACGATTAAAGGCTTTCAGTAAATTTCTTGTGCAACTGAGTACTTCGCATCTGAGTAGTGTGTAGATCTCTAAGGCATGCTTTTTATGTTTCTTCTGTAAGAACGCCTTGCCTTCCTTGGTCAGCCATCAGTGCTGAATAATTATTTCCTGCACTGTGGACGGAACCACTGTACCAGAAACACTGCAAAAGCTACTTGTGCAGTGTTGGTGAGCTAACTCTTCCAAGGTCAAATATTTGCCCAGGTAAGCGTCCACTAGCGTCTGGCGTAACAAACGTCTGCACCCAGGCTGAACCAGGGTCCCAGGGAAAACAAAGTCTCGCCATTCCTGCGTCCACTTTCGACATTCATTGCAACATCTATGACGCCCCAAATGGTGTCAGGGCTAGGGAACAAAATCAGCTCGCAGGAAGTGTGACAGATATCCACTGTAACTCAGAATGAAGGAGGAGAGATGAAGGTGTTGCCTGTCTTCCAGCTGCCAGAGACAAAAAAAAGATTTCCGTGTTTCGAGTGTTGATTGGGCGAGTTTAAAAAACTATAACGTTGTCATAATCTATTCATTAAGAGGTATGCTCCTGTTCAAAAATTTAACACAACAAGGCAAGTATTTGAATTGGAGCTGGTGTATTTCTATTGAGGAAGCGAAACTAACGGCGCGCAAGTACTGGGACTTTATTCATCTAGTATTTGAGAACGAGAGCACTTGGCGGCTTCCAACTAACTTTACGCATAATTTCAAACTTTTTAAGATTTTTTTTTCCGCTGACATACTCCATAAAATGATAAAAGGAAACTAATTTGTAAGGTGGGCAGGTCATTTTGATTTATGTAAGTTATCGATGTGCACATCAGAGTGAAAGCTAGTTCTGTTACTAGAATGAAGAGAAGTTTCAAGTTATGTTTCTGTCAAACAATCGTTGATCTTATCTTTGCCGCAGCGCAGTCTGATACATTCTTAGCGGAAGTGTGGTGGTTGACGAACATATTCAGTAGTGCTATGTTGACTTGTGACTGTATCTGTTCGACGTAGAGAGATTTATTGTAAAGGACAGCAAGAAAGAATATGAAACAAAAGAGTATAAGTTTTGAATAGTATTATTATTTTTGAAGAGGAGAAGTTTGAGATAAGACTGCAGCTCGGCGCCGCTACTTGTTCGGAATGATTATTAGAAAGACTACTCCACTTCCCTGAGTCATGCATTAAGATATAAACTTTTAGGCTGTTTAGACTGTGTAGTTTTTATATAAATTCACTGTTAGCATTGTATCCCTTTTGTTAAGCGTCGTACTGTTCAGACCAGTGATATGTGTGAAGATTACGCGAAATTTTACTCTGTCTTTTTTAATACTTACTCTGATCAAAAATCGTTGTCTTGGAATATTGTTCCATAGGAATAGTTACTCTCACCAGCCCACTGTTTAACGAGGGTTAATCACTACGCATTACTAGGTAGCACCACTTGTTAAGCAACAGTTTGAATATTCTCTGGAAATTTTATTAAAAAATTGAAATCTAGTTTAACCGCTGCCTGTTTGCTGTTGTGCTTTTGACAAATCTGCAACAATGTTGTCAAGACGCGAGGTAAGTGGAAATTTTGATAACTGCCAGATACCTGTGTTACTTCAGTTCCGCATTAAGAATAAAAATTTGTTATCTTCAGACCAGTTACAGTTCAATTCAAATTAGGTTCTGTGTAGTCAAAGGTTATCATACGAGTTTAAGTTGAATAACAGTTTGTGGGCATGTAGTTTTGGTAATACGTAGGATTTTATAGAGTGAGAGGTAAGGCTGGACTACATTTCAGACAGAAACACGTAATGGGGGACTTACAGGTTTATCGCTTAAGTCATTTTTGCTGTACGTGCAATAAAACAGCGGCATTAGATATAAATTAATACTGCTCCTTTACTGCCAAGTATATTGGCAACATAGTATCCACGTACACAACAGAATGGTCCAACAAAATTATATCATTTTAAGACTCATAGTTAAGGAGATATGACGTCATGAAAGTTTATCACCGTAAAACAACTAGCCTCTGTTCAAAATTCATCACTTCTTTACTACAGATCCTCTTCTAAACACTGTTTGCAGACAGTATTTACACATACCACTGAACGTACTTGCGAAATTACTCATTGTGCGAGACATAGTTAGGAGAAATGACGTCATCATCACTTAGATGCATGGAAAATTAGCTCTTGTTTGAAATGGGGCATAAATTTCCCAGACTACATTCATCCAGTGTTTCATAATAAGACCACTTAGCAATTTCTGACACGCTTTAAGCATAAATTCAAACCTACTCCAACCTTTCTGACGCTTACTTCGTTAACGTCAAATATTTAACACATTAAATCATTTGCACAGCAGTCAAACGTTTTCAGCTCCGTTATACACGTGAGTTCGATCTTGTAAAAAATCGAGTTTTTGCCAGTTTACTCGAAGAAGTGTAAAGTCGCGTGAATAAAATTGTTTATGGAAGTAAATAATTGCTGGACTATTACTTATAGCCCACGACTGGAAGTTAACAATTTCTCCGTTTAATAGTGAAGTTGATATCTGCTTGATTTTTTATTATACTTGCAGTATTATAGGTCAACGCATAAGTTCAAGATCACCCTAATATTAATTACAGTGTCAGTGGCACCTGCAATGTGTTCCCTGCGTCGTAGCTAATTGGAAATTACCGACAAGCATACACACCGTGAGCTTACTTTTGCCGTAAATATCGGCTAACTTTTTTCTCCATGATTTGGAAATTATTTAAGGAAGTTGTATTGTTCTCAACCACTTATACAGTCATTACCTACAAAATTTCAAAATCCAATATTACAGGACGACAATTATTGAACTATACGAAAAAAAGTTACTTATTTAGAATCTACGGCGTGCACACATTTTATTCAACATGTAAATGTCACTACGGATATTTGGACATAGATTATGACGTGTTCGATATGACAGCCATCATTGGCGATGATGCGGCGCAGATAAATAGCGAAATTCTGCATGACCCGCGAAAATGAGGGAAAATCGGTGCTGTCGATGACCCCCTTGAATGGCTGCTTTCAGCTCAGCAATGGTTTAGGGGTTATTGCTGTACACCTTGTCTTTAATGTAGCCCCACAAAAAGTAGTCGCATGTGTTCACATTCGGCGAATATGACAGCCAATCGAGGACAATTCCAGCACCTCTGGGTATCCCAGAGCCAGAAGGCGGTTCCCAAACTTCCCCTCCAGGACATTAAACACTCTTCTGCTTCGATAAGGTCGAGCTCCGTCTTCAATGAACCTCATCTTGTCGAAATTAGGGTCACTTTGGATAATGGGGATGAAATCATCTTCCAAAACCTTCGCAAATCGTTCGGTAGTCACTGTGGCATCAAGGAATATCGCACCCATTATTCCGTGGCTGGTCATTGCACACCACACACTCACTAACTGAGAGTGAAGAGACTTCTCGATCGCGAAATGCGGGTTCTCAATCCCGCAAATACGCCAATTTTGCTTACTGACGAACTCGTCGAAATGAAAGTGGACTTCGTCGCGAAACCAAACCATACAGCGGATACTAATTCCCATCATAACCCGCGGCTAACCGCGCAGTTTGAACGTCGTAATGCAAACCGCTCAGAATCTACGACGATATTATTTTATATAGTTCAATAACTGTCACCCTGTACGCTCAACATCTAGGAACATACCACACCGACATATGTGTCGGTCTCGTAGATACGGTGAAGACGAGATTTTAGATTTCTTCCCGCTTTCTCTATGAGCAAGACAAGTCGAAGAATTAGAAGTACTACTTGCGGCGTGCTTCGTGTGTGGATGGACGATTATATGTGAAAGTGGATGCCTACTTGTGATTGCGACGTACAACCGACTATTTGTAGTCCCCTAGTCAAAACGCAAAACTACGGTCGAAAATACGGGATGGAATAATGACAGTATTACGAAAAGGATATAGTGCTGCTCACCAAATACAGTTGTTGATTCGGAGAAAGATATAAGCAAAGTCTGCTAAGCATGTGAGCTTTCATGCAAAATACTTCATTTTAAACTAGATAACGCACACACACACACACACACACACACACACACACACACACACACACAAACCCTCACCCACTACCACACACACGCGCGCGCGCACGCACACGCACACACACACACACACACACACACATACACACTCATTCACGCAATCACAGCTCACACATACATGACCACTGTCGTTGCCCAGAAGACAAGCATCGGTGGAAACAGCAGTCTTGTGTGTGCGAGTTGTGCTTGCGTTGACAGTGTGTCTGTTGTCTATTTTCGAAGAAGGCCTTTTGGAGGAAAGCTCACATGTTTAGCAGTGTTTTTGATGTGCCCGTCTACGACTCAACATGTCATCCGTGTGGTGAGTAGCAATCAATCTTTTCATAATATTGCCGAAACTAAGGTTACTTAGACCTTGCTGTCAGCAGTGCTACAACGTTCCCACGCTACGAATGCACGTCGATATAGGCAATACGACGGTTGTTTAGAAAGTAAGTTCAGATCGATCGCTAAATTGAAACCACAGTGAAAATCAGAAACATTTTATTAGCAAGAGTTAGCTACACTTTCCAGATACTTCTCTACATAATCGCCGCTCCAACTTAGACATTTGTCTGAGCATTATACCAAATTTGCAACGCGATCATCATAAAAGGCAGCCGCCTGTGCTTTCCGATACTTCTCTATGCTGGTCTATAGCGCGTAGCCTGAGCCCACGTGTTGTCTTCATATCCAGCGTTTCATGAGAACAGAGACGATACTCAGGACGAGCCAATTAGGGCTGTCTTGTGGGTAAACGAAAACTTCAGATCGAAGAGGCTGCACGAGCGTCTTCACTGCCACTGCCCAGTGCGGCTAAGAATGGCTATGAAGAAAGAAGTGCGTGGCAGTTGTGTTAGGTGGGCTGCATTCATAAAGGCGAAGCCTCTCGGCAGCCCCTCTTACTTGGCGGAAGACATTGTTGTTATAGGCACCTCTAAACGTACACAGTGCGCTCACAACTGAAAAGAGCGTCTTAATGCGATCTACGGTCATACTGGAGACACTACCCATCACATATGTGCTAAGCTTCATCGGATTTTCATTGTGGTGTCCATTTCACGACCGATCGGAACTTACATTCTGGACAACACTCGTATTGGAATGACGGCGATCTGCATAAGAATTTCACTCGAATATGCTGGCACTATTATCGATGTTAGCGCTTTTACACTGAAAGGTATGTGCTAAGGTCTGATCAGGGTAGCTCCAGAAAATAGTCGGTAGTTGCCAACCGCAAGGTGGAACGAGTATAATATCATTGAGTCGGAGAATCTTGGTTAAGACAGCCGGGCGCGCGTAGGTAAATACCGTGGAGTCGCAGGTAGGTGCCCGGAGGAAGCAGACGTGTGCAAACAGCTTTAAGGGAGGAGTCGCAGCTAGGTGCCCGGAGGAAGCAGACGTGTGGTGACAGCGTTAAGGTAGGTCGCTGCCCCTGACCAAGCTTTAGCATGTAAATGAGAGAAGATATATAATCATTTCAAGTTGGCTTTTGTTAGATACTGTTCAGAGTTAGGATTTGTATGTCTAAGGTTTGACGCAGTAAGAGTTTTGTAAAATTTTTTGTAAGAGTGATTCGTGCTACGAAAATATTTGAAATAGTAGGTTTTGTGTATGACTTAAAATTTTAACACTATGTATACTGAGATCAACATTGTGTTTAAATCTAACAGCGTGAATCATAATCCACATCCTTTGCTTGTATTGAATATGAAAATGAGTAGTAAACTAAAGTTACCCACCAATGAAAGAACCAAGTAAACATCAGGGCCAAAAGTTAATTTTCCAGTACCATCTTAATGCCAGTGCACAAACGGCATTATTCTCTTAAATTTGATAGCTGAGTCTGTAGCATTTCTGGCAAAATGGGGGATTGGAAGAAACAAGTTCACAGACGCAGTCAGATGCAGGTTTGCTGAATAATTAATTTAGAACAATCTTATCACTGATACTTTCACTGAATAAAAGGATACAATTTTGGCTACATACTTTCAACACTTATGATTGGGGTAAAGACTTTTGCAATTGAAATAAAAGCAATGAATTCGCTGTGTGTGTGGCTGCTTATGTTGCCATATATCACACTACTGCACGGATTTCATCAGAGTATTTCCCTTTCCACTGAGTGATTAAATTCAACTTCAGCTTCAATCTGTCACCGTCACTCTGACCTATTCCCAGCATCAAAATGTCTCACTCTGTAATTTGTCGTATTGTCAGCAATGAATTTCCCTATAACACAAAACATAGTAAGAGTGATTTACGAGATGTAGATACTTATACTACATACACAGGTGTTCGCAAAGGGGGAGGGTAGGCGAGAGGGGGCACTTGATTCTCACCCCACCCCACTCATCCACCCTCCTCCTAGAATCATAAGTACAGATTTGTTATTTCAATTTGAGTCTGTAATCATCAGTTTTCTGCCAGCCGCGCTGCAGTCCGGAACCGCGGGACTGCTACGGTCGCAGGTTCGAATCCTGCCTCGGGCATGGTTGTGTCTGATGTCCTTAGGTTAGTTAGGTTTAAGTAGTTGTAAGTTCTAGGGGACTGATGACCTAAGATGTTAAGTCCCATAGTTCTCAGAGCCAATCAGTTTTCTGGAATACAGTAAATTACTTGTTGCACCTATAAAATGTAATTTTTATCAGGATTCCCTACATCTTCCTGGAATTTACATTTTGAACTTCTATTCCTGTGAATGTGTCCTGGTTTTCCTTCACTCTTGCTTCCACTATATATCAGAATTGTATCTCTGGTGCCTTTACCTTTCCTAAAGCCAAACCGATCGTCATCTTACTCATCCTCAGTTCACTTTCCCATTCTCCTATGTATTATTCTTATCAACTGCTTGGATGTATGAACTGCGAAGAAGACTGTGTCGGCTCTTATAGTCTTCGGAATCGTGCGGAATATCGCCAGACTCAAGCATTCTATACATTAAATTGAGTAGGTGCATTGTTGCCACTTTACCCGATGATTTTAGAAATTATGATGGAATTTTATCCGTACTTTCCACCTTATTTTATTTTAAGTCTTCCAAGGCTATTTTAGAATCTGATTGTAATACAGAATCCTCCGTTTTGGTGTCAGTCAGCGGCAAGCGGACGAGACACAAGCAGCCACAGGCTCGTAACTGATTTTGTGACATTTTTACGTTTTTCTAACAAGCGTGTGCTTTCTTAGCTTTGTTTCTTAAGTTTCTGCGTTTTAATTTAATATTTGATAAGCACAGTTCTCGGATTTTCGTTTGTGTCGGAAAGTATACGAATTTCGTGACACGTTACAAGTTCCTAATCAGGAGTGAATTATTTAATCTCACCAGTATGCTTTCGTAGTTTAGTTTTCGAATCTCTGCGTGTTAATCTGTTGGACACAGTTCTCGCTTTTTCCATCGTGTCTACAGTTAGAGTTACGTAATGCGTGTCGACTGTGTTTGTTTGTCTGTGTATTGTAGTTTTCCGCGGTCTTTTGTATGGATAGGGACTGTGATGGCTGTGTGAGGACGCGAGCCAAGTTGCTGACTCTTCGCTCTCAGCTCCAGGTTATGATGGTTCCGGTTACACAGCGTGAAGCTGCAGTGGATGGGCGTCACTGTTGTGAGCCGACCGTGCGGATCGAACAAACGTCCAGCATGTCTGAGTCCGCCTATCGGTCCTCACCGGCGACCAGCCCAGTTATTGGTTTCACTGTGGTAAACCTTCCCCCGTGGGCCGCACGTAATAACTCACCGGTTAGTCTGACAAACAGGTTCCAGGTGTTGTCTGTGGCTGACACTGTCTCTCAGTCAGATGCAGTCACTTGCCCTGTTTCAGAGGGAAACTCTCAGCCTTCAAGATCCGGTCAATCACAGAGAGTGGCGTTATTGGTAATTGGGAGCTCCAATGTTAGGCGCGTTATGGGGCCGATTAGGAACATGGCTGCCAAGGACGGGAAGAAAGCTAATGTGTACTCGGTGTGCATACCGGGTGGAGTCATTCATGACGTGGAAAAGGTTCTTCCGGATGCCATAAAGGGCACAGGGTGCAGCCAGCTGCAGGCGGTGGCTAACGTCGGTAACAATGATGTGTGTCGCTTTGTATCAGAAGAGATTCTCTCTGGTTTCAAGCGGCCAACACAAGTTGTAAGAACTCCCAGTCTTGCTTACGAGATGGAAGTAGAGCTCACCATCTGCAGGATAGTCCAGAGGGCTGATTGCGGACCTTTGGTGCAGAGTCGAGTGGAGGGTCTGAATCATAGGGTAAGTCGGGTCTCCGACCGTGTAGGCTGGAGATTCCTCGATATGCGCCATTTGGTGGTAAGGTTTCGATTTCGGCTGAACAGGCTAAGAGTCCACTACACGCACGAGGCGGCTACGCGGATAGAAGGGCTGTGTGGCGTGGAATTTTACTTTTGAGATTTACGCTGTACCCTATCTACAATTTTTATTTGTCTTATAGGCTGTTTTTGGTTAGAGGGTCACGGGAAAACACAAGAAGGGCTTCAGTCACGAAGGGTGCAGGCCGAACACATTAAGAACGTAGATATAGGAACCATCGGTATAACAGTTGTAAATTGTCGTTCCTGTGTTGGGGAAGTACCAGAACTCTGATCGCTAATAGAAAATACTGATGCTCATAGGTACTGAAAGCCAACTAAAGCCGCTTATAGGTTCAGCCGGTGTTATTACCAAGAACCTAACTGTGTTTCGAAAGGACAGTTGTCGGTGTTAGAAGTAGCTTATCTTGTAGCGAAATCGAAGCAGATAGTTCCAGTGAGTTAGTAGGGGCAGAGGTCGCTCCTGGCAACCGGAATAAAATAAAATATTGTATACTTTTACCGACCTCCCATCTCAGATGATACAATTGCTGAAAGGTTCAAAGAAAACATGAGTTTAATTTCAAACACGTACCCGACTCATACAATTATAGTTGGTTAGCTCTTCAATGTACCCTCGATATGTTGGTGAAAGTATATGTTTAAATCAGTAGGTACGCATGAAACATCATCCGAAATTGTGCTAAATGCATTCTCTGAAAATTATTTAGAGTAGCTAGTTTACGAACCCACGCGAATAGTAAACGTTTGTGAAAACACATATGACCTCTAGCAAACAAATAATCCTGAGCTAATAACGAGCTTCAAAATGGATACATAGATTAGTGAACACAGGGACGTCGCAGGGACACTGAATTCTGTAACCCGAGATTCCTCCAAAAATAAACGAAAAATATACCTATTCAAAAAAGCAAATCAAAATTCACTTGACTCCTTCCTAAGAGACAATCTCCATTCCTTCTAAATTGACAACGTAAGTGTAGGCCAGATGTGCCTTCAATTCAAGGAAAAAGTATCGACAGCAACGGAAAGATTTATACCGAATAAATGAACAAACGATTCCCCTTGGTACGCAGAACTGGTCAGAACACTGCTGCAGAAACAATGAGTCAAGCATGCCAAATTTAAAAGAACGCTAAATCTCCTAGATGTGCGATCTTTTGCGGAAATTCTAAATTTACCGTAGAGATCAATGCGACATGCTTATAGTAGTTTCCACAACGAAACTTAATTTCGAAACCTGGCAGCAAATCCAGAGAGTTTCTGGTCGTATGTAAAGTATGCTAGTGGCAATATAGTTAATGCCTTCTCTGCGAGATAGCAATGGAAATACTATCGACGTCAGTGCGGAAACAGAGCTACTAAACACAGCCTTGGAAATTCCCCCACATAAGAAGTTCGAATCAAGAACAGCTGGCAACATGAGTAACCTAGAAGTAGGTACCCTCGGAGAAGTTCAAATGGCTCTGAGCACTATGGGACTTAACTGCTGAGGTCATCAGTCCCCTAGAACTTAGAACTACTTAAACTTAACGAACCGAAGGACGTCACACACATCCATGCCCGAGGCAGGATTCGAACCTGCGACCGTAGCGGTCGCGCGGTTCCAGACTGTAGCGCCTACAACCGCTCGGCCACTCCGGCCGGCTCGGTGAAGTGAAGCAGTTTAAATCACTTAATTAAAGCAAGTTTCCTGGTCCAGACTGTACACTAATTAGGTACCTTTCAGAGTATGCTGATGAAATAGCTCCATAGTTAATCATCACCTACAATCGCTCGCTCTACGAAAGATCCGTACACAAAGACTGTAAAGATTCTGAGGCCACACTAATATTCAAGAAAGGTGATAGGAGTAATCCACTAAATTACAGGTCCGTATCATTAACGTCGATATGCAGCAGGATTTTGGAGTATATATTGTGTTCGAACACTATGAATTACTTCGAAGAGAACGGTCTATTGAATCACAGCAAATACGGGTTTAGGAATCATGGTTCCTGTGAAACACAACTATCTCTTTACACACACGAAATGTTGAATGCTTTTGACAAGGGAGCTCAAACTGATCCCTCATTTCTAAATTTCCATAAGGCTTTTGACACTGTACCACACAAGCAGCTTGTAGTGAAATTGCGTGCTTTCGGAATATCGTCTCAGTTTTGTGACTGGATTTGTGATTTCGTGTCAGGGAGGTCACAGTTCGTAGTAATTGACCGAGAGCCATTGAGTAAAACAGAAGTTATTTGTGGCGTTCCCCAAGGTAGTGTTATAGGCCCTCTGCTGTTCATTAGTGTATAAAAGATTTAGGAGTCAATCTGAGCATCCTTCTTAGGTTGTTTGCAGACGATGCTGTCGTTTATCGTCTAGTAAACTCATTAGAAGATCAAAACAAATTGCAAAAAGATTTAGAAAAAATATCTGAATGTTGTGAAAATTGGCAATTGACCCTAAATAACGAAAAATGTGAGGTCATCCACATGAGTGCTAAAGGGAATCCGTTAAACTCGGTTACACGATAAATCAGTCTAATATAAAGACCGTAAATTCAACTAAATACCTCCTGCCATGAACCCTGGACCTTTTGTTGGCGGGGACGCTTGCGTGACTCAGCAGCCGTACCTTAGGTGCAACCACAGCGGAGGGTTATCTGTTGAGAGGCCAGACAACCAGAAGATCCTGAAGAGAGGCAGCAGCCTTTTCAGTGGTTGCAGGGGCAACAGTCTCGATGTTTGAGTGATCTGGCCTTGTAACATTAACCAAAACGGCCTTACTGTGCTGATACTGCGAACCGCTAGAAGCAAGGGGAAACTACAGCCGTAATTTTTCCCGAGGGCATGCAGCTTTACTGTTTGGCTACATGGTGATAGCGCTGTAGCACCAATATCGATTGTAAGTAGGTTTATACTATGTAAATGTGTGTCTGTTATTATGAAGTGTTTGTTCTTTGCTAGTTAAGTTCAATGATTTGCGACAAGAAATTTAAAGTTTGCAATATATATATGGAAACAGTAAATGATGTTTAAAAATAATGAAATTTTATAATATATGCATGCGCATAAAGAAACATTCGTATACTGGAAGCTGGTTCATGCTTAGGGAACCTGTATTGTGAAATGTAAAAGCTGTAGGGAATCCCCTCCGCAACGTAAATGGCTAAGCACGGTATAAAATGTGGTACAGTTGGTCGACCTTGGCAGCTCCTTGGTGGGAACGGTACGCAGTCAGTGGCTAGTCATTGAACGATACACATCGAGGTTGCCAAGGGAGGCACTTGGAAGCCGTTTTGCATGGAAAATAGCCTCGGATATGGATTTGGTTCTCGGCAGTACGGAATGGCTCTAACACGATAATAATCCGTAGCCAAGAAGAAATTGTAAAGAGCATTCAACATCAAGAGCCGTGAGTACAGTTAGCCGCCACGTCGCTTGCCTCCACTACTTCGCCACTGCTCCACCAACTTCAGGAACACAGATATGTATTATAGCATGGACCGGTTAATTTGTGTGAGTGTTTTCAACAATAATCCAAGTGCTATAAACCTGTCTTTTGGATCTTAACTTTATCCTATTCGTGAACCGGTGCAGGATCCCCTCCTAACTAAGCAGAAAACCAAGTATCCTGTTGTAACAAACTAGTGATTTGTGCAAAAATTCAGTGCCAGAGCGTGTTAATGTTACTGTCTAAAATACCTGCCTCACAGATGATGAAAAAGGCACTTAAATTAAACTTACTTAAAATGTAATTTAGCCTTGATTGCTATCATGAATAATTCTGTTGGCGTTAAGTGTTGAGTAATTTGTTTTGAAGGATGAAAACATATTATTACAAGTGGAACTAAGCTTTAATTTTGGTGAAACTGAACTTTGCTTCTGAGATAATCAAACACTTTGCCTACAGAAACAGTATCAGTTTATGGGTCCCCACCATATTCTTTTCATATTAGAAAGATATGTGGAATATTGTTGCTGCTAAAGAAAACTTATACTTTTCCTGAAACGGGAGTATAAAATTGGTACATGTAGTATTATTTAATTTCATTTGTGGTCTTTATATTTCAGTTAAGTCATAAATCTTTTCATGCCCAACTTTAGCTCAATGTTTCCTGTTGTAACATCTCAATACTGAATCATGTCATGATAGTTATTGTAACTGTTATTGTTACGAGTGGGGCACTATCTTGCTTTTTATGATTACTAGCTTGTGCATTAATGGTAATAATTGTTACCCACAACTTGGATCACCCTGTACTCGTGTGTATCCAGTCTACTATTCAAAGGGAAACTTAAAGAAAGTCATTACACTACTAGCATTCAATTTCCTTGAACATAATATTTCAAATTAAAATGCCTAATTAGGCTGGCTACCGTTATTTGTTTCATTCGTACGAACTTTTCTACTTTCATTACCCCAAAGTAAAGCCTGTTTGGTTTTCTATTAATTACATTATATTCGAAATTACTTTCCGAAACTTTATCCGTTAGACACACGTACGTTCAAAACTATAAATCCTCCCAGAGGGAAACACTAGTTTGCGTCATCGCAAACGAGTGTTGGTGCTATAGCGTCCTCTTGGATAAAATATTCCTGAGGTAAAATAGTCCCCTATTCGAATCTCCGGACGGTGAATACTCTGGAGAATGTCGTTAACAGGAGAAAGAAAACTGGCGTTCTACGGGTCGTAGCATAGAATGCCAGATACCTTAACCGGGCAGGTAAATTAGAAAATTTGAAAAGGGAAATGAATACGTCAAAGCGATATGTATTGGGAATTAGTGAAGTTCAGTGGCAAGAGGAACAAGATTTCTGGTCAGGTGAATGTCGGGTTATAAGCACAAAATAAATAGGTGTAAAGTAGAAATAAAAAAACAGGAGCGCGGGTAAGCTACTACGAACAGCACAGTGAACGCATTATTGTAGTCAAGATAGACACGAAGCCCACGCGTAGCAGAGTAGTACAAGTTTATATGTCAACTGCCTCCGCAGATGACGAAGAGAATGATGAAATGTGTGATAAGATAAAAGAAATTACTTAGACAGCGAAGGGAGATGAAGATTTAATAGTCATGGAGTGGAATTCGGTAGTACGAAAAGGAAGAGAAGGAAAAGTAGTAGGTGAAAGTGGATTGGGGGTAAGGAATGAAAGAGGAAGACGTCTGGTAGAATTTTGCATAGAGCATAGCTTAATCATACCTAATACTTGGTTTAAGAATCATGAAAGAATGTTGTATATGTAGAAGAGGCCTCGAGACACTGGAAGGTTTCAGATAGGTAATATAATAGTAGGACAGAGGTTCACGAACCAGGCTTCAAATTGTAAGACATTTCCAGGGCAGATGTGTACTCTGTCCACAATATTTTGGTTATCAACTGTAGATTAAAACTGAAGAAACTGCAAAACGGTGGAAATTTAAGGATATGGAACCTGGATAAACTAAAAGAACTGGACATTGTAGAGAGTTTCAGAGGGAGCATTGTGGAATGATTGACAAGAACGGAGGAAAGAAATACAGTAACGGAAGAATGGGTAGCCCAGAGATGAAACAGTGAAGCCAGCAGAGGATCAAGTAGGTAAAAAGACGAGGGCTAATAGAAATCGCTCGGTAATAGAAGAGATGTTGAATTTAATTGATGAAAGGGGAAAATATAAAAATGCAGTAAATGAAGCAGGCAAAAAGAAATACAAACGTCTCAAAAATGAGATCGACAGGAAGTGCAAAATGGCTAAGCAAGGATGGACAGAGGACAAATGTAAGGACGTAGAGGCAATTATCACTAGGAGTAAGATAGATACTGCCTATGGAGAAAAGAAAACGTATGAATATAAAGAGCTCAGATGGAGAATCAGTTATAAGCAAAGAAGAGAAAGCAGTTAGGTGGAAGTAGTATATGGAGGGTGTACACAAGGGCGATGTACTTGAGAGCAATATTATTGAACTGGAAGTGGACGTAGATGGATATGAAATGGGAGATACTATAATACGTGAAGAATTTGACAGAGCACTGAAAGACCTAAGTCGAAACGAGGACTCGGGAGTAGAGAAAATTCCTTTAGAATTACTGTTAGCCTTGGGAGAGACAGCTCTGACAGAACTCTACCATCTCGTGAGCAAGATGTATGACACAGGTGAAATACCCTCAGACTTCAAGAAAATATATTAATTTGAATCCCAAAAAAATCAAATGTTGACACGTGTGAAAATTACCGAACTATCAGTTTAATAAGTCACGGCTGCCAAACACTAACACGAATTCTTTACAGACGAATGGAAAAACTTGTAGAAGCCGAACTCGGGGAAGATTCCGTAGAAATGTGAGGCAATACTGACCCTACGACGTATCTTAAAAAGTAGATTAAGGAAAGGTAGACATACGTTTCTAGCATTTGTAGAGTTAGACAAAGCTTTTGACAATGTTGACTGGAATACTTAAGTTATAAGAGCCAAGGGGCACAAAAGGGAAGCAGTGGTTGAGCAGGGAGTGAGTCAATCCCCGGTGTTATTCAATCTGTATATTGAGTAAACAGTAAAGGAAACGAAAGAAAAATTCGGAGTAGGCATGAAAATCCATGGAGAAGAAATAAAAACTTTGAGGTTTGCAACGACATTGTAATACTGTCAGAGACAGCAAAGGAGCTGGAAGAGCAGTTGAACGGAATGGACAGTGTTTTGAAAGGAGGATATAAAATCAACAGCAACAAAAGCAAAACGAGGACAATGGGATGTAGTGTAATTACATCAGGTGATGCTGAGGAAATTAGATTAAGAAATGAGACACTTAAAGCAGTAGATGAATTTTGCTTTTTGGGGAGAAAAATAACTGATGATGATCATCGAAGTAGAGAGGGTATAAAATGTAGACGCAATGGCAAGGAAAGTGTTTCTGAAGAACAGAAATTTGTTGACATCGAGTATAGAATTAATTTTTAGGAAGACTTTTCTGTGAGTATTTTTATGGAGTATAGCCGTGTATGAAGGTACAACATGGACGATAAGTAGTTTAGACAAGAAGAGAATTGAAGTTTTCGAAATTTGGTGTTACAGGAGAATGCTGAAAATTAAATGGATAGATCACGTAACTAATGAGGAGGTACTGAATAGAATTAGGGAGAAGAGGAATTTGTGGCATAACGTGAATAAGGGATGGGTTTGTAGGACATGTTCTGAGGCGTCATGGGAACACTAATTTAGTATTGGAGGGAAGTGCGTATGGTAAGAATCGTAGAGGGAGACCAAGGCATGAATACTATAAACGGATTCAGAATTAGATAAGTTGCAGCAGTTACTCGGAGATGAAGAACCTTGCACTTAACAGAATAGAACGGAGAGCTGCATCAGACTAGTCTCTGGAGTTTAGATCACAACAACAACACAACCTAGGAATTACAATTACCAACAACCGAAATTGGAACGAACACAGAAAATGTTGTGGGGAATGCAAACCAAAGACTGCGTTTTATCGGCAGAATACTTAGAAGATGCAACATATCCACTAAAGAGACTGAATATACAACGCCTTTTTGGAGTGCTGCTGCGCAATCTAGGATCATTAACAAATAGTATTAACGGGGTACATCGAGAAAGTTCAACGAAGAGCAACACATTTTGTATTATCGCGAAATAGAAGAGAGAGTGTTACTGATATGATACACGATTTGGGATGGACACCATTAAAACAAAGGCGTTTATCGTTACGGCGGAGTCTTCTCACAAAATTTCAATCACCAACTCACTCCACCGAATGCGAAAATGTTTTGTTGACGTCTACTTACATAGGTAGAAACTAGCATCACAGTAAAATAAGGGAAATTAGGTGCTCGTTATTTCCGCACTCTGTTCGAGAGCGGAATAACTGAGAATTATGAAGGTGTTCGAATAACCCTCTGCCAGGCACTTAAGTGTGATTTGCAGAGTATCCATGAAGACATAGCTGCAGATATATCGACTCCTGTATCTTCTTTCAACACGTCATCAGGCAAGTCTTCCACGCATGTAGGCCTTCAATGTACTCTTTCCACCTATTCACCCTCGCTTCTGCATTTAATAGTGGAATTCCCTTTGCAGTCTTAATGTTACCAACCTTCCTATTAATTTCACCGAAGGCTGTTTTCCCTTTTCATATGCTGAGTCAGTCCTTCGGCCATTAATTTCTTTCTCGATTTCTTCACGTTATCATACAGCCATTTCTCCTTTGCTTCTCTACACTTCTTCTTTGTTTCGTTTGTATGTGACTCGTATTTCTGTATTCCCGAATATCCCTGAACATTTTTGTACATCCTTCTTTCGTCGATCAGCTGAAACATTTCTTCCGTTACCCATGGTTTCTTCGCAGATAACTTCTTTGTACCTATGTTTTCAAATATCTGTGACTGCCCCTTTTATAGATGTCCATTCCTTTTCAACCAAACTGGATGGTAAGCTGTTCACTGTCGTAGTGTTGTAGCCTTAGAGAACTTCAAGCGTATCTCTTCATACCTTACTACTTCCGTATACTACTTCATTGCGCATTAATTCTTCATGTCTAGTCATTTAAACTTCCACCTGCTCTTCACCACTGCTAAATTGTGATCTTATTCTGTATCCTCTCTGGGGTACGTTTTACGATTCAGCATCTGATTTCGGAGTTTCTACCTGATTATGATGTTATATTACCGAAATTGTCTTCCCATATCTCCCTGCCTTTCTCTAGTATACCTTTTATGATTTTTGAACAGAATATTCGTTTTTACTACCAGCAATTTGTTGCAGAACCCAATTATTCTCCGCTCTAATTCCTAGTTGCGGCCCATATTCTCCCGTAACAGTTTCTTCCACTCCTCCCATGACTATTAGATTTTCATCTCCCTTTACCTGTTCTATTATCCTTTCAGTACCTTCATTTACTTCCTCTGTCTCTTCATCTTCGGTTTGCCACGTCGGCATGTATAGCTGAACTATCGTGGGCAGTCTTGGTTTGCTGTCGATTGTGATGAGAACAACCCTATCACTGAACTGTTCACATTAATGAACTATCTGCATTTGTAACGAACCCTGCCCACGTTATACAATTTTCTGGTGCTATTCATATTAGCCTGTACTCGTTCTACCAATCAGCGAAAGGTGATGTACAGTTTGGCATGGAATCAGAACCACATGTTGTCTCTGACGACTGCTCACATCGCTGGGAAGTGAAGATTAGGTAGTCCGTGGTCTGACCGAAGTTCCATCCCAGGACCTTCTGGTCTCCAGGCAGCATTTTATCGCTAGACCAGCAGTACCGACATAAACGTAGCTCAGCGGTTCGCTGCCTGGGGGTAATTGTCTACGGCGAATTAAATTACATTTTATGAGGGGTAAAATCAAATTAGTTGGATAATATTTTGGCCCGATACTTAATGTTATTTAAAAGATTATTACAGTTGCCACCATTTTCTAAGAGTAGAACACTAGCTACATGAGTCACCAATGTCAGTACTTTTTAAACACGAAAATTAACATATTACATATTTCGTGGATGTTACAGCTTGTGAGGCGAATGTGTACACATCTTTTTTACGTAGTCCACCCACTACACTCATTCTCTGTAGTTTGTATCAAGCATCTATGACGAAAAAACTAAGACAGTACCGTATATCACAAACCCTTAAATGTTCCATGAAAGTTCCTGCTCCGAGACGTAGATAGTCCCGGCAAGGGACAAGAAATTGGAACATTATTCACTTGTCAAAAATGTAAACCAGCTAAATGATAGCACAATAGAATAGTAACTCTGTAATAGCTACGAGGTATTTGTGTGGTCTACGCACCATTATTATTATTGACAGTTGTCGGACTGAGAACACTGGCAGCCTAAAGACTTGTAATTTCTGTTTGTTCAGAAGTTAGGAAACCGGGCATCAAGTGATTTTCAGATTAAGTATACTGCAAGAATAAATTTTCAGTGGGGTTAAAGGGAATGGGTGAAGCAAGTATCACTAGGTAGAGAAGTGGTGCAGAGGAAGCATTTTTTGTAACGAGTGTCAGCTCTCAACGCTGAAAGTTGCATTATTTTCTGAGAAGGAGTTTTAGGTAGCACTCGTGGTACAATGAGAACTTCTTCATCATTTCTTGAAAAAAAATTTGTGTGATAAGCAGAACCACTTATCTAACTGACTCCTTTAATAAAACACCTGGAAAAACTAAATATTATCTTCCGTCATTTCAAAAATAAAAGTGTCCAGAAAACTCCTTTTTCATTCTACGAAGTTCTGTCGATGTTCTTGGGGGGCATACGAGCTAATATCTGATTTCATCTGGGGGTACCGGTCTCAGGTTAATAACCACTGATGTAGATGTTCAACTATTGGTTTCCATGTGTCAACTGGCGATTATCAAAATATGACACATATGGCATTGTCTTTTGACTGCATTGATCTAGAAGCTTAAATTATTATTTATACTGCCAAGGGACACAGTATTTAACATAAATTTCATCTGGGTGGCTCTATCCACTCCTGAGAAACATGGGACTTAACGGAAGAACAGACAGACAGACGGAAAATAAATGTCAAAGACAATATTTTAAGATGTTATATAATTACAAATTAACAGTTTTCGGATTTTTTCTTTTATTTTCACTGTGGTACCCTGTTTCTTGGAAAATTTTGGCACTCAAGGTAAGCGGGTATTGTCCTACAGCTTTTGACGCGTGAGTTTGCGAATTTCAAATATGTGAAGTAAATGGCCGTATCCATTGATCATATAGAGTTAGACGATTAAATCTGTTAGATTGCCAAGAGACTGTAGACCTTAATAGGTGACATACATAGATTCAGAATTGATGCCTTTACTCTTTTTAGAGAAGAAGGTGAATTAATAGTTAGACAGACAGACAGACAACAATGTGACGCTATAAGAGTTCCAATTATACCGAGTTACGGAACTCTAAAAACGACAATTTTAGAGCCTTTCCGCCGGCCGAAGTGGCCGTGCGGTTAAAGGCGCTGCAGTCTGGAACCGCAAGACCGTTACGGTCGCAGGTTCGAATCCTGCCTCGGGCATGGATGTTTGTGATGTCCTTAGGTTAGTTAGGTTTAACTAGTTCTAAGTTCTACGGGACTAATGACCTCAGCAGTTGAGTCCCATAGTGCTCAGAGCCATTTCAACCATTTTTTAGAGCCTTTCTTCCCCCTAGCCTTTCCCCACTTGAAAAATGGCTGCGGACGAACGCGCCAGTATTACTTCTATTGACTTGAACCTGTAGTTCTCCTATTCAGCAACCAAAATGTAAGAGCCTAGAATCGCTTTTGCTGGGTACTTCTCAGCATTGCTGATTCCGCATTATCCTCGTACAAGAAGGAACTAATAGAAGAGAAAGAGACTGTTGTATGAATATGTTCGACAAAATGGAACAGAGAACGTATCCCTTGGTTGTCGATACTTTGCATCAAACAATTACTCTTCAGATTACGAGCATCGTGAACTACAAAATCCAATCCCATGCTTGCATTGGGTTGATAAATACGTCACACGTTTTGCCATTAATAAGATTTTGTTTGTTCATAACAAAAAATTGCGTGTACCTGAAAAACGGTACATTTCAGGATATGAGTTTCATTGTTAAACTCAGCCGTCTTGGTTCCCACTACAAATCTTCAGTGTTTGTAGAGGGACTCTAGTTGCAAATTATACAGGTTGTCGGTTTAGCTCGAGACAACTAAATATCTCAAAAATGACACATCACAGGTGAAAATTTTCTAGGTTATTTTTAATTTTAGTAAAGGGGACATCAGTTTGTGCATGGGCGGTGTAACTTTGGAGTTTCAAATTGTAAGCCTCGCGCCCATTTTTATTGTATATTCAGATTCTACACCAAAGCATGGTTTTGCAGTAATGGTAAATGGTATTATGATACACAAACATAAAGTGAGCGTATTTTTGCAACTAAGAACTGTCACAGGCTCTAGATGTCACTAAAACGTAAATGCAAACCTTTGTGTTCTATTGTTTGATATTTATATCAGAAACTTGCTTTACTGTTCCAAATTTGATAGTGAGCTACAATCACTAGTAAGTTACAACCACTTCATCGTCTGGTTAGAAAGTACGTTTAGTGTGATCCAAGAACAACTACGAAGATTTTTGTACTTTAAACCTTTAAACATTGCAGCACAGTCAGTAATTGTGATAATCTAATACATAAGATAGTATCAACTTCGATTGCGGTAATGAAATCACCCTTTACCTAGGTTTCAGCCCAAATAATTGAGCCTTCTTCAGAAGATATACCTGAATCTGTAATTTGTCTAAGAGGGCATAGTCTAGGAATAAAACTAAAACAGCCTGAATAGGGGTAATCACAAAGTCTCGAAGATACAGTAGTTTCCTGTACCCCCCGCGATCCTTTATGTAGGCGAGTCCCCTTGGCTCTCACCATTGCGGTGCTTGATTTCGTTGAGTCTCCTTGCCTCTCAGCATAACTGTAATTCACAATAAAGGCTCAAAGAGACTACCTTCCATTTCGATACATTTACTAATTCGTTCATGGAATGCATTTAATTAATTTGAAAGCATGTCTAGTGGAATGTCTGCGCAAGGATTACCGATACGTTCAATCATATTCTGCCGAACAGTTGGTACTTCTGCAAATACTTTGTCCTTCAGATAACACTAAAAGTAGAAATCTGGAACGTAAGGTCGAGTGAACTGGCAGGCTTCGTTACCGGATGACCAATAACGATCGGCGAGCATTGAACGCGCGATTCAGTACTTCTTTAGTTCTTTTGGAGTAGTGTGCCAGACAGCCGTCATTTTGCAGCCACATCTTCGGTCTCTCTGCGAGGGATGCATCTTCCAACAAAATGGGTGGCTCCTATTACACTAACTTAACGATATCTTTTCCCGTTCAGTGTGGCTTCCACAACCAGGGGGCCGATTAGTTTGTCGCCTCCGCTATCGCACCAAAGGTTAGCAGACGAATGACGCTGACGAACATCCCCACTTACCCGGTGAGTGTTCCACAGTCCGATAACGCAGGTTACGCCCATAAATTTCGCCGTAGACGTTGATTCGTTTGAGAACATTGTCGACAAAAGAACTGCGGGTCTCTTTGAATTTGCATGAGTTCCCAATTACAAAACCGCATCCTATTCTGAAAATCATTCCCAGGAAGTTCGTGACGCAAGTAGATGTGGTAGGGGTGGTATTTGTGACGGAGTATGATCGCAGAAGTATGTCTGTGACTAATTCTAGACTGCTGCATGTGGATTTTTAGGAAGTAAATCTAGTACTATAATTTCGTTATTGATGTTCCCTGTTACAGTTGCTGTACGAGTTCGTTTTTTAGGCGTCATATTCCTTCGATGGGAAACTGTTGTAAGGCACGACGAATAGTTGAACTGGATACTGACCCATCAGGAAAAGCATCAACAGCAGCGTCCAGCTTTCTTGCAGCCTTGCCATAAACTAAAATTATTTCGATTCTCTCGGCAACGGATATGATACCGACTACGACAGTTGTCCCAGAATATGCTACAGAGAGCAACAGCACAAATATGTTCGGTGTCGGTGCTTATTAGGACGCCTGCACTGCAGTGGAGCGCTGAGCGATGGGGCGAGTTTGTGGGTGTTTACTCAGTATGTGTGGATCCACGATAGTGTGCCTGTTACTATCACTTGAAGGACATTTTACCCTATTTTAATGGTTGTGCGTTTGTATATCACAGGTAGGTGAGTGCCGAACAGATCCACCACAATCAATCTTGCAGGGAACAGAAAACTACGTTATTACACAAGAAGCTTATATGCTAGGAATGTCAATATGTAACCATATTATTTTCATGTACAATCCAGTTTGTAACACTAAAGTAAATTTCGAAAATAAATATCAACCGTAAAGAACACAAAGGTTTATATTTATGTCGTAAACCAAGTGTAGAATCAAAAGCGACGTTCTTAGTTGCAAAAACAGGTACATATGATTTTTGTCGATTACAACGCCATCTAGCTTGAATGGAAAGCAATTATTTGAGCAAACAGTAGGTATTTTTCGACGTAGTGTCCGAATATGCAACAAAAATGGGCCGGCCGGTGTGACCAAGCGGTTCTAGATGTTTCAGTGAGGAACCGCGAGACCGCTACGGTCGCAGGTTCGAATCCTGCCTAGGGCATGGATGCGTGTGATGTCCTTAGGTTAGTTAGGTTTAAGTAGTTCTAAGTTCTAGGGGACTAATGACCTCAGATGTTAAGTCCAGTAGTGCTCAGAGCCATTTGAACCATTTTGATCAAAAATGGGGTGGATGCGATTTGAAAATATGAAGTTGACCCCGGCCCGGCAAGATGGATCATTAGTTGGTGACCAGCTCTGGCATATACATTTCTTTATATTAATTTATTACCATCGTCATTTTTTGAGTAAGATGCGTCTGTTTCGCGATATTTTGTTGTCTCAAGGTGAAACAAAAGCCCTGTATATAATATTATCTGTAAAAGTATGCTTTTGTTGTATTTCATATAATGCCAATGTAAAAGAAGTGACATGGCCCAGTAGGATAAAAATGAAGATCTATTGAATGAAAAACAAAGACAATTGAAGGGGTGGGCTGTGAAGAGTTTTGATTGAGACGACTTCGCAAAAGTACGAATTCGGTAATTGTAGGAAGAATAAGCTGCTTTTGATTCAAGTGTCGGGGTTCACCGTGTGTAGAAGAAGTAGAAAGAGGGACGACTGTTGCAAATGGTGCTGTTTTGGGAAGATCAGCAATGGGCTTAACGAACAGTTGTCGATGTCGGTGTAATATCGTACTGCAGTACTTTAATCTCCTAAAACATTCTATGGAGAAGAGCGCATTACGACGGATAAGAGAAGAAAAAAAAAACTAGAGAATTAATGTCGAAGGTAGACGAGAAGAATGCAGAAGACATCGCAAGAAATTTTCATGGTGGACATGAGTTATCATACTGTACCTTGATGAAAATTAGTATCGGAGTGAAGACTGGATTCAACTGCAGGCAGGAGGGTACTCTTGTAATCTGTAGGCATAAATGTGGACACGTACATGAGCAGTCGAATTGCTTCGACTGTGTTTTCATTAGGAGAAACCGGATTCTGTGAGGACTGTCATAATTTACCGAGCAATTATAGTATCTTTTACGGTTTTAAGAGCGTAGCACGTACTTTCCATAAGCTGACGCTCCGCCAGCCGTGTTATTGAAACCACTGTAGGACGAATTTGCATTATGACAGGAACAGTTGTCTTGCTGTAAAATGCGATTTCCATCGGGAACGGTATCACTTGAGGGGATGTGGGTGGTGCGCAGTACTGTTCACCAAGTCCACAGCCGTCATAAGACTTTCCGTAAATCCGAGTGTTCCACAGGAAACCAGGGAATGTCCTCCACAGCACTGTACTTCCCCAACCTGCTTATATCAGTCGTGCGATTCATGTTTCGAACAACCGTTTTTCTGAATGGCAGCGGAACCATACAGGAGCATCGACCTTGTTTAACAAGAAGCATGATTCAACCTATAAGGCTAAACATTTCCACTAAACCAATGTCGGAACTCGATGTTTCCGTACCCACTGCAATCGTAATTGACAATGCCGTGATGTAAATGTATGAGTGTTCTGTCTCGGAGTCCCATGTTCAACAAAATACGGTGAACAGTGTGATCTCAGACACCTCTGGGAATGCCAAGGTTGTACTCAGCAACATGTAGCAATCTGTCTGCTTTACAGTGCAGTCAAGCGTCCGAAATGTAAACTTTCAATACCTTGTCGCCTACTGGGGTTTGAACTACATTTCCACCATTTTTCATAGATGCTGAGGACAGTAACACGTGAAATGCGTACCAGTTCCGTCCCTTGTTAGACGCTCGTTTCAAGGCGCTAGACGGTACGATTGTGATCTTTCTCGAAGCCTCTTATGTCTGTGGATTTCACCATTTGCAGCCTTTTCGTCTCTACAGTGATTCTCCATGTGTCTCTTCTCCCATTCTATGCTCTCCATTATGTGCACGCAACGCTAGCAGTTGACACCCAATCTCGTGCTGGGCAGTGCCCATGGTCTGGGCTATCTATGCATATTATAATTGTACAGGAGACGCTATCACACACTATTAATCTAATAACTATTTCATTTCCTTGGTCACGCTTGTTAAATTCAGTCTGTTAAATGATATTAAAAGAACATCTCATTTGGGAAGTATTCGATGTTCAATATTTACGTGAATCACATGGTGTATAGAAGACGCCTTATGGTAATCTATATTTTAGAATAATGTTGAAGGCATTGTAATGTTATTTGATCACGCACCAAAAAATACGGACATTTCTTTCCCCACGGCTCAACTTGGAATGTGGGATGAAAGCAGCATAAATGAAGGCAAGACTAGCCAACAGTGAAGTTACAGGTGGTGCCGTGACAACCAGGAGTAGCCATAAGAAACTCTAGCGTGATCACATATGACGGCCAGCTTTAGAACGGGCAAGGCTCCCTTTTTGTACACAACAGCACGTGGAGTTGGTTCAAATGGCTCTGAGCACTATGGGATTTAACATCTGTGGTCATCAGTCCCCTAGAACTTAGAACTACTTAAACCTAACTATCCTAAGGACATCACACACAGCCATGCCCGAAGCAGGATTCGAACCTGCGACCGTATCAGTCGCGCGGTTCCGGCTGAGCGCCTAGAGCACGTGGAGTGCCTTCCTACTTACGCACATACAAAGGTAAAGAAAAGAAGATGGAGGGGGGGGGGGGGAAGTATAACTGTGACTGCTAAAAGCTTCAAGTGTAGCACCAGACAGGTTGGATGAAGGAATCATTTATAACAACCAAATATTAAATCGTGCCACTAGCATGGGTAATCGTAGGAAGGCTGGTGACGTCAAGAGGAGATCACAAATAAATTTTATTATAGAATTTCTCACATCAACTCCGACCTGCGAAGAACATGTGCAAATTTTTTCGTACAACAGAAATAAAAAACGCACAGTCTATGTACACGAATATAGCTGAGAAACGCCTTGTCAACAGGTTTTGGATAAAAAAAGTCACACTTAAATCACTATTTAGTTCCTGAAGACATACCTTAACAACTGTCAATGTAGCTGGATACCATGCTCATTCCATTAATTTAGATTATTTTAACGAAATCACTCATAAATTTATTACAAAGCTAATAAAAATCATCACACAAGATGACACATGAAAATACATACGTACCTAGTGAAATAAACAAAAGGTGTTACACACAGTAGAGTCTAGATGACATGTAAAGCAGGCATGGAACGAAAAAAGAGCAAGTTCCCTCTTTTGGCATTCGTGCTGCAAGACCACAGTACCTTCACTAGCGTGTTGAAGTAGAACTCCGAAAATCGGTTTTTAGCGTTCAAAATTTATAAATGTATGCTGATGATTCTCCTTAGATATTTCTCTCTAGAGACAATTTCTACAGCAACGCTTTGATAGCAAAAGAAAAGTTGGCGATTATAGAAACTAAGTACGACAGCGGTGCCTTGAAACTGTCAGCCAGAAAGAAAGTCTGTAACCAGAACAAGGCAGCCAGATAAGCGTCAACGAGGAAATGTAAACAGAGCTCTGTCGAAGAGAGAGCACGTGATGTCACAGCGATGTTCTGCGATATCGCGGACGACTTAAAAATTTTACCTTGTCGTCTTTCCCAACTTTTCAGAGGACACGCGAAGCAGCAACTTTGTCAGTACATACTTGGCCTGTTTTATTTTTGGACTTTTCTTTTTCTGTGGAAGGAGGGAAGATAGATCATCAGTCTTTTGATGAATTAGCAACCCGTTACGATTTCTCTTCATCTCAAAAAAGCACTTACATGTTACTATCGAGGAACACTAACTATGGCAGTGAACCATTAGTTCTGTAAGGACAGGTTACTCTGTAACTGCAATATATGATCTGAAGATGGGCAGCTACCCTGAAACCGGTTTTTGAAAAAAAAAAAAAAATAGCGCTGAAAGACTGAAATGCCATATTTTTATTCAAAGAACGACCGCGGCTATCCCAGTAAGACAATTAGTTTTGATAAATTTGTATAAATAATAACACCGTGAAAATGAGACTAAATCTAACAGACACGAGAGAACCGAGGTGAAACAGATACGAGATTATAACAACAGACACCAGGTAGTACTGTAAGCGAAGAAATTCTGCTTCCTTCGAAAAAGTATAACGCATGAAGAACGAAGCAAGTAGAACATAATAAGACAACTAAGACAAATAGAACATTATTCGCCATGATGTTGAGGGCAGGAGGTAACATCCATAGTACTATAGGTAAACGTAGGCATCAATATTAGCAAAGAAAGACAGTGGAATTTGCACACCAAATAGAGTTATGTGATAATGTGGGACGATGGGGCTGAAACATGAAAGAAAACCCCAGCATACCGCACCAAACTAATCAGAAGGCTTATGACGAACTTAACGACACCCCTCTACGTTCCACACTGCGGCCGAAACAAATGATTAAAAAAAATGAAACAGGAAAAGAAGAGATGTTAGCCGGCTCGTGCACATTTCCTAACCACTACTTCTTCCAGCATCAAGTCTCTTCTCAGTGCTTTTTCATTTATACCTCATCAGATTCATTGATAGCATCGCGTTTCAAATGACTCCGGTTTACTATACAGGGCAATTAGAAAGTAATGTAGGGATTACAAACAGCTGTAACTATTTAGTGCATACAATTACATGGATAAGAACGTTCAGTTTATTTCACATTCCTTATAGGTCTTCAATATGACACCCGTACGTCACACGGACAACATCCAAGTGACAATCTGTTACACATCATATAGACTGAAGCGTATTTAAAGTCACCAACTCGACAACAGTAAAACGTGCATTTCATGTTAGGGAATTGTTTTCGGTACAAGAGGCATCTACACAAAATCTTTAACATACTCAAATAAAAATAAACCCATGAGTGCTAGGTACGCTGATTTACAGGTAGACAAAAATACGAAAGCAGTAAAACCGAAACACATTACCATAACTACTACGATGTAAGAGAACAACTGGATTTCAAAATAGGTTCCAGTCGTCTCCGAAGGATAAATAAAAGGCCTGAATGGTTTTAAAGAGAATCTCGCATTCGCTTCTCCCAAATAGTGGAAAGTTCAGGTAACGATGATGGTGATCGATAGCGATCACGATCCCTCCTTTCCAAAGCAGATCACGAAGGCCCAATAATACTGAAATTTTGTTACAATGGCGGCCAGTGAGATATGATAATGCATCGATGTGCTCACAAAACCAGTTCCAGACAATGCCGGATGTTTGAACAAAAGGGCCCGATCTTCTTGGAACACAATATCGCCGTTGGGGAACAAACATTTTACCATGGGGTGGACGCCATCATCCAAATGGACAAAATGGTAGTAATGCGACCATGTAGTGTCACCATGGGTCCCATAGAATACCATAATGTGTCCGTGCAAATCATCACCAAACCAGCCCCACTCCTCTTCCCACTCCCTCTGCAGACTCTTGGCAGCAAGCACTCTGCAACGTAGTCACTGGACGTCGTACATCAGACAAACTCGGCCAGGGGTAGAAAACAGTGTGAAACGAGACTCACCCGAACAAATGGCTTTCTCCCATAGCTCCATAGTACAGGTTTTGTGGCTTCAGGACCATGTAATCCTGTTTTGGGCGTTTGCTTTACCGACGGGGGGTTTTGGGAATTCAAACTCGCCCTCCAATTACCAGCTTATAAAGCTCCCTTGTTGTCGGTTTGCTGCTGACAGGGTTGGCAAGCGCGAAATTCAGTTCTGCAGTGGCTTTTCGTTTGTCGTCGTCTTATTTTTCGTCACAGTCCTTCGCACTGAACGTCTGTCACGAGACTGAGTACACACTTTCTTCCTCTTTTGAAATTAAGCAGATGTTGTTTTCTAGCTTGCCCTGTATGCTGTATATATATTCCATACAGTGCTGTTTGAGTATATCAAACTCTCCGGCTCCCTGACTTAAGGATGCACCCACCTCATCGGCACCTACAAAACGCTTAGATTCGGTCATTTATTTCAGATACTGTTCTGACCGCACTTTCAGTTTCAAGATGTTAAGAGCACCGCACAGGAGGTGTTCGTGGTCAGATACATCAGGGTTTGCGTTTCTCGTGATGATTCCGTATAATTTATCCGTTCTCTGCAGGTGGCCAAAACTGAGTGGAACAGAGAACTGTTCTACCCATTACAACCCACAGGACGCTTTTTTCAAACTGTCGATGCCATCTGCGAAGTGTGTTATAATTTTGAGATGTCTGGTGAATCTTCTGTGCACAATGATGTCAGGGCCGTAACTGTCAAAATCAATTGCTTATGTACATGTCCATTACACTATATGATTATTGTACTTACGTATCGATTGAAATTTTTAACTCTCTTCTACATTTTCTGTATTCCTTATCGATGTATCCCTATGTGTTAAATAGTTTTAGCTTCTTTAATTGCTATTTTCGTTTCGAATTGCCCTTTACTCCTGGCTTCTTTTAGTCGACGTTCCATTCTCACGTGATGTGCTTCATACGTACATTTTCAAGTATTTCTTCCTCTTTTCTTTTCCACAGCAATATGTGATATCAGTAGGCTATTTTTTTTTTAAAGAATACCCTGTATGCCTTTCTGTAACCAGTCCAGTTCAGATATCAGAAATCGTTCATTCTAGAAAGGAGAATTATTCCATTTTCTACGTTACTGTGTCGATTTCAGTTTTAATATATGTAAATCGTTTTTCTCGGTGTTATCTGTTGATCATAATAAACAAACATATATAGCTGGACTTGGAAAAGGGTCGGTGTTGACGGTTCGACGTTACCTGCGTCCGTAATATTGCTGTAGCTGTCAAGAGCTGCGTGGTACCGTAATGGATGTATTCAAACCAGCTGTGTTGTACATTTCTGGGTTCCCTTTATTACATAATGATAATGATAACCTTATGACTGGTCTACACTTGCAATCGCAACTTCGGGCACTGGTGTGTAAATTAAACAGGCAGCAAGAGGAACAACGAAACCAAATCATGGCAATTACTGTACTGGTCGTAAGCGTCGCCTCTGATTTATGCAGGCTGCACCTAGTGAGGCAGGCGATATGACAAACGCGAACAGAGCAGACGGTGTCACTAAACTCGTTTGTGGTAGTCGATCCAATGGCACCTGTCTGTAAACAAATAGATGTCAATCACTTTGAAATACTGATACAGCTGATGACATCAGATTCTCATTCATTGATATGTTTATCCTTAAGGGTTGTTTTATGCCGACTGATCGCACTATTTATTTCAAGATATCTTCACTCTTACTGAGGAGTAAGTGTCCTATCATCAGGTAGCGTTTTTAAATTTAAAATTACTAGTAACTTAGCAACCTTTAAATTATGGAAGACGTTATATACCAGTCCAAATGGTTCAAATGGCTCTGATCACTATGGGACTTAACTTCTGAGGTCATCAGTCACCTAGAACTTAGAACTACTTAAACCTAACTAACCTTAGGACAACACACACATCCCTGCCCGAGGTAGGATTCAAACCTGCGACCGTAGCGGTCGCGCGGCTCCAGACTGTAGTGCCTTATATACTAGTACTAGAGAGTTTTTAAACATTAGTCCGTCAAAAAAATCTTCCAAAAAAGCTCTCAATCTGTAGTAGAAGAACGAAGGATTAAAACGTATAATTTTTACCTCTCGAAAATATGTTTCACCATTTCGGGTTTTTTGAGTTTGCTAAATACGGGCTGTACACTGAACCGCCAAATAAACTGTTATAAGCGTGCATATTCAAATATAGAGATATGCAAACATGCAGACTACGCTGCTGAAGTCAGCAACGCCTATATTAGACAAAAAGTGTCTGGCGCAGTTGTTAGATCGCTTACTGCGGTTGCAATAGTAGGTTATCGAGATTTAAGGGAGTTTGAAGATGGTCCTTCAGCCGTCGCACGAGCGATGGGACACAACATCTCCCAGGCAGCGGTGAACTGGGGACTTTCCCGTATGACCATTTAACGAGTGTAAGGTGAATATCAGGAATCCGGTAAAACATCAAATGTCAGACATCGCTGCGGCCGGAAAAAAAATCTTGCAAGAACGGGACCAACGACAACTGAAGAGAATCGTTAACTGAGACAGACCTGCAACCATTCCACAAATTGCTGTAGATTTCTATGCTGGGCCATCAACAACTGACAGCGTGCAAACCATTCAACGAAACATCTTGGACATGGGCTTTCGGAGCCGAAGGCCCACTCGTGCACCCTTGATAACTGCACGACACGAGGCTTTGGGCATCGCCTGGGTCTGCAAACACCGACATTGGTCTGTTGATGACTGGAAACATGTTGTCTGGTCGGACGAGTCTCGTTTCAGTTTGGATCGAGTGGATGGACGTTTACAGCCAACCTCGTGAGTCTATGGACCCTGCATGTCAGCAAAGCTCTGTTCAAGCTGGTGGGAACTCTGCAATCGTGTGGAGGATGTGCAGCTGGAGCGATATGAGGTCCCTGATACGTCTAGACACGACTCTGACAGGATACACGCACGTAAGCATCCTATCTGATAACCTGCATCCATTAATGTTCACTGTGTATTCCGACGGGCTTGGATAATTCTAGCAGGACAATGTGACATCCCACATGTCCCGAATTGCTACAGAGTAGCTCCACGAACACTCCTTTGAGTTTAAATTCTTCCGCTGGCCACTAAACTCCCCAGGAAAGAACATTATTGAGCACATATGGGATGCCTTGCAGCGTGCCGTTCAGAAGCGATCTTCACCCCCGCGTACTCTTACGGATTCATGGACAGCCCTATAGAATTCATGGGTTTAGTTTCATTCAGACCTACTTCAGACGTTAGTCGAGTCCATGCCTCGTCGTGTTGTAGCACTTTTGCGTGCTCGCGGGACCATGCACGATATTAGGCAGGGGTACCAGTTTCTTTGGCCCTTCAGTGTAAATAAAACAAAAAAAAGCTCTCCATCTTCAGGCCACGAGTGGCCTACCGGGACCATCCGCCCGCTGTGTCATCCTCAGTGGAGGATACTTAGCGGATGGGCGTGGGGTCAGCACACCGCTCTCCCTGTCGTAATATGGTATTCTTGACCGAAGCGACTACTATTCGGTCGAGTAGCTCCTCAATTGGCATCACGAGGCTGAGTGCACCCCGAGAAACGGCCACAGCGCATGACGGCCTGGATGGTCACCCATCCAAGTGCCGACCACGCCCGACAGCGCTTAACCTCGGTATCTCACGGAAGTCAGTGTAATCACTGCGGCAAGGCCGTTGCCCCTTCAGTGTAAATGAACACTAAAATTTAATAAATAAGTAACTTAGCTTTTAATGGCACCGATATTTGTTTCAAAAGTAAAGAGTGCTGCATAACGGTCGGTTACTCTGCAGACGTTCCAGTCGTAACAAGGTAAATGCTCAGTCTTCGTGCTTTGTGAGACAGAAGTCACATTTAAAAACTTTCCCAGTTCCATAGTCGCCACCTGCGCAAAGCTCATAACACTGTAGAAGCAACCGATGCAATTAATCAAGGACTCCTCAAAATTATGAGTTGACCACACCTGGTTGCAGTAAATGCGCTCTTCGTCCTATGTACATTCGGATGATGGGTCTTTCAAAATGGTTTCGTCAAAGCTTGAATCGGAGTCTTCGCCACCATGATTATGCTGCTTCCTCTGCTTCTTTCTTATGGAGAGCTTGCTTTTGGTGGCATAAAATTGTAAAGGTCTTCCAGATGCATGAAATAAAGCTCCTTGAGTAGGTTTTTTTGAGGATGGTGTATTTGTTTAGGGACTTGCTGTCTTTTTTCTCTTTAGCCAGGGACTGCTACAAAGCCTTTTTAAAAGGAGATAACGTCAAGATTACTGATTTAACTGCTGTTACTGTTGGGCAATGTACTTGACGACAATATTATGGAAATGGAAGAGGATGTAGATGAAGATGAAATGGGAGATAAGATACTGCGTGAAGAGTTTGACAGAGCACTGAAAGACCTGAGTCGAAACAAGGCCCCGGGAGTAGACAACATTCCATTAGAACTACTGATGGCCTTGGGAGAGCCAGTCATGACAAAACTCTACCATCTGGTGAGCAAGATGTATGAGACAGGCGAAATACCCTCAGACTTCAAGAAGAATATAATAATTGCAATCCCAAAGATAGCAGGTGTTGACAGATGTGAAAATTACCGAACTATCAGTTTAATAAGTCACAGCTGCAAAATACTAACGCGTATTCTATACAGACGAATGGAAAAACTGGTAGAAGCGGACCTCGGGAAAGATCAGTTTGGATTCCGTAGAAATGTTGGAGCAAGTGAGGCAATACTAACCTTACGACTTATCTTAGAAGAAAGGTTAAGAAAAGGCAAACCTACGTTTCTAGCATTTGTAGACTTAGAGAAAACTTTTGACAATGTTAACTGGAATACTCTCTTTCAAATTCTGAAGGTGGCAGGGGTAAAATACAGGGAGTGAAAGGCTATTTACAATTTGTTCAGAAAGCAGATGGCAGTTATAAGAGGCGAGGGGTATGAAAGGGAAGCAGTGGTTGGGAAAGGAGTGAGACAGGGTTGTAGCCACTCCCCGATGTTATTCAATCTGTATACTGAGCAAGCAGTAAAGGAAACAAAAGAAAAATTCGGAGTAGGTATTAAAATTCATGGAGAAGAAGTAAAAACTTTGAGGTTCGCCGATGACATTGTAATTCTGTCAGAGACAGCAAAGGACTTGGAAGAGCTGTTGAACGGAATGGACAGTGTCTTGAAAGGAGGATATAAGATGAACATCAACAAAAGCAAAACGAGGATAACGGAATGTAGTCAAATTAAATCGGGTGATGCTGAGGGGATTAGATTAGGAAATGAGACACTTAAAATAGTAAAGGAGTTTTGCTATATAGGGAGTAAAATGACTGATGACGGTCGAAGTAGAGAGGATATAAAATGTAGACTGGCAATGGCAAGGAAATCGTTTCTGAAGAAGAGAAATTTGTTAACATCGAGTATAGATTTAAGTGTCAGGAAGTGGTTTCTGAAAGTATTTGTATATAGTGTAGCCATGTATGGAAGTGAATCATGGACGATAACTAGTTTGGACAAGAAGAGAATAGAAGCTTTCGAAATGTGGTGCTACAGAAGAATGCTGAAGATAAGGTGGGTAGATCACGTAACTAATGAGGAGGTATTGAATAGGATTGGGGAGAAGAGAAGTTTGTGGCACAACTTGACTAGAAGAAGGGATCGGTTGGTAGGACATGTTTTGAGACATCAAGGAATCACAAATTTAGCATTGGAGGGCAGCGTGGAGGGTAAAAATCGCTGAGGGAGACCAAGAGATGAATACACTAAGCAGATTCAAAAGGATGTAGGTTGCAGTAAGTACTGGGAGATGAAGAAGCTTGCACAGGATAGAGTAGCATGGAGAGCTGCATCAAACCAGTCTCAGGACTGAAGACCACAACAACAACAACAGTGTTGGGATTGATGAAGTACGGGAGGTAGGCAGATTTCAAAAGTAAAAAATTTTCAGATTGCTAAGGAGGATCATCCACAGGTGAAGAAACCAGGGGAACATTAGGATGGACCGCACATTTTTTAAACCATTTGCAGCCACTGCTATTGTTGCTGCTCTGCATTATGCCAAACTCATCAATGCTCTTTGTCTCTCAAACATTGGAAAAATGGCACCTGGAATAAAATTCAGAACATCTGTTTGTATACACTTACTGAACCGTGTGTGGCTCGCGTTGATGCCGTTCATAGCTTGGCATCTTGTAATAGCGATAGTGGTGTCTCGTTTTCTTAGTGTGTTCACTGGTGCCACTACGTTTGCTCGCCTTGTCTGTCCGTGAGGGACAGCAGCAGCGTTTATCGATAGCACGTACTCTGATAGTATTTTTGGAGCGGCCTCTAGTTTTTTCTGGGTCGTCGTGTGTCCTGGAAGTAGAGTTGGGACGCAGTAGCAGTGAGGTCCGGACAGCCAGTACTCGCCCGACCGCTGGCGACACACATGCACTGTCCGACGGAAGGATGTGGTCGCGAGAGTGCACTACCACGTCAAGGACCGGATTTAGCGAGTTTAGTTGACTGGACCGTAAGATTCGAGTAGTGCAACTTTCGCCTGTGTGTGTGTGTGTGTGTGTGTGTGTCCACCCGTCGAAGTTCCCTCATGGTAATATGTTGTCAGGCGGCGATTTATGCTGGGATCTTTTCCGTGCCCGACTTGAGTGACGGCGACCTTTGGTTGGTCGTTCGGTCGGTCGTCGTAGCGAACGACTTCCAGTTAGTTTTCCGACAGCTTCTGGCTTCTCTGTGTTTGTGCCGACTTATAATTCGTCCGTGTTGTTTCACAGTGACTGGTTTTAGTGTTGTTGGAGACATTGTGGTATTGTCTTTGTAGATCCGTGCGTATCTTGTGTGATTTTTGTTGTGTCAAGACAAGACAGCCTAGACACAATGAGAGGAAGCCGAAAGGCACGCGCTTAAACTCACGCAGGCTGGCGTGAGGTCGGAAACGGGATACGTAATTAATGCTATAAAGAAGAGTACGTAGCTGCTGGAATACTTAACTTTAATCCACAATTGGTGAACATTGGTCTTGTTGATACAGTATTATCATCTCAATATAACTTGGTGATGGCGCCTTGCTAGGTCGTAGAAATTGACTTAGCTGAAGGCTATGCTAACTATCGTCTCGGCAAATGAGAGCGTATTTGTCAGTGTGGCGTCGCTAGCAAAGTCGGCTGTACAACTGGGGCGAGTGCTAGTACGTCTCTCCAGACCTGCCGTGTGGTGGCGCTCGGTCTGCGATCACTGACAGTGGCGACACGCGGGTCCGACGTATACCACCGGACCGCGGCCGATTTAAAAGCTACCACCTAGCAAGTGTGGTGTCTGGCGGTAACACCACAATTTTAATGTCCAGTTACTTAAATGCTGCCTGTGTCCTAGTGTCGGCAGTTACGCTTCGGAAGGAGCAGCGAGGAGGTCTGCAGCGCCAGGGCAAGCCGGGACAGCTGGTTGTCAGAGAGAGCTATAGAACGCAGCAACAGGCAAGGCAGATATTCAACTACCCGAAATTAAACAACCACCTGAATTATGGGTACTTTATTCTAAAGCCGGACAGATAATCCATGTCATATACAAGTCTCAGAATTTGTAGCTCTTTACGCTGAACGATGTAACGATCGAAACCCACATCATTATGTTTGTACATCGCAAATTTTTGTAAACTATAGTTCAATTCTTTTATCTTGGCGGCTCGCGCATGCCCGCCCCGACGCGGGAGATTGCTGCGTTGCCAGTTGCACACGACGCACGCGTCAATAGAAGCAGCGCCATAGCATAGCACAGTTCGCAAGCTTACGTTTAGGGGGGAGCGCGCAGTTCATGAAGTAAAGCCACCACGGCCGCATTAACCCTTTCGCTGCTACAAAGACGTGCTCCCTGCATTCCGCGCTGTGCGCTATTTTGTCACTGCACTGCTCGCCTGTGCAGACACATCGTGTTCCGACTGCTTTGACACTCTTATCATGCGATTCCACAAAAATTATTTGGCCCAAAAATTAGATTTTTACACGTCTTCTTGACTGATACCTTCCCCCCATAAATGACTTAATTTTGTTTCGATGTTCAACGCAGTTATTATGCAGCATTAAATATAGTAAACCATTGCACGAAATTTTGAAGAGTTTGCAGAGGTAAAAATCCATAGAGTATACTTTCCGTATGGTCGATTTTAGTTGCCACAATGTTGAGAATGAAATGTAGACAAGATACCTAAATTTCATATAAAATTTACTGTATAACAATATCTCATTTAAGTACCACATAGGTGTCGTATGTAGTATTGAGAAATATTCCGTCTTTCGCGACTGTAGCAAAAGTTTTATTTACACTGAATATAATTCGTGAAGTAAGGCACTTCGATATTGCTTTTAAGTAATGAAAATATTGAGCACCACACAAGGTTTGAACTCATAACCTTTCACATAGAAGCCAAACACCTTAACCTTTACGCTGTCGCGGCTCGTCCACCTATAGGATGCCATGAGTACTCCAACATGTCACGCAAAATACTGAAACACTGTTGGTGTAACTTGAATTACTCACGCTTCGTCGAAGTACAATAGGAAATAAACAATTACTGCTGTTCTTTATTGCGAAAAAGCAGTATAAAAGAAAGTCTGCTATCAAGACATTGCTTTTGTTCTATTACTTTATTTATGACTGAACGTTTCTGAAACTGAAGACACTCGTCCATGCTCTGCACTGCAGTCGAGATCTGCCAACGTCGTTCTCTGTTCATTGGCTGACTGTGTTTTGTGACGTCAGATGCGCAGAACGAACCTAAACTCGGCCGCCAACATAAATGACGTGCACTTTAGTAGTACAGATTGCCGTGAACATGAGGTGTGCGTGATGATGGGAGCCCATTTTAATAACGCATTTTTACATTTTCCTTGAGTAAGTAGAAAACACGACCACTTGCCAGAAACATATCCCAGTACATTTTATGTTATATTAGATTTCCTACTAAAAAGCCTAACCAATTTTTTCTCTAGGACTAACAGTTTGCACGATGTAGAGAATTAAAAATCACAAATTATTGAAGATTGTGTATTAATTGCATAAATTAATGTTTATTGTAATTAAGTCGGCTAAGAATAAATATTAAATCTCTCTATCACTTATAAAGAAAGTGTAAGACAACCGTATCGAGGCATAAACTGTCTTTTCAGAGTGTGACAGAGAGCTGTAGAGGGGGTTTGAGGCTCAGAATTTTTGTTATATTGTTCGTAGCACTCCCTCCTACACGGAACAAAACTTTGCGATACCACGATTTATTTCCCCTGTTTTGCCTTCCTTGACTGGACTGTTACCGAAGTTACAGAACATATCAGTCAGGATTAGCATACAGGAATCTGAACCCCATTCGTCTCTAATGTGCGTCCTAAGGTGGCATCTGTTCCTCGGACACCAGAGGTTTTAGTTATTTATTTGTGGTGAGATATGCACTTATGGTATTTCTTTATATATTAACACGATTTTTCAGACAATAATGTAAATTAACTTTCAGAGTGAAATATGCATTGAAAGACAACTGTGAAAAGGTAAGATATATCTTGTAATTTAACAATTCAAAGAAACAAAGGTCGACATGTAATTCCCGATATTTTATAATTTCAGTTCTTTATAAGTAATGAATCCAACAGGCACGTCCTTCACTAACTAGTCTACTGAAAATTCAACAGATTGCTTTTCAGAAACTTTTGATAGCCAAATCGCATTCAGTACTATTTATTCCTAATGACGGGTTTCAAAAGTTAAACTGTCGTCTTCTGACCTGTGATACGGCGCATTTACTTAGAGTACACGTGGAGTCATTATTTATATTTTCCATTACATGTGAATAAATGGATATTCTACATTTTCATAATTCATACAGCTTGTTGCTGTACGTCCTGTTAAGTTATAATTATATTACGCATGCCATGTACACATTATAGTGGATGGCATGTGATAAGCACATTCCACATAGGTTTGTTAAAAATAAGAACTGGTTTGTCATAAATAAAAACAATCCACTTAAAAGGCACCTTGTGTAACTGTGTATGTCCACACACATAACATTCCACTGATGTTTGTTAAATGTTGAATTGCGTAACAGTGCGATTTGTGCACATGTTTGCATTTACATAACGAGTTAAATACATCTAAATCCACATTCTTTAAATACACACTTCAGCTGATTGACAGAAAGGCACAGATGACGCCGGCCAACGTATTGTCGTCAGTAGATGGCTCTCGTATAGGTATCTGAAAACTAGATCGTAAGTTGTTTTAATTTCATTTAAAATTACGGATTGCCTTCAGAACAGCTCTTTATAATTAGAAAACAGTACTGACTCTTATCATATATATTTTATGCACGTCTACAAAAGTTATTATTTACAATATGCTTTATAGATAGGGTATCAGTTTTTATTTTATTTCATTATATTACTGGATATATACAGCCGGTACATACATCAGCTCTTTTCCAATAAAACTTGAAAAATGGGAGTAGTTGTGGTGGAGGAGGGCGATTGGGAAGAGGGGGGGGGGGGGGCACTAAGTGCATATAAATAACCTGCGTGCGGCAAACTGGAATCTGCAGTGTCTGGACAGAGCAAAGGGGGTGGGGTGAGAGAGGGGAATAAACAAGGAGTGGCGCGTTTCAACACTGACATTACAAACTCGACATATACTTCGTGGTTCCGTAGTTATGTCACATGAATCTATTCACATATTTTACAACCTTTTTCAAACTGTATTCCTATATCATCCGTCTTATATTACTCCGTGAGTTATGCTAGCCCATGGCAGGACGTAGGTATAGACTTATATATACAAATTTTTACTAAAATCCATCCATACATACAGCAGCATTATAAGAGTGAACAAAGGTAGATATAACAAATTCATGCCCTCAGTAACGTTTCCTATCCTTATAAGAGTTGTGATATAAGAAATGGTTCAAATGGCTCTGAGCACTATGGGACTTAACATCTGTGGTCATCAGTCCCCTAGAACTTAGAACTACTTAAACCTAACTAACCTAAGGACACCACACACACCCATGCCCGAGGCAGGACTCGAACCTATGATACAAGATCCAAATTACCTGTTCTTCATCTACATAGTAATTTAAAATTTTGGGCCCACATTCGAGCAGGCATGTGCTTTACTGTGCTGTGATTATGTCATATGGACCTGCTCATATAATTTACCCCTTTTTCAAATGTGTTCCTACTTTAAGTGATATGCGTAACCAAGTAAAAAAGGCCATATGATATTATGTGTCACTGTATTGATGAGACACAAAATAACTTGAACAATGTTTCCCCTGCTGTAGTAGTTACGTAATCTTCAACAATGTTTGCCCCACTGTAGTAACTACGCAATGTATGTGACGTAAAGCTGCTTATCTTGTTTGTACTGTAATGGAAGTACTTTCACATTTTGATATTTTTACATTTTTATGGTGATGAATACCACAGTTACATCAAATGCCTCATATTTCTGTAAATCAGAGTTTAATATTTCTTACCTACAATATCTCTACATAGATGCCAGTGTAAAGGTACGATGAATCCAAGAGATGCAATGTGCTTAAGTTTCTTATATGTCACTATATGATACATTTCTTTATTGAAATTAGGCAGTGTCATACTGAAGGACTATGCAGCAATATTTGCTAGTCCATTTATTGTTGTTCTCATAAGAAACGGTGCAACAATATCATATTACTATAGTTATGAACCCCTACCTTTTGATAACCCTGTGGTATAAAAAGGAACCCTTTTGCAGTGTCCATGCTAGAACCCTAACCGACCTTTCCTTGTGTACACCCGTCTTCCTCCCCTCCTTTATGCTGGGTCTAGACACAGCAGTTTCCAGTTAGTAGCGCTCAAGTTATTTATATGCACTTCTTCTCCCTACCTTCCCAGACAGCGGCCATCTTTCCAAACTTACGTCACGTTTTACGTGTCTTGTGGAGATATTCGATAAAGTGCGAGTAAAAAAGCTGATGTATGTACCGATGGCATATATACAGTGATGTATTCTAATGAAATAAAAGTTAATACACTGATATCTATCTATAAAGCATATCGTAAATAATAACTATTGTGGGGGTGTATCAACGCTTGTATCATAAAAGTCAATATACTTTTCAAGAGTTAAAGAGCTATTCTCAAAGTAATTTGTAGTTTTAATGAAATTAAAACAATTTACGATCTAGTTTTCAAACATCTACATAAGAGCTATCTACTGGCTACAATGCGTTTGTAGGCGTTATCTGTGTCTTTCTGTCAATCAGGTGAACTCTCTATTTAAAGAATATGGATTTATGATGTATTTAGTGCGTCATGTAAATGCAAACATGTGCGGCAATATGTACTGTTACGCAGTTCAAAATATAACAAGCATCAATTGAAAGCTATGCGAGAGGCGTTCAATGAATTCGAAAGTAAAGTTCTATGTACTGTCTTGGCAGAAAATCCTAAGAAATTTTGGTCTTATGTCAAAGCGGTAGGTAGATCAAAACAAAATGTGCAGACACTCTGTGACCAAAATGGTACTGAAACAGAGGATGACAGACTAAAGGCCGAAATACTAAATGTCTTCTTCCAATGCTGTTTCACAGAGGAAGACTGCATTGTTGTTCAAATGGTTCAAATGGCTCTGAGCACTATGGGACTCAACTGCTGAGGTCATTAGTCCCCTAGAACTTAGAACTAGTTAAACCTAACTAACCTAAGGACTTCACACACATCCATGCCCGAGGCAGGATTCGAACCTGCGACCGTAGCGGTCTCGCGGTTCCAGACTGCAGCGCCAGAACCGCGCGGCCACTGCATTGTAGTTCCTTCCCTAGATTGTCGCACAGATGACAAAATGGTAGATAACGAAATAGACGACAGAGGGATAGAGAAACAATTACAATCTCTCAAAAGAGGAAAGGCCGCTGGACCTGATGGGATACCAGTTCGATTTTACTCAGAGTACGCGAAGGAACTTGCCCCCCTTCTTGCAGCGGTGTACAGTAGGTCTCTAGAACAGCGTAGCGTTCCAAAGGGTTGGAAAATGTCACAGGTCATCCCTGTTTTCAAGAAGGGACGTCGAACAGATGTGCAGAACTATAGACCTATATCTCTAACGTCGATCAGTTGTAGAATTTTGGAACACGTATTGTGTTCGAGTATAATGACTTTTCTGGAGACTAGAAATCTACTCTGCAGGAATGAGCATGGATTTCGAAAAAGACGGTCGTGTGAAACCCAGCTCGCGCTATTCGTCCACGAGACTCAGAGAGCCATAGACACGGGTTCACAGGTAGATGCCGTGTTTCTTGACTTCCGCAAGGCATTCGATACAGTTCCCCACAGTCGTTTAATGAACGAGGTAAGAGCATATGTGTGATTGGATTGATGAGTTCCTAGATAACAGAACGCAGCATGTCATTCTCAATGGAAAGAAGTCTTCCGAAGTAAGAGTGATTTCAGGTGTGCCGCAGGGGAGTGTCGTAGGACCGTTGCTATTTACAATATACATAAATAACCCTGTGGATGACATCGGAAGTTCACTGAGGCTTTTTGCGGATGATGCTGTGGTATATCGAGAGGTTGTTAACAATGGAAAATTGTACTGAAATGCAGGACGATCTGCAGCGAATTGACGCATGGTGCAGGGAATGGCAATTAAATCTCAATGTAGGCAAGTGTAATGTGCTGCGAATACATAGAAAGAAAGATCCCTTAACATTTAGCTACAATATAGCAGGTCAGCAACTGGAAGCAGTTAATGCCATAAATTGGAGTGATTTAAAATGGAATGATATATAAAGTTGATCGTCGGTAAAGCAGATGCCAGACTGAGATTCATTGGAAGAATCCTAAGGAAATGGAGTCCGAAAACAAAGGAAGTATGTTACAGTACGCTTGTTCGTCCGTTGCTTGAATATTGCTCACCGGTGTGGGATCCGTACCAGATAGGGTTGATAGAAATAGAGAAGATCCAACGGAGAGCAGCGCGCTTCGTTACAGGATCATTTAGTAATCGTGAAAGCGTTACGGAGATGATGGATAAACTCCAGTGGAAGACTCTGCAGGAGAGACGCTCAGTAGCTCGGTAAGGACTTTTGTTGAAGTTTCGTGAACATACCTTCACCGAAGAGTCAAGCAGTATATTGCTCCCTCCTACGTATATATCGCGAAGAGACGATGAGGATAAAATCAGAGAAATTAGAGCCCACAAAGAGGCATACCAACAATCCTTCTTTCCACGAACAATATGGGACTGGAATAAGAGGGAGAACCGATAGAGGTACTCAAGGTAACATCCGCCACACACCGTCAAGTGGCTTGCGGAGTATGGATGTAAATGTAGAATACTACGTCTGTGGACTTCCACAGTTACACAAGGTGCTTTTTAACTGTACTGTTTTCATTTCTGACAAACCTGTTTTTATTTTTAACAAACTTATGTGGAATGTGCTAATCGCATACAATCCACCATAATGTCAACATGGCATGCGTGATACAGTCGCAACGGAACAGGACGTACGAGACGTTTTTTGAAGGCATGAAAATGTAGAAATTCCATTTCCTCGTTTGTCAAATATAAAAAATGATTGTACATGTACTCTATGTAGATGACAATATTAACTGTTGAAACTGTTCTTTAGGAACAAATAGTACTGAATGCAATCTTGGCTACTATTCGTAATAGTTTCCTGAAAGGAAGTACGAGTCGCTTCTTCTGATCTGTAATAATGAGAAATTTCAATCGACACCTTTTAAAAAATACACGGATACAATGATGAAGACCCAGAGAACCTCATTATTTTACTAAAACGATCGAACAACGACAAATAACATTAACGGGTTTCAGGAAAGTCTACTTCACCTATTTCCAAATGAAATGTGTTTCGACACTAGTGAAAGCTTATGGAGCCGGGGTATCAGCGTAAAGGGACTCCATCAACGTGAAACGAGCCTTGTGTAATATTAACTTCAGTTTGTATTGCAGCACAGTGTTTTTCCGGTTAACCGCAACAAGCAGTACGTCAGTAATACGGGTGAAAACAGCTTACGGAAGAAAGCAGTTGCCTTAGTGTACTCCGTTGCCGCTTTTTCTGTCTGGTTGATAATGGAAGCAGTCACAACGGAAGCAGTCACCTCAAGCACGCGCTAAGTTTGTTGAGGTCATTGTGAAAGCATTATGTCTAGAAAGAGCGACGTGTTACGCGGGATAACGGAGGCACGTAGGGCCAACAGTTCGATTTAGAAGAAACTTTCCAAATTAATCGCTAAACACACGCCACAAAATACGTCACAAAGAAGTAAATCTGTGCTCCTACAGCATTTCGTTCATCAAAAGCAGTCGATTGCTAGTAACCCAGAACTTGGGTCGCTAAACATGTTGATACGTTAAGACCAGCACAATTAAAAATATTTACTTTCCTCATACCCGGGTTCGATTCCCGGCGGGGTCAGGGATTTTCTCTGCCTCGTGATGACTGGGTGTTGTGTGATGTCCTTAGGTTAGTTAGGTTTAAGTAGTTCTAAGTTCTAGGAGACTGATGACCATAGCTGACGTGCGGTAGCGTTCTCGCTTCCCACGCCCGGGTTCCCGGGTTCGATTCCCGGCGGGGTCAGGGATTTTCTCTGCCTCGTGATGGCTGGGTGTTGTGTGCTGTCCTTAGGTTAGTTAGGTTTAAGTAGTTCTAAGTTCTAGGGGACTTATGACCACAGCAGTTGAGTCCCATAGTGCTCAGAGCCATTTGAACCATTTGAACCATAGCTGTCAAGTCCCATAGTGCTCAGAGCCATTTGAACCATTTTTGAACTTTCCTCATAATCTACTCCTAAAGACAAAGGACAACGCATCACATGAGAAAGTCATTTTAGACGCAGCCTATGAATCTGTAGCTGTGGATACACCAACAGCGCTTCGTTACAATTTTCTTCAAACCAATCTCTGCTGCTGGAAACCAACGTTTGTGTCTATGACGGTTATGACATACTTGGGTGTCGTACTAAGGTCAATAACGTTAATCCAGAAGGGATTGTACCACACACGAACAGGGCGAAGAACAATATCTCTCAAACAGCAGCATTCATGATAATTAAATGAGAACCAGACTAGATATTTACCCAGAGTAAACGAAAAGAACAGGAAACAGGTTTCTACATCGTGAGAATAGTAACTTGGCACGCAGACTCCCTAGTTCAGATCGCTAACAAAAAAATGGTTCAAATGGCTCTGAGCACTATGAGACTTAACATCTATGGTCATCAGTCCCCTAGAACTTAGAACTACTTAAACATAACTAACCTAAGGACATCACACACATCTATGCCCGACGCAGGATTCGAACCTGCGACCGTAGCGGTCGCGCCGTTCCCGGCTTTAGCGCCTAGAACCGCTCGGCCACCGCGGCCGGGTGCCGAAAAAGGGCTTGAAATGTTTTGTGTTGTGGTTGGTGTCACTGAGCGTACCTTTTTTGCTACAGCCGTGCTGTTCTGGATCGTTTCCATCGGCCTGGCCGTAATTAAACACCGTACCAAAACACCATATCGGCTTGTTCCCGGCATAAGCACCGGTCCATTCTGCTGCTTACAGTACGCTGCGTCAATGAGACAGACTGCAACACACAAGGAACACACTAAACGTGGTCAGAGGGACTACCATTAGTCAGCGGCACCTTCCGTAGCAACGATGCATTTACATACATATAAGTATAGGACATTTTACCCTCTATTTCCACGCAGAAATTCGTCCTTGCAGTATGTTGGTTTTATTAACGTTTACTCTGTTGAAGTTCGCAAGTGGTACAGGTGAATAAAATTATACAAGAAATGACCAAGGATTTACAATAAAACAAACTTTTTTAAAGCCTATTCAAGCACACCTCTTAAATAATTCTTAAATAATTCTCGAATTATTTAAACAACATAGAATTATAACTGCTAAAAGAGTAACATCATTTAATAATAAAGAAACGTCATGCTGCAGTAAACTATCATAGTTTGATGATTTTAGTGTAACATTATATGCCGAGGATTGACAACGAATAATTCTAAATTACAATTGTTATCTTGAGCATCTTATTTATTGTGCTGAGGTGCTCAGTCGGCTTTTTCAAAGGGGCCAAGGGGGCCAAGAGGGTAACAATGAATTCAACAGATTGACCACATTATCATTGGCCTGATGCCAGACGAAAGTCTCTGTCTCTCTTGCGTGTGTGTGTGTGTGTGTGTGTGTATGTATGTGTGCAACAAAGCGCTGTATACTGTAGGGTGGGCAGGCTCTCTCTCTCTCTATCTCTCTATTGTGTAAGTGTGTGTGTGTGGGGGGGGGGGGGGGGAGGGTACAGCGAAGTGTAGTATAGTGTACTGTGGACAGGGACCATTGTTGACACACGAAGTAATAGTGTAGACATAATTTTTAAAGTAACTGTAAACTTATTTGCTAATGTTTTCAAAAACACTTGCACAACTTACCAAAATCTACTACGCTATACTTAATGCACACCTGTGTGAAATAATGTTTACAGCTGAGGTAATGTGCAGAAGCTAATTTACTTGCTGTATTCGAAATGTAACGCATTCACATATTTTGTACGAGGTTGATGCAAAAAGCATCTGCTTTTAATTTTCTGCCCCATGCCTTCTTTTTTTGTTCACACTTTTCCTAGAGACGTGGTAACGCAGAACCAGCAATGAGTCAGAATTAGTTTTCACTCTAAGTGGAGTGTGCGCTGATTACGAACTTCCTGGAAGATTAAAACTGTGTGGCGGCTGGGACTGTAAAAGAAGCCGGTGTCAGTTTTTTTTTTTTTTTTTTTTTTTGTGATACACTGTTTGAATTTTGACGGACGTTTAATTAATGAGTCAAGTAACATCCAAGAAGGATAGCTTTCACAGTTGACAGCAGTACCGATCACTTTTCAATATTCTACGAAATTGACGCAAAAATGCATCTGCTTTTAATTTTCTGCTTCCATGATTTTTTTCTCTCATACTTTTCCTGGAGACGTGGTAAACAGAATCAGCAGTGAGTCAGAATTAGTTTTCACTCTGCAGTGGAGTGTAATACAAGCCAAAACAAATTTGAGAAGGACATTAAATTTGAAGATATTTAGGGGAGTAATCTATTCACAATGAATTAATACTGAACTATTTATCTGAAAGGAGAATGTTTGTATAGATACTCGGTAATTTCTCATTAGCCTTTCGATGACGTCGAAATCTGATGGGCTATTTTTCTCCTCGTGTATTTTCATACATGCAGGATTTGCAAAAATTCCCTCCTGTTTTTCTCATTCATGGAATACCGACTCATCAGAACCTGTATTCAAGTAAGATGGAAACACTAAGAAAGAAGCTTCTTCAAACCCCACAACGAGGTAGTTGCCTACGCGATAATTAAAAATGAACATGTGGCTAGGATTCGACATAAATGTGCTGTTTAATGCTCCGAGTGGGTTATTACAGTGGGGGAACATTTGCAGGCGATAACAGAGTGATAATGGAAGTTTATTTTATTATTGTTTAATTAAACAGTGATTTAGCTCATATAAGTTTATTTTCCCTTTGTTTTATTAAACAGAGATTAAATTGTGATATTGCTCGTACATGTTTAGCTATTCTTTCCATGTTGACAAGGTATGCCACGTGCTCCCTCGTGTTATGAGAACCGGAGCGTTGACTCGAGGGTCAATATCACCATTATTCTTAAAGTATTAATACCAAGATTAACGAAGTAAACTTTCATTTCATAAGATATTTTTGATTACAAACGACATATCTACTGTGAATGTAGCTTAAGCTAAAAAAAAAAAAAAGAAACTTTCGGAAAAGGTTTCTTTTCATTTCTTAGATTTTTTTAGAATAATGGTATAAAGGAAAAGCGTTAGAAGCATATTGTAATGTATGCGTAAATAAGACGTCCTGAATGATAAAACACAACTGTCAGTTTTAAAACCTAACATTTTATCGAGAAGCTGCATTAGAGAGATTCTCGGATCCGACGAAATGACGAATGTTTACGAATGTCATACGCTATTACTCACGCGTCCAGTTAATGTGATGCTTAAATGACAAGAGATAGGTGTATAAAAGTCCTTTCCGGATACACATAGAATACATGAAACCACAAAAAAATGCGATTATCTTCAGATCTATGTCTCAAGGATTCTTAGTGCTGAACTTTGTTATTTATATAAAAAAAAAAAAAAAAAAAAAAAAGCAAAACGAAAACTATGAGGAATAGGAGGGGCGAAAACGACGACAACGAAAATAGGTAAGTTAGAGAAGTTGCAGTTTGAAATAACAATCATTCAGTAAGAGAAATATCGTCTTAGCGTAAAGCTGACTGTAGTAGCTTTCATGAAGATGAATGTCGTACGTTAGTACGGAGACTGAAAACACAATATCTAAAACTATACATTCCGAGCTCACGACAATTTGGACAGTGTGCAGTCCGATAAAGTGGATGTATAGCTGCTTGGCAGATGGTTGTTGATATGGCACATTAGAATGGTACTTCTCACAGCGCGGATGGCAGAAGTACGATAACTTTTGCAGAATCTGGCGCTACTGATGTCACATTGAGTGTGGCAGATAGGACACGTTGCGAAATAACCAGAAGATGGTTTCAATCAAATCTAAACATTGATAACTGAGGAAACAAAAAATCAAATAGGAATTCTTCAAGTCAAGTTGGTGCATTGGGATCAGAAGTTACGAGAAGTTCTGTTAACTTTAGGGAAATAAAGTCGTCATGTAGTTTATGCAAGAATAATCCCAACACTGATTTTGAGTAATTTCAGAAAAAGCCACAATACATTTTTGAACTGTTAGATTTCTATTTGAAAGCAATTTTACATCTTACCTTTGCGATAAGAGATAGCAGCAACCCACAGACAGCGACTGAATATGCAATTACTTCCTTTGAAGTCAAAGCAACTCTACTGCAGTGTTGTTTCACAAGCTGACAAATAGTGAAAACTAACTCCTATGGTGATAAACACTGGCATTGTCACTTGTCTGTAGTCGGAGAACAACTGTAGCTACAATACCGCTTGATGTTGGTAGAGAAGGCTGATTATTTTTCTTCATGTTGTTCCCAGAGCTCTCCCGTAACTCGTGCCCGAGGTTTTTCATTTCTCGATACGGCTTGCAGCAAGAAACAGTCACGGATCAGTTGTTCCACCTCCACGCCACTAGAGAAGCTATATCAACTCAAACGAGAGATATTTTTATAAACTCTTTTGATGTGGTAAATAACGTACTGGAATTAATCCCCTTTTCATTGCACTGGAACTAATTTCAGACTTGGACCTATCATTGTTTCCATTTCACATTCGAAATATAACACCCTGTCAGGATACTGTGTACATGTTACAACAAATCAGAAAAGAGTAAGTGTAAGTGTATCGACTCACTATTGGAAGTTTTCCACTGCGTTTGTGTTATTACGTAAAGTTTCGGCATTACTACTGGATATTATATCAGCATTATACAAAACGTTTCAAGAAACGGGTGGTGATCTGTGTCTAACGAAGAGATTTGTGGTGTGAATAAGCTGTATATGCAGGAAATAAGTAAACAGTTCAGGGAACAAAAAACTGCAGTGGATGACGTGATAATACAATTAAATGGAAAAAGGTCTTGCAGTCAGGTCAATGGGTGATCGATGGTCAAGGAAGTAATTCCCTGCATAAGGAGACATCGAGACGACGAGCTAATAGCAGGAGACCAGAAAACATATTGGAGCAACGTAACTGTGCATACCGCAAGACCTTAACGTGTGGAGAAACCTTGAATGCTATTCTTTCCAATTTTATATAATTTTATTGACATTTGATGCGCCTGCCTTGCAAGTAGCGTATGACTACAGTGCACGTACGAAATCCGAGAGGTCTGTTACAGACAGGCGTTTAGTGAATATGGATGAACGTTACAAGTAAACCGACTTTGAATGTGAGACGATAACCGACGCAAGGCGCAAGCTTCATGGCATATCGCAAGTTATATAACATACGAATTTTAGAGATGAACGGTGAATAGGATGGGATCTTCAATATTGCGGAAATATTGGTTCTAAAACAGTCAACCATCTCACAGGACAAACGAAAATGTTTTCCGGCCGGAAATCCCGTTTCGTCGCTCCCACAGAACCATACGTACTGACCGACAGACATTTGCGATCGCCTCCTATTAGAATGTTGGGCGACACTGCACTGTGTAGGCTTCAGCTACTGTAGACTGAACAACACGTCTGCTACCTTTTGACCACCCACTGTGTTAGGAAAGTGGTTTCAGTTTCGTTTGTACACTGCATAATGATACTTGCCCATCGACCTACCAATGAGCAAAGAAAACATGAGCAGTGGAGCAAAGCGTTTTCTGGGACACTTTTGATACCAGTTGATATATAGAATAAGAACAGCCACCGGATGCGAAAGATAGATGTTCCAGGTGGAGGGACTGTCGAGAATAAGGGTGCTAGAGAGTTTGATCCATTGTGTGCACTGTTGTAGCTGAAATTCACCAGTTGTTTGTGGACCTTAAAACGTAACAGGATCAAGATCCATTGTGTGGTCCATTAAGAAGGCAGCTCTTATCTACTGATGAGGTTAGTGACTACTCCATCAGGAATGGCATGCTCTGTAAACACTGTAACGAAGCTGGAGACTTTCAAATTTTTTTTCCTCAGCAGCTGGTGTCTCCCATTTTCCACTATTTTCGTAATTATTTGGTGGGAGGACATCTGGGCCTCTATGAAACCTTGGAAAAAGTTAAGCCTCACCTCACCTGGCCCATGCTGTCTAAGGATATCAGGCGGTTAGTGGGTAATTGTGAAGTCAGTCATAGTCCTCTGAAGGGGTTGTTACAATCTGAGCGTGAGGAGAACCGTATGGAAAAACTCTTTATCGATTGCGTAGGGTCTCTTCCTCTTACCAAGAAGAAGAAGCTATATATTCTGGTGGTTTTTGACGTGTTTTCCAGATTTGCATGGTTAATCCTTAGTCGTGGGGGCACGGCGGCCATTACCATCGCACATCTGACCAACATCTTCAGCTAGTTTGGATCCTTGAAGGCTCTTGTTAGCGATAACGCTGTGATGTTGGTTTCCAAATACACTCCTGGAAATGGAAAAAAGAACACATTGACACCGGTGTGTCAGACCCACCATACTTGCTCCGGACACTGCGAGAGGGCTGTACAAGCAATGATCACACGCACGGCACAGCGGACACACCAAGAACCGCGGTGTTGGCCGTCGAATGGCGCTAGCTGCACAGCATTTGTGCACCGCCGCCGTCAGTGTCAGCCAGTTTGCCGTGGCATACGGAGCTCCATCGCAGTCTTTAACACTGCTAGTATGCCGCGACAGCGTGGACGTGAACCGTATGTGCAGTTGACGGACTTTGAGCGAGGGCGTATAGTGGGCATGCGGGAGGCCGGGTGGACGTACCGCCGAATTGCTCAACACGTGGGGCGTGAGGTCTCCACAGTACATCGATGTTGTCGCCAGTGGTCGGCGGAAGGTGCACGTGCCCGTCGACTTGGGACCGGACCGCAGCGACGCACGGATGCACGCCAAGATCGTAGGATCCTACGCAGTGCCGTAGGGGACCGCACCGCCACTTCCCAGCAAATTAGGGACACTGTTGCTCCTGGGGTATCGGCGAGGACCATTCGCAACCGTCTCCATGAAGCTGGGCTACGGTCCCGCACACCGTTAGGCCGTCTTCCGCTCACGCCCCAACATCGTGCAGCCTGCCTCCAGTGGTGTCGCGACAGGCGTGAATGGAGGGACGAATGGAGACGTGTCGTCTTCAGCGATGAGAGTCGCTTCTGCCTTGGTGCCAATGATGGTCGTATGCGTGTTTGGCGCCGTGCAGGTGAGCGCCACAATCAGGACTGCATACGACCGAGGCACACAGGGCCAACACCCGGCATCATGGTGTGGGGAGCGATCTCCTACACTGGCCGTACACCACTGGTGATCGTCGAGGGGACACTGAATAGTGCACGGTACATCCAAACCGTCATCGAACCCATCGTTCTACCATTCCTAGACCGGCAAGGGAACTTGCTGTTCCAACAGGACAATGCACGTCCGCATGTATCCCGTGCCACCCAACGTGCTCTAGAAGGTGTAAGTCAACTACCCTGGCCAGCAAGATCTCCGGATCTGTCCCCCATTGAGCATGTTTGGGACTGGATGAAGCGTCGTCTCACGCGGTCTGCACGTCCAGCACGAACGCTGGTCCAACTGAGGCGCCAGGTGGAAATGGCATGGCAAGCCGTTCCACAGGACTACATCCAGCATCTCTACGATCGTCTCCATGGGAGAATAGCAGCCTGCATTGCTGCGAAAGGTGGATATACACTGTACTAGTGCCGACATTGTGCATGCTCTGTTGCCTGTGTCTATGTGCCTGTGGTTCTGTCAGTGTGATCATGTGATGTATCTGACCCCAGGAATGTGTCAATACAGTTTCCCCTTCCTGGGACAATGAATTCACGGTGTTCTTATTTCAATTTCCAGGAGTGAAAATCTAGGCTGCCAAACCCAATTACATACCAAAAAATTGCAAATTTTGAGACCCAGGCCCCTCCTAAGCCAATATAATTAACAGAGCGATGGTGCCTGCAATGTCCGAAGGTCTCTCTAACGCGGTACGCAGCCATATTACCAAAGAAAGGTTCTTATCTGGTGTTCGAAGATGTTTGGCAGAAAGGTCAGCTGACGATGGGGAGGGACCCGGCCACAGCGTAGAATAAACACGTTGCCATTCGGGCTCAGGAAGCCATCGGCTCACACAGCTTAAGATATCCTGTGAACAAACAATCCAAGACAGTATCAACTCAGGGAAGCAAACAAAAGCCACAATTTGAGGAACCAACAGGTGGTAAAAGACATCAGGTAATAAATCACAATGTTCGCAACAAACTTATAGGTATCAATAAGAAAACAACAGTTGAGACATAAAAACCCAAAACTTAACTGAAATTCACGAATCGAAGCTGAAGCTTGCCAGTTCCAAAGAGGGCCCAGAATTCAGCACAGCCAAACTGGCTTCGATTCCGTTATAGGTGTGCCGCATCCCTGAGCTGGCCAGGAAGGCTATGTACAAAGACGGCGATCAAAGTCAACCACGGATTCAAAACGACCCACAGATAGCCCAGTAACCACTCGCAGACTCTGTGCCCCTAGACACTTGCTCGAGAGCTCTCCTTACGCGCCAGGTGGACCTTCACACCGTGCTCCTCTCTCCAACACCACTCCCCATCTGGCCACGCCACAACACGCCCTATCCCCATCAACAACCTCGAGCAAAGGTCTTAGTCTCCTCAAACCACATGGACATCATACGACAGTACTGCGCCAGGAACTGAAAGGCGATCCCAACAACCGCACCACAGCTAAGACATAAACATTTTTTTTCCATTTGATAACATTTGCATTCATTAGCAATACCATTCTGTTCCGATTTTTCCGTTTTATGGTTATCATGACCCATCTTTAGATCAACAATGAAATCTTCTATAACAATAGGATCACTAAGCTGGAGTTTTACATTAAATTTGAGATCTTCACACAAGATTAATTTTCTGTTATGTAAAGTATCTGATATGCTTAATTATTAAATTTATCAATTAAGTCACCGTTCCTTCTCTTCCTTCCCTTAAGGTGTCGCTCTGCTTAATGGTTTATGACACCCTGGGGGAGGATTTATGAGACAATGGGAATAACTCTTCCATCCTAGGAACCTTCACTGCCCCTCCTCTTCACCATCCTTCTGGGAAAATTGGCACTATCTTTTGTCATCGCTTCCCAGTTCAGTTATGAGCAAATTTTACTCCTTCTGGGAAACCCATCCCAGCCCTCTGTTCTATTTCTCTTCCTGCGTAGAGGTCATGTCTGACCACCCCAACCCCAAAGTGCGACATATTAGTCACCGTATGTATGTCAGCCGGCCGTGCGGTTCTAGGCGCTACGGTCTGGAACCGCGTGACCGTTACGGTCGCAGGTTCGAATCCTGCCTCGGGAATGGATGTGTGTGATGCCCTTAGGTTAGTTAGGTTTAAGTAGTTCTAAGTTCTAGGGGACTGATAACCACAGTGCTCAGAGCCATTTGAACCATTTTTGTACGTCAGCCAGCCAGGAGCCACCGACCACTGAATGGAGCACAAAGCATGTGCGTCAGTATACCACAGAGGTCGAGGCACATCCTCTGGCTGGGCACCACAGACATCATGTCGAACATCAAGAGCTGAGAGTTCAATCCGCTGTGGAGGTCTGTAGTCTAAGGATGTGTTTCTATATAGCACACAACAGCCCACGATGCTGATGTTTCCACATGCACAAAGCACCCGTGTTCTGTGTCAACGGAATGCAGAGAAGCCACTGTTGCGGGCTGCACAACCAGTCGCATAGAAAGCACTGTCAATGTACCAAGGCCACCGCTATCAGGAGCCGTGCAGTCTGAACTAATGCGCATGCCTACCTGCCTGAGAAACCTAACCTTGTTCTTACGGCCACTGAACAAAACATCTGATGCCTTCATTCCTTTGATCAGGAAATTTGGCACACAATTTCTGCCTGTCTGTATGTCTGTCTCTCCCTTTCTCTCTCTCTCTCTCTCTCTCTCTCTCTCTCTTTTTTCTCTTGTTTGAGCACCTGCATGAACCAACATTTCGAAACGCACAGACAGAGGGTTTCATTCTTCAGAATACTGTGTTCCAACTAGCTAATGCTGAGTCAGTGAACCTAAATCTAGCACACTCCTACCCCTAGTCATCCTCATTCTGCTATCGTCCCTGGTTGCATCAAGTTCGCTGTATGTTTATTGGCGTTTCCAGTCTTTGTTTGTTTGACTGTGTGTTAGTCTTTTATATGACATGATAAACTTTCAGCTAATAATAGCAGCAGCGCCAGTGGCAAACGTCCTAGGCTAGGATAACTGCCATATTTCAATCGATAAGACTAACATTTTTTCTCACAGTTCTTTCACGAAGAATTTCGAAGTGCTGAATACATGTCATCTTCTTATTGTTTCAGAATATATCCGAGAAATACTGGACCAGTTGGAAGCTGAGAGGCAGCAGCGGCAAATGCAGCAGTACCAGTATCGTAAGTACATATTTTCTTCATAGTAGTGCCGTGTGTATACACAATATGTTGCTCAGACATAGTCTTTAACAAATTTCTTTCTTTCTTCAATTCTTTTGTGCTGCCATTTACCACCTCCATGTTCTCAGCCAAACTGCTAGAAACTTACACCTCCCTGTTCCTCATCGTAGCCAGCATAAACATCATTGTCTACTAGTTATACCAATACCAGTAATACTGCGGCTAGCAGCAGTATCCTCCCACCTCCTTTTGATAAGGTACATCAGATTATTAACACCATACCACACTACAATACTATAATGGATGTAGACGCCTTTGAGGAGCGAATGTCGTTCACTAGGATCGAGAAACAATAGGAGGATATGGTGACCCTGTACGGTTTCTGAAAGTGTGCATTCCTGTTCTGGGAGTGGAACTCCTGAAGGTGCTTAATAATCGACGGTATCCCGCCATTAAATGCAGCATTGTACTGCACATCAGTATCACATCCTCCCAAACAAAGCAACACCGGTGTCGGCGAGAGAAGCCTTCACTATCTTTGGGGGCAAATCGCTTGATGTCATTGAGCACATCAATCTCCGAGTGGTTTCATGAGTCCACCTTGAGTACTATACTGGGAACCTGTTTTCCGACATGGAAGTTAAGAGGGTCAGCTAAAGCACTCAGCCGAATACTACACGTTGACGTCCATTCGCATGTCTGTGACCGAGTAAATGGAGGGTCCAGCTATATCAAGCTTCCTAAGGAAATAACTGATAAACAGGCTTTTTCAATGTAAAAAATAAAACCGACTAGGGTTATGGTCAATCCTCGCCTGTGAAAGAAATTGCATGGTTCGACCTGAACATCCAATTAGTTAGACTATCTCAGGGGAAGAGGGGGGGGGGGGGGGGTGGTATAACTTTGATGCTATCGAGTTCCCTGTCAAGATCCAGGACATACCATGACTTGAGACATCGAATACCGGAATATCAGTTCATGTTTATGGGCTGGAGAAACACAAGTCAGATGAGCAGAACAAGCCGGATAATCATATAGTATGTGACATTACAGCCTTTATCACTGCGATTTTTAACATGTAAAAGTTTTTTTTCTGTATTCGCGTCAGTATGTGCGAACTTTTAACATATACCTATGAATGTTGTAACCAGATATCTTTGCCGCGCTCCTGAAAAGCGCAGAATATCACGATAGCTATAAACTGTTATACGCTGCTATCGATCAGTAAAAAAAAAACGATGCACCTATGTTTCAAAATAACAATTGCCAATTTTTTACTTCTGCAGGGAGCCGCGCCGCTCTCTAGCTCTTCTGTGAATGTGTTGCGAGTCGGACGCAAAAGTATTGTGCTCCATACTGATACAATCATTTTATTGTAACTTTAAGAGTTTAAGTGATTATAAAATATATGTAGCCACAAACAAGCGAGAATGTATATCATGGAAATTCGCTCCACCGCCACAATGGGTGGCCATGTTAATGTAAGTTTCCGTTTCATAATATAATACTTGAAGCCTTGAAGTTTATTTAATTTCAAAGAAAATCTCTCAACCTTATTTTCATTAATTATACTTGTGATAATCTTTCCTGTTTAAAAGATTTATGCAGCTTATGATCCAGCGTGTGTTCTGTCGGAACAGGAGGCTGTCGTGACGACTTCGTTATAGTATTTATTCCAAGTTCTTTCAGTTCCGTTTATATGTTCGTACAAATCCAATTAGTTGGTCCCTTAGGTTTCTTTCATGTAACTTCCGTCTGTTTTCTCCGCGCGATCTTCCTCCGAAAAAAAATTTCTGTTCATTTTTTTTAGTAATTTTCGATATCGCGAATGAGAAAAGACAGCCGCTTCCTGCTCCGAACGGAACACCACGACTTTTCTAACGTCGGAGAGTACCGCACGAATTTTCCGCTAAAAGGTAATAGAATTTCTTAAGGCTGGATCAATTACACATGTTGCTGCTGTTCTCCGACAAATCTGGTGTGATTAATAGTAATTTATTCTGTCACGACAAAAAGAACCAATATAATTTTTTACCAAAGCAACAAAGCTTTCAATTAAGTTACTAAAAAAAAAAAAAATCATACCAGATCTGGCGCCCGAACAGGGACTTGACTAAAATATTGAAAGTGTCACGGTACTAATATATGATTGTCTTATTTCATGTATCGCTCTTTGGAACCCAATGCTGCATAAAATTACGGATGAGCAATAAATATACGCAATATTGAAGGACGCGGTATTTACACAAATATCTTGGGATTTAATAAGATGCAGATTTGCAGTTTTGAAGACAACGCCGAGTGAGTACCAAATTTTCGTTTGCCATAGTTCTGTCTAAAGAGTAGCTCATTTGACCTTCAAATTCGACCTCACTCTATCCTTTCTGTAGCTTAACGTAAAAAACCACTTTTTTTTCTACGTAAATATTTGAACAATTTCTGTAACCTTTTGCTTGGACTATTTGTTTTATACTGTAGTTAGTATTCTTGTGTAAGTTCAAGATGGATGCCATTTCAGTCTTTTCTGTGTAACAGCGTTGGCAATCAATTGTTTCAACGGCGTTGACTCCATCTTGTCTTTTTGCTACAGACGTGTGTCAGTTATTACCCACGTAACATTAGACATTTGACGAACGCGCCGCGACTTAAACTAGCGCGGCAAGAATAATTGACAATCAGAATTTCAGTTGGCAGTACCCATTTTAAGTTGGCAATAGTTGAATTTCATTATGGCGGACGGACAATCGAGCGCGAACTCTGCAGACGAAAGCGACGGCACTGTTAACGAACATTACCGACTCCGCTCACTTGGAACGACGGCCAGGACAGACGACAGACAAGAGGTAGTTAACGTGGACGACACTCAGCAGGAAACATCCACCTCCCCGATAACGGTATCAATTGACATTGTCAAAATGCTACAGGAATTGATACTAGACAGACAGGAGGGGGAACAGCGCGAACGTGATCGCGAACAACGTGAGAAAGACAGAGACAAGTTTTTATCAGAGTTGAAAACGGATATGACAACACAGATTGACTCAGTTAGGAATGACGTAAATACCACCATTGATGCGAAAGTAGGTACCCTCACTACGCAAGTAGGCTCTCTCACAGCACAGATAGATTCGGTTAAGGGTGACGTCACGGCGCAAGTAACCACTTTGACAACACAGATAAGCACTCTGAATAACAAAATTGATAACATTGGTCAGAATCTCACAACTCAAATCGAAGCATGTCGCAAAGAAACCGATTCGGTAAAACTTGCGTATAAAACAGTTGCACGACAGGTAGACGAGTTAGCGACAGCGGTAGCCACTGTAGAATCAAAAGTAAGTGCAATGGCGAATGACATTTCGGACCGAACTATTGAGGAAAGAGTTAACAGTAGTGTTGCTTCGCACACTAAAGCACTTACCGAACATTACAAAAAATGGATTGATGTACAAGATAAGCTTGTTGAGGAGAAGGTTACACGTGACTTGAAAGATGTTGTTAAATCCGCAACCTTAGACATATTATCTGCACCCGGCAGTTCAGGAGACACTGTTTGTACTGAACTAGGCCAAATTAGACGAGTGTTTACCCGGGATTTGCCGGAATGGCGGAAGCAAGTAACAGATGAGATATCCGACCTGAAACAGCAAATTCAAACACTACAGTATGATAACCAGAGTGACGGGAAACACTCACTACCTTCTGAGCCAGATGAACATCAATACCAGACAACACAACAACACAACACACCACAGTACATTCCGCGACCGAAAAATGAATTTAACGATTCACACAACAACAACACTGAACAAATGACACTCACAACCCTCATGAAAGAGGAGAGTGTATTGAAACACAGAGTTTTTCAACCATTCCAACCGGAAAAGCGAAATATTCATCCAGTCGTTTTCCTAAAGAAATTTTCAGAAATCTTTCCAGCTGCCTGGAATGACAAACAGAGAATACAATTCATTACCGGATACATAAAAGGAGAAAGTGCTATATGGGGAACCGAGATGGTTGATAAGTGCAAAACATTTAGCGAGTTTGAGAAGAACTTTTTAAGCAAATTTTGGAGCGCAGGTGTTCAGCAACGCCTACGCAAAGAGGTCTACAACGCCGAACCTTTCCATTCGAACAGTGGCGGACTTCGCCGGTACTTTGAAAAGTACTTGAGAAAGATACAATATTGGGACACTCCCATAACAACAAAAGATGTTATTATGATCCTTAAGTCAAAACTACCCATTTCCATACGCGAAAAATTTGTGAACGTGTCAGAGGAAGATCAGGACGCATTTTTATCCGTCCTTGATTCGCTCGATCTTATACACGAAGACGCGCGTGCGAATGCTAACCGTAAGAACAACAACGCAGGCACGTATTCGAATGGAAACGGTAGTAATGGAAATGGTTCACACGAAACACAATACGGAAACAAACAGTACAATAACCGCAATAGAGGCCGAAACAATGCTTACCGTAATGGTAAACACAAAAACAAGCATTACGGCAACCAACGGTACAATCCAATATACAACACGCAACAACAGTATTACGGGAATGCCCCATACCAATCAAACAATAACGGTAGTAACTTCTACCAGAATGGGAACAAATACAAGGGTAAATGTTGCAACAATCAAAATTGCGGAGGTCAGCTACCTCCACCACAACCCTATGGGCAGCCACAACACCAGCAACAACAGCAATACACGCCTCAGCAACAACCATTCATGCAACAACAACAGTACACGCCAACACAACAGGACTTTAGATACAATAACAATAAACCAAGAAAACAATACAATCCACCGGTATATTTTACGCAGGCAACTAATGTACTGATTTTTCAGCCTGGTAACCAAGTGCAGTACCAACAAGGGTTTGATACAAATCAACACACACAATGAGTAAAAAACCAGAGAGAATGGTCAAGTGATGTGACAGAAGAATCAAATCAGTCGCATCACAAGAAAGCGGAAAACTAAAGGCAGCACCTTTTCGCCTCCTTGGGGATGCTGCGGGACATAATGGGGGCAAACTCGACCTTGAACGACTTAACGTAATACGCTATGATCGCGACACTTACTTGAGAGACGATTTGTTGCACGAAAATATTGAGACAGACTTGAATGACGTATGGGAAGACGAAGTACAAGCAATGATTAAAATTTACATAGCCAATACACCAATAGATGCTATTATTGATACTGGTGCAAACGTAAATGCTTTATCACTATATATGTTTAAGAAAGTTTCTGCAGGGATGAAAATTTTAACGTTACCAGTACAAGGTTGTTCAGTAACAGGAGCGGTAGGATCTTTATCACAGCGAGTCAATTTGCAAGCAGGTACCGATAAGGATTAATTCTACTTCTTTCATGTGTGTATTTCTAGTAGTTAAGAATTTGTCAGTGTCATGCTTATTAGGAATGGAGTTCCTGAGGAAGAATAAGGCAGTGATTGATATAGAAAAGGATATCTGTGCAATCCGAGTAGGTGAACAGGAGGTAACGCTGCAATTGTTGCGCGGCAAGGTCAAAAGAGTCAACACTGAGCACAAAGTTAATGTACGCAGACTGGTACAGCGAATGTTTTTGAACCAAGCACACATGACAAGACAGGGTAACAGTTGGACGGATCTTGATACTGATGACGGACTTCCGACTAGAGAGGAGATTTTGAATAAAGTAAGCGAATCAAGTGAACTTGATTACATACAAAGGCAAGATTTACTGCACTTACTTATGAGGTATCTTCATGTCTTTTCTTCGAAATCTGGAGTAATACGTGACTACGAATATGACATGAAGGTCGCTCCCCATTCTACTTTTTGCAAGACAACGTACTCTGTCCCGTATGCAAGGCGCGAGGCTGTGAAAAATGAAATACGTAAAATGCTTAAGTGGGAGACCATTGAACCGTCAGACTCACCTTACAGTAGTCCGTTGTTGCCAGTTTTGAAGCAGGATGGTAGTGTACGTATAGTTTTGGATGCAAGAAACATAAATAAAATAATTATTCCAGTAAGAACTCGACCTGAGGCTATGGATGAACAATTACAAAGGTTTCATGGAGTAAAATTCCTCACATCGGTAGACTTGAGATCGAGCTACTGGCAGGTCAAGATGACATCACAGTCTCGAAAATATACAGCGTTTATATTTGCAGGTAGATCATACCAATTCAAAGTAGTTCCATTTGGTTTGAATGTGAGTTCAGGCGTATTCATAGCTGCACTTGATCATGTATTAGGACCTGAACTGTTGGATCGAGTAACAGTGTATGTTGATGACTTACTCATTGCTACGAAATCTTGGGAAGAACATTTAGACATAATAAGCAAAGTTTTCCAGAGGTTTGTTGACTATGAAGTCACAGCTAATCTACATAAGTCTAAATTTGGTAAAAGCGAGATAAAATTTTTAGGACATCTTGTATCATCACAGGGAATTCCCCCAGATCCAGACAAACTAGCGGCTATTAAAAACTTTCCTGTGCCCTCTTCTAAACGCCAGTTGAAAGGCTTCCTCGGAATGACTTCCTTTTTCAGAAAGTTTATTTCGGACCAGTCGATGAACAGTCAAGCATTGCATGATCTTCTAAAGAAAAATACTCACTGGCATTGGACACCAGAGTGTCAGGCAGATTTTGATTGCATTAAACAAGCACTTCTTAACAGCAATATTTTGTTCCATCCAGACATGGATAAAGAATTCTGTATTTCGTCAGATGCTTGATTTCAGGGGCTTGGTTCTTGTTTGTTTCTAATAGAAGTAATTGATGGAAAAGAAGAGATAAGAGTTATCAGCTTTGCAAGTAGGGTTCACACAGAATGTGAGAGGTCATACTCGGTGACAGAGTTGGAGGCTCTGGCCGTTGTATGGTCCTTTAAAAGGTTCAATTACTACATCCATGGTCGGAAAATTAAGGTCTTTTCTGATCACCAAGCTCTTAGTTTCTTGCTCTCGTGTAAACTTCTTCATCCTCGTCTTACACGATGGAGTCTCTGCTTGCAAGAGTATGATTTCGAAATAGTATACATCAAGGGTAAAAACAACATTATCGCGGATGCTTTGTCACGCATGCCGCAAGGACTTCCCGAGTCCAGTGAACTTATCGAGCAGATGTCTAACTACCGAATTCTTCTAATGAAAGACCCACTATATAGAAAGTATTTCCTTAAGCTCTGCAAGCAGATGCGTATACTCCAAGAAACAGATCCCAAATGGCGTTAGGTCAAACAACTTCTTCTAACAAAACCCAATCACCACTTGTCCAAATTTTATAAACTACACAACGATGTTTTATTCCATCGAACTTCTTTCCTCTCTGGTAGATGGTGTGCGTGTATACCACACGCATACGTTGAACACCTTATCTGGTACACACATCTTTCCTGGGGTCATTATGGACCTGAAAAATGCAAACGAAAGATTTCTGCGTATTGCTATGTACCAAACTTGCACCATCGAATCCACAAGTTGTTAAGTACATGTCTTATCTCCCAGAAGGCAAAACCCTTCAACCATTCGAACCTAATTCCTCTGAATCCAATTATTACTGAGAGACCAAATCAAGTTCTGGCCCTTGATCTCGCCGGCCCCCTGCCGCAAGGGAGGGGAGGGGTGAAATACCTAGTCGCATTGTTGGATCTTTTCACAAAACGTGTGAGACTTTATGCAGTGAAATCATCCAGTGCACTTCCGATCATCCGTCGAATCGAACAAGACTATTTTCCTCGATTTGGCAAGCCGGAGGCCATTCTATCAGATAATGCACCGAATTTCACTGGCAGACAATGGCGCAATTTTCTTGCCAGACATGGCATCAAACAAATACTTATATCTCGTTTCAGACCGCAATCTAATCCCACTGAACGTATCTCCAAAGAGTTCAATAGATTCATTCGAACCTACATACCTAATCGACAAACCCGTTGGATTGACTTTGTATCTTCATTCGAGCAGATTGTCAACAATCTTCCACACTTATCAACTGGATTTACACCTGCGGAATTAATGAAGAGTCATCGGGAAAGAAATGAATGGTTAGATCCCATACCTAAAATTGTAGAACCAGAATTAGATTTAGATGCAAAACTTAGGCAAGCATTGGTATCCTTAGCTGTACAGGCGAATCTACGCAAGAAGTTTTATAACAAGAAAGTATCTAAGGCTCTTACATATGATATTAATGAATAGGTGCTTTTACAGACACATTTTAAGCCATCGAAGTTGTTGAAAAGAAATCGGAAATGGAGGCTATTGTATGACGGACCATTTGTAGTAATTAGAAAACCACATACAGGAAGTTATCTAATAGCGGATCCAGCATCTGGCAGAATTAAAGGATTGTATCACCACCAGGATCTCAAGAAGTATAACGAGGCAAAGTAACAAGCAAAGGAGCATTAGCCTAAGGTTTAACCTGTGAAACACTTCGGTATTCAAACACACCAATACGAGTACTCACACTTTGGCGAAAAACTATGGAGGTAATTGAAGATTTGATTTATTATGGCGTACGAAAAAGAAAGCACATTCCATTTAAGAGGACTGATTCCCAGTTAGTTTTAAGTTAGTCATAGGTGTAAGCAGTCCAAGTTGGCTGTTGGCATTGAGAAATGCCGTTATTGGTGAAAGGAGATACGGAAGGAAGTAGCAGATTGCCACCTTCCAACTCCAATGAATATACAGGGTGATTCAAAAAGAATACCACAACTTTAAAAATGTGTATTTAATGAAAGAAACATAATATAACCTTCTGTTATACATCATTACAAAGAGTATTTAAAACGGTTTTTTTTTCACTCAAAAACAAGTTCAGAGATGTTCAATATGGCCCCCTCCAGACACTCGAGCAATATTAACCCGATACTCCAACTCGTTCCACACTCTCTGTAGCATGTCAGACGTAACAGTTTGGATAGCTGCTGTTATTTCTCGTTTCAAATCATCAATGGTGGCTGGGAGAGGTGGCCGAAACACCATATCCTTAACATACCCCCATAAGAAAAAATGCTTGCTGGATGCGTGTTACATTTTCATCACTCGTTGTCGGCCGTCCAGAACTTTTCCCTTTGCACAAACACCCATTCTCTGTAAACTGTTTATACCAACGTTTAATACACCACCTATCAGGAGGTTTAACACCATACTTCGTTCGAAATACACGCTGAACAACTGTCGTCGATTCACTTCTGCCGTACTCAATAACACAAAAAGCTTTCTGTTGAGCAGTCGCCATCTTAGCATCAACTGACGCTGACGCCTAGTCAACAGCGCCTCAAGCAAACAAATGTACAACTAAATGAAACTTTACAGCTCCCTTAATTCGCCGACAGATAGTGCTTAGCTCTGCCTTTTGTCGTTGCAGAGTTTTAAATTCCTAAAGTTGTGGTATTCTTTTTGAAACACCCTGCATATGTATGTTAAATATTAGGTTAAGCAATTTCTTTTTCAGCCCTCAAGGTGGAATGTTAGTCTTTAAGTGTACAGATTACAGCCTATTGCGTGTAAACTGTGCGTTATTGTAACACCGCCATGAACTATACCTTTTGTTAGCGCGATCTTCAGAATTAAACAGATTTGTGTAGCCAAGTGTTTGAACTGTCAAAAGCAGTAAATAACAGAGAGAGAGAGTATCACGTAGTATTTGATCGTTTTCAGGAGATTCAATCTCAGATTCAAAGTGTCATCTACGAACAGTAAGCCTCATAAAGATTTAATAGCTAAGCAACAAAGCATTTCCTTTATTCTGTTTTACAACAGCTGTTAGGTCATGTAGTCGAGAGTGCCAGTACATGGAAACATATACGTCGTACTGACAAGTCTGAAGTATTCCTGATGGTAAACGTTTCTTCTTTAAACATGTATGATGCACTAAAGTAATTAGCTATTTCACAGCCAAGCCCGACAATCGCCCAGAAGGAAGCGTGAGAAACTAGAAAGCTGTCACCAGATATGACTCACATTATAATAATAAAACTAAGATCTGATATTAGATTAAAGAATAGCCACTTGAAGGCACACGTGACGCATGTCATGCATCTAAGGTCACAAAAATATCCTAGTGTAGTTGTGCTAGAATTTGTATATGTATATAGTGTATTTATGTTCATATTTGATCCTCTCCTCTTCCACTTCCCCATCCTATCCCATTAAAAAAAAGTGAGGATTAGAATATGACAGGCTCATCTGAGTGCTCTTTAGACGGTTGAAGTGGGAACGAAATTTGTGGGAGAGATCCGTTAGCGAAAGTTTTGTTCTAATCGCGTATCGCGAGTAGCAATGTTGAGAGATTATAATACATTCCGCGAGTAGTACTTGCAGCCAGTAACTTTATGAAGCATGAATCTTCCGGAGAGAAATGCATGAGTATGCTCGACCAGTAGAGACAGAATTTGTCCAATCTGTGCTCTACATAAACAGTGACACTAAATTTTGAAGATAAACGAAATAACAAGCTGCTTAAAAGATTAGTTTTAAAAAAAATTTTACCTTTGTAAAAGGGAGAGAGAATAACCAAACTAATCGTACCTTGATGCACAAGTAGTGGTATTCAATACGCTAATCCGGCGTGGCGTGACTGAAAAGGTTAACAGAATTTTGTGACTGTAAGCAAACTTAAGAAATATATTTATGTATGTATGTAATTTATGGACATTGTTTAATCTTGTAATGTATTTACCTGTGAGTAACTTGAACTGTGAACTTTGAAATCACAATGTGAGATGGGAGATGCGAATTTGCAGACACTCTAAGACGTTCTAAACAAAATTCGAGTGATAAAGTGTACAAAATACGTGTGCAGTGACATGTGTACACGCAAGTGCAGGTAGTGAGAGCGATCACAGCAAAGCATTTTGCAAACTATATGTAAAACATTGGCTTCACTTACCTGTGTGTAAGCAGCATGGCAGGTCGCAGGGACTGTCGTGTGAAATCCTCGAAACAGACGGTGGTATTTTCTACTCAAGTTTTCGATACGCCGATCGACGATGGAGAAAGGACACTAGACGTGTGTTTCCCGCGTGTTCTCATTTTAGCAGAGCGCGAGTGACACACGTTAAACTTCATACGAGCATACACGAGCGCGTGTTGCACTGGACTAGTAACCTGCAACAGCGCGGAGCTGCTTGCAATTGGACTCAACAATTAACATTTGAAACACAACCGACGCGCGCGCTGTGGAGGCGTGTCATTGACCTTAGAATGTTTTCCGTCTCACAACTACGCAAGAGACATTGCTAAAGCTATCACAGTGAAACTTAATTACGAACTTTATTTATTCTGTAAAAAGAGAAGTCTTAGCTTCAAATTAATTTCCATTTAATCAGTCACGTCGGATATTTTGCGATGGATAGTTAAATAAAGACAAGGCATTACTGAGCACTGAAACGTTAACTGGAAGGGAAGGTTATCAATCCTGTCCAGAATCCTATAAAACCTTTACCTGTAAGTCTACATTATAGCACGAACCTAACACATGTTTCTTTCTGTTTATTTGTATGTAAACGACATGACGCTTGATGCGAGACACTAGAGAGGCAACACGAGCGAACACAAAAAAGACGCTACCCACAGTCGTGACCTCTTGGACGACGCCGCTCACCGAACAAGAATAGACGTTGCAGACTCCGGTTAAGTGAGCGCGTGACAAATAAAAGTGTACAGTGTAGTGTCAAGTGAAACGTCCTGATTAACAACGACATTCTAAAAAAAAATCTAATGAAACGGATAAAAAACATTACGAGACCAAACAGGTCACAGACAATTTTAGAGGACTGTTTAAGTAATTATTTCAATGTATCTGTGTATGTTTGTCTACTGACATGTTTTGTTTTCTATATAGAGTATTATTCATTTATCTTTGTGTGTGTCAGACTTAAGATAGTTTTTTGTCATATTTTGTTCCACAGTAACAGCAATTAGGATAACAGTGCAAGGACACCTTACAATGAACTGAGAGAAGTGCCAAAGTGCACAAAAGACACTGAAAGACTATTTGTTTTCATAACTGTACTGGAAGCATAAAATAACTAGATGACAAACTCATTCCAAGCCTATTTGTTTTCATAACTGTACTGGAAGCATAAAATAACTAGATGACAAACTCATTCCAATTGTACGTTAGAACGAAAGTAAACAGATGATAAAACACAGTAATGTTTTGAAACTACATGTGAGTCCTGATGATCCTTCCGGAATCATCACGCCTCACATGGGAGGCATTGTGACATTACAGCCTTTATCACTGCGATTTTTAACATGTAAAAGTTTTTTTTTCTGTATTCGCGTCAGTATGTGCGAACTTTTAACATATACCAATGAATGTTGTAACCAGATATCTTTGTCGCGCTCCTGAAAAGCGCAGAATATCACGATAGCTATAAACTGTTATACGCTGCTATCAATCAGTAAAAAAAAACGATGCACCTATGTTTCAAAATTACAATTGCCAATTTTTTACTTCTGCAGGGAGCCGCGCCGCTCTCTAGCTGTTCTGTGAATGTGTTGCGAGTCGGACGCAAAAGTATTGTGCTCCATACTGATATAATCATTTTATTGTAACTTTAAGAGTTTAAGTGATTAAAAAATATATGTAGCCACAAACAAGCGAGAATGTATATCATGAAAATTCGCTCCACCGCCACAATGGGTGGCCATGTTAATGTAAGTTTCCGTTTCATAATATAATACTTGAAGCCTTGAAGTTTATTTAACTTCAAAGAAAATCTCTCAACCTTATTTTCATTAATTATACTTGTGATAATCTTTCCTGTTTAAAAGATTTATGCAGCTTATGATCCAGCGTGTGTTCTGTCGGAACAGGAGGCTGTCGTGACGACTTCGTTATAGTATTTATTCCAAGTTCTTTCAGTTCCGTTTATATGTTCGTACAAATCCAATTAGTTGGTCCCTTAGGTTTCTTTCATGTAACTTCCGTCTGTTTTCACCGCGCGATCTTCCTCCGAAAAAAAATTTCTGTTCATTTATTTTGTAATTTTCGATATCGCGAATGAGAAAAGACAGCCGCCTCCTGCTCCGAACGGAACACCACGACTTTTCTAACGTCGGAGAGTACCGCACGAATTTTCCGCTAAAAGGTAATAGAATTTCTTAAGGCTGGATCAATTACACATGTTGCTGCTGTTCTCCGACAAATCTGGTGTGATTAATAGTAATTTATTCTGTCATGACAAAAAGAACCAATATAATTTTTTACCAAAGCAACAAAGCTTTCAATTAAATTACTAAAAAGAAACATGCCAGAAGTCGTAGGACACCTCCTTTTCTCAAAATTGGTCTGTGAGCGTAGGATGAATGTGAACATGGTGCACAGGTATAATTAATATTTGAAGAGGGACATGTCCTGACCCGTTTCCTCCCAACTGAGTAAACGTAAGGATAAACGACATGTTTGCTTGATGTCATTTCCTTACATGTCCGTTTGCAAAGCATCTTGTAGACTGCTCTTCCAAGGATCCGGTGCGTATTATTATGCCCTCTGAGGAAAACAAACACATAAAATTTAAGAATGCCTGCCATCAGGAGCGATGCTCGTTTGTGGTGTATAGTGACTTGGAATGCCTCGTCGCTCGTTCGGCCAGCTGTGAACATGATGCTGCAATCTCGTATATAACCTTCACAGCAAAAAATGTACCATATTCGCCAGTGTACCATGTTGCATCGTCCTATGATTCGAGTAGTAGATACTCCTGAACTTGAAACCTTTTCATGAGAGGTTCATATACTGTACAGCGACAATATTCCCACGACCAGCTCGAAGGAGAATGTGGTTTGTACAATAACTCGGTTAACTGACATATTTGTGGGGTGTTATAAGGCATAAAATTGAAAACTCCTCTTAGGGACCACTATCATCTTACAGGGAAGCTCCGTAGCGCCTCCAGCAACACATGCAATTGAAGTATCTACTACAGTGACACGTGCCCCTTTTCTTTCTTAATTTAAACTGTTGTGACGCTCCCTTTCCTGTTGAGCACTTGGGTAATTTCGGTATAGATAAGGATCTCGTCAGCGTCATGCTGGCAAGTATTGAGAAATAAATGTCATTCTCCAAACGAATGACGTCAAGAACTACGCTCCGCTTACCTAAGTCGCTTCGCGTTATGCAGGTAGCACCCAGAAACTTACTGCAACTTCACGTCAGAACGATATTCATATCGCCCAAGCAACATTCCCCGACGAGGGATAGTTTCAGCTTGTGAATGGGAAAGGGTTTTTCCGTATGAGTATATGGATAGTATGGAAAACTCAAAGCCGCGCGGGATTAGCCGAGCGGTCTCAGGCGCTGCAGTCATGGACTGCACGGCTGGTCCCGGCGGAGGTTCGAGTCTTCCCTCGGGCATGGGTGTGTGTGTTTGTCCTTAGGATAATTTAAGTTAAGTACTGTGTAAGCTTAGGGACTGATGACCTTAGCAGTTAAGTCCCATAAGATTTCACACACATTTGAACATTTGAACATTTTAAAAACTCAAAGAAAACAGGCTACCCGACAAAACTATATTCTTCAGCAACCTTAAAGGAGATGTCATGTCGAATGCAGAGTTAATGTCTGGTGGGAATTCAGCATATTACCGTTAGGAGAGTAATCACAGCTTTACAGGGAGACAGACGTGAACTTGCTCGTGAATATTTTATGGAAACTCCGGAGTCTCTGCATGACCACATAGACTCTGAATCCCGGGTTTTATTACACAGCATCTGGGTTGTCTTGGGAAGCCTTGCCTAAGAAAAAAAAGAGCAGAATCAATCTGTTGATCGATGCTGATTGTGCTTCTTTTCTATGAAATGGAGCCGTTGGGGACTTTACCAATGTGTCTACAGATACGCCAAAGTAAATAACCGATATAAGGGTGAGAGGTCCAACATGGCTCTTTATTCAAATTAACAACATGAACTTGGACGTTCATAACCAATATGGGCAAACCACGCTACAATAACTGCTGGTGGCAAGTTTCGATGGGTACCCAAAGAAGGATGGAAGGGATTAGGTGGGAAAACCGAGGGTATGGTGGCTGAGTCTGACGGAGGGGGAGGGGGGGCTACTATTAGCTTGCATGATGCGCCGCCAATTTGTCCCACTGCGTCCAGAGCAACTAGTTCTGAGATAAGGCTCCACCCAAAACTAATGACAATGCTAGGGAATAAGCGGAGGTACATTATTCAATACCGTAACCTCCAGCAGTCCCGCCGATTGGGGATAAGGCTGTTTACAATCAGCTGGGCTAACTTCTTCAAGCACTCCCCCTGATTGGAGAAGTATGTTTCAAATGGCTCTGAGCACTATGGGACTAAACATCTGTGGTCATCAGTCCCCTAGAACTTAGAACTACTTAAACCTAACTAACCTAAGGACATCACACACATCCATGCCCGAGGCAGAATTCGAACCTGCGACCGTAGCAGGATTGGAGAAGTATATTGATATGAAATCGAAGTGAAGACTCTTGCGACGTGTGACTTTGAGAAAGATTTTTAAATTAATGAAAGATTCAGTTTTCTACAAAACAATGGGGAATATGGTGGAACACCATAGATTTTCTGTTAGAACAGAATGGGATGGGTCTTATAACATAAAAAAATGCCCCAAGAGACCAAATTTTAAGCCAGTCACTATTTTCAGTGAGAACATTGATGGTGTGGAGAAGGAGAAAGTTGCAGTAGAGTTCACGATATCTGTCTGTGTGTAATATGCTTATTAGGCCTGTCCAAACTCCACATGTACCACGTTCATTATGAGTATGCGAAGATCCATTTCACAGATTCTATGTCACTTGATATGGATACAAATATCTTCACTTACTGGGTGTAGAGCTGTGACCCATATGAAGTAATGAGGCGCCACTGTGAAGCATTCAACATGTGAAACTTCCTGGCAGATTAAAACTGTGTTCCCGACCGAGACTCGAACTCGGGACCTTTGCCTTTCGCGGGCAAGTGCTGTACCATCTGAGCTACCGAAACACGACTCACGCGCGGTACTCACAGCTTTACTTCTGCCAGTATCTCGTCTCCTACCTTCCAAACTTTACAGAAGCTCTTCTGCGAACCTTGCATAACTAGCACTCCTGAAAGAAAGGATACTGCAAGGTTGGCAGGAGAGCTTCTGTAAAGTTTGGAAGGTAGGAGACGAGATACTGGCAGAAGTAAAGCTGTGAGTACTGGGCGTGAGTCGTGCTTCGGTAGCTCAGATGGTAGAGCACTTGCCCGCGAAAGGCAAAGGTCCCGAGTTCGAATCTCGGTCGGGTACACAGTTTTAATCTGCCAGGAAGTTTCATATCAGCGCACACTCCGCTGCAGAGTGAAAATCTCATTCTGGAAACATTCAACATGTGTTTATAAACAGCCGATTATCTTTACAGTATTGTTCCACAAAACAAGAGGGCCAATGGCCCAATAAATGGCGAAGGGACTGTGGAGTTCGTACGCGTATCACAACACTGGAAGTTCCCATCCAGAGGCCGCTTGAGAGTGTGAGTCTTGCAGCAACGTGATCCCTCTCGATCGAAGACTATTTGTGGTGACTGTGCAGCGGTATTTCCGGTGCCCCGTCTCTACTGTGGGCTATGGTACACAAAAATAGTATTCGATCGAGAAGACACAAGGTGTCTACTCTGCTGCAGGATATAGTCGGCATGTTGTCCCATGACAGTATAAGGGTCATTTGTGATAATAGGGCTGAAACACTCTCGTACTCACACTATTCACCTGTTGAGAGAGAGTGAGTGGGGGGGGATCCTCATTGAGTGATACGAAGAGAACGAGACTGAGTGTAACTGCTGTTGCAGAATTGTATGATCCTTTTATCGTAGTATAAGTAACTGTGCGTTTGTGTGTGTGTGTGTGTGTGTCATGTAAATATATATTTATTTATGTATGCACACCACATGTGTGAGGACTGTGTGCTGACTACACTTGTAAACATTTAGCAGTGAGATATGGACTGTAGTAAAACCGGAATAGAAGAGAATCGAATCATCTGAGATGAATGTTGAAAATTGTTTGGACTGATAAGTTAAGAAATGAGGATGTTCTCCACAGAATCGGCGAGGAATGGATATATAGGAAACACTGACAAAAAGTAGGGGCGGGATGATAGGATATGGTAAGGCATAAGGGAATAAATTCAGTGGTACTAGGCGGAGCTGTAGATTCTAAAAAGTGTTGAGGAAGTCAGAAATTGGAACACATCTAGCAAATAATTGAGGTCAGCAGCATCAGACTAGTCAGAAGACTGATGACTCAAAGAAATAAAATAAAATAAATTGGAATCTAATGATCGGTGTCTGACTTTAGCTGTACACGATGCATACATAGAAAGCTGTCGACTTTTCTGTCAGATGGTGGTCATCAAAAAGACCAGAGGCATTTTTATACGGTCTTATAGTGTTTCCTAGGTGTGACAATTGTTTGTCCTATGTGGTTACTCTTTGTGAATCACATGGTTTCACGAATGAAATCATAATAAATACCCGCAACAGTCATATGTTGGTCATCCAGAATCACCACGTGAAGAGCCACGAACATAGATACGCATAAACGAGACTCCTGAATCGAATTCGTGGAACACCGCTTTCGTTACGTGTTGTGAAAGTAACAACTCATGAAAGTTTCGCAAGTAAATAACAGTTTTGCAAATGCATTGTTCCTTGGATTGTTGTTGTCGTTAGTGGCTCAACGGTTGATTCCAAATTTGAACCCGGGACTTCGGATTCAGTCATTTCCCGTCCAGCGTTCTCTGTCTCGATATTTACAGAGTGGCGCCTGAAATGTGTCATCATCGTATTTTTAAAGAAAGACTTCACTGTCAAGAGAAACTGAAAGGAACGGTTGCTACCATGGAAAACACTCGGTGGAGAATCCAAACTCAACTCATGATGAATATGTCCACCATTTTGGTTAGTAAGTTCCTTCACACGACCACTGACATTAGCGATAACCATACGGCAGACATTTTCCGTGATTTAACTGCAAGCTTGAAGAAGAAGGCGCCTGAGCTTAATTAAATCATGTGGACGTTCTGGAAAACTTGTTTCCTGTAAGTACCCCCAAAAGAAATAAGTCACATGAGTTGAAGTCTGCACTGCTCGAGTCCCAAACTGTCCATCATTAAAATGGCCCTAAAATCTGAGTGAGATGACTCGCATGTCCAAACGCTCGCGCTAGAAATCCAACACAGTGTTTGCAGTAAGTGTCCTTGCTCCATCTTGCATCTACCACTGCGTGTGGAAGGGCAACGCAGTAGTCACAGTGTCTTCAAAGAAAATTGCTCCAGCAAGTCTTTGATTAGAAATTGTCGCCTACACTGTAATTCAGGGAGCATGCTGCTGTCGTTGATGAAACAATTGCGGCTTTTCAGTAGCATTTTTTTGTTAACCAAACCGTTAAAGTGAAAGTATGCCTCGTCTGAAAACCATACGTAGATGAGTGTTTGTTCCCCATTCTCAGCCGAGCGTGCAGACAGTTGTCTCTGCCGTTTATGGTCTGCAGTGAGCTTCTGAGCTGGGGTCGTCCTGTACTGGTACATCCCATGATAACTTTCGAGAATCCGTTGAACGGAGCGTCTGGATGTGTCCACTTGCCCTGCTGCCTTTCTGCATGGTTTGCCAAGGCTTTTTTTGTGCCGCTTCAACATCCTCCGGGGAACAAAAGGGCTTCGAACGAGGCTGCTTTGCTTCCAATATTGATCCTTCCGGTACAAATTGGTCATAAGGCCGGCGAATAGCTCTCCTGCAAGGGACCCACAGCGTATTAAACAGTTGTCGAAACCGGTTCTGACATGCAACAGGTCTTTTCGTTTCCGATCGTTGTTGCGTTGTTAGCTATCACTTGTCGGACATGTTGTAAACACTAGTCACCTAGCGAAAGTCTTATGAATTACCCGTCACTTCGTAACTCGTTTGTCGCTCCAAGCTATACTGCTGTTGTTGTTGAGATGTTCAACGAGAGATCTAGTGCGACACACAAATTATGTAAGAAACATATGGTAAACATTTCGTGCGGCACTCAAATTAGTGGTCTCCCATCCTATGGAACTGATGACCTCAGATGTTAAGTACCATAGTGCTTAGAGCCTTTCCCAACGTCTAAAATGTACTCGAGCATATCGTCGCTGTTCGAACGTCCGCATAATCACTTAGGAGACCCGTCGTTTCATCAGCTGCCATGTTGTTACTTAATGCAGCCACTCTCGCTTTCGTTGACTCCCGGTGCGTCACAACGGTACTCAGGCGACGCGGTGACGCTCGATTTACTGGAAGCAATCGGAGCGAGACGGCCAGGCGAGTCTTTGCTCGGCGTTTTGTCGCAGGGGAGTGGCCAAGCGGAGCGATGCAAAACGGGGCGGCTTCCTCAGCGAGCGCAACCGCTTTTTCCGCGGTGCATGTCGCCTGTTTGGCTGAGACGTCGCCAGTCATTACGTCATCCGGTGACAAAAACTGTAAAATTTTAGACCATCACCTCTCCTACATTCGGAAGTCCGTCCCTTAAAAGATTAAATTGAACACGACCCAAATTAACCAATCGCTGCGCATAGTTCCTTCCTTTTGCGAACACCCTTTCTTTTCAGATATGGCATTTCACGACACACTGATAATTACTTTCAGTGAACATTGACCACCTTCAGATGCTACAATAACAGGAAGAGAGATTCCTGTATTAATACCTCAAGCCTGCAAAGAAAGAAAACCAAAACTTCAGTGAGTTAAGTAAAGCGGGATGGAAGAACAGAGAATAACGGGCATAAATGCAGATATATCTGTATTTAGTACCGTAATATCTATATACAACAATATGTCGGCTATTGTTTCTCTATAGCAGACAGTAGTCTCTCAAACTTTACGGTTGGTTGGTTGTTTGCGGGGAAGAGACCAAACTGCGAGGTCATCGGTCTCATCGGATTACGGAAGGACGGGGAAGGAAGTCGACCGTGCCCTTTCAAAGGAACCATCCCGGCATTTGCGTAGAGCGATTTAGGGAAATCACGGAAAACCCAAATCAGGATGGTCGGACGCGGGATTGAACCGTCGTCCTCCCGAATGCGAGTCCAGTGTTCAAACTTTACGACCTGATGTTTTGTGCACAGTATAGACTCCCCTTTTAGCGTCCATGTGTTCGTATTTCAATACATGACCTGCTGCCCAAGGGGAAATAGACACTAGTGGGTTGCTGGTGTCGCGGCTACGTGGATATACTACCTAATCTAAGCCCGCCCGGTTACCCGTGCTGTGTAACGCTCTGATTTCCGGGCGGGAAGGCGTGCCGGTATGCGACACGAATCCGCCCGATGGATTAGTGTCGAGATCCGGTGTTCCGACCAGTCTGTGGGTGTTTTTTAAGGCAGTTTTCCATCTGTCTCGGCGAATTCGGGCTGGTACCCCTTATTCCGCCTTAGTTACACTACGTCGGCGATTGCTGCGCAGACACATTCTGCACGTATGTGTACACCATAATTGTTCTACCATCGAAACATTGGAGATACACTCGTTAGGTGGAGACTTTCCCGGGGGAGGGGGCGACCCGCACAGTAGTTCTGGGTTTGGTGTGGGGCGGCGATGGGGTGAGTGGACTGCGGTACCCTATTGCGGGGTAGTGAACAGCTGAGGGCTACGGCGGGGACGAAGCCTCTTCGTTGTTTCTAGGTCCCCAGTTCCATACAATGCAATACAATACCTAACCAAAAGACGTACGACTTACAATAGCTATAATTATTAGTCATCAAATGACTTAAGTACTGACGCAACGCTGTTCACTACACCGTCCTCAGTTCTCAATAGAAATACCTGCACCTATACCCATAACACTCTGTATAAGTAGTTGATACTAACTGGCTATGGGCCGATTCTAGTGAACAAAACGTTTATTACAAGCTTTGTCAAACTAAACCTAATAACAAAAGTCGCCGTATTATATCAGCTAAACCAAGTGTGTTTTCCTTTTTTGTAGTCGTTTCTCTACAAGCGAGTACATTCTATGTAAGGAAATGTAAAAACAATAAAATACAGAGTGGTTATAATTAAACCTTCACTACTTTAGCCAGTAAAGACGAAGAAGTATTTACTTTATGGCTACCCAGCTTCCCAGGAATGCGTTCAGAGTGCGCGCTGCCGGATCTGCGTTGTTAGTAGTGTTATAGACATGACTTGGCGTTAGGCGCTGGCACTGGTACTGCGATTTGGGGTTGAATAGAAGCATCAGTGTGGATAACAGTTGCAGACAGTCAACATGGGAATGGAGAGATGTGTAAACCTTTACTCCTAATGCTGTTTTATCAAAAAACAAGGAATACGGCGAGGTCCTCTTTCCATACCGGGTTTGCAGAACACGATTCTGAAGTTCAAATTAACTGGAGATTTTGGAACTGCTCTTGCGACAAATCGACGGCCAATAGCGCCTCACATTTCTGAAGAAGTTACTGCTGCCATGACTGATATGCTGGACGCAACGCGCGACCTTCAAGTACTGCATGAACTGTGTCACGACAGCTGAGCTTTCCCTAGGGCACCATTGCTTCAGGCAGTGGTAGAGCAGCCTCTAGTGCTGGTTAAGGCTGTCGTGGTTGCAGATCTCGTCACAATGGTTAACGTTTGTAACCTGCAACGTAAACATAGTGCGCAGTTAACAAGTGTTACCCTCTCATGTGAAAATTAAAATTTGTTCCATTCACTGGTTTATCGGTTAGTCCTTATCCGCATATACGTGCCAATTTTTCCATAAAATTTCGTAATCAGCGACCATTTGCTTTCCATGGAACCCTTCAAGAAGCGAAATTTTAATTGTAACCACCATGTATATCATAGATATTACCAAGATTATAACAGTAATTCTTTTTTTACATAACCACAAAGTGCAAGTCGCAATGGTACTACAACCACATTCAAAATGGACTAAGGTTTTTGTAATAAAAGGAAAACATGAACGATCCGGTTATGACCCAGATATCCGACAGCTCATGGTGACTTGTTATCGGTTGTGCCGTATTCCTCTCTACTGCCCAAAAGCTCAGAACGGAATTAGTTATATCCACATGCGTTGGGGTCCTTCGATATAACACGCAACAGATTTATATGTTCAGGAGATGTTGCAAAGGATTTAAAATAACATTAGGGATTAATTATCTACATCAAAAAAGCAAAATACGAGCTAATGAAGTGAAATGCAAGTTTATATGAAAATCTCACTCCTGATACACGTCCTGAAATACATCTACTAACAAAACACCACTAACGTAGTCTGCAGTTCTCTATCAGCACTGGACACCAAATACGTAAGCAGCAATAAATGTTCTCGGTGCACCTGCCATGTTAATTTTCCACAAAAGTCTGAACTTTCAACAATATCCGCCATTACACTCATCAGGTCAGCAACTGACTGCCGAGGAAATGATGGATTCACTCACATGTAATTGATGTAGTAGTGTCCATATTGCCTCCAACGATAAACCGGATTTCCTATCACCTTTGTTTCCATCAAGAAATATGAGACGAGACCTACTCTATAGATTCTCTCGATACCAAGTACCAGCTGTCATGCATTGCTGAATGGGATTCCTGTCTCTTTATTGTAATTTCCACAACCTCTTTGATGACAATATCCCCGGGTAGAAGCGTAGGCTTTGTGTTTAAAATTTTTATTACAGTTTTATTACATCTACCTTACCTCACCGGATGGGTATTCTATGGAAATTATGAATGTTCATAGCAATTGAAATTTGAAACTAGATCTCAGAATCACATTTACGAAATCCAAATTTGCGTCCGTATAAAAGGTGAACATCGGAAGTTTTCGTCTTGAGAAGTAGCCTTTGAGATGTGTACCTACCGCCAATACGTGTAGAGGATATGTAACGACTACAGACATTTTGCGGCAGCAAAATAAAAAAAAAATTAATGCTGTTCGTGACGTTTTTTCATCAGTAGCAAATGCATTGTTCCATTGGAATTGAGTTTGGCGGGGGAGTCGAAGATTCACATTAAGATGGTTCAAATGGCTATGAGCACTATGGGACTTAACATCTATGGTCATCAGCCCCCTAGAACTTAGAACTACTTAAACCTAACCAACCCAAGGACACCACACAAATCCATGCCCGAGGCAGGATTCGAACCTACGACCGTAGCGGTCGCGCGGTTCCGGACTGAGCGCCTAGAACCGCGAGACCACCGCGGCCGGCTCACATTAATAAATCATACATCTATTTTCTGAACTTTTTTTATTGCCTTTGATTTTTGCAGTCATACAGTCGTCCCAAATAAACAACAATCCATTTTGTTCATTCATTAACTCACAAAATCACATATTCTAATGACATTGATCATTCCATTCTCATATATCTGTATGGAGAGATTGTTGTGATACTCTTGAACAACGCTTCATGTAGACTCGTTATATTCCTTTGAAAGCAATCGGTCTTCTGACTAGTTTGATGTAGCCAGTTACATCTTTCCCTAGTATCAAAAAAATTTTCATTTAGAGTATCTCTGCGACCAAATGTCCACAGATATTTTTTGACTGTATTCCAATCTCCGCCTTCCCCTACCGTTTTCGCCCCTGGCGACTTCCTGAAGTCCCCTAGTTATTATTCTCTGATTTTTGAACACATATCCTATCACCCTTTTTGTGGTAAATCATACCACTTCTTCCATTGTTCGTCAATCTTCTAGAACCCTTATGAGTCCATTTTATCTTACTCATCCATCTGTAACATAACATCTAAAAAAGCTTCGATTCGCATATTTTCTAGTTTTCGCAGCGTCAGTGATTATCCTACAGTAAACGGTGTGCCTATGTATACAACCCCATCTTGAATTTGCAGTCTCTGCTTGAAACTAGTGGTCATCATTTGTCGAGGAATGTCTCCTTTACCTGTGCTGGTCCTTTTTTTGTGTTGCTTGAATCGTCATGCATTATTTCACTTCCACGTGTCTTTCACTTTCTCTAGTGGGCGGTCCACAACTGCGACGTTAGGGCTATAACCAAACAGTCTCATTTCTGCAGCTATCGTCTTTCTTTAGTTTCTTCTCGATTCACATTCCAAGTAAACTGCTTTTTCCATTCAAAAGATCCTGCAATTCTCTCTCACTTCCAGTGCAACGTTGATAGCAAAGCTTATGACTTATCTTCCTTTACCTCGAATGTTTTCCATTTCGGAAACATTCTGTTGTGTTCTCAAGTCTTTCTTCGATATACTGGTCCAACAGTGGACGGAAGAAAATTGCATCCCTGCCGTCTGCCCTTTTTAATGCGATCAGTTCTCTTGTAGCCTTACATTCTTACAAGAAATTTAGTGGTAAGATGGCCACTGGATATCTCGTCAAAAACTGAACACAGATTAAATGAAAGCAAAATGCAAACATACTGAAGTGTGGAAAAAAAAAGAAACCGTGAATGGCCCAAGAACAGGAAGCGCAATGGCGTCGTGGATTAGTGATTAAGGTGCTGAATTGCCAAGAGGGCGGACAGTGCCCTTAATTTATCAATTTTTTTTCTCAATATTATGAACTGTCCGTCCGGTCACTGAAATGTTTGTTCCCTTTCTGCAGTCTTGGTAGTTGTCATACTATAAATTTGCTATAGAACACGAGTCATGTGGTAACAACACGTTACCATAGGAAATATGTGTGATAAATAGTGAAAGCAGGCGAGATACCACTTAGACGTCTCACTGAAATTAAAACAATAAATAAGCTGATGTAAATTACGTTACAACAAAGGAATTCGGGAGTGAAGACTTCCAAAACGGAGCCCAACTTCAAAAACGATAAAAATCACGGAGAAACTGTGTGATTGTGAAACAGTTACGTTGGTTTGTTGCAGCTTATGTGACAAACAACGCCAAAGATACTGGTATAGGCATACGCATTCGAATACAGAGATATGTAAACAGGCAGAATACGGCGCTGCGGTCGGCAACGCCTATATAAAACAAGTGGCTAGCGCAGCTGTTAGATAGCGAAAGCTTTCAACGAGATCTTGGCAACTGGCGACTTCCCTCTCACGTGGAAACATGCTGAGGTGGTCTCCATACCGAAGACAGGAATGGACCCTCGAACGCCTGCAAGCTACAGACCAATTAGTCTTTTACCTGCCATATGGAAACTCTTTGAACGTCTGTATATAAAGAAACTTCAGCAGCATGTGGAAGCAGAGCACCTGATACCAGACGTCCAGTTCGGCTTTCGCCGAGACCACTCCACCACCCAGCAGCTACTACGCCTAGTTGAGGATGCATTCGGCGCCATGGAAAGGAAGGAATTCTTCGGGGCTGTATTTCTGGATGTCTCTCGGGTCTTTGATTGCGTGTAGCACGAGGGACTCCCGTATAAACTCCTAGATAGAGGGGTCCCAGTGTCACACGCAACACTCCTGAAGAGCTACCTCGAAAACCGGACATTTCATGTCCGCACTCAAGATAGTAAATCGTCTACCAGACCCATCAACGCAGGAGTACCTCAGGGCAGTGTACTGGGACCACTGTTATACATCTTGTATAGATCTGACCTACCATCGACGGCCAGAACACACTTATCTCTCTATCCCGATGACACAGCCATCTGTCCGCAGCTCGTGCGGTAGCGTTCTCGCTTCCCACACCCGGGTTCCCGGGTTCGATTCCCGGCGGGGTCAGGGATTTTCTCTGCCTCGTGATGACTGGGTGTTGTGTGATGTCCTTAGGTTAGTTAGGTTTAAGTTGTTCTAAGTTCTAGGGGACTGATGACCATACATGTTAAGTCCCATAGTGCTCAGAGCCATTGAACCACAGCCATCTACTCCCGAAGTATGAACGCTGCACACCTCCAGGCAAGACTGCAACAAGCGTGTAATATACTGAGTGAATGGGCAACGAAATGGCGATTGTCTTTCAACGCCACGAAAACGCAGGCAATAGCTATTTGCAGAAGACCTCTTCCGCCTAACATCCAGCCCATTGAGGTAAGGGGCACACCAGTCCCACGGTCAAATACAGCGAAATACTTGGGTGTGACCCTCGACAGGCGATTGACATGGCAACCTTATATAGAAAACATCCGAGAGAAAGCCAGGAGAAGAATGGTACAGCTTTACCCACTACTAAATCCATCACCAACACTACCATCAAGACTGGGAATGATATTGTACCTCACATTAGTGCAACTAATCTTAGACTACACCGCTGTTGTGTGGGGCAATGCTGCTCCAACCCACATACAACGGCTACAAAGAATTCAAAACTGTACTCTGAAAAGGGCACTCCACCTGCCATACTGGTTCCCAACGAACGAACTTCACCAACTCGCAAGGGTACTCTACTTGAGGGACCGATTCAGAATCACTGCCAAAGACTTCTACGAAAGCACACAACAGTCGGGTAAAAGAAGTTAAGATCTTCTGGGTTGTTAGGCTGCGTAATGTTTCAACCAAAATGTTCGACATTTCGACCCCTCTGCTGGTATCTTCCTCAGGTTCTTTTGGTGTCTACTACATCTAGAAGCTTGTACGAGAACTTGGACACAGGGTGCACTACCTGACCTCCACCAGATGGCCCGACGAACTACGCGAATAACAAGACCATACATCTTGTGTACATTTATTTTAAAATCTTCAAAACTAAATTTTAATATATAATAAAAAAAATGAATGCATGTGTGTGCGAATATGTTCACTGTAATATGTGTAAGTGTGTCCATCGCATATATCGTGTGAATGTGTGAGCGAATAGGAAAAAACGAAAAAAAATTTAAAAGTAAAAAATTAAAAATTAAAAAAACAAAAAATAAAAATTATAAAGTGCAACACTCAGCCAATGTTTTTAAAAAATCATTTTAATGCATAAAATTATAAGACAACCAAAAAGCTAATGTTTTATTTTCAAAGTGTTGTTATTGAAGGCGTAGCAGCAAGGCTTGAACTTCTTTTTTCAGACTGGGCAATCCAAGGTGCCTCAATAACATCTGCAGCGGCGGCGAATTGTTACATCGGTTACTGCTGCTACAACAGCAAGTTGTGAAGATTTCAGTGACTTTGGAGGTGATGTCATAGTCGGCGCATGAGCAATGGGGCACAGCATCTCCGAGGTAGCGATGAAGTGGGGATTTTCCCGTACGCCCATTTGACGAGTGAACCGTGAATATAATGAATCCGGTAAAACACCAATTCTCCGACATCTCTGCGGCCAGAAAAACATCCTGCAAGAACGGTACTAACGACGACTGAAGAGAAACGTTCAACCTGAGAGAACTGCAACTCTTTCGCAAATTGCAAATCAACGAGTGTAGGTGTGCGAAGCATTCAACGGAACATTATCGTTATGCGCTTTCGGATCCGAAAGCTCAATCGTGTACTCTTGGTTATTTCACGACATAAAGCTTTACGCCTCGGGTGGGCCCATCAATACCGACATTGGATTGTTGATGACTGGAAAATATGTTTCCTGGTCGGACGAGACTCGTTTCAAATTGTATCGAGCAGATGGACGTGTTCGGATATGGAGGCAACCCGATATATCCATGGAACATGCATGTCAGCACGGTACTGATCGAGCTGGTGGAGGCTCTGTAATGGTATGGGGTGTGTGCAGTTGTAGTGACATGGGGCCCCTGATACGTCTAGATACGACTCTGACAGGTGACACGTACATAAGCAACCTGTCTGATCACCTGTATCTATTCTTGTCCACTGTGCATACCGACGGGCTTGGGCAATTGCAGCAGAACTATGCGACGCCCCACACTTCCTGAATTGCTACAGAATGGCTCCAGCAACACTCTTCTGTGTTTAAACACTTCCGCTGGCCACCAGACTCCCAGGGAATGAACATTATTGAGCATATCCGGGATGCACTGCCACGTGCTGTTCAGAAGAAATCTCCACCCCCTCGTACTGTTATGGATTTATGGACGGTGCTGCAGGATTCATGATGTCAGTTCCCTTCAGCACTACTTCAGACATTAGTCGAGTCCATGGCACGTCGTGTTGCGGCACATCTGCGTGCTCGCGGGGGGCCCTACACGATATTAGGCAGGTATACCAGTTTCTTTGGCTGTTCAGTGTCGTACGCTTTCATCATTTCCATGGGAATGAACACAGTCACATTCATACGATAACTTAAGTCTGGCAAGAAGGCATTTCTAACTCATTTACCAGTCGTACAAATTAGGCGCGTCGGTAAGAGATTCCCGACGTATGACACATGTACTGTCTCTAATGCCGTATAATGACAAATCAGACGTGGTTTCTGGTTTCTGACGTTTGTAACTAACATTTATTGCAGAACTGAAGAGGTCTTTGTGAGTTAATTGCTCCAATTTCCGGTCCGTGTGCCGAGCGGTTCTAGACGCTTGAGTCCAGAACCACTCGGCTGCTGCGGTCACAGGTTCTAATCCTGCCTCGCATGGAAGTGTGGGATGTCCTTATGTTAGTCAGGTTTAAGTAGTTCTAAGTCTAGGTAACTGATGACCTCAGACGTTTTTTCTCCATTTTCTCATAAGTCTATTTCGTCATCTTCGACTTTTGATGTCAGCGTAGATTCTTAATTGTTGTGGTGGGCAGTGGCTTGGCTTCGCTTCTGATGAGAATAATCCTATCGTTGCCATTCATTCATCGTTCTCCCTACCTAAAACGAATCCCATTCTCGTGATACGACTTTCTGCTGCAGTTGATATTACCCTATATTCGCGTGTCTAGAGCTGCCTTTCTTCTTCAGATTTCACTTCATTGACACCGACAATCTCTAGATACATCCCTATTTTGGATATTGTGCCGCAAAGGCACTCCTGACATTCCACGCTATGACTCACAGAATGTTATACTTTGTCTAGGTTTTTAATCATCTTTTCAAGTTCATCTCATATTTGGCAATTCCCTCCCGGACATAAGACTTTGAGTTCAGGAATCTTTTGCCTTTGGGGAGTGTATAATGACTTTTTTCCAAATGTGGCCGCATTTCCTGTGGATATATATACTCATTTTTTATTTAGTGATCTCCATTGTCCACTAGGTCTTCATGCCGTGGACGTCTGCTAATTCTCTCTGCTTTAGTGGCATTTGAGCCGTGGCGACTGGCGTCTGGTCTTGTATCTCTGACTACTCTGCCCTTGTTTTTCCGGCTTGGCGTGTGGCAGAGATCTCTCACTGGTCGGCGTTCAACGAGCCAACATGTTTTGAAGGCAGGCCCTCGTCTCTATCCGCTGTGCCTGGTCTCCGCCGTCCTCGCCGTCTTCGACGTCCTTGCCATTTTGCCGCGCATCGTGTGTACGGTGCTGATTAATCGACGCTTTTGGGTGCGAAACGATGGCGGATCCGTCATTTCAGGCTGGACATCTTCTCATCGGGTAACTGGAAGCGTTAAGTTACGTATGATTTATATGCTGCTGTTAACCTGTGAAGATTTGTGGAACTTATGGTGGCACGTTGTATCTGCGGGAGATCAGCTAAGAATGGTTGTGAATAAGAGAGTGTTATACTAAACTTACGAAGTCTAAGGCTTCCAAGTGTTGCTTACTGCTTGTTTTAAAGGTTCCTTGCTATGTTAATTTTCTGGAGTATGTTAATTGTTGTGCTCTCCGCCCAGTTTTGGTTTTAGACTTCCTTTTAATATGAAGGGCAGAGCTTCGCAAGTCAGCGTAATTTTAATTACTCTTTTACTCGGTAAACGTCTCAGTTTGTTTGCCAGTTATGTTACAGGTAGTCGCGTAGTTAGTAAGTCTTGCATGGTCGCCAGCCGGTATGGTCGAGCGGTTCTAGGCGCTTCAGTCTGGAACCGCGCGACCGATACGGTCGCAGGTTCGAATCCTGCCTCGGGCATGGACGTGTGTGATGTCCTTAGGTCAGTTAGATGTAAGTAGTTCTAAGTTCTAGGGGACTGATGACCTCATATGTTAAGTTCCATAGTGCTCAGAGCCGTTTGAACCTTGCATGGTCTTGAAAGAGCTGAATCACGAGTTGGATTTGTCTACCGCGTGAATTATTTGCTGTTGCATAAATGGTCTGGTATGTGGGGCAAATGGTGTTCATCGCCTTCGCGGCCAGGCTGAGTTCGTGTGTGTGTGCGGCGTGTTTTCTGCCCTGGTTTGCAGTCTGACCATCTTCGAAAATTTTCCTACGCCCGCTTTGACAAGGTCAACGGCAAGACGTGTGTATTTACTATGCCACCATGACTGAAGGTCTGTTACTGAAAGTCTGAGAAGCGGCTGTGATCGAGTCAGAGACGTAAGACCTTTCCCAAAATAATCATCCTAAATCACGGTGCTAACAATAGAGCGGCGTCGTAATTCCTCGTATAAACGTCACATGAAATGAAATGAAATGAGCGTTTGGCGTCATTGGCCGGGAGGCCCCTCGCGGGGCAGGTCCGGCCGCCATATCGCAGGTCTTATTACATTCGGCGCCACATTGGGCGACCCGCACGCCGGATGGGGATGAAATGATGATGAACACAACACAACACCCAGTCCCTGAGCGGAGAAAATCTCCGACCCAGCCGGGAATCGAACCCGGGCCCAGAGGACGGTAATCCGTCACGCTGACCACTCAGCTACTGGGGCGGACATAAACGTCACAGCCCACAAAGAGTACATCATCAATATCATACAAGAGGTTTCCAAGGAGGATTGATTAATATTCGTGATATAACAGCAACAATCATTCGAAGTAAAGTAGTTTAGAAAATGTGAGCTCTAAAATAAATGTCTTAAGAGCTACGAGCACTCCTTTATCTTCGATATTGTGAAACAAATATCTTCTACTGCAAGGCTTTTGCTTTCCATATTTACAGAGGAGACACTATGGACGAAACCAAGAATAAAAGCGTCTAGTAAACACGGAATCTAAAATGCATACTACGTGTTCTGAAGAAGAAATGTGTTACACACTAGCCAATATGAACAAATGCTCATTGCTCTGCAGGTATGCGCTTAAGAGCCCATGATTACTAGACATTTTCAAACAGGGATTGTGCAGGCAACAGGTTGCAAATAACCGTTTGGTACACTGACCTAGTTTTCGATAACTATTAAGGATGTCTTCGTCAGAACTAAATTTTGATAAACCCTTTAAATAATTCACAGAAAATTAATTATGGGAAAAAACACATTAACCAAGGTGACAATTGGCATGACGTGCAAAGATATTTACGTAAAATTACGTTGTCATAAAGTAATGGTCAGAATTTAAAGCAGCTATGGTCAAGTCAAAAATAAAATAAAACATGTTCCAGCCTTTAGCACGTGCGCCTAGCTAGGGAAAACATCAGACTGATCTGCCCAGTGGCTTACATCTCTGCCACAAAAAAAAAAAAAAAAAAAAAAAAAAAAAAAAAAAAAAAAAAAAAATAATAATAATAATAATAATAATATATACAAGTTGTGCCACCTATCGGGTGCGGGCAGTGACGTATGCCCATTTGCAACATTATAACAGAATTAACCGAAAAAAGAGTTAATTATGAGAACAAATAACAAAGGAACAGAGCGTAATACATTTTTGAAAACAGACAGTAGTCAAGTGGATGAAGTATAAGAGCAATGTATTAGACCTTACAGAAATTGCTATTACGTAAAGGACAGAATAATATAGAAAATTTATACAAACAGCTGTATAATCCCAAAAATATCTACATGAAGGTAACTGTGGTTGTGCACATCTATGAGATTCGAAGAGAATGATGTATGGGAACTAGAGGCAGAAAAATATACTAAAAAACAGAGGGTTCAAAATTCCGCTAGCAGTGGATTAAAACCATTGAAAAACGTTTTTTTTTACGTAATTGTAACAGTTCAATGTGGACAAGGCCATGGTTCTTAGAAATACACTTCAAAATCTCCAGTTCTTCGATTACGTCGAGCCTATGATCTCTGTTTTCTCTATGTAAAATGGAAGTTTCTTCAACGCTCTTCGGTTTGAGATCGGAAGTTGACAGATGAGCAGCAATAGTGGAATTATGTACATTAGTGCCTCTTTTTCCCAATAAATGTGCTTTTTACCTGATACTGAAAGACCTCCCAGTTTGTCCTACATAATTAACGGGACACGTATCACAAGTGATTTTATGCACTCTTGAATTATGTGTAGAAGCAACTGTGGACCTGAGATTCTGAAGAAAACTTTTTTACCAATCACTGTTAATAGAAAAGGTAACTTTGCATCTGTAGTTTTTAATAAGAAGACGACAAATATTATAAGAAAATGGCCTAGTAATGGCATCGAGAAAACATTTTTGTCCTCCTTAATGTCAGGAATGGCACTGATGCCTGTAGTGGTCACTTTAGCGTCAGTTTCAAATTTTGAAATCTTATCAACTATCGAGGTATCATAGGCGTTATAAACTGAAACAGTTTTTATGATATCCATCTCTTCATTGAGCTTGTCAGGGGACAAAGCTACAGAAATACCAAGATAAATGGCCAAATGGAAAAAAAATGCATTTTTATGAAAATGATAATGCACTGAACTAGCGGGCACAATTTGATCTGTATTAGCTACTTTTCAAAAATTACCCAAAGGAAGTCTGTTGTTGTCGGTAGCAGTACTGAAGTCCAAGTAATTAAACTCATGAACGTTATTTTCTAATTCGCAAGTGAAGCTGATTTTTTCATGAAGAGTATTAAAAATTTCAAACAGATGCTCAATTCCTTGCTAGGAACTACTGTATGTGACCAAAATGTCGTCTACGTACCGAGAACGAGCATGTGCCAAAAATCCAGATAAGCAGCAGAAGAAATTATTGAACAATTTGTGTTCAGATGAATTGATGAAAATATCGGCTAAGATGCCTGCCAGTTACCCATTTCGAGGACGTCAGGCTCATGGTATTGGCTCATTGAAAACAAAATAGTTGTATTTTACTACTATTCTTAGCAACTAAGTTTGTCAGTGATTTGCTCGTCAAAAATGTCTTTTTTGAAAGTACGTAGGTTTTTTTCTAACGATGTCAACAGTTGTTTGAACAGGCACGTTTGTATAAAAGTTCGTAATATCTAATGCATCACAATTTAGTATCTTGATCTCACTACAGATCTTTGATTTTGCTGACTAGAATTTTGCTCTTGACGATAGAAAAGTTACTTGGAGAAACAAAGGATCTTTCTTGTTTTGTTGTGAGGAAACTTAGCTACCTCATAATATACACTGTTCATACGGTTCACGATCGGACGTATTGGATGATGACTTTTCGGTACTTTAAACTGGGAACGCTATTTCGAGGCCTGTGGATTTATTTTAATTAGCTATTTTTTAGTAAACGGTTTAAGCAGGAACTTGCGTAGTGTTGTTAATGGCAAACCTAACTACTATTTTTAACGTTGTGGCCTGATCCTCATCTACCTCAGGAAAATCGTTCTCCTCTGAGTAACATACGTGGGAAAGGCTGGAAGGTGTTTTATTTTATTTTTGACTTGACCACAGCTGCTCGTAATTCTGACCATTGCTTTATCACAATGTAATTTTACGTAAGCAGCCTTTGTAAGTCATGACAACTGTCATCTTGATTAGTGTGTTTTTTGTCATACCTAATTTTCTATGTGTTATTTTACAGGGTTTCTCAAAATTTCATTCTGCTGAAGACACCCCTAATTGGTGTCGAAACTTAAGTCAGTGCACCAAACAGTTATTGGCACCTGACTGGTTGTATAATTCCTATGTCTGAGAATTAGAAACAGCCATGTTTAAAACTGTTTGCTGGACATTTATTTCCTTCTTTTGGTCCATACAACCACCTTTCAAAATATGAAATCAAGGAGCTTGCAATAGGAGAGATCTGTTTATCTGTATGGAAGGTGTGGAAGTACTTAGTGCTCTTAACGTTTGCATATAAGAGCGAAATGTCATCTACACTCATTGCTTCGAATGATCGTTCCTGACATTTCCTTGAATCCTGACCATTCCTCTTGGGACGAGCTGTATGTATAGTGATTCAGTTGCATCTACCACTGTTGTTTTATGCAACCCAGTATTATATAGCTGGCCTTCACAAACCACACGCAAGGTTTTCATATCCTCTTGGCCGTTGTGCGCCGACTACTGGTCCTACAGAAAGAAAATTCATGTAGTTACATTTTTACTGGGATGCATTTTCGCTGGAGGCACAGTTGTAGAGTTATTCAAGAAAAACATACAAAAGTGACCTTCAAACACACATAGACGCAACACTCATCCCTCTCGTCAGGAGTCTAGTATGTTGCTTCCGACACTCACGCCTACTACTGGACAAAATTTTTTACTAGGCGAACTATTCCCGATATTCCAATTTCTTTGTCTCTAATGATTGGGTTGTTATGCCACCAGCACAGTAAGCTGTATCGCTAACACTGTTAACCTAAAGAAGGCCGTGGAGATAACGAAGGAAAAACGACTTTTTTTAACGTTACGCTGAAATAAGTTACGTTGGTAATTTCATCCGAATTTAACCCTTACAAGCACAGCAATTTCGTAGCCAGAATTCCTGACGAGTTCCACGATGCAATTGTTTATGTAGGCTAAAGAAATTCACAAAATTTACACAAACTTCGGTTTACCAATTTCAAAGTGTTCGACTAAGTCGGTGGCGTGATGAGGCCAGTCAATAAAGACCAGAAAAGGTAGAACGTGGAAATAATTCCTGCAGTCGCAGATATGTGTGCACTGGGAGAAGGGAATGCCACGAGGAACATAGCACAAATCCTGACCGATGGAGGGATGAGTATGGGAATGGGACTGCGTTTGAAGGTAAATCGAAAACTACGGCCTATAGGGAAAGCGTATCGCACTGCAAAATTTAACTACATTAAATTTCTTACAAAAAGATGCTGTTCACTTTTTCAGCAATGCGAGTAAGAGAGTATGAAAATCTCGAGCACGGTTTATGAAGGTGAGCTGTAACATTGCAGGGTGCATAAAACGACATTGATGGAGGCTGTTGAATCACCATGTGTAAATAGTAACTTGATGAGGTTTCTCTCTCCAGGTGTCTTTTGTTGTCAGTTGCATTTTCACAGTGAATAATCAGGTTTTCCAGTGCTCCTCAAATGTTGGATCCAGGCGTTCGTGTACGTTTGTTAATACATAAGTACCGCATCATTAAGATATTTGTCTCTGCATTAATTGTATTTGATGTTGTTCAATCCATATTTAAATTTCATGCCTCTCACCGTTACATAGATCAAGTGTGAGATGCATTCCTGTTGGTGGGATGTCTCTGGCTCTGAGCACTATGGGGCTTAACATCTGAGGTCATCAGTCTACTAGAACTTAGAACCACTTAGATCTAACTAAACCTAAGGGCATCACACACATCCATTCCCGAAGCAGGATTCAAACCTGCGACCGTAGCGGTCGCTCGGCTCCAGACTGAAGCTCCTTGAACCGCTCAGCCACACCAGCCGGCGTTGGTGGGATGGTTTAGCGCTACTAGTGTAGCTGTTAATGTGGTCGTAATGATTAATGTCTCGCATTGCCACTTGCATTGTCCCCAACGCCCGATAATGTGACCATAAACTTGCTGCTGACGCCGCTACTACATTTTAACTTTTTGGTGTTTATTACTCATAGGGTGGAAGCACGATTTCTGGAGTACTCAGTAGATAACACAGATACGTTGGGACTAGTGATGTACTCCCGACCCTTTCACGTCACTGCACCACAAAAACCTTTTACACTGTAAATCTGCTACATTTGGCTGCTGCCTCTTATTTTTCTTTCATTATTTCTAACTTTCGACACAAACGCATATTTCCGCGTTTACAGCATTGTTTTCATTGCTAATGTTTTCTCAGCAGTGGCTTATGGTGGATTCTTGGACCAAATTCAGGATCACAGTGTATCCTGAAGCCAGTTACGTCGAAGATAAGCCAAACCCGATGTCTGACACCGACACCTCTCCGGCAAATGTGACATACAGATGGAGGGGATAATGAAGGTGACTCATCCAATGCGGGGTTTTGAAGACGGATAATGATTTAAGACAAGGTCTTCGTCTTTCATTGGGTTCGAGATGACAGGAGAGGTTCCAACGGTGGGAAACCAGTCCCAGCCTTCCCCTCCCCCAATTTCTGTCTAGGACAATACGATTACATCTACATCTACATACATACTCCGCAATCCACCATATTGTGCGTGGCGGAGGGTACCACGTACCACAACTAGCATCTTCTCACCCTGTTCCATTCCCAAACAGAACGATTGAAAAATAGCTGCCTATATGCATCTGTACGAGCCCTAATCTCTCTTATCCTTGTGGCCTTTCCGCGAAATATAAGTTGGCGGCAGTAAAATTGTACTGCAGTCTGCCTAAATGCTGGTTCTCTAAATTTCCTCAGTAGCGATTCACGAAAAGAACGCCTCCTTTTCTCCAGAGACTCCCACCCGAGTTCCTGAAGCATTTCCGTAACACTCGCGTGATGATCAAACCTACCAGTAACAAATCTAGCAGCTCGCCCCTGAATTGCTTCTATGTCCTCCCACAATTCGACCTGATAGGGATCCCAAACGCTAGAGCTGTACTCAAGAATAGGTCGTATTAGTGTTTTATAAGCGGTCTCCTTTAGAGATGAACCATATCTTCCCAAAATTCTGCCAATGAACCGAAGACGACTATCAGCCTTCCCCACAACTGCCATTACTTGTTTGTCCCACTTCATATCGCTCTGCAATGTTACGCCCAAATATTTAATCGACGTGACTGTGTCAAGCGCTACACTACTAATGGAGTATTCAAACATTACGGGATTCTTTTCCCTATTCATCTGCATTAATTTACATTTATCTATATTCGGAGTTAGCTGCTATTCTTTACAACAATCACAAATCCTGTCCAAGTCATCTTGTATCCTCCTACAGTCACTCAACGACGACACCTTCCCGTACACCACAGCATCATCAGCAAACAGCCGCACATTGCTATCCACCCTATCCAAAAGATCGTTTATGTTCACAGAAAACAACAGCAGACCTACCACACTTCCCTGGGGCACTCCAGATGATCCCCACACCTCCGATGAACACTCACCATCGAGGACAACGTACTACGTTCAATTACTTAAGATGTCTTCGAGCCACTCACATATTTGGGAACCAATCTCATATGCTCGTACGTTAGTTAGGAGTCTGCAGTGGGGCACCGAGTCAAACGCTTCCGGAAGTCAAGGAATATGGCACCCGTCTGGTACCCTTCATCCATGGTTCGCAAAATATCATGTGAAAAAAGAGCGAGTTGCGTTTCGCAGGAGCGATGCTTTCTAAGCCTCGAACTGAGAATATGTTCGAGAATCCTGCAACAAACCGATGTTAAGGATATTGGTCTGTCATTTGAGGATCCGTCTTTCTACCCTTCTTATATACAGACGTCACATGCGCTTTTTCCCAGTCGCTCGGGACCTTATGTTTGGCCAGAGATTGGCGATAAATGCCAGCTAAGTAAGAAGTCAATGCAGTAGAGTACTCTCTGTAAAACCGAATCGGGATGCCATCAGGATCTGGAGATTTATTTATTTTCAACCCATTCAGCTGCTTCACTACCTCAGGTTACATATAAATGGTGGAGAAATACCTCACCCCCCCCCCCCCCCCCGCTTTTGCCCCTATAAAAATTGCTCTAGTTACGTCGTTCTTGTTCCATGCACCGTAATGAAAGGATCATCAGCAGTAGAGTCATCCTAATTAAAAACAGTGGTACATATTACCATGATTTATGAGATAAGACCTTTGACATCAGATCATTTCACATTTGTGCAGCTAATTACTATAATCTAATGATTTTATTGCATATTCTGCGACAGAGCTGTAAATATTACCATTATTTGTAATGTGAGACAGTTGGCCATTACGGCTGATTTACTATAATTTAACATTGCCATGGTATTCTTCTGTAAGCACTTCAATTTAAGGGCACCCACCATTGCTATTTAAGTTTGTTACTTTTTTGTACTGAATGTACTGCAGTATTCCACAATGGAGAATGAAATAAATAATTCCACTTCCGAAGAAAGCAAGCGTTGCAGATGTGAATATTACCAAACTATCAGTTTAAGAGATCAAGGTTGCAAAATACTAATATGAATTCTTCACAGAAGAGTGGGAAAACTGTTAGAAGCAAACCTCAGGGAAAATCTGTATGGAAAGTAGTAACACTTGAGACAATACCGCCAATAGTTCTCTTAGAAATGAAAGGCATATGTACGTTTACAACATTTGGGACTTGGAAAAAGTTTTTGAAAATGTTGATCATAATACTTTCTTTCAAATTCTAAAGATACCAGTGGTAAAATAGAGACAGAAAAAGGTTATTTACAACGTGTACAGAAACCAGACTGTAGTTACAAGAGTTGAGGGGCAAGAAAGAGGCGCTGTTATTGAGAAGGTATTGAGACAGGATTGCAGCATATCTCTGATGTTATGCAATCAATACACCTAGAAAGCTGTAAGGAAAACCGAACACAGGTATGGAGTACGGACTGATGTTCTAGAGTAAGGGAAAAAAAGCTATGGTATTTGCCAATGACATTGTAGTTCTGTCACGCACAGTAAAAGACTTGAGACAACAGTTGAATGGAATGGACAGCGTCTTGAAAGCAGAAGACAAGATGAACAAGACAAAATAAGAACAATAATCATGCAGTGTACTCGAACTAAATCCAGTGATCCTGAAGGGATTACATTAGGAACTGACACATTAAAAGTGGTAGACAGGTTTCGCTATTTGGGCAGCAAAATAACTGATGTAAGCTAAAGTAGTGAGTATGTAATATGTAGACTGCAATCGCGGGAAATGTAGAGCAAATTGTTATCATGTAATATATATTTAAGGGTTATGAAGTCTTTTCTGAGGATATTTATCTCGAGTGTAGCCACGTATGGATGTGAAACATAGACGATAAATATTTTAGACTAGAACAAAATAGAGAATTTTGAAATATGGTGCTACAGAATAACGCTGAAAATTAGATGGGTGGATTGCATACTAATGATGTGGGACTGAAGAATATAAATTTATGGCATAATTTGACAGATCAGGTGTGGTCAGGTGATGGGACACTTTCTGAGATTATAAGAGGGATGTGTGGGCAGTAAAAATAAATACAGGAGGCAGATTCAGAAGAATGTTGGTTGCATTAGTTGTTTGGAGATGCAGAGACTTGCACAGAATATAGCAGTTAGGAAAGTCGCATCAAACCAGTCTTTTTACTGAAGACCACAAGAAAAATACCGTCCCACAAATACAAACTATTTAATTCTGAGGTATATGTTAATACTCTACTTCTGAAGTTTAACAGCTACTGCAGCACCTTGTTCTAATTAATTACACCAATACCCTGCATCAAACAGTTTCCACAGTTCACTGTCCAAATCTCTCGGTAAGCACACTGGCGAATGGCCTCATCTGTCTGTTACTATTTACAATTCGTTACAATTTTGCCGATTTTCTCCCTGTTTTACAGTTGACAGAATAGTATATATGGGGCTGAGCAATAATCGAAGTAAGTGATTTAAGCAAATACACCATATCCTATGAGAAACAATTAGCATAGTGTAATGATTTAACAAATACACCCATATCTGAATTCAAACGATATCAGGTAGTAACTAACGCATACCAATTCTACAAAGAAGTAGCCTCCGCATTTCTAGCGTGTTAAGAAACAATTGTGTCATTATAAAATTGCCTTAGATTAGTATGACACACTAAGATTATCGTAGATATGAAAATAAGACTGAAAACCTATATACCTACACCCACCCCTCCATAGCACACAAACACTCACACACATAAACATGACATTTGAAGTGATGTTATAAACAATTACCTCAAAACAGTACAGGTGTGGTAAAGGAATGAGCTCTATTTAAAATCCACTAAAAAGAAAAATGTGAGGAGCAGTGTCATGTGTGTCTCTAGATAGCTGTCTCAACACCCATTGCCACTGCTGCTGCCTCAGACATATATACCTTAACATTGTCCGGCCCAGGAAATTACCGCCAGAGGCCGTCTACCCACATTTGAAGTCAGCATGTCCTTACTCATAGACATCATATGAGTCGGCCGCCAGCAATGGGCTGAAGAATCCGGCACAACTGGAGAGCGAGACAAAGAAGCAGAATAGTCATTCTCAATCAGACCGGCTAACCACGTCTGTAATGTGCAGTATTCACGATAACAAACCCACGAAAACCAATGCGTTCCAGCACCACACAGGATGCCAATCACTTCGCTTCTAAAGAAGCACCTGTGCACAGGCCTCACGTGTGTCCATATTATACACTCACTGATGGAAATGGTGGCATTCAGTTGGCAAGCAGGCAGATAACTGATTTAATGTGCTACTTTTTAAAGGGCCAAGCACACCACGGAGGAGTGACTAATGTTTTCATAACATAGATATTAACTATGCGGAAGATTTCCGGGAATGAAATGTTACTGACATTCCACATGCTGGCAAAGTTCTCCTGTGAAGAAAAATTTTTCTACATTGACTGTACGAAAACACTCGTTATACCTTCCACACTGTACTGTATAGAGAAGTTTAAACCAAGCTAGTATTATTTTTTAATGTTTGTTGGAAGTGTTTAGACATCTATATACATTGTTTCATTGATCTCTATTTCATTAACGCTCTTTTCTGATGTTTTCAGCTTTATCCATTCCAAAGAGAGGTAATTACTGATAACTTAACGTACATTGTATGTGTGTGTCAGCCTTACTGCCATGCTGGCAAAATTGATGATTTGTCAGTTACATTTTGTGACGTTGCTGTGCATTCAGGATTAGATCATTTATAAACTGCAAAGTGTCGTGTGAGCTAATGTACTTATGGACAAGATCTCCATTACCGTATCCAGTTTAAATCTTTGAGTTTAATCTAGCAAAATGTTATCTTCTGAACGTTTCTGATTATTGTCTTTGTCTTATAATAAGTTTCATTCGGAACGATATGTAATGAATATGTTGATGCTTTTAAGGTCTGAGATACAGTTGCTAGAATGTGTCTGTAACCAATGTCTTCCTGGCAACATTATATCATGCACTCCTGCAAACAGTACACATTATGTAAAATTTGAAGTAAACCTGTCAAGAACTTTTCCAAATTTCTTGTAATGGTGTTGCCCAATTGTTAAACTTAGATTGCCTTCTGAAGGTGATTTCGTCAACTGATCTTTGAGTACACAAAGGAACATATCTTTCCAAAGAAAGCAACCTATATGTTTTGTTTTGTCAGTGCTTGTACCACATTTGGGATGGAGCCAGTTTGTTGAAAAGTTTAATAGTTCAAACGATGTACAATTTACTGGTAGTATTCCATATCAGAGGATCTCTTACTTTTTCAAACAGATTTTTTAAATAACGTCAGTTTGGTGGTGTATGTTCTTCCTTAGTTTCACACCCAAAATATTCATGTCAACAATTTCGGTAAAGGAATGTAGCGTTTTTTGTGTGCTTTCAGTAAGTTACAAAAGCTGTGTTTTACAGTTGTTCATAGCTGCCCCTGCTGCTTCGTTGTAAACGTCCATTGCGTCGTATATTTTCATGATGTCTAGTGTTTCAGTATGATAACATCACCACCGTATCCATTGACATAAAACCTTTATGCATCAATCTGTAGTCCTGAAACGTAGTTGCTGACCGCATCCTGAAATGTAGTAGCTGACCGCAAGAATTAATGATTCTATGGAGATAATGCACGATGTCAATGATAATGGGATATTCTATCTGCCAGAATATAGGTTTTGGTATCCTTCCATAAGATGTCCGTTGAACTACACTTTGATAACCATTTGGTATTGATTTGGGAACAGTAGACCTGTTGTTGGTCGTGGGAATCGGAAATGCTGTAACGCACTTTTTAGGTTCCAATAATTGTCACTACTGTGTTCATTGTGTACATCGGTGTTGAGAAGTTGTAATGTTTGTGCTATGATGAGAAAAAATTGTTTCAGTCTTGCAGCTGTCACACAAGATATTATTTTGGTCTGTACATAACAGCGTTATTGTGCTGAAATGTATTATATTTGTGGTTTATTTTTTGTTGGGTATGAGACAGATCATTCCATGTTCTGTTTCAGATTATAGGCGTCCAAGAATAGTTTTTCCCCTGATAGCTCCATGAACTGCTTCTCAATGATTGCTTCGAAAGTTTTATAAAATTCAGTGGGATACTGTCAACTCTGAGGTTCCTGTGTTTCGGCTTGATCTTTATTACGTCTTTCACTTCTCCTTCGGATATTGATTCTGACTGAGAAGTAATACTTTCTTGTGAGAGACATACGTACGAATTTGTAACTGTTATGCTGTTTCTGTATCATCACATGGCTGTGCTCCATTTAGCTTTTATAACAGCTGTGCTGTTTTTGTAGCATCATGTGGTTGTGTTCCATACAGCCTCAGGAAATGATATTTTATGGTACCTGGGCCAACACATTTGTTCTTATAGGCAGACAGAGAAATTCCTATATATCTCTGTTCACATTCTTTTGTTGTCTTTTAATATTACAAGTGCTTCACTTATATCTAAGGTGCCCGTAATCTTAGTTCGTGTCAATTTTCTCTTCTAGTTCGCCCTCCTGCAGCTCGATAAATTTCCTTTTGAATTTTTTTAATCACCTGCAAGATCTTCCCCATAATTAAGTTTTGTTTCTTGTCCACAATTTACGAGGTAGTAATATTCGATATTATTTCTCCTGTCATCATTCGGAGTGAACACTATATTTTTATTTAGTTTCTGGCTACCAGGTTTCAAAGATTTTTCCATCGACTAACCAAGTCAAAAATTTTATGTTTCTGATTGAATAACAACTGGTTATTAACACCAAATTCTATCTTTACTGAAGCTGATGTAATTTCCAGTATCCCATACCAATTATTTTTAACAAGGCATACGTTTCACTTTAACGGTTGCGGGATGGTCGATGGAGTATCTGATGGGGGATATCTTTACAATCTTGAGCGTGAGTTCTTGTTGTGGTAGAGATTCTACCAAGCCTTGTTGTGCTATGGCTGAAACATACAAGTAGTGCGAACACATAATAGCAAGTCACACAACAACTTCTTTGGTGTTCTGCAGTATACCACAGAAGGGTCTTGCAACTTTTGAATGTGTTATTCTTAAATGCCGTTCATCTATTTTTCATCTCAATAGAATTATCATGCATGTATATCACTTTAAGAAAGTCTTGGAATAACAAAAATATATTTCTTCCTGCATAATATACCACTTACATACAATACCTATCCCATCTGCATAAGAATCTCTGTTAACAATAATTGTGTTCAGTACACACGTGAACCCTCTTTTTCTATTAGAGTATCCTACAAGCTGTATTACGTACAACTGTTAGTCCCATTTTCCCAGTATTATGGCTGTATCTGATGCTGCCTCCAATCACTGCCACAAGTTCTGTTAAAACTAGAATCTTCTCCAGTATTTACAATACTTCCTGACTTTGGAATGCTATTGGCTTATGATGAATTACCACACTCCAGCAGGGCAGTGGAATTGGATGTGTAACACAGATTTCCACCCAGGTATTATCTATAACACGCCTGTCAGTGACCTAGTTTAATTGGGTATTGCTGTTTGATACTGTCTCCCGCCATTTACAAATGCTCTGGTAAAACTTATAGTCTTCAATAAAATATATAACCACTACTGATTTTGAAATTCGGATCGCTTACAAAGAATAGCCAGTACTCCAGCAGAACCGTGGTATTAAATGTATAACACACATAATTTCATATGAAGACGGTATCTATTCTTTCGGACATGTCCGGAAGAACTCATACGATTGGTGATCTTGCAGCTCTGGAAGAATGAAATTACAATGAAGTCCAGACCATTAGCTGCTTACAGGCGTTGCTAAATATCAATGGGGGCATTTGAAAATGTGTGCCTCGACTGGGACTCGAACTATGGATCTTATGGTTACATGGCAGACACTTTGTCCGACTGAGTCATCGAGGACACAGAGAATAGTGAAACTGCAGGGACTTGTCTCTGACACGCTTCCCGTGAGACACTCATTTCCATCTTATTGTCCACACACTACATTTCTAGTACCCCTACCCACTATACTCATTGTTTGCGGCAGCCTGAAAGAAGAAAGAACACAGACCCTCTTCATACTGATAAGGCTTACCGGCCACTGATGCTCTTCAGTGCGGATGCTCTTACACTGCCCACACTCTTACGGGGATCGAGAGATTGACAACCTAACAATGATGATATATGTTGGTATTTCCTAAAATGTTGATAATACAGAATACTATAACTACGACTGCCAATGCTTCATACTTACGCTAACGATGAAATATGTGTGTAACAGAATGAAATAATGTCCATAACACTGTTCATCTGCAGCTATCACGGCTCCTATTAGTCGTGTATTCTGTACACCAAATATCCAGCGTACCGAGCGAGGTGCCGCAGTGGCTAGCACACTGGACTCGCATTCGGGAGGACGACGGTTCAATCCCGCATCCGGCCATCCTGATTTAGGTTTTCCGTGATTTTCCTGAGTCGCTTCAGACAAATGCTGGGATGGTTCCTTTGACAGTGCAAGGCCGACGTCCTTCTTTATTAGAGAAGACCGATGACCTCGCTGTTTGGTCTCTTCCCCCAAATCAACCCAACCCCTAAATATCCAGCATGTATAGAACAGATGGAAGTAAAATTGTTCGTGGAACTGACCTAGTCCCATTGTGAATGTGTAAAACCAAAATGCACTAATTTGTGTCTGAGTGTATGTGTTGGTTTCTCATGGAGGCTCCCAGATTGTACCCCCTAGACGTAATGCTGGTGAATGCATCTCGAGGCACTACCCCAAATCTGATGCAGGTCGATCCACACCCAGACACAACCTTGGACTGAAAACAGGTGGATCCACCTACAGACGCTTCATAGGATGGAACGTGGGTTGATCGACCTCTGGACAGTACTCCAGGTGTAACATTGGTATATCACGTAAAGTAGGCTATGTTTCTCCTCAGCGTCAAGTATCTCCATACGAATTTCATCGAAATCGGCTCAGCAGTTTTAGTCATGGGAACATAACCGAGTTACTTTCGAATATATAATATCAGTACGACTTTAAAGTTCACGTACGATCTTAGAACCAGTACAATTCACCTGGGTACCATTGTAGAAGCTTGGGAACGTCCACTGAATTTTTAGCTTTCAAAGCTGGTTTGGGGTGTGAGCGGCCCACACTGTTTTCAGAAGTTTGTCTTGCGATTTATCAGGCAGACCAATGCGCGAACTGTGGAGTTTTCCACCGAACTCTTGTTCGAAATTTTTTTCGGTAATCTGGTGAGAGACTGAGTAATGGGCACAGACATTTTGAACAGCAACAAGATTCGACGAAGCGGTTGACGTCGCGCGGTCGGTTTTCGTAACAGTTGGCTGGCGCCCATTACCGCACAAGAAGGTTGCACTAGAGCACAATGTCTGGAATGATTTAGACATTTTGAGAATAGTGAGGCGAAATCTGACTGTATGGTGTGTAACATCTGTTGCTCTCGAGTCCACGTACGATAAAACATTTTGGTTGGGAATCCGGTTAGTTCTGTGGCTTCGTAATGTTTGTAATCCGTGCAGCAATTAAATTCAGTCATTAAAGGATTTATGTAGGTAAAATTCGCGTGCGTAAAGTTTATCGGTTATCTACTTAGTTTTTTGAAGGGCGATTTGATTTTCATTATCCACCTCAGTGAGGAATTCTTCACTGCTTTCTACATACCTTCTTGAGCATGAATGGTCACGAACCGGCTACCGTTCGCTGTTACCGATCGCTGTCGGTAGGAATTATTGTTGAATTTATCTTCTAGTGTCTTCCTTCCACACTTGTAGCAAGTGTTTGGGTTTGTTCAACAACAACAAAAAAGTGTGTGAAATCTTATGGGACTTATCTGCTAAGGTCATCAGTCCCTAAGCTTACACACTATTTAACCTAAATTATCCTAAGGACAAACCCGAGGGACTGTAGCGCCCTAGAACGCTCGACTAATCACGCGCGGCGTTTGGGTTTGTAATGCGTTTACAACTGCAGTCATGTCCCATCCCTTGCATGGCACGGTCATTGTTAAGAAGTTAGTTCTCGTAAGGAACTGTAGTAGTAGGATGAATTTTGTTTATTAAATGAGTGTAAACTCAAGTAGAGTATACCTGCAGCCAACGTTGCTCTCAGTGGAATTTACCAAGACAGAGATACGATCTGCTCTTGATAGGAACCTCAGTTGCCCCACCATTTGACAATTGGTATATCCTGTATTTGGAATAGTGCTGAAATTCATAACTAAGGACGAACCTAATTAAAAGAACAACTGGCATCTTTTAAAGCTACCTCCTCCTTCCCTCTAGTGTATAAATGTAAGATACTTGTAATAACCCGTTGTTTTAATACAGAAGCAGTTTTTCATGTCCTTTACACTGTCGGGTGGAACCGTTTACAGGTCTCAATACTTTCTTTGCCATCCTGCACTAGAGATATTTCTAGCCTTCAACAATTGAGGGAAGTCACGATCTCTCGCCGCGCTGATCTTCTATTTTACTTCAGTGTCCGTTGACAGTCTCGCGAACCTGAATGTTGGCTGGCTCTTTGACTGCAGCCGAGTCTCTGGAGCGGATACTTCAGAGATCAGCTTTCCGTTAAAGATCCGAGGAAATGGCAATGCCAGCAGACCACTAAGGCCCTAGAAATCCAAGGGAATTGGCATCATCTATAGCATTATAAATAACAGTGGTAATTTGGGAATGTCACTAGGTTAAATGTCTTCAAATATAGTCCTTTACTTGCAGTATGGATGGCTTTAAATATTACTAGGTCTTTCAGGCGGAGATAAATAGTGGTCACTAAGCTGAATTAAATGCTGTTTCTAGTTTCTCTTTCAACAAAGACAGAAACGGATACTGAACGTAACGACATGTGATTGGCAGTGAATGAGCCACCGGCAGTCTTAAAACGCTTTGTTTGTTCTCACTTTTTCTATAAATCTCTTAATGCAGTTTACTGTCGCTCTTATTGCGACAAAGATCACCAGCGTCGCTTTTAACTGATCGTCTTCAGGGGCATAGAAACTTATGAGTAACGAGTCTGATTCAGTGCTCTCTGGAGCGCACTGGAGTCACTACACGCAGCTTATGAAACGGATAAGTTGCTGTGAAACTACAATGCATCTGGAGATGATCTTTTAAGAATCAATCCATTCATCAATGTCAAAATTTAGATGTCCATAGACTTCTTTAAAATACATTATTATGATTCAGAAGTCACTTATTTTCTCAAATTATCATCATGTCGAACTATCAAGATTGAAATGGACATCACTGCGGGGACAGATGTGCATAGAGCCCACTACATACTGTGCGTTGAAAGCTACAAGAAGATATAATGTTGTTGTTAATTAGCTGACGCACCGCTGGCTTTCTCAGCGAGGGGTAGCTCCGTCTATCTACTCCTACCTCCTCCACCCCTAATCGCAGCCTCCTTCCTTCCCCTGGAAGGAAAAGAAACAACGTTTTACTCACTTTACTTCACACTTCCACATATGGCAATGGCCTTATCGATCGTACGCCTCCTGTACGACACTCTTCCATTTGTTCTGTCGAGTGTACGGTTTTTCCGTTTGATATTCATCGTAGATTTGTCCTCCGGAAAGTTATCTCGCCACCCAATTCCGGAACTTTCTCTCTCTCTTTCCGCCTAATATGCTGCACGGGCTGTACTACGAAGCCTGTTCTCCTTGCTGCAGAATCATACCACCTAAATACACTATTCTTTAGCACTTCGACAATTTTACGGCGTTCGTGCACATCTTTTAGTTCTTAATTCCTTACTACCCTCAATTCATCGTTCACTTAATCAAATACGGTTCCTAAACCTTTCCTTAAAATTTTCCTTTCGAACATTAACAGATTTCCATATTTTTCTAAATATTAAAATCGTGTAATATAAGCGGTACAATCTTTGATACAAACGCATTCTGAAATCGTTACTAAATGATCTTTCCCTTAAGACACGTATGGAAGCATTGGGCTTCAGGCTGTTTTGCCGAGTCGTTAATTATACCCTTTGTACTAAAATATGGTCTCATTATATTTCATTTAATGATGATATGCGAGACAGTCTCGGCGAGACACGAGTTGCTTGGTTCTTTAGGTCGGGTGTATTCTCGATGTTCCTTGTAATTTTCTTCGAATGTTCCGATGTTCTGCACCACGTAATACATAGCACATTCGTTAACATCGCAAAGAATATCTTTGAACTTCTTTGAACGGACTGAAATACAGTGGGTGCCATGCTCCAGTAGGAGTATATCGATTTTTCCGTATATTGGGCCATTGTACGATAGATAAGCGATATTTAACTTCACATACTCGGTTTCAATCTAAACCTCTTTCGTAAGCGCTCTTCATTTTGACTGCTCTACCGTTTAATTTGATGATCTGAGTACTCATTAATTCGGAACATTATTCATAGAGTTTTTAATTCTTCGGCTAGGCTCTTATTGTCCGAAAGAGATGACCGAATTTCTTTGTGACGAATTGTGATGCCTCGAGCCGTGGAGACAGACGTTCGTTTTTCTCTTATCTATAGGTCTTGGAAAGTTAGTTGGCTCTTTCCTTCAGGTTGCATCATGCATTTTATATTAGGATAGACAGAATTTAAATATTCCAGCAACTCTTGAAGCTGTTACGCTCCATGTGATCGCACTATTAGCCTGTCGCTCAATTCTGATAGAAACACACTGATATCGACGCGGTGGATACAAATGTCGTTGTATCAAAGTGTTCCATATGTACGTTCACCACGACAGGTGATAACGAAAAACCCATCATCACCCCATCGGTTTGTTCAGGAGATTTTCCTTCAAACTGTAGGTAAATCAGATGTCTAAAAGTGCCTAAAAAGTCCGAGAAACAAGCGTCTAACTTTTTTGTGACTAGTTCCGTGGAATATGTAAGTGGAATTCCCGTAAAGAGGGAAGCATCGTTGAAACTGACGATAATATGCGCTTCCTGCAGTTGCAATTGACTGAGGTGATGTGCAGTCAGTGGATTTGGGAATATGGTGTTCTTACTTCTTCACATATTCACAGAGAATACGTTTCAGGTACTCTGACAACTGGTATGCATGTGCGCAAGAATAACTATGGGTCTCTCCTTCTTTAGGTAGTCCGTACAGTCGCCATGGTACTGCAGCTCGAATTGTACGATCGTACATGATGTTACGTGGCAACCCTTGCTCACTGAGTAGGGTCTCATTTTCAACTGTAATTTTATTCGTAGGATTTACATCTGTCTGTCTCTATGCAACATCACTCAAAAGGTCGAAAATATTCTTATTTTAGTCCACACGTGACGTCGTCACAGTAGCATTGCACTTGTCGGTTAGTAAAGCTACAGTTTCCTTGTCATCCCGTATATTTTTCAATGTTACTCGTTCCTTCACGGAGATGTTGTATGTAAGCGTTAGCACCATGGTAAGTTCTCCATAGGTTTCGTGACGTACCTCTTCTACTGCTTCCTGTGACAGAGAAGCTACAACGAGCAAGCATTTTCGATGTCGGCGTGAAATGCATCCCTAAAGCAGGGATCTATATTGTATACTCGTGCTGATGTTTACCACACGGCAAGGGTAGTGATACGGTTCCACTGTCACGTGTGGACTAAAATAAGATTTTCGGTGTTTGAAGGACGCTGCATATAGAAGAATGTCGATTCTGCGAATAAAATCAAGAGGAAGCTGATGGCTCTATGCAGTGAGTCAGCATTGCAACTTAATATCATAAAGCATCTAATTCCTTCCAGTTCGACGGAAAATATTATGAACAAATAGATTGCTTGGTGATGGGCACTCCTTTATCTCCTGTCGTGGCAGACCTATGAAAGAGACACCCAGCAGCAAATGTACTTGTATCCGTGAAATTGAACCCAACGTGATATACAGGTAAGTTCACGACACGTTTGTGGTGTGGCCACGTGGAACGGAAACGGTTCAAGAGTTTCTCGAACATTTAAACCCTATCCATCGCAGTGCAAAATTCACAATGGAAGGTGAAAATGAGCGGCAACTACGTTTTCTTGATGTGTTAAGTAAGGAACGGACGGAAACATGAGTCACGGTGGGTACAATAAACATAAGCTTTCTGAACTCTCTCTACATGCCGCGAGCCGTCACTACCTCTCACAAAAGAATTCAGTGTTAAAGACTGGACCCCGGAGCTGGAACACTTTCAGAGAGGGAGTGTCTCGTTGAAGGATTACAGCACATACTGACAGTGATCCGAAGGAATGAATACTCAGATAATCAAGTTCAATGGGCGACGCACTCAAAATCAGGAACGCTTAAGAAAGATGTAGAGACTGAGAGTTACGAAGAGAAGCCAAAACTCCTTTATCTACTTTATGAAGGCGCAATATCTGGAAATACTAATAGACTCCTACTAGAGGCTGACAGCCAGTGCATTCCGATCCCTTCACCTAAGTTCAAAAGTGTTCTTTGCAGTGTTGACCTTGATATAGATCTCGGAAAGCCGGCAGTGTATTGTATTCCATACAAACGTGGCATGTCATACGTGGTGTGGACTATCAGAGCAGTCGAGGACAGATGCAACGAACATCGTCGACACACCCGACTGAACGAACCAAAAAAATCAGCTGCTGCTAAGCACTGCCACGAATATAATCTTGAAATGAAATACTTTGAAACCTGCATCGTGGTGCAAACGCCAAGGTTCGAGGACAGTTTAAATAAGGAGTCTGCCTGAGTAGAGATGTTTGGATACCTAATAAAAAGGGGCGGAGATTTCAATTTAAGTAGTGCTTTGGGTCGGCTATTCAGTTTGTTAAAATCTCTCCGGCCGTCATATTCACCACAGTAGGAAAACGATGAGAGAGTTGGCGTTCCACGAAATATCTATGCGAAGTCAGTCAAACAGGAAAATAAACATATTTAGTAAACAGCGACGTGAGATCAGCAATAGTTCTAATGCTGGTTTGAGCCCAGGCAGCGAGTACACATAACAGAAAAATTGGGTGCACCTGAAGAACAAGGCTGTTTCGCTAGTGAAAATATTGTACAGAAAATGGAACAAAGAGCAACTCTCCATAATACCTGGAACCACACTATTACTCAGTCACGCAGAGGAAACCTGATAGAACAAAAAAAATCTTTCCGAATCGGATTCTTTTCCTCCCATTCCACACAACGCAATTATCAGTTCTGTATGTCTGAAGAATCTCAACAAACAGTGGGTATAACTAATAGGAAGTGTAACACGTATATATACGTTTATAGTCTGCAAGACCTAATCGTTCAACCTGTGTAGTTCCCGATCTCTAGTCATACAAATCGGAAATAGTGGGTAACATTACTCCGGAACTTCTAAAAGCAATTGGGGAAACAATAGGGGAAGTGACATCCAAACGATTACAGACCCTATGAGACCGAAATATACCCTCGGATCCTCGGGAGAAAATCAACCACACATCCACGCAGATATCAAAGGCAGATAAATACGAGAACCACCGCACAATCAGCTTTACTGCTCATGCTATAGCAGACAAGGATAATATACAGAAGAATGGATAAAAAACTGAAGATCTGCTAGATGATCAATTTGGCTTCAGGAAGGATAAAGACGCCAAAGAGACGTTTGCAACGTTGTACTTGATAACAGAACAAAGACTTAACAAAAGTCAATACATGTGAATAGAATTTGTCGACGTAGAAGAAGCGTTTCAAATGCAGAATGCTACAATAAGTTCGAAATTCACAAGGAAGGAGGTGTAAGATATAGAACACTAGTTCCCAACCTATTCTACCTGGTGCAGCCCTTTAAAGTGTTTGCTTCGTTCGAAAGCCTTTATATGAGAGTAGTTTGCCGTCCACACTTTAGTAAAAGAGGATTATTAAATGCACAATAATATGAAACTATAGTGTTTCAAACGACTTGGTACTCGTAAGAGAAATGTCTTTATGACTTACTTAAACCAGTGACATTGTTGTCACAAGAACATCACTTTCCCCAACCAACCCTTTTCTTATGCTGAGAGTCACATGATAAACTCAGAATATCAATGAGAGTATTCAAATTGTTTATCTTAATATCTGAATGTCTGGTTTTAAACGTGTTAAAACACTTGCAAGCTCACTCTCAGAGTTCAGGTAACTACAGTGTTTTGTTTTCATGATTTCTACCGTCGAATATCCAGTAGATATAATGAAATGATAACTTTCCGAGGACTTTGAAGTCTTCCTTGGCCACTGCTGGGTAAATGGGAGGGACAATGGTCCTAAATTCTTTCAACCGCATATTTTTAAACTTTTCTCTAACTCTCGAAACACCCTGAATTCGGTTCCATCCTTTTGTACTTCATAAGAAAGAGCGTACACATCAATTGTGAAGGATGATGTTGCTGATTTCCACAGCAGTTTTCTTCTGAAGACAAATTAGGAACATAAAGTTTGAAATCTTCTTGGAAGAGTTCCAGGTGTTGATTGACGATAGCTTTCTACTCGCTGACATCGCACTGTTGCCTGCCTAGAAGACAAATGAGGAAAATAAGGTTTGAACTCTTCTTAGAGGAGTTACAGGTGTTGACTAATGAAAACTTTCTACTCGCTGACATCTCACTGTTGCCTATCTAGAAGTTCACTGAATCGGGGGAACGACGCACAATTCGTAAAGGGCGCATCCAGACGACGCTGACATAGTTGTGCGTGTTCCAAGACGGCCCTTATGGCATCATTGTCATTCATTATTGTGGTGTTTTTCTACAATGTAGTTTGAAATTCAGATTATTCAGCGTTTCAGAGAAATTCGCAAGGTGTGTTACGGAAAACATAAAGCTGTCAGAAGTGAATGAATAATGAAGCTCAACATTCCCTTGACCCAACCTTTGATTTCAAGTCATACAGACCGCTAAACATATTGCCTTTGGAAAACCAACAGACTAGTGTATCAAAGATTAAAGAATGGTGTTCAACAATGAGATCAGTACATTCGACTTGGAAGAAAGAGGATTCACAGCAACTGTTTTAATTTTTTTTATTACACTGATAGCCAATTTCACTGCAGTGTTCTCTTTTTCGCGTAAGGTCATAGAAGTTAGGGCTGGACTGTGGATTATGCAGTGAGAACCTTACATATATAGGTGCTCCTTCAGTACAAATTCTCATAATGCTGTCCTAAGTCAAACCGTTTTCAACCAAAATTTCAACCAAAATGGCAGAAAGTACGTTAGAATCTTTCGAAGCTGGTTGCAAGTCTTTGAAAACAGTAGGCCTTCCGTTACTTTCTTCCTGTCCAAAAATCGGCAGTGTCCTATTAAGTGACGTTGTTGAGCTATATATGTAGAATCCTGACAATGCAAAAATGAAGTCTTTTCAGTCTTTTAACTAGCTGTTCTTTCATATCAGGGACTTATATTCGATCCTACGTTGGACACTGTGTTTGAAACAGGTACCAAGTAAGATTTGCACTGAATATCGTCTCAAAAAACAATTTTTGTTGCTTTGAGAATAAAAGGTTTGATTAACTTCTCACCAATAGTATGATTTTTTTGTTTTGTTTTTTCTATTAAGAGAGAAATTTCATATGATGCTTAAATAACTTTTCCGTTTTCCGGTTCAAACATCTCTATAGATTCCTGTTTCATACGATTTAAAGAATTACTTTTAGAAACAAAAAACCGTTTTGATTTTTAGAGCCGGGTGAGCTATTGTTACAAGACGTTCCAAACGCACAGACCGCAGTGAGTCGTTACAGTGGACATTATGGTGCACAACACTAAGTTTGGTATTGTCTTTTTCAGTAAACACTAATCCATGCATAATATATTGTTTTCTTTACAAACTTCTTTTAGCAGACGTTTTCTCTCAAGGTACAAACAAGTAAAAATGCTATATACTTCTACAGAGCAGAGCAGTTGTAATACTGAGTTAAGGACATAAAGAACAGGCTGAAGAATTTGTTTACTCAGCGATAACTTGGTGACACGCAAGGCATATCTGATGCTGCCAACGCTACAAATAATGCACTTTCTCACTGTAATAAGAAAATAAATATGTTTACCTGTCTGACCGCATGTTTCTGCTTTCTTCTGAACTCTCTGCGCGTGCTCCTCCTCCAAATCCCCGCCTCCCTCCAAGTGGGCAATCACTGATTATAGAAAAATACGGGTACCATAAAATATATGCAAGACGTGAGAGAGAAGACGGTACCGTATTAATGTCAAACACGACAATTAGGAACATCAAGGAAACACAGGCGGTTAGAGGTAATAGTGCTACATTTTAAAACTTAAGTGGATAGATAGTCCATCAAATGAAGGTCTCCAGGAATTACATAAAGTAGAATAGAAGATCCTTAATTCTGAAAGGGTCTTTTTGATACAGTTTAAAAGTAAAGAGAGCTAGAGATAGGAAACATGAAATGGTGACAAATACTGGAACGTGTACACACGTTGTAAAAGACGTTGTGAAGCTTTAGTATATGAAGGTTACTTGTATTCTTCGGCACAACGATAAAAAATGAGGTCTTGTATTAAATATTAAAATATGGATAAAATTTATGGCGTGAAAACAGAATTGACGTCAGATGAAGTGCTGAGAGTGGTTCATAGCATGATAGAGCTCCGAAGTACGTTTCGACACAGCAGTGGTAGTGCTCACAGTGGGAGAGCTCACTTCAGTAAATGTGCTGGCGTAAAAGAATACGTGTATTTTAGAAAACGCCGCTTCAGTAAATCTTCCCAGTGCCGCAGGTGCAGGTTCGTGTTATTTGACGTTTTATTCCATACAGATGAAAAATGTGGTTATTCCACTTCTCCCATTACCCGTAAAGGTTTAATGGCCCATAACGTTTTATCGCTTTTTAAGAACGCTACTACGGAGGAAGTGAATATGACACAACGACTGACAATAATTTGATTAGTATTTTATTTCAAGAATCGAATGTATTCGGTTTCAGCGTTATACTTTTAACAACAGGCAAAAAGATTCCTTTACAATTTATGAATTTTTACGATATTGAGAGATGGGCTACCGGAAGAAGAGGAGTCATTTTTGTGATATATAGGTTTAATTACACTGAATGGTCTTCAATAAAAGTTACAGTTTTTGTTTAATATTTCTAGCTTATCTGAACTGGAAAAACGTGGAACGTGGAGACAGCAATGCCAAGTGTCAGAAAGCAGCACTCTGACTATTTTTTGTGACTTTGATTTCTAACTTAGTTCAAAACTTAGCACAGGCGTGGTAGTGACGTGTATGTGAGCCCAGAGTATATTGAAATTATGTATAATACCAGCTGACAAACATGGCATTGACCGGGTATTCCTTTGGCTAATTTTTTTAAAATTAGAAACGTGCAGTTGCTGTACTCTTTGTGTATCTACAAAAGGTGACTCGGCTGTAGAAGTGTCTAAGTACTCGTAGTAGAGAGTAAATGTATGTTTATGTCGTTTGCTATTGGCATCACCACAGTTGAGTTGGCCTCGTGTTTTAGTGAGAAACAACAGACGTGTCTGTTGCCGCTGTCGCCTTCGCCTCCCAGCAACGATCGTTACTTTCATTTTCTGATGTCCTATACTAAGAATTATGTTCGCTTGGTGGTGCGTGAGTATCCTAAGTGGCACTTTATTATAACAGTGCTTTTTAAGTTATGGCTAGTGCCTGTTTAGTTTTAAAAGCGGTAGGTCCCCGCTTTGAACTGAAGCTTGATTTAAAATTGAGTGTCTGTAAGATACGTAGTTTGTAATGAGGTCTTACTGATATAGTCGTAAGTGACGCCAAGCTAATAATGGTACTAATTGCAAGTTCACTAGTGTGAGTAAGCTTATTTGTGGATTAGAGCGGCCTTGTGCCTCATGTGTAGTACTTTGGATTACTAAAAGGGCATGTGGAGAAACGCTAGCTATGTTACTGCTTGACGGTGAACGATGGTTTGTGTCCATTCTGTCTGTTGTTATCTTAATATTCAAAATTTAGTGTGACTTCATTTTCATAAATGCATTTGTGGTTTATTTTAATGGCAATGTTTAATGCAGCGCTGTATAGGGAATATGGAAGACCTTGTTGAGGTTTTTCGATTAAATTTTATTCTAATTTTCAAGTAACGTGTTGCTCTTCGGCTATATTTCTTTGAAAGTCGTCGAAAAGTGGTATTGTACCTTGCAGTGTGACACAGTTATTGAGTTTCTGTTTAAGAGAAACCTAGTTAAGACTTCTCTGTGTCTTGGTCCTTTGGCAGGTGATGGACTGCGTGCCATCGTCCCGACCAATTCTGCATCAGTACTGGCAGTAAGGGTCCTCTGTTCCAGCATCTTCGTCAAGAAACCGACGTTGAAAACCTAGATGGGCTCTGCTCCAGCCAAATGTCGGCGGCCTTAAGGAGAAATGAAAAATAATGAACTAATTTTACACTAAATTTCTGCCGCACACCAACCTTCTATCGTAAACATACAGCACTACACCACTCCCACCCCCACATTTCCAACGCTCTGCAGGTTCCAACTTAACATTCCCAAATTTTATCAACATCGTTCTAGTCAATCAGAAATGCGGCCAAAATTTTTTCTATGTTTACGATGTTGTTTTATGTTCATCTGTTACTGTGTTCAAGATTTAGCTTGTTTATATGAGAATGTAGCACTTTTAATTGACTCCCGTACGTAAGTGCATTCTTAGCAACAAGCTGCTTAACGGGTGAAGTGAAATAGTGGTCGTGCTATTAGGTTCGCAGTTTTTTATAATCTTTTTTTTTAATATTCTCTACAATTCGGGATTGTTACATGTATCCTTGTATTCAGAATGTTTTGCCCTCCTGGACCGGTCTGTGGCTTCTTCATTTGAGATTGACGAGAGCGTTGGATAAGGGGGGGGGGGGGGGTGGTATGGGAAGTAGGTGTTTGACTACGTAGTAAGTGTTCCTGTATATTTTAAGAAGGGAAGCCGATGTAAGTATTGAACCCCTACCCAACACTGATCTGAAACTGCCTAGCAGTAAAAAACTTCAGCCGGATCACGAATCGATCGCAGGTTCTCGAATTGACAGTTTAGCGTCATCCAATAAACTTTGTATCTGAGTTTATTTAGACCGGGATGTAATTTTGTTCAGTTCTTTTGTAGCATGTTCCAGGGATCGTAACTGCAACCTCACAGTGATGTGAGAAGAAAATTTCGTAACAGTTTTTCTCAGTGAAGAAAATGACAAAATACTGACGTTGTACGTGTCTTGAGATTTTTCGCAGTAGTGATTGATACTGTGTTAAACGTCTGTCTCTTTCTCTCTCTCTGACACACACACATAGGCACACACACACACACACACACACACACACACACACACACACAGACAGACAGACAGACACACACACACACACACAAACTATCTAAATAACTACCAGCGTTGTCAAAAGCTCATAAAGCTTAATGGAGTAAACGATTTGTGTTTAAAGTTACTTTTGCTGTGTATTATCTCTGCATCAGTGGATAGGTGCTGATTTTTATCGTGAATTCCTTCCTTTCTGATCCACAAATTGAGGAATCCAGTAAATCGTTTCTCCTTGTATTACATATTATTATTTGCCAACATATGTTTGCATTTTAGAAGTTTTGTTTTTGAGCTGGATTTTACAATTTTTTGTTACAATTGTGTACAATGGACATGCACTTCGTTTGTTCATTTATATCTCTTTCCTCTGAAGAATCTTCTCTCGCAGTGTTAGGTCATTTCTCATTGTGCACAGAATTATACCATAACAATTATTTAATAAGACCCCTAAACTTACTGTGAGTCTGTAGGCCGATCCTCTAGTGGTAACTCATATACTATTATTCATTACCTGGTAACAGTCGCTGTATGAAGCTGTACTAAATCATCCTTACTGGCATACATTCATAATGTGGATGCCTAGTCTGATGCTAATTGACTGTTATAACTGAGCCTCCGTATTTAACACACATCAGTACGGTGATAACGAGGATTCTAGGTTGCCTGCTTGCAGGGGAAGGATTAATGACACTTAACCTTCACCTCATGATGTATCCATGCCTCTCACCTTGCCTCCCTCCCCCCCCCTTTCCTTCAACCGCTATCTCCATGCAATCAAAATTTAAGATGGCAGAACTAGCCCAGTTGTACTAGCAGAAAATTTTAAACCCCCTGGCAGCTCTAGAGAACTACAAAGTAGTATTAAAATGAAGCTGCCGGCCAAAATATAGTTACAGTACGTAACCAAATACAGATAAATAAATTTTAAGAAAGTCTCACTGACCTAGTTGTAGTTTGTAGGCATTATCTCACTTCCCTCTTTTTGGCTAATCACAGTGTAATGTTAAAGGAAAGCTCAAAAATGGTATCAGGTATCAAGTAAATAATTATGTAACCGTTACTCAAATGTCAAAGACATGAATTAATTCAGTGATATTCATCAGTACTCGTGTACAGGTACATACACCTTGTGCAATATTAAATGAAGCTTAAAAATGACGCCAAGTAACTTTAGTTTACGTGAATGTCCAAGATACTTAAAAATCCCTGTATATAATCAGCGCAGAATTAAAATGAGTTTGTCTAAGCATTAAAGACACTATAAAAATGGGGTAAGACCGCAGACAACTCGAGAAGGGCAGAACCTATTCGGTCGTTACGAATAACGCCGTAGGCCAGAGCCTACTTTTGGCGACATTAATACGCCATCCACACTAGCTTAGAGGACTCGACCAGTAGTATCGACGGCGTCCATGTCGTTCACACTCGATTACGGCGTGGTAACATCCTGTTTCTTCGACTGTTCTAATTTTGATGATGTTTGTTTGTGCGGCGCTCAACTGCGCAATCATCAGCGCCCGGAGTGTTGTAGTGCTGGTTGGAGTGCAACTATCAAGAAAACCAACATCAGCAAATGTCACAGAGAGTGAACCAAAATGAAGACATCGTTACTTGTTTTCAATCAAAAGAATTATTCTTCGCTTTGTCCAAATCAAGACATAAATACTGCACACATAATAAAAAAAAACACAGTTCTGCATCTCCTCGGTTCCGAGAGTTCCGAACCTGTACAGAAAACTGGAATAGAGATCAACACATACATTATTTCCACCCTTTTTATTGCTCATGAAAACCACACATTGCATGCTGTACCACCATACAGCGAGACCTTCAGGTAGTGGTGGTCCAGATTGCTATACACCTCTAATATCCAGTAACACGTTCTCTTGCAGTGATGCACGCCTGGTTTCGTCGTAGCGTTCTATCCACAAGCTCATCAAGGCACTGTTGGTCCATATTGTGCCATTCCTCAACGGCGATTCAGCGTAGATCCCTTAGAGTAGTTGGTAGGTCATGTCGTCCGTAAACAGGCTTTTACCATTTATCCCAGGCGTGTTCGATAGGGTTCATGTTTGGAGAACATGCCGACTAGAGTCCTGCATGACCGAGTAAACGAGCACAAAATACGGGATGGGGCGAGCACACCCTAACTGGATAGGCTGCCCGCACTAGTTCTAGTGACCGAGCATAGATGCCGTGACCGAATAAGTAGCACGTAAATTCAAACACAGTACACGTGTCATTATCCGTGTGAGACTGCAGCCAGTACGTGCTTCTCATTTGTGGTGTGTCTCTCTGTTATCATGCAGCGCGAAGAAGCCAGTGCAGTAAGACTTAAGATTGAAACCAATATTTACACATTGAAGAAACGGGAAGGTCTAAAAAGCCAAGTATGGAGTAAATTTCTGTTGGTTGTAGATGAAAACAGTGCGTCTACTGGGTATGTATCGTGCATAAACTGCTCCACATTATTGTGCTTCCAGTCGGGAACCACTTATTTAATGAAACACAGTTGCAAGAAACCTCACAAAGATGCAGCACCTTCAGGGATACCGGCAGTAATAAAAAATATTATTACAGAAAAGTGTGTTGCAATGTGTGCTAAAGATATGAGGCCTTTTAATGTTGTTTCCGGTGAAGGTTTCAGAGAATTTGGCCAAGAATTAATACATCTAAGTGAGCATTATGGAGAAGTTAACGTGGCTGATGTCATGCCACATCCCTCTACTATCAGCAGACATGTCAAAGAACAAGCTGATGCAATACGAAACAGCATAATGCCTTCTGTTATTGCGGAAGTTGTTAATAAAACATGTGCTGCAACAGTTGATATGTGGACTGATTCGCATAATCAGGTGCACTATTTGACGCTTACAACACATTACATTAAGAGAGATTGGTCTCTTGTGAACAATGTTTTATTTACAACAAAATTCCCGGACGTTAAGAAGACGGGAGTAAATATTATGAAAGAAATTGAAGAGAGGATGGCTGATTGGGACATTTCGCCGGACATGTTGCACAGTTTTGTTTTTGTCTCACACCAGGGTGCCAATGTAATAAAGGCTTTGGAAAATCACGAAAGGATTCCTTGTGCTGCTCACTGTATAAACACAGCACTTAGCCATACTTTCGATGAAAACTTCTTGTTACATCATGCTCCCAACATCGCATCAACAATATATACTGCAAAATGCATTGTAAGGTACATTAAGAAAAGTGGCCTCTGCTCGTCTTTGAAATCATCGTTGAAACAAGAGGTCTGCACACGCTGGAACAGCTTGTACACTATGCTGGAATCCTTACACACCCAGTATAACGAAGTTGCTGCCATGTTGGCGGAAAAGGACTCCGCTTACAGATTGCATGGATATGACAATGAGCTTGCAGGAAAAATTGTGCATTTTCTGAGACCATTTAAAGAGGCCACAGATAAATTAGAAGGCGAAAAATAACCGACAATTCAGTTAGTTCTTCTTTGGTTTCACAAACTGCAACAAGTCTGCAGTGTCAGTGACACTGACTGTCAGGTGAATAATTACTGCTGTTAAAGGCCCTGTTTCATTATGATACGCGATAGATTCATAGTTAACTAGCGTAATAGAAGTGTACTAACAGATATGTATTTTTTAACAGGAGGTACAATGGATTAAAAATCGAGCCTGGACTTTCGTTTGTAAGAAGATTGTGATCACTTCCAGACATAAAATTGCTACGTTTCTTTGGCCATTTTTCCGTGATCTTAATATGCTTGAAATAAATGAAAAGCAGGAAATTCTTAGCAATGTGCGACAAATGTGTGCTACGTACGCAGGTACAACATACAATCATTAACATAATCGTTTTTGCATAGATAGTGGATAGTGTATTATAGAGAAACGGGAATGTTATAATTCGTATAATGTTTCATTAACGTAAAACACCTCGTTTTTACGGGAACGTTTCGATGATTTGCACATCAGTTCTGTATTACTTGTCTCTTTTGTTTATTATCATAGATCCTTCAAGTACTGTGTCATCACCGCCCAGAAAGAGAGATCGTTTCAAGGAATGCAGAAACAACAGATCATCCGCAGCAGGTGAAGTAGATCTGTACATTTTAATGCACCCTGGAGATGATGATGACATCTTAAAGTGGTGGAGCAGACATGAAACAGACCTGCCAGGCCTGGCTGCAGTTGCAAGACGTATTTTATGTATCCCAGCAACAAACGCACCTAGTGGAAGATGCTTTAGTAAAGCCGGCGTGTTACTAACAAATCGCCGCAGCCAATTAAATCTGGAACGCGTTAGTGATTTACTGCTGATCAACAATAACTATAATTTTGTTTCTGTTGTAAACAAGTGAAAAGTATGACAAGTTTCGTCTGTAAATGTTTAATGTTCTTTGTATGCTCTCTTTATGAAGATCAGATATTTATTTAATATTTCATATTAATGAAAGGAAAAATATATCTTCTGTTTGGAAATGAGACTCGTCTTCTATTCGCGATTGTATTGAAATATCATTTTACTTTTGAAGTGCTTTATGAATTTATCTGTGTCACGTACCCATTCTTGGAAACATTACTTTTGTATTAAAAGAGAGAGACAGATATAAATACATTGTGTGTGTGTGTGTGAGAGAGAGAGAGAGAGAGAGAGAGAGAGAGAGAGAGAGAGAGAGGCGTTGGATTTGTACAGTACAGTGCAGCGAGCCGGGGCGAGGCGAGGTGAGACGTCAGCGGTGACCGGTCATGCTCGGTTATCCGCGTGTCCGGAATCCGAACAACAGACATGGGGCGCGCAGTGTGAGTCTTAACGCGACGTCCTGTGGCTGCACGAAAAGCATTATAATAGTGGCGTTGCTCTCGGCTTTCCTCCGAGCCATAATCCGTAGGTAGCGGTCATCCACTGCAGTAGTAGCCCTTGGGTGGGTTGAGCGAGGCATGTCATCGACAGTTCCTTTCTCTCTGTATCTGTATGTCCGAACAACATCGCTTTGGTTCACTCAGAGACACCTGGACACTTCCCTTGTTGAGAGCCGTTTCTGGCACAAAGTAACAATGCGAACGCGATCGAACCGCGGTATTGACCATCTAGGCATGGGTGAACTACGGACAACACGAGCCGTGTACCTCCTTCCTGGTGCAATGACTGGAACTGATCGGCTTTCGGACCCCCTCCGTCTATTAGGCGCTGCTCATGCATGGTTGTTTACATGCTTGGACGGGTTTAGTGATATGTCCGAATAGTCAAAGGGACTGTGTCTGTAATACAGTATCCGCAGTCAACGTCCATCTTCAGGAGTTCTGGAAAGCGGGTTGATACAAAACTTTTTTTGATTTGTTTATAAAATTATCTTGTATAGTAAGAGAGAACCGGCAGATGTATCGGAGTTCAAGGGTAATAGTCGGAAAGAGTAACTCCGATACTTTGTAAAACTAATAATTTAATGGGAGACAGTGCACAGTCTGTTACAACTGCACATATAGGAAATATGGTCACATTGCAGGCGATTGTTCAGGGAGTCTTTAGTCAGTGATTAGGCGTAGGAATCATACTTAAATGTGTTATTTTTGGAATTGTGGCTATTGAGTTATTGCCTGGAGTAACAATAACTTCATTCGTGTAAAAGATAGGAAGGAAACTGTACAAAAATGGTTAGTTAATACTAACGAGGCGACAGATGTTCTTTTGGAGCAGGTTTACAAATTGCTAGAGAGTAATGAACAATAGAAAGTACTCAACGCACAGGTAAGTTAGCGGTTTCGAGCTTCATTGGCAGACAGCAGGCACAATCAACTTTGAATGAAATTAAAACTGTTGTAAATGTTCCCCCTTCATCCACTGATCCTTTTACAGTGAACTTCACAGCCCGTTCCTGAGGGAAAACAACATAGGACATTTTTGTGTCTATAGACTTTGTGTTAGCCATGACCGCGTTAAGTAGTTGGTCAAACGATGGATGGCTGTATTACCTGTCATACGTGAGGAAAACACCTATATGATGAAGTGCATAATAAGGTGTCTGTATTTAGTGAGTTAGTGGAGTGTTTGCGTCAGAGGTACAGAAAACACAACAAAATACTCACAATCATTGCATAGACTTTTAAGCTGATGCACAAGCCAGATGTGGACAGAATCTTGGTCGAAGAAGAGGAAAATAGAGCGTCGGAGGGATTTCTCAGAGGCCTTCATCCAGGCTTTATTTACAACGGGTGCAAATGGAAAACCCTGAGGATTTAGCGACAACATTTGGTGTTGTGAATCATTTTCAAGAAGTGGATAGTGCAACTAGAATGCTTACTCAGCGGAAGATATTCTGATGTTGTAAAGAATATAACCGTGGTGGTCAGCTGAGGCTTTTAAGAGTACAGTGTTGCCAATTCCGTAATTTCTAACAGTTTGGGCATAAGACTCCGGATTGTGAATTTAGAAAACAGGATAAGTACAAAGCGAAAAGAGACAGTCAAACTCCTACTAGAATGTTCCTTTCGTTAGAAATCCTTCCCAGCAAATAGCAGTGCTGTAAAAACGCATGCAATGGCGGACTATTGCTTGATAGCTTGAATAAAGAAAAGGAAGCACAAGTTTTTAGTAAATAATGGATCAATCTTGTCTGTTCCGAGTCAGGACCCTATGTACCATAGAAGACTGAAAACGCCAAGATACAGATTGGACGAAATAGAGATAAAAATAGATTCAGTGGGTACAACACCACTCAAGTTTAGGGTAGGAAACGCTTTTTCGTGAGCAAATCAAAATTTTGTCAGCTTTGGGGCGCAAATGATACAAAACGATCGTATGGCACTGATCGGCAGGAGACCCCCCAATACTTGGGTAGCTCGGCCGCCGAGTTGCAAGTCATTTCAGGAGAAGCCTCATAGAGCGGCTTGCGTGTCATGATGGTTAAATGGTGATGAAGACAAAATGACACCTACTTCAGCGAAGAAAATATCCAACCCGGACGGGAATCGAACCCGGATCCGCAACATAGCAGCTAGACGCGCTGACCACTCTTATAAGGAGGCGGACCATGAGCCAGCGATTTTCTGCAATTCTTGGCGTACACTCTGTGATTAGGCATCAGACTAAAATCGACCTTTGTAAAGGAACCGTTGAATTTAGCGGTGATTCGTTTTCGATGGATGCAACAGTTGCATTTGTATCTGTGTACGCTCATTGCCAAGGTGGTGCAAACTACGCTCAGCTATAGCTGGTGAAAGAGATAATTCCAGAAACGCTAGTACGAAAGAAAAGAGTGTGGTTGGACACTTATGATAAATCATTAAAACGATCTTGAGGATGGCAGGCAACGATGACATCACAGATTTAAATAGTACGACAGGGATAGTAAAAGAAATGGCAAGGAACACAGAAACAACAATTAATTGGCATACGACCAATTTATTAATATAGTCCTGAGACTGTTGAACTTAACGAGAACCATGCACTCAGTAACAACTGAGTTGTAACAGTATGTGAGAGAAAGGATGGAAACATTCCATAAAGACTTAAGAGAAATACAGAATCAGTTAAGGATGTTGGATGAGAAGCTGATAATAATCAGAGCACTATGCGAACTAACAAACAACTTGGAGATGCGAGAATACAATTGAATGGGTACAAGTAGCGATACACCATGCTACACATGGACAGTTAAGTAAAACATTGTTAACACCACAGCAGTTTCTCTTGGGACTGTAGAAAGTGGAAAAAGAATTTCCAACAGGGATACGACACGTAGTGCTACACTTGGAAAGTAATGTACCGTTGTTCTTTCGTGTTTCTGCAGGTAAGATTTATTCAGATCGAACTACAGTGTATAACCGTACACAATTTCCAGTTGAAAGTTAAAATTCTCATTACCAGTGTTTTGTTATCCAACCGTATCCAGTCAAATGAAGAACTGTCGATACTGGGGTACACGTGCGAACTAATGAAGTTTTAATTATGTCAGGAAAAAGAGATACACATGTTGTTATGTCAATAGGAGACCTTAGCAGTTGCGTCTAGAAGCTAAGTTACCATTCCTCCAGCGCTGGTGGTTCGAACTAATAAGCAATCGTGTGAAAGTCATTTGTTTTTAGGAAATATGGAAGCATTAGAGTGTAAAAAAATAGTATCAAGCGTAAACCAAATTTTCAGCGGATTGGCAGTCACTGGTTGTTTTCTATTTGTTCGAGAGAGACAGCAGTAGTAAGTTGTCACATTTGTGAATATAAAAAGGTTAGAGGTAAAATATGCGGACTATCGGTAAATGGATACAACTGTGGTGTAGCTATAACAAAGTCTCACCTCCGGCAGCGATTACAGGTACCACGATTAAGTACAGGAACTCGAGCAGTGTTGCATTGGCCAGAGGTAGCTTTTAGCTTGTTACCAATGCAAAACGTAGCCTTCCTGAAAAATTCATTCTTATGGGCAGCAGATGAAACAGTCCCTGTAGTTCAAATGTTCAAATGTGTGTGAAATCTTATGGATCTTAACTGCTAAGGTCATCAGTCCCTAAGATTACACACTACTTAACCTAAATTATCCTAAAACAAACACACACACCCATGCCTGAGGGAGGACTCGAACGTCCGCTGGGACCAGCCGCACAGTCCATGACTGCAGCGCCCTAGACCGCTCGGCTAGTCCCGAGCGGCACACTGCTGCAAAAAGCCAAATTTTGGTCGGTCATCTGTTGCAGTATGTGTGAAAATGTGAAGACAAGCGTAAACAAAATACCATTAAATCAGTGTATCAAGCGATAGTGTTATGGTGATACTAGTTTTTTTAGTGCAGTCTACCTTTCACTCAGAAAGAGAGTAAATCGGGCAAAGGGGAAAACCATCCATGAAATTCTTTTGGAATTCATTCGTAGTAGTAAGTAAGAGATTTTGGAGAAAAACGTGAGAAGAATCAGGCTAGAAAAATACTGAAGACCTAAGAAAAGAGCCGGCCGGTGTGGCCGTGCGGTTCTAGGCGCTTCAGTCTGGAACCGCGTGACCGCTACGGCCGCAGGTTCGGATCCTGCCTCGGGCATGGATGTGTGTGATGTCCTTAGGTTAGTTAGGTTTAAGTAGTTCTAAGCTCTAGGGGACTGATGTCCTTAGAAGTTAAGTCCCATAGTGTTCAGAGCCATTTGAACCTAAGAAAAGATTTTCTTTGTACTGAAACGAGCTAAAGGTTAAAAGCAGATATAAACATGTTATATAATTAACCAGACAGATAAAAAATAAAATTTAGGACAAGTTTTGTTAAAGTGGAGGAGAATTTTAGTGACAAATTAGGAAGGAAACGGGAGAACGAAATATTCTAACTTTCGAGCAGCCAGCGCACTCAGTCACGTGGAAGTATTAACAGTCGCCAGCTCTGAAGCTTAAACATTTCAACACTGTTACTCGGTCAAGAGGACAGCAAACTCAACACTCTCGTCTGCGATTGTGAGCGGGTTCAGCGGATAACGATCAGAAATCACAGACAGAACTGCCTTCGATACTCTCGTCCTTACGAATGGCTTCGAGCGGAGCCTCCCCTCAGCGACATAAATTCTCCACCCCCACTAGCTTAGAACACTCAGTCAGTACGATGAATGGCATTCCTGTTATTCGCAACTGATTCTCTCTTTGTGGTACAGTACCATCTCATGTGTGAAATTGTTCTAATGTTTGTCTTACACTTGCTGCCTCTCGAGAAGTTCAGCCACTGCCAACCGCTAATAATTAAGTCCAGCATACAGCACTGATGTGAGCACAGCAGCCAGCTTAGACGGGTAGCCCAGGGAGCTATAAACACGGCTGCGGTTCATGGCAGAAGCTGCCCTAAATCTCCAGTGTTACGTAAGTGTGACAGCAGGTTGTAACGGCGGTCGAGGTTCGGGATTGAGCACATCACAGCATCCCACATCGCGGTCCACCGTAGGGTTTGAGTACTGAAGCGTGATACCTCGTTGGAGCGCGGCAGACCGCCGCGCCAGGGTGTCAGTGGATTCCTCTCCGGATTGTGAAGACAGCAGCCGTCGCAAAATGCACGTTGACATGTATTCGAAGTAATAAGGGGCTTAATCTAGAATGCCAAGTTATTGATCTAAGGACGCAACACAGGCTCACGGTCTGGATCCTGACTAAAAGGTAGGGGTTTGCAGCCCGTCAGTGACCGATTCCTACAATGCCTCCGAGTGGACCTAAGTTCACAGCTAATTTAAAAAAAGGGATGTGGAGCAAGAGGCACCTCGGGATTCTGTTTTATTCCTTACACACATCTGGACAGATGTGTCTTACATGTTTGTAAAACAGCAGGCCAGCTAATTTAGTGTATGCACTTTACTGTAAGTTGTTTACTGATCTACCGGATTTGTGTGCGCTCGCCTCTTGTGCTACAGTCACATTGATTGTTTCTTTGTCTCCCTCCGCTGCCCCAGTGGTCTTAAGCTGATGTTGCTACCTGTTTTAACTAATTAATTCCTGTGACTGAACATTTAACTTAATTTAGCTCTCTCATGGGTGTTCCATTCTAATGTTGCTGCAATTGTGGCAGATGAACTTTCACTATAACATCAAGTAGTGCCCGCAGTTAATTGTGTAATTTTCTTAATAATCTGAATGACTGGTGATAAGCATAACTTTTGAAGGTTGTTAATGTGAACTATTTTTGCTACAGCTATTTCTGATAGTCTTTGATAGCATCTTTGGGAGAAAGCTGTCTGTATATTGCCTCATTTGGCGAAGGTGGAATGTTTTAAAATTTAAAATCATTTTTATATTCACAGTGGACCTCATCTATACGTAAGTTCTCTATTCCGTGTACCTTTGACAGTTTGAGTGGTCTCACTCATTTCAAACATTACATTGGCCATGACCGGGAATTTACTGTGTGAGAAAATTGTAGTCTGTTTGCCGGCAACGGCATATTTGGATTAACATTGTAGCGACATTTGTTGGCCTTTCCTGAAGTCTAGTGAACCATTATTTAGCACCTTGATTGGTCCTGGGCCATTACTGAAGTTGATCAACATTATTACAATTAATATTATTGTCGTTATCACTTGACCTGGATCTATTATTAGCAAATTTCTTTTGTAGTCTTGACTCATTTTCCATTTTATTTTAAGAGCTTCTGTACTTGTACAATAGTTCTGCGCTTTTAAAATTTTGAAAATTGTACTTAACAGTTTGTGAGTGAAATTTTGACTTAAAAGTCATTAGCTCTAACGCATTGTTACCCTTTTCTGTTAAGAAACTGTTTCGTTAACGAGACAGTAATTTTTTACTTACGGATATATGATTTAATTTGCCCAAAACTTTACCACTCCCCAATCAATTCCATGCTGCTTCCTGATCTCCATCGTCATTTTGCGGGTGGTAGTGGCTCCAAGCAACTGTGTTCACTTATCTTCGTTTGCCAAAAGAGCGAATTTGCCATGCTTTATGGCCGAAACTGTGTGCAGATTTGATCAAATAATAAATTCCACAGTCGATCTTTCAGTATCATTTGACAAATGGCCCCAATAATCACGAACGCTATGTTCTTTTGCTGATGAGCATTTCATGCCTTTCGCTCTACACAATACACATTATTTATCAGTTTTGAGAATGTACATTTTTCTCTCACTCCGACGAAAGCAGTAGTAATATCTCTGGACAATTGGTATTACCGCCGGCCGGAGTGGCCATGCGGTTCTAGGCGCTACAGTCTGGAACCGCGCGACCGCTACGGTCGCAGGTTCGAATCCTGCCTCGGGCATGGATGTGTGTGATGTCCTTAGGTTAGTTAGGTTTAAGTAGTTCTAAGTTCTAGGGGACTGATGACCACAGCAGTTAAGTCCCATAGTGCTCAGAGCCATTTGAACCAACTCGTATTACCTTAAACCTACTTACTGATTTGTGGAGTATTATCACAAGTAGAAGTGTCAAACCAGCTATGGACATCGTTTTTAATACCGTCATAAATTTTCGATAAGGACAGAATGTGAAATAATGAATTATAATTTGCGCCAAGGCCAGGACCTGAATCCAGGTCTCCTGCTTACTGGACAGATGTGTTATCCGCTGCAGCACCCTGGCAATGTGACTAACGATTTTGCGTGGTCTACCCTAGTTCAGTGCAGTCCCTAATACAAACTTCATACTTCAGCGAATTTTAATTTTCCACTTTTTAAACTGTCAGTATTGCCGAGGCTCTTCGATATTGGAACAGCGCTCCAGTTTCGTATATAATGGGGAAATCCTGCCTGCACCTCAGGCATAGCTGAGCTATTGGTCTGATGTAATTACATTTTCCTTGAGACATTATGAATCTTAACGTTATCTTTGAATGTAATTACATTTTACGGGAGACATGCGGAATCGTACCATTATTTTTGATAAGAATAGAAGGAACGAATCAGAATCAGTGCCAAGGCTGGAATCAGAATCCATGTATCCCGCTTACTAGGTCGATTTGTTATCAACATCATCACCGGAACAGGGCTAACACAGCTGCACGTGCTAACCTAATCAAAAAAGAAATATTTGTGATGACAACATCGTATGTTGGGCTATCAGTGTCTGCCTAATGCACTTTTTGGCTCGAATTTCTTCAACATATAGCCACAATGAAAATCTACAAGCAGTATCTTAACTGTATCTAAAATGTCCATTTCTACAGCTATAGGTTTGTCGAAAAAACGTTAAGCATGCTCAGTTTAGTTGTAACTATACTTGCATTGAATATGACACTGCACTTGAACTTCGGGCTTTAACTCAGAATATTAACTCATTTCTAGCTTCACATCACTCCGTTTTCGCACATTGTGAGTAGTTTTGCCGAAAATTTTGAAGGATTTTTTTTTTTTTCAGAATCGATCTTCGCAGTCATATGTGGCTCAACGTTAGTACCGATACACATTTTCTTCCAGACTGGTTGCCAGATCGAAAATAGACGATTTATTTAATGCAGATTAAGGATTTTTTCCTCTGACATTGAGTTACATATCTATGGTGCATGACAATTTTTCTTACCATATAACGTGGAAATGAGTTTCTTTGGAAGCCCCGGCTTTTTGATGCTAGGTGGAAGTGGAAAATTTTTTTCTGGACATAATGCTAGATCAGACTGAAGTTCATGTATATTTTCCCAGTACTCAAGTTATTTTTATAAAATATATCCTACAATAGATTCAACAGGAAAAATTGTAGCATTAAAATTTCACATGCAACCATTCGAAATCGGTAGGTACTGCATCATAGCCCAGCCTCACAGCCTGTATGATGTACATGTATGATGTAAGACTTACTTCTAGTTGCAACGTAGTCAAGTAACAACTTTGACGGCTGCATGCCTATTTGAGCAGTGAACAGTTTCATATCTATTCCCACTCTCAGCAAACTGTTGTTGCTCAGTACTGGTAATAAGTCGCAAATTTACCTTAGTGATTTTCATCAACACATTCCATGGAAAGCCAGATGAAGTCACATACTAAGTCGGTTCTAGTTTGTTTTAAGATGAAATGTATGGAAGTTTGGTTGTTGCTTCGCAAGTCAGCAAGCTTTCGAACGCCCCATTCCGCTGTAACTGTTCCACAAACAATATGAATTGGCACTTACATGGTCATATGGAGGGACGCATTTCGTATTGATAAAGTTAAACTGTTCGCTGATGGGGAAATACTCTCTTGTTATGTTCATTTCTACGGGCTTTAAGTGTGAGACGAATTTTCTCAGAGGGTGCCGCAGAAATTTGAAGGAATCGAAACTTGACTTCGTTGTGGTAACCACTTCAGTACATTTAGTGAATGTTTTATTTTTTCCATGTTTGCGGTAATCGTAAAAATATGACCTGGATTTAATTTAGTCGTGTTGTCCATTGATTTTCAGAGGTTCATGGTTATAATATGCCACAGTAATATAACAGGCTGTGAAACATAACAGGCACCACAAAAGTAGGTCTGTAACTTAAAATACAGCTGACATGCTCATTATTAGGTAATCTGCTGTAAAATGACAGTCACCTATGTATTTCACATTAGTCTACTTGAAGCTTTCTGCTGTACGAGAAACCACTTTCTTTTCTACACTAATAAACATCTGCTTGTTTTGCAAGAAGTAAATTCTTACTCGGTCAGCAGATGGACTACAGAAGTAGGAGAAGAATTACTGTTCTTTACAGCACTTGTTGGAATTCTAAGAAACTATCCTGCTCTCTCACGAAGTTGCCGGCTGTGATAATAAGATATCACTGTGTTCCGTGAGTTGGAGCTCTGCTTTTATACCTCAGCCTCCCAGATGAAAAGTTCCGAATCTTCCTGCTGCGTCAGCAGAATTTTCTTACTTCGTGTGTGAATTCCTGCTGAATCAGAGGTTGCACATTCACATTCCTGGAATCTCGTGTTTCCCACGAGACATATTCCGACAGGCAAGACTGCGCCTTGCATCATCTCTCCCAAGCAACAGGAAACAGATAAGTGGAAGTCACATACTGCGCCAAGGTTTTTGCTTTTTTATCGTACTCAGCTGCTGTGTGCAAGTCATCTGCAGCGTCCAGCCTTGCCGGAAGAGACGTTCTCTGTTAATTTTAAAAATTATCGTGACCTGCCGGATAAAAATCTCATGAAATTAGATTTCAATATTATCATAGCAAATCAGATCATACCAGCTTTAAAGCATCACTATTTATACATATTTTTAAGGCACATGAAATCCGGCTCGTTACAAAGATTTTCAGACGAAGCTTACTCAGAGTCTGCATTCTACAAAAGTCTGGATCTAGAATTCTCTTGGTAGGTAGGGGAGAACGAATTGCTCGTTTGTGCTTCATGTGAATCTACGACTTAAAAAAGTCTTTGGCATTGTTACACTTCTATTGCTGTTGAAAACAGATGTATCGTAATTGTGAAGGTTTTGACGACCAGGTGTCATAGTTGCTGGTGAGTCTTCCTGGTTGTGTGGCCGTGGTCAGGGAATCTTTTCGGTTCCTCGTGTTTCCTCCAGAGCTGTAAGAGTTGGCAAGACTCAGCGTTGCCAGAAGCACCCCCAAAGACGTTCAGTGCTGCTATGGTCGGGGGCTTCTTGGAGCGCAAGAGTGCAGCCCAGATAATTCATCAGCAACTTTCTTAATTGTGTCTCTTGTTGATTTATTGATGAAGAAAACGTACATTTTGCCTTAATTAGCCTACCATATTCTGTCATGATAGCAGAGTGACGTCATCGAAGGACATTAAACCCTAATCTTCGGTCGTTTTTCCTTAAATCCTGTTCCAGACTATATTCTCCTTCACCAGGCATTTAATTATTACACAACTCCCTTTGCCATCTTGATCTAATATCCCACTTGTAAAGTGATACTTACTGTGCACTGTATTTTGTTTTCAGGAATCTTATTATTCTGATACTTTTTTGGCAAATATATTCATTTATAGCGACAACAGGTTTCATTACACATTGATGGAATATAAATATGATAATTGAAAGTCCTAAGAAAGAGAAGTACTGTACTGTCTGAAAAAGTGGTGCAAAGATTGATAACTTGTTTTAAATGATTAGAAATGTAAAAACGCGCACCTCACAAAACGGAAAATATGTAACGAGTTTTTTTTTTCGTGGCCATCATCTACAGAAAGTACAGATACATTCGATTTGTAAATAAAATATAGTGTTGCAAGAAAAGGCGACTTTTACTTACAAAACAAAGAAAATGTAGTATATTAGGACTACGATATCAACGAGTCAAAATTTGGCTTGGTCAACTCATACAAATGCTTGGGTGCTACAATTTGTAAGGATATGAAATGGAACAATCACATAGGCTCAGTCATGGGTCAAGCAGGTGGAAGACTTCAATTCATTGGTAGAAAAGTGGGGCAGGCAGTCCGTCTGCAAAGAAGGATGCTTACGAAATACTAATGCGACGCATACTACAGTGTTGTTCATGTGTGTGAGACCTGTACCAAATCGGAATAACAGAGGATACTGAACACGTACAAATAAGGGAAGCGTGTGTGATCATAATTTTATTTAATCCACGGGAGGATGTTACAGAGATGCTGAAGAAACTAAACTGGCATTTATTTGAAGATATATGCAAATAATCTCTAGAGAGCCCACTTAATAACTTTCAAGAGCAAGCTGTAAATTACGAATATGCCAATATACTCCAACTCCCTATATATCGGTGTCATATGGGTCATGAGGACAGGGTTACACCAAATACGGCTTGCACACAAGAGTTTATACTATCATTCCTCCCACGTTCCATACGTGAATGGAAAAGGAATAAGCTCTAATATTCTGTAGTATCCTCTGCCAAGAACTTTATAGCGATTTGCAGAGTATTGATATAAATGTAAATATGTATGTAAATGTAAATAGTTCGCATTCACTTGTGTACTCCTGGTTGTCGGAAATTTCGCGTCCCTAGCCGTATGCTATTGATACGATTTGAAGAAAATAAAATGAGAAAATTACTGAAGCACTCAAAGCTTCCAACCGAACGTGTGGGAATAGGTACAGTCCTTGTATTAAAAGCGAAAAAGACATTAAGGTTTCTGTTATGCTGATTTAAGGAAAACCGACGGGGTAATCTTTCTCATTTTCATGCAAGCTGCTGTGATCGGGCTGAAATTCTTATTATGATAAATAAACTACACAACAGCCGGCCGATGTGGCCGAGCGGTTCTAGGCGCTTCAGTATGGAACCGCGCGACCGCTACAGTTTCTGGTTCGAATCCTGCCTCGGGCATGGATGTGTGTGATGTCCTCATGTTAGGTAGGTTTAAGTAGTTCTAAGTTCTAGGGGACTGATGACCTCAGATGATAAGTCCCAAAGTGCTCAGAACCCAAACTACACAACACATTTTTATGAGGTAGTATATGTGACAAGTTGTAAAATTTCACATTTAATTCATATTTTCTTGACGTCATCTTCCTCATATATTAAATCCCAGAAGTGCTCACAGCTACTGAAATGACGTAAATGAATCCAGCCAGGGTGCAATTGCCAATGTTCTGATTCTAAGCGCCTACCGATGTACGTTCAGAAGTGTTCCCACATCGTGTCACCAGAATTTGCCTTCCTGACGAGTGGAACTTGATCAGATGCGTTATACTCGGGGCAAATTGTTTTTCATCTGCTCCGATTCCCTTTGTGCCTTGCAAGTGTTACAGAACCTGTACATAGCTGAGAAGTAGGCCAAGCTGATATACACTCCTGGAAATTGAAATAAGAACACCGTGAATTCATTGTCCCAGGAAGGGGAAACTTTATTGACACATTCCTGGGGTCAGATACATCACATGATCACACTGACCGAACCACAGGCACATAGACACAGGCAACAGAGCATGCACAATGTCGGCACTAGTACAGTGTATGTCCACCTTTCGCAGCAATGCAGGCTGCTATTCTCGCATGGAGACGATCGTAGAGATGCTGGATGTAGTCCTGTGGAACGGCTTGCCATGCCATTTCCACCTGGCACCTCAGTTGGACCAGCGTTCGTGCTGGACGTGCAGACCGCGTGAGACGACGCTTCATCCAGTCCCAAACATGCTCAATGGGGGACAGATCCGGAGATCTTGCTGGCCAGGGTAGTTGACTTACACCTTCTAGAGCACGTTGCGTGGCACGGGATACATGCGGACGTGCATTGTCCTGTTGGAACAGCAAGTTCCCTTGCCGGTCAAGGAATGGTAGAACGATGGGTTCGATGACGGTTTGGATGTACCGTGCACTATTCAGTATCCCCTCGACGATCACCAGTGGTGTACGGCCAGTGTAGGAAATCGCTCCCCACACCATGATGCCGGGTGTTGGCCCTGTGTGGCTCGGTCGTATGCAGTCCTGATTGTGGCGCTCACCTGCACGGCGCCAAGCACGCATACGACCATCATTGGCACCAAGGCAGAAGCGACTCTCATCGCTGAAGACGACACGTCTCCATTCGTCCCTCCATTCACGCCTGTCGCGACACCACTGGAGGCGGGCTGCACGATGTTGGGGCGTGAGCGGAAGACGGCCTAACGGTGTGCGGGACCGTAGCCCAGCTTCATGGAGACGGTTGCGATTGGTCCTCGCCGATACCCCAGGAGCAACAGTGTCCCTAATTTGCTGGGAAGTGGCGGTGCGGTCCCCTACGGCACTGCGTAGGATCCTACGGTCTTGGAGTGCATCCGTGCGTCGCTGCGGTCCGGTCCCAGGTCGACGGGCACGTGCACCTTCCGCCGACCACTGGCGACAACATCGATGTGCTGTGGAGACCTCACGCCCTCGGCGGTACGTCCACCCGGCCTCCCGCATGCCCACTATACGCCCTCGCTCAAAGTCCGTCAACTGCACATACGGTTCACGTCCACGCTGTCGCGGCATGCTACCAGTGTTAAAGACTGCGATGGAGCTCCGTATGCCACGGCAAACTGGCTGACACTGACGGCGGCGGTGCACAAATGCTGCGCAGCTAGCGCCATTCGACGGCCAACACCGCGGTTCCTGGTGTGTCCGCTGTGCCGTGCGTGTGATCATTGCTTGTACAGCCCTCTTGCAGTGTCCGGAGCAAGTATGGTGGGTCTGACACACCGGTGTCAATGTGTTCTTTTTTCCATTTCCAGGAGTGTATGACCAGTTATATTTGTTCCAACGGCGGGGTAATCAGTGTCATCTGCTGGGTACCGGGTCATGTAGGGATGCGGAGAAACGAACAAGCCGATCTGGCAGCCAAGGAGGCCTACAGAGGACAGAAAGCGGCACAGTGCCCTATTCCCACTCAAACTGTGGTTTCTGCACTACAAAGGAAGTGTATGCAGTTGTGGTATGCGGAATGGCTGGTGATGACGGCCGATACGCTGCAACTTGTGAAGTAAACTACCTGACCGTGGCGTTCGTCCTGCCATTTGCTCAGGCATGATGAAGTGCCCTCACGAGTCTTCTAATTGGACACTGTCCTCTCACACACGGCTTTTTACTACGGCGAGAGGATCCCCCGTTCTGTGGTGTTTATGGTGTGCATATTTCTGTCCACCATATTTTAACAGGGTGCATTCTGTACCATGATGCAAGGGCAGCAGCAAATATTGACTGGGATCTGACCTCTGTTTAACTGGTGATGAGGCGAGTATCTGTCCTCTGGCCTAAGCTTTAGGCTGGAGGTTTCAGTGTGTTGCAGAGTGGCTGGCTACTCCCTTTTAATTCTTGTGGTCAGCCAGCCACATCCCTCTGCTACATTATTGTAGCTCCTTATGCCACTTTCTTCCTGTGTAATTAGTGTTTCAACATTGACGAAGATTTTCGTCCCGTCATTCTGTGAGGATACGCACATAGTTTTCTAATTTTTGTTACCTTTGATTTTCATGCTGTTTTATCCTCCTGTTTACTGTATTTTACCGACACTCGTTTTGATCTGTTTTCTCTAAAAACCTTGCTGTCATGCACCCACACCATCATATCCATCCATCCATCAACCCACGTCTTAACAGGTGTCCTATCATCCCATCCATCCGCCTTGTCAGCGTTTACCACATGTGTCTTTTCTCTCCAATTTTCTCCTTATTCCTTACCTTACAAGCCCACTCAATTTTCAACATTCATCTGTGGCACCACATCTCAAATGCTTCGATTCTATTCTGTTCCACTTTTCCCACAGTCCATGTTTTACTACGACACAATGCTGTGCTCTGAACGTACATTCTCAGAAATTTCTTCCTCAAATTAGGGCGTATGATTGATACTGGTAGCGTTCACTTGGCTAAGAAACCCCTTTATGCCAGTGCTAGTCTGCTATTGACGTCCTCCTTGCTCCTTCCGTATTTTGTTATTTTGCTCCCTAGGTAGCAGAATTCCTTAACCTCATCCATTTCGTGACCATCAATCCTGATGTTAAGTTTCTCGCTGTTTTCATTTCTGCTACTTCTCATGTACTTTCATTTTTCTTCGATTTACTTTCAATCAATATTCTGTACTAATTAGATGTTCATTCCATTCAGCAGATCATGTAATTCATCTTCAGTTTCACTGAGGATAGCAATACCATCAGTGAATCTTATCATTGATAACCTTTCGCCTTGAATTTTAATTAGCTTTTATTTGCGCCATTGCTTCCTCGATGTATAGATTGAACAGTAGGGGCCAAGGACTATATCCTTGTCTTACACCGTTCTTAATCTGAGGATTTCTTTCTTGATTGTCCACTCTTGATTAATGTACATATTCTATGTTACCTGACTCTCCTTATAGCTTACCCCTCCTTATATCTCTCAGTATTTCGAACACCTTACACCGTTTTAAATTATCCAACTCTTTTTCCAGGTCGACAAATCTCGTACGTGTCTTGATTTTTCTTTAGTTTTACTTCCATTATCAGTCGCAACGTCAGGATTGCATTTCTGGTGCCTTCACTTTTACTAAAGCCAAACTGATCGTCGTCTAGCACATCTTCAATTTTCTTTTCCATTCTTCTATATATTACTCTTGATTCATGGGCTGTAATGCTGATTGAGAGATAATTCTCACACTTGTCGGATCTTGCAATTTTCGTAATTGTGTGGATGATGTCTTTCCGAAAGCCGCATGATGTATCGCCAGACTCATGCACTCTACACACCACCGTGAACAGTGGTTTTCTTGCCACATCTTCCAATGATTTTAGAAATTCATATGGAATTTCATCTATACCTTCTTTTATATTCGATCTTAAGTCTTCCAAAGCTCTTCTAAATTCCGATTATAATACTGGATCTCCTATCTCTTCTATATCGACTCCTGTTTCTTCTTCTATCACGTAATCAGACAAGTCTTCCCCTTCAGTGTGCTCTTTCCACCCATCCGCTTTCTCCTCGGCATTTATCTGTGGATTTTCCCATTGTACTCTTAATGTTACCGCCCCTGCTTTTAGTTACACTGAAGGTTGTTTTTACTTATCGATATGCTGAGTCACTCCTTCCAATCATCATTCCTTTTCAATTTTTTCACAATTCTCATGTAGCCATATCACCTTAGATTCCCTACACTTTGTGTTTATTTCATTCCTAAGTTACTTGTACACTCCTGGAAATGGAAAAAAGAACACATTGACACCGGTGTGTCAGACCCACCATACTTGCTCCAGACACTGCGAGAGGGCTGTACAAGCAATGATCACACGCCCGGCACAGCGGACACACCAGGAACCGCGGTGTTGGGCGTCGAATGGCGCTAGTTGCGGAGCATTTGTGCACCGCCGCCGTCAGTGTCAGCCAGTTTGCCGTGGCATACGGAGCTCCATCGCAGTCTTTAACACTGGTAGCATGCCGTGACAGCGTGGACGTGAACCGTATGTGCAGTTGACGGACTTTGAGCGAGGGCGTATAGTGGGCATGCGGGAGGCCGGGTGGACGTACCGCCGAATTGCTCAACACGTGGGGCGTGAGGTCTCCACAGTACATCGATGTTGTCGCCAGTGGTCGGCGGAAGGTGCACGTGCCCGTCGACCTGGGACCGGACCGCAGCGACGCACGGATGCACTCCAAGACCGTAGGATCCTACGCAGTGCCGTAGGGGACCGCACCGCCACTTCCCAGCAAATTAGGGACACTGTTGCTCCTGGGGTATCGGCGAGGACCATTCGCAACCGTCTTCATGAAGCTAGGCTACGGTCCCGCACACCGTTAGGCCGTCTTCCGCTCACGCCCCAACATCGTGCAGCCCGCCTCCAGTGGTGTCGCGACAGGCGTGAATGGAGGGACGAATGGAGACGTGTCGTCTTCAGCGATGAGAGTCGCTTCTGCCTTGGTGCCAATGATGGTCGTATGCGTGTTTGGCGCCGTGCAGGTGAGCGCCACAATCAGGACTGCATACGACCGAGCCACACAGGGCCAACACCCGGCATCATGGTGTGGGGAGCGATCTCTTACACTGGCCGTACACCACTGGTGATCGTCGAGGGGACACTGAATAGTGCACGGTACATCCAAACCGTCATCGAACCCATCGTTCTACCATTCCTAGACCGGCAAGGGAACTTGCTGTTCCAACAGGACAATGCACGTCCGCATGTATCCCGTGCCACCCAACGTGCTCTAGAAGGTGTAAGTCAACTACCCTGGCCAGCAAGATCTCCGGATCTGTCCCCCATTGAGCATGTTTGGGACTGGATGAAACGTCGTCTCACGCGGTCTGCACGTCCAGCACGAACGCTGGTCCAACTGAGGCGCCAGGTGGAAATGGCATGGCAAGCCGTTCCACAGGACTACATCCAGCATCTCTACGATCGTCTCCATGGGAGAATAGCAGCCTGCATTGCTGCGAAAGGTGGATATACACTGTACTAGTGCCGACATTGTGCATGCTCTGTTGCCTGTGTCTATGTGCCTGTGGTTCTGTCAGTGTGATCATGTGATGTATCTGACCCCAGGAATGTGTCAATAAAGTTTCCCCTTCCTGGGACAATGAATTCACGGTGTTCTTATTTCAATTTCCAGGAGTGTATTTCTGTACTCCTGAATTTCACTGAGCATTTTTATTCTTCCTTCTTTCATCGATAAACTGAAGTCTTTGTTCTGTTATCAGTAGTTTTCTTTCAAACTTCTGTGATGTCCATTTTTCCTCACCTGAACTGCCTAATGAGCTATTCCTTATCGCAGTACCTATAGTCTCTGTGAAGTTCAAGTAAACCTCTTCAATCCTTAGTACTTCCGTATCCAACTTGTTTGCCCGTTGGTTCTTCATGACTAGTCTCTCAAACTCCAGCTTACTTTTTATAACTACTAAATTGTGATCTGAGTCTACATCTGCTCTTGGGAACGCTTTATAATCCAGTATCTGGTTTTAGAGTCTCTGCCTGACTGTGATGTAATCTAACTGAAGTCTTCCCATTTTTCCCGACGTTTTCCTGGTATATCTGCTCCTCTTGTGATTCTTGAACAGAGTATTCGTTATTACTAGCTGAAATTTATTGCAGAACTCTATTCATCTTTCTCCTCTCTCTTATTCATAGTTCTAAGTCCACATTCTCCAGTAATTCTTTCTTTTACTCCTTCCCCTACAACTACATTAAAGTCCCCATTAGATTTTTATCTCCCTTTACTTGCTGAATTACCCGTTCAACATCCTCATATACTTTCTCTATCTCTTCATCCGCTACTTGTGACGTCGGCATGTGTACCTGAACTATCACACTCGGTGTTAGTTTGCTGTCGATTCTCATGTGAACAAGCCTATCACTGAACAATTCACAGTAACTTTCTCTATGCTCCGCCTATCTATTCATAAAGAATCCTACTCTCAATACAGGATTTTCTGCCGCTATTAGTATTATCCTGCATTCATCTGACCAGAAATCTTTTTCTTCTGCCATTTCACTTCACTGATCCTCACTATATCCAGACTGAGCCTTAGAATTTCCCTTTTCAGTTTTCTCTTGGTTTCCTGCCACGTTCAAACTTCTGAAATTGCACGTTCTGACTCCTAGAGCGTTATTCTTTCATTAGTTATTCAGCTTTTTTTTCTCAAGGTCCCTTACCCATTAGAAGTACCCTTCCGGACTCTTTTGGCAATGGAGAGATCACCATGACGTTTTTTTTTTCAATTACCGGCCAAATGTTCTGTGGAGACACATTGTCTTTCTTTAATGCAGTGGTTTTCATTGCCTTCTGCGTTCTCATGCCCTTAAACATTGTTGGATTCTACCACCTTTATGGGCAGTTTCCTTACCCAAAGGTAATGGAGTGCCTGGAACTTCTATCCACTCCTCCGCCTTCTTTGACAAGGTCGTTGTCTGAATGAAAGTGACTTCTTATGCCACTGATGATGATCTTTATTCAACATTTAAATGGTGCTGGGTTTCAAACCCGCGATCGATGCCCATTGAATCAAAGACGCAACACTGAGGCCACAAATTTCACTTCTACTGCCCGCTTAATAAGACATCTCACTTATATGCAATTTTGATTATTATGTCAAAAACTTGGACATGAAAAACAGTCCATCAAAGTTTTGATCCACAGCTGTTACTGCGTACTGTCATAAACTAGAAAAATATAAACATAATGTTTATTAAGTTATGATCATTTCGTCTTCTATTCTCTCGTTTGTACAAGCAAATAGTGTTGAACTGCCATCTCTTTTGCTCTGGCTGAGTATTGAGAGAAACTGGTTCGATAATGGTTCATGATGGCTCAACCGAGGAACATTCCATTGATTGAGAGATGTCCGTAAAAAGTAGCATTTCATGGAGGTGGAAACAGGTGCATCACACATTGTACTATCAGCAAAGGATCGCATTCGCTTCCCCAAAAGAATTTTAAATATAGCGCGAGCCAGTATTGCGCCAGAAAAGAACAGCGATTAGTATACTGGTGGGCATGCTTTCTTGTAGCTGAAAACTGCGGGCGGCTGCTGAATAGCCCTACCAAGTCTTAGCACACACAACCATACTGAACTATTACGCTTGCCATAAATAGAGGAAAAAACCTTTTACCACAAAATTTGTGTCCCCCAAAGTGGCGAGGTCCTCTTATCTGTCCGCTTTTGCAAGAGTTTCATCATATACATTCACGAGCTTGAGTTTCCGTGATGTCTTGGGCCTTGGAACTTGTGTTCCGTCAAAAGGTGGTAAACAACAAGAAGAAAGCAAATCTGATGACTAATGCTTAGTAATCACATTTTTGCTTGCTGACTCACCACAGTGGCGTTTTGTAAAACCAGGGAGACACGCTGGATTACCTGAGTCGCTTTCAGAGACGGCGTCATCAAAGTGGCCAGGAACAGCGTAAACGGTTTCCCACGCAACAGAATGTATCATTGTCTCACTCAGTACTATTCAGTTAGCTGACAATCAACATTTAGCATTTAACTATTTACAATTTAGTCATTTACCGTTTGCCGTTTGACTTACAACATTTACATTTTACCATTGTCCATTTAACTGTACTTTTTACCATTTACCAATTTTACAGATTTACCGATCACCATTTACTGTTTAATATTGTGTGTGTGTGTGTGTGTGTGTGTGTGTGTGTGTGTGTGTGTGTGTGTGTGTGTTCACCAATTTACATGAATGTCTTTGACTTTCAAGGGAATAACGAAACTTGGTTTCATTTTCACACACCATTTTAATATTATGCCAGAGGTATGTAAATATCTTCGACTTTTAGTTAATTATCTAACTGGACGCCATTGTTACACGTGACTATACTATTATGGCGGGTATACATAGGTGTATACAACTACCTTTGGCTGTCATGGATATAACATAACTTGATGCCATACTTCACTATGGTTGGCTGGAGAGGGGGAAGTGTGAGGTTCAGATTTAAAGCTGAGTTGAACTAATTCCGCCATCTTTGGTTTTGATTGCCTGTAGATTTAGGGAGGGAAGGTGGAACATGAGCTCGTCTTGAAGATGTAACTAACAACGGCTATGGAGACATCACCGATAAGAACTGATGATCTCATATAAGAAGGGGTGCAGCTTGTGACATTCCCTTTTACATTAAGGCAACTGTCGAGTCTCCTCTTGGATGCTGGTTGTATGGAAAATGTTCCAGAACCCTCAATACCATCCTGCTTACTATCATTTTACTTCTTCTATATTACAGGCAGTTTGTTGGATATTCCAGTTTTTGAGGATGTACCATATCATCTCTGAAATGGTGTAAACGTCTTGCAGTCACTTCGCAAACGAGGAAACGTAATACTTAGGGCTCTCATTTTCATTTTAAGCAGTTCTGTTTGGATTGAAAGCTGCGCTAGTAACATTGCCCTGCCAAAGACTGATTTGATACTTCACTAATAATTTCCTTGTAAGTATGTTTTTGTACAAAACTCTGCATTTCTGTTTGTCTTATACTTCTATTTACCACATATAAGTACTTTGGATATGGTTAATAAACGAACCCATTTATAATAATAAAATACATATAGACAGAGCGTGTAATGCAGATCCCTAACAGAAAACACAATATGATTGTAGATTGATCACTCTCAAAGCAACGGCTTCGGGAACACGCTCATATATACTTCAGCTCTGTCCTTCTGTAACCACACAAGATCAATGATTCACTTCTCACCGAGAATCTGAAACAAAAACAAATAAGAATCTCGTTTCACATGCAACCCAGAAAAAAGTAGCCCGGAGAGATATCGCGGTCAGATGGTAACCTTTATCGTACCTCAGTCCGGTTCCTTTATAACACTTAATTATTGGGTTACTGCATAAGTTCGAAGCATTTTTCCATAAGTTTTATACACATAACAGATGCACATATCAGACGCACCAGTCATGAACTACATTTTCTCCTTCACTACTCACGACATTCTGTCAACTATTCCGCGACTGTAGTAATCACGTGGTTATGAGGAAGTTCCTTGAAGTGTGTTCGACAGAGAGCAGAAATGGTGAAAATCTGAGGGGGCAGCATCAAGTGAATAGGAAGGGTGCGAATTGACTTCCCAGCCCAACTCCTGTATAATGTTTCCTGTCAATCTCGCAGAATGCGGGCTGGTGTTGTCGTGGAGTAACATCACTTCATGCAGACTTTCTGGTCGTTGTTCTTGGATTGTATCAGCAGGACGTATCAGTTGCTGAAAGTGAATTCAGCACTGATGCTTACAGCTCTAGAGGAGACCAATTCGTAGCACACCACACCGTAACGATACGGGATAGGAATGGTAGGTGTTCTTCACGAGCCACTTGATAACGAGCAAGCTGACATGTACACATGCCCACATGATTTTGGTTTAGATCATACACTCCATTTTTGAACCTTCACCACTGCATACAAATATCGTACGATGGAGGAATGATTACAGTTCAATCACATTTGCCAGTCGATCGTTGTGGATTAATGCGATTAAACGATCTTCATAAAACACCGAAGGTCCTCCTGAAGGTGGAGAGACATTAATATCAAACCGATCCTCTTTACATTGTGAAAAAATTTTCTTTCAGTGCTCTGTCCAATGGCATTATCCCAAAAACGGCGCTAATGTTTCTGTCAGCCTCCGCTGCTGTCATCCCTCTATGGAACTCAAACAGAAGAATATGTCGAAAATGTTCCGATTTCCTCAGTTGGTACTTTCTAGCGTCCACAACTACGCTCTCTATCTCCAAATGGGAAAGTGGCTACACTTACTCTCAAAGAACAATAGTGACCTCCAAATAAAAGCGGACTACCAACATGGAAAGCAAAAACCTTCCGAACTCATGCACCAACCTAAACTAATGAGTATTTTCCTTAGACCAGTAAACCATACTTTCCATTTGTCAGCTGCACTCCATCGCACCTGCATCAGTAATTAGCTCACTTGAGCAAGTCACGAAATTTGGAAATAGAACCGAAAAAGCACGATAGAGTGCATTTCGCTGTTCCGTGTCAGTTTATCATTGTATATAAATATTCCTTAACGTGGTCACGCAGTTTGAACTCGATGTTCAGCTAATCCATTCATCATCTTCAATGCAGTGATACAAATTAAAGATGTATGTACTTCTCTAATTGTACAAAGTCGGGAGGGATAAGGGGAGTTCTCGACGAAGATGTAAATGGGTACTGAATTAGATGGAGAGACAGGCGAATGTTATGGAGAGCCATTCCGTTTGGCCATTTATTGCAAACTAGAAAAACGTAGCATCACGATAACAAAGAAACAAAACGTAACAAAAGGAACAGACTTTGTAACATGTCAGGTTTGGTGTGTGGACGATGTCCTCGAGGTCGATCACCAGTGGTGGCCGTGGCCGCCTCCGCCGCCGCCGCCGCCGTGGCCGCCGTGGCCGCCGCCGCCGCCGCCGCCGCCACCGCCGCCGCTGCTGAAGCCCCAGTGCTTGTGTTCGTCGTGGCCGCCCTTCTTGCCGTAGTCGGAGTGGTGGCCGTGGTGCGACTCGTGGCCGCCGGCGCCCTTCCAGCCCTTGTGGTCGTGGTGGTGGTGGCCCTTCTCGTGGTGGCCCTTCTTGCCGTGGTCGCCGTGGTGGTGGCCGGACTTGTGGTGTCCGCCCTTGTGGTGGCCGCCCTTCTTGCCCTCGTGGTGGTGGTGGTAGCCGCCATGCTTGCTGTGGTGGCCCTCGTCGTGGTGCTCGTCGTAGAACTCCTTGTTCTTCTTGTACTCGTCCAGCTTGTGGATCTGAGAAAGCACAGGGTACGTTAGTGGTAAGTCGCTGGAACACACTCTACCGACAACAGAATCCTTAGACAACCCGAGGGACTTTTCTCTGTATAGACAGATGGCCAGCAAGGTGAATTAACTGCAATTGATTTGGTCTCTCAAATGCAAAATGCGTAAGACATTTTACATTTTCTTCGGAAGAAAACAGAGGGATATGAAATTTCATGTCTCTCCGAACTCTGCACGACAGGTATGGACATAAAATGTCGAATAGAAATCTCTTGTTACTCTTTGATCGCACGCTAGATCTCAGATTCCGATTTTATGATTCTACATTTAGTCGGTACATTTATACACAAAAATCAGTAACAATTGAGGTGTGAACCTCGTTAGAAATTTTACGGTAAGTAAATGGAAGTGGGGAGTTGTTCCTCGCAATAGAGGAGGAAGCACTGGAATATCCTGAATAATGAAGGTATCGGCAGCTTCAGTTGGTCATACTGGGAAAACTAGCAAACTAAAGCCCTAGGGGCAGGAATATGAAGCAATGGACAAGACTCCGAACCGTTCAGTGAACCACTGTTCACTGAAACTTATCCAGATAGGCTGAATTATAAGATCGTAAATATCCTATTATGGACGCACATCGCAATATGAAGTGAAGCGCAATCTTGCGATTAGACTGTGTAACAATTCGTCGTTAACTTAGTTCTTGATTGATTGGATGTACTGAGCTATAACATTGCTGCCCTCATACTGGCCCTCAGCCTAGCTGCAAAAAAACAGCTATCTCCAGCCTACTTCGTGGGTTTGATGGTTCCAGTTACCCCTTTTCTCCTCGCTATTTTGTTGTTAGAGACGTGTGGCGCTTCCACCACTTTGCTTTCAAAGCATCTGGTAGTCTCCCTTGGTGCTGGGCCTCTATTTCCAGTCCGTTTGCATATACAGAGTGTCCCAAAGAAAAAACTGACAAACTATATGGACAGATTCCTTACAAAAAAACAAAAAAACAATATCTAGTAAACATGGGCTCTAAAATGCGGACCTTAAGAGCTATAAGAAATAGTACATCTTCGCTACTACGAAAGAGATCTCTTCCATTGCTTTCAATATTCTGGGAGGAAGTATGGACCAAACCATGAAAAAATGTCGAATAAACATCGGTGCCAAAAATCCTTATTTAACGAGCAATGAACACTTGTTCATCTTCGCTAATGTGAAACACATCTCTTCTACTGAAGAAGTGCTCATAACTCGCAAGGTACAATATGAATTTTAGACCCCATGTTTTCAAGACTTTTTTCTTGTTTTAGTGTAATGAACTAGTCCAAAGGCTTGTGCGTGTTTTTGGATGCACCTTGTACACAAGGTTAACCACTACTCCACCGAAAACTTCCGTATGTTATTCCTGGATATCTTCTGAGTATTTTAGTACAAGAGACCCGCCATATCTGGTGCCTCGTAGCAGTGTTATTGCATTTCGTTTGGTTTCTTGTCTGAGTTAGCTTTGTATCCGTATTGTACTAAAAATAATGCACAGCAGCGCAAATGTTGAAGGTATGGGCTGTGTGTCTTGTTTACACTTGCTCACAGCACCTGCCGTAGTCAAAAGTAATGTCCTCTATTCGTCGTTGCCCTCAAGTTTGTATTGCTACGCACGGTTCTGTCTGGAGTTTTGTTGTCCGACAGTGTTGCTTGTACGTTGACAGTGGTACACAGCAGTACAATGAATAGGTTTACTGATGAAAACTTTGATCCGGTATGAGCCTCGTGTGAGCGATTCTAAGCACTTCAGCCTGGAACCGCGCGACAGCTACGGTCGCAGGTTCGAATCCTGCCTCGGGCATGGATGTGTGTGATGTCCTTAGGTCAGTTAGGTTTAATTAGTTCTAAGTTCTAGGCGACTGATGACCTGAGAAGTTGAGTCGCATAGTGCTCAGAGCCATTTGAACCATTTGAACCTGCCTCGGGCATGGATGTGTGTGATGTCCTTAGGTTAGATAGGTTTAAGTAGTTCTAAGTTCTAGGGGACTGATGACCTCAGATGTTAAGTCCCATAGCGCTCAGAGCCATTTGAACCGTTTTTATGAGCCTCGTGTATGGCTTCAGGGAACGCAATGGAAGAGCGGCAGAACAACGTTAAGCTAAGCTGTTAGAGCACCAATGGCGACAGCGTCACAGCACTGCTGAGTCTGAGGATTCTTGCATTACTCCGTTTTATGTGTTGCACGTTTTGGCTATTGCACATCACAGATTTATTCAATTTTATGAAGAGGTTCCCTGAAAGCTGACTGCTGTAACAAATAAAGTATTATTCTGTAACGAGACATCGGAGGCCGTGAGTCCTTTATACATAGTCACTCAGACAATATCCCTGAAAAATCTCTAAAAGTTTTTTCTCAGAACATCGGGTTTATTCTTTATATACAGGGTGTCACTCTTGAAACTCGTGAGGCCCAATTTTGCCGTTGTTACCGCACGTAACTAAAATTTCCTTTTTAAAAAAAGTGTAGCTGTATTCAGCACAAACTAATTCTACTCATCATGTCTTTCGCGTTGCACATGGCGTCGACGCGAAGCGTCAGTTGTTTGCAATTACAAATAAAATGTTTTTCAAATCGGTTCTTTACGTGCTCATTCGATAGCGTGGCTCCAGATTATACTATTCCGGTACTCGCTTTATCTATATATTTTTACGGGCACAGTACAACACGAAGAATAACCAGTGCTCCAGCAGCTACAGACCTAGCCTCGCCCGTAGTGGCTGCTAACTGTATGCAGCAGCGCTAAGCAGCCTGTGGTGCAGTACTGGTTGTTCTTCGTGTTTTACGCTCCTTGTTTATAGGTATCGATGAAAATTTTTGTAGTGGACTAATCTGGGAGCGCTCTACCTAACAGACGGGTAAAATTCCGCTTTAAAAATAATTTTCTTCGTAAACATACCGACGCCTTTCGTCGTCACTGATCGCCACGTGAAGGACAGAATGAGCAGTAACTGTTTGACTCCAGTTACTCATGGTAAAGTGCAAGTATCTGTAGAAATATTAGTGAAAATGCACCTGATGATATGTTTCTACTTTGGACATCATCAGCTATCATGCTACCAGAATATCTAAAGTCGATTATCAGCCTCTCCATCTCATTTCGACAAACTAATTCTCTGAGTATCAGCTGATTGAATTGTGCTAGAGTAAGTTATCTTGGCCTCTGTGTCTATAGTTGCGTGACACCATGTCCACCATATATTGCTATCTACAAGCTAGACCTTTGTTTTACATCATGACACATACACAGAGTTCCAGGGCTAATCTATCTACTGTACCTTTGTTGCGTTGATATTGGCACTGAACTAATGGGGCATATATTGCCACCTTGAAGCTGTTTTACTGTATCTTTGCCGCCTTAATACTCACGCTAAACTAATTAGGATCCTTAGTAAGGATAGAAATTGGAGTAATGAATCAAAATTTGTCACACTTGAAATCGGGCCTGCTGCATACACCCCAGTTTTGTACGTAATGGGGAAATCCTACTCGTAACTAAGGCATAGGAGATCTACCGATCTGATGGAATTACGTTTTCTTGTAGACATACTGAGAAGCTGAAGTAATGATTTATAATTTGTGCCAAAGTCGGGACCTGAACCAGGGTTGCACATGAACTAGTAAAAGTACAGTAAACAATTCTCCTCGGCTTATTAAGTCGACGCGTTATCGACTACACTACCCAGTATTTGTAGATAACCCAGCTGCACGAAGTACACTAGTCCATTGCCCTCCCTAACACAAACTTCGTTTTATGCCCCAGCCCATCTTGATTTCCCCGTTCTTGAATCGTCAGTACTGCTGAGGATCGCCGATATTGGAGTAGCACCCAGCTTTGTACGTAACTGTTAAATCCTGCCTGTACCTGAGGTGTAGGTGACCACTTGATCTGACGGAATTACATTTTAAAGGAGACGTATTGAGTCTCAGATTTATCTTCGATATGGGTAGAAACTCTGTCTGAACAGGCCTCTGAAGGTCCAACGGTACCGAGCGACCGACATGTCACCCTCTACGAGCAGGCGTCACTGAATGCAGTTACGGAAGGGCATGTGTTCGGCTCACAGCTCTCCCAGTAGTAGTTAGTTTTCGTGACCAGAGCCGCTACTTTTCAACCAACTGGTCTCAAAAGGGCTGAGTGCATCCCGTTCGCCAACAGCGCTCGGCAGACCCACACAGTCACCCATCCAAGTGCTAAACAAGTGCAGCAGTTCTAAACTTCGGCGTTTTTATCGGAAGTGGTGTTACCACAGTGGCAAGGCAATTGGCCCAATAAGGGCAGAAGCTGAAATAATGAATATGATCGCTGTCCCCAACGCCATTCCCATTGTGGGGAGTTTCAAGTACAGTGTCAGTTACCCATTCTTTTCGCTGCGTGAACGCACCTCATGGTGTCCCTTGGTGCTGTGGCCCTTGTTGTAGCTGCCCTTCTCGCCGTACTTGTGGCCCTTCTCGCCCTTGGCGCCGTAGTGGTGTTCGCCGTAGTGGCCGCCCTCGTCGTGGTGGCTCTTCTTGTGGCCGCCGTGGTCAGAGTAGTGGCCGCTGTGGCCCTCCTTGTCGTGGTGGCCCTTCTCGCCCTTCTCGTAGCCGTGGTGGCCCTTGTAGCCCTTGTCGCCCTTGCCGCCGTGCGACGAGTGGTGGCCGGAGTGGTGCTCGTCGCCGCCGCCCTTCTCCCAGTGGTGGCCGTGGTGCGAGGCGGCCGCCACCATGTCGTCGAGCTCCACGACGTCGCCAAGACTGCGGGCAGTGGTGATGCCCAGTAGCGCCGAGGCCACCGCGGCGAACGCCACCAGCAGAAGGCACCAGCGTGTCGCCATGGCGCTCCTTGCCGGACGCTAAGCTTGTGGTACGTCTTGCCGACGGCGCGTCCAGCTTTTATAGCAGCCCCTTCCCTCCCGGCGGCCTCTGCTGCTCCTCTCGGTCGGTCGGCGCTTTCTCTCGTTTCCACCCTGGCGGTGCGGCAAAGAGAAGAAAATGACAGCGCACAGCGGCCGGGCTCGACAAGTTGGTGTCGCGCAAGAAGCGCGCCCGCTTGCGGCGCCCAGCATTTTGTGGTGGCGCCGATTTCCCGTTCGTCTGCACCAGCGAGCAGCGGTTCCGGGCGGGGCGTGCCGCGACGACGCAACCGGTGCTCCGCCCCTGCCGGCTCTTACTTAATGCGAAAAGCGTCGCCGCCGCCGCCAAAATGAAGTTATAAAATCTCGGCGCAGACCACTCGGTGCCCCCATATTGATGCTTATGTCGTACCGAAACCTCCTGATATAACGAAATGACTAGTCAGAGGAGTGCACTGTTTACAGATCTCTCAAATGCTCTTTTTCACTTGGAGCAAGCAGCGATGCTATTGTTTACTTCTTACAGCGCTGACATTCGTTGCACCTGAACTAATAAAAATGCAGTAAACGATTCAGAGCTGTCAAGTTCTCCTAGGCGTTTCACCTTCAATGTCAGCGAAGTTCTCGTAATACACAAAAAACATGAAATTTACGTTACCTTACAAACTTCTTACTGTCGATTTTGTATTGTTTACAGAAGTATCTAAGGGTGACTACGTTTTAAGATTTCAGTACCTCAATCTGCAAAAACGAGGACCTTGTAGGAGCGCTTTGTTGCCATCTGTCTGCTTATCTGACAGACTGTTAAGAATTTTTCTTCTCTTGAACACACTGGCTTATCAATTCACATGTACGTCACGTATTAAGATTTATGGCCCTTCGCCGGTGCAAAAGGTTTAAGCTTTTTAAATCAATGCAATCTAAACGTTCGGCCATTTAACTCACACATTTTGAATTTCGCAAACCCACGCATCAAAATCCATATGGTGCTTCCCTTTCACTTGGAATCGTGAAATTCGGCAAAAAGCAGGGTTTCACAGTGCAGGTAAAACAATCCGAAAATTGTTAAGCTGTAGTTATATAACACGAAGACAATTTTGGCCTTTTTTGCTCGGTCTGTCTGTCTGTCTGTCTGTTAAGACCAGTTTTGCTGCGGAACAGGTTAGCATATAACATTGAAATTTATGACTCTTACTAAGAAGTACGGTCCCCTGGCGGCGTAAAATATCCAAGAACGTAGGTCAAAGTAGCTAATTAGAAGATTCGGCGATTTATGTTACACATTTTGATACTCTTATATTGCATTCGCAAAACGTAAAGTGTACTTCTCGCTGACGTAGAATAATGGAATTTGGCGAGAAACAAGGTTTCACTGTACAAGTAAAGTAATAAAAATCTGAAAAGTGTTAAATTCTGTTTATATCACATAAAATCATCTTTTTGTCACTAGAACATACGCTGCATTTATCATCCGTCAAAATCATAATGGACGAATATTACTGCATGGAAACATAACATGCAAGTGGTGTCACGTTTTACTAAGAAGATAAAAAATATTTTATTCAATCTTGTATATTTACTTAAATAAACTGAAGTCCCCTGCTCGCTTCTTTTTGTCTATCCGTGCTAATCTGAGGAACTACTTTAGAGAATTTGATACAAACTTGCAATTCTCTGGACCGATAGGTTGCCACTACTTATTTCGAAAACAGGCAAAAATCTTTGAAATTCTCGATTCCCAGGATTAATGAACTATACAAATATATACACATTTAAGTAAATACTCGCACTTGGCCAGTTTTTTCCCTAAAATCTCCACATTTACTAGCTCACGTTATATTCCTGTCCTAATCTCTAAAGCCTGCCGGTGTGGCCGAGCGGTTCTAGGCGCTTCAGTCTGGAACCGCGCGACCGCCATTTGAACCTTATCTCTAAGAATTTTGATGCTTCTACTCTCTATTGCGGGATTTTACATAGAATTCTTCTAGTGGCTGAACACCCGGTGACATCGGAAGAATTCTGAAGAGGATGCCAGAATAGTGGTCTAAATGGTCAGCATTCTAGAAGTTTGAAGAATTTTACGTCAATGACAACTGCCAGGAAAGATTTCAGACTTACTCAAACCACGATTCATTCTTGTCACCTTCTCACGTTTTCTAGTATCCAATTTGTTCTTCCTTCAGATAGCAGTGACTTTTATATGGGATTTTATCATCCAGTCAGCGAATACGGGCGGGTACTCAAAAACAATGCAACACATATTTTACTGAAAGCATGTTGTTTTTATTCATGATTCCAGTACACCATATTATTCTTCACTGCCAGCCCCCACACAATCTTCAAGCGTCTATGAATTATCTGCGATGCTCTGGTCTTCCTCCAAAAGATACTCAGTGACATTTCTCTGTTTGAAACGCACTTCCATTACAGAAGCTATTTTGAAGGCTACGTATAGCACCGCCATCTTTCGGGAGTTCATAAAACTATATGGGCTAAAGCGGGAATATTCCACCATGTCCAACAATAAATTCTGCAATTTTCAGCCAAAATTGGCTGAGAAAAAATAATCGTTTGCTTTACTTATTTAACTTCCTTTGTATTTTGTATGATGGTTGGAACTTTGGCAATCAAAACTATTTATTTACAACTTAAACAGGTAAGTGTTTTACTGTCCGTCAGAATAGTTATCAACATTGTGTATAGCCAGTTGCCAGCGTTGTGAATGTTGTAGCAGCGCCGGTTGTTTTGATTATTCGAGTGGAGTCCTCTACTGCCCGCGAATCTCTGTAACAATTCTGAATCGGATGCCATGTGGTTTCCAGCAATTTAGGAACCACGTGGACGTGGCAAAGTGAGTGTGGTGGTTGACACAGTACATCTCACCCAAATGAATATAACAAATGAGTCACAACTTGCGCTATATGCGGCCGAGCATTCAAGAGCGTACCGTGAAGAAATTGTCGCTGCTTTACTCTCCAAGCTGGTAGCAAGCGTGTTCCAAAAACGCTTAGAGAAAGGAGCTGCGACGCTTTCTGTCTGATCCTTCCGTCGTTTTGTAGGATAGTTCCCGCTAGCACATCGCGCAAGTTGTGATCGATTTGTTCGATAGAGGGGCTGGAAAGTGCTGTACCACCCACCGCCTTCCACGAACTCAAGCCGTTGTGACTTCAACTTGACTCCTAAATTGAAGGAAGCTCTTAGTGGCTTTCGCTTCAGAACTGTTACAGACATTCGTAGGTCAATAAACCGCTCTGTTCGACCTATCAACACAAATGACCCTGCTAAGGGTATCCTACCTCTTCCACATAGCTGGCAACTGCTTATACGCAATGCTGGTGACTACACTGAAGGACAGTAAAACTTAGAAATATATATCTATTTTGTATAAGGTGTAAATAAGCATTTGCTACTATTGCAGTTTTATTATCGTAATATTTAAAGCTATACTTGTAATTACGTTCTCATAATAATTATAACATTTATGGCAGAGAATTCTCACTATAGTAGTACATCGTAGGTGGTTGGCGTAGACGCGATTTCTTTTTATGGCTTACTTTTCTTTTAATCTTCATTTCAGTCTTAATGTCAGTGAAATTCGTGTTTCTACTTAAATCAGAAACCTACATTTAGTAGTGATTCCTTACTTAAAATCATATCTTTATCGTTGTATAATAAAACATGCATTTTCCTGTTGTCCGCTCCTTCGATACACAAGAAACTACGTAATTTTTTAGGAGGGGTGTGGGTGCGGATGGAGAGGCAATGATACAAAATATAGTTATACATAATATTCCCCTCAAAAATATAAAAAGGCCTTCCAGTTTGAGCTAAATGGAGCGTGTACAAACGCTGCTACATCCAATCATTCATTACACAGACATTATACTACAAGGTGTTTCTCAGGAAAATTCTCAGCGCCTGGAAGCGATTATGAACACCTGTGTTCGATATATCTGTGATGATCATATGTCAGCATCATACACACAGCTATCCTGACTGTGCAGACAAGCGCAGAGGTTTCCACACCTAGTGCCTTCTCTACTGTCTTATCAGCTTACACTGCCCCTCATATCTCTCCTCGATCTTAATACCCCTTTCCGAACCACGTGGCGGAAACGTCCATTACCATCAGAGCAAAATCCGTTCTTTCCCACTCCATCGCTCAGCCATTCTTTCGAAGTTCTTTTCATAGCAGGCAACTGATTCTAGAATAACCTCCATCATTATATTACAGAAATGAATATCACGTCCCACTTCAAAACACAATAACACATCTACTGAAGCAACACTAATGACTACTGTTGTCCCTGTACGCACTCATTATTCCATAACATAGTTCATTTCATCCAAATGTTCCTTATTTCCCACTGTTCTCAGAGGATCTACTTGAATTCCCGTTTCCCAAAACTCGCTATATCAGAAAATATTAATTTCGTACACACATAAACACTTCTTGTATTTGCCATATGTATTATTCTTGTCATTAACATTAATATTGTCATTGTCATTACTAGTCGTAGCAGCAGCAGTTGTAGATGTACTGCCAGTATCAACTTTATTAGTTCCTAGTTAGTACCGCTTACACTCATCGTCACCAGATACACTTAAATTTTTTTCCAATTTTTTTATACGAAACTTAATGATTTGCCTTAGGTAACTACGGGGCAACGGCCTTGCCGCAGTGGATACCCGGGTTCCCGTGAGATCACGGAAGATAAGCGCTGTTGGGCGTTGTCGGCACTTGGATGGGTTACCATCCGGGCCGCCATGTGCTGTTCCCAATTTTCGGGGTGCACTCAGCGTCGTGAAGCCAATTGAGCAGCTACTCGACCGAATAGTAGCGGCTCCGGTCAAAGAAAACCATCATAACGACCGGGAGAGCGGTGTGCTGGCCACGCACCCCTCCTATCCGCATTCTCACCTGAGGATGACACGGCGGTCGGATGGTCCCGATGGGCCAAGTGTGGCCTGAAAACGGAGTGTGCTTAGGTAACTATGATGTGAAAGATCTCTTATGTGTGAAACGGTGGTAGGATGTAAGAGAAAGCCTGAAGAACCCAATCTGATCAGGATAAATAAATAATAAAAATAAAATAATCATTTAATCATAAATAAAGGGATTAAACAAAGTATGAAAACACGGAACGTAAAACATGCTTTAACATAGATACATATGCTATCCAAGCCTGCAGCCTGCACTGCTGAACCTCACTGTCCTCAATATGTTGCAAGTGTCAGTCGTGGTGAGATTAGTATTCTGTGTAGCTGTGAGTGCATTATGTCGGAGCTAAGAGGATTCGAACATGGACAAATTCTTGGTGCTCGTATAGTGGATGCTTCTGTAACCAAGGAGACCGATATGTTTGGTGTTTCAAGAGGCACCGTGTCGAAGATTTATATCGCATGTACGGAAAGCGGAAAACGGCATCCGCTATGTCTTAGTCAGGGCGAAATTGTGAGATGAGTGATCGTGAGTGTTAGTCATGGAAGAAGGTTGTGACGAAAAATAAGAGAATGACAGCTGAAAAAGTCAACGCTGGTAGTGATCAAGATATGGCGTACAGCAAGGGACATGTTTCGACTGATTAATACACTCCTGGAAATTGAAATAAGAACACCGTGAATTCATTGTCCCAGGAAGGGGAAACTTTATTGACACATTCCTGGGGTCAGATACATCACATGTTCACACTGACAGAACCACAGGCACATAGACACAGACAACAGAGCATGCACAATGTTGGCACTAGTACAGTGTATATCTACCTTTCGCAGCAATGCAGGCTGCTATTCTCCCATGGAGACAATCGTAGAGATGCTGGATGTAGTCCTGTGGAACGGCTTGCCATGCCATTTCCACCTGGCGCCTCAGTTGGACCAGCGTTCGTGCTGGACGTGCAGACCGCGTGAGACGACGCTTCATCCAGTCCCAAACATGCTCAATGGGGGACAGATCCGGAGATCTTGCTGGCCAGGGTAGTTGACTTACACCTTCTAGAGCACGTTGGGTGGCACGGGATACATGCGGACGTGCATTGTCCTGTTGGAACAGCAAGTTCCCTTGCCGGTCTAGGAATGGTAGAACGATGGGTTCGATGACGGTTTGGATGTACCGTGCACTATTCAGTGTCCCCTCGACGATCACCAGTGGTGTACGGCCAGTGTAGGAGATCGCTCCCCACACCATGATGCCGGGTGTTGGCCCTGTGTGCCTTGGTCGTATGCAGTCCTGATTGTGGCGCTCACCTGCACGGCGCCAAACACGCATACGGCCATCATTGGCACCAAGGCAGAAGCGACTCTCATCGCTGAAGACGACACGTCTCCATTCGTCCCTCCATTCACGCCTGTCGCGACACCACTAGAGGCGGGCTGCACGATGTTGGGGCGTGAGCGGAAGACGGCCTAACGGTGTGCGGGACCGTAGCCCAGCTTCATGGAGACGGTTGCGAATGGTCTTCGCCGATACCCCAGGAGCAACAGTGTCCCTAATTTGCTGGGAAGTGGCGGTGCGGTCCCCTACGGCACTGCGTAGGATCCTACGGTCTTGGCGTGCATCCGTGCGTCGCTGCGGTCCGGTCCCAGGTCGACGGGCACGTGCACCTTCCGCCGACCACTGGCGACAACATCGATGTACTGTGGAGACCTCACGCCCCACGTGTTGAGCAATTCGGCGGTACGTCCACCCGGCCTTCCGCATGCCCACTATACGCCCTCGCTCAAAGTCCGTCAACTGCACATACGGTTCACGTCCACGCTGTCGCGGCATGCTACCAGTGTTAAAGACTGCGATGGAGCTCCGTATGCCACGGCAAACTGGCTGACACTGACGGCGGCGGTGCACAAATGCTGCGCAGCTAGCGCCATTCGACGGCCAACACCGCGGTTCCTGGTGTGTCCGCTGTGCCGTGCGTGTGATCATTGCTTGTACAGCCCTCTCGCAGTGTCCGGAGCAAGTATGGTGGGTCTGACACACCGGTGTCAATGTGTTCTTTTTTCCATTTCCAGGAGTGTAGAACGGATATACGCAACATACAGATTTCCAGCACCATGATACTCGAATGGAAATCGTTTCAAAACGCAAAGCGATACGCAGTAGCTGGATCATGACACACAGAGTTCATATAATTTTGGGACTTAAATTAACGAACAAATTCCGATGACTGGCATACTTATTGGATGAAAGTGACAACGTAACTCGACATCCTAAATTCAGGCTTACGTGTGCGAATTTTCTCGAGATTCCAAATTCTAAATCTTATGATAGTATTTTGGCACGAAACCTCACGTAAAAAGAAGAAAGAATAAAAAGAGAGTGAATACAATGTGAATTCTACAAAAGCTTCATCTAAGAAATAACTCAATGATCAACTTCTTGAAGATTTCCGTAAAAATGACTGAAATGTGAAAGCGCTGTATATAACAATTTTTTAATTGAGCTTGTCTTTTGTTATTATGTGATACTGTTGAATGCTACATAAATATTTTAAAAAACTAGCCCATTATTCCTCTTCTCTGCAGCATGTTAATCAGTGTCTCCTTCGCTGAATTCCTCGGATTTCGAATCTGGGTAACAGCTTTGAAGTTCATAACTGAAGACATGAGACAGACATTCTTCAAGGTATTAATAAAGGAGTTTTCCCAATGATCTCTAGACTCTCTGGACGTCAACATCCTACTGCTTGAACTCCTGCGGAGCGTGTCCCACGAAGATGATAGCATTTCATTTATTTCCTTATTACAACGTGACTGTCACAAAATGTCAGGGGAACGGAAAATGATAATATATTTAGATTCTCCTTCCGTATCAGCCTATTCATCGCATACTGATATGAAGTTCGAAACAAGGGATAACTAACGAATTCTTTATCACGTAAAGACCAGTGAAATTTTTTTGCCTAATTACAACACTGCGGACTACGCAGATTACACAAGTTTGCAGGCAAGCCGAAATTTCATGCTCTGGGATCACAGTTTTCATCCTGGCAGCATAGAGACCAGCCAACTGCCTTTCTGCAATGGTAACACCCGATTCCTTCAGATTACCGGTGTCAGTCACCCTCGGCCTTGGCTAGCACCTGGATGGGTGGTTCGGGTCCGCCGAGCACTGTTGGCAAGCAGCCTCAACAACAGCGATGCCTGTCGGCTGAGGATGATACGGCAGTGTGTCGGTCCGTTGGGCCTACCGAGGCCTGATCGGATGGAGTTTAGTTTAGTTTTTAGAACAGAGATTAGTGATCTTTCCCCACTTCCTGCACTCTCCTGTAACCCAGCAACCAACTGAATTTAATGTTTTGCTCTCTTACGCTATGTAATAAAAAGTATCCGAACACGCACAAAAACATACTTTTTCATGTTATGTGCATTGTGCAGCCACCTACTGCCATTTACTCCATGTCAGCGACCTCAGTAGTCATTAGACATCGTGAGAGAGTAGAATGGGACGCTCCGTGGAACTCACGGACTTCGAACGTGGTCAGGTGATTGGGTGTCACTTGTGTCATACGTCTGTACGCGAGGTTTCCACACTCCTAAACATTCGTAGGTCCACTGTTTCCGATGAAATAGTGAAGTGGAAACGTGAAGGTACACGTACAGCACAAAAGCATACAGGCTGACCTCGTCTGTTGACTGACAGAGGCCACCGACAGTTGAAGAAGGTCGAAATGTGCAATAGACAGACATTTATCCCGACTATTTCACAGGAATTACAAACTGCATCAGGATGCACTGCAAGTACTATGACAGTTAGGCTGGAGATGAGAAAACTTGGATTTCATGGTCGAGTGGGTGCTCATTAGCAACACATCACGCCGGTAAATGTAAAACGACGCCTCGCTTGCTGTAAAGAACGTAAACATTGGACGATTGAATAGTGGAAAAACGTTGTTTGGAGTGAAGAATCACGGTACACAATGTGGCGATCCGATGGTAGGGTGTTGGTATGGTGAATGCACGTCGTCTGCCAGTGCCAACAGTAAAATTCGGAGGCTGTGGTGTTTCTCATGGAGGTGGCTTGCACCCTTTGTTCTTTCGCGTGACCCTATCGCAGTACAGGTCTACATTGATATTTTAAGCACCTTCTTTCTTTTTTTTTTTTAAGGGAAATTCTTTATTAATACCGCGCGACCACTAAAGTCTCAGGTTCGAATTCTGCCTTGGGCATGGATGTGTGTGATGTCCTTAGGTTAGTTGGGTTTAAGTAGTTCTAAGTTCTGGGGGACTGATGACTTCAGATGTTAAGTCCCATAGTGCTCAGAGCCATTTGAACCATTTGAATCTTTATTAATACATAACAATAATAATGATACAAAATAACCCACCACCTTAACTAATTGGTGGCTCTCTATATAATACGAAAATAAAAGCAGTTTATACTTAATTAAGTGCACAAAGCTCTGGACAAAGCTAATCTAATCTAGGAATCTACTTTATTGCTAAACTTCGCTGCAGCGTTACATTTGTGCCACATGATCTACGAACCTATTTTTGTGACCGGTTCACCGAGATAGCCCCAGTGAGCGCGCCCCTATCAGCGGGCTGGCCGTTTTCTAAGTCTGCCTACTACTAATAGTACCTATTACCTAAATTAGAGGTGAAGATTTCTGTTATTGAAAATTTGTATACACCTTCCTGCCCAAATCCTGCAGAGCAGCGGATCCCGGTCGTAAGAGCGACCAGCCAATTCCCCGACCGGCGGTATGGGGAAGGTGCACCTCAGTCTTTGTCGATTCCTGTTTGATTAACCATTTTGGTTTCTGATAAAATCCGTCGTGATCTTTTTTGATATCTCGTTTGCCAAACTGTTTAGGACATTGTTGGTATCAGAACGTCGTATTAACGCATATGTGTCGCTGTTCGGTAGTTGAATTCTCAATTCATGCTCCACGTCATCGTATAACGAGCAGTCATAGATGATGTGTTCAGGTGTGCCGTCTTGAGCGCCGTGAATTCATTGTCCCAGGAAGAGGAAACTTTATTGACACATTCCTGGGGTCAGATACATCACATGATCACACTGACAGAACCACAGGCACATAGACACAGGCAACAGAGCATGCACAATGTCGGCACTAGTACAGTGTATATCCACCTTTCGCAGCAATGCAGGCTGCTATTCTCCCATGGAGACGATCGTAGAGATGCTGGATGTAGTCCTGTGGAACGGCTTGCCATGCCATTTCCACCTGGCGCCTCAGTTGGACCAGCGTTCGTGCTGGACGTGCAGACCGCGTGAGACGACGCTTCATCCAGTCCCAAACATGCTCAATGGGGGACAGATCCGGAGATCTTGCTGGCCAGGGTAGTTGACTTACACCTTCTAGAGCACGTTGGGTGGCACGGGATACATGCGGACGTGCATTGTCCTGTTGGAACAGCAAGTTCCCTTGCCGGTCTAGGAATGGTAGAACGATGGGTTCGATGACGGTTTGGATGTACCGTGCACTATTCAGTGTCCCCTCGACGATCACCAGTGGTGTACGGCCAGTGTAGGAGATCGCTCCCCACACCATGATGCCGGGTGTTGGCCCTGTGTGCCTCGGTCGTATGCAGTCCTGATTGTGGCGCTCACCTGCACGGCGCCAAACACGCATACGACCATCATTGGCACCAAGGCAGAAGCGACTCTCATCGCTGAAGACGACACGTCTCCATTCGTCCCTCCATTCACGCCTGTCGCGACACCACTAGAGGCGGGCAGCACGATGTTGGGGCGTGAGCGGAAGACGGCCTAACGGTGTGCGGGACCGTAGCCCAGCTTCATGGAGACGGTTGCGAATGGTCTTCGCCGATACCCCAGGAGCAACAGTGTCCCTAATTCGCTGGGAAGTGGCGGTGCGGTCCCCTACGGCACTGCGTAGGATCCTACGGTCTTGGCGTGCATCCGTGCGTCGCTGCGGTCCGGTCCCAGGTCGACGGGCACGTGCACCTTCCGCCGACCACTGGCGACAACATCGATGTACTGTGGAGACCTCACGCCCCACGTGTTGAGCAATTCGGCGGTACGTCCACCCGGCCTCCCGCATGCCCACTATACGCCCTCGCTCAAAGTCCGTCAACTGCACATACGGTTCACGTCCACGCTGTCGCGGCATGCTACCAGTGTTAAAGACTGCGATGGAGCTCCGTATGCCACGGCAAACTGGCTGACACTGACGGCGGCGGTGCACAAATGCTGCGCAGCTAGCGCCATTCGACGGCCAACACCGCGGTTCCTGGTGTGTCCGCTGTGCCGTGCGTGTGATCATTGCTTGTACAGCCCTCTCGCAGTGTCCGGAGCAAGTATGGTGGGTCTGACACACCGGTGTCAATGTGTTCTTTTTTCCATTTCCAGGAGTGTATATAGAACATGCAGTAAACGAATGAAACAATTAAAAATTGTTGTAAATTTTAGGAGGGATTAGAAAGGATGTAAGAATAAAATAAAGAATATTATAGCGTGTAACATCAGATGACATAACGACTGAGAGAACGGTACGAAAATCACTTCACCCTCCACAAGTACATTAAATGGTGCGGCAGACACACAATGACCACTGAGTGTGAGACCCGTACGTCACTCAGAGTGTCAGCCCACTACGTTACCATATAGTGCCCATAAAGTATGTATCCATTTTGCAGAAAACGTACATGTGGATTATTTCTTTTACAGGTGCCGTGAAGATACATCAAAATGTTTACAATTTCCGAAAGAATCAAAATTCGGGAACATCACTTACGTGGAGAAACCTATGCTGAGGTCCTGAGGATGTTTGAAAGAAAGTACCGGAAGGATGCCCCTACAGGACTGGCCATTCCGGAGCTCGTCAACAAATTCCGACGTACAGGATCTGTAGCTGATGAGAGACGCGCTGGGCGACCACGTGTCAGCCCACAGTCTGTACAGCGTGTGAGGGAAGCTATCGAAAGTAGTCCAACAGCATCTATCCGCCGACAGAGTCGTGAACTATCCGAAATCAACAGTGTGAAATATGTTTCACTACAGCCTTATAAAGAAGGCCTATCATATCCAGGCGCTTCATCAGCTAGAGGAGGAAGGCCATGTGCACGAGCAGCCATGTGTCATGATCTGTTGGGGCTGTAGCCGAGCAGGTCCTGATGAATCAAGTTATGTTCAGCGACGAGGCGACATTTCATGTCTGCGGCGTCGTCAACAAACACAGCCGCCTGGTCTGGGCCGAGAAGCAGCCGTATGAATGCACTGAGTGGCAAAGGGATTCTCCCACAGTAAATGTGTGGCTTGGTCTCATGAAAGACAGGATCTATTGGCCTCTTATGTTTGCTAAAAAGACAATTACTGGAGCAACCTACCTTGTCATCCCGCTTGAGTTCTTGGAACCACAACTGCAACTGAATGGTATCCTTGACTTTGTCATGTATCAACAAGATGGGGCACCACCCCACTATGCAAACATGGTCCGGGACTACCTGAACGAGACCTTTCCTATCAGATGGATAGGAAGAACTGCAGGTCACCTGTGGGCTGCTCGCTCCCTCGACCTCAACCCCCTGGACTATTTGGCTTGGGGTTTCATCAAGACCCGAGTTTATGCTACGAGGGTGCCACGTTTGAATGAAGTGAAGCGGCAAATACGAGAGGTATGCTTGTTAATAACCCCTCAAATTTTACAGCACGTGTTCCACGCAACCACAAGGCTGTGGGAACAGGTTGTTGCTAATGAAGGTGGACATGTTGAACAGCATTAGCTACTCTCTCTAAAAATCTTATTTATTTTGTTGTAGCACATCTGGAAAATGAAAATGAATACTTACTGTTTGGGCACCTTGTATTTTGGGAGGTAGTTCTTTCCAAGTAGTATCACTCGTGCTCTCTGCCGCAGAGTGGCCGCATGCTAAAAGGCCTGAATCGGGAAATATCCAGAATGGAGTGTGCACATTGTCGTTTTTCTGAACGGTAGCAGCATGTTTTAATAGTAGAAGGCACTCTGTCGGATGCTTGGTTTTGGAAGTACGTATGCCACTGAAATCATGTTATGTGCTACATGGACCTCAGTCGGCGAGTGAAGGTCTTCTAGCATGTCAAGGGAGACCTTACAACATAAACAAGAGATGCTACCCGTCAACACATTGAATGTTTTCCCCTAAAAGAAAGTCATATTTAGATGCCAGACTAAAGAAGAAATGTCCCGATAAAAAGGTCGTCTTATGCAACATTTTTCAATAAGAATTTCAATTATTATTTTGGACGCCCTGAAAAAGAGGACTGCAGCGCCTGTGAAGTACTGAAGGTGAAAATGCGAAGGGCTCATCTCAACGATATTGCAAAAGCTGTGTGCTACTGGACAACTAATGGTTCACAAGAGAAGGGGAAGAAATTTATACTTTTCTTACCTCTGAATCTAGAGGGATTGCTTTCTAATAGTTTCGACGATACGCAAAATGTTCAGGGTACATTTCATCCGCGACAGTTCACAGCTGATATGTCATGTATTCACAGCATTAAGAAAATAAAGCTCATACGTAAATATATTATGAAGGCAACAGACGACAACGACCGTACAGCGTATGGATTTCCCTCTATAAGTTTCTGTACAGCACTCTCCCATCAGTCAATTTAGTTACACTCGAATTCCGAGATGTGTGAAGGGCAGAACAACAATCATGAAGTATCTGGAACCACCGGCCGCTGTGACCAAGCTGTTATAAGCACTTCGGTCCGGAACCGCACTGCTGCTACGGTCACAGGTTCGAATCCTACCTCGGGCATGGATGTGTGTGATGTCCTTCGGTTAGTTAGGTCTAAGTCTTCCTAAGTCTAGGGGACTGATGACCTCAGATGTTAAGTCTCATAGTGCTTAGAGCCATCTGAGCCATTTTGAAGCATCTCAAATGATTGTAACCGGTTTGAGAAAACTTAACCCTAGTTCCCTGCCATGTGACATTCCTTTCTCCCTTGCGACATTGATTTCAGAATAATCAAAAGAGAACATAGAAAGCATGACAGGTTCTATACGACAGATGAATTACCAAAGCTCGTAACAGATTCCACCAAAGGCCGAAAGGTTACTGTGTCAGGAATTTATAACTATTGGTTACTGTTAAAGCCAATGTTGAACGGATTTATTGAGAGAAAAAGCAGTATCTACAATAGGAAATCGAAATATAAACCTTTAATATGCACAATTTTAATTTTTTCACAAAGTTAAACGAACATTGAGGTTCACACGAATATTATCATTACTGATAGTTTCCTCAAATGAAAATAATGCGTGGTTTAAGTACGAGGGTGAGTCAAATGAAAAACTTAAATTTCTAATAACAAATCGAAATTTCGCGCCGTTATCCTGTCAACTGGTAAGTGTGCTACAAACAGCGTGCAGAATGGCCTATAGTTGGCAGCATAGTGCAGATGCACACATACGGTCGCAGTATCAGTATAAAGATGGCTGCCCCACTAGAAACTTTCACCAAGGCAGAACAGCGTCCTGTTATTTGGTTTTTGCGTAGTGAAGGTGTGAAACCTACTGAAATTCATCGACGCATGAAGGTTCAGTACGGTGACGCGTGTTTGTCACAGCAGCAAGTCTACGAATGCAGTTGGAAGTTTGCAAATGTTCTGAAATCAGTGGAAGGTGCTCCTCGTCCAGGTGAGGCACAACGAGTTGTGACTCCGCAGAACATTGCAGCAGTTGAAGCCATAGTGAAAGACAACCGCCGAGTGACAATGAATGACATTGCAGCATGTTTACAGATTAGTCATGGGTCAGCACACCACATTCTGCATGATGTGCTCCAGTTTCACAAAGTGTCTGCAAGATGGGCGCCACGGCAGCTAACTCCAGAAATGAGAGAACGACATGTTGATGCTTGTGAAGAACTTCTTCGGTGCTTTGAACGAGAAGGTGATGGCTTCCTTGCGAGAATCGTAGCTGGGGACTAAACCTGGGTTCACTTCCACCAACCGGAAATGAAGAGAGCGAGCAATGAATGGCGCCATTCCTCATCACCAGAATCAAAGGAATTTCGAACAGAACCATCAGCAGGGAAGGTTATGCTGACTCTCTCTTGGGACGAAAAAGGCGTCATTTGGAGCATTACATGCCTAGAGGGACCACTGTCACCAGAGCATCATACACATATCTCCTAAAAAATCATCTGCGGCCTGCAATCAATCAAAGCGACGTGGATTGCTGTCAGCAGATGTCCTTTTGCAACATGACAATGCAAGGCCCCATACTGCCCGTATAACAGTTGCAACAATCACAGACCTGCATTTTGAGTGTCTTCCTCATCCACCACATTCACCAGACCTTGCCCCAAGTGATTTCCATATGCTTGGACCACTCAAGGCGCAATGGGAGGAAAGAAGTTCCGTTCTGATGAAGACGTACGCCACACGGTGCATGAGTGGTTGCGCGGACCACCAAAAGAATTTTTTTCTAAAGGAATTTATGCACTTTTTAAGCGCTGGAGGACTTGCATTGAGCGTGGGGGAGATTACGTTGAAAAGTGATACAGCTTTATACCACTTCTGCACAACTAATATTATTTAAAAAATTATTTAAGGTTTTCATTTGACTCGCCCTCCTATAATTACGTTTTCTCGAAGACGGGCTGGAATGACTAATAAAGACCTTCCAGTATGTGGCGATTCAAAAATTTTCCAACGGTAATACGTTCCTCTGAAGAGGTTAGTGGAAAACGAAGCACTTACTGGAAACATAAATGGTATACCAGAAACGTAAGGTGACAGTAATACAAATGGAGCCGATCCTAAGCAGCAGATTTTGAGACAGAGGACTACCGAAGGTTTCTGGCCGATTAAAACTGGACCAGGATTAGAACCTGAGGCTTTAGGCAAGTGTTCTGTAGACTCATCTATCTGAGCATCCTGACTCGTCCAAGGCAAGTGCACCACGTTTTAGTATCAATACGACTTACGTTTTTAACCTGGTTGGGATATTAAAATCAGCGCACAATCCGCTGTAGAGTGAGAATTAATCCCGGGAACTAGTGGCTGGAAACGAATATCTCAGGTAGTAAGATGTCTTCAATCAACAGTGTATGTTTGGCTTGTGACAGTAAAATGATTATGTTTCATTATAAAAAATCACTTTTCTCATTGTGAAAAGCAATACACAGTTCGACATCGGGTGTAAGTTGTTCACAGTAAAATTTCCTCTGGTCACAATCAAATCTGGTGGTCGAGGATTATTTGCGACAAAGAACTGCTGACACGCAACTAATGTATAGTTCACCATGATGCAATGCCTGGATACCGAAATTAATGTACCTGGAAATATCTCGCAACAGCTGTCACCCTAACTGTAAGAAATTTCTGTCCCTTAGAAGAAACAACGAACTGGATAGTTCACTTCTAATACGGCTTGGCAATGATCTGTCAGTGCAACAGAATTTGATCTGGTTGATCTTGAAATGAGCGCTTCGACTAATACAGTTTCTATTGTACTGATGGAGCATCAATGACCACAACGTGTGCAACCGATTAGACGTAATGATTATTATTCCAGCATTCAGTTTGGTATGTGCAAGGCAATACTGTAAGGTTGGTTGGTTCACTTTGCCAAATAGAGAGGGCATCGTTCCCATCGAATTAGAGAAGGTTGGGGAAGGAGGTCGGCTGTGCCTTTTCAAAGGAACTATTTCGGAATTTGCATGATGCGATTTAGGGATATTACGGAAAACTTAATCAGAACGGCCGGACGCGGGCTTGAACCGTCATCCTTCTGAATGCGAGTCCAGTGTGCTAACCATTGCGCCATCTCGCTCCTTGGTACTCTAAGGACGTCAGTGCTGCGGTGTACGGAACTACTTACAGTTTGTACTACTCACTGTAGTCACCAGTTTCAGCTATGAAGAAGCTTTTAATGGAGGCAGTAAACATGTCTGGAATGATGAAAATCCTCGCGCCACGCGCATCTCAGATCACCAATAACCATTCTAACGGAGTAGCGATAAGTAACGCCTTATTAGCTGAACTCTTACATGGAACGTATTAAGCAGATAAGTTGTGTAACAGCCTTCACGATCTATGATAGAATCCCTGTCTAAACAGCTGATCAATGCAGTTAAGGTGACAATTCCTCTTGTATGTGTGCTTTAGTGTGCAATAATAATTGCGTCTGGCTATACCCGCGCTATTGTTGAAGGCATTTCGTGTAATATTTTTATAACTGAAGTTCTATAAAAGCTTTAATGACGTTAAATTAATATTTATGATATTGTTCTTTATACTATGTAGGATAGGTGCGACGACAAATATTGATTTGAAAAACGGTGTATAATTACTATTGCAGCTTCAGGCTGAAATATCTTCGTAACGCGTCCATTCAATGATCTTGACCTGATCTTTGCCAATTTATGTTCATTTTTTTGAAATTGTCATGATTATTTTTAACATTCGGTTAGGGAAGCATGAAACTGTCCTTCTGCTGGAAATTTAAGCATCCTTCACGAACCTTCTACTGGACTGTAATAAATCGTAACGTTAATCTCATTTCATAAAATCTAAAGAAACTATCGAAATTGCTCGACATTTGTGCCTAAGGAAACGAATGCAGCTGGGTTGATTTACTAGACAACTAGTGTAATTATTTGATAAGAGAAATTACAAAATGTGTAGCCTACCGCCAATAGAAAACTGACGTTAATTCGTTGTTTGGTTGATTAATAATGTAACTGTTACCTGTATCTTGATGAACAAACGAGTTATCAATAGTGTAATATGAAAAACCTTTGAGTAAGTAAGTATTTCTGCTCAGACAATTACTTAGCCAGATTCTTGACAATCGCGTCCACAGTTTCGGCAGTTACTCATCTTCTTACAATGTGCAGTGCTTCTTCGTTTCTTCAACAACGAAGTAGATCTATTCAGAAGAGAGGAAAACTAAGACTGTATCGTTTCTTGGCAGGAGATAGCGTTAATGCACAAAGTAGTAGTCACATTCATTCGCAGCTGCGAATATGGACTACCATCAACTGCATGAATAACAACAACGAATATTTGTGCAGAACCGGGATTTCTCGCTTATCACTTGGCATTGCCTTGCCGTCAGGCTATCCGAACACGCTCTACGGCCAGACCCAGACTTCTGTATGGCGCAAACCTGCACTCGTATATCCAGTATTTATAATCCTGTACAGGGGAGACATTTTAATTGAAAGTCGAAAAAAATAGCTCTGAGCACTATGGGACTTCACATCTGAGGTCATCAGTCCGCTAAAACTTAGAACTACTTAAACATAACTAACCTAAGGACACCACACACATTAATGCCCGAAGCAGGATTCGAACCTGCGACCGTAGCGGTCGCGCGGTTCCGGACTGAAGTGCCTAGAGCTGTTCGGCCACAGCGGCCGGCTAATTGAAAGTCGCTTGCCTGGTGTCGGGGGATAAATACGATACTGTAATGCCTGTGTTTTTCGTAAATACGATGCAACGTTCTTTCGGACACCAATGTTGTGTTTTGCTATGTTTGTGGAACGCTTTATACGGAAGTTTTATCTTTGCACTTAGCAGCGTAATTCCAGATGGGAAGAGACAGATGTGGTCCTCTGCTACGGTATTGTAAATGGAAGTAACCGAACAGCCTGTGTCGCGCATGCTGAAACATATTCATGGCTCATGGTACTATGTGCACTACAATTCAGCCATCTTTTCCAACGCCTGTATCTTCAACAATGGAGGAATGCAGTGTTCGTACCCCTGTTGTGGATTAGCAAGTACTGCAACGAGAGGAAGAAAATCCTGAAACAACGATGAGTAGAATTTCAACATCTATCGGGGTTAGTCGGCCTGGGCGATCCTGCATGAACGGTTGGAGTACCCTTATCATGTACAGCCTGTCCAAGCCTTTCGGCCACAGGATCAGCCTGCCAGAAGGTAGTCATGCCCATGGTTGTTGCATGCAATGGTGATGATACACTCTTCACAACGAAGATAGTGCTTACAGAAGAGGGTGGTTTCACGATCGTTGGAATTCTCGAGTTTCATAACGAACGTGTATGAGGTGGTCCACACGCGTCTGAAGAAGCAAGGCATCAGAGCCGATGTTCCGGAACTATGGGCTGGAACTACAAGCGTAGACTTACAGGACTACCTAAAAAGTTGACTGTGCACAGTGTCACTGGTTCCAATAAAAGGATTTGCATGTTGGGAAGATATACACTGTGTTCCAAAATTAAAGCAAGAAACGGAAATTCTGCGAGGTAGCTTTTACTTTACCACAGAAAAGTATAAACAGGTGATAGTAAAGTAGAAACAATGTAATGAACAAAGAAGATAATCAACTGCAACACGCATAAGAATGCTCTCCGTTTTCTTTTCAGCTTAACCGATTTGCATACACATTCCGACAACTGCTTAATGGGCTCAGTATTGGGTGTGACCACCTCTGGCAGCAATACAGACTTGACAACAGCGGGACATATTGTGAATGGTCTCACCAATCTCTTGTTGAGGCAATAACGCGCATTCTTCCTACAGAGCTGCTAACAACTCTTGGAGAGTGGTTGGTGAATGCTGACCTGATGTAAGCCGTATTCATCCCACACATGGTCCATGGGATTCAAGTCGGAAGTGCGAGCAGGCCACGCCATGTGTGCAATATCTTCCATTTCCAAAAGAAGAACATCAACCCCAGTGCTCTTTGTGGTTGAGCATTATCGTCCCTCAGTACGATTTCTGGGCCCACAGCACATCGCAACAAATGCACAAGAGTTCCCCAGATCTCCTGACGGTGATTTACCCATGAAATTTCATTCACCCGTACCATTCCTACACCAGTAGGGATTCTCCACAATATCGGTCTCTTTTCAGAACCTCTGTGTCCCGAAATTGTGTTCCACTTTTCCTACAGATGAAATTTCGTGGAGAATCACTCTCCAGACCAAAACTGGACACATCTGTGAAAAGGATGTTGGCCCACCGTTCGTCTGTCCAGGTGGCATGTTGACAGTTCCAATCTAGACGCTCCCTTCTGTGAAGACATGCCAGAGGTAAACAGACAGCAGGTCTCCTACAATAAAGGCCATTCTGCTGATGCCCTCTGTACACCTTTTGCCTCGACACAACACGTCCAGGTGATGCTGCGAGCCCAGAAGCTAGTTGCAGTGCAGTACTGGGGCGGTACCATCGTGCCGTTACAGCCAAATATCGGTCCATTCTCGCTGGTGTGACACGTGGTCGGCCCTGGCCTGGTCTCCGGGATACAGTTTCCGTCTCTACAAACTGTAGCCTCATCTGAGAAACAAGAGAACGAATCACATTAAGCCAACGGGCCACATCAGTTTGCGACTCTCCTGCTACAATTGTCGCTATGGCCCTCCACAGCAGAGAGTCTGTAGGCGTCTTTTCTGTGCTACACTGCACCATCTGTGGCTGTGAGACTACCCTCCAAACACTACCATGCTTGATAGGCGCCCTGACGACATTGCTGCCACGTTTATACGCTAATCGGAATGCCATCTACCGTACAGAATACGATCGAAACCACATCTGGTGACTTTTTTTATTATATATCTTGAATTAAGCACAGGACGGCGAAATAGCTGCTTGTTGCTTTATTTTGGACAACAGTGTGGTACCAGCATTTGTTGGCAAGGTGGTTCACGCGTGTGCAGCACCAGGTCTGTTTCTCCGAAATGTCCGAGATCAGCTCACACTGACGCTTAATGAACAATGCACTGATCAGGGAGGTCCAGTAGGTTGACCAGCTCGTTCCCTAAACCATAATTCCTTGGGTTCTTTGGTTGTGTGGACATTAGAAATCTTTGGTGCATGTTAGCCCCTTTAATGATGGACAAACACTACTGGAACGTGCGATTAATGCCTGCCAGAGTATCCGTGACCAACATAGATTTTTTAAAATAGTGCATAGTTCTCTAAGACTTAAATGGACACCATACTGAACACTTCGGAGGTGCAGGTCATATGTAATAAACATGTTGATTTCATTAACATCTCTGCTACTTCGCAAAAATAGAGCATTGTGTTCTCATTTGTTTACTGCGTTCTGTAGGTCGTTTGTAAGAGCAAAGTGCTTCCAGTAGAAGACGCGTGTATCACACTAGCGAAGATGAACAAGTGCTCGTAGCTCTTAGTGCAGGGATTTTAGATCCTATTTTTACTGGACATTTTTGGGTTATTTTGGTCCATACAGCCAAAATATGACATACGTTTTTAACGTCGTACGTATGAAACACATAGGCTAAACATGAAAAGTGAATTAAAAACGTTTCTCTTGTACGTGACAAGCGTTCTTCTGACGTGCACTGAGTTCATATAGTTTCTGACACAGAACGTGTGTACAAATGAGATTTTATAGTCTGTTTGTGTTCCGACGGTCAGTGAAATACATAATTTTAAATTTTTATGGCTGAAGGTAGGAGAAAAGCATTCTTGGAGCAAACATTCTCAAGATTTTGTGCAGAAACCAAATTCCGTTAACTTTACTTCAAGAATTATCTCCACTACCACTGTCTCAGACCCTGAAACGCAATACTGGTTCACGTCGCTTATTCTCACACTGTTACCTCCTATAGTGCTATCATTTCGTCCAACTCTTGACATTCATCTGTAAAATTCTTGGCCTAGAAATGGTCCGACACGAACAGGTGAGATGTCAGTTTGGGAACTTGATGTGAGCCGTTGTTAACGTGTCTTGGAACTCTACCTCTGCCATCGCTTTACTCACGCTCCATAGTGGTCGAGCGGCTGCTCACAAGCCACACATCACGTCGGTAAATGCTAAGCGACGACTCAACTGGTGTAAGGAGCGTAAACATTAGACGATTGAACAATGGTAAATCCTTGCCAGTCCCCCGCATCTCGTGGTCGTGCGGTAGCGTTCTCGATTCCCACGCCCGGGTTCCCGGGTTCGATTCCCGGCGGGGTCAGGGATTTTCTCTGCCTCGTGATGGCTGGGTGTTGTGTGCTGTCCTTAGGTTAGTTAGGTTTAAGTAGTTCTAAGTTCTAGGGGACTTATGACCACAGCAGTTGAGTCCCATAGTGCTCAGAGCCATTTGAACCATTTTTGAACCTTGCCAGTCAACAACTGATCCCACGATGGAGTGACGAATCCCGGTACACTATGAGGTAATCCGATGGCAGCTTGTTTAGTGCCAAAAGTTAAATTCGGGCGCTGTGGTGTTATGGTGAGTTCGTGTTTTTCATAGACAGGGCTTGCACCCCTTGTTGTCTTGGGCGGCACTATCACAACACAGGCCTACATTGATGTTTTAAGAATCTCCTTGCTTCCCACTGTTGAAGATCAGTTCCGAGATGGCGACTGCATCTTTCAACACGATTGAGCACCTGTTCATAATGCACGGCCTGTGGTGGAGTGGTTACATGACAATAACGTCCCAGTAATGGACTGGCCTGCACAGAGTCCTCATCTGAATCCTATAGAACACCTTTGGGATGTTTTGGAACACCGACTTCTTGCAGGCCTCACCGACCGGCATCGATACCTCTCCTCAGTGCAGCACTCCGTGAATAATGAGCTGCTATTCCCCAAGAAACTTTCCAGCACCTCAACGAACGTATGCCTGCGAGAGTGGAAGCTGTCATCAAGGGTAACGGTGGGCAAATACCATACTGAATTCCAGAATTACCTATGGAGGGCGCCACGATCTTGTAAGTCATTGTAGCCAGGCGTCCGGATACTTTTGATCGCATAGTGTATAGTAAGGTTCAGTGAAGTACAATAGAAAGAAGACAAGGATTTCTGGTCAGAGTATAGGGTAATATCAACAGCAGCAGAAAATGGTATAACTGGAGTGGGATTCGTAATGAATAGAAAGGTCATGCAGTTCAGTGATAGAGTTGATCTTATCAAAGCCGACAGCAAACCAACACCGACAACGAGAGACAGAGAAAGCATATGAGGATACTGAACACAATACGTGAAGAGAGATGAAAATCTAATAGTCACGGCGGACTTGATGCAGTTGTAGGGGAATAAGTAGAAGAATATGTTACATGAGAATAAGGGGTTGGGGGAAGGAATGAGGGAGTTGAAAGACAAATTGAGTTCTGTAATAAATTTCAGCTAGTAATAGCTAATGCAATGTTCAAGAATCACAAGAGGAATAGATACACCTGGAAAAGCCAGGGTGATACAGAGAGATTTCAGTTAGATTACAGGCAGAGATTTCGAAATCAGACACTGGATTGTAAGGCGTACCCAGGAGCAGATATAGACACAGATCATAATGAAGTGGTGATAAAGTGTAGGCTGACATATAAGAGATTAGTTAGGAAGAATCAGTACGCAAAGAAGTGGGATACGGAAGTACTATGGAATGATGAGATCCTCTTGATATTCTCTGAGGCTATAGATACTGCAATAAGCAGTAGCTCAGTAGGCAGTACAGTTGACGAGGAAAGGACCTCCGAAAAGGGCAGTCACTGAAGTTGGAAAGAAACCCGTCGGTGCAAAGAAGGTCAAAGATGGTAACTGCGAAGAAATCATAGGTAACAGAAGAAGTACTTCTATTGAGCGATGAAAGGAGGATGTACAAAAATGTTTAGGGAAATTGTGGTATACAGAAATACAAGTCACAGAGGAATGGAATAAAGAGCAAGTGCCGGGATGCTAAGATGAAATGGCTGCATGAAAAAGTGAAGAAATCGAAAAAGAAAAAATTACCGGAAGAACTGACTCAGCATATAGACATAGCTGCACGAAGAAGTGAAGAAATCGAAAAAGAAATTATTACCCGAAGAATTGACTCAGCGTATAGGAAAGTCAAAACAAACTTCGGTGACATTAAAGGCAAGGGTGGAAACATTAGCACTGCAACGGGAACTTGAATGCTAAATGCAAAGGAGAGAGTGGACAAGTGGAAAGATTACATTGAATGCCTCTATGACGAGGAAGATTTGTCTGATGTGACAGAAGAAGAAAGAGGAGTCGATTTAGAAGAGACAGGAGATCCAGTATTAGATTTTAAAAGAGCTTTAGAAGACTAAAAAGCAAATAAGGCAGAAGGGATAGATAACATTCCATCAAAATTTCTAAAATCATTGGGGGAAGGCGGAACAAAACCACTATTCACGTTGGTGTGTAGATTGTGCGATTCTGGCGAAATACCATCTGACTCGGAAAAATATCATCCACGGAATTCCGAAGACTGCAAGAGGTGACAAGTGCGAGAATATCTCAGACGACTATCGGTTTGGCTTAAAGAAAGGTAAAGGCACCAGGAGGCAAAACTTACATTACGGTTGATAGTGGTAGCAAGACTAGAAGAGAGATCAAGGCACCTTCATAGGAATTGTCGACCTGGAAAAAGCGCTCTACAATGTAAAATGGTACATGTTGTTCGAAATTCTGAGGAAAATAGGCGTAAGTTGTAGTTAGAGAAGGCTAATACTCATGTACAAGAGCCAAAAGGAGATACCAAAAGTGGACCACCAAGAAAGAAGTGATGAGATTAAAAAGAATGTAAGACAGGGATGTAATCTTTCGCCCTTACTGTTCAATCTGTACTTCGGAAACGTAATGATGGAGACGAACGAAAGGTACAGGAGTGGGATTAAAATGCAAGGTGACAGGATATCAATGATACGATTCGCTGATGACATTGCTATCCTAAGTGAAAGTAAGAAAAATTACACGATCTTCTGAATGGAATGAACATCTAACGAGTACAGAATATTGATTGAGAGTAAACCGAAGAAAGATGAAAGTAAAATAAACTTAACTTCAGGATTGATGGTCATGAAGTAGATGAGGTTAAGGAATTCTACCTAGGCAGCAAAATAACCAATGACGGACGGAGCGAGGAGGACATCAAAAGCAGATTAGCACTGGCATAACGGGAATTCCTGGTCAAGAGAAGACTACTAGACTCAAACATACGCCCTAATTTGAGGAAGAAATTTCTGAGAATGTACGTTCAGAGCACAGCATTGTGTGGTAGTGAAACATGGACTGTGGGAAAACCGGAACAGAATAGAATCGAAGCATTTGAGATATGGTGGTACAGACGAATGTTGAAAACAAGGTGGGCTGATAAGTTTAGGAATGAGGAGGTTCTGCGCATAATTGGAGAGTGATAGGACATGTGTTAAGACTTCAGGGAATGAGTTCCATTGTACTAGAGGGAGCTGTAGAGGGCAAAAAATGTAAAGGAAGATAGAGATTGGAATACATCCAGTAAATAACTGAGGATGTAGGCGGCAAGTGATACTCTGAGATGAAGTGGTTGTCATAGGAGAGAAATTAGTGACGGGCAACATCAAACCAGCCAGAAGACTAATGCCTCCCCCCCCCCCCCCAAAAAAATGCAGGATGGAACAAACAATAGAGATTTTGGTATATTATATTACGGATTAAAGAAAAATATATCGTGAAGAGAAAAGAAGTAATTTTTACATTGGTGTTATTATTATCTTCGTGAAGACTGGATTACAAATAATTATTAAATTTGTTTTATTTGCAGCATTGGTTTATAATATAGCATTCTTGTACGCCACACATCATGATCAGGAATCTTTTTGCTTTACGTTTTTCTCTTAGGATTTATGGTACACACTGTGAGTAACAGATGTAAGAATCATATTTTGGAATTTTGTTTAAGGAATGATTATACATACGAAGTTTAACTTTTTTAATTCTTGGATGTCAAGAAAACTTAACTATAAATGAAGTTTAATTATAAGTTATTAAGTCAAATGATATGAGATTGATATTGAGTTCATTTAACCAAGAGTCATTGTCCACATACCAAGAGACTATTAATTTTTAATTTGTTTCATATCACTATCAAAAATTATAAACCAAAAAATAGTAGTAATGTTTTTAGAGAACGCATTCCATTTTTGCGTGTCTCAGTACTTGGATTTTGCAGCTCTGGTATCGAGACGCGCTGCAGCTACGAGAGCAGTTTGCACGGTGTTGTGCAGCGCGACTCAGGTAAGCAAAATAGTGTAGAAAACAGGTTATGTCTTTAATTAAATTTCACAGGGACCAAATTTAGTTTTGAAGCAATCAATTTCTCATCCGAGTTCATTGTCATATTCTGTGAGAACAAGAAGTTAGATTTTTCTTTACATTTCCGCAGTTGAATCACGTCACGTTTTGCGTTACGCAAGCAGTTAGCTTTAAGGTCTGGTATGGTACGTCATTCAAAAGAGGATGCCCAAAGTTATGCATGTAGCAGACAATTTAACATTAAAAAGAAATAAATGCTCTTATTCCACTAGTCAGTGACCCAGGGTGCCTGTTAGTGGTAGTACCCTGTTCTGGAAGTTTTAATGGAAATCAACTTTCAAAGACGACGATATATATGCTGAGGAAGCCAATAAACTTATCGTATCAGCAGTATAGTCGTCCTGCCACACTTTTTCCTTAATGTGGTTTAAAAAAGTCTCTGTTGCAACTGCATTAACTTTTGTCAATTGTTTGTAACTACATTAACATGTAAATGAGCCTAAAAATCTTTTAACCTTAAAATTTACGCATCATCGTCAGCAAACCCTTCACCTTTCTGCTAACTGAATCCCCCTCGACGAAAGAAGAATGAACAAAAATGTGGTCTATGGCTGAGCTACTATTCCCCTTCACCTCTGACGGAAAGAATATAGTTTGCATCAGATGATATACATTAAGGAGACCTACGAGCATCCTCTTTCTTGCACACTCACACAATTAATATTGAAGTTTTTTTTAGTTTCTATAAAGTCAACCAAAAACCCTCTCTAGCTCGGGCACAAATGTACTTAAATTAGAGGCAAGATACCTATAAATACGAAAAGTTAGAAGTTCAGTTCAACTAAATTCAACCACACCTGCACAACATTCAATATAAGTCGTATGTAGTGCTTTAAAACGACAGCGTACTTCATGAAAACAGACCAAGTAGACAATGAAAATTGCTTCAGTCTGCCGTCAGGTGAAAGGATATCACATGCAACACCACAGAGTGCTTCACTAGTGAACCATTGAACACTTGATTGTAACGCTGAAATGAAATCCCACTGACTTAGGGAAGGGTGCCTGTATATTCATGACTGCCATCGTCCCCCCTTCGCCATTGTTACAAGTGCTTGGAATGTTTCTTCTCCGCTGCAACGTGGACTGCATTCGCTACCCGGTCATTCAAAAGTGCACATCAGCTGATGGACGCGAACTCTATCTGAAGACAGCAGCCTCCAAATGTACGTCTCTGAATCGTCTCGATGTTTCAATGTCTAGCGCCCACATATAAGTCTACCGCGAAAGTGAATGTGTCTGTGTGAATAGATCGACTGCTAGTCTAAAAACCAAGTGTCCGAAAAATTGTCCTTGCTTAGAGTTATGCAAGGAAAACAAACCAGAACATACTCGTCTTCAAAAATGAAAAAGAAAAATGGTTCAAATGACTCTAAGCACTATGGGACTTAACATCTGAGGTCATCAGTCACCTAGAATTATAACTACATAAACCTAACTAACCTAAGGACATCACACACATCCATGCCCGAGGCAGGATTCGAACCTGCGACCGTAGCAGCCGCGTGGTTCCGGACTGAAGCGCCTAGAACCGCTCGGATACAGCGGCCGGCAACTCGTCTTCAAATCAAAAAGTTTGTTAGTCTTTCTCTCAATGGGAAACCTCGTCACGAATCTTGCCTTCTCTCCACCAGCTCCTTATTTGCCAAGTTGGCTCAGCCCTAAATCCTACTCTCGACAAACGCTTCTGCACCAGCCAACGCGAATAGCTGCTGCTCTTTCTTTCCTCTGAAAACGGCAATTATTGTTGCACACCAGCTTTTTACAAAGTGCAGCCGACATACCTGCTCTCACGAGCCAAACATATCTTTCTCTAACTACCCTCACACCACTCTTTGACAACCAACGTCCGTCCTGCAGCAGGCAAGCACCGAGTGATGCAGTTTTACCTGGATAGAGCACGAAACGCAGACCCAAATTTATCATTAGTGCGCATTGCTAAGGACTGCTGGGCGATTCGTCAGCTGCCTCTGCAATTTCCCAGAAAGGCCAATGCGTAGCTCCACGACAGTGCCGACACACAACAGCAGCGGACTGGCCATCTGCGTCGTGACTGGCCACTTCCGGGGGTTGCTCTGCACCGCAGCGAGGGTCTTTAAATGCCAGGTTAAGCTGCCCCTGAAAGCGTCTCAACGGTGCCTGGCTAGCAAGTGGTCCATAGCCGGATGATTCGCCAACGCTCGACCAAACCCTCCTGGCGAGTACTGCATGCAAACTAAATACTCAGAGGTAATAAAATTTTCTTCAGCGGTTCACAAGCATTGCGCCATATAATGTTGTTAAAACTGCACAATATGTCAACGTAACAGCTGCTCACCATCTTCAGGTTATTATTGACGCATTGCTGAAGAGGTTCACCAATATACGTGGGTTGGAACTTAAATAGTGGCAACTATGTATTTACACTCGATACAAAAGCATTACATGTTTGCATCTGTTACTGTCCTTCAAAGCAGTCACCAGCGTTGTGTAGAACCTGTTGCCAGCGATGTGGAAGGGGCAGTATACCGTTAGCAAAGCCTGTTCTGTTGATGGTACGAATGGAGCTGTCTAAATTTATGGTGATTTTCGTGTACGACTGTAGTGGTGTTATCCTAAGGCATTACGTTCCTCCACGGCAGATCGTCAATGCACGGTATTACTGTTCGTTTTTGGAGCATCACCTGCGACCAGCTTTGCGAAAGAAACGGCGACACCTTATGCGTAACCCACCCATCATTTTGCACGACTATGTGCGGGTGCGCCGGCCGGTCTGGCCGAGCGGTTCTAGGCGCTGCAGTCTGGAACCGAGCGACCGCTACGGTTACAGGTTCGAATCTTGTCTCGGGCATGGATGTGTGCGATGTCCTTAGGTTAGCTAGGTTTAAGTAGTTCTAAGTTCTAGGGGACTGATGACCTCAGATGTGAAGTCCCATTATGCTCAGAGCCACATGTGCGGGCGCACACAGCGCAAGCTGTGGCTGCTGTGTTGCGTCGATAGCACTGGGAAGCCAGGCACCATACTGCCCGAACGTAAATCCTTGTAACTTTGATTTGATTCCGAAGATAAAGGAACCACTTCGTGGCATTCGCTTCAGAACTGTTCCAGAGATTCGACAGGCGGTAGACCTCTCCATTCGCACCATCAACAGAACGAAGTTAGAATTATATTAATACCTTCTGCTTCTGACGGACGTTGATATATATCAACAGGGACAGGTGAAAATGTGTCCCCGACCGGGACTCGAGCCCGGGATCTCGTGCTTACATGGCAGGTGCTCTGTCCATCTGAGCCACCAAGGGCATAGAGGATAGTGCGTCTGCAGGGACTATCTCGCGCACGCCTCACGCGAGACCCACATTCTCACCTTGTATGTCCACACACTAGATTCGTAGTGTCCCACCCCAACACACTCATTACTCGTGGAAGACATTCTTACTAAGTCCTGTAAGAGTTAGGGGAATATGTGAGCATCCGCACAGAAGAAGAAGGTCGTAGCCGGTATTGCCAGAACTATATACTTATATAGATATAGTGCCTGTTCTTTCGGACACGTCCGAAAGAACAGACACCATATCCATATTGGTATACAGAACAGTCTCTGTTAACGGTGTACTATGCCTTCCACATCGCTGACAACGGGTTCAACACATCGCTGGTGACTACTTTGAAGGACAGTAACAGGTGCAAACGTGTCACTCTTTTGTATGGGTTGTGAATATATAGTTTCCACTATTTAAGTTGGTACCCTCGTATTCGCTGGCTCGCTAGAAAAAAGCAGGCGATACGCCATGGGGCTATAGCTGTATAGGGGCTATAGGTATCATAGAGAACCTCGGAGCTCAGAGCTTGACGCAGAAAAAATCCATGGGCTTCGCTTGCGTGAAGCGGGGAGAGCACAGCCAAACCTATCTTAGACAGTGGCCAACGTATGATATCCCACAGTGGTATGGGAATTCACACATTCCTGGTGCTCTAGACTACGCTCCTCTCTATTAGAACCCACAATCGTATGCACTCGCTGTGGAGGATGGAAGACGCACTTTATTTGAAGTTTCCTGAATAGCTCCCAATTCTTAATGTATCAGTGCACCCTTTCAGGACAAACACAGAGCGAAGATGACTAAGCTCTACTCATAAGACTTCTGTACCTGACATTTCTCTAGCCCCACGGACGATATTCTGTAATACACCATTACATGGGGACGAGTGACGACAGTCGTAGCTCTTACATATAGTTCAATGTGATTTGGTTTACAGTACATACTGTGACCCAGGGAAACGTCTTATTTTCTACGGACCACGACATCCAAAAATGGAAAGTCTCAATTTTTCCCCACCTCAAAGGTGAAACACATACACTAGGCGCTTGCGGCCGCGCTTCGCCCGCGAATACCGTTGCTCGTTTCTCCGGATGTCGATGTCCTCTACGATTCGTCTACGATGATGATATGGCGCCACCCCTCGGCGTTTGCACTTTTCTAGAGAGCCAGCGCATAAATTGGCGAGTCAAAAAATGGCTCTGAGGACTATGGGACTCAACATCTGAGGTCATCAGTCACCTACAACTTAGAACTACATAAACCTAACTAACCTAAGGACTGTAGCGCCTAGAACCGCACGGCCACCCCGGCCGGCAAGTGGCGAGTCACTGCAGCAACACGTCAGTAAGCATCTGAAGGCGACGAGCAGCTTTCACAACATTATCCGACGCAACGCTGGTCAACAACTGAAGCAGTTTTTACATCGGGATATCGGGAAAGGGTCAATCAGCGTAATCAGATTAATTTAATAGAGTGGTCTCTGCAGTCATAGGTTTCACTCATTTTAACATTCAGATTTGAATTAATTGAGCAAAAGAGGGGAAAAGACTATCTGTCACGTTGACTGATGAATGAATAGTGATAATTAGACGGAAAAGACAGTCTGGCGAGAGCCTGACGTGTTTCAACATAAGAAGTTTTGTTGTTGTTTGTAGCAGAGCCGTCTGCGTTCCCTATGGTGGACAGTATCAAGTGCCACTCACTGGCAGGTGCAGTGCGCCTCTGGGAAGTTGACAGTTCTCGCAATATTCGCTCTGACGGCTCCCAAAGAGATGAGTGGCAAGTCCAGGCCGGGCGGGACTAGCTTCGCCAGCCATCCAGCCAGGCCTGCGGCGATCCATCATCATGACAGCGGCACGCGCGCCGCTGCGCTGTCCCACCGCGCTCCAGACAACGGGAAGGCTGCTGGAATTGCGCCCGCCTGCGCCTACCAGCGCCGCTGCATAATGGACCGGGCCCGAAGCTAGTGCTTACCGAACCCCGCTCCGCTAAAACCAAAGCAAGTTTGTTGTCAGGTGCGCCAGAACGAATAATTAAGATGTATTTCAAATAGCGTTGGTTTAACTAATAAACTATCCGATGAAAACTAATGCTGAATTCGCTAGAGTGGCCGTCATGAAAGTGTACACCAGAAGATCACATCCGCCGCCTGCTGCCGCAGGTGCTCACGCCGGTATTAAACTATCATATCTCTTTGCCAAAGAAGATACGTCAAGTAATTACGTCAAAGAAATTTGTTCGTGTAATACAAACTTTGTCAAATCCTGCCTGTCGTCAAGTAAATACACTACTGGCCATTAAAATTGCTACACCACGAAGATGACGTGCTACAGACGCGAAATTTAACCGACAGGAGGAAGATCCTGTGATATGCAAATGATTAGCTTTTCAGAGCATTCACACAAGGTTGGCACCGCTGGCGACACCTTCAACGTGCTGACATGAGAAAAGTTTCCAACTGATTTCTCATACACAAACAGCAGTTGACCGGCGTTGCCTGGTGAAACGTTGTTGTGATGCCTCGTGTAAGGAGCAGAAATGCGTACCATCACGTTTCCGACTTTGATGAAGGTCGGATTGTAGCCTATCGCGATTGCGGTTTATCGTATCGCGACGTTCCTGCTCGTGTTGGTCGAGATCCAATGACTGTTGCTAGAATGTGAAATCTGTGGGTTCAGGAGGGTAATGCGGAACGCCGTGCTGCATCCCAACGGCCTCGTATTAGTAGCAGTTGAGAAGACAGGCATCTTATCCGCATGGCTGTAACGGATCAAGCAGCCACGTCTCGATCTCTGAGTCAGCAGATGGGGACGTTTGCAAGACCTCAACCATCTGCACGAACAGTTCGACGACGTTTGCAGCAGCATCGACTATCGGCTCCGAGACCATAGATGTGGTTACTCTTGACGCTGCATCACAGAGAGGAGCGCCTGCGATGGTGTACTCAACGACAAACCTGGGTGCATGAATGGCAAAACGTCATTTTTTCGGATGAATCCAGGTTCTGTTTACAGCATCATGATGGTCGCATCCGTGTTCGGCGACATTGCGCTGAACGCATATTGGAAGCGTGTATTCGTCATCGCCATACTGGCGTATCACCTGGCGTGATGATATGGGGTGCCATTGGTTGCACGTCTCGGTCAACTCTTGTTCGCATTGATGGCACTGTGAACAATGGACGTTACATTTGAGATGTGTTACGACCCGTGGCTCTACCCTTCATTCGATCCCTGCGAAACCCTACATTTCAGCAGGATAATGCACGGCCGCTTGTTGCAGGTCCTGCACGGGCCTTTGTGGCTACAGAAAATGTTCGACTGCTGCCCTAGGCAGCACATTCTACAGATTTCTCACCAACTGAAAGCGTCTGGTCAGTGGTGGCCGAGCAACTGACTCGTCACAATACGCCAGTCACTACTCTTGATGAACTGTGATATCGTGTTGAAGCTGCATGGGCAGCTGTACCTGTACGCGCCATCCAAGCTCTGTTTCATTCAATGCCCAGGCGTATGAAGACCGTTATTACGGTAAGAGGTGGTTGTTCTGGGTACTGTTTTCTCAGGATCTATGCACCCAAACTGCGTGAAAATGTCACCACATGTCAGTTCTAGTATAATATATTTGTCCAATGAATACCCGTTTATCATCTGCGTATCTTATTGGTGTAGTAACTTTAAGGGCCAGTTGTGTATGATCAAATCTAGGACCTCGCCGTAGATTTGATCATGAAAGTCATTCATCTTCTGTTCACTGGAATGTGAAATGTAATCGCTTGGATCGTTGGCGTCGATACAGCTATTTGACGACTCTGTACTGTATTTGTAAACATGGCTTCAAAGTTAGTGTGTTTCTTCTACTACTTTTGATAAACTTGCTTCGACTAGGGTTGGGTAAGGGGGTGAGGAAGGAGCATACTGCATGCTATTAATATGCTATTAATTGCATGTTGATTGGGCAGGTGGAATATACTGCAGGTGACTTCATGTCCACAATCACGTTGCAACCATCCACCTCTACTTCTGGAAACATCCAGCCAGCTTTCCAGCAAGCTGGAACAGAGGATGTGGTCACCACAAAATAAAAAATTATTTCTTGGCTTTGCATTCTACTTTGTTTATTTTTGAACTCTGGTTGTGTTGGACCTAAGCGCTGTGACTCGCCAGCCTCATAGCTTTGTTGCCATCTATACACCGGTAACAGAGCGGTAGCTCAGCTCCAGCAGAATATTCCGTTTTCTTGCGATATCATGTGCTCACGCGTTGTTCCGGTCTTCCACGGAATGTTGGACTGACATGTGTCTGGTATTGAGCGAAATGCGTGTAGTACTACTCTGGTTGGTGTGCATGAGAGGTGAGCGGATATTCGAAAATCATCTAAATTGTCGTATCGAATATATTGAGGTATTTTACTGATCTCGCCAACTGTGAAGAGACCAGGAGTAGTATGGACTTTGCACAAGTTCGTAAAAAGGCTACAAAACTTTGTGGTATTCACATTATCGAATGTATTCCTTTTTAAAAGTGTAGTTACGTTGGCAGAATCTTTAGAGAGAAAGATTTTTGATTCTACGAGGATGGGCTGTAAATGGCTTAGACGATTTTGACAGAACTTGGTACGTAAAACTAACTGTACTTCGATACTGTGACAGAGGAGAGAATCCGACGGCTACAAACATACAGCGTGAATTCCTTGAACAAAATAATTATTCTGGCTCAAAGAGCTCAATTCATTGTCTTCTCTGTCACACTTGATGTCTCTTCCTTGTTTTTTGATTAAGAAAGTATAATGATGGACGAAAATGTTTATAGAATGCAGAGACATTGCAGCAAGAAGAGCGAAGCATTGTGTAAAATGCACTTATGGTCTCCCGAGTATACTTCGATAAAACTTGGCGTTCAGGAAACCATACTCACAACGTTACATTTCAACGGAAATATTGGCCTGAAAGTACGTACAATTCCTTCAGTATAGCGTTTAACGTCGATTTTGGTGATGGTTCCGTAACACATGGCCGGTAAGAGCTGCAAATAAAGTTTTCAAGCGAGCCGTCGAACCAAAATCCTGGAGGCGGCGTACGGGCACTCGCGACATACCGCGCAGGGGATCTCTCGTAAATAAAATGTGTTCATACATGACGCGATACAGAAATGATCTCAAATACTACCAAAATTAATTATACAGTTTTCTTAACCATCTTCTCGCAGGAAGTCTCTGCGAGAATCAACAGAACGCAAAATCATCATAGACGATATTTTTCGTCACAAGGACAGAATAATTTCACACCTCCTGTGGTATTTCATTTCTTTTATATCAGAATACTTTGACGTTTTCATGATTAGTTATATATCATAAGCCTCCGTTGACTTAGAGAACCTTCATTTTTTTTAATCCAAATATGTCTGTACTACTGTTTTTTCCGCAGAATGACACAAAAGCTAAATTTTCTTCAAAATCTCTTATAAGGTTAGTTTTTATTTTTTCGCGGCAGATGGCAAGAATTTTCTTTAGGAATGCGAGCCATCTTATTCTACACTGAAAATAGACGTGTCCAAATATTTTTCGGAATTTTTACTAACCATTGAAATTATCACTGACTAGCGGTGGTGGAAGACAGTGAGATGCCTTGAGGTGCCTGTTTTCGTGATGGTGCCAACAGTAGGTATAGCCAGAGCCGGACCAGCCTATATACAAGGAGGCGTGGAGTACTGTTATGTCAGAAGAGTAGCGGTAACAACAGACTGGGTCAGTCGGTAGAGCTCCGTGACTTCGAACGTGTAGTAGTCACTGGTTGTCACCTGAGTAGCAGATCAAGTAGGGGTATTTCAACGGTTCTCCATATGCCAAAATTGACCGTTGGTGATGTGAGTGTGAAGTGGATATGTGAAGGACCAGTCACAGTTAAACTAAGACAAGGAAGACTGAAATGGTAGGGAGCTAGGAAGTGGAGTGTTAAGGTTCTGGGCTCTTATAAATAAAATCGTAATACTGTGAACAAATTTATTTAAACGTTAAGAAAACAGCGTCTGGAAACATCTTTAACCTTTTGTTTTACAACAAAACATTTCCGCAAGGGACGCTAGGAAATAATATTTTTTTTACCAGATGAAGTTAATTAAAAACACCTCCATCATGAAGCAGTTATTAAACTCACAGTTAAATTCTTTAAGGTATTTAAATAAATTCTTCAGGCAGCTAAATTACAGTAGCTTAATGATGATGCATAAACTTTAAAGCTATAAACCTTCAGTGTTTTAATGACCTATTTTTTAAGAAGCAAAATACAAGGTTTACTGCTCTAATTTCCAGAACACCAATCCATTCAAACTCTGCTGCACAAAATAAAGACCCCCAGTTGCACTCAACCACCTCTGTTTACTCGAAGTTACGCCAAGATCTCCACATAAACGATTATATCAGGGCTTTAGCAGTACACTAAATAAGCTACCTGCAACACATCAAATATACATAAGCACAAGCACAGTCAACACAAACATTTAACGAAATAACCCATCCTAACTTCAACAGCTGAAAGTACTTAAAACTTATGGAGAATCTCTAATTTATTACACAACGGTGACAGCTGAATGAGCCACCGAACTTTAAAGTATTTGACTTGAAATAGTTTTCTAAAGGCTCGAGAACTTTAAAGGCGAAAACCAATGAAGTACTTATTAACCGTACCATAACTTAATCGCAACAGTGCTCGAGTCAAAAGCACAAAGCAACTTTTAGTAAATGGCAACTCTGTCTTACGTTCGAGGAGTTGGAACACATATTACACCCCATTCTAAACACAACTTAGATAGCAGTGCACTCTCAGTGACCTCTTAATAAACCACAATACGACAGAGTAGAAACCAGGTTGATATAGACTGGTCGGCTCCCTAGAACGAAGCGAATACGCACTTGAAAGAACTTCGTAAAGGCAGCCGGACACGTTTCTAACACAGCCGCAGTCGGCTGGAAGTAAACTGGTCTAATGCCACGGAAGGAACGATAGTGCGATGGAGTGCAAGTCTGAATATATGGCTCAACTGCAATGCCCTGCCGGCCGGGTTGGCCGAGCGGTTCTAGGCGCTTCAGTCCGGAACCGCGCGACCGCTCTAAGTTCTAGGGGACTGATGACCTCAGATGATGTCCCATACTGCTCAGAGCCATCTGAACTATTTTTGCACTGCCCTTCTCGCAACTGCTCCTCTCAAGGCGCATCACTATAGAGGTAAATCTATCCGCTATGTCCCTGGCTTGCAAACCCTCTCGCAGGATTCACGCTTCCTGACGGGAGTCTGAACCCTGTTGCTTAATGCAGACTTTCAACAGCACAGTCGGCCGCGGTGGTCTCGCGGTTCTAGGCGCTCAGTCCGAAACCGCGCGACTGCTACGGTCGCAGTTCGAATCCTGCCTCGGGCATGGATGTGTGATGTCCTTAGGTTAGTTAGGTTTAAGTAGTTCTAAGTTCTAGGGGACTGATGACCATAGATGTTAAGTCCCATAGTGCTCAGAGCCATTTGAACCATTTTTTCAACAGCACTCCATGCTGCGCTGGGCTCTTCTGCAGTAGGCCAAAGCCGGAAAGGGAGAAAGCCGGAAGGGAAAAATGATCATCATAATAAAATAAGAAAATCAGAGCTTGAACGGAAAGATTTAGGTGTAGTAGTGGAGAAGTAGTATGACAATGGTTCAATGAACCCTCTGTCAGACACTCAAGTGTGAATTGCATAGTAACCATGTAGATGTAGATGTAGATGTGGAAACAAAACTGAGCGTTTTTGCCAAGAAGGCGGCCAGACAGCTTGCAGACCAAAACAGTACTGCTTAATACCACTGTAAGAGCTCTGTCGCCAGAGAGCGCGTGGACACATCCACGTGCGCTTCTGTAACCACGCTTCTTCCATCTGCCCTCTGATGATTACCACGTGACAGCCACCGAAGACAAAACCTTTCGACTGAGACCAAAGGTCATTTACTCGCCACATTATGATCGATAACTCGCGCGCCCCGACGCAGAGACGTAATTTACGGACGGGCAGGCACCAACAAGCACTGATAAGGGTGGTTGTAAAAAAAGATATGAAATGAGTGGAAGTAACCACTCGTGAGTATTCAAGGGCTACCAACAGCTAGCTAGTCAAAGGCTGTCTATAGAGAGTTAAAAATAGCGGGATACAACGGTCGAAAGTTTCCTAATAAGCAACAAATTTCTGTGATAATGCCAAGAGATGCTTGAGATGGTGCACAGAGCAATAACGTCACTGGACAGTGATCTTCGAAACGAGTGGTTTGGAGTGGTAAATGACGGTATATCCTATGGTAATATGAGGGAAGGATATGGGTCTGGCCAGTATTACAACATTATGTACTGCGGACAGTAGACTAACAGTTCGGCGACAATGATTGTGTCAACACACAGTAATAAACCAGTAACTGTGAGGCAATGGTATTATGGACAACAACATTCTTGAAATGCGCTGGCCGGCACAGAGGGCCCGACCTGAACCCAATGGGGTGAGTCAGAGCGTCGAATTAGCTCCAGGAGCCGGCGTCCATTACCAACCTTCCCTGGTCTCGGCTATTGAGGAAGAGGGGGCTGCCCGTTCCTCCACAGACATTCAGAGACTTCGTTGAATGTGTCCCCAGCAGAATTCAAGCCCCCATAATAGCGCAATAATCTCCGCTAACAGGTGTCCGCATACTTTTGATTAGGTAGTGTACACGAGTAAGTATTTGAACGATTTACTGAAGAGGAAATACTTCTGTATCGGTTTTCCGTTAGCCATCCAACGTTGTGTGGCGGAGGGTACGCACTGTATTGGAATGACAAACGGTAAAATCTGCAGAGTTATCTGTAGGAGGGAAGGATCGTTAAGTCTGCTCATTATCAGCAAACAAAGTGTCACAAAATATACAAAACGCGCTTTAGAGTTCCTGTGTGCTCTTGTGGACACCTTTACAGACGCGACGTATCTCCTACAGCGCCTCCCTCGTGGAAGATAAGGTCAGTAGATGTCAGTATATTGAGGACAGGTTCGAATTATTTGAGCGTCCTATTTGTATCCATATCTCCAGTAATATTAAAGAGGGTGTTTCAGGGTTAACAACCAAGCTGAATTACCTAATCTTAATTCGAGGGGCCATACAGTACGTTGTGAAATGTCATACTTCTTGTAGCATGATAAATTCTTCTTTCAGACAACGATAAGCTAGCTTCTCAGGTTGCGTATAAAAATAGAAACATCAACAATAAGTTATACATTTTGCCACGAATTAAAAGAAAATAGAAAAAAACGGTTATCATTGCCCTGTTGTTGACGAAATAAGTAAGTAAAATTCGTATAATCTTAGCCGTAAAACCTTATTAGAGATAATTCTTCGCATAGTCTGAATTATTTAGTTTCTGTTCTAAAGTACAAATTTAGTGCAGCATTTGGCTAATTTTATGTGAAATTCGCCTTCAAAACAACTATAAACCTTGATACAATACTACTGTATAACACTGAAACTTACAGACATAATTTCGTAGCAGCAGACATAAATAAAAACCACTGCACTAAATATGAAGCATGTTTTATCGAACAAGCCGACAGAAATGTTCAAATCAGATACAAAAAACATAGTAAAATAGGAAGGAAAATCGCCTATCACCATATGAAAGACAGACAAAATCTCAGAAACATAAATAATTAATTAACTGTTTTGCATTAAATGGAAAACGCGCAATAATGGATAATCTTCAAGAAACTGTCATCTATGATTACGTGTAAGACAAGAAGAAAGTTCTCAGTAATCAGAGATGTTTGAATAACATTGAGTTTCCTATCGTCTTTCAACGTATCTTTAATGCTTCACTGTAAATCATCCTTTGTCCTTGCTTGCCATCTTTTACTGCATGTGCGCCAGGCTTTATACAGTATTCTGTATCTACGTAGCTTGTAGACAGAAGACCACACTGTATCAGTCGGTAAACTCGGCGTCTGCGTGCAGAGATGCACCCGTGCCTCACCCAGCCACTTGTTATCGCTGACCTGCACTGATGGTTGCGATTCGCTGATATGCCTGGTGAACAATGCAACAAGTAATCTGTACCATGTACGGCTAAGGCCCCGGGCCCACTACTTTATACCTGTGTTATCGTCAGACTTTGTTCTTATAACTGCAACTACTTTTTCTATTGCACCAGCATGTCCTGAGCGCTCCAGTTGCCAAAGGGGCAACTACTGTGTAACTTTTATCTAGTTAGTTAGTATCTACGAATATTTTTCTTATGGCGAATTTTTAGGTAATGTTTCTCTATTTTATTCCACGTACAGTTTCTGATGCCTTATTTTAAGATATTGGTTGTCTGTCTTCTAACGTTGGCTGTGATCACTTTAGAGTGTCCTAGAGGCTGTAACGTATAGTGAGAAAATTTTTGGCGCAACTGCAAGTGCCATTCAGGGATGCCAGTATAGACAGATGCGGATGCTTTGTGTACCAAGGAAACACTGAATAAAGCAATAAACTGATTTATGTAGAACGATTACGTTTTGGAAAGCTGACTTCATTATCTTAGTTTCATTAAATACAGTTTTAGTTAAGTTTCGCACTTACGTTTATAGCAAAGTCTGGTCATCCAAATAGCGAAACCACAGCTACACATTTCATTTGCCTACAGGGCAGGAATAAGAAAGTTTGCGCGAACGCATTCAGGACACGATAAGACTCTTCGGGATAATGCTAATGATATGTTTGGAAAATCACATATCAATGAATATTTTGTCGTGATTATTGAACTTTCTGCGTGGCGGACACTCACCTGAAGATGGATGGGCGGTTGCCAGCCGAAATATTGTGGCAAGAAGCCAACATCATTCGGCTGCAATTCCGAAACGTCATAGAATAAACATATTGTTGTTTAGAATGACAAAGAACAAGTTAAAAAGAAGAGTACCCTAGATGTCGAAATGAGTTTGATATGTATTATTCTGAGAAAACACAACCTATAGGAATATGAATTTCCAACAGTTATTGACTTTGCGGCGATTTCAATATAGGCTCTTCTGCTGCTTCTGTAGCAACGTCAGAATTTTTGCACAGCCGAAAGTGGCTGCTAACTGATCTCTGTGAATTCCTGCTTATCCTCTTTGTGAGGAATAAAGTGCGTACATAGTTACCTGAACCTTAAAAATTTAAAAATCAACTGCTAAATTTGATTATTTACGGCCACTGTTTCGACATAAAATAACTCGTACATGTGTGCATAGATGACGCAAGTGCGCACAAGCCCTTCAAAATGTACCCTAAAATGTAGTTTCCAAACGGCCGTAATGAGTGTTAACGCTGTTTCACAGCCTCATTTTGGAGATAATTGTCATTTAGCTAACAACGAATTTTAAGCGCATTTACTGGAAAGTGAAGTTGTTAGTTTATTTTTTTAATGGTGGAGCTATCCGCTCCATATAATTTTACTGTAAGCTTTAATGAGTTTGTTCGTAACTACAGAACGACAAGATTACTCAGAATTCCACACATCGATAATTCTGATGAATCCTATTTTAGCCATAAATGATGATTGTCCGTACCTACGAGCTACAGCTCAACGTTTTTAATAAATAACTAACGCTCTAATTACTTTTATTATTATGCAGTATGCATAACTTTAATTGCTCAGCGATGAGCCTGGAGAGGTTGGAAAGATAAATAATTGTGCCATGCTGTAGGTTCAAAAATGGTACGTAATTCGAGGTAAAGGATTGGTTTTGAAGTGAAAACTTATTGTCATAGGATCAATGCAGCATTTACAAAAAATGGTTCAAATGGCTCTGAGCACTATGGGACTTAACATCTATGGTCATCAGTCCCCTAGAACGTAGAACCACTTAAACCTAACTAACCTAAGGACATCACACACATCCATGCCCGAGGCAGCATTCGAACCTGCGAGCAGCATTTACACAGTACGTAGTCTATATTAAACAACTGCTATGCTGTTATCTACTTCTGCTCCACTCAGTGTACAAAAAAGGATGGACTACTATCTAAGTACATTGAACCACTAACATGGCACGAGATACTGAGGAAAAGCGGAGAAGAAACGAGGTAAATGAACGTGAGCATTTGATGGGTCGTCCTAGCAACGTAATATGACTTCATTGTGTCGACCAGAAGGCGATAGTATTATCTACATTAATTTCTATATATAAAAAGAAATGTCCTGACTTGGTCACTGGCTGTCTCATCATCGCCCAGCCCAGACCGCTAAGGAAAGAAACCTGAAATTTGGCCGAAACCTAGGAGGAATTTTACATATTGACAATGCAGTCACAAAAACCGAAGAATTTGTTGGCCTGTAATAAGCCTACGTTTGCAACAGTAAACGTAGTAGTTCTCGGCATTACTGTAATTATATGTTATATACACTAACCTTCCTCTTGAATTAGTCTATTAGTGGAAACCGTATGAAAATCACTACAGTAATTCCTGCGATTAACTTCATATTTAGACGGAACAAAGCGGACGCGACTTTAATTTAGTAAGTAGAACTGATAGCTGTTCAATATTTAATTTGCGTCTGGACTGAAATCTCATGGCAACAGTGCGAAGTACGAGCTGCTACAAAGGACGCGCTATATGGCGGAATACGCGGTTAACTGCCGACCAAATCCAAATACCAGTGGAACATGACCAGAATCTATACACAGATCAACCAGAACATTATGGCCACGTACCTAATAGTTGGTATATCCGCCTTTGGCACGGGTAACAATGGCGACGCATTGTGGCATGGAATCTATGAGGCCTTGGTAGGTCGCTGGAGGGAGTTGGCACGACACTGCAGAAACACAAGTCACCTAATTCCCGTAAATTCCAAGGAGGGGGCGATGAGCTCTGGCGCCACGTTAAAACACAACCCAAACGTGTTTCAGATCTGGCGAGATAGGGGGGGGGGGGGGGGGGGGGCAGCATCACATCAATTGCAATTCGCCACTGTGTTCCTCGAACAACTCCATCGCAGTACTGACCTTGTGACACTGTGCGTTATCTTGTTGAAAAGAGCCACTGCCGTCGGGAAACATGAGCGTCATGAAGAGATGCACGTGGTCTGAAACCAATGTACGACACTCCTTGGCCGTCATGGGGCATTGCACAAGCTCAACTGGACTCACGGATGCCCACGTAATTGTTCCACAGCCTATAATGGAGCCGTCACCAGCTTGTCTCGGTCCAGCAGTAGAGCTGAAAGACGACACTTTCACCCCTTCTCATCGTCATGATGAAGAAGGTATCTGGATTCATCGCAGCATGCAACGCTCCGCCACTGCGCCATTTTCCAGTGCTATTGGTCTAGTGCCCATTTCAGTCGCAGTTGCCGATGTCGTGGTGTTAACATTGGCAAATGCGTAGGTCGTCAGCTGCTGAGGTCCACAGTTTGGAGAGTTCGGTGCACTATGATCGTAAATGCTTTTACTCTGCTCAGCATTAAAATCTGCTGTCAGTTCCGCCACAGTTCGTCCCCTTTCATGTTTTAACAGTCTGCCCAGCCTACGACATCCGACACCTGTAATGAGGGGTTTCACCTTGTTTCGCCACGAACTGAAGACATTCACCACAGCACTCCTGGCACACCCGACAAGTTGTGCAGTTTCCGAAATGCTAGTCCCCGGTCAGCTGGCCATCACAATCTGTCCTTGGTGAAACTCAAATAAATGCCGCCCCTTCCACATTCTACTCAACGACAGCACGCTCAGTGATACTACGTGCACCGTGAATGTGTCTGAATAGCAGTCGTTCCTCGCCAGGTGACACTGTTATCGCTTGGAAGGGTTTATATCGTTGGTCGGTGATCATAATGTTCTGACTGACCAGTGTACAGTGTGACAACTTTACCTTGGCATATTTCAGAGGAGGGTTGCCACGAGCATAAGAAGCAAGTCTGTCCTCCATATAGGCCACAGGGGGCTGTGGAGCTGTGTTTACTACGTAATATATCAGTCGCGACTCTTTCTATCGCAAAAGTTGTTCCCGTTTGATAGCTGGAAAGAAACTAGCGCTCCAAGCGGTGAGAAAGCAGACAGTCACTTGTGTCTTATTGGTAATGTTTGTCTTTAATTATTTTTCTGCTTAATTATCTAAAGAGTTATTATATTCGTGCTTTACAAGCATTAGTAAATTACCGAGGCACATGAATGTGAAATAACTGTAAAAACTGCCTAATTCCACTGATTCGATAACATAAGCTTCAGCTTATTCATGAAGTGGCACTTTAGAACATATGTATAATTTCAGCTTACTCCGCTAAAAGCAAGAGAATATGAGCGCTTATTTCATGCGCGGATAGAATATATTTCTGTTGTTATTTACTGTTATCGTCGTAGGCACTTATGTTGAAAAATAACAATTTTATATGCAGTTTAATGATTCTCACATTCTTACACTTGGACTGATTTTCTAAGACACGACTATTTATGTAAACGTAATTACTTTTGCTACAAAAGCGAATGTCTTGAAGAGTCTTGCCGTTTGTGGCACAGATGTAGCAACACTAGTGAAATTATTATCTTCTGTGTTGGGAAACAGTTTTATTGCTTTTGACGTTTTATTATCACGTCTGCGTGATTTTTACTTCAGCTGCATTTCTGGTGGCTTATTTCATTCGTTAAATAATACAGGTATTGCGTTCCAAAACAAGCTTCCTACGGTCCACATTCACTGACTTGATACGAAGTACAGTGAAAAAGTATACGTTGCTGAACAGATGTAGGACGCCTTTTTGTAACGGGTTAGGTCTTCGGCTGTTTACTAGCCGTTTTTGGTTCTTAAAAGAAAACGTCAATTCTCCTCTAATAAACAGTCCCATAACTCCCAGGGAACAATAGAAAGACAAATGTGGTGCCCTTTTTTTAGTTATTATCGATTTTTAAAGCACTGAAAACGCTCCAATTGCAAAATATACGTTACAAATCAATATAAACGAAACTATTAGCACTTATTAGATATCGTATTCAGAAATGTAGCTTGCTGGCCGCTTGGCGCGCTGTTATCGATGTGGATAGCAAAAGCGAGCGGAGTGTCGCGACTGTTATTTTAGTCTGTGACTATGTAGTGAGATCTAGGCCCTTATGCAGTTAAGTACCTTAATCTGTGGTAGAAGTTTCTGAAAGAGCAGAAGCCCACACGGGGATACATAAGTCGCTTAAAACTTGTACGTAATCCAAAATAAACTCGTTTTATGTACTTTCATATTACGTACACTTCTCACCAGGACAGGAAATATTAGAAAATAGCATGAATCAGTACACCGAGACTTATTACCCGACAATGACTACCTCGAACTTTACTGTCAGCGAGGTAATGTTGGTTGCTACCAAAGACAAATGACTACCAGCCGAAGCCTTGTGACCTTTAACAATGTTAACGTTTCAAGACTGTGGAGCTAAATGACCAACTTAAATTTAACACAATGTACAATTCTATATACGAGTATGTTACAAATTAAAGTCCCTCCCACATTTTTCTAGCTCTTTGCGAAATCAGTATCAGGAACTGCTATGAGAATTTTGATACAGTTTTCACTGTTAGGTGAAGTGATACATGAGGAAGATTTGAGTGCATGAGTCATTGTAATTGCGTCACAAAAGTCATTCGCTCGTAGATGCTTAGTGCTGCCTGTGCGATGTCGTGGCAGGTTGCTAGTATTTGCTCTGCAAAACTTACAGGCGAGGCCGATAAAGTAATGGCACATATTACCAACTCAGAAGAATCGAATGAATATGCGGAAGAGCCCAGAGGTCTTCCAGTCGTGCACAGAAAGTTGGACGTCACATGGGGTGCGGTCAGCGTGATTATAGTGCCAAATGGCCGTGGTCTGCAACACGAGGCCGTTTAAAGAAAGGGAAAGACAGTGTGCGTCAAGTAGCGAATAGTTAACGGTGCACTGTAGCGGTGTACTTCATTACAACACGACCTGGAGGCTTCAATGGGATGACTTCGGTTGGGGAAGAATCATCAGGAAAATGGAAAAAGGTCTAAGAGTGACGAGTGTAGCTCATTAGTTTGGTACTGCTAACTGTAATGCATTTCACGGACATGGGGAGCGTTCCGAATCACAACCACTGTCGCCCGGGGGAGAGGTGGTTGACCACGATCAACTACAGGTTCTGATGACGTCAGACAACGCGGGCACTTTCAAACACATTTAGCATCAGAGCAAGGCACGCTATCTCACGCTGTACAGTGGCACGGTGACTGCAAGGGGCTGGTCTCTTTGCCCGACGGCTAGGATATTGGGTTTCATTGAACATGAGCACAAAGTGGCCACGTTTTTGATTGTGCCAGAGCATCGAGAATGGACGTGCGAGAAGTGGGATTGAGTGCTATTCTCTGATGAGAGTCGGTTCAGTATGAGCAATGATTCTAGACGTACCGTCATATGGCGACAGCCGGCTGGAGTGGCCGGGCAGTTCTAGGCGCGACAGTCTGGAACCGCTACGGTCGCACGTTAGAATCCTGCCCCGGGCATGGATGTTTGTGATGTCCTTAGGTTGGTTAGGTTTAAGTAGATCTAAGTTCTAGGGGACTGATGACCTCAGAAGTTAAGTCCCACAGTGCTCAGAGCCATTTGAACCATATGGCGACAGATGGGCACACGTAATGCTCCCAGCAAAACTGTCGAACAGGTTTTTTTGGTGTTCTAGGTGTTAAGGTGTGAGGATGAATAGTAACACATAATCATACTGACACTCAAATCTTTGAACAGGATCACTCGCCGACGAACGTCAGTTTTATTATTGTCTTTGAGTAATAGTGTCATTTCTGTTCTTGTCATTGAATATTTCTTTCCTTTACCTTTGATCTATGGTTTCCATGTACAGTTCAAATTTCATCAAGATATGTTACTTGGCAGTAACACATCATGCGAGATTTCAGTGCGTGACACGACGCAGCTCCACACTTATTCACATCACAGTGATATCGTGCACATGTATTGTATCAAAAGTGACCCACTGATCTCCATCCATTGGACGCGTGAAAACTGTAGAAATTCCTCCAGAGAATAAAAGTACTGCGAGCAGTGCATAGTGTACTCACTAACAATAACTACCGGCCGCGGTTGCCGAGCTGTTCTAGGCCGTTCAGTCCTGAACCGCGCGACTGCTACGGTCGCAGGTTCGAATACTGCCTCGGGCATGGATGTGTGTGATGTCCTTAGGTTATTTGGGTTATGTAGTTCTAAGTTGTAGAGGACTGCTGACCTCAGATGTTAAGTCCCATAATGCTCAGAGCCATGTGAACCATTTGAACAATGACTGTCTTCCTGCAGCGCACACTGGCAGAGTGCACATGTTAATTTAAACGTTTGATCTGTGTCTTCAGACATGAAGGTGAACCTACCACTTATACCTTCCCGACGACTATGTACTTCTCCTTATCATCGACTTTATTACTCTAATACCCACTTTTGGAAATGGAAGAGCTCTCTTATAGCAGCCGGCCGCGGTGGTCTCGCGGTTCTAGGTGCGCAGTCCGGAACCGTGCGATTGCTACGGTCGCAGGTTCGAATCCTGCCTCGGGCATGGATGTGTGTGATGTTCTTAGGTTAGTTAGGTTTCAGTAGTTCTAAGTTCTAGGGGACTGATGACCACAGCTGTTAAGTCCGATAGTGCTCAGAGCCATTTGAACCATTTCTCTTATAGCAGAGACAAATACACAAATATACAGACATAGATGTTCCGATAGATTTATTTCTAATATCAACGTGTACTGATTTTACAACTACATACAGAGAATAAGAGAAAACAATAAATGAAAAAAAAATAGTATTTACATCGGCTGCCTATAGCTATAAGTATACACCTGCCCCTCAAAATATTTTGCAATCTACGTTTTACCATTGCATAATCTAACAGGAACTTTCTTGTTTGTCCACGTCTTGAAACACCTGCTCGTTTCCACGAGGAATACGTGACTGAAGGGCTGAGGTTCAGCCCCTTCGTAATACTTTAAAGACCACTAAGTACAGCAGCCAAGACAGGGACCAGAACGAACAGCGAAATACGGCAATTAAGCCACACAACAAGTACGCTCTTCCAGGCTTATGATAACACGTATTTCCCAACGCACTTGGAAATGCGACTGCAATCAACTTGATATACACTGAAGTATAACATCATGTGGAGACCAACAGCTAAATATAGCGTGTTAGCCGCTTAAACACGTGTAAAGTATTTCGGGCATTAACTGCACAACAGTTCATAATTGTCTTAAGGCCCTCTAACATGACTTGCAAATTTCAGCTACTGACTTACAGCAAAAAGAAAAACATTCACATGAACGCTAATACTGCAACAGACTTCATCTCCAGCTGAATACCCCAGTAACTGCTCTATATAACAGCTTCAAAAACAAACGACCACCATATAAAATTAATCTATAACTCCACTGAAGTACATACAATTACTCAAACGTAGTTATACACTCCTGGAAATTGAAATAAGAACACCGTGAATTCATTGTCCCAGGAAGGGGAAACTTTATTGACACATTCCTGCGGTCAGATACATCACATGATCACACTGACAGAACCACAGGCACATAGACACAGGCAACAGAGCATGCACAATGTCGGCACTAGTACAGTGTATATCCACCTTTCGCAGCAATGCAGGCTGCTATTCTCCCATGGAGACGATCGTAGAGATGCTGGATGTAGTCCTGTGGAACGGCTTGCCATGCCATTTCCACCTGGCGCCTCAGTTGGACCAGCGTTCGTGCTGGACGTGCAGACCGCGTGAGACGACGCTTCATCCAGTCCCAAACATGCTAAATGGGGGACAGATCCGGAGATCTTGCTGGCCAAGGCAGTTGACTTACACCTTCTAGAGCACGTTGGGTGGCACGGGATACATGCGGACGTGCATTGACCTGTTGGAACAGCAAGTTCCCTTGCCGGTCTAGGAATGGTAGAACGATGGGTTCGATGACGGTTTGGATGTACCGTGCACTATTCAGTGTCCCCTCGACGATCACCAGTGGTGTACGGCCAGTGTAGGAGATCGCTCCCCACACCATGATGCCGGGTGTTGGCCCTGTGTGCCTCGGTCGTATGCAGTCCTGATTGTGGCGCTCACCTGCACGGCGCCAAACACGCATACGATCATCATTGGCACCAAGGCAGAAGCGACTCTCATCGCTGAAGACAACACGTCTCCATTCGTCCCTCCATTCACGCCTGTCGCGACACCACTGGAGGCGGACTGCACGATGTTGGGGCGTGAGCGGAAGACGGCCTAACGGTGTGCGGGACCGTAGCCCAGCTTCATGGAGACGGTTGCGAATGGTCCTCGCCGATACCCCAGGAGCAACAGTGTCCCTAATTTGCTGGGAAGTGGCGGTGCGGTCCCCTACGGCACTGCGTAGGATCCTACGGTCTTGGCGTGCATCCGTGCGTCGCTGCGGTCCGGTCCCAGGTCGACGGGCACGTGCACCTTCCGCCGACCACTGGCGACAACATCGATGTACTGTGGAGACCTCACGCCCCACGTGTTGAGCAATTCGGCGGTACGTCCACCCGGCCTCCCGCATGCCCACTATACGCCCTCGCTCAAAGTCCGTCAACTGCACATACGGTTCACGTCCACGCTGTCGCGGCATGCTACCAGTGTTAAAGACTGCGATGGAGCTCCGTATGCCACGGCAAACTGGCTGACACTGACGGCGGCGGTGCACAAATGCTGCGCAGCTAGCGCCATTCGACGGCCAACACAGCGGTTCCTGGTGTGTCCGCTGTGCTGTGCGTGTGATCATTGCTTGTACAGCCCTCTCGCAGTGTCCGGAGCAAGTATGGTGGGTCTGACGCACCGGTGTCAATGTGTTCTTTTTTCCATTTCCAGGAGTGTAGAACACTAAATATGAGCACCATCGCCTAGCGATGCATTTGGTGAACTAAGCTTACTGAAATGCCGTTGCGCTGCAGTATAACCACAAGCAAGCACACATTATTACTAATTACCAACATGCAGTTTGCAACCAGAGGTAAGCTCCATCAACAGATATGCTTATAAGTGATTCGAAGCCGCTCCTCATGAATATTACTGTATATTATTAATACCGACGGGCTAGTACACAGTAAAATGAACACGACATATCATCAACTCACCACACTTAGTAAGTGCCATTATAATTGGAGCAGCACACTTTTTTTTTAAAAAGTGGAGCCCCTCCACACCCACACCTACTTACTGGTCAACACGAAAGGTGTACTGTTATCTGTGCAAAAGGGTTAGTTTTCATTACAGTGAGGTCTCGCAGTATCTGATGCGATGTTTGCGTACGTCTGGTTAAGGTTAACCATTAACACACCCTCATCTGGTGATAGATAGTGTCGAGTTGAACGAAGGGTAGGGGTTTGAAGGGCAGAGGGGAAAAAAGTGCCAAGGGAAAAGCCAAGGAGAAAAAACACCTCTGCCCGCATCTCGTGGTCGTGCGGTAGCGTTCTCGCTTCCCACGCCCGGGTTCCCGGGTTCGATTCCCGGAGGGGTCAGGGATTTTCTCTGCCTCGTGATGGCTGGGTGTTGTGTGATGTCCTTAGGTTAGTTAGGTTTAAGTAGTTCTTAAGTTCTAGGGGACTAATGACCTAAGATGTTAAGTCCTATAGTGCTCAGAGCCATTTGAACCAAAAAACACCTCTGTTATAGTTGGGTCGTGTTGGAAGACCAGTAGCAGTTTTCCTGCTGCCTGCTACAGGTCATGCAACCGTAGGCTTTGTTAGTAGTTGGTAACGTGCAGGTCAATACCTTTGACGTTGTGCAGTGGTGTTATCGGCGGCTGCCGCTGGGTGCCGGTGTTTATTTCTCGGTCAGCGTCAGCATACCTGTAACAGTTGGGTTTATCATCGTTCTTTGTCCGATAGGTCATATATCAGATTCACAGTGTAGGGTAAAGTTGGCGGTTTGTTTGTGCGTCAGTGTGCGAGCTTGTCGGCTTCTCTGCTGTAGCCTGTTGGTCGGCATTAACAGCAGCTGACATACCCAGTCAATGTTGCTGATAAGCAGTGGCTTGCCGACGTTGTCGCTTGTGAGGGTATGTTAGCCTGCCATAGGCTGTTATGCCATAGCTAGTAGTGCCTTCGGCCACTTACGCTTCCACCTATAGTTGTGATCATAGTTTCCCAGAGTGAGGATGAAAGGATTGTTCGAGTGTCTCGAGTTCCTTTATAGTCGTGTAGATTGTTTTTTGAATACTTCCTTGAAGGTTTCGACGCTGTATTCATTGTGAAGATTCACGGTGCATGTGTACAGTGGAGCGTTGCTTATGATGCGTAGCACTTTGTTCTGTATGATCTGCAGACGGAGAGGTGTGTAGGAGCTGGATATCCCCAGACAGGAGCTGCGTACGTCATCAGAGGTCTAATCAGTGTCATGTATATGGACCTAGACAGCCTCCCTCTCCCTGTTGAGCATTGGGCAGAGTTGTTTGAGCCTCGGGTGCGCTCTGTTTGCCATGTATTCGATGTGGTTCCCCCATTTAAGTTTCCAGTTCAGCCAGACACCGGCCGGTCGGGGTGGCCGAGTGGTTCTAGGTGCTACAGTCTGGAGTCGTGCGACCGCTACGGTCGCAGGTTCGAATCCTGCCTCGGGCATGGATGTGTGTGATGTCCTTAGGTAAGATAGGTTTAAGTAGTTCTAAGTTCTAGGGGACTGATGACCTTAGAAGTTAAGTCCCATAGTGCTCAGAGCCATTTGAACCATTTTTTTCAGCCAGACACCGAGATATCTGACTTTCTCTCGGAAACATATTGGCCTGTATGTAGTGTTACCTGTTGACAGTGTTGATGTTTGCACAGCAGTTTCGGTCTGCGTGTGAACAGAACTGCTTCGCACTTGTTGACGTTCACTTTAATACGCCATCGTTCCAACAAAGGCTCGGCAATTCTGAGTGCCGTCTGTATTCATGAATTTATGTTCGACGGTTTCAAATCTTGAGCAAGGATGGCTGTGTCATCCGCGTAGATGGCTAACATCGTGTTTTGTGTTGCTGGAAAGTCATAAATGTACAGGTTGAACAAGATGGGCCCCAAGATGCTTCCCTGGGGTACTCCAACTTGGATACTCTGTTGTGTCGATTGTCTGCCCTGCACGTCAGTGTTAAAACATATGTTCGTGAGATATGCGTACATGAGACGTACGAGTCCGTCCGGGAAACCAGCTTCGCTTAGTTTGCGTATAAGGCCGTTGTGTCAGAGACGGTCGAAAGCTTTTTCGATGACCAGGAACACGACCCCTGAGGCATTCTTCGTGTTGTAGTCTTGTTTTATATTTTCGACTACGGGGAGGAGTTGTTGTGTTATTGAGTGGTGACTCCTAAAGCCGAATTGCTGCGGTCTTGGGGTGTCGTTAGAGATGCAGTGCCTAGTGATGCGTTTTAGTATTATCTTCTCAATAATCTTGCTGAGCGATCACAACAGACTGATAAGTCGGTAATTTTGTGGGAGGGAGTGGTCTTTCCGTGGCTTCATGAACATCAGGACCTTGGCCGCCTTCCAAAAGTCAGGGAAATGCTGGTGTTTCAAGATGGCATTCCTTATGTGTGTTTCTTCGGCTCTCTCCGTAAACTCATGGATTACACGGTTTTGAAAGCCATCAGGGCCAGGGACTTTCCTTGCACTGGTATACTTGATAGCCGAAGACATTTAGTTCGTGCTAGTGAGTCTGATTTCGTCGCCCGAGGGCTGAGCTACAAGTCGTGTAACCTCCCGGTCCGTTTCAAGTGTGAATACTGGATTTGAAGGAGTCAGATTCGGCATGATAGACGCTGCAATTGCTGTGGCCATAAGCTCTCTCTTCTCCGTCGCGGTGTAAGCTGGGCCGTCTGGTGCTTGTAGAATGGGAAAGTAAGTGGTTTCACCCTGGTGAAGTATCTGGCTAGCTTCCACACGCCTGGACGTATGGTATCTAGCCCTGCGAGTTTCTGACCCCATTGTTCGTTTCGAAATCTTTGTATTTGGCCCCGTATTATACCCTGGAGTCTGTTGACGTGCAGTTTATAGAACGGGTGCCTGGTACGCTGCCAGTATCGCCTGACGCGTTTCCTCACTGAGATAAGGCCAAGGATTTCCTGGGTCAGGGCCATCGAGTGTTGTTTTGGTGTTGTACGTTGAATGGCGTCAGTCATTGTGTTTTGGACGGCAGAAGTAAGAGCCTCCACTGCCTCATCAATTTGTTGCGTGTAGTTAATTTCGTGGGTGTGCGGAATACCACTATCAAGAGTTTCCTTTAACAGGGTCCAATTCGCACGCTTGTAGTTCAGTATTCTGCGTGGTTCAAGGTCCTACAATTTATCTTTCATGTGTAGTATTACAGGCATGTAATCTGAATCCAGATCGTTTTCATCCATAATGTTCAGTGTGCATGCGATGCCCTTGATAAGGGCTACGTCAAACACCTCTGGCTTGTGTTGTGCCTGTGCAGGCACGTACGTGGGAACGTCTGGCCCAAGTATAATGTAGTTTTGGCTTGGTGCATATTCGTACAGTTCCTAGATGTTGGAGGTACATATTCTTGAATTCCATTCGGGGTGTTTTGCGTTTAAATCTCCATCGCTGATTACCCGCGATGCTATGTTGACAACTGTGCTGTTATAGCGTATTACTATGTTTACAGGAGGGTGGTACTGCGATACCAGTGCGGTGTTGGCTCCGTTGAACTTGACCCTGACGGCCGTTTCCTCTAGTCTCTCATGCGCAGGGAGCTCGATATTTGTGTATTCTATGTCTTCGTGTATGATGATGGCTGTGCCCCCGCCCTTCCTGCCGTCCACTCGGTCGCTACGATAAACGCAATAGCCTGGGATGCTTAGCTGTTTGTGAGGCAAAACCAGTGTTTCTTTCACTACGGCGATTCAGACGCCCTTTCGCCCCAGGAACGCTACCATTTCAGCTCTTCAGTTTACAAAACTACGTAAGTATTTAAGGAACAACTACAGCAATGCTTAGAAAAAGGTAAAAGTACGCAAGCACAACAGCATTTCAACAAAAATGTTAAATTTTTAGTCCCCACTCGCATTCCCTCAACGATAGCCAACACCAGCAGAAAACTAACTGAGGTAAATGTAAATGTAGTGTGACTAGGGCCTCCCGTAGGGTAGACCGTTTGCCAGGTGCAAGTCATTCGATTTGACGCCACCTCGGCGACTTGCGCGTCGGTGGGGATGAAATGATGATGATAGGACAACACCCAGTCCATAGCGGAGAAAATCTCCGACCCAGCTGGGAATCGAACCCGGGTCCTTAGGATTGGCTGGCTCTGAATGGTTCAAATGGCTCTGAGCACTACGGGACTTAACTTCTGAGGTCATCAGTCCCCTAGAACTTAGAACTACTTAAACCTAACTAACCTAAGGACATCACACACATCCATGCCCGAGGCAGGATTCGAACCTGCGACCGTAGCGGTAGCGCGGTTCCAGACTGTAGCGCTAGAACCGCTCGGACACTTCGGCCGGCCCTTAGGATTGATATTCTGTCACGCAGACCACTTTTTTTTTTTTGGTTCGGTATTGTTCGTTGCGTTTGGTCTGGGCAGGCGTCATAAGACATAAGTTGAAGTTGATAGTTGATTCCTTTACTCAGTTTTTTTTATTACAGAGAACGAGCAGCCGTGCGACCGAACACGCTGAGCTACCATACTGGCGACCACTCAGCTACCGGGAGCCGACTACTAACTTACGTAATCAACAGTCTCTAACTATTTAATTCTTCGAAGGACATCGACTAAAAGGACAAATATATAATAAAAAAACACTCGTAGCAACTCTCACAGACCACAACGTGTCGATGGCCCACCGCACACAGCACCGCGAGGACTCTGACCGACCCACCACCTGTTCGCGGGTCCCCCGCCAGTGTTCCCCCGGCTAATACTAGAGGTTTTGCCCGGTTTCCCGAAAACACTACAGTCTGAAGCAGAGGGTATTTTTAAATCAACCCTTCCGAAGGCGGAAGAAAATACCGCGCCGTTCTACACCCCACAGTCTCAGCTAGTGAAAAATGTGTGTAGGCACAAAAACGTAGTAACATCCAGAATTCGCCAAAGTGTTGGAGGAAACATAAGATAACCGCAGCACAATCGATAAAAAGTAAACAACACCGAAAATTTCTTCCAACCAAAATCTTACAAATTTTTCCGGTGCCACTTTAAACACAAAAACAACGAAAATAGGCCATTTAGTAGCAGAATAATATAGTACGTCTCAGGACAGGTTCGCGTAAAAAAGTCACATCTGCCAGTCCTTAAATCATTATCATTGGTGATAGCAAGGGGACTTTTCTTCCAGTATAATTGTAGCCTTTGTGACGATTAAAAAGTGGAGCTGACTGGGTTACCTTACTTTTGGCTTAGTTTAATAAACTGTAAATGATCACATTGAATTTCGGTTTCTTCTCATTGCAAAAAAACCAAACATTATACATAAAGTAGTAAATCGTACGTATAAATTTAGCGCTAATAGAAGCCAATAATTTTAATAGTAATTGGTATCTATGTATGGACAGAAAATGGTAGTATTGTTTTGATTTTATTTGTATTATTATTCACTTATGGGCGCAGTAGGACCACGCGAAGTACAATCCATCAATGTTACGTTTGACTGTTGAGCTTTCTTCGTGCCCAAATGCGTTTCATCCTTTCAGAATCAAGTCTCTTTCTTTCATCAGACCACGGTATTCCAGTGCATTTTCTAATTTCCCTCTGACCAACTTTCCAATTAAATATCTGTTGTCTGAATGTTTTCCTATCTGTGCGGTTTGCCTGAGTTATACCGGTTGCTTTAAGATCCACCTTAATCGCAGGAATCCATTTCTTTGGCTTGGTTTTGGCCTTACTTCTGTTTTCGTAGAATTTTACTATTTGTTTTGTCAACCTAGTGGGTGCCATTCTTTTAATGTGCCCATAAAATTTAAGTCTTCGTTTTCTCATGTCACCATGTATGTCTGTGTATTGTTCTATTTCCTTATTACTTCTCAGCCTATAAGTTTCTACATCAGTAATTTTGGGGCCTAGTATTTTCCTAATATTCTTTCTAACTTTCTTTTGGCCGGTCGGGGTGGCCGAGCGGTTCCTGGCGCTACAGTCTGGAACCACGCGACCGCTACGGTCGCAGGTTCGAAACCTGCCTCGGGCATGGATGTGTGTGATGTCCTTAGGTTAGTTAGGTTTAAGTAGTTCTAAGTTCTAGGGGACTGATGACCTCAGAAGTTACGTTCTATACTGCTCAGAGCCATTTTCTTTCTTTTGAATTTCATCAATATCCCTCTTCCTATTTAAAATTAAAGTTTCTGCTCCGTAAAGACATTCAGGTTTCATTACAGTGCTGTAATGTCTAAGTCTACTGAATTTAGAACGTGATTTTTTATTATAAACATTTTTTGTTAATCTGAATGCAGTTGCCATCTTTTGACAGAGAAAGTCATTTGCAGCTTGTTCCAGACCGTTTCCTTGAATCACTTTCCCCAAGTGTTGAAACTGAGATACCCTTTCTATTTTTCCATATTTCATGTTCAAAAACTTTGGTGCTTGCTTGTTGCATGTCATGTATTCCGTTTTTTAAAGATGTTTGTGGTCCTACCTTTTGAGAAAATTCTTTGAGAATTTCACTATGTTTTTGAGCTGTGGTAACATCCGTAGTTAAATCTGCTAGATTATCTGCAAAAGCAGGGCAATCTACTCTAATATCGCTTCTAGATAACTTGATTGATTGGTTTATATTTTGAATGGACTTTTGCTCTTGCCATTCTGTAATTACCTTTTCCAAAACACAGTTAAACCGTAATGGAGAGAGCCCATCTCCCTGCCTAAACACCAGTCTTTAATTCAAATGGTTCAGAAACTTCTCCCATCAATTTAACTTTAGATCTAGTGCCGGTTAACGTTTCCTCAATCAGTGTAAGAGTTTTATTATCTAGCTTTTGTTCCTTTAAAATTTGGAAAAGAGATTCACTATCAATTGAGCCGTAAGCCTTCTTAAAATTCGCAAATGTACGTACAATATTGTTACTAGAAACCCTTTGGTGTCTGAGGATTAATTTTAAAGCAAGAATTTGTTACAGACAGGATCTGTCTCGTCTAAAGCCCGTTTAGTGTTCACCAATTTTAGGTTCTAGCTGTTCTTGGGCTCGATCAAGTAAACACTACGAGAGAATTTTGTATGTAACTGAGAGATGAGAGATTCCTCGGTAATTATTAACATCGGTTCTATCCCCTTTTTTATGCAATGGATGAATTAGGGTAGTTTCCCAGTCCTCAGGTATTTTCTAAGATTGCGGATATGTCGTATTAGTTGAGTGATCTCTTTTATAGTGTTAGGGCCAGCTGATTTTAGTAATTCTGCGATTATACCGTTTTCTCCGGTTGCTTTATTGTTTTCAAGTCTCTTAATTTGTTTAGTCATTTCCACTTCGTCAGGTGCTTTAGAGATAGGGTTGGTATTATTAGGTTGCTGTGGGTGGAATTTATTCGCTGATTCTGGACAGTTCAATAGTTTTTCAAAATAATTAGCAAGTACCTTACAAATTTCATGGTTGTTATAAGCCAAACTGCCATTTTCATTTTTGATGTAAGGACTCTGAGGTTGGTAATCGGTTAGTTTTGTTTTGAATGTTTTATAACAGTTTCTTGTATTGTTCTTTCGGAAACCTTTCTCTATTTACAAAAGATGCGAATTTTCGTAGTTTCTTTTAGTCTGTCGGATTGATGTAGATGTTTCTTTTCTCACAATTAGAAAGATGTTGTGCTTTTTTTCAGTTTCGTTACTATTACAATTTTTGAATGCCTCATGCCAAAGCTTAACTGCTGTTTCACAATCCGCGTTCCACCAAGGGTGCTTTTGTTTCTTTCGAAGTGGAATTAAATTTTGTGATGTTTTGATGAACTTTCCTTATAGGTTTTGTCTATTGTTCGATTGGTTTTTGTCACGTTCGCTTGGTAGGTTTGGGGTTATTTTAGCAATGTCAGATTTTTGGATAACTTTTTTTGTTGTGTTTTGTTGTGTTTTGTTGTGAAGAGTTTGTGAGGCTGAAGTTTTACTTTTATTCGCGTAAAAATAATGGTTAGAATCAATATTAGCTCCTTTCCTAAACTGAACATTTAAAATTTATTTGTAGGTAGGGTATGAAATTGTTACATGATCGATTTGAAATTCCCCAATAAATGTATTGGGTGCCCGCCAGGTTTTTTGTTTACAGGCAGGTTTACGTTTTTAAAATGTGTTGACATGATTTTAAGGTTAACATTTTTGCATGTTTCAACAAGTCTTTGCCCATTTTGGTTTGTCCATTTATGCACAGGAAATCCACCCACCGTTTCCTTACATCTCTTCTCTTTACTCATTTGAGCATTAAAATCACTAATTAAAATTTTATCATGGTTTGAGCAAATTTCGAGATGATGCTTTCTAACGTTCCTCAAGCTTCATTAACTTCATTAGGTTTTTTACAGTTACCCCCATTGACTGTCAAATGGCATTAATTAAAGTGTATGCTTTATTTGCACGTTGAAGAAAAATTGTCATTAGTCTGTTATTAATAGTCTGTTATTAATAGTCTGTTATTAATAGTCTGTTATTAACAGGTTTTACCTCCGTTATTGAGTTTAAAATACTTTTGGAGACTACTAAAGTAACTCCCAGATGTGGTGCATTATTGAGTATTGTTTTATCAGTTTTAATTTTAAAAAGACGTTACTTGAAGGAATTCATGATGTTATTGCCCATCATCCGTATTTCTTGAAGTGCCAGAATTTGAACCTTCTGTACTTTTAATGTATCTCCCAACTTATGGGGCTTACCTGGTTGCAAAAGTATTTGTATGATAAGTGTTGCAAAAAATGTATTGTAACCTCCCCACCGAAAAATGAATGACTTAAAATTAATAAATGGGAGCCAAGCGTAACCTCCCTAGCAATGAATTCTACTGACAGTGACAATAAAAATGTGAAAATCGCAATCTGTCTCAAGTGTAAGCTCCCACAAAAATAATGAAAGATAATTCAATGCTAATGAGACTTCAGTGACAATGTAAACTCAATTAAACCGAAATATCGGTCTTTGGCCCTGTGCAAAGAAAAATCAGAATTAATTTCTTACTTCAGTATAACTGTATGTAAAAGTTCTGCTCTTATTGTTGGCCGCGGCTTGGAGGAAATGCACTGCAAGTATTATTTTTTTTTATTTTTTTTGAAATTTAACTGAAACTTTTCTTTAAAGGAAATGGAACGAGATCGTTCGTTCAATTAAATGGTTCTTTTATTAAAACTTGCTTTGAAATCAAAATTATTATTGGAGCACTTGTTGAAAATTAATTACAATAAATAAACTTTACATTATCTGATGTGCGCAATGCAGCTTGGTGACCTTAATTAACAATATACCTCATTCAGCATCTTGACCAGAGACCCATGTCGACGCCTGCGACTGCGTCCCGCTCGCGACCGTACTCGACTACTAGTGCTAACAGACTGCCATTAGCAACTGAACTGCGCTACTGCTACCGACAGACTACTGCTCGCAACTCTCGCGCGGTCAAACGCAGACTAGGAACGACAAATAGCTCTCTGGTCAGAGACTCTGCAATGCCTCGCCATCGCCGCCACACAACATACGTGTTTCAGTATATGTTTTGGTTTTAAGTTGGCCAGAGGACTCCGACTTCCTCTGCTGAATCACACTGCATTTTAACCTGGCCGCCCCAGATCCCGAAAGACCAGTTGGGCCAGTAATACTGGTGGTGGGTTGACCAACTGGGGTAATACTGTGATTATGCTCCATGATGATTGTGCCTGGAATCAGGTGAGGTTGAGTAGAATGTTAAGACTGGAAGGGTTAGTTCCCGAATATGGATTTCAGCCACACCGCTGGTGAACAGACGCTGACCACTTCACCGCTTGCTACAAGACAGACGCAAAGTGGATTTGATTTTGTTTTGTTTTTCCTTGGTCCGGGACTGCTTATTTTGGGTTCGCAGCTGTCCACCATATCTGATGGAACATTCACTACCCGCACTTGTCCAACACCCTAGGCCAGGTTGGCTTCTTAGACTTTTAGTTACCATGTCTAAAAGCCAGGATTAACTTTATTTGTCTATTTATAATTTCCATTTTGAAAACATGTCCTTCTGTATGTCTGTAGCAGGTCATATAATTCACCGGTAACGCTGACAATTCTGTACATAACGCAGCTTGTTATAAATAGTCAACTCTAACGTTGTGTGTGTGTGTGTGTGTGTGTGTGTGTGTGTGTGTGTGTTTGCATTTGTCCAGTACCTCCTCTTAAACTTTCTGGATCGAATTCAGCCAAATTTGCTACATGAACGGAACACTCTGTGAATATCACCACCGTGGGGGTTGGAACCCCCAAGTTCCCATAGGAGTGGAGATGCAGGCAACAAACGTTTTCGAGTCCCTAACATGTGTTTCGTCTTGCATGACTGGTATGTTTTGAGATCAATGTCAGCCTGCTTCATTGGCCCGTTTTTAGACGCTACACGGTTGATGAGCACAGATGAGGAACGTTTGAGATGGATGGAGGAGGGGATTAACAGAGAGACGTGTGATGAGGGGATTGGTAGGGAAAAGGCAGGACAAGATGCGGCGGACACAGAAAACGGTTGCAGGAGGGGACGGATAGAGTGAAAAGGGAGGAGAAGATATCCAGGGGGAGGGACAGGAGGAAATGGAGAGAGAGAGAAGATAAGGCAGGAGGAGGTAAACTAGGAGAAGACGGGAGGAGGAGAGGCACAGGAAGAGGTGGGCAGGAATAAATTTGTAGTCAGTGGTGGGGAAGAGGGAGATGGTGGAATAGGGGGGGGGGGTGTGAGACGATATCGGCAGGGAGAAGGGCAAAAAGGGGGAAACCCAGAATACTGGTGAAGATGTAGTGGGGTAGAGAGCAACTGCAAAGGGAAGACTTAGCAAGAAGATATGAAGAGAGGCGGAGGAGGATATGGACAGAGAGAGATTGAAGGATGATGTGGTTAGGGACAGGGGGCGCAGGAGACGGATAAAAAGAGGACTGAGAAGGATGCGCTGAGATAGAGAGAATGGGGAGGAGGAGACAGAGAAATAAGGATGGGAAGATGAGGTAATCAGAGAGAGGCAGGGGTCGGGGGAAGAAAGAGGTGGACACACATTGGGGAGAGGAGGACATCTGTTCAATATACATGTCGAAATTTATATAATAAAACCGCTATTAATTCTGAAGATAAGAAAATGAAAATAAGTACCCGAAAATGTAAAAGAAACAAATGAACTCGTGCTAAACAATTTCTAATGGGAATCTCTGTTGGTGCCTCCAGCCTACGCTCCCAGCTGGATGGCGCAGTGGCTACATCTACATCTACATTTATACTCCGCAAGCCACACAACAGTGTGTGGCGGAGGGCACTTTACATGCCACTGTCATTACCTCCCTTTCCTGTTCCAGTCGCGTATGGTTCGCAGGAAGAACGACTGCTGGAATGTGTCCGTGCGCGCTCGAATCTCTCTAATTTTACATTCGTGATCTCCTCGGCTATCTCACCGGACTCCCATTCTGAAAGGCGATGGCTCAAATCCCCATCCACCCAATCAGTTTTAGGTTTCCCTCGATTTCCCTAATTGGGTTAAGGCAAATCCTGGTAAGGTTTCTATATCCTTCCGTTTCTATGTCCTTCTGAAATCCGAATTTTTTTTCGTCTCTGGTGAACTGATTGTCGACAGGAGTTAAAATATAATCTTTCTTCCAGTCCATGGCCATCTTGGTACGACTTCGTATTTTGCTTGTGTGGAATGGTATAGGAGCACTAAGAATCACCTGTGCATTTGCTGCAGATGTTATCCTAATTTTGGCTACTGCTATTCTTCTTCACGAGTACTTTTCCGGCTACTGTGTGGCTCAATAAGCCTCGAGCCACCACAGATCATGCACAGGTTTGACACATAATTTATTTGTACCTTCTTATCTAGCATCAAACATTTAATATTCTGATTTTAATTAACTGTCCAATAAATAAGTGCCTCGTAAAAGATAGAGTCATCAAATATTTTCTAGATGAACATACTGTCTCATTAGTGATGTAACTGTGTTAAGCTAGATTATAGTTATGCGTGCTAATATACAACAACACTACACTTCACTGACTACATAGTATTCTTATGTTACCTGTGAGCTTATATTTGTGGATCAAGTCGTTTCAGTCACTGTCACTTATGCGTCGCATCACGACCTTATGTATTACCGACATAGTGCCACACATTCATAGCATCTGCCCTCTGACTCATGTGTTCTCCTGTGTTAACATCTCTCAGATCTGTGTTTTTATTCCTGATACACACACCAAAAAAAGTTTCGCATCACCCCGGTTTCCAGAATTGCTGAAGATAGAAGTTGACTGTGGATGATGTATCACAGACACATTCTCTTTGACTGTTCAGATATATCACTAAATCCGCCCAAAGATGTAAACAGCCATGCGTGAGCAGCGCCTTTTAGACGGAGGGGGTCCGACGGCCTATCAGTTCCAATCATTCCACCATGAAAGAGGCACACGGCTCGTGTTGTCTGTAATTCAACAACGCCTGGACGGCCAATACCGCGGTTCGGTCGCGTCCGCATTGTTACGTTGTGCCAGGGAGGTCTCTCAACAATGGAAGTGTCCAGGCATCTCGGAGTCAACCAAAACTATGAGGTTCGGACATGGAGGAGATACAGAGGGACAGGAAGAGTCGAGGACATGCCTCGCTCAGGCATCCCAAGGGCTATTACTGCAGTGGATGACCGCTACCTAAGGATTATGGATCGGGGGAACACTGACAGCAACGCCACCATGTTGAATAATGCTTTTCGTGAGGCCACATGACGTCATGCTACGACTACAACTGTGCGCAATAGGCAGCCTGATGCGCAAGTTCACTCGCGACGATCAGAGCGAGGTCCATCTTTGCAACCACGAGACCATGCAGCTCGGTACGGAAGGGCCCAACAACATGTCGAATTGACCGCTCAGGATTGGCATCACGTTCTCTTCACCGATGAGTGTCACATATGCCTTCAGCCAGAAAATCATCTGAGACGTGTTTGGTGGCAACTCGCTCAGACTGAACGCCTTAGACACACTGTCCAGTGAGTGCAGCGAGGTGGAGGTTCCCTGCTGTTTTGGGGTGGCATTATGTGGGGCCGACGTACGCCGCTAGTTGTCGTGGAAGGCGCCGTAACCGCTGTAAGATACGTGAATGATATCCTTTGACAGATAGTACAACCATATCGGCGGCATATTGGAGAGGTATTCGTCTTCATGGTCGACAATTCGCGCCCCCATCATACACATCTTGTGAATGACTTCCTTAAGGATAACGACATTACTCGACTCGAGTTTCCAGCATGTTCTCCAGACATGCACCCTATCGAACTTGCTTGGGATAGATTGAAAAGTGGTGTTCATGGACGACGTGACCCATTAACCACTCGGGGTTCGCCCTTGAGGAGTGGGACAATCTGGACCAACAGTGCCTTGATGAACGTATGGGTAGTATGTGACGACGAATGCAGGAATGCATCAATGTAAAAGACGTGCTACTGACTATTAGAGCGACCAGTGTGTACAGCAATCTGGACCACCACCTCTGAAAGTCTCGCTGTATGATGGTACAATATGTAATGTGTACTTTTCATTAGCAATAAAAAGGGCGGAAATGATGTTTATGTTGATCTCTCTTCCAATTTTCTGTACAGTTTCCGGAGCTCTCGGAACCGAGGTGACGAAAAACCTTTTTTATGTGTGTATTTACTCGAACCGTTCAGTAATATAAATGTATCCATATTCCCTGTTAACAGCTGCGCTTCACCCTTAGAAGGTAGATGTCTCTTAGCTTCCACTTGGAAAAGGCACGTCTACAGCAAATACTCAGGGGATCCTAAACCATCACAGTCGCACATTACTGTTACTCTCTTACCTATTCATTGGAGATATTGAGGGAACAGGCTCTGGAACTTATCTCTACTGAGGATGACGCGGTTCAGTTTCAATCTCTCTTTCATGTTAGGGAAAAGAGTCTCTGGTTTGAGCTCTGTGGTTCTACTGTTCCAATCCCGCTGCTACTCGTCAAGTGACTAATTTCGGAGACCTTTAATTATTCAAATTTGAAATTATCTGTTAGATTAAAAACGCCTATGGAGGGAAAATACTCTATCGATAGACGTACCGATCAACGACCCACCCTGGAGTACATCTGCAACGTTCCGTACTGCAGACAAGATCTCCTATATACCTCGCACGACTGTCACTTCTGGAAGAAAGACACTGCGTAAAACTGGAGTAACCACAACAGTGGGATTGTTTCCAAGATGAGTTTTCACCCTCCAGCGTAGTGTGTACCGGTATAAAGTAATTTGGATTTTTGATGGATCCATATCTAGTCATCACTCACAATAGCAATTTCAATATAAGTCCTCACAATACAAAAATAAACACAGTTACTACAAGGTGACAAGGCACCCTGGTGTTACACTGCTTCACAGCGTATCAACAGTTCTCCATTACTTTCCTACAAACGCACAGAACCTGAATACTTGATGGTGACATGCACAGCCATCTTCTTTCCTGCCTTAACGCACGACCCAGGCACAGCTGAAGAATCCCACAAACAATATATGGACCTTCTGAAAGCATTCTGTTTCCGATTTATCCATGTCAGTTCAAATACAGGAATCCGTTAGTTTGGTCATATTTCATGCAGTTATACGCAAGGAGAAAAGTTTTTGCACTGTTTTAGGAATACCAATGGCATAAGTAGCCCAGTCTTGGATGAAGCAATGGAGAGTAAAATGTATAAGGGTAGGCGAGTTCGAGTATGTACCTTGGCTCAATGAATACACTTCTTGGACATTCATACCCAACGTCATGAGAGCGACGCGCAACGAACAAGAAACTGTCATGAAGCGAAACACTCACTTGCATTTGCGAATAATTAGCGTAAGGTGACCCCGTCAGTGTTCCGTGGAAAATCCGTGTTCCGCGGAAAGTGAATAACAGCTCTGCGAAAAACTGTTAATAATGTGATTTTTTTAGACGTACTTTTTGATTTAAAAATTGTTGTGACTTCTGAGATATTGGCTATAGTATAAAATTGAAGTTTTCCTTAATTTTTTAAAAATTTTATTAAACCTTCAAAATAAAAAAGAAGCTCCGTCAAAGTACGAACATTCGCAAAGTGACCTCTCAGCGAAAATGTTTGGGTGCCCCGGATTACCGCTCTAAAAACACTGCACAAAGTAGGATGTCTAACGGCAGGTACATTCAGGAAGCACTAAAAGTTAGCAGAACGGATTTATCATACAGAAATCTTTTTAGACTTTGAAGATGGTATCTGTTCTTTCGGCTACCATATTCATGTAGTTTGCGCTAACCGGCCATTGATCTTCTTCTTCTGTGATGGATGCACACGCATTGCCCGAGCTGTTACGGGACTCGGTAAGATTGCCACAAGTTATGAGTTTCATGGGCAGTGTCACTACTAATGTAGTGTGTGGTATCAAGTTGGGAATGTGGGTCCCACGAGGAGCATGCAAGGGATAAATCTCTCCAGTTGCACTGTCCTCTGTGCCCTAGGTGGCGCAGATGAATTGAGCATCTGACATGTAAGCAAGATATCCCGTGTTCGAGTCCCAGTGGGGGGACAGATTTTCGACTGCCCTCGTTGATGTATATCAACGCCTGTCGACAGCTTAGTGTCATAATTTAAATATCATTTCATCTTTGTAGAATGTTAGTTGTTTGTAATGTTATAGTATTATCGTTCATGCAAGAAAAATAAATGTCTAGGGAAGGTATCGCAATTCGGCAGCGGTGTGATCGGCATTATCATGTGGTTTATCGTTCCTTGACACTGCTGCTTGCGTTGTTTGGTATTCTACTGCTATCATTGGGAGCTGGCATAATACGACGCCGGACGGAGTGGCCGAGCGGATCTAGGCGCTGCAGTTTGGAACCGCGCGACCGCTACGGTCACAGGTTCGAATCCTGCCTCAAGCATGGATGTGTGTGATGTCCTTAGGTTAGTTAGGTTTAAGTGGTTCTTAGTTCTAGGGGACTGATGACCTCAGAAGTTAAGTCCCATAGTGCTCAGAGCAATTTGAACCATAATACGACGAATTTTCTATATTGTTCCATCTCTCTGAGAAAAAAAGATATCTCTAAGCAGCGTTAGACTCAGCGCTAATTCTGGCGGACGAATTTCGAATACAACAGACCCAAATCTGCACTACGCTCACAGATCCTGCGTGCATACCGACATCCTTTTTTTAATCCATGGCATTTATTCACAATCTCTTGTTGTTGTGAATACAGGCGAATGAAGAATGCCGCCAAGTGTCTCGTGGTTCTCCGTGGCGCGACGCCGGCGCACAGTACGTACAGAGGTCGCAAGAGCGCGCCAGCAGACACCTGTCGCGGGAGGGGCGCCCGTTCCGGAGGCGGCGTCGGCGTCGGCCTCATCTCGGCAAGTGCTGGCCGGTCCCGCCGCGCGGCGTGATTGATGAAAACGCGGGGGCGTGAATTTCTAAGCAGCCACCGCGGGAACGCGACCTGCCCTGAGCGTCTCGCTTCCCTTGTCCTCTTTGCTGTCTGTTACGTTTACGGGCGCAGCTGCCACGGAACTTTGCCAAGTTTGCGCTAGGCGCTTACCCCAGCGACGTAGCTGAGTACGTTATACCTTACTGTTACTTTATGAAATATAGCGCTCCATAGAGCTGCGTAAATTTTGCATGTGCTATGAACGCGAAATGCTTTGCAAGTATAAAAAATGATTCCTCCAGTACTTTTTTGTTTAGTGCGTCATGATTTCGCTCGCTTTCAAGCTGCGGTAAAATGGGAAATAGCTACGTTTCAGTGAATTTTACTAAAATCAGTATGCTTCAGATAAAATATCTGAACATACAAGCGCTAGACATACACGATTATATGTGAGATCACCAAATAAAAACGAGAAAAGCACCGAAAATTGCGATTGTAAGCAAATACTTGTTCCGTAACCAGATATGTGCTAGGTACAATGTTCTGATAACCTGTCCAGTACACGTATTTAAGCTAGATAAAATAAGAAACGCGTCTGTGATACTTTCCTTCATTGACAAAAAAACCAGGCTGTTTCATTAGCACCTTGATAGAAAAATGAACAAATAAACGCGATGCAAGAAAGAAGCATCAAAGTCGAGATAAACAGTCGAGAATCACCATTTGTTGCTTAGAAAACTTTACTAAATGACTCCGAATGGTATGTTTCTTTCTTTGCTGCATGTGAAATCATTGTATTGTAGAAGTTTTTAATTTGATGCTTATCAATTTTTTGCTTCACCTTTATTCACTTCATTCACTATCCAGATATAAAGATAGCATCCTTGCACTAAACACAAGCGAGAAACATACGTCGGTCGCTTGAATTTTGCAATGGTTGTTTCTTTCTGCAATGGTTGTTTCTACTGTATTCTACACTCTTTCTTTATCATGATTATTGAAGAAGATTTTTTTATAAACGTGTATAGATCATTGGAATTAGATATATATCATTTCAATGCGTAAACACATCGAAAAAATAAATGCCAAAACAATGCGACATTCTAGTTTCCAGATGCTGAATTTTTAAAGTTTATTTATTAATTGTACGTAGCTCTAACAATGCAGAAACTCCCAAAGCATACCTGTATTCATTGTTTGGATGGGCATCACGGAACGGGTAAATCACAATATCTATAAAAATGATGAGACGTTCAATGAATTCGAAAATAAAATTCTTTGGGTTAGCAGTGACATCGTCATGCAAGAGAGCCTCTACCATCTGTGTTAATTATAAATTTTAATGATTGTGATTGTAATAGGATTACAACTAGATGCTGACAGGTTTTAGATGACCAGCAGCCATCCTCAGGTCTATGTACACAAACAAAAAGATTGTCTTTCAGTTACCCGGTAAACCTCCAATAAACTTTTGAACATTCACTGCGCTGCTTTGCAAATGTGCAGGAAAATGTCTCTATTCTCTTCCCATATTTGTCCCTGAAGTAATTATTTTGACAGCCAAATGTTCACATTTTTATAAGAAGTCAAAAAACATCGCTCTGGCTACATAAAGAGACCTGAGGATGTGCCTAAATTAGCGTGAAACCGGCCGTGGTTTTAATAAAAACTTCCTACGCCAGAGCGGTGTTTTTGCCTTATTATAAAATCTTTGACACTGGAAACTGCCTTGCAGACGAGGAATGTTACTTTATGTAGATGACTGTAATGCACTACTGATCTCATGAGGTGACAATGTGTGTTGCTCTTTGTAGCAACCAATACGAGTCTGACACACATTGCTCTCATTTGACGGAGACTGTTGCTAGCTGCAAGGAAAAACACGTGAACTGTAAAAGTATATAACTCTTCTGTAGCCTTTGGAGAGTGTATAGTTCAGATTATATTTCTGCTTATAAACCACGACGTGTATCAGTTTTGTTTGCACGTGTGCAATAGTGCGTTGTAATGCTACAACCTTTACTCGACCCGTGACAAATTAGAGCTTGCTTCATATTGCTTTCTCCTAGTTTCGCGTCTTCGTTCGAGTGTTGTGATGGCGTCACCCTCGTGTTTCGAAAACAGACGACGTAAATTGATGACTTACAAAGAATTCATGGCTGTAGAATGTCAGTACGACACTAAAGGTGTGTTAGAATTTGAATCTTCATATGAAGATTCGACTATAACTATAAATGAGTTGGAATATGCAGATAGTGATAGCGAGTCTACTACGGAGGTGACACTAACGAACTTATATTCATATACCAGTACAACGATCTTCTGAAAAACGGGTGAAGATGCCGAAAAATCAAATCTTTAGATAAACACTGTGTTTCATTTGTAAATGGCCTTTATAGATTAAGAAGGAATACCTTAGTGTCCCAATCAATGATAGAGTTGTTTATGCCGTATTAGTTTTTTACTTTAATTTTTATTTATTTGTTTTGCTAGTGAATGAATTGTGGATGAAATTAATCTTTCCAGCACCCACAGAAACTGCAACAAAACGTTTAATTGTATTGTTCATGACATGTATTTTTATAGGTGTATGCGTTATATTTTTGGCTCCTCCCACCGCTGTTTGTGATGATATTGGTGTTAAGCTAATAAAGCAGACAGTTATTTTGATAGTCTGATGATAACATTGCATTTCAGTGACAACACGAAACAACCAGGCGCTGAACATTGATATCACAAATTGTTCAAAACTAGGCCTATACCTGATCGTGGGAGTACAAATGTCTTTCAACTGCAATGAGAGCGTTTGTCACTCGATGCACAAATTTTTCAACCAAATCAAGGCACCACATGAAGATGTATGTGAAAGACAAACTAAATAAATCGGTGCATAAACTTTTCGTTTTGTGCGGAGAAATGAAATTTGCATGCAAAATTCACATCAGCAGTGTGCAAGAAAATAATCCAAAATTCAGATTAGATATCGAAACAGATCTTGGAGCCGTTGTATACGCTGTGATTCGCCTCGTAAGGGAAATTCCAAAGGACCAGAATTACAAGATCTATTTTGGCAGATGTTAGACGTTTTGCTTCTACTTTTCGATATACCATTAACTCTGTCGTAACTGTTGTTCGCTTGGCGTTTAAACCCATGTTTCAATACTTAAAAATGTTACTATTAATGTAAATTTCACAAGGTTCTGCATAAGTGCAAAGTGCCACGAATGAGTGTCTATGATAAGTTCCACACAATTTTGCATAAATGAAAGCGGTAATTTTTTTACAGAATTTGGAAGGTATTATTCTTACAACGCTTGGAGAGAATTAAGAAAACATCATATCTTCAATATTTCTTATGTCATCCTCGAACAACTACAAACACAAAAATTTTGTGTTGCAAAAGGTTGCAGTATGAAGAGTTAAAAATGGCTCTGAGCACTATGGGACTTAACATCTTAGTTCATCAGTCCCCTAGAACGTAGAACTACTTAAACCTAACTAACCTAAGGACATCACACACATCCATGCCCGAGGCAGATTCGAACCTGCGACCGTAGCAGTCCCGCGGTTCCGGACTGCAGCGCCTAGAACCGAACGGCCACCACGGCCGGCTATGAAGAGTTAGCAAACTTATATTTTTCAAAAGTACTCTCATCGTTATAAAAAGATGTACAACCTGAAGGATGCATCCGATCCACTGAAAACCGGGTGGGCACACCCTCCGCAGTTGCCAAAGTTTATGTCTGCATGATCGGCAGAGCACTCGGCGAGCACGGGTGGCGTCGTGACGTCATGCCCTTCGGCTGATACAAGAGGGCTCCGAACAGCCGCGCCGACAGCACTGGACAGCGGGGAAAATCGCCATAGCGAGCACTGTGCCCAGGCGATACATTCGACAGCAGGTGGCCCGACTAGACAAGTACGAGAGAGGCCTCACAGTAGGGTTGTGAGAAGCTTGGTCGTCCTGTTGTCGCACTGCGCTCATCACTGGCCGTACGGACACCACCACCGCCCGTTGTTAGCAGCAAAAGATGCAGGAAGCCACGCTTGCGCGACATTTAGGACCGGGAGGCCTGAAACGCGTTATAAGGAGGGAGGACAGATTGATTGTTCGCTACGCGTGAACAGACCCAGTGGCAACGGTAGGAGCCGTTGCGGGCTGTCCAGCCTCCTACGCAACACCCCTTAAGCGTCAGTACAATTGGCAAGTCGTGGGGCACGCGGCACGCCGACCTTTACGAGGCCTGCTACCGAAACGCCCACAGCGGTGCGCCCGACTCGCCTGGTGTCGGCAACGACGCACATAGGCCTTGCAGACTAGCAGCGGATGATCTTTCGTGAGAAGTCACGCTTCTACCTTGGAGGCGGCAACTACTGCGTCCTTGTCTGGAGGAGTAGCGGACGGGGCCACGAAGAACGGTTTTTATCGTGAAAATGTAATCATTTCGTATATGTGAAACTAGCAGCCTGCCTGCCAACCTACCTGGCTGCAACCCTTGTTATGACGATCGGTATATTAAAGCATGAAAAAGCAATAAATACTTTGGTTAAAGTGGTAATTAGTTACAATTTATAGTGTGGAAACGGTTTTTATTATTTTCAATGTTTCGATATCTGTAAAAAGGTATGTTTTCTAAAAATTATTAAGAGGTTTCCACAGTTATTCAAATACAGTTTTTGTTTTTATTTCCATAGATCTGAGGATTACTGCTAGGTAGCCGCAACGGGTTATCATCTAGATGTAAATACAGTATACTGCGATCAAAACCATCAAACATTATAAAATTCTGTCTACAGATCTGACGAATATCCTAGTCCAATTTGATCTGACGCTACATCACTAAAATTCATCGGTTTTATTTGTACCAACACTCACTGACGATAACGATATCGAAACAACATGACCCAGTGGACCGAAGTACAAAATTCAGTTTTTACAAAATTCGCTATGAAAGAGGGTACCACCGCTCTTCCTATTCATCATTCTACGAAAGGTAGGAGTCCCCATATCAGACTGACCACAGGATATAAAATCAGCTAATAAAATCAGCTAAATTTATTCCACACCAGGGATGCGATTAGACGTGATGGAATATATATACGATTCAACCTATGTGAAGAAATTTGCAGCAGTCTACTTTAGGTCGCTGGAGAAACGAAGCGTTCGCAGAGCCTGGAAAAATGCAGTCATCGCCTGTTACTAGAACTGACGGACGCAGCCCTGGGCCCATGTGGCAGGAGTAAATATGTTGTGGTATATTGGCACATTTTATATGCTTGCTAAGTGTGACCTTTCTGGCGACCTGTTGTCACCACTGTAGGAATCAACAGCGATTCTGCAAACAACGACCATGTGGAATGCAGACGACTCAGTTCGTCTCACGCCAAGATGACAGTATATGTCAGCACCAATGTTGTTATCGTGTTTCTTGATTTACGGAAGAGTTCGATGTAATTTCACACAGTCCACTAACGAAAAAAAGTAGTATCACACCGAATATCAGACCATCTTTGTGACTTTATTGAAGCGTTGTAGCCGGCCTGTGTCCGTGCGGTTCTAGGTACTTCAGTCTGGAACCGCTTGACCACTACGGTCGAAGGTTCGGATCCTGCCTCGGGCATGTATGTGTGTGATGTCCTTAGGTTAGTTAGGTTGAAGTAGTTCTAAGTTCTAGGGAACTGATGCCCACAGATGTTAAGTCCCATAGTGCTCAGAGCCATTTGAACCATTTGAAGCGTTGTATACTTGCTTCTTTTTCTTGTAATCAGGACCTTAATAAAAATGGCAAGGTAATGTTAATCAGAACACAGGGAGGAGTAGTGAACTAAATAATTATATAGTTTTCATTCGTAACATCACAAAGCAAAGAAGTGGCTAAAGAAACATCACACAAACATTTTTACTCGATAAATGTTTTCGCTAATATGGGGTCTATGGTGGACGGAGTAATCAGCTGACGATAGACATACGACACTAAGCAGAACCCTAATCGCTTCATCTGACTTCATAACGTGGCACAAAACTACGCCACAACCAATCATCTATACTCTACTATTACATAAAGAAAAATATGGTTCGAAAGGACATAGTGCAGAGAAACAAATATTGGAGACCTACGCGGTAGCAGTGAATACTTACCCTTCTGCTGGCGAGGGTGGTACACCATGATGCGTTCAGTGACTGAAGTCATGGACGGCAGCAATCTGTTATTAATGGCGGGCGCCCGACAAACGCAAGTACGCGGTCTCGCGTTCGGCTAATTTGGAACGCAGGTACTTCCTTATGAGCCTCTGAAACCCCGGTGGATTCCAGTGTACAGGTCGATCCGTTTGCTGGTCTGCCAAACCAATTTTATTCCATCCCACCACTATGCGTGACAGAAAACGTCAAATGTTTAGACAGCCGACACAAGACAAATAAGTACATACACGCGTGATGCTAGAAGCAGTACCTCTGACAGTTCAGAAGGTGACTGCAACAGGCTCTAAGTGGCACACTAGCAAAGGACACAAGTCTCACTGTTTAGGTAGTCACCTACAGTTCTTTATCAGCGAAGTGCCAGCACAGGAGTGACCACTTATCTTTCTGTCAGCTTTCCTCACCAGCTTGGTAGCAAAGCACATTTACATCTTAGACTGTTCCCACTTTAGCACAAGCCAATCACGAGCTGTAGAGCCGCATTCGAAGAAGGGAGACTGCCCCTTGCTTTGCATACACACATTTGACCAGTCAGAGACTTTAAAGTTAACTGGGAGAAAAGAAAAAAAATGTTCAGCTTTGCGGCCTCTTTCCCACACGTTTACACCATGTCTTTTGCTAACAACATGACCAGGATGGAGCAACAGTCCTCCACAAATGATTGTTATCTCCTTTGTGGCGTACATTTCGAAGTTTCCAAATAGATTCCATAAACTCGCTAAACTACGTTTTGAACAAGAGTCTGGACGTCTGGGCGCCAGTGTCCTGTCACACGGAAATTCGCAGAAAGCTCACAGTTGTCTCGTCGGCTTCCTGCCTAACAAGGGCCCAACCTCTGCTTTATTGCCAGTCTTCAATGCTCTGCCCATTGCAGCGGCGTTTCCTCAGCACTAGTCAGCCTATTTTGACATGACCGCAGACTGACCGGAGCCATCCAATGTGTCTGCACAATGAGACCGCGGAACTCGGCAGTCCGGAAATGTTTTCACTCAGGTTCTTCAGAAAAACAACTCTCCCCTCAGCCCCCAGTTGCCGTACGCTTTTACTGCAGCCATTTTAATCGGCACGCTATTCCTTTGAACGCAGGTAAAGCTTACTATTATTGGTTCATTAGAACAGACAAGCAAGAGCGTTAACTACTGCCCACCATTTCATCATGATATATGATGACAGACAGCAATAAAGATCATCTCCCCTAAGAACATCAATCGGCATGACACCGAATCAGAAGTGCAACTGCCCTGCGATCTCTCATAGCCTCCGCGTTCCTCTCAAACTTATTTATGGGGAGTGTCACACTTTAAAAGGTTGCGTGACATGGAACAGAATAAATTCTGACACTTTAGTTGGGCCATTATAAAAGAAATAAACATGAATCAATCTTTGTTCACCATAAACCCCAGCACAATGTTACACCCTGTCTTTACCACATTCAACCAGGAGTCATCCATACAATCTCTGTTGCATGCCTACAAAATTAAAGTGAGAAATAAAAATGTGATGGGCGTACCATTACATCATATTCGTGAAGACCCAGACTTAAGTGACAATTACTAAACGTTTACAGTGACTTGCAGACATTTATCTACTCGTTCATCCTGAAGTTGGGGCCAGTGAAAGTTATTCCCCAACCAGGATATAATATTGTTGTCTTGAGGATTCTCTGCCTCGTGGAAAATTACTACCCCTGCTCAATTATACACATGGCTGTACTCATTCCTTGATAGAACATCTAACACAAACGCTCTCTCATTCTCCCAATGTAAAAGATCCATAGTTTTCATTTAGCATGTGTCATACGTTCAGTTTATTTCTCTAAAATGTGTCAATCTGTTCCTTTAAGTACAAAGATAAGGTGTCAACACAACAAAACAACATGTCATTGACATAAAATAACTGAATCTTTACACAAAATGGAAAACTGCTACATGAGTTCATTGAGAGAGAAAAAAAACTTGATTAGAAAACACAGAAAATTCATGCGATCTTGTAAAAATGAAAACAGCAAGGCGTATATAAAACATATGTAAAACAAACATACATAAAATAAATTAATGAAAACAACAAATATCCTACAGCTCCCTTCTCAAAAGTCTTTAGGGAGGCAGTTTTTAAATTTACAGTTGCCACACGAATAAACACTGCACTACATGTATCATGTGGCAGCTGTGTGGGATGAGTCTGCCAAGATTGGTTACCTCTTTTTCTCGCCATGTACAGTACAGGAGGCACTCACAGTGTGGCAGGACCTTGTCTGTCGGCAGAAAACAGTGGCGTCTCGATTGCTAACCATCTTGGATGGCATGGTAGTCTGCAATGCATTACCACTGTCGAAGACCATCGTGGGATGACCTGGGCAGCATATGGACACCTCCCACCATCTGTGTTAATACGTTTCCAGACACGTAAGTACCACCATTCAGCGCTCCACAGGCAGCTGAATGGTGGTGGCCCGCATTTGTCCTTCCATTCAGCGGTAGGTCCCACGGGACATTTGAGTGGGAAGCGACGGCGAAAGTGCTCGCATGGAGCAGGGAACCAGCTCTTTGTTGACAGCTCGTGGCTTGAAGGGGCTTATCCACACCTACTTCCATTCACATAGCCCAATGATGTCATGTCGACCAGCTGTCATGCAGTCTCTGTGTGGCCTCTGTCTCACAGGGTTGTCAATCCTGTCTGCTTGATACATGTTAGGAGGAAATATTTGTAAAGAGAAATTCTAACAACGCCAACTCTTACGACTAGCAGTAATGGGAGAAGCCCCTATGCTGACTACCATGGTGGAATTACAAAAAAATCTAAAGAAATGATTCTTGTGTTTAAAACTATTATAACAAAACAAAACTATGCGTATGTTCGGCTGTTACCGACCATTAAACTATCTGTGGCTTGTACTGAAGGTCAGTGGCATTGGTTGTCATTTCCTCACTCCTCTCGACCTGGGTTCGGTCCTTGAATCTCAGTTTCCTCGACCTGAGCTCCATTTTCCCCGTTGTTAAATCGTGCACCTCTTCCACTTCATTATTATGTATGACATCATATCGTAATGAAAATCATCTTCCCTAAGAACATTAAGCGACATGACACCGAATCAAAAGTGAGAGAGCTTCTCATTCTTAACAAAAAGAAATCTTCAGACATAAAAGACATAAAAGGCATAACAGACATAAAAAGACATAAAAGTAATGCGACGAGTAGCACAAGGTAGGGTACCGGGACAATTACTTTTCGAAGTTTATATAAATGACGAGACGCATAATGTCAGAAGCTACATAATGCTGTTTTTCGGATGAAGAAGATGCAACGTCAAAATATTGTAGCGATAAACGCAAAGATAAGCAGATGATCGCTACTTGTTGTAGGGACTGACAGCTAAACTGCAACATAAAAAATTACACAGATTGCATTAAAGATCTAGATAAACACTTTGTTGTATGATTAGACAATCGCTGGAAGCAAAGCATCCATTAATAAAATTTTTCATGATTTATCCATCACTGTCAAACGAAAATTTCACTAGTAGATCCGTAGCTTAGAACATATTTGTTTTATTTGTTTATCTTTCAGTCTTTGAGACTATTTCCAGGGCCGCAGTCCAACTCTCAAGCAAATATTTCTCGCTGCGCGTTGCAGCCGCATGGTTTGGGAAGCCTTGTCACGGTTCGCGCGGCTCCCGCCGTCGGCGTTCCAGTCCTCTCTCGGGCATGGGTGTGTTAGTTAGTATTAGTTAAAGTTAGATTAAGTAGTGTGTAACCTTATGGGTTGGGTTGGGTTGGTTCGGGGAGAAGACCAGACAGCGAGGTCATCGCTCCTATCGGATTAGGTAAGGACGGGGAAGGAAGTCGGCCGTGCCCTTTCAAAGGAACCATCCCGGCATTGGCCAGAGCGATTTCGGAAAATCACGGAAAACCTAAATCAGGATGGCTGGACGCGGGATTGAACCGTCGTCCTCCCGAATGCGAGTTCAGTTTTGTAACCTTAAGGAACGATGACCTCAGCAGTTTGGTCCCATAGAACTTACCACAAAATTATTTCTCCCATCAGCCAAGATAACTGGTGGGGATGAGACATCACCATTGGTTACAACCAAATGAATTTTAGATTGGTGTTAACCAGTGGTGATGCCAGATTATCTAATATCAGAAATGGTTATTTGAGAATGGGACTAAGATACCGAAACCAGTAATAAAAAACGAAAGATTAATAAATAAATAAACCTATGCGATTTTTTGAAGATGTAGGATTGATCAAAAGTCTGCATTTTGTATTGTGGAGTTGACAGAGCACGCAGAAACCTGTGATGCCATCAGATATAAATTTTATTATGCCGAATAACTAAAAGAGGATACAATTAACGAGACAGATGAAAATATGCAATCACCATATGATTGTCGTTTCTGGGCCGCTCGATAACTTACGGTATGTTCCCTTCTTCAGAACAGTAATGAAATTGTGGTGTCCAAATACGTTGTACTGCTGTCTACTGGATTATTATAAAGAGCAATATGTTAACGCTGTCAAGTCCTACGTCAACAACTATCTAATGATTTACAAAAACATGTCCGTTGTGCTTTGGTTGTGCTGTTATATAAGTAATCTTCTCAAAATTTTGCATGAGCAGTGCATACATTCGCAGCTGCACGCGGCACCACAAAAGCCAGTATGTATGTTACTCGATTAAAATAAATCAGGCGATATCTTGAATGCTTTATTATGGTCAAATCGCACACATCAGAATCCGAGATGGTCATAGAGGGCGTCATCGATGAAGTCATAATCAAAGTTGAGGATCCAAGATGGCTGACCTGTGGGTATAAGCACGGCCTACAACGTTGTCTATGCATCGTAGTGAAAGGCTGATCATTATGAATTATCGTCAAAGTTCAACAATGTAAGTATTAATCTCTCCCAGAATTTGTCATTGTTATTTTTATTGTTATTATTATTACTATTCAATACGTGCATGTGTACATGTTTTCCTGCTTTTCATTTATTATTTCTCTCTCGTTGTGATGGGCCAGTAATGCTCACAATGCATGGCCTGGTGTCTTTAAGTATCGGCAGAAAACAAGTTCCAAAAATGGTTCAAATGGCTTTAAGCACTATGGGACTTAACATCCAAGGACATCAGTCCCCTAGACTTAGACCTACTTAAACCTAACTAAACAATGGACATCACACACTTCCATGCCCGAGGCAGGATTCGAACCTGCGACCGTAGCAGCAGCGCTGTTCGAGACTGAGGTGCCTAGAACCACTCGGCCACAGCGGCCGGCGGAAAAAAATTCAGCACGCAAACAGACTCCACGATGTAGCACCTGGTATATCGGAGCAGGACACATACGAGGGTCGGTCAAAAAGTAATGCCTCCCATTTTTTTCTACTTAAAGAAATTAAGTTAAGTGAAAATTTTGAATTTGGCGCCATTCCTCAAACCTTCTTCTGCGATCCACTGCAGTAGTAACTTTCTGTGTCAACAGGTGGCAGCACAGCAGAAGTTTGTAAGATGGCCGACATCGATGTTCGTTTGAGACAGCGTTGTGTGATTGAATTCTTGAATGCAGAAGGTGAAACGCCCATACGCATTCATGAAAGACTGAAGAAGGTGTATGGTGTTGTGACAGTGGATGTCAGCACTGTTAGACGATGGGTTCGTCGTTGTAAGGAAGCTGAAGGGCAAACACCGTTGACTGACGAAAAGCGGAGCGGCAGGCCGGTGAGTGCAGTGACTCCACACAACATTCAGCAAGTTGATGACATCATTCGTGGTGACCGTCGGGTGACTGCAGATGAAGTGTGTCGCACTATTTCTCTTAGTAAAGGCAGTGTGATCACGATTATTAAACAATTGGGGTACTCAAAAGTTTGTGCACGGTGGGTTCCAAGAATGTTAACCGATCAGAATAAAGAGGCAAGGAAAACAATAGCCTCCCAACACTTGCAGCGCTTCCGTTTGGATTGAGATGAGTTTCTGAAAAAAATTGTGACCGGGGACGAAACATGGGTGCATTTTTTTGAACCCGAATCAAAGAGGCAGTCAATGGAGTGGCGTCACACAAGCTCGCCGAGGAAGAAAAAATTCAAAACTGTGCGATCGGCAGGGAAAGTTATGGCAACAGTTTTCTGGGATACAGAGGGTGTGATTCTGGTTGATTTTTTGGAGCAGGGATGCACAATAAATTCTGTTCAATACGTCACAACCCTCAACAAACTTAAAGCACGTCTTCAGCGAGTTCGCCCAACAAAATCAATGGCAGATGTTCTTCTTTTGCATGGCAATGCAAGACCACACACCAGTCGTCACACCTCTGACGAGATTGTCAAAATTGGATGGGAAGTTTTGCCTCATCCCCCATACAGCCCTGACCTGGCACCATCAGACTTCCATCTGTTCGGGCCACTAAAAGAAGCTCATCGTGGGATTCATTTTGAAGATGAGGAGGCCGTCAAAACATCCGTGCGTCAATGGCTTAGGAAGCAGAGCTGTGATTTTTACCGTGCTGGGATACATGCCCTTGTTCAAAGATGGACCAAAACTGTAGAGATGGGCGGAGATTACATTGAAAAATGACAAAATGATCCTCAATGTTGTGGTTTTCAACCTATGTAATTGCATTTAAATTTCCTGACAATTAAACGTAGAAAAAAAAATAGGAGGCATTACTTTTTGACTGACCCTCGTATTTGTTTCCATACTTCGCGGTTTCTTTGTATACAATACTCACAGGAACTCTATCAATGCTAGCGGCGCTACGAGTGGTTCAGATGTACGTGATGGTGGAAACTCAAAGACTGAAAACAGTTCAAATAATTATTTGATTTCTGCTCCAACGTACCAGGTGCACTACGCAGTATTGTTGATCCGATGATCTTTGCGTGTGTTGCAAGTGAGAATTTGCTTAAAAATCGCTTACAATGAAAATGCTGGCACGAACATTATATTTCTTTCTGTTTAGAGGAAGTTTGTTTGGTGTTTAACATACTGTCTACACTGAAGTCATTAGAGACAAAACGGTGTTTCACACAGGCGGGGACACATATAACGCTGTCATTATAGCTGTAATTATTCATTTATTTTTATTTTAGTTACAGCTATCTATGGGCTACGTTTACACTAGTTCCCTCTCCTTATAACGTTCTCCTCCTTCCTCTTTCGCCAGTACTCCTTCATCGGTTGGCTCACTCGTGCACGTTCTTATGCCGAGAATACTCTGTTCTTCCTCGTTTTCTCCTCGAAGAATTCTTTCACCTCCGCAAACTTTTTCCTAAGGATCTGCCTGTTCACAATTTCTTCTGCAGTGATCCCGCAATTTTCTAGATCCCAGTGCACTTCTTTCACATATGGAACTTGGGTGTTCCTGTTCTCCTGGAAGAGAAGAATCTTGTGGGCGAGCCTCTCTGATGCCATTCTTTTAATATGTCTATAGAAAGGCAGTCTTCTCTTCTTCGTTGTGGTGGTGACATTTTCAAATCGTTGATAAAGTTATTGATTTGATCTTAGGTGGAACGTAAATTAATTTGATATTTTTCTGGGCCCAAGAATCTTACTCAGCAATTTGCTTTCTTTCTTTTCTAAGTCTGAAAGTCCCTTCCTGGCTATTGTCTCAGATGCATATTAACTTTCAGGTTTGACGACTGCCAGTCGTGGTGGCCGAGCGGTTCTAGGCGCTTAAGTACGGAACCGCCCTGCTGCTACGTTCGCAGGTTCGAATCCTGCCTCGGACATGGAAGTGTGTGATTTCCTTAGGTCAGTTAGGTTTAAGTAGTTCTAAGTCTAGGGGACTGATTACCTCAGATGTTAAGTCCCATAGTGCTCAGAGCCATTTCTTTTGATTTTTTTGACGACTGTGATGTAGTGTTGGAATTTGGCCTGGTGTGAGAGTGATTTGGATTTGTATGTGTTTTGCCACAATCTGAATACCGGTTCTTCAATTTCAATCTTTTAATTGTGGTTTGGAGTCAAAATCTCTCCTAGGTACTTGAACCTCTGAACTCTTCTGATGTCGTCATACTTGGTCTTCATTTTCCAGCCTGGATTAGTGGCATTCATGTTCATATATTGTGTCTTCTCAAAAGATATTTGCAATACTGATTTCACTGATGTTTCCTTGAGGACTTCAATCTGTTTAGTTGCAATTTGCAGATTCTCTGCAAAAAAACACTATATCATCTCCAAACGCGAGGCATTCAAATGTAAGCCCAGACTGTTTGCGGCCTAGCCTGATTCCATTTGGAAAGTTGAACTGTGTCATTTCTTTTCTCCATTCCCTGATAACTTTTTCTAAAACACAGTTGAACAAGACCAGAGAGACATTGTCTCTTGTCTCAAACCTGTATTGATTTCAAAGGGCTCTGAGAGTTCTAAATATTTAATTTGTGATCGGGTGTTTGTTAGTGTTTTGCTGAATAAGCCTCGTTGTCTTATCATCTATTCCAAATTCTTTCAGCGCTTCTAGTAATGTGTCTCTATATACGAAGTCGTACCCCTTTTCAAAGTCCACAAATGTCATGATCACTTTATTATCAGCTGCTAGTGTCTTTGTTTTGATTAAGGTTTTGATGGTAGAGATCTGCTCTGCACACGAACTTCCTGTCCTAAAGCTGGCGTGATATTCACCTAGTTGTTGATCTATGTGCTGTTCTGTTCTATGTTTTAGAGCAATGGTAAGGTTCTTGTATGCTACTGGTAGGAGTGATATTTCTCTGCAATTATTGACATTGGATGGATGACAGCATCTCTCATTCTTCTGCGATCTCTCAAGTGAGCCAGATTTTTTCAAAGATTCTTTCAAGTAGTTCCATGAAACTGTCTTGTACTTGTAGATAGGACAGCTTGGCTGTGGAAGTGGAAGGGTAGCCCACAACATAGACAACAATATCCACAATTACAAGCACTCAAGCTTTAATGATCTTCCAGCAATAAAGCCTCTTAACAAATCTCAATTAAGCAAGGACATAAACTTGGTTACAAACATATGTTAACCTTCAGCCTGTGAATAACCACAATAAAGAATTACCAATCAATAAAACGTAGATAAATGACTGCTTTACAAGAATGCTTAAATTAGGTAAACTCATGAAAGCTAAGTTACAAATTTTATGTTAAGCTTCAACAGGCGAATAACCCCAATAAAGAATTCTCATTTAAATAAAACATAGATAGGAAAATGCCTTACCAAAATGCTTGAATTGAGTAAAATCATGAAAAGCTGAGTTACAACTTTTCTCACAAACTACTTAGCAATTTACAGAAAATAAACAAGTTTGATCTGTCTAACCAGAAGGTAACTGCCAAGTCCAAGCGACCGAAGCCACTCAGAGCGGAAGACCGCCCCAACGCTGGTCATCAACCGACACCGTCACGGCCCAGTGGCCAGCGTGCTAAAACAGACTAACGTTCCGGTAAGCGACCGACAGCAACACAGGAGTAACAGTGACTGAAAGTCGGCGTGCGCGTTACGAAACACGGCACACCCTGAAGCGGGAGCAGGCACAGCTGACTAGCGGCCATACAACCGCGAGCAAACAAATCTCACGCCGCCCATACTAACGCGGTAAATGATAGCGAGCGACAAGACGCCACGCGCAAAGCAGCAACCGTGCCTACCCCTCGACCGCAGAATGTGCCCTTTCTCCTTGTCTATGGTAATACAATTTATAGCACACAAGAAACGATTTAATAATGTCATTAGTTCAACGCAAGATCAGTTAACAGTTAGGTCCAGTAAAGATTTACCAACGGCTTTACCGTCAAACCAACTTCCGGACCACAGGCGGAAATTAGTAAACTTGGCATAAGTTTTCACCAAACCGATAAACAAGAAACAGTTGCCAAAAATACTGTCACGATACGCAAGCCTTTCAAGACCTTGCTATCTTACTCACTGGTATCATTAACGGCGAAACATACACAAATGAATGACAAGAAATTCACCATTGAAAGCAAAAATACAACACACCACAAAGGTTAAATTAATCAATTTGCAGACGAGCCAGTCACTGAAAGCTCAGTTCCACAAGATTAGGACTAACCTCACTCGGCAGCAATACATTTATGTGCTTGATAGCTAGGTTGCCCAAACAGGACTCCAAAACCCAAAACAACAGGTCACACGTTAGCTGTCTTGTTCTCGGATACTAGGCACCACCAGGCTAAGACGACCGCGACGAAAAATAATCTCTGAAATTACAGCTGCCTGCAGCAAAACAAATGAGTCGGGGTGCATGAACGTAAAGCACAAGCCACTGTTCCAGCCGGAGCGTAACCTTTTCAATGCACATACGGACAGAACAACACACGTGGGCATAAAGGGAGCACCAGATGCGTACCAAGCAAACTATACTGCGCCAAAATACGACCCACGTCACGTACACAAAGCGGAGCACTGCTCCCGGCGCTGGAGTCTGCTCGCTGGACTGCCGCAACTCTGTCCCCCCGGAAAGCGATGCTGACTGCCGCCTTGCTCAACGCTCCCTTCTCGGCCGTGCACAACAACTCTTCTCCTGTCGCCTCAGAGTGCGGCCGCAATGTCCGTGATCCCCCGCTGTCCGCCCCAGACTCCCGTACTCGCACTCACTCCCTCGTTAGGACCCGCTCCGACAGGAGGTGATCGCGATCGCACATAGTGCCAACCTCAACCAGACGAGTAATCGATAGCGTCTTGTGCCCGAGAGCCGCGCCACGGCTCATGTCTCCTACGTACTTTAAAAGTTCTGCAACAATTAAATATTTGCCACACTCTTTATTGTTCTTCAAGCCCCTGATGATCTCGTATGTCCTTTTTATCTGGTGGGGTGGTTTCTCGAAGGTTAATTATTCTGGTGTGGGTCACAGTTGAGCAACTCTTTTATGTATCTAGCCAAGTGTTCAAAATTCTATTTGTTGTTCATAATCAGTTTGCCCTGATTAATTTTGAAACATATGTTGGGTAATGAGTAACCTCTATGTTTTGATTTAAATGTCTGATAGAAGCTTCTGGTGTTGTTCTTCTGGAAATTCTCTTCTAGCTATTTCAAAACTACGTTTGGCGTTCCTAAATACTTTTTTTGTCACTCTCCTTTGGATTTAAAATTCTTTGAAGTTCTGTTTGGTAGAATTCCACTTGTTCCAAGCTTGAGAACGTTTCCGTAAGGCATCTTCACATTCATAATCCCATGGATGTTTCTTTTTCTTAGCATGGAAAATTGTTTGTTTCACTGCTTGCTGAATCTTCTGAGCCATTTTGTCCCACTCGTTGGAGTTTCACGTGTCAAGTTCATGCTGAAACTTCTCAATTATTTCTTCACTGATTTCAGTTCTTCAATTCAGTATTTCTGTATTCTCGGGTTTTCCTTCTCCGATTAACAGGGATTGATTTCAATTTCACCTTTGTTAGATAATGGTCGAAATCGAAATTGGCACCTTTCTGCACTCTGACGTTCATTGTTTCCTTCGGCCTGGTAGTCGCTGCGTGATCAATCTGAAATTCTCCTAACATGGGATTGTGTGAACGCCATATTTTCATCTGCTTTCCACCGGCCGGTGTGGCATCGCGGTTCTAGGCGCCACAGTCTGGAACCGCGCGACCCCTACGGCCGCAGGTTCGAATCCTGCCTCGAGCATGGATGTTTGTGATGCCCTTAGGTTAGTTAGGTTTAAGTAGTTCTAAGTTCTAGGGGACTGATGACCTCAGCAGTTAAGTCCCATAGTTCTCACAGCCATTTGAACCATTTTGAACCATCATCTGATTTGGAGCCTTCTTAAACTGAGTGGACATAATTTTCGTTCCAAATCATTCACAAACATCAATCTTTCACCATTTCTGTTTCTCCTTTTGTGAGCTACATATTTGCCCACAATGTTCCGGAACTTTTTCTCTTTTTTCCAATCTGGGCATTGAAGTCCCTCATAATGATCTTGACATGCTTGGCTGTGGTTAAGAACAGTTCTTCTTCGAGTTGCGAACAAAATTCTTCTACCATCTCTGGGTTCTTTCTATTGTCTTCATTTATTGGCGCATGGGCATTGGATATGGTGTATAATTTGTTTCCACTTGCAAGAGTTACTATAGGCAGTCTAGGAGATGGAGATCTGAACTCTATGATAGATTCAGCTATAGAATTATTAATGGAGAAGGCCTTTCCAAGGATTAACATTGCATTCTTCGTTTTATCTGTTTTCTTAACCTTGATAGCTGGTCGTTCTTTCAGTATCCTCTAATTGTCCATAGCTGACACTTCATCTGTTGTGAATCTTGTTTCTTGGACTGCCAGAAGTTTGATTTTCTATTCATCAAGTGTTTTGATGAGTTCCTTTTGGTTTACAATTTTCAATATGGTGTTCACGTTAAGTGTACCAAATATATGTGTCTCCTACGTTATGGGTTTGCGTGGTGATGGATCCTCCGACTGATCTAAACATAATGGTGTAGGGCCCCAGAATCCATTGCCCTACTTGAACCAAAATTTTGGACCCGGATTGAACCGGCTGGGTTACTAGTTTCCGTACGTTATGCCGTCATGGTAGTTGCGTGGGCATGGATTTGTAGGATAGGGTGAAACCCTACCCAAAAATAAAACTAAGTTGGTGAAAGCTGGAGTAATTAGAACAGCCGTCTGTAACATGGAATCAGGCGATGACCAGGATGCCGCCCGACACGGGAACAGTCGCGCCTGGGTTTAATATGCTTTCACTATGGGGTTTGTTCCCCTCGGTTCTTCCGCTCTCAACGCCATTGGAAAATATCCAGATTCCTCTTCTGCCGCTACGATCGTTGACCTGCTTCGCCTAGTAACCCTAGGTAGGGACCCTATAACAGGGCACTACCATCCGGAGCCAGAGGGACCCCGATTTTTTTACGAGATTGCTACTCTTCCTGTTCCTCCTTCCTCACCACTTGCACGATTAGGTCCCAGGCTTGCAACCAGCAATGGCGGAGTTTATAACTGTAATTATTATTATTATTATTATTATTACTATTAGTGGCAGCAGCAGCACTTCTTGGAAGTTCTGGAAGTCTGCAATTTCTAAAAGTGGTCAGAATGATTTACAAGTCTTGTGAAACATGTTAGATTATAGACATTTCTTGGTTGGAGTATGCTGGGCACAAGTGACACTGATATTTGCATGTTCCATGTCACGTCTTAATATTTTTACAGCCATATTTAGGGTTTAAGAGCTCCATATTACATACCATCGGCATGTAAGACAAGTGCTCATGTGTCTGTCATGTTAACATATAACCATAGTTAGCCGCTAATAAACAGATGACGTCTCCATTACCCTTCTTCACCCTCGCAGAACGAGACCTTACTCCTGAAGATCAAACTCATTGCCGGTTGCTGTGGTGTTCTTACCTTGCAGTCTCCACGACATTAATTAACTCTGTGTTTGATTATTGTTTAACGTACACTTCACGATAAGAAAAAGGACCCACCTGGAAGAAATTAACCGAATGGGACGGGAATCGGTAGAGGTGACGTACATGATCAGACAAATAAATGATTACACTTTCAGAAAAATTGGGTAATATATTGAATAGAAAGTGTTTCACAAATAGCGCAAGTCAATAATGCGCTGGTCCTACTCTGGCTATTACTAAAGCAGTTTTCGGCTTGTCATAGATTGACACACTTGTTGGATGTCCTCATGAAGGATAGCGTGTACTTGTGCCGCATTAGATCGTTAAAATCCCGAGATGGTCCAAAACGTTTCAATTGGAGAGAGATCCGGTGGCCTCGCTGATCACGAGAGAGGGTTAGACAAGCAACCGAAACTCTCACCATATGCGGGATGGAATTATCTTGCTGACACGCAGGCCCAGGAAGGCTTGGCATGAAGTGGCTGGTGGTGAGCGAGGGCGTAGAACTTAGTTCACTAATTGCTGGGTTGGGCTGTAGGGGATAACGATCGAAGAGTTTCTGCTACGAAATGGAATGGCACCCCAGACCATAAGGCCTGGTTATCAGGCCGTATGGCAACATCAGTCAGGTTGGTATCTGACCGCTGTCTGGGACGTCTTCAGACACGTCTTGGCTGATCATCGGGGTTCAGTTCGAAGCGGGGCTCATCACTGAAGACAATTCTACTCCAGTCAGTGAGGCTCCAGGACGAATACGTATCTGGAGACTCCCTTTCTATTGAATAAATCGTCCAATATTTCTGAAATTGTAATGTTTAGTTTGCCTGTACATGCATATCACATCTACCGATTTCCGTACGATTTGGATAGTTCTTTCGTAGTGCTTTGTTTGTTTCAGAGTATATTTTGAAACCTTGTTGCAGCCTAACCTATTTAAATGTCTCACAACCTGGAAAGATTCTTGAATTTCAATCAAGTCCACACGCACTGTCATTTCACCATTCTTCTCCGGACATTCGCAACCTTGGTCTGTGAATAACTTCTTGCACAGGTGGCTTTGTTGAGGGAAATACATTTGCTGCTGTCATATATGATTTAGAAATCCTGTAGAAATATCTGATGACGTAAGTGCAAAGTAGAACACAGCGGGAGGGAGGTCGCCTTAGATGACAATGTTCTGGTTTTTGCCATGTGTTGTTTTCTACGTTTATAGCGGAGTGAATAACTACTATTCGTTCTTCGATATACAGTATATGTCCGCTGGTAGGGGAAGAGACTTCACTCAAAAATTCTCTGATTTTCATAGAAACTGATTATAACGTCGGTAGAATATGATGGGCTTTCGACGCAGGATTCAATGAATTTCTATAGATATGCACGATATTGTATAAGTCCGCATCCCTAGAGATCAAAGGTATCACTCTCACCAGCAAATGCTTACGAGCATGAAAACGCCTCTAAAATCGTTTAGAAATAGATTTCCCACTTTGGAATGTTAATAGCGTCGCATTTAGAGGTTTAAGAGGCCAAAAAACCGTCCAGTTCTAAATTAAGGTTAGGGCCAAGTGTGGTTGGATACCCAGTCCGTATCGAATAATAGCCGACATGCATCTCCCTACGTTCCAAACTGTGCGACATGGCGTAGTGACACAGGCGTGTTGCTCCCTGGTGAGCTACATGGATAAACTGCAAATCACATTTAATGCCTGGTAGAGGTTTTATCGAACGACCTCCACAATTCTCTATTATCCCAACCTAGTATAGCGCGCGGAAAGAACGAACACCTATATCTTTCCGTACGAGCTCTAATTTCCGTTATTTTAACATGGTGATCATTTCTCCCTGTGTAGGTCGGTGTCAACAAAATATTTTCGCATTCGGAGGAGAGGGTTGGTGACTGGAATTTCGTGAGAAGATTCTACCACAACGCACAGCTGCAGGCACGCAACGTACTCTATATTGAGCTTCCGAGTGTACGGGAGACAGCTGCCAGTGTGTTGTCCGCTGTTTTAGCAGGTGGTAAGTGTAGTGTGGTGACTAGAGTCATCCTCTGGCACTGCGTAGGTGGTACGCACCAACTGAACGGGACACGGTGGTGGCAATGAAGGGGTGTCCTTGCGATTTCTGACAACAATTCAGCACGGCTGGTTTAGTCAAATAGCACTATAATGCATGCTTCTCCTATTCCTGCCCTACCACACACGACAGTGGCAAGTATCGGCAACTACGCAGTTTTTACAAATGAGTGACACAATCTTAAAACTAGATTAAGTGCCCTGGTTTGGACAACCGTAGTGCTTCCCATCGATTTAAACTTAGGATAAGCGTAGTTTAGAATTTCTCGCCATTTTAAATATTGGACAAGGGGTTTAGTGTTTTTTCACCACTTTAAACTAAGTAGTTACTGAATCATCTCCCACCAGTTTTTACTCAGGACAAGTAAGCTCCAAACGTACTGTCATATGTTTAAATAGCACAAGTAGAGTGGGGGAATTTGATTAAACTGGGGCGTCAGAGGACTGATGTCAGTGGTTTCGATGATGATAAAGACACTTTTGTTCACTTTCTATCCTACCGCAGATAATTAACCTTAGGGCAAGTCAGCTCTAAACTCAGCTAATGTGTGTTCCAAAGCAAATCTGTTTGTTTAAACAAGAAAGGTACAGTGTCAGATATGTGACGGAAATGGTTAATACTTAGGACAGCTGGTCGCGGACTTTTTTAAATTTTGGACACGCTGTACCCTGCACCCTGTATCCTGCACCTGTATCCCTGAGATCTACACATTGGATTCTGACTTCATAGGGTTGGCGAAATCTTCTCCCATATCCTAATTCAGACGTCATAGAACTGTGCAGGTGCCAGTTCTCAAGACTACATTCGCACATAACTACACGCTCACATGTCGTCATTTTAAAAATACTCGCGATATCGAAGACCACGGCAACTGCTGTCGACTTTTGTTAGTGTTCTAGGCGGGGTGCTTCTGAAATGACTTACTGGATTTCGTAGCTGTTAGTTTTCATATTTTTACTTGCATGTTATGACTGTCTGCCATTTCAAGGTCCCATAACCTTATAGATTAATAAAAGATGTTGTTCATGGTACAGTTTGATGTAATTAAGCGCCACATAATGAAATATTAACTGTTAAATCCTTCATCAGGTCTAAGTTATGGCACAAACTCTAAAGTTTTGTAAGTTCATCATGGTGTAGTGGTTACAAGAGTAGAGTTATAAAAAATAAAGTAGCATGGTTTTGGGACTTAGCTAAAAGCTATGTTCTGTAATATCCGATGTAATGCACATAATATTATTTTATAAGAGAGATGTTTCTTGCTCTCTCTCTCTCTCTCTCTCTCTCTCTCTCTCTCTCTCTCTCTCTCACACACACACACACACACACACACACAATCACACACACTACTGAGTTGTCAGTAATTTACAAATTGAAGATGATACACACAAATGCCAGTAAATATTCAGAACACGTTGGTTCCTTAATGAAATGAACCACTGCGCACCATAAAAAGCGTAGAAAAACACTGGCACATTTGCAAAACAATTAATGGGTTACGATGTCTCTTCCTTCTAAGAGTATAAAGTGTAATAGAAAATTTACGAGCTAGTCGACTCAGGACACTTCATTTCCAAACAAGAATATCCTAATTTAAATTACATGTTTAACCACCAATAAGACATTTTCAGTACTTTACCAGTACCAACTCGTTTTGGAGAGAGCCAGAGTGTGCTGATGTTTTGGAACCATGTATTCATAGGACGTCAGGTGAACGAGATGCCGATTCATTCATCTGCTAGAATGGTTATCCACCTTTTCTTATTTAGATCGATCCCTCGAACTAGTTTTCCGAGTTTCTAAACATAAATTTTTGCTGTTGAAGCAGATATATGAACACTGTTGAATATAAATGTAACGGATTAAATACTGGTTGGATAGAGAGTGGTCTTCTCCTCTAAACCAGCGAATTGTCTTATTTTCGCGGTTGGTGGAGGTGTATTAGGAATAATAGTTGCTGCGGCTTTTCAGTAAGTTTCGAAAGCAATTCTTTCTAAAACTTCCAGTCTCCTATCCTCTGCCCACTCCACACAAATAAATAACGTGACACATGTGTAAAAAGCATTGCTTCGAAGTTAATGTACCATGTGGTAAAGAAATATCGTAAATTCCAGTTCTCTCAACCTGAGGTATATGTTATTGTTTTCAACGTCATGTTGCCTCACGTGTTGTGAACCTAACGATGACTTAAGTCAAACTGAGGCCACGTGTGCATGAAGTCTTGTTAATTGAGTGTTACCTTGGCTGCGCCCGTATTCCCGGGCCCGTCATCTAGGACTTTTTTTAATTTTGTACCAAAAGGAACAATACGTATCCCGGATTTTTAATTTCACACCTGTTGTGGACTGGCAAGACAGCCAATCCACAGTAACGGGTAGCCGAAAGGCACGCGTTTAAGCTCACGCAGGCTGGCGTGAGGTCTGGAACAGTTAAAGGAGTTATACTAGCAAGAAAAGTACGTAGCTGCTGGAATACTTAACTTTAATCCATAATTGGTGAACATCAGTCTGACGGTACATGCATCACAAGATAAATAGCAAATGATAACGGCGCATTGCTAGGTCGTAGCAAATGACGTAGCTGAAGGCTATGCTAACTATCGTCTCGGCAAAAGAGAGCGTAATTTGTCAGTGAACCATCGCTAGCAAAGTCGGCTGTACAACTGGGCCGAGTGCTAGGAAGTCTCTCTAGACCTGCCGTGTGGCGGCGCTCGGTCTGCAATCACTGATAGTGGTGACACGCGGGTCCGACGTATACTACCGGACCGCGGCCGATTTAAAGGCTACCACCTAGCAAGTGTGGTGTCTGGCGGTGACACCACACCATCATTATACACTTACAACAAGTGGCCTCCGATGTCAGAGGCCTGGGGGAAAATCCTACTGCACAAGTGGGTTATTTTCAGTTTTCCGACATTTTTCGAACTTCCCGGAATTCTATACATTGGCCTCTGACGTCAGAGTGGTAGGGGAAGGTGATTGGGACGGGAAAAAATCTCACAACAATATATGTTGTCATTGATGAAGTCTGAGGAGAGCGTGGGGAGGGGGGGGGGGGGAGAATCTGGCTAAAATGCAGATTACGCTCAGTATCTCTTAGCGTTTTTGGTTACTGAGCTCGCCATTGCTTCTAGTACTTGTAGTTTTTGAGTTATTTGATGGTGGGGGAATAACTGCACTCTGTTCCAAACTACAATTCCCTAGCATTTGAACAATATTAAAAAGGTGAAATGTCCATCAATAGGGGCCTAATACATAAATCCATGAAGCTGTGAAATAAGTAATGAGTAAAACTTGCTAATTCTGACCCTAAATATAAATCTGACAGCATGCTGAATCAAGTTTTTCTCTACGTAAAAACTTTAGGTCCTGCAAAAGCTTATATTCCAGCGAGCAAATACCCATGCACTTCCCGAAAATTCTGTGAATCAGTAAATACTGTTCTCAGTGTGCAAGAAAACACAAAGAAGAAAAAAAATAATCATCTCGCCTCCACATTATCACTGAAGTATACTCAGGAAATAGAAGTGCTATCGCAGACACATAACGCGCCTCATAGTCCCCAATTATGTTTCAATAATTCATTCGGTATTAACAATAGCCCAGCTAAATATCTGACCTGGCGCAACACGTAACCTTTCGTGTCTGGTAATTACATAAAGCAACAACTGGCTCTTAACTGAGTTTTTCATGCCTTCAGTATGTTGGCTCGGACTCTCAGGCTCCGGAAGTCGCTGGTCCTTAGACTCTTCCTTAGGCTGCTGTTGTCCCACACACTACTGCTGTCAGATACAGTTTCCCAGCTACTCGAATTGCTACGAGGCGTAGCATAACACGTACTACAACACTGAGAACAAAATTATTACCTGGCTTATCCCCCACATGTAGCTTAATTGTATCGCTCACAAACAGTTTCTTTACCACTGCCCAAGGCTTCTTACCATGTCAGAGAAAATGAAAAAGAAGAGGACAGTGGCGAGTAGGACTCATGCTCTAAGATTTCTGTACGAATTTCATTGAGTCTATAGACGGTTCATCTGTTGGATTTGATGAGTGAGTATGTGAATGTTGAAATATGTGACATAAATGGTCGTATCTTCACACTACATTGATTCAGAAGCTTGATTTTTTTCTGCCGCCGAGGGTCCATAGACCTAAGTACGCTGTCCAGTCACATAAACGTGAGCATCTGTCAAAAGCTTGAATATCCAGCTTTCGCAACACCAGGCGTGTGATAAAAGAGACAACAGCGTTCTGGAAAGTACCGACAGCAGTGTTAAGCAATGCCGACTCCAGTGCTGTGGCCAGCTGCTGTAGGTTTCTCGGTTGAGGGTCTTTGGCGCAAACAGCCCGATCGAAGTGGTCGCACAGATTCTCAATTAGTGTCACTGGATAGTAAACTGACGTAAATTTTACCTTTCCTTACTAGAAGAGATCTTAACAGACAGACAACGATGTGATTCAAGACTGAAAAACCAAAGAAACTAGTACACCTTGTAAGACGTCGTAGTCTCCTGACCTTATATATTCCGCCCTCACAATCATATTCCGCACATCAAGACGCTTCATCGAACCCAAACTCGATAAGATAAAGTCAGTGTTGTATGAATTCATGTAAACGATATGAACTAATAAATCGCAAATGCGGTCCGAGATTGAAATACTCGAGGCTGGCGCACACATACACATCCAACAAACGACGGTCGCAGGGGCTTTTAGTTCCGGGGGACGCAAATCGCACGCTGCGCGGCCGGTCCCTTCAAGGGATGACTTAGCCTATCTTCGTCGGCTGGCGACTGCCCATAGAGCAGACAGCGTTTGCCCGGGTGAAAGGAAGAACAACCCCGTGTTCGGCTTAAAAGCAAATTCCGCTACATTGTGTGGGTGTGCCCAGCCTACCCATTCTTTACAAATATAGAACGCAGTTTCAGAGAGTTTCACAGGGAGAAAGCAAACGCCAAACTCCGATGCTACAGATTTCCGGATTGGTCGCCTTAAACGAAACGTCATTCTCCCGTTTTAGAAGAACAACGCTGATTGGCAGACGATATTTCTGACCCATTGAGCTGAAGGAGTAATGGAAGAGACCAAAAGATATACCCCTTCACATCTGGCATGGAGATGGGCCGTTCCGTTGTCGCTCTTGGAGCGAGAACACGTAACGAGAGCGTGTGCGTTCGTACGTGTACTCAAAGAGCGAGGAACAAGTCTCTCCTCCGTACTTCACAGGGAGAGCACCTCTGTTGAGAGAGAATCGGAATGCGACTCTATATTGAGTCCTTGCGATTAAGCGTTGTTCACTGTGTTGGCCGCCACACTTATAGTGCTGTGTGAACGGACAGAGTTATAGTTAAACGCCTGCGAGCGAATTTTTGAGTGGACTGGTTATCTGAACAGTCTACCACGCCAATAGTTAGACTAGGGGCGTATAGGAGTCCTTGACTTCATCAAGGTGCAAGGAGAGTTTGATTGGTAAAGGTCAATCCAGATAGAATGAGAGTCATCTTATTTGTCAGCAGCGAGCGGCGCAGACAACAGTTATCGCAGCTTACGGTATTGTACGCTACAGCTCTTGCGAGCCGCATATTTCCTCCACAACAGTACACTTCACTGCATTTCACACGTGACAGCCTCAACCGTACCTGGCAACATTCTAACGGATAATTATTCAGGTTGAGTAGGTGCGGCTCTCAGCCATTCTGCCAAGTCAATAACAATCTTGTATAGAAATTTCATTAGCGAATCCTATCCTTAAGAGGTAACTTCACATTCCGAAAAGAACCCGGAAGTAACTTGTTCAGATCATGACTAAAAGTTCCATTGTGATTTCTCAGAATTTTTGCAAAATAAATAATAATTATCGTTAGTTTCATGTTTTTCTTACACCAACTAGCACTACTCCAGTACCCAAGTATCCCACTAGTTACGTAAGAAATTTTGCGAATTTTTGTGTCATTTCCTTACAGCGGACGACTCCAGAAGATATTAATTGGTGAAAGTTTTTCAGGCATTTCTCTTTAGAACGTTAGGAGCGTCTGTCTGTCTTCTGCAGTAGTGTGGGGGTGGAAATTGCATTTTGCAGGAGCCACAGGGTAAAGGGTATATCTCAGATTAACCCATTGCGCAGAATGGCAGAATAGCACCCACACGTCACCAAAAAACCTGCCTAATATCGGGCAGGGTCCCTGCGAGCACGCAGAAGTGCCCCAGCACGACGTGGCAAGGGAGGGAATTGACACCATGAATCCTGCAAGGGCGCCCATAAATTCGTACAAGTACGAGGGAGTGGAGATCCCTTCTGAACAGCACGTTGCAAGGCATCTAAGATACATCTACATCTACATCTACATCTATACTCCGCGAGCCACCTTACGGTGTGTGGCGGAGGGTACTTATTGTACCACTATCTGATCCCCCCTTCCCTGTTCCATTCACGAATTGTGCGTGGGAAGAACGACTGCTTGTAAGTCTCCGTATTTGCTCTAATTTCTCGGATCTTTTCGTTGTGATCATTACGCGAGATATATGTGGGCGGTAGTAATATGTTGCCCATCTCTTCCCGGAATGTGCTCTCTCGTAATTTCGATAATAAACCTCTCCGTATTGCGTAACGCCTTTCTTGAAGTGTCCGCCACTGGAGCTTGTTCAGCATCTCCGTAACGCTCTCGCGCTGACTAAATGTCCCCATGACGAATCGCGCTGCTTTTCGCTGGATCATGTCTATCTCTTCTATTAATCCAACCTGGTAAGGGTCCCATACTGATGAGTAATACTCAAGAATCTGACGAACAAGCGTTTTGTAAGCTACTTCTTTCGTCGATGAGTCACATTTTCTTAGAATTCTTCCTATGAATCTCAACCTGGCGCCTGCTTTTCCCACTATTTGTTTTATGTGATCATTCCACTACAGATCGCTCCGGATAGTAACTCCTAAGTATTTTACGGTCGTTACCGCTTCCAATGATTTACCACCTATGGCATAATCGTACTGGAATGGATTTCTGCCCCTATGTATGCGCATTATATTACATTTATCTACGTTTAGGGAAAGCTGCCAGCTGTCGCACCATGCATTAATCCTCTGCACGTCCTCCTGGAGTACGTACGAGTCTTCTGATGTTGCTACTTTCTTGTAGACAACCGTGTCATCTGCAAATAGCCTCACGGAGCTACCGATGTTGTCAACTAAGTCATTTATGTATATTGTAAACAATAAAGGTCCTATCACGCTTCCCTGCGGTACTCCCGAAATTACCTCTACATCTGCAGATTTTGAATCGTTAAGAATGACATGTTGTGTTCTTTCTTCTAGGAAATCCTGAATCCAATCACAAACCTGGTCCGATATTCCGTAAGCTCGTATTTTTTTCACTAAACGTAAGTGCGGAACCGTATCAAATGCCTTCCTGAAGTCCAGGAATACGGCATCAATCTGCTCGCCAGTGTCTACGGCACTGTGAATTTCTTGGACAAATAGGGCGAGCTGAGTTTCACATGATCTCTGTTTGCGGAATCCATGTTGGTTATGATGAAGGAGATTTGTATTATCTAAGAACGTCATAATACGAGAACACAAAACATGTTCCATTATTCTACAACAGATTGACGTAAGCGAAATAGGCCTATAATTATTCGCATCTGATTTATGACCCTTCTTGAAAATGGGAACGACCTGCGCTTTCTTCCAGTCGCTAGGTACTTTACGTTCTTCCAGCGATCTACGATAAATAGCTGATAGAAAGGGGGCAAGTTCTTTAGCATAATCACTGTAGAATCTTAAGGGTATCTCGTCTGGTCCGGATGCTTTTCCGCTACTAAGTGATAGCAGTTGTTTTTCAATTCCGATATCGTTTATTTCAATATTTTCCATTTTGGCGTCCGTGCGACGGCTGAAGTCAGGGATCGTGTTACGATTTTCCGCAGTGAAACAGTTTCGGAACACTGAATTCAGTATTTCTGCCTTTCTTCGGTCGTCCTCTGTTTCGGTGCCATCGTGGTCAACGAGTGACTGAATAGCGGATTTAGATCCGCTTACCGATTTTACATATGACCAAAACTTTTTAGGGTTCTTGTTTAGATTGTTTGCCAATGTTTTATGTTCGAATTCGTTGAATGCGTCTCTCATTGCTCTCTTTACGCTCTTTTTCGCTTCGTTCAGCTTTTCCTTATCAGCTATGATTCGACTACTCTTAAACCTATGATGAAGCTCTCTTTGTTTCCGTAGTACCTTTCGTACATGATTGTTATACCACGGTGGATCTTTCCCCTCGCTTTGGACCTTAGTCGATACGAACTTATCTAAGGCGTACTGGACGATGTTTCTGAATTTTTTCCATTTTTGTTCCACATCCTCTTCCTCAGAAATGAACGTTTGATGGTGGTCACTCAGATATTCTGCGATTTGTGCCCTATCACTCTTGTTAAGCAAATATATTTTCCTTCCTTTCTTGGCATTTCTTATTACACTTGTAGTCATTGACGCAACCACTGACTTATGATCACTGATACCCTCTTCTACATTCACGGAGTCGAAAAGTTCCGGTCTATTTCTTGCTATGAGGTCTACAACGTTAGCTTCACGAGTTGGTTCTCTAACTATCTGCTCGAAGTAATTCTCGGACAAGGCAGTCAGGATAATGTCACAAGAGTCTCTGTCCCTGGCTCCAGTTCTGATTGTGTGACTATCCCATTCTATACCTGGTAGATTGAAGTCTCCCCCTATTACAATAGTATGATCACGAAACTTCTTCACGACGTTCTGCAGGTTCTCTCTGAGGCGCTCAACTTCTACGGTTGCTGATGCTGGTGGTCTATAGAAGCATCCGACTATCATATCTGACCGACCTTTGATACTTAACTTAACCCAGATTATTTCACATTCGCATTCGCTAATAACTTCACTGGATATTATTGAATTCTTTACTGCTATAAATACTCCTCCACCATTGACGTTTATCCTATCCTTGCGGTATATATTCCATTCTGTGTCTAGGATTTCGTTACTGTTCACTTCCGGTTTTAACCAACTTTCCGTTCCTAATACTATATGCGCACTATTTCCTTCAATAAGAGATACTAATTCAGGAACCTTGCCCTGGATACTCCTGCAGTTTACTAGTATTACGTTAACTTTTCCTGTTTTTGGTCTCTGAGGACGGACGTTCTTTATCAACGATGATAATGTCCTCTCTGGTAAGCCGTCAGGTATTTTATCGTTTCGCCCAAGGGGGGGTCCCTCTAACCTAAAAAACCCCCGTGTGCACGCCACACGTACTCTGCTACCCTAGTAGCTGCTTCCGGTGTGTAGTGCACGCCTGACCTGTCTAGGGGGGCCCTACAGTTCTCCACCCAATAACGGAGGTCGATGAATTTGCAACCATTATAGTCGCAGAGTCGTCTGAGCCTCTGGTTTAGACCCTCCACACGGCTCCAAACCAGAGGACCGCGATCGACTCTGGGCACTATGCTGCAGATATTAAGCTCAGCTTGCACTCCGCGTGCGATGCTGGTTGTCTTCACCAAATCAGCCAGCCGCCGGAAGGAACCAAGAATGGCCTCAGAACCCAAGCGGCAGGCGTCATTCGTTCCGACATGTGCTACTATCTGCAGCCGGTCACACCCAGTGCGTTCAATAGCTGCCGGAAGGGCCTCCTCCACATTACGGACGAGACCCCCCGGCAAGCACACCGAGTGTACACTGGCATTCTTCCCCGACCTACCCGCTATTTTCCTAAGGGGCTCCATAACCCGCCTAACGTTGGAGCTCCCTATAACTAATAGGCCCGCCCTCTGTGACTGTCGGGACCTTGCCGGAGAATCGGCCACTGGCCCAACAGGCGAGGCATCCTGTGGTGGCTCGGAAACGATGTCATCACCACTAGGAAGCACCCCGTACCTGTTGGAAAGGGGTAAGGCAGCTGCCACGCGGCTAGATCCCACCTTCGCCTTTCGGCCAGGCACGTGCGAGCCCACCACTGTCCGCCATTCACCCTGGAGTGATGGCTGACCGGTAAGATGCTCACTGCCGAAAGACGCTGCGACATCAGGGGTTCCATGTGATTCCAAGGCCACCGAAGTAGGCATAGGTCTCACCACAGTTGCCCCAACGCCACTACGAACCGACGCCTGCGCCTCGAGCTCGATGAGCCTAACAGACAAAGCCTCCACCTGCCCCCGAAGAGTGGCCAATTCTCCTTGCGTCCGCTCACAACAACCACAGTCCCTACACATGACTATGTTTACCCTACTCTATACGGTGACAAATTCCCAAGATAATCTTCTGATGAGCTACTCTGATAATCAAGAAACACTCACTGCTGATTCAAGTGACTAGTGGCTAACGGCCGCGAAACAAACAAAAGACGGTTTTAGGGCGCTTTCTGTTCTAAACGATCAAGAAAACACTAAGAAATCTAACACGAAAACTACGTAAAGTTTTATCAAGAACTGTTAGTTACTATGCAGAGCAGATAAACACAAATAGAATCGCTTCCTTAGTGGAAGGTCGTAAACAAAATGCAAAATAAACGCTTTATACAAACAGTACTCGCTGCTGCTGGTGCTCTCGCTCTGGCTGTCACAAGACAACTGCTGATTCAAGTGACTAGTGGCTAACGGCCGCGAAACAAACAAAAGACGGTTTTAGGGCGCTTTCTGTTCTAAACGATCAAGAAAACGCTAAGAAATCTAACACGAAAACTACGTAAAGTTTTATCAAGAACTGTTAGTTACTATGCAGAGCAGATAAACACAAATAGAATCCCTTCCTTAGTGGAAGGTCGTAAACAAAATGCAAAATAAACGCTTTATACAAACAGTACTCGCTGCTGCTGGTGCTCTCGCTCTGGCTGTCACAAGACAATAATATCCATGTCTGGGGAGTTTGGTGGCCAGCGGTAGTGTTTAAACTTAAGAGGGTGTTCCTGGGGCCACCCTGTAGAAATTTTGGACGTATGGGGTGTCGCATTGTACTGTTGGTGTGGTGTCACCGCCAGACACCACACTTGCTTGGTGGTAGCCTTTAAATCGGCCGCGGTCCGGTAGTATACGTCGGACCCGCGTGTTGCCACTGTCAGTGATAGCAGACCGAGCGCCACCACACGGCAGGTCTAGAGAGACGTACTAGCACTCGCCCCAGTTGTACAGCCGACGTTCATAGCAATGGTTCACTGACAAATACGCTCTCATTTGCCGAGACGATAGTTAGCATTGCCTTCAGCTACAATTGCTACGACCTAGCAAGGCGCCGTATTCAATTGATATTTATTATGTAAAGCATGTATCATCAAGAGCGATGTTCTACAGTTGTGGATTAAAGTTAAGTATTCCAGAAGCTACGTACATTTCTTTATAGCATTCATTACGTATCATGTTTCAGACCTCACGCCAGCCTGCGTGAGTTAAAGCGTGCCTTTCGGCTTCCTCTCATTGTGTCTAGGCTGTCTTGTCTAGACACAACAGTTAGAATTTCCCAAATCCGTCGGAATGCACATGGTCATGAATGGATACAGGTGATCAGACAGGATGTTTATGTACGTGTCACTTCCCGGCCGCGGTGGTCTAGCGGTTCTAGGCGCGCAGTCCGGAACCGCGCGACTGCTACGGTAGCAGGTTTCGAATCCCGCCTCGGGCATGGATGTGTGTGATGTCCTTAGGTTAGTTAGGTTTAAGTAGTTCTAAGTTCTAGGGGACTGATGACCACAGTAGTTAAGTCCCATAGTGCTCAGATCCATTTGAACCATTTGAACGTGTCACTTGTCAGAGTCGTATCTAGACGTATCAGTGGTCCCATATCACTGGAACTGCACACGCGCCGCACCACTACAGAGCGTCCACCAGCTTCAACAGTTCCCTGTTGACATCACGGGCCTTGGATTCATGAGGATATCTCCATGTACGTACGCGTCCATCTGCTCGATACAATTTGAAACGAGACTCGTCCAACCGGGCAACATGTTTCCAGTCAGCAACAGTCCATGTCGGTGTTGACAGGCCTAGGCCAGGCTTAAAGCTATGTGACGTGCAGTCAACAACGGTACACGAGTGCGCCTTCGGCTCTGGAAGTCCGCATCGATTATGCTTCGCTGAATGGTTCGCATTCTGTCACTTGTGGACGGCCCAGCATTGAAATCTGCAACAGTTTGGGAAAGGGTTGCACTTCTGTCACGCTGGACGATTTTCTTCAGTCGTCATTGGTCCCGTCCTTGCAGGATCTTCTTCCAGCCGCAGCGATGTCGAAGATTTGATGTTTTACCGGATTCATGACATTCACGGTACACTCGTGATAAGGTCGTACGGGAAAATCCCCACTTCATCGCTGCTTCGGAGATGCATCACTCGTGCGCCGACTACACCACGTTCAAACTCACTAAATCTTGAAAGCCGCGGGGTAGCCGTGCGGTCTAGGGCGTCTTGTCACGGTTAGCACGGCTCTCCCCGTCGGAGGCTTGGGTCCTCCCTCGGGCATGGGTGTGTGTGTTGTCCTTAGCGTAAGTTAGTTTAAGTTAGATTAAGTGGTGTGTATGCCTAGGGACCGATGACCTCAGCAGATTGGTCCCATAGTCCTTACCACAAATTTCCAATTTTAAATCTTGATAACCTGCCATTGTAGCAGCAGTAATCGATCTAACAACTGCGCCAGATACTTCTTGTCTTATACAGGCGTTGCCATCCGCAACACCGTATTCTGCGTGTTTACATATCTTAGTATTTGAATACACATGCCTATACCAATTTCTTTGGCGCTTCGTTGTATAAGGTTCCGTTTCTACTGATTGAGGTACGGAACCCTTCGCGTATCGGATGCCAATATTGATCGGCCGTTATAGTCTCGATGATGAATGTTCTTAAGAGGGTCCCCTCTTCCAAGATGACAACAGACGCCTTCAAAGGGCGGCACGCACACGCTCCTTGTTCGACGAGCACTCAGACACCCATTGACCATTTACTTTGCCTTCTACATCATATTCTTGCAAAGGTTTCTGGGACTCTTTGGAAAACAGCCTGTTGAGGTTTGGGTGTTTGAGCAGGTTGCTAGAATTATTTTCCCTTTTTTATTGTTCAACGCGAGATGTTTTTCATGCCACAAATTTTTCTTATAAATCTGACAGTTACCGGCAACTGTAAATAAGCGGCAAGATGAGAGGAATAACTGCTTGTCACCGTAGCTTTGCGCCAAATAATCATTTCTGGGAATCAGATAATTTTCTATTTGCTCATATGTTCTGTTCTGTCAGTATCGTGCAACCAGTCTAGCGAAATTATGAATCAGTGTATGCGAATGGTTCAACTTTTTGTCGATTTCACGGAGTGAAATCTAGCACTCAGCCTCGCCGCTATTTGGCACCTCTTCCAGGTCCAATCATCAATTATGACCTTCAGCTGGATGTAGCATAAGAGAAGAAACATGTGGACCCCTAACACACCAGACTGGTGCTGTTATCAAGAGGAAGCGTTACCCGATATTAGCTTGGTGTCTTCTGAGGTAACCAAGTGTTTGTACTTGTATTTGCAGTCCGTTTCTATACAACCTGTAGATCATCACAGTATTAGAGAACATCAAAATTAAATGACTGTAATAAACACCGAATATACTGTTGTGAAAGTCAGTACAAAGACAGGGTTCCTACGAAAGTAATAGTGCAACGTCTGTAGAGTACATGAACTGAATTCATTGTGAAAGTAGGAGATACAAATAAGATATAAATAACCAAGATGGAATTACATAGTTAGTTTATTTCATAACAAGAGTTACAAACGAAGGCATCTGCACTTCCTGGGTGAGAATTGGTGTAAACGCACTCACTATCAGGTTGTGTTATTGCACTGTTAACACTTTGTCCAATCTCTGTTCTTCCTAATTACCTCAGAAATGCTCTTCGGCTATGACTGTGTTACAGTTTGTAGTTTTATCAGAGAAATTGTAGGCCACTCTTGGTTCTTTTCAACTCACATACGGTCTCAGATTGCCTTCCATTGCAACAAACACGCCTTGCAAGTATATCGTAAAGGTTTTCCACGGGGCTCAAATCCGGGCTACATGCAGGCCGGCAAGACATCAGTACCTTTATCTTCAAACCAGTGTCTGGTTGTAGGAGAAACATGCATATATGCATTACCTTGTTGAAACATTAGACTTTCGTCCCCTAGGTCCTAATACCCTCTAGTCAGATCTTTCCCTGTCATCTCGAAATTCACCTCGGATTTCATTCTAGTGTGGAGCCAGCAATTCGTGATTTACCTCTAGTGCTAAAGGCTGCCCGAATAATGACACATCCACCAGAATATTTCAGTTCATTCTTACTTGCTTGTCTGTGCTCAAATCGCGCCAATAACACTGAAATCCATCAGGACTACTTAAATTAAACTTTTTCTCATCACTAAAGATCTCTTTATCTCATTCAAAAGTCCATGACGTATGTTTTTCAGCAAACCCTAATGCAGCCTGTTGATGTCTGGGTGTTCGAGTAGGTTTTTGGAATTCTTTTTTCTTTTTCTGTTGAATGGGAGACCTTTTTCAAGCGACAAAATTTCCGTATACGTCTGCCAGTTACTGGCAACTGTAAATCAGCAGCAAGTTGAGAAAAATAACTACTTTTCCACTAGCTTTGCGCCAAATAACCGTTTCTATGATTCAGATAATTTTCTATTTGCCCATATGTTCTGTTCGGTCTGTATCGTGTACACAGTCTAATGAAATTATCAATCAGTGCATTCGAACGGTTCAACGTCTTGTCGATTTGACGATCCATTTCTTTGTACGTATCGATTTTTGCTTTTCCGTGATGTAATAACTGTGTTCTGGGCGGCTTTGTTACAATCGTGGTTTGTGTACGCGACACGCACTATTAGTAATGGTGTCTGTTTCCTATTTCAGGTTCGAATCCTGCCTCGGGCATGGATGTGTATGGTATCTGTGGGTTAATTAGGTTTAAGTAGTTCTAAGTTCTAGGGGACTGATGACCTCAGATGTTAAGTCACATAGTGCTCAGAGCCATTTGAACCATTTTGGTCCTCCCTTTACCACGTGACTCGTTGATGTCTTGTTGTATACTGTACTACTGATGTAAAATTCTCTACCATTTGACTGCATTTTTCAGCATACTCTATCTCACACTATAGCATATACAATGTACTCAAGGATTCTGATTGAAAATGTTAATTTTCCAGCATATATGTATGCCTTCGCATTGATTTCCACTCCTATGTAATGACATCCCAAGTAATGACATCCATACATCAGTGAGATACCTCCACACACAAATAATACATCAATAAATATGCAGTATCCTAACAATAGCATCTGTTGAACGAACTACTATCTGTTGTTACTGACATGAGGATCATACTTACATTCCTTAGTAGCCTCTGGGACTGATCTGCTATACATCAAGTACTTAGCATCACCCTCGCTGCTTTCTCCCTGTGCTCGTCATTCGTACTCTCTCGTTATTATACTTTCTCATATTGACTGTCTGGATGGGAGTTTTGAGGACAAAAATGAGTGCCTTTCATTTTCATACAGATGCCATTGAAAGCTTTAATAATAACCTACCCCACGCACTAGAACACAATGATATTTCCTGGAAAGAACGAATTTGTCATTATACTTGGGGAACTCTATACGGTGCTTTTACGTACGGGCAGGTCCCTGAATACGGAGAATTCGATAAAAGTATACAAAGAGCGCTATTGTTCGTAGTGTGCTCATTAGCTGCAGAAAACCGACACCTCTCGCTAGAGTCCTCAGTCAGTTGAAAGCCCTTGATTGGTGTACATTACTTTTGTTCCATTAATTAAAGCAAATGAACTCTTTTCATGCCCACGAAGCAATAGAATTCAGCTTTCGCATGGAACAACGAACCATACGTTCATTATGTATTTTTCCGATATGTTCCAAAAATACTTTCTTTCCACCGAGTCTGCGAAGTGTACACACGATGACATATACTGAATTAATTTTTTTCGCTCCCTGACACTTGTCGAAATTTGTATCCGTCTTCAATGAAATAAAACCGACAAAATAGGACAAATTTTCGTTAATGATTGAGTTAGATTACATATACAATACACGCACACACACTCATTTCATTGTTATACGCTATTAACGGGAGTATAAAGTTCTGCTTGATATCGAACCACAGACTGTACAGTGCGCCCTATTCTGCGTAATGACTGCAACTTGGAAACCGTGATATCGTAATGTTAGCCGATGCTGTACAGTCGCACTCCCTGTAACATTACAGGGTCTTCGTTGCATTTTGAAATAGGCGAACGATTGTTAATTACGTTTTTGGACTTAGCCCCGGAAACACTCGAGCGTGCTGTTGAATAACTGAGGTGATAGTGTCATCTTAAGCTCCTTATTGCTCGTTGGATCACATAGTCGAAATGCTTCAGTGTTTCTGACCGGTTCTTTTGAGATTCGATGACATTAGAATTCACTGCTTGTCACGGGTGCATAATCGCCTCTAGTGTCATAGTCATTGTGGCGTGTTACAAAACTGACTTAAGATGCACGAGAGAGGAGCTATAAAGGATTAACATCTTTTATCAGATTGTTAACAGTTACTTACCTGTCGATGACGCGCAGATATGAGTGGCCTATATCGATAGAGGCTTTGTTGTGGACATCTTATGGAACACAAGACAAGACAAATTGCCACCAATGAAAACAACTCCCAGCACCGTATCCCTATAATTCTATCTGAGGAACCCGCTTAATAAAAACGCTTCGACGATTGCAACACAAGAGCGTTGTACAGGATACAAGGAGTTGATACAAACAGTTCCTGATTATGTATTTACGTTTTACGTAAGTATCATCTCAATTTATTCAGACATCCACTGGAGCTGTTTTGTGGTTTTCTCTGGTTAACTGTATTGAACGTTTCCTACTTGTTTATGCGTGAATACAACAACTTATTAATTATACTACAAATTTATTGTCTCTTCTCCTCCATCTTCTCCTTTTTCCTCTTCTCTTCTCTATATTATAAATTGAACTTCCCTACATACTTCTGTCTGATCTCTGGAACTACTGTAGTGATTCTGATCAGCTTTCGGCTAATAGATACATTGATTTACGTGGGTATACTTTATAAATATTTTGTGGAAACAGGTTGAACTACCATTAATTTCCTTGAAGAAAATAGATACCAACAGACGTAATTTTATTTAATAACTTTATTTAGCTACCAGATTCGATGCCTCATTTGCATTATCTTCAGTCATCCCGTCGTTTCTGTCATAATAGCGACCACTAAATCCAACTGGTTTCCGTGGACTTCTAAAACGTTCTGGGCCGACGTTTACCCTTCACACCTGTTTCATTAGATTGGGTTTAAATTGGCGGATATAGAGGGTAACTATGATAAATTTTCAAAACTCTCTAGAAATAACATCACCGGTCAGAATGACGTCAAATTGCAGCAGAATATTACCGGAGAAGGGGGAATACGTATGGCAGAAGAAAAAAAAAAATAGTGTGAAAATTGATCAATAGATGGCGCTGTATGTGTAAGAATATGTAAATGCAAACACCTGTCATGCGCACGACCCGTTTAAGTTGGTATAAAAACGCCGGGTACGCGGCTTTTCCTCCTTTCGCGTCTGCGACGTTCACCATGACTGTGTCAATGCAGGATCGTTCTCTGCTTGTAAATCTGTATTACAAAAATGATGACTGTGCACATGTCGCTCTTCAGAAGTTCCGGACACTGAAGGGTTTAAAAACAGGCGTTGGTCTGATGACTGCCGTAAGCCTGAAGAAAATCATTCGGAAGTTCGACAAGACGGGTTCTTTTGGGTGCAACCTGGTAGAGGAAGGGAACGAATTGATTCGACGTCCGTGGAAGCAGTGGCCACAGCAATGCAGGAGGAGACGAGTGGTGGCGAGCAAACGTGTAGCGCACGGAGAATAGCCCGAACATTGGCCATACCAGTAACTACGGTGCGTAAAATCTTACGAAATATCCTTCTTTGCTATAAATTCAGAATAACCCAAGTGCATGAGTTGCTTCCTGTTGGCCTGCCAGGAGAGAGACTTTTGCTTTAGAATTTCTTGCTCGCATGGATGTGGACAATGATTGGCCGTGGAAGACTTTGTGGACAGCCAAAGCCCATTTCCATCTGACAGTATGTATCACTACACAGAACTGTCGAATATGGGCAACGGAAAATCCACACGCAAATCAGCCAGTACCACCTCATCCAGGAAAGGCCACTGTGTGGTGCGAGTTTACGGCATCATTTATTACAGGGCCATATTTTTTCGAAGAGACAGATGCTTCCCATCGTGTTACATGTAACGTCACTGGCAAGCGCTATGAGTGTCTTTTGTGCAACCACGACATTCCAGCTCTCCGACAGAGTACATATTTGGATGGGATCATCTTTACGCAGGATGGCGCACCTCCACACATTGCAAATGCAGTTAAGAAGCTGCCTAAGCGCCATTGCGGAAATGCTAGAATTATCAGCCTCCATTATTACCTGATCTTCATCCGTGTGATATATGGCTGTGGGGCTATCTGAAAGGTGTTATATTCAGTGTATCGACTGCAAATTTAGCTGCACTGAAGGCGCGCATTGCGCAACTCATTCTGAACGTGACACCGGTAACACTTCGATCAGTTGTGCAACATGCTGCTTCTCAATTTCAAGTTGTGGCAGAAAACGGTGGACAGCATATTGAACATGTCTTGCGCCAGTCACACGGAAATTAATAATCAGATTTCATTTTGATTGATGCCTCTCATGCTGTTTTTGCCTTCAGTAAAATTAAAAACCGATGTGATTGGTGCTTACCGGCCGAAGTGCCCGAGCGGCTCTAGGTGTTTCAGTCTGGAACCGCGCGACCGCTACGGTCGCAGGTTCGAATCCTATCTCGGGCATGGATGTGTGTGACCTACATCTACATCTACATTTATACTCCGCAAGCCACCAAACGGTGTGTGGCAGAGGGCACTTTACGTGCCACTGCCATTACCTCCCTTTTCTGTTCCAGTCGCGTATGGTTCGCGGGAAGAACGACTGTCTGAAAGCCTCCGTGCGCGCTCTAATCTCTCTAATTTTACATTCGCGATCTCCTCGGGAGGTATAAGTAGGGGGAAGCAATATATTCGATACCTCATCCAGAAACGCACCCTCTCGAAACCTGGCGAGCAAGCAACACCGCGATGCAGAGAGCCTCTCTTGCAGAGTCTGCCACTTGAGTTTGTTAAACATCTCCGTAACGCTATCACGGTTACCAAATAACCCTGTGACGAAACGCGCCGCTCTTCTTTGGATCTTCTCTGTCTCCTCCGTCAACCCGATCTGGTACGGATCCCACACTGATGAGCAATACTCAAGTATAGGTCGAACGAGTGTTTTGTAAGCCACCTCCTTTGCTGATGGACTACATTTTCTAAGGACTCTCCCAATGAATCTCAACCTGGTACCCGCCTTACCAACAATTAATTTTATATGATCATTCTACTTCAAACCGCACGCATACTCCCAGACATTTTACAGAAGTAACTGCTACCAGTGTTTGTTCCGCTATCATATAATCATACAATAAAGGATCCTTCTTTCTATGTATTCGCAATACATGATATTTGTCTATGTTAAGGGTCAGTTGCCACTCCCTGCACCAAGTGCCTATCCGCTGCAGATCTTCCTGCATATCGCTACAATTTTCTAATGCTGCAACTTCTCTGTATACTACAGCATCATCCGCGAAAAGCCGCATGGAACTTCCGACACTATCTACTAGGTCATTTATATATATTGTGAAAAGCAATGGTCCCATAACACTCCCCTGTGGCACGCCAGAGGTTAATTTAACGTCTGTAGACGTCTCTCCATTGATAACAACATGCTGTGTTCTGTTTGCTAAAAACTCTTCAATCCAGCCACACAGCTGGTCTGATATTCCGCAGGCTCTTACTTTGTTTATCAGGCGACAGTGCGGAACTGTATCGAACGCCTTCCGGAAGTCAAAAAAATAGCATCTACCTGGGAGCCGGTATCTAATATTTTCTGGGTCTCATGAACAAATAAAGCGAGTTGGGTCTCACACGATCGCTGTTTCCGGAATCCATGTTGATTCCTACACAGTAGATTCTGGGTTCCCAAAAACGACAAGATACTCGAGCAAAAAACATGTTCTAAAATTCTACAACAGATCGACGTCAGAGATATAGGTCTATAGGTTAGGTTAGTTATGTTTAAGTAGTTCTAAGTTCTAGGGTACTGATGACCTCAGCTGTTAAGTCCCATAGTGCTCAGAGCCATTTGAACCATTTCTTTGATTGATGCTTTCTATGCGGTTCTTGACCTGAGGGTTATCAAAAACCGATTTTTCCAAGCCGATGTCATATGACCTTTCCGTGGTGGATGGGCTTACGTGACTGGCAGTATCACACCTGTACACCCATGCACACTGAGTAGTACAGTTTGTTTAACGTCAAACGTACACCTTCGGCATTTTTGTATGATTCATTTGTCATTTGTAGTCGACCACTATTAAATTATGATGCTTACATCGCCATCTATTGCTACATTTTGTAACTATTTATTTTTTTTCTGCCATACGTTTTCCCCCTTCTCCAGCTGCGCGGGGTAGCCGCGAGGTCTAGGGCCCCTTGCACGACCCGTGCGGCTTCCGCCTTCCGAGGTTCGAGTCCTCCCTCGGGAATGGGTGTGTGTGTTGTCCATAGCGTAAGTGAGTTTAAGTTAGATCAAGTAGTGTGTAGGCTTAGGGACCGATGACCTCAGCAGTTTCGTCCCGTAAGACCTAACCACAAATTTCCAAATTTCCCCGTTCTCCGATAAATATCCCGTTGCAAGATGAAGTCATTCTGACCAGTGGTGTTATTTCTACAGCGGTTTGAAAGGTTAACTTTTGTTATAATCACCCCGTATATTAAGCAAAAGTGGTAAGGATTGCAAGTTGCACTTCACTGGTGCTACTATGAACTTGATTGCTATTTAAGCGTCCTGTGTGATTCACCGCAGCATTTCCGTTACAATGAAATATATTTTATTTCACTATCGCCACACCTTTATCCTGGCATTATTTTTCATCAACAGTGCTATTAAGTGCTCAGACACTACAAACCATCATGGGTACCTCTTTTTGTTGCCAGTTCTGCCAATGATTTTATAAAATTCCGGTGGAATGTTATCTGTCCCTTCTGCCATATTTAATCTTAAGTCATCCAAAGATCTTTAAAATTACGATTTTAATAATGGATCCTCCATCTCTTTCCTATCGACTGCTGTTTCTTCTCCTATCATGTCATCAGATAAATCCTCCCTCTCACACAGGCCTTCAGTGTACTCTTTCCGCCTCTCCGCGCCGGCCGCGGTGGTCTAGCGGTTCTAGGCGCTCAGTCAGGAACCGCGTGACTGCTACGGTCGCAGGTTCGAATCCTGCCTCGGGCGTGGATGTGTGTGATGTCCTTAGGTTAGTTAGGTTTAAGTAGTTCTAAGTTCTAGGGGACTTATGACCACAGCTGTTGAGTCCCATAGTGCTCAGAGCCATTTGAACCGCCTCTCCGCTCTCTCCTCACCATTTGAAGTCCAATTCCCATCGCACTCTTAATGTTACCACCACTGCTCTGAATTTGATCTAACGCTGTATTCACTTTTCTATATGCTGATACAGTCCTTGTGACAATAGCCTCTCTTTCGATATATTCACTTTTTCCTGCAGCCATTTCTCCCTATCTTCCCTGTACTTTCTATTTATTTTATTCCTAATAGATTTCTATCTCTGTATTCCCGAATTTGTTGGACTATTTTTGTACTTCCTTCTTTCGTCCATCAGCTAAATTATTTCTTCTGTTACCGATGGTTTCCTCGCCGTTGCCTTCCTTGTTGATCTCTTTAATATCTGTAATTCCTGTTGTTTAGATATGTCCATTCCTCTTGAACTGAACTGCCTACTGAGCTATTCATTGCAGCAGTGTTTATAGCACCAGAGAACTTCAAGCGTCTCTCTTCATACCTTAGCCTTTCCGTATCCCACGTCTTTGTACACTGGCTCCTCCTCGCTCGTCTCCTTAACTTTAGTGTACTTATCATTACTAAACTGTGGTCTGAATCTGTATTTGCTCGTAGGTATGCTTTACAATCCAATATCTGATTTATAAGCATACCTCCTCCTCTTGCAATTCTTAAACAAAATATTCGCTATTATGGCTGAAATTAGCTTCAAAACTCAGTCTTTCTCCTTTCTCATTCCTACTTGAGATACCCTGCTAAATCCGCAGGACAAGACAGGTAGTTTATGGTAAACTGTGGAAAGGGGCCAAAATAAGCGGCTGCGAGCTATGCTCAAACATATAACATCATTTATTTGATCAAATATTAGAAAAGCCAAGAAAAAATTTCCTTTTTTAGAAAACAGCTTTAGTTTTGGAACTTAATTAGTGGCTGAATGCGCCGTAAAATCTCATGCCTTAAGGGCAAGATCACTTTAACTTAAAAACGGCTGAAAGCCAATAACTTAAAGTTCAACCAAAACCATAAATTTAAAAGGCAAATCCTTATCTTAAAACAGTTCCTCAATTAGGTTGAAGGCCCAAAGATTCTGACGCTTTAAGATCAAACCACTTAAATTCAAAATCGGCTGAAGGCCACCTCTTAAGACTCAATAACATTAATTTTAAAAACGCCAAAGGCTTTACGTAAAACAGTTCATAAATTAGGCTGAAGGCCCAAACCATCTGACACCTCAAGGGCAAAACAATCTTAATCTAAAAATCGGCTAGAAGCCGTACAAGTACAAACAACAAGAACAAACAAGAAAAGGCAGTGCACCCAAGGGCGCTCCGGTATTCCGAGGGCTGGCTTGGAATTCAAACACTAACGCTCGCTTAGGTGAGACAGGCAGTCGGTGCAACCATTGTCGATCTGACGACAACCCAACCGACAGACAGTCAACGGACCCACCGACATGATAACCTCTGCTTCACTTGAGCAGCACACAGCAGGGAGTTTAATGGGACAAGGTAGAAGGTATTGGCACCCACAACCAATTATGCATTAAGCTGTCAAACTACACATCGTGATGGATGGCGACCACATGATGAGAAAAATACACTGCCTGAATTTACATCAACGGCCAGGGTAGGTAACCGGACAGTTAACGGCCACAAGGCAGGAGATTCCACTGGTACACTTGAGTTCAAATAACAAATTACAGTTAAACTCCACTGGAGGGTGGCTAAAATTTGCCAAATTGAAAACACACGTTGTTGCTCGCGGGAATATCTCAACAGCTGACAACGAACTCCAAACGACACAATGTAAACAGTCGTGCTTGCTGGTAGATTAAGTCAGGACTCAGCTTTCATGTCCAGGATCGGTGAGCCACGAACATCGTAGCAGTGGGAATAGCACCACACACTCCGACACCTCATAGAGGCCGCTAGCGGGCCCAGCCAAACTACGCGCCGTGAAGATTTACTCGCTGCTCCAAGCCAACCGAAAAACTACCAGCACACTGCCCAGCCAGAAACTATATGCACCAGGCCAAAGATAGCCCAAAGTGCGAATATCGATAGACATCGTTGCTACCACCCGCGGAAAGAGAGGATAACAGCATAATCACGAAAACCGCGGGAAACTAAACACAGAATTGCAACCAAAGTTTATCCAACGCATAGCATGAGCCAGCCACGCTCACTACTATCAAACCCATGTTCTCCCCTAACTCTTTCTTCTACTCCTTTTCCTAAGACCGCTTTCCAATTCCCCTGATTATTAGATTATCTTTTACCTTTACAAACTGAATAACTCGTTCAATATCGTCTTACACTTTCTCTGTTTCTTGCACACTACTGGCCATTAAAATTGCTGCACCAAGACGAAATGCAGATGATAAACGGATATTCATTGGACAAATATATTATACTAGAACTGTCATGTGATTTTATTTTCACGCAATGTGGGTGCATAGATCCTGAGAAATCAGTACCCGGAACAACTACCTCTGGCCGTAATAACGGCCATGAGTCAAACCGAGCTTGGATGGCGTGTACAGGTACAGCTGCCCATGCAGCTTCAACACGATACCACAGTTTATCAAGAGTAGTGACTGGCGTATTGTGACGAGCCAGTTGCTCGACACCATTGACCAGACGTTTTCAGTTGGTGAGAGATCTGGAGAATGTGCTGGCCAGGGCAGGAGTCGAACATTTTCTGTGTCCAGGAAGCCCGTACAGCGCCTCTAACATGCGGTCGTGTATTATCCTGCTGAAACGTAGGGTTTCGCTGGGATCGAATGAAGGGTAGAACCACGGGTCGTAACACATCTGAAATGTAACGTCCACTGTTCAAAGTGCCGTCAGTGCGAACAAGAGGTGACCGAGACGTGTAAGCAATGGCACCCCTTGCCATCACGCCCGGTGATACGCCAGTATGGCGATAACGAATACACGCTTCCAATGTGCGTTCACCGCAATGTCGCCAAACATGGATGCGACCATCATTATGCTGTAAAAAGGACCTGGATTCATCCGAAAAAATGACGTTTTGCCATTCGTGGACCCAGGTTCGTCGTTGAGTACACCATCACAGGCGCTCCTGTCGGTGATGCAGCGTCAAGGGTAACCATAGCCATGGTCTCCGAGCTGATAGTCCATACTGCTGCAAACGTCGTCGAACTGTTCGTGCAGATGGTTGTTGTCTTGCAAACGTCCCCATCTGTTGTCTCAGGGATCGAGACGTGGCTGCACAATCCGTTACAGCCATGCGGATAAGATGCCTGTCATCTCGAGTTGGAATCCAGCACGGTGTTCCGCATTACCCTCCTGAACCCACCGATACCACATTGTACCAACAGTCATTGGATTTCGTCCAACGCGAGCAGCAATGTCGAGATACGATAAACCGCAATCACGATAGGCTACAATCCGAGCTACAATCCGACCTTTATCAAAGTCGGAAACGTGATGGTACGCATTTCTCCTCCTTACAGGAGGCATCACAACAGTGATTTAGCAGGCAACTCCGGTCAACTGCTGTTTGTGTGTGAGATATCGGTTGGAAACTTTCTTCATTTCAGCACGTTGTAGGTGTCGCCACCGGCGGCAATCTTGTGGGAATGCTCTGAAAAGCTAATCATTTGCATATCACAGCATCCTCTTCCTGTCGGTTAAATTTCGCGTCTCTAGCACATCATCTTCGTGGTGTAGCAATTTTAATGTCCCGTAATGTATATATGAACTATTGTTGTCGGTGGTAGTTTGCTATCGAATATTATGATAACAACCCAATTAGTGAACCGTTCACAGGAGTTCAATTTCTGCCCTGCCTTTTTATTCAGAACGATTCCTACTCCCATTATACCATTTTCTGCTGCTGTTGATATTACATTATACTCATTTGACCGGGAATCCTTGCCGTCTTTCCATTTCACTTCACTGATACCTGCCATATCTAGATTGAGCGTCTGCATTTCCATTTTCAGATTTTCTGGCCGCCTAGAACGTTCAGACTTTATTATTCCACGCTCCGATTGGTAGAACGTTACACTTTGTTGGTTATTCAATCTTTTTCTCTTGGTCACCTCCCCCTTCATAGTCCTCTCCTAGAGATCCGAATGGAAGGCCAGTCCGGTCTTTTTTGCTAATGGAGAGATTGTCATGACACTTTTTCATTTACAGGCCACATGTCTTACGAATACACTATACCCCTCTTGAGTGTTTTGCTTTGCCCACTGCATACTCATGCTGTTGATTATTGCTGATTCTTCCTCCTTTTAGGCCTAATTCCCCACCCCAAGGGCAAGAGGGTGCCATCATCTTCTGTCTGCTGCTGCACTCCCTTTGACAAGGCCCTTGGCAGAATGAGGGTATCTTCTTATACCGCATTTATTGATGACTTTTATTCAATACCCTGGATCAAGGACGTTTTGATTACTAGTCAAAGACGTCACCCCTAGACCACAGTGTAACTTGGTTATATTGGCACCGTTTAAAACGTTTCCACATAACTAATACAGCTTTGAGAAGAAACGTGTTAGTTCCTTTCTTGCATGAACTGTATTGTTTTCATGCAGTTCCGCATTCTTGTTACGTCAAGTTGGTGCTGCTGCCCACAAATTTAAGAATACTGTACGTCACGGTCCTATTAATCAATTAATTATGCACAGAGCTTGGTGGAATGAAATAATAATCTGATGCACTACGTAAATATTATTAGAATGCTCTTCTAAACGATATTTCATGTAACCTCTTTACCTACACCTAATTACGATACCCTCAGTACTTTACACTGACGTTAAATTCAAGAGAAACATAGCACTGACGCCTTAATACGTTTCTTCAATCCTCTGTCCTTCGCCATATAACTGATATTCCCCAGTAATGACAAACGGTGTGCTGCCATAAACAATGCTGAACAGTGACAGTTCGGAAAGGGGAATTTCTAACCCAATGCCTGATCGTTTTTATTGGAATATCAGTTATACTTACTGCGAGTTCAAAAAGCGTCAGCAATCGACTTCCGGGACAGTGAAAAATACAAAAGGGAACGTCGGGTACGCACTTTCACTCCAACGTGCACAAGATTCTGAGCTTTCTTTCGGGCTTCTTAGGCGTGCAATTTAAGCTGGTCCAAAAAAGACATGTGCCGCAAGTGTACTGTGCATTCGCTAACCTTACTCTGTCGCCCTTTAGTTGAAGATAAAAAGCTGCTAGGGAAAGTTATTGCGCGCTGATCCACTGACACACAAAACAGCGAAGCGAAATGTCTTTACTCTTTTGAAACTTTTGCTGTTTCGTTGGGAGAACTGCATAACTTGAAAGGTACTTTGATTTTCCCGAGAGTGCAGCCATAGCTTAAAGTACCGCTAATCTAACACATCGAAGGATGTTTTATAAAAGTTTGGTATCTACGTTTTAAAAAGGTCTGAAGTAATGGATTTTGTAATAAGTTATAACGAACATTATGGCCTATCAACATATTAATTGTTGCATTTAATGTAATATTATTTATTTCCTGGATTCTGAAATATTTTTAAACCCAAATCTACTGATTGAAGAGACTATTGAGTAAGCGATATAGTATTTTTAAAAGTTTCTACTATATCGTATCACCAATCATTTACGAGTACAATAATAGAATTTTTGATTTGTTTTTATAAGGGCGATCAAAAAGTTTCTATTCGAAGACCGTACTGTCCACAATCGGTATGCCAATCAGGCAAAATCACCTTGACCACCCTGCCGGATTGGCCGAGCCGTTCTAGGCGCTACAGTCTGGAACCGCGCGACCCCTACGGTCGCAGGTTCGAACCCTGCCTCGGGCATGGATGTGTGTGATATCCTTAGGTTAGTTGGGTTTAAGTGGTCCTAGGTTCTAGGGGACTGATGACCTCAGAAGTTAAGCCCCATAGTGCTCAGAATCATTTGAACCACTTTGGGCACCGAGGCTATCATCCCACCGACGCACCAGGCAGAACACACCTATTTAGTAAAGCACCGAGACTGCTGCATGAAGAAGTCCGTAATTGCACGCTGCACATCCTCGATCACAGGAACCGTTGACCCTTCAAGGCCGTTTTTAAGGAACCGAAGGCGTGATAACAGCATAGGGGGACATCAGGTATATACACGAGTGCTAGAGTGTCTGCCAGTTGAGTTGGCGAAACTTCTTTATTACATTTGCGATATCAAGACGTGCCTTATCATGACTCAATAGCACCCTCGGCGGTCTATTCCGCAACGGCGGTTTTCGACGTACATGCTGTCGAGTACACAGTCGTCCTCTCCGATGGATGTCTACTGGTGTTTGTCCTTCGGCAAACAAGAAAAGAATGACAGCACTTTGGTACTATTTGGACACATTTGATAATAACCATATTTTACATTTACCACACTCACATAGGAAATACACGAACGCCACACTAATCCTTTGCTACCTGTCGGTACTTATACACTGGTATCGGAGTCGCGCTGTGTTGCATTTACGCCCCACCCGCGCCCTCAATCTGAAGCTATTTGACCGCCCCTTATAATAAGTAAGTGCTTCTAAAGCTGCTACTTAAGCTCTGTAAATTCTACAGATTTCGAAAGTTTGACCTGTTTCCATGTTACATGTAAGGAATATTAGTTAGGGTGATGAACTACATGTATGCTTGTGACGTTTCATTTTCTCTTGTTATGATACTGACGCATATTCAAAGCTAGAATCCTCTATTTCATTGATATTTGTAATTATTATGGACATTAAGAGTCTTACGACACTTGATTGCTCAGATGCCAAGAATGCGCAAAAAATACAGATCGATCTATACGGCTAGGTTAGTGGGAAGAGCGTTGGCCCCCCGAGAGCTGAGTGGTCAGCGCGACAGAATGTTAATTCTAAAGGCCCGGGCTCGATTCCCGGCTGGGCCGGAGATTTTCTTCACTCAGGGACTGGGTGTTGTGTTGTCCTAATCAACATCATTTCATCATCATCGACGCGCAAGTCGCCGAAGTGGCGTCAAATCGAAAGACTTGCACCCGGTGAACGGTCTACCCGACAGGAGGCCCTAGTCACACGACATTTACATTTCTTTTACTGAAAAGAACTAGTTATTAAATGCCAATTAGATAGTGTGTGAAATCTACAACTCTGATTCAATGTTTGGTGGTAATTTTTTTGTGGTCATCAGTCTACTGAATGGTTTGATGCAGCCACGAATTTGTCTCCTGTGATAACCTCTTCATCTCAGAGTAGCACTTGCAACCTATGTCCTCAATTATTTGCTGGCTGTATTCCAATCTCTGTCTTCCTCTACAGTTTTTGCCCTCTACAGCTTCTTCTAGTACCATGGAAGTCATTACCTCATGTCTTACTATATGTCCTACCATCCTGTCCCTTCTCCTTATCAGTATTTTTTCCACATATTCCTTTCCTCTCCGATTGTGAGCAGAACCTCCTCATTCCTTTCCTTACCGGTCCACCTAATTTTCAACATTCGTCTGTAGCATCACATCTCACATTCTTCGATTCTCTTCTGTTCCGGTTTTCCCACAGTCCATGTTTCACTACCATACATTACTGTACTCAAGGCGTATATTCTCAGAAATTTCTTTCTCAAATTAAGGCCGATATTTGATAGCAGTAGACTTCTCTAGGCCAGGAATGTCCTTTTTGGCATTGCCAGTCTGCTTTTGATGTTCTCCATGCTCCCTCTGTCATTGGTTATTTTACTGCCTAGGTTGCAGAATTGCAGAATTCCTTAACTTCATCTACTTCGGGACCATCAAACCTGATGTTAAGTTTCTCACTGTACTCGTTTTTACTACTTCTCATTACCTTGGTCTTTCTTCGATTGACTCTCATTCAATACTCTGTACTCATTATACTGTTCATTCCGTTCAGCAAGCCATGTGATTCTTCTTCACTTTCACTCAGGATAGCAAATGTCATCAGCGAATCGTATCATTGACAGCCTTTCACCTTGAACTTTAATTCCACTCCTGAACCTTTCATTTATTTCCATCATTGCTCCCTCGATGTACAGATCGAACAGTAGGGGCGAAAGGTTACATCCTTTTCTTACACCCGTTTTAATACGACCATTTCGTTCTATGTCGTCCGCTCTTATCATTCCCTCTTGGCTGTAGTATATATTGTATATGACACGTCTCTCCCAGTAGCTTAAACCAATTTTTCTCAGAATTGCGAACATCTTTCGCCACTTTATATTGTCCAATGGTTTTTCCAGGTCGACAGGTTCTATAAACGTGTCTTGAGTTTTCTATAGTCTTGCTTCCATTGTTAAATGCAACGTCAGAATTGCCTCTCTCGTACCTTTATCTTTCCTAAAGCCAAACTGATCTTCATCTAGCGCTATTTTCATTTACATTGTTCTGTATATTATTCTTGTAAGCAATTTCGCTGCATGAGCTGTTAATCTGATTATACGGCAATTCTGTGCAGCTCTGCCCGTTTTCGGAACTGTGTGGATGATGCTTTTCCGAAAGTCGTATGGTATGTCGCCAGACTCATACATTCTGCACACCAACCAGAATAGTCATTTTGTTGTCACTTGCCCCAATGATTTTAGAATTTCTGATGAAATAATATCTATCCTTTCTGCCTTATTTGGTCTTAATTCCACCGAAGATCTTTTCAATTCTGACTCTAATACTGGATCCCCTTTCTCTTCTAAGTCGACACCTGTTACTTCTCCTATCACATCAGACAAGTCTTCCCCTCATAGAAGCTTTTAATGTATTCTTTCCACCTGTCCACTCTCTCCTCTGCAATTAACAGTGTAATTCCCTTTGCACTCTTGATGTTATCGCCTTTGCTTTTAATGTCACCGAAGCTTGTTTTGACTTTCCAGTATACTGAGTCAGTCCTTCCACCAATCATTTCTTTTTCGATGTCTCCACATTTTTCCTGCAACTATTTCATCTTAGTTGCCCTGTACTTCGTATTTATTTCATTCCTCATCGACTTGTATTTCCTTGTGCCTGAGTTTCCGGAACGTTTTTGTACTTCCTCCTTTCGTCGACCACTTGAAGTATTTCTTCCGTTGCCCATGGTTTCTTCGCAGTTACCTTCTTTGTACCTATGTTGTACTCCTCTACTTCAGTGATGGCCCTTTTTAAAGATGTCCATTCCTCTTCAAATGTACTGCCTACTGAGCTATTCCTTATTGCTGGGTCTATAGCCTTAGAGAACTTCAACCCTGCCTCGTCATTCCTTATTACTTCGGTATCCCACTTCTTTACGTATTGATTCTTTCTGACTAAAGTCTTAAACTTCAGCCTACTCTTCATCGCTACTATGTTGTGATCTGAGTCTTTGTCTGCTCCTAGGTATGCCTTACAATCCCTCATCTGATTTCTGAATGTCTGCCTGACCATGATGTAATCTAACTGAAATCTTCCCGTATCACACGTCCTTTTCGAAGTATACCTCCTCCTCTTGTGATTCTTGAACAGAGTGTTTTCTATTACTAGCTGAAGCTTGTTGCAGAACACAATTAGACTTTCTCCTCTCTCATTCCTTGTTCGAAGCCCATATTCTCCTGTAACTTTCACTGCTACTTCTTCCGCTACAACAGCATTCCAGTCTCTCATGATCATTAGATTTTCATATCCCTTTACATAATAATATTCAAACACTTTCTCTGTCTATTCATCCTCAGCTTGCGAAATCGGTGTGTATACCTGAGCTATCGTTGTCGGTGCTTGTTTGCCATCGATTGTGATAAGAACAACCTTATCACTGAACTGTTCAAAGTATCACATTCCCTGCCCTACCTTCCTATTCGTAACGAATATTACTCCCATTGTACCATTTTCTGCTGCTGGTGATATTACCCTACACTCATCTGACCAAAATTCCTTGTTTTCGTTCCACTTCACTTCACTGACCCCTACTATATCTAGACTGAGCCTTGGCATTTCCCTTTTCAGATTTTCTATTTTCCCTATCGCGTTCTGCAATTCCACGCCCCGACTCGTAGGACGTTATCCTCCCGTTGATTGTTCAATCTTTTTCTATGGTAGCATTCCCCTTGGCAGTCCCCTCCCAGAGATCGGAAGGGGGAACTATTCCGTAATCGTTTGCCAATGGACAGACCATCATGACACTTCTTCAGTGCCGGCCGAAGTGGCCGTGCGGTTAAAGGCGCTGCAGTCTGGAACCGCAAGACCGCTACGGTCGCAGGTTCGAATCCTGCCTCGGGAATGGATGTTTGTGATGTCCTTAGGTTAGTTAGGTTTAACTAGTTCTACGTTCTAGGGGACTAATGACCTCAGCAGTTGAGTCCCATAGTGCTCAGAGCCATTTGAACCATTTTGAACTTCTTCAGTTATACGCCACATGTCTTGTAAACATGGGAATAAGAATCTGAAGTTATCTTACTTAAAAATACTTAATTCGGTTTTGTTGACTCTGTCTAGATATTTATGAGTTCGATTATGATATGTCGCGCTGTATTGTTCAGTAGAACACTGCTGTATGTATGCCGCATTGAGTTCCTTTCTTTCAGAATTTGGCCTGGTCCAGATAATTTCAGGTCTGCAAATAGGCCGTTTGTGGAAAGGATCTGCGTTATTCAATATAGACATTAATAGGGCTTAGTAAAAACAACGTTAAGAACTTTAAGACCAGTACGTATAACTGAAAATAACTAAAAACCATCTGATTAGCAGTAATATCAACACGAAGAGAAATAGAAAACATTTTATTACTGCGACAACTAGTGGCACTTTCTACGGAATACCGCTGTATGCTTTACGTAGTTTAGTTATTCTATGATCTTGCTGTCCAAAATGATGTGAATGCCTTGTAAAACACAACAGTTTTATGAATAAATATTCTAAGAACTTCACAATCAGCATATATCACTGAAAATAACGGAAAAATCATCTGATAGCCAGAAATTTTAACACCAAGGAAAAATGGAAAAAGTTAACTTGTTTCACATCTCAAATAACAAAATGTGACGTTATTGACGCCGTACTGCAACTTGTTTCATACAGGTTCTGTGTTTATAAGTATTGTTCTCTTTTTTCCCAAATTAGAAAACTAGACCTGATTTAATGTACCAACTATGGAAACAGGCATATAAAACTGCGTAGCTATGCTTCCAGACGTAATTTTCATTCATATCTTGTAAATAATGGTCCTTCCGAGCGCAGTTTCGCCATAATTAAATTCGGTATTGAATTTTGGTTCAAGTTCTGTCAGTAACGAACTGGTATTTGCCTTGGATAATCACATAAATCGTTCATTAAGTTATAAACCACATAAACACATTCGTAGCAATTACTACGCCTGTCGAGATGATATGTACGATATCTGCACCAGTGAATTTAAGAGTAAATTTTTCAATTATGAGGCCGCTTCGTTTTGCGGCTGAATTGCCTCTCATGCCTTACCAAAGATTTTTGGTCTTTTCAGTGGTAGTGAATATACATTTTTGTCTTAGTAAACGGTAAAAATATTTTTCAGAAGATAAACTGCGTATAAACATTAACTTATGTAACATAAGGTTAATGAACAAGGATTTCAAGAAGAGACCATTTCCTTATTTGTCTTTTAAGTATCCTAATTCGTTTCTTGGTGATAGTTCCTACAACAATTATCCTACACCAGTTATATGTAATCGATGTTCCTAAAACTGATATCGAAAGAGAATGATTACATGACAGAAACTTAAGACGAAGCTCAGCACCGTCTCAGAGTCCTACTTACAGCTAGCACCCAAAGCTACGAAATGACATGTAAATCAGGAAATGCTCCACTTTCTGACCCACTATTCCGGTTCGTCTGAAATACGCTGCCTCTTATTCAGCTGCAGTCACAACTATCAAGACAGTAATGTTCTCAAAGCAAGTCAGCTACTAGGACGCTGTCACAATGTCCTGCGTTATTTACCACGTATTGTGCAGTGTGCGGTACTGCTTGTGCGACTATGACTCGGTGATCAGTGGTACTTACTAGACTACCCTGTCTGTCACCTCTCATTTCCTTCATCTATGGTAATATTTTTTTGTTAATGTGGAAAGTGCCGAGCTACACTGTGATTAAATTGAGATATGTCCTGTAAGTAAGTCAGTTCTAAGGTAGGGTTAAGGCAACGGCATACCTTATCCAATAGGTCAAAGCCTAGTAAATCACTGTGGTCTTCGAATCAAACTTTAGGTTGAAGATAGTTCTACTTATAGTTTTATGATTACTATTTTTTTTAGTGTATCATTTCCAGAGTTGACTCATATGTTCCAACTCTTACGACGGTGGTATCAATCAAAGGCAGGACCATGTCGAGTGCAGCATAGTAATATGGCTTCGCTCATAGCTTCTTGGCTAATATATCTTAGCTCAAATCGTATCTTAGCGCACATCGAAGTCCATATCATGGATCGCTAGGGACTCTGGTGGTTATCAGAACCAGGACGGTGTAGAGTGCAGTACAGTAAAATGACTTTCCTCGTAGCTACTTGGCTAAAATAAGATGAATGGGTGAATATATGTTGAGCGAAGTCTTCTCGAGCAGAAATGCAATCTCTCTTAGGCTACAATTGTTCTTTAAATATTACATAACGTAAGTGAGAGAGTTGACATAATTTGGCTTGTTGAATTGAAGTTGGTAATAAAAACAAAACTAATAACCAATTGAAAGCTTTTCCTCTCCTTTTTTTTTTTTTTTTTTTTTTTCCTTTGGTGGTTCGGTGTCACGGTGACCATCACCGAAGGATTCCCGCCATTTAATAAAAGGGGAGACGGGGAGTAATAATATTTTTATATTTTTCCACAATTAACTTTAAGGAGGACAGGATATATGAACTACAGCGAGTCACATCACGATCGAATGCTCACGTTGGATATAGTACAATTCTCTGCCTAGGACGTTAAACCTCTACACATTTGACTAGATTAACATATATGCTTGATGGAGAACAGCTACGTAAATGGAGTTAAGCTGCTAGGAAACAGCGTTAACAGTAAGGTACATCACAAGATGAATTTGTTTAATCAAAAATATCATCCAAACACCGATGAATGACGTCAGATTACACATTGTAAGAAGTTTATTTTTTAGCTCGTAGCTGCATAAACTAATTTCGGAGTGAAATAAAGAAAGGTACTAATTGGCACGAGCACAGCTCCCACGGTAGCGTCGATTTCCCCGATCTGAGGGCTGTTGCTTAATGTCTTGGCTGCCTGATCCGTAAACGAGATGTAGCAACATCAACCGCGGAAAGAGCGGAGCATGTCAGAGTCACCGTGACAAGACACTTTCAGCAGGCGGTAAACGTGACCAGCCGTCCAGGCGAACCGACCAAGCGCGTCACTTGATTTCTCTGCACAGTTTCAAGTGGAGAACATCCCAAACTCCTTACTCTTAGCGGCCCTCGGTGGAGAGCTAAACACTGTACTGCATATGCTACGAAGCTACCAACTAAAGCGAACACAGTGGTAGAAAAGGACCTCTCCCCCGTTGTGGGTGATTAAGCTACTGTAAGATATCAGCACAAGAGTACAAGGTAACTGAGATATTCGCTTCTTCTATTATACCCATCCATCTCCAGACGTTTCTTAGTAAGCATTCTGAATACGATTAACTACTTGTTTAGCTTTACTGACATTTTCGACCTTCTTCTGGACTTCATAGAACGCATACACCACTACCATAAATCACAGTATTATGGAGTTGGCTGCCTGCTCAGAAAGCTAGACGCTTATTAAACACTTTATAGAGTTCCTGACAAACACTCAGTAACGTCCCGAATTAGATAGGATCCATTTGTTTGTGGAATAAAAACAGTAAAAATGAAGTACTGAAAGATTATTTTCAATACAACAGTAGAGAACCAGTAGCACTTTTGAACTTCACTGAACATTAAGAAACTACAATTTCAAATCTTCATCTCTATAAAGAGAATCGTCTTGAATTATGGGTAGTTAGCTAATTTCTGCATATTGTTCGACACTGAGAGTACAGTTCCTTCAATATATGTTCTTATCCTTTCGATTTATTAATTTTGCTTTCTTTCTGCTGTAATGGACTAGAGAAATCCGCTGCAGTTTCAAACACCAAGTAAAAAGTTTATTTGGAGTGAGGTGTAGGTACAAGGCCTTGTGTGTCGTTGACATATTGTTCAACAACGGAAGTTCTCGTTTTACCGAGTATGACTATGTGATCTTATTACTGAACCATAAGGTTTCTTTCGATGCACCACTGCCAAATTTATAGCCCTGCTTTCGCTAAAAGTAGAGAAAGTGTTGAGAGTTGATGGATTTTAATCGGTCTAAAAGTTACACACGATCGCTGGGAATCTGCAGGCGTCTTATCTTTGTTGTGTCTTTCAAGCCGAAATTATACGTTAAATAGTAGGTATATAAACTTACACGGCGTAAGAAAAATGTTTTTGCTCAGTACCTTGCATAAGAAACCCTTGACGAAGGATTTCAATGTAAATGAGTTCACACTTGGATGGACGAATAAATTCTACAACCAAAATACCATAATACCTATTTAAGTGAAGGAAAAGTGTTAACTTTCCTCTTATGTCTAGTGAGTAGCGAAGCATAGTAGACTTTCCTACTAAGCTACTATATTGGGGTGAAGGAATCGTAATAAAGTAAAAGACAAAACTGTTTTAGTATAACGTGTTTTATATTCCAGCCTATTGACAAGAACATACAAACAATATATTTATGCAATAAACGGAAAACGAAAACAAAACGAGTCAACAAAAAATAAATAACAAATCACTGCGAGATCATCTTCCCGTTAGTTGACGTCAGCACATTTGGTAGTATGGAAGGTAGATGATATGTGACGCTGTTGCTGATCAACACAAGGCAGACGTATGTTGCTACACAGGAAACAACTGCTGACAAGCAGTCACACACTGATGTGACAGTGGCTGTGTGCAGGGATTTAATGGTGTCCGTGACCACCGCCGCCGCCGCCGCCGCCGTGTCCGCCGTGACCGCCTCCGCCGCCTCCACCGCCCCCGCTGCCGCTGCTGAAGCCGTAGTGCTTGCCACCAGAGTGACCGCCCTTCTTTCCGTAGTCCTCGTGATGGGCGTGGTGAGACTCGTGGCCGTGGTGGCCCTTGTGGCCGTGGTGGTCGTCGTGGTAGTGACCCTTGTCGTGGTGGCCCTTCTTTCCGTAGTGGTCGTCATGGTAACCGGAGTGGTGGTGTCCGCCCTTCTTGTGACCGCCGTGCTTCTTGTCGTGGTGTTCGTGGAAGTCGCCGTACTTGCTGTGGTGTCCGCCCTTGTGGTGGTCGTCGTAGAACTTGTGCTCCTTGTGGTATTCGTCCTTGTGCGCCTTGTGGTGGTAGCCGTGGGTCTTGTGGCCCTTCTTGTGGCCGCCCTTCTCCCCGAAATGGGCGCCCTTGTGGCCCTTCTCGCCCTTGTGGTGCTCGCCGTAGTGGCCGGCCTCGTCGTGGTGGCTCTTCTTGTGGCCGCCGTGCTCGGCGTAATGGCCACCGTGGTGCTCCTTACCGTAGTCGCCGTGGTCGCCGTGGTCGTGGTGGTGGTGGCTCTTGTACCCCTTGTCGCCCTTGCCGCCGTGCTCGGAGTGATGCTCCGAGTGGTGCTTGTGGCCGCCGCCCTTCTCGTGGTGGTGGCCGTGGTGGCTGGCGGCAGCCTCCAGGTCGGAGGCGGCCACAGCCTGGTCCTCTTCCTTACCGTCACCGGCAGCGCGCAGATCGCGGGCCTGGCACACTACGAGCACGGCGCCCAGCAGCGCTAGTGCTGCCAACAGCCGCCATGACGTCATGGCGAACGGACTGTGTCTCTTCCCTTTCGCGCTCACTAACTCGCGGTCGCTGTCGCTGCTCCTCCTCCTTGCTCCACAACCTCTCGAGAGTGAGATCGGAAGTGAACTGACTTGCCACTGGTCCGGCTGGCGGTATTTATATGCGCTGATTGCTCTGGAGGGTGGGCGAGGCGATTCGAAGGGAGCCCGTGGAGGAAGAGGGCGCTTTTTTTTCCCGCGTGTCGAAGCCGGCCGCGCGCCGACAGACTGGGAGAGCCGGAGGCGGCGCCGCTGGGCCGGAAAGATCCGGCGCCTCGACGGCTGGCGGCGGGCCCGCACTAAGCCGCTGCGTCACGCCGGCCGGTCTGCGTTCGCACGGGGTACCACAGGCAGCGGCGTGGCGTCTCTGCAATAATCACGGATCCTAGGTATCACCCTTACGACGTTACATCGTTTGTCGATGAACACCGATTAATCCTTTCGTGGTAGATGGTCTACTTATTTCCCAGTAAACTAATACGCAGTCTTCAGAGTTGGGACGTCAACATGGCGTTTTACAATTCATGCTGCACAGGGTACGTAGTAGATCAAGTTTAGATCAACTTTTACACAGGAATCCACGTCAACCACCGTCGCTACAGAGCGTCAAAACTACAGGCACCAGCTATTGTAAATGTACGTATATGCAAGGTGATGTAACAAACTTTCAAGGATGATAGAAAAGGATCAATGTACCAAGCAGAGGTAAGGGTCGTTGTATTGGAAACACCCGTGTCTGCAGTTGAATATGTGTACTCTTACTGTTATTGCTAGAATTGTAGGGTAGGCAACTTTCAGAGCTGATAGTATGAACTAAAACAAAATTATAAAATCTCTAGTAAACATGTACCCTATAATGCATACCTTAACAGCTATGACCACTTGTTTAATAGAGAAGATGTGTTTCACACTAGCGAAGATGAACCAGTGCTCATGGATCCTCAGGTATGTATTTTAGAGTCCATGTTTAACGGATATTTTTTTCTAGTCTTGGTCCCTATTACCACTTCTGAAAGTTGCATACCTGCTTTCTTACGGACAGTACCGATAAACGTATTCCACTATCAGAGATAGCAGAATGATTTTCGCTTGTAGCTTAGGACTCGTTCGTTTCCAGTCCATGGACTGTTCCCTCTTTCTCACTGAATCAGCCTTCTAAGTTGTAGGGTACCGATGACCTCAGATGTTAAGTCCCATAGTGCTCAGAGCCATTTGAACCATTTTTAGATTTACGATGTTCCCTCTACAAACACTACAAGTGTGTCACATGAATTGTGAAACACCCTGTATGTCCCACTAAACTAATACATAGTTTTGACCGCTGAACGTCTGTATCGCATATCTAACACTATCAGGTAGTGAGATACTCCTACTGCAGACACGGGGTGAATATATAGAAGGCACTGAGAGGTCAAATTTGGCGGCATGTGTTTAAAGGTGCCACAGCGCGTCTGCTTCACGAAATTCAGATCAAACCACCATATTCTACAAACAGAGTGTCTCCGTAAGAGCGTGCGAAAGTGTAACATGGCATAGAGAATGCTCCACTACACAAATTAAGGTAGGGAACCTGGGATTGATGAAGCCAGCTTAAGGAGATATGGAAGTAAATTTGTCTACTGCTTTGTCTTGCACACTGTTTTCCAGTTCATTTACAACTAATACGCATGTAAGTTTACAAGAACAGTGGTTTCTATTTACATGTACATTCTCTATTTCCTGCAAAGGAACCAGGAGAACGAGCCAGATTACATGGAAGTCATGATGCAGGTTTTCTTTACTAGGGGTTCGTGCAAAGAGTTCTACCTGAGTTGTTGGAGAACGTACCATTGGCTGTTCGTGAGAGGATGTGGATACAACACAACGGTGCTATGCCTCACTTCAGTGTGGATGACCGAAACTGTCTCAATGCTGTATTTCGTGCTCGCTGAATTGGAAGGGGAGGTCACCTTAATCCCTTTGATTCTTTTCTATGGGGATATCTAAAGTCACTTGTGCATGAGACCCCAGGGGATGCTGAGATGGATTAGTTGCCAGAGCTGTAGCTGACTACGACGTGATTCGAAGCACACCGGGTATATTTCTTACGGTGCGTCACAATCTTGTTCGCCGATCTCACGCCAGCATTGAGATTGATAGTCGGCAGTTACACACATTTTGTAAGATGCAATACAAATAGTACGTTTATTTTGTCAATGACGGTATTGGAACTTACTTCATGTAAATTAAAAAGTACACTGTAATTTAATTTTATTCCTATTATCACCTTAAGCTGGCTTCTCCGACCTCAGATTCCATATCTCAGACTGTTCAGTGTATCATCCTCTACGTCCTGTTAAATTATTGCACACTCTTACGGCAAAACCCTGTATACATCTACATGATTACTCTGGAAAGGCAAAGGCTTCATCGAACCACCTTTAAGCTACTTCTCTGCCGTTCTACTCCATAACAGCGGCGGGAATCACCTTCACAATAATTTTCTGATGCTCCACTCTCGAACAGCTTGGGAACAAACCGAACACCTAAATCTTTCCGTGCAGCCTCTGATTTCTCTTATTTTATAAAGATGACCATTCCTTCCTAGTAGGTGGGCGTCAACAAAATACGTTCATACTCTGAGGAGAAAGTTGTTGATTGATATTTCATGTGCAGGTCCTGTGGCAGCGAAAAGCTCCTTAGATTTCGTGACCGCCACTCTTTCCTATTTCGCGGTAACGAAAGACGAGCTGCCCTTTTATACGATGTCCTCCGTCAATCCTATCTAATGTGGATTCGACATTTCACAGCAGCACTCCAGGAGAGTGTAACCAGTCTCTGTAATCGAGTTGTTTCATTATCTAAGTGTTCTGCCAATAAATCACTCTTTGGCTTGCTTTCCACACAACTTTATCAATATGATCATTCCAGGTATATTTGTGTGAATTATCGTGAAACTAAAACTCTGAGGATTCTTTTTAGTGCTCATGTGGATGACTTCACACTTCCCGTGATTTAGAGTCAATTGCCACTTTTCGCGGTATTCAGATATCTTGTCTAAATCATTGTGCAGTTAGTTTTGATCATTTCATGACTACATGACAGGAGATTCTCTGCAAACGATCTAAAAGGACTGTTCAGATTGTCTGCTAAATCGTTTATGTAGATCAGGAACAACAGAGGACCTATAACACTTTCTTGGGGAACGCCAGAATTTACTACTGTTTTACTCCATCACTTTCCTTCAGTAATTACGCATCTGTGACCTTTCCGACAGAAAAGTGCTAAATACGCGCTGGACTCCATTTCAAAATAGGGACGTATTCACAGAAATCAACATCAACAAAAAACTTTTTTTTGGGAAACTCATTTTATTGAATTACTAGAAAAGTATACATGTCTGATGTCTTACAAAATTATATTTCACGAACAAACTCTAGATACATAAGACAACGGAAGAATACATTTTTCCCAGCTTTCAGATGAAAATAAAAAAATGTAATAAAATAAAAAAAAGATATTCATGACGATTTTCCAAAATCGAACATCTACAGATTAATTATTTTCTACCAGTATACATGACGTTTTTACAAACTCGAACATTTAAAGATTAATTATTTTCTAGCAGTAACGTTCTAGTTTACTTTAACCTATTGAACACATAATAATTTAATAAACTGGTTCATTAAGGTACTGTACATCATTACTTTTATTGTCTATTCATTGAAACATTCTAGGACCTTTCCATAGAACTCTCGCGCTTCTTTTTAATGTTATATGATAAAAATATCTTTAGTTTCCTTATATCGTCGCTTTTTTTATACTCACATGGTTTCAAGGTTTTATTACAACTAACTCATCAATAATCTTGGAACTATCTATGTTAGATTTCTAAATAATAACTCTAGCTACAAGCATTTTAAATTGCAGCTGGTCCTGTTGACACTGATCTTGAAATCAAACACAAGGCAGTTCTCGTCCAAAACTACAGGGTGTTCGGAAATTCCCGTCGCAGACTTCTAGGACATGAAGAGGGGGGTGAGTACATAATATTTTGAATACGAACCCTTGTCCGCATACATCCCATTTCCGTTCTACAACGGCTTCACTTTAGGTGTCTAAACGATCTACTTCCGCCTGAGCAATTGAATGAAGCATGGCGCAGTAAAATTGTTATGTAACAGTTCGAAAGGAGACTTAACTAAACACCCTTTATCACTTAAGCTCGTTACATGTGTAAATTACTCCAAAACAAACAAAAAATCCCCAACATACTGTACGTGCAGAACAGTACTGATGCATTACAAACGAGGCTCGATGTGGCAACTACCAACGTTGTTGCAGACATTGTTACTACGAAGTATATTCTGGTTCACACTCTCCAACCTCTCTGGTATCTCTTCAGTTTCCAGCATAGCGGCCAGAACTCATGCCAGCAGATCTTTCTCTGTCTCTACAAGAGTCTCGTAAATTAAACTTTGTATACGGTAGCACAGTAAGTAGTCCATAGGAGTTAAATCCAGCGATTGCGGCGGCCACGTGGTTGGACCACCTTGGCCTATCAATCTTCCGTCATATCGTCTGTTGAGATGTTTCCAAGTCGCAGGTGAGAAGGGACATGGTGCACCATCATGCTGAAACCACATTTCCTGACGGACATTCAGCGTGACAGCTGCCAGTAACGGGTCCAGAACGCTTTGTAGGAAGATGAAGTTTGCAGGTCCAGTTAATTTGATTGGAAGGGGTAATGGCCATATCACATGACCGCCCAGAACACCTGCCCACACTTTCATACCAACCAGGTGCTGAAAGCTCTGAATATGCCTGGAACGAAGCTTTTTGTCTACACAGACATGACTATATCGTGAACTGAGAACACAGTCGCTAGTGAACTTACATTCATCTGTGAACAGAACTTCACGTGGAAACGGGGGTGTGTCGATGCAGCGGTGCAGGAACGACGTGCAGTTGGCAACGTGCTGCGGAAGACGTGCTGGACTCACAGCGTCTTCGCTTTGTAAATGGTACGAATGTAATTGTTACTCACTCAGAACGCCCCAGACGATACTGTAACTCAAAAAATGGTTCAAATGGCTCTGAGCACTATGGGACTTAACTGCAGTGGTCACAGTCCCCTAGAACTTAGAACTACTTAAACCTAACTAACCTAAGGACATCACATACATCCACGCCCGAGGCAGGATTCGAACCTGCGACCGTAGCGGTCGCGCGGTTCCAGACTGTAGCGCCTAGAACCGCTCGGCCACTTCGGCCGGCTACTGTGACTCACACCCACTGCATACGCAACTGTACAAGTAGACAGGTTCTCTTCAACGCGATGCAGTACATCTTCTTTAAATTCGGCCGTGTGGGGTTGCCGTGGAGTAGCGCAGCCCCGTCGCGTATCTGTGAAGGTACCGGTTTCTCGGAGGCACTGCATAACTTGGGCACAACTTTTGTGTGGTGAGATGCTATTTGCAGAAAACGTTCGTGATTCAGCCGACTAGCAGGTCTTCCGTCACTTCGAGATTCCCCTTACACAGGAGGAGGATGTCTGCGTACTCCGAAAATGTGTACCGTACCACGTTTAGTGCATCGGAGACGCACAGGTATTGTATAGGCCACGCAGTAGGGTAGACGTTATGTGACATCAGGTGGCCGTTTGTTCCTCTCTATCCCTATTGCATAACAGGACAAGCAACTCTGAGACTTTCCTCTATCCCTCATCAGACGTTGACGCGGTACACAACTGAATTGAAAACTTCATAGAACGGAAACGGTACGTATCCGGACATAGATTCCTATTCAAAAAATTATGTTATCACTCGTCTTTACAAGTACTGGAACTTCGTAACGGTATTTTCCGAATATCCTGTATACAGGTATCAAGGCGGCTCAGAACATCCCGATCGTGTGACGATAAGGTTATGGTTTAAAATTTTCTCCCTTTTTAATAGTATCATATACCTATGAGAGCCCCCTGATTGAAAAGTAGTCCACTGCTTTGTCGAAAACTAAGAATAAATGTCTACCACAAGCATTTGGGAAAGTTCGTTTTCTGTAGATGTCGAGTTTAGGTAAATTTCACAGATTTGTGTGCAAGATAAAAGAGGCAATTATTAAAATGCATGTACTCCATTGTATTCGTCTCATTTAGAACAACGCAAATTCATATATAACTAATTTTTGGAAATTCTGTAGTTGTTGACTTTTGTCCTCAAATGTGCTGTTAACTGTAAGAAACATGCAGAAGTACTGTCCCTATTTACTTCAAGCACTGTGAAAGTGGTGCCACAGGCACATGGTTCGATGTTTGTCTCTCTAAATGGAAAATGAAGTTGGATAGAGTAGAAGTGTCTCGACGTCATTATAATAGGGCACTGTCACTCATGGAGTACCACAGAGCTCGGTTCTCGATGCTCTTATTTTTTATCCTTGTTAATGACTTACTTCGTTACACTGAATATTGCCAACCCCCTGCCGTACTAAGGCAGGTCCGAGTCGTGGTAATAAATGCAAACCAGACTCAATCATTCGTCACTCTTATGGGAGTGAAAGACGTGCCAAGTATTTTTCGATGACGGATATGGTTCTGTTCAGTACGTACACAGCCAAAAAACCTTACACGATCATACAAAGGTAACATATTGATTACCAAATAAAGGTAACAGAGGTAATGCTAAGAAATGTCCAACTACTGGACCGGGAAAAGTGTGAAAAACCATCACTAGGTGAAACACTTCCTCGACTCAGAGTTTAATATTTGGCCCATTCCCCAAAACACATCGATACGACACCTAAAAGAAAACCAACTATGATGTGCAAAGTCTGCATAAAGCACAAAGTGCGAAGCAAGAGGACATAGGAATGCACGGAAGTGGCGTTACTTCTACGACAATGGTTTCAAAAGAACGGTGCCATGCATGACTACTAATTTTTACAATTTTAGCTATTTTCATATTACCTTTTCCTTCAAGTGGAGCATTTCTTCTTGTAATAGCTTCTTTTGTTTACATATACGTTTAGGTGTGATATTATTACATTCCCTCTGAAAATGTCGCACACGAAGATTGTAATTTCTATTAAAGTATTGTTGACGTGTAAAAATATACAGTCACGTTTTTAAATATTGCTTGAAATATTGTATATACAGGGAGATTCAGCTGCCCATGCTGATTTTACGCAACCCGTAATCTCATATCCTGCCCCCAAAAACCACGCTCGAGAGTTTCGTATTCTCTTCCTCGTGACGCTCCAACCCTTGTCCCTTAGACAAAAGTGAACACGACAGTTTTGCGTGAAAACTAGAGGCCGTAGTTCTCTAGTTATTGAAGAAGAACATACGAAAGTGGCTTTCAAACGCACCACCACTGCCACACTCAGCCCTCAGCTGATCAGGCTTTCTTCTGCGTTCTTCAAGACATTCTTTTCTGCCACTGTACAAAAATTGATTACAGAATGAATTATTTTCCACATTTCACCATTTTTGGCCTTTGTGGACAGTCGTTATTAGGCCATCACCATAGCCAAACACGTAAAAATAGTAAAATTGACGTTTGTGCCTAAAATGTAATTAACAATTTTATAACTTCTAACGGCTTAAAATAAACAAGTATTTGTCAGACCTTTTTACTACGAAACTATTGTGTTTGTAAGGGTTAATTAAGTTTCGACTGAACTGTCAACGTAAGTAATTCTAAGAAAACGTTTACAAAAGTCGACTTTCTTTCATTTCCCTCACGGATTCGTTTAAATTAATAATGAAACGAAATAGCCAACTATGATGCTGACGTAATAGTCCAGTCAGTATATACAGAACAAGGTCCAATATAGGGAATAGTTCGTGTAGTCGATAATGTTCGTACAGTGGTAGGAGGGAGTGCCATGAACTACATCCTAGAAATCCTGATTCGTGAGGAATGTGTGCCGATCCTGTTCATATTTTTCTATCGGAGTAGTAGTTTGCGCATAGTGAGCGAGATAATACGAAAATCTCTCGCTTGGTTTTAGAGGCCGAGATAGAACATTACGGTTTGCATTAAACCACATCGTTAGCGGCAGCTGAATCACCCTATGTAAGCAACAAGAATTAACTTAGTCTTAACGTCCACAAGAGCAGTATCACTTGAAATATATAAACGACTACTTACGCAAAAAATAACTGCATTCGGCCTCTAGCATGCTCGTTTGGAATGCGACGTCTCCAGTCGCTTCGGCACAGATTTCGAACTAAATAGTACAACAAGGTTTTAATGTACCACCTTCGCTGATTGTACTTACTGATTATTCAGGGGCAAACTTGTTGTGTCAGCAAGTAACGTTTTTGCGAATATTATGATCTGATTATATACACTTTCGAAAAGTTATTAAGGCCGTGGAGGACGTAGGATTAAGCTAGATTACCAACACATTGATAAATAACCCATTACGGACAAAGCAAGGATAACATAAAAAAACGGTCTATTATAGCCAAAGAGGACATTCCTGGCCAAAGGAAATTTGCTGGTGGAAAACAAAGCCCTTACTTCAAGGAAAACATTCTGGTAATGTACTTATGGATCACAGCATTGTATTGCAGTGATGCATGGACAGTGGAGAAACCGGAACTGAAGAGAATCGAAGCGTTTGACGTGTGATGCTACAGAAGAATTTTGAAAATAGGTGGGCTGGTAAGATAAGGAATGAGGACGTCCTCCACAAAATCGGCGGAGAGAGGAACTGACAAGAAGTAGGGATAGCAAGATAGGCCCGGAGTTGATACGTCATGGAATAACCTCCTCGTTAATATAGGGGGCTAAAATCTGTAGAGGGACACAGAGATTGAAATACACCCGATAAGTAATTGAGGAGGTATAGTTCGAGTTCCACGCTGAGATGAAGAGATCGGCACAGGAGAGTAATTCATGCCGGGCTGCATCAAGAAGATAGAAGAAAAAGAGAGAGAGTTTGAGAATACTGGAGACTAAAAATAATTGGACAAAATGGCAGCAAAAGAACTGGTCACGCCACGAGTCTAGATCTGCGTACACGATTGTGTGATGTAACATTTTGCTTTACACATCATTATCCATGAATAAATGAGTATATTTCGGTTATTTTGATGCTGTTATTGCGTATAGAATTATCTGTTTGGGGACTGAGTCACTCACTGTGGAAGTGTTGTATGTACAGGAACGGGTTAAACGACTCATGGTGCTCACTCAAATCCAAGAGCAGAAAATCTTTTTATGACATTGGTATCCTCATATTTACCGAAAAATACAAAATATCCGTGCCGGCTTTCACTAAGAAAAACAAGTTTTCTCTTGATATGCAATACTGTACGTCACCGTCGTGACACTATAAGAAAAGACACACGCTTTGAACTCACAATTCTATTCCGAACTTAAAAAGACAATTTTGGGTTTTCGTTACGTCATTAACGTTGTGCCTCGTTCAGCGATCCGTGAACTTCAAGAGCACAGTACTGAAATGTCCAAAACAATGACACCAGGAATTCCTTTAATTTTGCTAGCATTTAATATCAAACTACAGAGAAAAATTTTCTTGAGTGAGTACCACAAAAAGAAACTTATTAAACGCATATAGTATTTTTTCGCTTCTGCTGTATTTGTTGTTTCACAATTCATGTTCGCCTCTTACAGAGTTCTCAACTCCTTTCCTGCAGTAGAAAACTGTGCCATGTTCATTACAATGGCAGCATTTTTAAATACACCCGTTCTAATCGTTTTGATTCCTACACAGCAGAAAACCGTCCCTGCGTCGCGCTGCACCCTGGTTGTAGACGCACCTGCTGCAACATAACACTCACATATTCAACAATAGTAGAGACTCTCTCTCTAGCACTTAGTTGCTCTCATGCTTCTATGCTGTGCGGAATGCGGGGGGGGGGGGGGGGGGGGGGAGGGGGGGGGGATTTTGTAATATCCGCACACTCGCAAATCTATCTGCCTAGAGAAGGTGTTAGCGAATTGTCTATTTTCCTCCATCATTCGTAATTTCTCTTATGTTCGTAAGGAAGTTGGTAGTCCCTTCTGGTTCTCCAAGCAAACAGTTAAAAATAATGTGTCCCATGTAACAACACTGACAAATGACTTTTTTTTGTATAAGTAAACTAGATATGAACCGTGTCCCATTAGAATAATATACCATGTCGTATCTAGAGTTTTTATGGCCAAAGGCTAGGCGTTCGCGAATGTACGGGGAAGTCGATGGCCTCTTCAGACCGTTTCAGTATTTTCCCAATAGTTCTGGCATGTAATCGCTTTCGGGTTAAGGAGTTCTGTTTTTGTTGTTATATTTTGTTGTAGCATGTGTTGGACTGTTGTCAAACCGCCTTTAATGTAACCAGCAGGGGACAGCATGACATATTACCGTGACATTTACAACGTAGATTCCGAATCAACAGTAAAACATCGACTGTCGTGCTACCAAAGGCCTCTGTGAGGCTGAGAAATACAGCCCTCTACGCACAGCGAAAGCTTTACCTGTTCGGAAACGCTGAGGTATGTGCGTCCAAACACTTACCTGTGATGGACGTTAAAATGGCATTGTGGTAGGTTCTCAGTGATTTGCATCGGTAACTCGTGGTCAGCTGTTTATACAAGAGCGTTTCGTACATAATGTTGCCCACTTCATGTGCGATTCTCTGAAGATCTTACGCGAAGTTACGCTTTTCGTCCAGTTCGACCCCAAAGTATCGTGTGACTGTCTTATTATGGAGATACTTTATTTAATTTCATTGTAGGGTTTTTACGGAAAGAAAGTTGAACTTCTAGATTTATGTAGTTTCCTGTGAGGCCATGGTTAATTTGCTGTCTACGCATTATCGCTGCACCACAGGCTTCAATTCTTCCAACACAGCTCTTGAGTTACCCGACACTACAAACATTACCTCGTCGATTTGGAAACATTCTCCCAACCGGCACACAAGATGTTCGATTGCCGATTCCCAAATTAGTGGCCAGCAAATCGAACGCTGTGGGTAGTAGTTCCTACTTTTTGTTTGCCAGGTGACCATTCCACAAATCTATCCCTACGGTAATTGAAGACGCTGTAGTGTAGAGAGTGGAGTACCAGCAGTTCACGTATCATTGTGAAAGTCGTGGACCATAATAAATTACCGAATGTTCCAGAAATGTCAATCAAAATTGCAGTTACATATACTTTTTGATACATGTGTTCATTCTTGTTCAGTGCACCTTCAATACGCACTCAAAAAAAAAGGATAGAAAGGACGCACCACGAAATAATTATCAAAATGCTACGGAAATAGGTGGATATGGTGTACATTTCTGGAAAAACATAGGGTTACAATTTCAGAAAAGTCGGATGATTGATATAAGAGAAAGAGCTTCACAAACTGAGTAAATTAGAAACGAATTGATCACCTCTGGCCCTTATGCAAGCAGTCATTCGGCTTGGCATTGATAGAGTTGTTAGACTTCCTCTTGCTGTATATACTGCCAAATTCTGTCCAATTGGCGCTGTAGAACGCCAGAATCCCCATCTTATTGGAGGGCCCTGCCATTAATCCTCCAAATATTCTCAGTTAGGGAGATATCAGGCTATTTTGCTGCCCTAGGTAGTGTTTGGCAACCATGAAGATAAGTAGTCGAATCTCGCGCCAGGTGTGAATGGAATTTATCTTGCAGAAATGTAAGCCCAGGATGGCTTGCCATGAAGAGCCACATAGAGGGGTGTAGAATATCGTCGACGTACCGCTGTGTTGTAATTATGTGCGTATAACAACCAAAGTGACCCTGCTATTCGTATGATGGGCGACCGTCAGATTATTTCCCCTCGCCGACCGGGTCATCTCTAGAGACATCTCCGCTGGTCATCGTTGCCCAGTTCGAAGTGTGACTCGTAACTGACGGCAGTTCTACTCCAGTCAATAAGGTACATGGACGAAAATCTGTGGACAGTTTTGGCATATCAACCAGACGGCCACCGTACGGCTCGACAACCAGACTTGATGCTCTGAGATGCCATTTCCTTTTGTAGTAGGACCCCTTTGTTTTCATCCGCGGCACCCTTACAGACTGAGGTACGTCGACGTACCTTCGTGGCAAGTCATCCAGGGTATATACTTCAGCAAGATAATCCCCGCCTGCACGCAGCAAGAGTTTTTACTGCTTCTCTTCGTGCTTGACAAACCATAGCTTGGCCAGCATGCCTGTCAGGTCTCTTCCCAGTTGAAAGCGTTTCGAGCATTGTAGGCACGCCACTAATACCATCTTGGGATTCTGACGATATATCGCGCCAGTTCGACGGAATTTGACACGAAATCCATCAGGAATAACCCAACAACTCGAATACAACCAACAACTCAGTTAGTGAATTCCATACCGAACAACTGCTTGCGTAATGGACACAGCTCGACCAACGCGTTATTGATTTGCTAACTTCGTGAAGCTCTTTCTCTTGTATAAATCATCCAGCCTTTTTGAAACTGTTATCATTGTTTTGCCTGTACACGTGCAACAGATCTAACTACCTATTTGCGTTCTATTTATTTATTACTTTATTTACTTATATTTTTGTGGAGGCTAGTGCTCTTAGAGTGTATTTCCCATTCCTGAAACGGAATAGGCGCAGATTAAGCCCGTGAACTTTCCTGTGCGACTATAGCCTGACACAGTTTGGTTTCTAGTTCATAGGGTTAGCTGGATCTCAATCCTCAACCATTGTTTCATCATGACAGGTTAGGTACTTTCCAGATGACGGGCAACCTGCTATTTGTTAAGGAGTCTTTCAGTAATCTGGTTAGGAATGGAAGAAGTTATATTTTTTATTTTGGAAATTTTGGCATGAATATTAGGACCGGGAGCTTTATTTTCACTTTCGTTACGGTGAGGGCTAATTCGTCTTCAGAGAACGGTGTAATTATCAAAGTATTCGTGTAGTCACTGTCTAGTGTATATACACTCCTGGAAATGGAAAAAAGAACACATTGACACCGGTGTGTCAGACCCACCATACTTGCTCCGGACACTGCGAGAGGGCTGTACAAGCAATGATCACACGCACGGCACAGCGGACACACCAGGAACCGCGGTTTTGGCCGTCGAATGGCGCTAGCTGCGCAGCATTTGTGCACCGCCGCCGTCAGTGTCAGCCAGTTTGCCGTGGCATACGGAGCTCCATCGCAGTCTTTAACACTGGTAGCATGCCGCGACAGCGTGGACGTGAACCGTATGTGCAGTTGACGGGCTTTGAGCGAGGGCGTATAGTGGGCATGTGGGAGGCCGGGTGGACGTACCGCCGAATTGCTCAACACGTGGGGCGTGAGGCCTCCACAGTACATCGATGTTGTCGCCAGTGGTCGGCGGAAGGTGCACGTGCCCGTCGACCTGGGACCGGACCGCAGCGACGCACGGATGCACGCCAAGACCGTAGGATCCTACGCAGTGCCGTAGCAAATTAGGGACACTGTTGCTCCTGGGGTATCGGCGAGGACCATTCGCAACCGTCTCCATGAAGCTGGGCTACGGTCCCGCACACCGTTAGGCCGTCTTCCGCTCACGCCGCAACATCGTGCAGCCCGCCTCCAGTGGTGTCGCGACAGGCGTGAATGGAGGGACGAATGGAGACGTGTCGTCTTCAGCGATGAGAGTCGCTTCTGCCTTGGTGCCAATGATGGTCGTATGCGTGTTTGGCGCCGTGCAGGTGAACGCCACAATCAGGACTGCATACGACCGAGGCACACAGGGCCAACACCCGGCATCATGGTGTGGGGAGCGATCTCCTACACTGGCCGTACACCACTGGTGATCGTCGAGGGGACACTGAATAGTGCACGGTACATCCAAACCGTCATCGAAACCATCGTTCTACCATTCCTAGACCGGCAAGGGAACTTGCTGTTCCAACAGGACAATGCACGTCCGCATGTATCCCGTGCCACCCAACGTGCTCTAGAAGGTCTAAGTCTACTACCCTGGCCAGCAAGATCTCCGGATCTGTCCCCCATTGAGCATGTTTGGGACTGGATGAAGCGTCGTCTCACGTGGTCTGCACGTCCAGCACGAACGCTGGTCCAACTGAGGCGCCAGGTGGAAATGGCATGGCAAGCCGTTCCACAGGACTACATCCAGCATCTCTACGATCGTCTCCATGGGAGAATAGCTGCCTGCGTTGCTGCGAAAGGTGGATATACACTGTACTAGTGCCGACATTGTGCATGCTCTGTTGCCTGTGTCTATGTGCCTGTGGTTCTGTCAGTGTGATCATGTGATGTATCTGACCCCAGGAATGTGTCAATAAAGTTTCCCCTTCCTGGGACAATGAATTCACGGTGTTCTTATTTCAATTTCCAGGAGTGTATAAGTTGCCGGTGAGGTTGGTTATCGTCTTGATCGTCGTCCGGGAGGAGTCTGCAAATCAGGTACTCTACTGAGTGCCTCCATTCGCCGATCATCAATCCATATTCAGTTTAGGACAGAACTAGTGAAATTTTGATATTTTGACTTTGAATTTTTACGGTTTACGCCACACATTGTTCGTTATCTGATTTTTCTGAATGCTTTCCCACTGTTTTACTGATGAAGCAGTTCTCGACATTATGACTTAAATACCAGTGTTGTGCCAGTCGGCGTACTCTGAGGGCTGCCGTTGGGTACAAACCTCGCCTTGTACGCCTTCTAATATCATGAATTCAGTTCAGGTGACTACGCTGTCTTCTTTAATTATGTGGTGGTAGTTTCGGGGATACATGCTACTAGCTGCGCGTATGGAATCTTTTTTGCTTTTCTTTTTTAATAAGCCCTTAGATTTGTACTGCCTGTTGACACTGGATATTATTTGGCGTAGCTTGTTCCAGTTTTCTTTTTTTAAACCTTTCTGCATTAACTCGGTTTTGTTTCCATCGTTAACTGTGAATATAATGATGTTGTTATCACTATCGGTCTGTCCAGAGTTTAATGCCCACTAGGAAATTTTATTTACAACTCTTCCATTTGTTAGTGTGGTTTTTACATTAGTAGCTGCGTCGGCGTTTTGTGCTATATCTCGTGTTCAAAAACATTCGCCACTAAAACATCAAGTTTCTGGAATATACATAAAACTTTGTGGTGCCTATCACTCGTGTGTCTCCTAAACCAAACTGAAATTTTCGAAATCAAATTGTCACATTTTCTCCACTCGGATTTAACACTTTTCACAACTACGAGTCCCGATGAATCTTTGTATCATATATTTCGCTCCAACCACTTTACATTCACGTACGTCACAGGTCAACCGTCTCTACAGATGTGCATCTCTGAGCATAGATTCCACACATTCCGTTACCACATATTTGTAGGTCCAGTGTTGACAAATAAATGACAATTTAGTGATACCCCCAGAGACATTCTCACAGTGTAGATATAATTAGAAAATACGGTTTAGAACCAAAAAAAAACACTATTCACGTAACGTAGCGTCGACGATCAATCACAAATTTTTAATATCGTTTACTATAATTTGTGGCGAGCTGACAAAAATTATACTTTCAGTTTTCATAAAAGACATAAATATTTGCTCTGACAAATCCAGATAATAAATGTATCGAAAACTGAGCTAGAATCTGCTCAGAAAAACTACCTAAGCCAGACGTTATACACAGCAGCATTGTTTGCGTTTCCCCGTATATGCGACACTTACTTGGAATGAGTCGCATTGTCTTCAGAGGATTACTTGGTGATTCATCTTTCAGTCAGCTACCAGTATTTGTATCTTTCTTCTATGATGTCTCTATCAATGTTATGTGCTACAGAACGGAAACTGGTGTATAGAATGATACAAAAGGGTGATTTAAAATCTAAGATATCAAAATAAATGATGTTACTGCCTTTCATAAGTTGCTTCAAATTCCAGCTCTAGGGTCTGCAGATGCCTGCAGCGTCAGCACATTTTAGGCATATGGTTTGTCATAGCATCACAATGTTACTCACAGATTGCTGCGCTAACAGAAACAAATTGAAATGTGGACATACGTACAATAAACAATCTTTTGGTCCAAAGAGACGCTGAATTACACGAAAACATAAGGCAGGTTGAAATGTATCGTGTCACTGCGCGTGTGAATACTACATGTAAAACTAAACATATGCGTTGACGTAAAAAAATCGCAACCCCAAGAAGTAATTGTGCGACATAAACGACAGTGTGTTTTTACATCTGAAAGATGTTGTCTATTTCCATTTCGTGCCACTTGAATAAGAGTGGCACTAGAAGCGCCACTGTGAGAATGCAAATCGCGTTTGCTTTAAATACAGGATGTCAAGGTCACGAATGTTAGTTACCTTTGAGATTAGACGGAGTTGATGTTAGCCAAGAATGACTTTAAGACGACAAAGACGCCATAATCAGCACCTCATTGTGTTTGAACGAGTCGTGAGATAGAACTATGAGAAGCTGGATGTTCCTTCTGTGATATTCCAAAAAGGCTTCTCAGGAATGTAGCCACTGTACATGACTGCTGGCAATGGTGAACACGAGAATGTACAGTCTCAAGAAGACCATCTCTGGAAGGCCACGTAGCACAATAGAGAGTAAGGGTTATCGTGTTCTGGATATGGCTCCCGCGCATCGTACTGCATCTGCTGCAGCAATTTGAGCAGCGGTTGGCACCACAGCGTAACAACGAACCATTAAAAAGCGGCGACTTCAAGGACAGCTGCGAGCCAGACGTCGTGCAGCGTGCATTTCACTGATTCCAGACCAGTGCCATTTGCGACTTCAGCGGTGTCAAGCTCGTTGCAGGGCACAGTGGAAGCCTGTTGTGTTTTTTTGATAAAAGCTGATTCTGCACCTTTGCCAATGATGGCCGTGTGTAGGTCAGGAAGAGACCCGCTGGAAATCTTCAACCAATATGCTGCGTGCTGGACACACAGAACCTAGAACTGGAGTTATGGTCTGGGGTGCAATTTCGTATGACAGCAGAAGCATCCACGTGGTTATCCCATGCACACTGATTGCAAATCTGTCCGTCAGTCTAGTGGTTCGATCTGCTGAGCTGTCATTCATGAACAGCATTACAGGGGTGTTTTCAAACAGCATAATGCTCGCCATATACTGCTGTTGTCATCCAATGTCTTGTGCAGAGTGTCGACATATGGTCTTGTTCTGCATGGTCACCAGATCTGCCTCCGCATTTGGGACATCATCAGACAACTATTATTTCACATGAGAGACAATTGGACGCCTCCACCAAGCTGTTCCTGATGTATTACGGCCGAGGGCTGGAATCAAGAAGGTAATTAAACAATTACACTGATGATCTGACGTAACATTTTACTTTTTACGGGTGAAAATCCATGGGTCATCTAACAATGATGTCAGAATATTGACGTCATGTTCTTAGAGCAACGTCTGAACCTACATCCTACAGTACAGTGAGACCAAAATATGATTGTATTTTGGTCATGGAGGAAAGGTCTGACCGTCATGCATTTTGTAATGCAGATTGTATTTCGAGTAGAGAATGAGACGAACTGTTTAGTTAAAGAGGTAATGGAAGTTACGGTTGGTCAGTGCCTGTCAAATGTGTACAGTATAACCTTGAGAGCCATTCAGAGCCATATACTGAATCAGTTCCAGTAAACTGCTATACACTTAATCGTTGGGAGTGTATGCCTAGCCAATGCCAGGAGTGGAAGTGGCTCTTGATTAGACGTAAGAATAAATTTGATCTATTTTGTATTCTTGACTTATAAGCATTAGTTCTCAAAATAAGTATTGTTAAGGACAAAGCTTCGAGGGCCCTTTCCAAGTATCACAGAACCCTTGGAACATTTAGAGCAATGTAAATATGTTTCAGCAATGGATTTGAAGAGTGGTTATCAGCAGATAATGGCTGCACTGCAGGATCGACAAAACAGCTTTTTCGACTTCCTGGGGTCACTACCAGTTCAGAAGAACGCCACTAAGATTAAATAATGCACCTGCAACGTTTCAGAGTTTTTACACAGAATACTCAGAAGTTTAGAACCACAGTAATGTTTGGTGTATCTCGATGACATAATCGTCTATGGGATTATATGAAACAGCATATGCAGCAGTTAAGGGAAGTATTCCTAAGGTTAAAAGCAGTGAGGTTAATATGGAGTACAGAGAAGTGTAAATTTGTGATGAAGAGGTAGCATACCTTGGTCATATCATATATGAGGATGGGGTTAAGACATACTTAATATTAATTAGAGCTCTAAGTGAATTTCCTGTAACAGAATTGTTAAAGGAGTTGAAATCGTTTTTAGAAGTCGTGACATATGACCGCCGATTTGTAAAAGGATTTGTGGATGTTGTCAGCCAGTTCACAGAACTGTTAAAAAAGGAAACAAAATTCGTGTCGTTAGAAGAGTGCCAGCATGCTTTTGAGGCACTACAAGAAGCTTTAATATCGAATCCGATATTTGTATTTCTGGATTTTAACAGAGAATTTGTTTTACCATGTGATACCCCTAACCATGTATGTTGTCACAAGAGGTAGAAGGTGTAGAACATCCTCTAGCTTATAAATCAAAATACCTAAATTTTGCAGAAAGAAGTTATTGCACACCCGGGAAAGAGATGTTAAGAGTTATTTAAGCAAGAATAGTTGCTACGCAGGAAACTGGTACCAGCAAAGCTAAGGAATAGAGTGCTACAACAAGCTCATGATCACATATTAGCGGGACTTGGAGGTTGCTTCATGGAGCTTGCAGATATACCAAGGAAGAGTAGCAGAAAGATATTGGTGGGAGAATAGGCAAAGGACGTAAACCAGTATGTGCAGAATTGCGTGCAGCGCACACATAGAGCAGATTTGTGTCGAACGAGAGCACTATTTGAATTTCTTGGGATTGATGTTTTAGCTTCATTCAATAAAACACCTGCAGGGAATAACATATACTCACAATCATAGATAATTTCTGAAGATACGTAGGAATGGTCGAAGTGCCAAACCAACAGGCAGCAACAGTGGCTTAAGCACGTGTGGATAAGTGGATGCTGACAATTTTAGTGCTTGAAACAATAACAACAGACCGCGAAATGAACTTCATGTCGCATCTATTCAAGGAATTGTGTAAGCTATTGAATGTGAAGAAGTTAAGGGAAAATCCTCTCCACCCACAAGCCAATGGAAGAACTGAAAGAGTGCATAGGGCAATCGGGAAGATGCTAGTGGGACGTCTATCTGAAGGATGTAGTATCCGCCTACAACTCTAAACAGCTTACAAAAAAATTGGTTCAAATGACTTGACATCTGAGGTCATCAGTCCCCTAGAACTTAAAACTACTTAAACCTAACTAACCTAAGGACACCACACACATCCATGCCCGAGGCAGGATTCGAACCGGCGACCGTAGCGATTGCGTGGTTCCAGACTGTAGCGCCTAGAACCGCTCGGCGTCTCCGGTCGGCAACGGCTTACAAATACAGGAGTATGGCCGCATGAGGCAGTATATTGCCATAAAATGGCATCACCATTCGACTTATTCAAAACGAAGAAAGAGAAGACTGCAGATTCTGTTAATGAATTTTGCCAGAGTGATTAGGGAAACCTGGAATAGAGTAATCTATAATGGGGTACGGAGGGCAATTACATGACCACTGAAGATACAAATAAAATCAAGGGGCCGCAAAACAGGAACGTCACAGTATTAAGTTTGTCAGCATGCGATGCTATCAAATTCGTATACGCCAAAGAGAATGGCAAAAAGTTTTATGCAAAGTATCTAGTTGTATACCAAGTGTTACGAGAACGACAATCGCACATGTAGGGCAGTTGAAACATTTTCAAAGGATTATATGTCCATCTTTTCAGCGATGGTTGCGGGACTCGGCTGTTCGATAGAGGATGTGAAATTAAACGCCTTTCAGCCGTCAGTTTTCTACCTTACTTCATTGGATTGAAATAGGTACCGAAAATAAAAGGCGTTTAATTTGACACTTTCAAGGGAATGTGGAAGTTATTCCTGGGATAGGAGATGTAGACCGGAAAGGGAGAGTGAGGAAAAAGATATCGATAGATAAACAAGAAGTAGTGAATGAAATGGTAATGAGAAGCCCTTATCGATTAAGGCCTAGGAGATAGTCATTTAATTTTTCTTTTAGGTTAGACGCGGTGTTAGCAGCTGCGGAGCAGCAATGAATTTTAGGAGGAGGAAAGTAATCGGTTTTCCTGTCCGCAGGTGAGGGGCACAGAAGGGAAGATGATACAGTTAATAGCGGGACTACTGATCTGCGACGGGGTGGAAGCGTTATATAACAAGCACCAGGAATGGGGAGTACCGTTCGCCAAGTAGGAAGACGTAGTGATCACTAGTCATCGCTTGGTAATACAGGTGGTATTCACTGCTTGGGAGATGCGTAACGATGTGAAGTTATTGGAAAAGCATTCGGCAAATTGCATCAGTGAATGGAAAGGCACGCGGTAATGAAAGGAAGTGTCAGCGTATGTGAGAGAGTGCGTGGAGCGTATGAGAAGATACAGTTTGGGAAGCACGAGACAAACTAACAGAATACGGAGGCAATGCAGCATGTTGTAAGGGGTCAGCTAATGGAAACTTGTTGCCGCCACCACTGTATTTGGAGGGTCTAAGGAATGTACGGAAGGAACTACAGCCGGTGTTGGGGTTGGTTAAAGAACCCAAGCACAAAAACTTACCTCTGTGTATCAAGGAAGCTGTAAGTAGGCTGTTTAAGTTTTTATGTTGGTTACGCCACGTAGCACTCTGTATGAAAATCACTGACTGTGCTGTGTGCAGTCTGTGGCTGGTTAGCATTGTTGGAATATTCGCTGTTGGGCAGTTGGATGTGAACAGCGCGTAGCGTTGCGCAGTTGGAGGTGAGCCGCCAGCAGTGGTGGATGTGGGGAGAGAGATGGCAGAATTTTGAGAGCGGACGATCTGGACGTGTGTCCGCCCAAAAGAGTAAATTTGTAATACTGGGTATCATGAACTGATATATATATATATATATATATATATATATATATATATATATATATATATTGAAGATTATTAAGGTAAATACATTGTTGTCCTCTATCAAAATCTTTCATTTGCTGACTATGGTTATCAGTAGTTAGTACTCTCAGTAGTTAGAATCTTTTAGTTAGCTGGCAGTATTGGCGCTCGCTGTATTGCAGTAGTTCGAGTAACGAAGATTTTTGTGAGGTAAGTGATTCATGGAAGGTATAGGTTATTGTTAGTCAGGGCCATTCTTTTTTAGGGATTTTTGAAAGTCTGTTTGCGTTGCGCTAAAAATATTGTATGTCAGTTTAGTGTAGATCAGAATAAGTAAAGAGAGTAATGTCTGAGTACGTTCAGTTTTACTCAGATGTTTGAAAATCAAATAACGTAGAGATTTATCAGTACAGCAATTCATAATTTTTCTTTTAGGTTAGACGCGGTGTTAGCAGCTGCGGAGCAGCAATGAATTTTAGGAGGAGGAAAGTAATCGGTTTTCCTGTCCGCAGGTGAGGGGCACAGAAGGGAAGATGATACAGTTAATAGCGGGACTACTGATCTGCGACGGGGTGGAAGCGTTATATAACAAGCACCAGGAATGGGGAGTACCGTTCGCCAAGTAGGAAGACGTAGTGATCACTAGTCATCGCTTGGTAATACAGGTGGTATTCACTGCTTGGGAGATGCGTAACGATGTGAAGTTATTGGAAAAGCATTCGGCAAATTGCATCAGTGAATGGAAAGGCACGCGGTAATGAAAGGAAGTGTCAGCGTATGTGAGAGAGTGCGTGGAGCGTATGAGAAGATACAGTTTGGGAAGCACGAGACAAACTAACAGAATACGGAGGCAATGCAGCATGTTGTAAGGGGTCAGCTAATGGAAACTTGTTGCCGCCACCACTGTATTTGGAGGGTCTAAGGAATGTACGGAAGGAACTACAGCCGGTGTTGGGGTTGGTTAAAGAACCCAAGCACAAAAACTTACCTCTGTGTATCAAGGAAGCTGTAAGTAGGCTGTTTAAGTTTTTATGTTGGTTACGCCACGTAGCACTCTGTATGAAAATCACTGACTGTGCTGTGTGCAGTCTGTGGCTGGTTAGCATTGTTGGAATATTCGCTGTTGGGCAGTTGGATGTGAACAGCGCGTAGCGTTGCGCAGTTGGAGGTGAGCCGCCAGCAGTGGTGGATGTGGGGAGAGAGATGGCAGAATTTTGAGAGCGGACGATCTGGACGTGTGTCCGCCCAAAAGAGTAAATTTGTAATACTGGGTATCATGAACTGATATATATATATATATATATATATATATATATATATATATATATATATATTGAAGATTATTAAGGTAAATACATTGTTGTCCTCTATCAAAATCTTTCATTTGCTGACTATGGTTATCAGTAGTTAGTACTCTCAGTAGTTAGAATCTTTTAGTTAGCTGGCAGTATTGGCGCTCGCTGTATTGCAGTAGTTCGAGTAACGAAGATTTTTGTGAGGTAAGTGATTCATGGAAGGTATAGGTTATTGTTAGTCAGGGCCATTCTTTTTTAGGGATTTTTGAAAGTCTGTTTGCGTTGCGCTAAAAATATTGTATGTCAGTTTAGTGTAGATCAGAATAAGTAAAGAGAGTAATGTCTGAGTACGTTCAGTTTTACTCAGATGTTTGAAAATCAAATAACGTAGAGATTTATCAGTACAGCAATTCATAAATCTTTCCAAGGGGATGTTTCTTATGTCGACTTTTAGCCAAGGATACCTCACTGGAATCGTCTGATTTTTTCTTGTAGTGTGTGTAATTAGTGTAGCTACTGTTTATTGCTAGAGTGTAATTATAGAGAGAATTTACTTTGTAGTTGTAGTTTTTCATTGTTGTACAGTAAAACAGTTGTGGCATGCATGTAGATTTGCACCAAGTATTTCGCAGCTGCGCTTGCAATTAACGAGATATTATTTTCAGTGCTATGCTAATGTGCTTTCTTGGTTTTGCTGTTCAAATTGTGCTATTCTTGTTATCGTGTGAAATACGTGATAATTATGGCGTGTGAAGAAACGTAACACTAGGCTCCGAAGTACATTGAGAAATGACAGTGACGACGATTGTAGCTTATCAGCACCACCGTGTAATGAATTACAGACACTCAACGTAGTAATTTGGTAACTGTGCATAGGGAAATGGAACGGGTGGCAAATAATGGTGTAGATAGTGAAACAATTATTGAACAGGGAAGCATTATCGATCGATCAGTGGCCAACAGCTCACCTCAGGAATCCGAAATGACAGGATACAATCTTGAAAATACTGTAGATTCAGGTTTTGGGTCCTCACCGTTTTCTCAAATAAGTCAAGATACATTTTCCGCTTGTCAAAATGTGAATGTTGCCGGTGCAAATGAGCTGCCGAAAAGCATTAAGGGACAGATTCCAGACACTAATACATTATTATTGCAGTTAATGCAACAAATGAAACAAAATCAGAGCCAAACACAGCAACAGTTAGACACAATGGAACAAGATCCTCAAAAGTTTGACACAATGGAGAAAATCTTCAGACGTTAGACACAATGGAACAAAATCTTCACAAGTTAGACACCACGCTTTAACAAACACTTGAAGGTTTAACTGCTGAGTTACTTAAAATCGAACCGAAATGCCAAAAAGCCTGTAATGACGTAAAAACACAAATTTGTGAGAATTTTCAACCTATTTTTTCGCGTCATGTAAATGCATCACAGAATCACGAAGCAGCCATAAAAGAACTGCAAACTATTGTTCATGAAAATCACTACATCTTGCAAGCTAAAATTGACACAATTGCATCTACCGATTCGGTTAAGCAACTTGGAAAAACTCAAGGAAACTTAAAGGACATAGTAGATACGTTTTCAACACAAATGGGCACTCTGAAACTTGGTTCAAAAAAACACACTGAGGAAATCAGTTCATTATTGGACAAAGTAGCCGAACTTTCGGATCAGTTCACTAACTTATGTACAAAGGTAGATGATGATCTGAATGACACAAGACCAGTAGCCTTCACTGACACAGAAGAGTAGGAACAAATTACAAAATTAAAAAACAAAATCAGAATCGAATCAATACACAGTACAAAAGAGAAATCCGGGAAGTACAAGATCAGTAGACGCAGGTAATACAAGAATTACATACTTCAGAGGACACTCGCGCTCCAATACGGGAAGAGGGACATAGAAATACGGAACAGCCACAAAATAATAACACAGGGCACTTCGGGAATTAAAAATGAAATGGGCAAGGTATACCGAATTTTGAGATGGAACCGCCGAAACGACGTAACAATGACCGACATGCGGCTCGTCGACATGATGATTTTGACTACAACCTGTTTATTACTACACGTGAATTCAAAACATTTAAGAATTCCGGCAACGACATTCATCCACAAGCGTGGCTTCATCAATTCTCTCATTGTTTTCCTCCCAACTGGTCATTAGAGCACAGATTAGAATTTATATGTGGCTATTTAGAGACTGAACCAGCTGTAAGAATGCGATCGGTCATTCATGATGTCACAGTGAAGGAGAATTTTATCATTCCTTCCTCTCAGCATATTGGTCTCAAACTACACATGACCGAGTAAAACGTAGCATCATAATGATGAAACATTTCGAACAATCTGGATTTTCCCATCTCGTCAAATATTTTGAAGACATGTTGCATAAGAATCAGTATCTGACAAATCCATACAGCCCCTCAGAACTCACCCACATTTGCTTAATCATATTGCCTGAACATTTATGACATATTATTTTGGCAGGACGTTGCAAAGACGACATTGAAGCTTTTCAGGGGCTGTTCCAAGAATTATAAATTGACACTGACAATCACGGGACTCGGAAACAGGAACACAACAATTACAGGTCACATCCCTCACAATTCCGCGATGAAAGAAATAATAACTGGACACGACAAGGCTATTTTTACAACGCAAATCGTGACCAAAACAGACACCACCCGTATGACAACCGTTGGCAGAATAATAGTTACGGAGAAAGATCGCAGTTTTGTAGTGATGAATATGACAGAGACAATCAGAGAAGCAGACAATATGGAAAGCAAAATAATTATTATCAAGGGAGACAGAGTAACTTCAGCCGCAACACTTCAGCGCGCAGTTACGATTCAGGGAGAATTTCTGCACCATGTGACCGACAAGAAAGAAACTATGCAATCTATCGACATGGCAACAGACTATATAATCGTCACGACAGACCTGATTTTCATCAGAACTGGCGGTATTCAAACAGGGCAGGGCCCTCTGGACAAGGTGAATTTGAAGAAGTTAGGTATCCTAATCCTAATAACAACGCACGCCAACAAAGAGACAGGCAATGACTCGCACTGCAGGCAGCTACGTGAGCTGGCTGGCTCAGAGAAATATAACATAAGCTAAACTTGAGAAAAATTTTAGCATTCCTTACCGACGTATACAACATGATAATTGCTTTGAAGATGAAACTCTGCATACTAGGAAGGGTATAGGATTGCACCACATTTCACATGTAAAACCGTTTATTGAGAGTTGATCTGCTTTTTAACTTAGACTTAGATATAAAATTTTTCACTTCACATTACTAGTACTCTTTGTCACAATTAGAAACTGTTAAAATGCTACTATGTTTTACAGTTAACTATCCAGTCAAGAACCGAGGTAACTTATTTAGATGGTAATTACGAATGCATTGTTATAGTGAACAGACGACACAGTGTTATTGTGTGTGTATATTCTTGCTTGTTAGTTGCATGATTACGTAACGACTGTAAGGCTCACATGCTTATAACATATACAAGTACTGCTAATGAGATTTAAATTCAACATTTTGATTTACGTGAAAATACATTCTGGATTTAAAGTCTTTTCTGACAGATACCATATGACACAGTGGTTAGCTTATTTGACTGCTACAGGATTATATCACGACACTACTAATGAGTGACACAATGTATATAATTGCTTTTGTGCTGTATCTGTTTTATATCCGCACAGTTTTTCATAATTCTTCTAGAAAGTAAAAAATGTTTTAGTAGTAACTTTTGTGGTATAGCTACAATGAGACAGCCTTTATCGTAGCACAACAATACGTTATAGTATAGTACTTTCATGATCATGGTACTGTAGGTAATAACTACAATATCTATATGCATAGCATTCACTTTGTTTTTTACAAGGTAAGTACATTGAATTCTACAGAACTTTGCTTACGGACGACGATAATTACGGCACATGGCACATTTCTTACCCTTAAGTAATGACAGAGACTATCATACAACAAGACGCGCAGTTTAGTGCTACAGTACACGTATTTGGGTGATTAATTTTGTACTTAAAACATTTATTTTTAAAGATTTTGGAATTACAAAGATACAAAGATTTTCCATGATACATTTCATTCCATTGCTGTAATCTGTAACACCTGAGGGTATAATTACATTAATCCTCAATGGGGTACACGCTTACTTTGTGTACCACGTGTTTGGCAAGCACAAGGAGCCCTAGCTAATATGGTACTTGCTTATACAACTTTACACATCGGTACCATATTTCTCTAACACATATATTACACAGCTATCTGATCATTTAACTCAGAGAGACAAACATTTATTTTACTACATCAGTGACAGATGTTTACGCAATTACACAGCTGGATAACTTCACAGTTATGAAATTGTATTTTGTCTGTACTTTGTGAACTCTTCATATTTTTTCGAAACCATTTGATACTATGAGAGCTTTGAATGTTGTATTTGGTATGGGATCATGATTTTTAAAGTACATTTGAGGTAGATGACACTATTGACTTGAGCAGAGAATTTTTTTGTTTTTGAAATTATTTAGGTGCTACAATGTTATTATTATGACAATGATGTGTATAATGCTGTTGAGGTATGTTTATGGTCAATAAGCTGATGCCATAAGAGGAATTTGATTATGCTACTTATTTATTATGATGAAGTATTGAAGAAGTGTCAACGAATATGTATATGTGTAATAAATTAAGGAATAATGAGTAGTGTTTAGGGACTCTGATTTGTGAAAAGGGATGTTGAAAACCAAGAATCGTACTTTAAGTGTTATGAAATGTGTGTACTTGTGTGAATGTATCACAATGCTGGCAAAATTTTTTTGGACACTGTTATATTCATACGATTTTGTTCCTACACATTTGTACCGCAAATTGTCAACCTGCGAATTTTTTTTATGTGAGACAGCGGAAACTGCTGTCGTAAATTTTTGGGCAAGAAAGCTAAGTGAGCTTAACATAATGTGTTGTGGGCACCCAGCTGCGCCAGGCGCCTGGAGAAAAAGCCATTAGGTGGAGAAAAAGGGAGGCCTTTAACCGCGCTATTGACATTCCTTTGTAGAAAGCTTCGCAAATATGACACACTATTACTTTGAAACATATGATTATACTGTGGAGCTCATACTTTGTGCTACTTACTGAAATGCTAATGAATTGATGGGAAATATTCATACATCTCCAAACCTGATTGTGGAAAGTGTCTTTCTACGAGAGTTGAGAGAATTTCTAATGGCTTATGAAATGCCACCTGGCTATTGAATGATGTTTTTATGCTTTGCTTTGTACATAGTTGCTTATTTCATTTGATATCTGAATTCCAGCTGTGTTGCAACATTGGTTTTATAAAATAAAATTAAATGCATTTGCTAATGTGAACACTTTCTGTCAACAGATCTACTAAATAATAATTTTATGATCCACATTGTTTGAAAAAGGAGCACTCGGAAAGGAAAGATCAATAAGAAGGGACTAATAACAGTAACTGCATACATAACTTTCTTTTGAAGTACTTGGTAATTTTTTTGTAGAATAAGTTGTTGTGGTGCACCACTTTAATGACGTAGACATTAAGATGTGAATAGACATTTCCCTTATCTGCATTGTCGTCTTTAGAGTATATTTTTTCTGCTTGTGGGTTTGTTATGTTGAAATATAAGTTATTGCATTTGCTGCTGCTGTTTGCCAGGCATAGTGCTACTGTATTTCACTTTGTATTACTCTATTAAGCCAGTTTTACTACTGATATATTTTTCTTGTTGCTCCACATTGGCTCATATAAGTTGTAACGTTGCATTTGCTCTGCTAATTTAGATTTACTGCTGCTTGCTTTGCCAATGTGCATTTTTTGTCATTGCTGTTTATGTTAGTTGTTTTTTTGTTGCTGCATTGCCTCATCCCTTAGTTTATGCATCTGAACTCAGTAGATTTAAGTTAGCTCAAGATGGGGTACGCTATATACGAGAACGACTTGTAATGAATTGGAAGAAATGCATTGAGAAGCTATAAGAAAATGGTTTGGCCAAAAAAGTAGTGTACAGTGGAGAATAATTATTTTGAAAGAGGATATGAACAAAAAAGTAGGGTTTAGGGACAACAGGTTTAGGTAGGATTTTCTTGGAAATAAATGATGAGGTAAGATAATGGAAAATAAATAATTAGGTAAGAAATATGTGAACATGTAAATGCAGAAACCATGCTTGGCTAGGATTTTTTTGCGGGAACAAATGTTGAAATAAGAGGAAACATCTATGGAATGAAGTTTTGGGTTGGACTGCTGTACTAAATGTTACACTGAAAACAAATCCTGTCCTTTCCTTTTGTGTTATGCTGCTATGTGTTTGTGTAACCTTGTGTACTTGTAATCTTCCTGTCTATGTGTAGTGTTTCATAGAATTTTTTTCTCTTCTAATACTAAGCTACATTCACTATGATGAGGAATACTGTTATAATCAAATATAATTTGCATTAATAATATGTTATTTACTTTGTATGGATGTTTAGACATTATTTATTCTGTTCTGCTTTAATGCTCATGTGTGAAATTAATGTTTTGAAAACTATTCTCATTATTTTATTTATTTACTTATGTCATAATTCCTGTAACTCTGATGTATATTTTTATTTCTATTCTTTTGTAAAGCCTGTATTACTACAAATGTTATCGGTATTATTATGGTTTTAATGTGTTTTCTGTACCATTGTAATTGTATTGTCATGTTATAAAATTGTAATTGACACCAGTTCATCAAATTAATTAACTGGTAAGCATTCATTTCAGTGCACACATTTCTGTTGGTCATAGTATATGCGCAATATGTGAGAAGTTGGGACTGTTAGTGTTTGCATGTGTGTTAATAATTCAGCAAGGGACTGGTTAACAGCATTGCTGGTTCTAAGGACAATTCCAGAATCTTTGTGAGTCCACAAGTGGTGGTTTATGGACTTGCTATATTGTTCACAAGACTCTTCGATGGTGATTGTGCACCTGAACAGTCGCAAGAGATGGCTGCTGGCCGTCTCTACAAGGACTGCAGTGGCTCTGCACATTTGATGGCCCACCAATATCCTTCTCTCTACCAGGACTACAGTGGGTCTGTTCTGTGATGACCTACATACCAATACTATTCAAAACTTCGACTGACTGTTGTGGGTTGCTCTGTTGTTGCCCATTACCTGTCTGCATGTCAAGAGATAGCACTGTCTTTCCGTTGGAAGGACAACACTACTTCTTCAAGACTGCATGGAAATCCACTACTCCCGTGTGCATTTTCTTTTACTGATCAGACTCTGTGCAATCTAATGACTACTGTGATAAATGACCAGGACTGCCTTTATGGACTGTGAGAAAATTTTTGCCTTTGACCAACATTGCACCAATAAGTGTGTGCGTTTGATATCTTTGTTATTGTAATTACGAAAAATTTTATCAACAAATTATTGGCCACATCCCAAAACAATTTGTAAAATTTTTTGTGGGGCGCATTGGGGCTACGTAAGTAGGCTGTTTAGGTTTTTATGTTGGTAACGCCACATAGCAAATCACTGACTATGCTGTGTGCAGTCTGTGGCTGGATAGCATTGTTGAAATATTCGCTATTGCAGTGTTGGGCAGTTGGATGTGAACAGCGCATAGCGTTGTGTAGTTGAATGTGAACAGCGCATAGCGTTGTGCAGGTGGAGGTGAGCCACCAGCTGTGGTGGATGTGGGGAGAGAGGTGGCAGAATTTTAAGAGCCGACGATCTGGACATGTGTCCGCCAGAAAGAGTTAATTTGTAATACTGGATATCATGAACTGATATATATATATATATATATATATATATATATATATATATATATATATATATATATATATATATATATATATTACTAGCGGACCCGACAGACGTTGTCCTGCACGATATTTCAAGCGATTAGGATATTCAACAATATACGAAATGAGAGACAAATAATATAATAATTTCATTATTCTTAATTTGAAATAACATCAATTTTTCTAAAAACAATTCGTTATAATCAATAATGTTTATTTAATTTTATCTTAATGCGAGTTGATGAACAGTATTTTTAGTCAAATCCTGAGGAGTATAAATGAATAAACTTCATGGTTTTCCAACGCGAGAACACGCAACATATAATTGGCCATGTGGAAAGGCCTGTTTTTCTAGATCCAACCCACAAATCGACATTGTTTGACCTTGTGACTTATTAATAGCGATGGCAGATACCAAGCGAATTGGAAATTGCAGACGCCTGAATGGAATGGATGAGTATGAAGGGATCGTTGAGATTCGTGGCAGGAGAACAACTTCACCATCAAATTTGCCGTTCAAAATTGTAGCTTCAAGAACATTGCCCAGAATTTTTTATGACAAATCTTGTACCGTTGCATAGCTTAGGTGCTTATAAATTCCAAAGCAAAATGATAGGTGAGCCATTTTTTAATCCCAAGTTATGTGGTGGCATTCCTGGTAAATCCAGCGAATTCAAAAATTCGACAGGATAGTTGACCGCTTCGTCAGGATCGGTAATAGTGTAGAATGATTTGAACAATATCTCATTGCCGAGCAATGACTTGTATTTTGAAGTTAATAGTGTCAAAATCGATATTTTTTGCTGCTAAAATAGATCGTTTACGAAGCCACTCATTATTAATATAATTAGCTTGCAAATTTGGAAATATGCTTTCAATCAAAGCATATTTTGTATTTACCATGTTACAGAAATAATCTGGCAATTTTAAGCATTGTGTGCCTCCATGAAATGGTATTGTTCCATTTTCAGTGTTGAGTAATTGCTCAGAGAATGGTAGTGCCGCCGGCCGTTGTAGCCGAGCCGTTCGAGGGGCTTCAGACCGAAACCACGCTGCTGCTACGGTCGCAGGTTCGAATCCTGCCACGGGCATGAATGTGTATGATGTCCTTATGTTAGTTATGTTTAAGTAGTTCTAAGTCTAGGGGACTGATGACCTCAGATGTTAAGTCCCATAGTGCTTAGAGCCATTTGAACCATTTGAATGATAGTGCCAATGGATCGTTTTGCAGTTGAACACGTACATTTGTGTTAAGACGTAGTGTACCGACATTTCGCTATAGATAACATTGTTTTATACATGCGTAAATTTCATCCGCATATGTAGATCGTGGAATCACAGGTAATGTTTGTCTAAAATCACCGGACAGCAGCAGTAAGGCACCACCGAAAAGCCTGGTGTTATTATTTAGATCTTTCATCATTCTATCGAGAGCTTCAAACGAATGCTTGTGGGCCATAGTGTATTCATCCCAGCTAATAATTTTGCATATTTGCAAAACTTTAGCCATACCGGAACGCTTTTTTATGTTGCACACTGCATCAGGATTTGTGTGAATCTTCAACGTCAACTTGGATGCTAATCGTGAATTCCGAGTCCATCGACAAATATGTCCTCCTCTTCCACGAACGCGTGACATTGTTTTATATACGTAATTTATATGTGAATATAATACATTTAATATTCACTGATATGCGACTCCTGAAATATCAAAAGACACCGAACAAAAAATTACAATTTCAAAATAACTAAACACACGTAATATAATACACTCAAACTAAAATGTTGAAAAATAAACGAAATCCTTTGCACGTAACTTATATCTGAATATAATACGCTCAATATTGCACATAAAAATGCAGCGCCACCTACCGTGCTGATTTAAGAGTGTTAATTTACCAGGCCCGCACTTGAATGCATAGACAAAAATTCATTCAAGTTGATCCTGCCGTTTAGTTGCAGTATAGATAAATAACCTAGGTACCGGCTGCAGCATCATCTGCCGGGCTGATTTGTGAATCTTAACCGTCCAGGGCGCCACCCAAATGCATACAAAAATTTCATTCAAATCGGTCCAGCCGTTTAGGAGGAGTTCAGTGACATACACACGTACAGTAGAATTATATACACTCCCGGAAATGGAAAAAAGAACACATTGACACCGGTGTGTCAGACCCACCATACTTGCTCCGGACACTGCGAGAGGGCTGTACAAGCAATGATCACACGCACGGCACAGCGGACACACCAGGAACCGCGGTGTTGGCCGTCGAATGGCGCTAGCTGCGCAGCATTTGTGCACCGCCGCCGTCAGTGTCAGCCAGTTTGCCGTGGCATACGGAGCTCCATCGCAGTCTTTAACACTGGTAGCATGCCGCGACAGCGTGGACGTGAACCGTATGTGCAGTTGACGGACTTTGAGCGAGGGCGTATAGTGGGCATGCGGGAGGCCGGGTGCACGTACCGCCGAATTGCTCAACACGTGGGGCGTGAGGTCTCCACAGTACATCGATGTTGTCGCCAGTGGTCGGCGGAAGGCGCACGTGCCCATCGACCTGGGACCGGACCGCAGCGACGCACGGATGCACGCCAAGACCGTAGGATCCTACGCAGTGCTTAGGGGACCGCACCGCCACTTCCCAGCAAATTAGGGACACCGTTGCTCCTGGGGTATCGCCGAGGACCATTCGCAACCGTCTCCATGAAGCTGGGCTACGGTCCCGCACACCGTTAGGCCGTCTTCGGCTCACGCCCCAACATCGTGCAGCCCGCCTCCAGTGGTGTCGCGACAGGCGTGAATGGAGGGACGAATGGAGACGTGTCGTCTTCAGCGATGAGAGTCGCTTCTGCCTTGGTGCCAATGATTGTCGTATGCGTGTTTGGCGCCGTGCAGGTGAGCGCCACAATCAGGACTGCATACGACCGAGGCACACAGGGCCAACACCCGGCATCATGGTGTGGGGAGCGATCTCCTACACTGGCCGTACACCACTGGTGATCGTCGAGGGGACACTGAATAGTGCACGGTACATCCAAACCGTCATCGAACCCATCGTTCTACCATTCCTAGACCGGCAAGGGAACTTGCTGTTCCAACAGGACAATGCACGTCCGCATGTATCCCGTGCCACCCAACGTGCTCTAGAAGGTGTAAGTCAACTACCCTGGCCAGCAAGATCTCCGGATCTGTCCCCCATTGAGCATGTTTGGGACTGGATGAAGCGTCGTCTGACGCGGTCTGCACGTCCAGCACGAACGCTGGTCCAACTGGGGCGCCAGGTGGAAATGGCATGGCAAGCCGTTCCACAGGACTACATCCAGCATCTCTACGATCGTCTCCATGGGAGAATAGCAGCCTGCATTGCTGCGAAAGGTGGATATACACTGTACTAGTGCCGACATTGTGCATGCTCTGTTGCCTGTGTCTATGTGTCTGTGGTTCTGTCAGTGTGATCATGTGATGTATCTGACCCCAGGAATGTGTCAATAAAGTTTCCCCTTCCTGGGACAATGAATTCACGGTGTTCTTATTTCAATTTCCAGGAGTGTATATATAAAGATACGACTTTTGAACATTATTAAGGTAAATACATTGTTTGTTCTCTATCAAAACCTTTCATTTGCTGACTATGGCTATCAGTAGTAAGTGCCTTCAGTAGTTAGAATCTTTTATTTAGCTGGCAGTATTGGCGCTCGCTGTATTGCAGTAGTTCGAGTAACGAAGGTTTTTCTGAGGTAAGTGATTCATGGAACGTATAGGTTATTGTTAGTCAGGGCCATTCTTTTGTAGGAATTATTGGAAGTCAGATTGCGTTTCGCTAAAATATTGTGTGTCAGTTTAGTGTTGATCAGAATAAGTAAAGAGAGCAATGTCTGAGTACATTGAGTTTTGCTCAGCTGTTTGAACATCAAATAACGTAGAGGTATCAGCACAGTAATTCATGAATTTTTTTAAGGGGATTTTCAAAGCCAGAGTATCGGTGAGAACTGATGAATCGAAAGTTTACATTTTCATTTCTATACCAGTAGCACGGAAACAAGCACATAGTGGTACACAGTTCATGCGTATCGCGTTAAGTGGGGGATTTTGAAGAAATTTGTAAGAGCGTAAACGTTGTGACAATTATTAAATGCAAAAGACAATGTTGAATTGGAGGAAGCCAAGTTATATAAAATGCTACCAAGAAGAAATCGCAGTTTGTCTGAATATAATGAGATAGGAGCAGAATTCCTGCACAGTGAAAAAACTAATGAGACAAAAGGAGATAAGAGAATGCAATAAAGAAGTGATCTAGACGGAACTGCACGTTCAGTAAGTTGAGCCACATTGGTTGTATTCTGCCTTTAACAAAATGGCTGTAGTAGCTGGTTGTTTTGTGCAGCAGAAGCTTACATTGCATAGATAATAGATTTAAACTGGAGTGTTTTGTTTCTTAAATGGAACAGTCTGCGGATAGTGGAGCCTACTTTCCATTTTCCCTCCACGATTTCAAAAATAATTCACCTGAATATTTGGCAGCCTCGTATGTATTCGTCAAAGGAGCCCGGAGAAGTGCTTCCAAACCAGCAGGATGGACGAATCTCCCCGGAGACCTTATTGCAGCACGTAAATTTATGTCGTGAAAATCACTGCTGGAAAGATACAACATTGATTACCGTCATACCACCCACTACAGTGGTATTTGTTCTGCTGAGCATAGTCCTTGTTTTGGTACGTAGAAGACGAGGCACAAGACTTACTTAGGACCCAGCCATCATTCAGATTCCAGTGGGTCGAATGCCCCAAGCATAAAACCAGCAGAAGGAAGATGCACTCATAAGGGGGTTAATATTAAGGATAACAGATTCATTTTAGCTTCTAAGTTTTGAAAAGAAAGTTAGAAGTTACTGTGCTAGAAGCATAGTAATGAAATAAGTTACATGATGTATGAGCTAAGGAGCCCAGCATGGGTCCCTGTAGAAATGTTTGTGATTAAGTGATATGGTTAAGGAAACCAACTGTTAGAATAATTCTTAGGAGACAAAGCAGGACCAGAAGGGCCAGTCACCAGGATCTCTAGTGTAAAGGATAACCTAATTTGGTCGGGGCTGCGTTTTGACAAAAAGGTGAATGATGTAGCGTACCGACAGTATTTAGTCAAACAGTACGCCATAGTGCAAGTAAGTGGCAACAGCACCATTTGCAGTCAGGCAAGACTTTTACGCATTGTGAAGCAAAATATGGCCAACAGGTATTGCGAAGTAGAGCCAGCTAGTCACGGTATAACAACAGCCGTCGCACCAATATGCTAGCAAAATGGCGGCACCGCTTCCTCACTTCCGCCAGAGCAGTGTTTATAGTACATACCTTATGCCTTAAACGAATATAGTCCGGAGCGTATCAGCACTCAACCACTCATGTAATAAAATATTCTCGCTTCAGTAACACAGCCTATACCACAAGCCTATGACACCCGGAGCGACATCCTAGAATGCAGTATGGGGTCCGCTGCAGGACAAGGGAACAGGACAGCCTGCCCTGAGTCATGAGAGAGCCGCCGTCATAGTATAGAGGCGCCTGCTCATTGGAAGGACGTCACAGCTTCCCCCCACAGATACACAGCCACGCTGCCATCATAGTTGGAGCCGGAGATGTGGCGTTCATCCTTGGCATGAGTGGCAGCTGGACACCTCAACCAAGCTGATGTATGACGGCCAAGTGATGGAATAAAGAAGTTAATTTTAAAATATCTGCTGTTGTCCGAACACCTTATTTCACTTTCTATGGGTCATCTAACGAGTGTCGTCCTCAAACAGCATTAACTGTCCCCGTACTGACCCACCAAATGCAGCAGGTAGGGAACTCCGCCCCCCCCCCCCTCCTCCCCCAAACACAATACAATGTATGCACGTTTGCATGCTTGCATTCAACAATGTGGCAGTGACATCGGTTATTAATGGGTCAGCGTTTCACATTTGTATTCTCTTGTCTCGCGCGTACATTAACCTGTGAACTTACAATGGTACATTAAAAATGTTACCTAGACAAACGTATTCCAGAAATTTCATTAATCGACAATAATTATTTTTTGGTGCTGAGATTTTTTTCGACAGTGAACTTCTCTAACACACTTCAAAGTGCAAGTACAATTATTATCACATGCTGTCAAATTTATCTTATTGTAAAATATAACTTGTTGCCTGACGCATCATTTCACTCTTCTCGAGTAACAATCCATGGGTCATCTGATAAGCGTCATCCACATTCCCTGAAGGGGAATGTGCAATAGTTGCCTCTTCTTACTGCGCGTTTCTGTAGAATAAACACTTTATTCATCGTAACTGATAGGCTCCAGAAGATTATACCACAGGACAGAATTCAATGAAAATAAGACAAGTGTGCTAGAAATTTTACCAGTGGATCATCACAGAGAGAAATTTCAAAGAGAAGATCTGAGCTTTTCGCTTAAGATCCTGGTGCCACCTAAGTTTAAAGTTTAGAGAGAAAAAATAAGACACGTCCTTTTTCTCTTCCTCTTATAGAAACATGATTTGACCCAGCTTATTTGATATTATAAGGACATTTAAGTTTATGTATGTGATAATTAATTTTCATTGCTGTAAGTTGATACAGCGTATTTGCCAAGAGTGTCTTTATGAAATGCAATACACGGGTATTGATACGAGATGAGCTACGTTAACGTCTGCAAAGGAATACTGGAGAGTCCTCTAAGCATTTATCACACCTCTCTCTCTCTCTCGCACACATACTCAGTTCCTCTAAAGCCGCGAATTAATTCTGTAATTGTATATTACTTTTGGAGTGATTCAACACTCTAGGCCTGCAGGTCTACTACATGTTCTTAGAAAATTTGTTTCCTGCGATAATCTTTGCCGAGAGGTGAAAAACTCTGCCTTGGATTTTGGCAGTAAAAACGGCTAACTTTCGATGTATATTGTATCAACAAGAATGGATAGTAATATTGCTTAATCAACCAAAATTTCCGGTACAACACCAGGTTGATTTTATAAGCGTCGTCCAATTGATATGGTGCCATGTTGCTCTCTTCCACTTTCCAGAGTGAGTTAGGCAGTCAGTTACTAAGGTAAAAACTACACATAATCTTCGTACTATAATGGCGTTTGGCAGATATAATATATATGAGTCATTTCTGTAGGTTATGAATCACGAGATGTACAACCCCGGGAAGCACTAAAAGAGATGACAACTCCATAATTCTGATTCGTGACTTGAGCAGTGATTCGGTTGATAGGTTCTAGAATAAATGTTTCGTCTGTATTGGGACAGAGCTTGGTCTAGATTCCCTACAAAATCACACTTTCCATCCCACTTTCACAAAAGCAAATGTTTCTGGTATGTGGTTCAGAAGTAATATCGAAGAGAGTACTCAGCTCTATACGAGTTTTCCTGCAGTATACCAATTCACCGCTGTATATCAGCATTTTCATTAACAGAAGTGTGATACCGAATCTTAATTCCGGCTACGGCGTTGCCGCTGTGCCAGATGTTTTCGTCACATGCTGGGTAGTCTACTGTTTACGTGATGGTGGTAACGACCATGCGGTTTTGCGCGCACTCCTTTTGTTGTTTGCGAACGACCCGAGTCTACTAATGTCCAGCGCGCGCCATTTCGCAATGCAGCAGCCTCCGGCGATTACAAGAGCGCCCTCTGTGTTCATTCCAAAGTAATATATGCATCCAGCTTTGCGCCTGCATTCTCCGCATTCTCCTCATCTTGCAGTTCCAGAAATTTGCATTATCCAGCCGCGCTCGAGAACAAAGAACGAGCCGGAGGAAAAGAGATTTTTCTCACACACTTTCCTGACGTTAACGTACCCGCCGCTCCCTAATTTTAACAACGATGCTTGCAGACTGCTGGAAGATAAAAATGCAGATTGTAAGTTACGAAGGAACTTCCTTTTAATCTAAACCTCAGTGTCGCCATTAGTCAGAAAATCAATAATATTACCGACAGCTCTCATCAAGAAAATAAAAAAATCATGTTACCTAATAATGGGCCGTTTCAGGATACCTATGAAAATTATTATTCGCTGCACAACTTAACACTTGCGTAGCGTGAATCGGAGAAAACAGTAATCATGGTAAACTGCCTGTTTGCTAGTGTTACTTAAGTGGTCAAAAGGACGCAGCACCCAAAGATCCACAGCTACCTTGAGTACAAGTTCCGAGGGGTAAGCAGTAAGTGCTGCTGTAACGGATATTTTTCGTCTTTTGCAGCCCAAAACTGTGGCTTGTATTAGAACTTACGCTGTAAAGTAGTCGCTTAAATATTTATAACCAATAATATTGGCCTCTATATATTTTTACCAGTTTAACGGTGTGTTTATCTGGCACTCTATATCTTGAATTACGTGTGCGTTCAGTTACTTCCTGTTTGCTGCCGTACTGGAACACGTATCTCAACTAGCAGTTCACCCTGATACCTCGGTAAGACCATATGTTTTGCTTCGGGTACGATGGACAGTCGTATCACATTTTGGACATCATTTATTTATAGACGATGCCTAGAAATTGCAGAGAAGCTTCCTAACGGAACCAGCATTCCTGATGAATCTGGCAACTCAAAAGCCAAAACTCCAAAGGAATCTGTGAGACTGTGTCAAACGTAAGAGTTGATGTTTAAGCAGGGACTCCTATCTTGTTTGGAAAGATTGCACACATACCAACTTTGGGAACACCAGAGAAAATGAGAAAGAAACCTGTATCGCTACTGACAGACCAGGAAACTCTACGAAGTTTGTAAGTAATACAACAGTAAAGGACTGACATCTAACCAACGAACGAGGGAGAAAAGAAAATCGCCTTCTAAAGACAATGACTGTATTGTGTGTAAAAGCAACTCCTACGAAAAGAATTGGACCGTAGGAGGACTGGAGTCAGTGAACTGACTGAAAGAAGTATCTTCACAATAAACGCTCAAACAAAGAAGATATTTGTAATGACTATGCTATAAAACAGTATCACCAATAGGACGGTCGGTAATTGCACTACTGACTTTTATCTATGCAACTTCGCAGAAAAATATATAATGGTATCAAATTTATTTTGTCGTCTTACCCTACTCGTCGGGGTAAGACGACTAATGTTACGACCTAAAAGAAAATTACTGCGGGGCATGAAGGTGTGATTTTATCATAGAGATCGGTTTTCAGTTCGAAGAAACTTCGTCAGAATGTGTGATTCATTTTGTTTGAAAAATCTTAAAATTATGGTCACAATTTCAGGTCGAAGCAAGAAGTATGGGTATCATCAACCAAAATGTTGCGAAGGACACCACATAGCTTTACTAAGCGCCGTCCAGTTGGCACCATGTACTGTTGCTCTCTTCCAGAGTTCGGAAGTGGGCTAGGCAACCAATGATAAGGGTGTTGAATAACATGCAGTTTTCGTACTATGATACTGCCATATATGATAAATGCCAGTCATTGTTGTAGGTTAAGAATGACGAAACAAATGAAACAATCTTATGAACGATGCAATGAATCCCAGATATTTGTGTCTATGACCCAACGTTTACGAATGACGAAACTATCCAGAATCGAGAAAGAGTCAGAAGTGCATGCGCGGAAAGACAAGACGGGAAGGATAGATGTGAAAGAAAAAGTGTGTACCTATTTTCTTCTTCTTTCGACCTCATTCCTCCCCTGACCGCCTTTCCATGCCCTCGCGTTTGTTTCTCCACTCTGGCTAATTCAACCATTCGCATTTTTGCACTACAGTAACAACAAAAGCCTTCTTCTTAGCAGGTGATGGAAATGAAATAAGTAAAGAAATTCAGGATACATTCTCTGTAATTCCGGTGAGCATCACTCTGCACATGAGAGTGCCTTAGAACTGATTCAAAATCTACGAACATATCATTTTAGTAGTGGAAGTCTTCTCGTAGAGTCATGTACAAACATTTGTTTTCACATTCTGAAAACGTGACCAACCTGGCTTTACTGCTACCAAAGCTCTTTCACTGTATTGAGTCATGAGCAACACAAGATTTAATAAAATTGTTTCCCGACTCACTGTTATCCCCAAAAACAAATCTGCATAGTACTCAGTCAACTACTTGGCACTGGCGACATCAAAAGTGAGATCTTAACTATATGTTTCTCGAATAATTATTGTTCTGTTGACGATCTCTTACCAGACAGATGTTGGGAATGAGGTCTGCCGATATTTCTCCGTTAATTGAGCCTTACAGACTAACGATACTTCATCTCCAATGGGTTTTTCCAAGGGATTTTTTCTTTATAACCACAAACATCACAAATAAAGAAATTGAAAGAATGTGTAGTGAAATAAAAGAAATTATTCAGACAGTTAAAGGAGATGAAATTTTAATTGCGGTAGGGGATTGGGATTGGAATTCGACAGCACGGAAAGGAAAAAGGGAAAACTGTCAGAAACGATGGGTTGGAGAATAGAAAGACGGGGGAAGGCGACTGGTAGAACTTAACACAGTGCCAATATTTAATCATTACTAGGATTTGGTTCAACAGTCATGGGAGAGGGTTGTGTACAAGGAAGAAACCTGATGAAACCGGAAGGTTAGAGACAGATTATACGAGTATACGTATACCTGTCAGACAGATTTCTCGAAACTGCAAAACGTTACCAGGTTGACTCTGATCATGTTTGTGGGGTTATAAACTACAGGTCAAACTGAAGAAGTTGCAGAAAGATTGGTTACTGAGCAGATGAGACCTACATTAGTCAACGTTTGACTGAAACGAAAGAGAAGATATGATGGGCGACGAAATGTTAGCTATGAGACGTAATATAGTGAATGGAGCAGAAGATCAAAGTAGACAAAAATATTAGGCTGAGTCAAAATCACTTGGTAACACAGCAAACACTGAATTCAGATGATGAAAGATGGAAAAGCTGTAAAGAAAGCAGGCAAACATGAATACAGATATCTAAAAGTATGCTTAACAAGAAGTGAAAAACAGCAAACGAAGAATTGCTAGACGAGGTATGCAATATTATAGAAATTTGTATAATACGAAAAATATAGATGGCACTATAGGAAAGTTAGCCCTTTGGAGAAAAGAGAAGTTTTTTATGAGACCTAAGTATACAGTTGGTTAGCCAGTACTACTCAAAGAAGGGAAAGTTGTACTGTAAACACATAGGAAGCCATTACGAGGGAAATGAAGGTAATATGGAAAGCGAAGTGAGAACGGAGATACGATTGCGCAAGATGATCTTGACTGAACACCGTAAGAGCAAATTTGAATGTAGTGACTTGGGGAAGAGGACTTTCCGTCAGAATACTGGGACAACACATTTCCAGCTGATATGCAAGATATATAAGGGCCATAGAAAAGTTATCTTTCGAAGGTGCTACGGTCCAGAATCGGTATGCCAATCAAAGTAAATCGAAGTGAGCAGTGGCAAACATCTCACCGACGGACATGTTTGAAGATAATACCCGCTTGGGCAATGCAAAATGTCCCGCAGTGTGAAAAATTCCGTAACAGCCTGCTGAACACGCTCCGTCAGACAGGAATCGTCGTCACTTCAAGGAATTTTTTTATGGAATCGAACGCGTAATAATCGCATGGAGAGACATCGGGACTGTATGATGGGTGCTCGAGCGTTCCCACTTGTGTTGGCGTAACTTCTGTGTTACCACATTTGCGATATAATGAAGCAGAACAGAAGTTGTCGGAACTTTACACGCATTCCACAACGGTGGTAATTGGAAAGACATGCTACCCCATACACATTATTTGTTTTCCGATGGATGTCTACCGCTGTTTATCCTTCGGCAACCCAGAAAATAATAACACCACTTTTGTCCTGTTTGGACGCATTTGGTAGTAACGTAGCCATGGTTCACGTGTCCGCGTTTACCACAAGTCGGTACTTTGGAAAGACACGAATGCCGCTCTAATCCTTTGCGTACTCGTCGATGCTGATAATACCGCATGGTGACCCTACGTTGCATATACGCTACAGCTATGCCCTCAGGCGGAAACTGGCTATTGCCCCTTGTACAAGACAGGCAAAACAGCTAAAGATTTCAAGAAAAATCTAATAATTACGGTCCAACGAAAGTAGATGTTGACAGGTGTGAATATTAACGAATCATTAGTTTAGTAAACAGCGGTGGCAAAATATAGACCTAAATTTATAATGAGAGTATCGATAGAAAATGTAAGATTCCTCACTTTCGAAATTTCCTGGACAGAGAACGGCCGCTTTATTTAAATTCATTATAGCGTTTATTAATGGTTCTGTCAATAGTTGCAGCATTTATTAGTCGACTAATTTCAAACCTTACAGGTTCATTACGAAACCTGGCTTACTGGGACTGCACTGACAGTGCCCAATCTTAGTAATAAGTGGCAGCTGAGTTTGATTTCAAAAACCGGTACAGCTAACCGGAGGCGCAGGACTTACCTCCTCGAAAGGATACGTCCTTCCGATAAACAACGCCGGCAACCGCACCTCACAGTCAGCTCTGCAGAACGAAGAGGTACCAGTTGATGGGAGTGCAGATTTACCTTGTCCGTATTCTGCTACACTGCGTATTGATATGTCTTTGAAAATGGGTTTCGTCTGTCCACAGAATGTTCCGCGGTCATACTCCACCTCCACGCGAGCAAGAAATTCCACAATAAACGATTGTATTGCTGGTAGGTGAGCAGGAAGCAACTCCTGAGCATGGATGATTTTGTATGGATAGCAGTGCAGGATGTATCGTAGGATTTTGTGCACCGTGCTCACAGGAATGTACAACGTTCGGGCAATTCCCCACGCACTGCGTGTTTACGCACCATCGCTAGACACTCTTGCAGTGCTATGGCCACATCTTTCACAAACGTCAGATCATCCGCTTTCCTCACTTTGACACATTGCACTTCAAAACAACCTGTTTTCTCGAATTTTGTAGTCATTTTCTCCAAACCGGTAGTAATATCGGACGAATGGCTTTTTTACCCTTGACTGTTCGTAACTTCTGCAGGCCTAGTAGTGAACAGTCACCGTTCTTGTAAAAGAGCTTTACTAACACTGCAGGACCTTTCTTTGAAAGGAAACAGTTTTTAGGACGTTCTCAGAAATTTCTTCAGAACGGATTGCAAATCAGGGGCTCGTTTCGTTAGCAAATAAACAGACTGTAATACATTTTTTGTTAAAAATACACGTTTTCCAAATCGACCAGTGCCTATTTAAATTGTGGAACTTAAAGTTGGGTAAATCAGACTAGTATTGATATCTGTTTCAAGATTCTAGTGCGAGTCGTTTACAAGATATCATATTTTGAAAAGTTTCCACACGAACATCTGCCTGTGACACTGAATCTATCTACTTGCTAGGTACGATATTAATATATTTGCTGACAGTGTGCTTGTGTGTTCCTTTAGTCCGTTATGCCTTGCTAGTAAGTTTGTTTGTGACAGTCCAAGCAGCAGGTGGCAGCGTGGACGGCCGTCTCCGCTGAAATGTTAGCATCTGTACAGCAGTCCTTCCATACCAGACTAAAAGCGTATAATACCGCCGCTGGTGGACATTCAGAAAACAACCTTTGACGGTCAGTTTTCTCGTTACTCGTCAGAATCAACATAACTAGTGTGTGCACTTGTGTTGTTCTGTAATGTGTGGCAGCAAAGCTAATTCGCAAGAGAGATCCCGTAAACGACTCGCACTAGATCCTACAACAAAAACCACTGTCATTCTCATTCCGGCTACTTTCAGTTTGCTAATGATGTAGAGTCTTATCTCACGAGAGGTAAGATAGATACTGCCTACAGGAAAATTAAAGAGACCTTTGGAGAAAAGAGAACCACTGGCATGAATATCAAGAGCTCAGTTGGAAACCCAGTTATATAGAGGGTCTATACAGGGGCGATGTTCTTGAGGACAATATTATGGAAATGGAAGAGGATGTAGATGAAGATGAAATGGGAGATACTGCGTGAAAAGTTTGACGGAGCACTGAAAGACCTAAGTAGGAACAAGGCCTCGGAAGTAGACAACATTCCATTAGAACTAATGACAGCCATGGGAGAGCCAGTCCTGACAAAACTCTACCATCTGGTGAGCACGATGTATGAGACAGGCGAAATTCCCTCAGACTTCAGGAAGAATATGATAATTCCAGTCCCAAAGAAAGCGGTGTTGACAGATGTGAAAATCACCGAACTATCAGTTTAATAAGTCACAGCTGCAAAATACTAACGCGAATTCTTTACAGACGAATTGAAAAACTGGTAGAAGCCGACCTCGAGGAAGATCAGTTTGGATTCGGTAGAAATGTTGGAACACGTGAGGCAATACTAACCCTGCGACTTATCTTAGAAGAAAGATTAAGGAAAGGCAAACCTACGTTACTAGCATTTGTAGACTTAGAGAAAGCTTTTGACAATGTTGACTGGAATACTCTCTTTCGAATTCTAAAGGTGGCAGGGGTAAAATACAGGGAGCGAAAGGCTATTTACAATTTGTACAGAAACCAGATGGCAGTTATAAGGGTCGACGGGCATGGAAGGGAAACAGTGGTTGGGAAGGGATTGAGACAGGGTTGTAACCTCTCCCCGATGCTACTTAATCTGTGTAGATTGTGTGAAGGACACAAAAGAAAAGTAAGGAGTAGGCATTAAAATCCATGGAGAAGAAATAAAAACTTTGAGGTTCGCCGATGACATTGTAATTCTGTCAGAGACAGCAAAGGACTAGGAAGAGCAGTTGAACGGAATGGACAGTGTCTTGAAAGGAGGGTATAAGATGAACATCAACAAAAGCAAAACGACGATAATGGAATGTAGTCGAATTAAGTCGGGAGATGCTGAGGGAATTAGATTAGGAAATGAGACACTGAAAGTAGTTAAGGAGTTTTGCTATTTGGGGAGCAAAATAACTGATGATGGTCGAAGTAGAGAGGATATAAAATGTAGACTGGCAATGGCAAGGAAAGCGTTTCTGAAGAAGAGAAATTTGTTATTATCGAGTATTGATTTAAGTGTCAGGAACTCGTTTCTGAAAGTATTTGAATGGAGTGTGGCCATGTATGGAAGTGAAACATGGATGATAAATAGTTTAGACAAGAAGACATTAGAAGCTTCCGAAATGTGGTGCTACAGAAGAATGCTGAAGATGAGATGGGTAGATCACATAACTAATGAGGAGGTATTGAATAGGATTCGGGAGAAGAGGAGTTTGTGGCACAACTTGACTAGATGAAGGGATCGGTTGGTAGGGCATATTCTGAGGCATCAAGGGATCACCAATTTAGTATTGGAGGGCCGCGTGGTGGGTAATAATCGTAGAGGGAGCCGAAGAGATGAATACACTAAGCAGATTAAGAAGGATGTAGGCTGTAGTAGGTGCTGGGAGATGAAGAAGCTTGCACAGGATAGAGTAGCATGGAGAGCTGCATCAAACCAGTCTCAGGACTGAAGACCACAACAACAACAACAATGTCAATAGGCGTTGTTCTATTTGTAAAGTGTATTTTTGCACCAAAAATAAACCTTCTAAGTATTATTATTAGCTGTTAATTATCTAACGGTATGTGTCCCTGACTACTAATCCATTCTCTGAAAATCACGTAGCACCTTCCATTCCCGCCATATCTGCGGTGCAAGTTTTATGTGGGGATACGTTTTTAGCAGAAATCTCATGTTCGTTTGTTCTAAGTCATAAATCCCGGAAAGTTCTCCTTGAGGATCTTTGAAATTTTAACACAACGTTGTATTCTGAAATTCCCTTGCTTTTATGTATCTACTGGAGCGCTATACAGCATATAAATATGCATCTTATATAAATAAAATATAAAAATGTTATACCCATAATACAAATATTTATGTACCATTTGGTGCTCCACTAATTACATAAAAGCACGCGTATGTTTGAATGCAACGATGTATCAAAATTTCATACGAATCGGTGAAAAAGTTTCGAAGATTTAAGCCTTTTAAAAACGAACATGACATTTTACAACGTATAAATGTGTATATTCGAATGCAACGTTGTCTCAAAATTCGAAACTGTTCGATGAATAACTTCCGGAAACTTTCGGGTTTGTGTAAACGAATATTTACATCTATGTAAATAAAAATGTAACTATGGCTTATCGGCTTATGATTAATACGCCCGCTAAACCCACCGGGCAGAACAGTTGATTAGGATTGTGGAAAGGGCCAAATAAAGCAGGTAACAGGTTGACTCAAAATTGCAATTTAATGTAATTTAACAACACATTTACAACCAAAGCGGCACACAGCCGAACCTTTACCAAATGAAACTCTTTTACAGCTGAAGGCCTCCAAACAAAAAATCTTAAAAATCATCAAGATAAAAATGCAGTTAACGTATGAAATAAAATAATTAAAAAACATATATCGCAGCTAAGTGGAAAGCCTCAAGGCAAGGTAGACAGAACAAACATATGTAACGTGCAACAGAAATGGCTAAAGCCCACAATTAAATTTGAAAATTTTAAAAAATAGTACCATAGTCTTTTAAAGGCAGAAGGCCGCAATGTTTAAGCTTGAAAGATAATTTTAAGAATATAGTTGCAAGGCTGAAAACCCACAATTAATTTTGCAAAATTTTTAAGGAAAAAGAAAAAAAAAAAAAACGATAAGCCTGACAGGCCCGAACTCGCAATACAAACTTCTTACGACAGGCAACGACCGGGAAGTAATAGTAGTCGAGCAAAGATACTAGGAGAGGGGATATATCGATACGCGCTGCTAGCGCCGGTCATGGTCAGGCAAAGCAACAACTAAGTGACAGTAATAATTTAAATTAATGTAGTGAGGCAGAAGTACGTTAAAAACAGGTACTACAGAATGTGATATGCGAAACAATACAAATAAACAAATTCAAGGTCAGAGTGGGCGGGGGGGGGGGGGGGTGGCGGGGGAGAGAAAGAGAGAGAGATCAGGTAGACAGAGACCAGGGAGCAGGGAGCAAATAGAAAGTCCGAAAAGGAGGAGATGGAGAGGGAAGGAGAGAAAAAAATGGACATAGAAAGGGAGAGGAATTGATGGATAAAGAGAAGGGGAGAGATAGGGGGCCGGAGAAGATGGAGAGAGACGTGGGAGAGGAGAAGTTGGACAGAGAGATGGGGAAGGAAGAGGAGGACAGAGAGAAAGGAAATGAGCATGATGAAGAGATTGTAAGGATGAGCTCCAGGTATGGGAGCGAAGGAAATACGGACGTAGATCCAATATCCATACATATTAGAAACGTATGATTTCTCTTTTTTTTTCGTTTGACCAGCCAGAACCACAGTAACATATGGCCGCGAATAGCTGCTGTTGTTTTAAACACAAAAGCACTATCTTCATGTGGTTTACCTCGGTCAACTCAGGGTAGCTGCAGTTTTCAGACATACGTCATGTGCTTGATATACATGTGTTCGACCTAGTTATAAGAAAGATAGGTTCGTTTCCGTGGTTTTGCTAAGTAATTTAAAAATTCAGGACCGACGAGTAATGTTAGCGGATCATCGCGTTCTTTAAATACCGGAACTTTTCCGTGACTGTGTATATTTTTCTGTCATCATAATCATCTGTGTAAGCTGTAATTACTAATTGTTGCAGTAACAAAGCAGTTGAAGAACATAAGATATGTGACACAGCATACTTATAATCTCTTTCTAATGCGAATTTCGTGATATTGTCGACTGTATTTCATGATGACGAAGAAAGTATTGGATCTACAAATAGATGAATCCCATTCATTAGTTCTAACATTCATATCCGTGGAAAGGCGTTGTACTGGACTGTTATTTTCTTTGTTTGCATAATCGGAGTATGAACTGATGGTTCATGTTCTTCTGCAACACTTTACCATTTAATTCTCTCAGCTGTAAAAGATTTGAGGCATCTGTAGTTACCTTTTACTGGAAATAAAACTCTTGCCTTCACTTAACCCATCCTAACTTGCATAAATGTAGATTCTCAGTAAATGTGGAACATGAAGTTTAAAAATTAGGGCAGTGTGGGAGTTTTCTTCCACTGTGAGCAGACCCACGATCAGTTGTACTGAGCCATGGTAACAACAAATCGAAGATTAATCGAAATATTATAAATTCCCGTTACTTTACGTATATGGCCACAAACTTTTTGTCAACCGATTACCGCTTTCGGTCCATAATGACCATCTTCAGATCTGTTTTATAAAAACAATAACCTAATGTACTGCAGCCATAGTGGCATCGTCAAACGGTAAACGCCACTACGGCTGCAGTTCATTAGGACATTGGTTTTATAAAACAAATCTGTAGATGGTCATTATAGAGCTAAACCGGTAATCTGTTGACAAAAAGTTTGTGACGATAGACGTAAAGTACATGAAATTTATTCCGTATTCGGGTCACTTTTTAATTGGTGACGATGCCCCAGGAATTAATAAATACGAAGTGCAGGGTAACTAAGGCGAAATGGCTGCATGAAAATGTGAAGAAATCGAAAAAGTTATGATTGCCGGAAGAACTGACTCAGCATACAGGAAAATGAAAACAACTTCCGACGAAAGTAAAGGCAAGGTGGGAACAATAAGAGTGCAACGGGAATTCTATTTTTAAATGCAGAGAAGAGAGCGGATAAGTGGAAAGAGTACACTGTTGGCCTCTATGAGGGGGGAGATTTGTCTGATGTGCTAGAAGAGGAGACACGAGACGATTTAGAAGAGATAGTGGATTCAGAATTACAATCAGAATTAAGGAGAGCTTTGAGTAACTAAGGATCAAATACGGCAGAAGGGATAGATAACATTCCATCACAATTTGTAGAATCATTGGGGGGAGTGGCAACAAAACGACTATTTACGTTGGTGTGTAGAAGGCATGAGTCTGACGACGTACCATCCAACTTTTGGAAAAATATCATCCGTACAATTCTGAAAACTTCAGAGCTGACAAGTTCGAGAATTATCCCACAATCAGCTTAACAGCTGATGCATATATGCTGGTGACAGGAATTCAGAAGAATGGAAAAGAAAATTGAGGATGTGTTAGATGACTATCAGTTTGGCTTTAGGAAAGTTAAAGGCACCACAGAGGCAATTCTGACGTTGCGGTTGATAATGGATGCAAGACTAAAGAAAAATCAAGACACTTTCATAGGATTTATTGATCTGGAAAAAGCGTTCGACATGTAAGTAGTGCAAGATATACGAAATTCTGAGACAAATAGGGGTAAGCTGTTGGGAGAGACGGGTAATATATAATATGCGCAAGAGCTAAGAGCGATTAGTAAAAGTGGACGACTGAGAACGACGTGGTCTGAAGCTGGTATCGGGAGCGAGGAAACATTTACTGGCGCATTGACCAGATCAATGTAAAAAACATCGCTATCAGCATCTCGAATACAAGCCATAATCGTCACTAATCCACAAATATAATCCTTAGCAGGCTTATCTTCACGTGAGAACAGAAGACCTTAAGGCGAGATTCCACTCAAAATTTATCTATTCTTTTAATTTGGCGATTTCAACCAAATTTTTAAATCATGTCTCTCTTGTCAAGATATAGCAACACCCAAGCTTTTGAGTCCGGAACTTCACTGGTTTTTAGGTTCTAACTTTTAATATGATTTGTAATGGTATTTTAGAAAACTTTCAGTACTCAGACCTCAATTTTCGTGTTCCAACTTTCAATACTCAGACCTCAATTGTCGTGCTCCAGGTATTTTAGGTAGACTCACGAGACGTATTTCAATATTTAAATGCATTCATTTTATGAGAAATTTCAAATTTAAATTTTCTTTAATTATTGGTATATAACTGTGATAAAAAATGAACAAACGACATTTTCGATAATATTAATACAAGGAAGTACTCAAATAGCTCAAGACCACTTCCTGCAAAAATTTCATTGATTGATAATATTTGGTATAATATTTTGACACTGAACTTAGAAAAAAAAATCGAAAATGGGTTTTTTATTACGAGGTTAATGCTAGTACAAAGCACGTATCACTCAAATTCACTAGGACCGTACGTCTTTCTTTCTGCTCCTGTAACGCTTCTTCTTCTTCTTCTTTTCCTTCTTCCTCTTGTAATGTCATGACCAGGGTGGCCTTTTTCTTGAATTTTTCCTTTTTTAGCTTAGCATCTTGTGGACTGCCTCGTTCATTTATAGATAAACAGATCCTCGGCTGGGAGGATGATAAAGGAGTGCTGGGACTCCTGCTTTCTCCAGTCATCAGACATCCACTACTGAACTGGGAAATAACTTCTACAAGATCTAAAAACATCTTCTTTTTGAACATAAAAGTTTCTTGGGAACATCTGGACCAACTGATACCGTTTAATCGTTAATTTGCATTTTCTGCCTTAATGCCTTTCTACCAGCGGGACATCAGATACCAGTCTCTGACAGTCTGGTACTTTCTTGACTGTAACATCTGAATATTATCTCTATGAGGTCCTCTCTCTTTGTAAATAGCTGCACTTTTGTCGATAATGGAAGACCCGTGTCATAGATTCATTTATTGGGGAACTTTCCCCACAAACAATTTTCGACAGTTCATAACTTAAGTTTTATAATCGTCAGATAACCATATAACCATGGAATATTGCAGACATCATGAAGAGCCAGGCGTGAGTTGTTTAAGTAATGGAAGTATTGGCACGATACGGCCGAATACGTTTTCATTTCGTCCCCTCCATCCAAAGTACTGATTTATTATTGTAATGAATGGGCCCGGCCTGAAATGTATTTTGCGTGTTCTGTGGACTGTGTTTAATGTTTTACCGATAGGGAATTTTTCCGCATCCTCAACCGAACTTCAGACGCACGTTAATGAGTACCACCTATGAGTACGGTTAATTTCAGTTTTTCATAACTGCACAAAATTAACTAAAGCAGTTAGGTTCTAATTAATCTGTAGATTTAGACTATATCTATTAGTAAGAGCTGACGATATGTTGAGTTTCTTTTCACTGTGAAAACAAATACAGAAACAGTCAGTGTACTAAGGTATTTCATAATTGGAAATTTTCTCCGAATCTTCATTAGTAAATGTATAACCTAGTTAATTCAGAATTTGCAGGTATACAGTAATCACGTATAACTGCCCTGGACCACCGACCGAAACTTGACCTGCCATAATTTGCTCTCCTGGCACTTCACCTAGTACTTGGAATTCGAATACAGCCATTTGGCATCTAAGAGTAAGCAATCCAAAGATGTGAAATAACTATTAATTTATTAAGTAACTAAAGTTATAGGTTGGAATCTCCCGTTAAGGACGAGCTCTAATTACAAGGAACAGTCTTTTGCACCTACCGTTCACTGTACAGTGTGTCCGGAAATTCCTGTTACAACTTTCCGTGACTTGCAGAGAGGAGTGAGGAGACGATATTTTGAAATAGAACCAATGTCTGTGAAAGGGACCACTATTTCAAACCATGTAAGTAAAACGACCAGTTTTACAAGTTATTGACTAGGCGTGATGCAGTATGTCACTGGTTTCACAGTTCTAGTCATTAATAGCCAAAGCCATTATCGTGTAATACAATATTGTTAAGGCTTTCGTGGCCACTTGTTGACAAAGTGCCTATCTGTTTCTGTCTCGGGTTCTTCGGCCAACGTTCATCTGACGATCTTACTGGCGTTTCGCCAGCCACTCGTGTTGGCGAAACGTCAGTAAGATCGTCAGATGAACGTCGGCCGAAGAACTCGAGACAGAAACAGATAGGCACCTTGTCAATTATCGTGTACTCGTTGATGGGTTGTTTTCAACATGATGCAGGACGCCTTCTTCCAGTTGGGAAGGGCGGGGTCTCCTTGGAGAACCACAGTCACGCCTGCTGACGGAGAAGGTACCCTTTCTCGAAGCCACTGGGTAATTGTGGCCAAAAGGGTATTTGATGGAGTCGGACGTTGTGGACAACGGAGTTGATAAGGACGATGAGCAGCTCTTCCATTACCGTGATCTTCGCCATTCAGAAGGATCATATCAGTGCATTCTGCAAATGTCTACTCAACCTTTTTTCTCTAACACTCACAGAAAAGTGAATGATGCTCGAACCTGATCAGATTGGTAGCACAGACCTCAAACAGCGTCAGCTCATCCGACTGCAACCCCGCTCCCCCGCTCACAATGACTGTCCTGTTGCGTACCTACCTAGCACACAAACATGTTTTCAAAAGGCTGTAGCACGGAAACGTTACGTTTCGGGCATAGGTTCCCGTTCAAAATATTATGCACTCATTCCCGTCCTCGACGTTTACAACAGGAATGTCCGAACACCCTGTAAAGATGGCCGAGGTAATGACAGAAATCGGAAGTTCGGGGATGAGATTGAAGTTCAGGTTGGGGGGGTAACAGTGACAAGATTCCGTGATGATGTTGGTGTGAAGTACTGCTGCACCAGTTAAATGGAATGAAAAGTCAAATGAGCACACATTACAGACTGGCAGTAAACCGAAGTTAGACGAAAGTAATGAGAAGCAGCAGAAATGAGATTAGCGGTCGGCTTATGATAAAAAGTTGCAACTTGCCACGCACGAAGCAAGGAGAACGTAAAAAACAGAAACAGCAGGAACAGTAATAAATCACTTCAAAAACGCTACGATGCCGAAATTGTAGTATTGTTAGTAAGGAAATAAAAGTTTGTCAAATAGCGAAAGTGTTCTCGTTTGGACATTACATTGTTTGCCTTCCTTTCTCTTCTATTTCAACGACAACAACCACATTCTTCCATTGCAGACATGTTGAACACAGTGCGGCTTGGTTGTAAGAAGCGCGGCACGATAAGATGTTCCGCCCGCGGCGTGTTTGACTACCGCGGTAACCGGTAATTGTACGGAGGTGAGGATCGTCAAGATAATAGGCGGCAGACCGACACAAGGGGGCGGCGACGGAGACGGCAGCGGGGGCGGCGGCGGCAGCAGCAGCAGGGGCGGCGGCAAACACGATGCAAATTGCCGGGCAGGCCGTTCACGCCCCCGAGATAGCGTTCAGTGGCGCCGTTTAGTCGCTCCAGCGCCACTCCTTAGCAGATTTCTGGCCTCCAGGGACGCCGTTTGCCACCCCCGCCCCCGCCGCCCACCCCTACCTCCCGGCACGGGGACTTGCGGCAGACCGCTCTACTTCACCACAGCTGCCGCACCGCCGTGGCGGTCACGGAGCCGAAAACACTTGAATCAGAATTGCCTAATTACAGCGGCGCCAGCAGAGGGCGGGCCACGTCTCGTAACCGCCACCCCCCGCCCCGTTGTCGGTGCGGTGAAGGGCGGGCGTGAGGGGAGGCCGCGCTAATGTCAGGTAGGGATGGGAAAAACCGACCGGTTAAAACCGATATCGCTATTTTTGTTCTGAATAACCGGTTAAAACATATGTTTTTTAACAAATAACCGAGTAAAGAACTGCAATATCAGTAAGCCGCAGCAGAAGTGCTAAAATTCTACGTTTTAAATATTTTTTTTTAAAAAAGAGTAATTTTGATTAGTAAAATTTACACTGTTTTTAAATATTGCTTTATTATAGGAAATGGAAAAGCAGTCAGTGCTATTTTCACAGACTAGCAACAAACACAAAGCATGAGAATCGGTACAACTTCGCTGAGACATTTATGTTCAGTGGCTTAAGTTACATTTGTACGTCCAGTGAACAAGACTTTCTCCTACCTGGTCTATCCGGTAGTTTCTCGCTGTCGTCGCCGGACATCCTTTCGTTGCAGAATGGTACCAACCCAGTCTGGAAATATTTTTACGAAGTGACACAGCAGTTAAGTACAATTCTACATTTGCTTTAAGCGATTATAGGGTTTTTATAAAAACTAACAGACTGACCTTATGAATCTCAATTTATTGTAGATATCACTGCAACCACTTAGTGCTCTTCAATGTATGACCCTTGAGAGTCAATAACCCGCTGCGTGCGAGATATCCACGCCTCAAACGCTGCCGCGAGCGTTGAGTCCGGGATGGCCTTCAAAGCCCTCGTCGTAGGGGCTTGGACCTGCTCCAGGGTCCCATGACGGTGTCCTTTCAAGAAAGTTTTTACTTTGGGGAACAAAAAAAGTCTGGTGACGCCACATCGGAACTGTAGGGGGCTGGGGAACCGTTGGAATTCCTTCCTTGGAGAGGTAGCTTGCCACCACGAAGCATGTGTGACTCGGCGTGTCTTCATGATGCAACTTTCAGTCATCGGCGATGGCTGGTCTCATGTGATGGACCCTGGCCAATAAAAAACACGGCTGAAAGTTTGGCTTTGGGACGAAAACTCATGATGAACTATGCCCTTGAAGCCTAAAAACACAATCAGCATGTCTTTCACTTTCGAGTTACTGATTCGAGCCTTTTTTGGACGTTGGGATGCTGCCGTGTGCCATTCGGGACTCATGCGCTTTGCCTCCAAGTCGTACTGAAACACCCATGTTTCGTCACCGGTGATAATGTTGTTTAAAAACTTCGGATGAGCTTCAAGGCTCTGGAGATTTCCTCGGCAGGCGTCCATATGCGCTTACTTTTAAACGCCTGACAAAATCTTCGGGACCATCTTGGCGCAGATTTTCCTCATCGACAATTATTTGATGGTGGACTTGTGCGCTGTCATTTTATCAAGTCAGAGTTCGTCTGGTGTCATTCTGACACTCATCCGACGGTCGGTGTGCAACAAAAGGCGCACACGGTCTATGTTTTCGTCAGTTTTGCTGGTTGACGGGCGTCCGGAGTAGTCTTCGTCCTCAACGCTGTCCAGGCCCTCTTTAAAGCTCTTCACGCACCTGAATACCTGGGATTTTGACAGGCAATCATCGCCGTAACCTTGCCGACACATGTCCAATGCCTCCTTACCGGATTCTCCCAGTTTCACAGAAAAACTAGGTGGCGTAACGTTGCTCGACCGTTTGCTGCATGCTGCGCCACGAGCGACGACTTAGCGACGTGTCCACTCAATGAACGATGCTGCCGAGACAAGAGCCCACAGGAGACTGGCACGCACTGCGAAGTACAGTCCCGTCCGCAAATTGTCTGTCTCGTTACTTTTATACAAAGCCTGTACTAATGTGACTGCCATTGCTATGAAATAATTAAAGAGGAAGGAAATTATGGCAACAGTGATTAGTTTAGGAAACGGACAAATTGAAGTAAAAAAACAGAGTTTTTCAATCCAATTTTTAACGCTTTAGCTCTGACTATTCGTAACGCCCGGACAGTGTTATGATTGACTAGAGCATAAGTTTTGAACAGAGTTTCCCAAAACTTCAATTAATAGGAGAGCTCTGATAATTTTTTGTACTATTCAAACACTTATCACTCTTCGACAGAAGAAACGAATGTTGGGTGGACTTAGTTTTCTTCTGTTTGCCTTTTTAATATTTTGATTCGATGTATCTTGAAACTTAGAGAGTCAAAATTTTACACTGTGTTCGATTTCCACGTTTATTGCTGGAAATAATAAGAATAAATAACCGAAAATCCGTTATTTCAGAAACCGATTATTCTGAGCAGTTTTAACAGTCAGGTGGCACTGGCGTGGAAAAAAGAAAGCAATATAATCAAATACCAATTGTACCAGCGATAAGCGCCATAATGTCCAAAATGTCAGGTAAGACGTCGCTGCAGTCAGGTGATCTGTCGTTCGCAGAAGACCAATTAGGACTAACAGCAGCTGAACAGAGTGGCCTTACTTCTTCGAAAAATGCAATTATTACCAAAACGTGGCGGCATTAACAGAAAATGTCTCCACTGAGTACGCAGCCAGCTAGATGGCGAAGAGGTTAGCACACAGGTCTCTCATTCGGGAGGACAATAGTTAGAGTCCCTGTCTGGCTACCCACATTCGGGTCTTCCGTCACTTGCCTAAATCACTCCAGATAAATGCCCGGATGGATCCTTTCGTTATCCGAACTTGTGTTTCATCTCTAATGAGCACACTGTTAACGGGATGTTTGGCTCAAATGGCTCTGAGCACTAGGAGACTTAACTTTTGATGTCATCAGCCCCTTAGAACCTAGAACAACTTAAACCCAACTAACCTAAGGGCATCACACACATCCATGCCCGAGGCAGGATTCGAACCTGCGACCGTAGCGGTAGCGCGGGTCCAGACTGTAGCGCCTAGAACTGCTTGGTCACTCCGGCCGGCAACGGGATGTTAAACTCTACTAATGTTAATTCCTTATTTCTTGTTAGAACCAATGATTCCTCAAATCTTTAGTTTCAAATGCAAACAGATGGTAGACAATACTAAATAGACCATCTTGAAGCGAAGATCTAAAGGTCAAAGGTGAATTTTTAGCTATATATTTACATCAGAGCATACGCCTTATAGCAACAAAAGGTCCATCGACTTCGTCTCTAAAATATTTCAGTCATCTGCACTACATTATAAAGACTAGTCATTTAATGCTGTCACCAAAAATCTCGAAAGGTGCTTCACCGATTTACTTCCAATTTTTACACGATGTACCAATAAACATTCAGACTGACAGAGACAATGTTTTTTAGAAGACAGTGAGCAGCTTTTCTGCTGAAACCAACTGCGATAGGGAAAATGCTACAATTGAAACGTCCCCTTTCAACAATTATACATGACTGTGCTTAAACTGACACACAATATTTTGTTAGCGCAACGCAATCTGACTTTCAAAATTCCCTACAAAAGAATGGCCCTGACTAACAGTAAACTATACCTTTCACAAATCACTTACCTCACAAAAATCTTCGCTGCTCAAGCTACTGCAATACAGCGAGCGCCACTACTGCCAGCTAAATAAAAGATTCAAACTATGGAAGGCACTAGCTACTGATAGGGATAGTTAGCAAATGAAAGATATTAATAGAGAACAAACAATGTATTTACCTTGATATCATCATATACAAATATAGCAGCTCATGACAAATTTCAAAACTCCGCCATCTCTCTCCCCACATCCACCACTGCTGGCGGCTCACCTCCAACTGCCCAACGCTACGCGCTGTTCACAGCCAGCTGCCTAACACTACAATGGCGAGTATTACAACAATGCAAAGCAGCCACAGACTGCACACAGCACAGCCAGTGATTTTCAAACAGAGGTGGCGTTACCAATAAAAAAACCTAAACAGCCTACTTACATAGCACCCATGCTCCCCACAAAAAATTTTACAAATTGCATTGGGCAGTGGCCAATACAGATTTGAAAAAAATTTTTCATAATTACAATAACAAAGAAATCAAATGCACACACTTATTGATACAATGTTGGTCAAAAGCTAAAATTTTCTCACAGTCCATAAAGACAGTCCTCATCATTGGTCACAGTAAAATTGCAGTGTTTTTCTCAAAGTCTGAGCAGTAAAGGAAAATGCTCACAGAAGTAGTGGATTTCCATGCAATCTTGAAGAAGTAGTGTTGTCCTTCCAACGGAACGACAGAGCTGACTCTTGACATGCATACAGGTAATGGGCCACAACAGAGCAAACCCACAGCAGAGTCGGTCGAAATTTTGAAGAGTATTGGTAGGTAGGTCATCACAGAGCAGACCCACTGCAGTCCTGGTAGAGATTACGGCATTGGTGGGCCACCAGAGGTGCAGACCCACTGCAGTCCTTGTAGAAATAATGGTGTTGATGGATCATCAAAGATGTAGACCCACTGTAGGCCTTGTAGAGATAATGGTACTGGTGGGTCATCAAAGATGCAGACCCACTGTAGTCCTTGTAGAGATAGTCAGCAGTCATCTGTTGTGACTGTGCAGGTGCACAATCACCATTGAAGAGTCTTGCGGATAATATAGCAAGTCCATAAACCACCACTTGTGCACTCACAAAGTTTTTTAAATTGTCCTTAGAACCAGCAACGCTGTTATCCAGTCCCTTGCTGAGTTATTAACATACGTGCAAACACTAACAGTCCCTTCTTCTCACATATTGTCCATATACTATGACCAACAGAAACGTGTGCAGTGAAATGTAACTAACAAGTTAATAATATCATGAACTGGTGACAATTACAATTTAATAACATAAGAATACAATTACAAAGGTACAAATACATCATTAAAGAACATAATAGTACAGATAACATTTGTAGTAATATGGGCTTTACAAAAAAATCGAAATAACATATACATCAGTGTTACAGGAATTATGACATAAAAGATCAGAGTAACTTTCGAAACATCAACTTCACACATGAGCATTAAACAGAACAGAATTAATAATATCTAACATCTTTACAAAGTAAATAACATATTATTAATGCCAATTATATTCGAGGATAACAGTATTCCTCATCATAGTGAATGTAGCTTAGTATTAGAAGAGAAAAAAGTTCTATGAAACAGTACACAGAGACAGGAAGAAAACAAATAGACAAGGGTACACAAACATATAGTGGGATAACACAAAAGGGAAAGGACAGGGTTTGTTTTACTGCAATATTTTGCATGGAGATCTCCCTTTGTTCATCATTATTCCCAAAAAGTCCTATCTAAGCCTGCTTTCTGTATTCTGTTCATATTTCTTTCAAAATAATTATTTCTGATTGTACAATACTCATTTGGGCCCAAATCTTTATCATATAACTTCGCAATGCATTCTTTACCTATTCTCCGTAGTCAGTTTCTTATATAGTCTACCCCCTCTTAAGCTAACTTAAATCTACTGAGCTCAGATATATATACCAAGAGACGAGGCAATGCAGCATCACATAAAACAATTAATATAAACAGCAATGAAAAAAAACGCAGATTTGCGAAGCAAGCAGCATTAAGAAATTAGCAAAGCAATTGTAATATTACAACTAATCTAAGGCAATGTGCAGCAAACAATAAAACTAAATCATTAGTAAAACTGGCTTAACAGAATAATGTAAAGTCAAATTCAATAACACTATGCCTGGCAAACAGCAGCAACTTATACCTAAACATGACATAGCTCAAGCAGAAAAAATATTACAGTAAAAACAACAATGCAGATAAGGGAAATGTATATTCACATCTTAATATCTATGTAATTAAAGTGGTGCACCACAACAACTGATTGTAAAAAGAAATATTACCATGTACTTGAAAAGAAAATTATGTGTTACTGTTACTAGTTCCTTCTTATTGTTCTTTCCTTTCCAAGTGCTCCTTTTTTAAAGAATGTGGATCATAAAATAATTATTTAATAGATCTGTTGACAGAAAGTGTTCACATTAGCAAATGCATTTCATTTTATAAAAGCAATGCTGCAACACAGCTGGAAACCAGATATCAAACGAAATAAGCAACTATGAAAAGCAAAGCATAAAAATATCATTCAGTAGTCATGTGACATTTCATAAGTTAGTAGAAATTCTCTCAACTCTCATAGAAAGACGCTTGTCATAATCAGGTGTGCAGATGTAAAAATATTTCTTGTCATTTTATTAGGCATTTCAGTAAATATCATAAATTACGAGCTCCACAGTATGCTTTCAACAAGGAAATGTCGGTAGCACGGACAATGGCCTCCCCTTTTTTTTTCACCTGTGCCGCTGAAAGGCTAATGGCTTGTTTTTTTTTTCGGGCGGCTGTCGCCCAGGTGGGTGCCCGCGACGCATTACGTGCAGGTGGTCACTTAACTTTCTTACGGAAATATTTACGACAGCAGTTTCCGCTACAGTGACAGTCTCACATAAAAATATTTCACAGGTCAAGAATTAGCGTTGCAAATCTGTAGAAACAAAATCCTATAAATATAAGTGTCCAAAAAAATTTTCGCCGGCATTGTGATACATTCACGCATTTACACACATTTCATAACTCTTAAAGTACGATTCTTGGTTTCCAACATCCTGTTTCACAAGTCAAGAGTCCCTACCCACTATTCATTACTCCTTACCTTATTACACATATACGTATCCATCGACACTCGTCAATATTTCATCATTTTAAATATGAAGCATAGTCAAATAACTCATATAGCCTCAGCCTATTAATCATAAACATACCTCAGCAGCATAATACACATCGTCGTCGTAAAAATAACATCATAACACCTCAGTCAAATCTCAAAATCGTCGTAGCTTCCACCAATAATTAAAAAAATTCTCTGCTCATGTCAAAAGTGTCATCTGCCTCAAACGTACTTTAAAAATCATGAATCCATACCAAATACATCATTCAAAGCTCTCATAGTATCACAATGGTTCCAAAAAAATATGAAGAGTTCACACAGTACAGACAAAATACAATTTCGTAAGTGTGAAGTTATCCAACGGTGTAATTACGTAAACATGTGTCACTGACGTAGTGAAAAACATGTTTATCTCTCAGTTTAATGATCAGATAGCTGTGTAATTTGTGTGTTAGAGAAATATGGTACCGATGTGTAAAGTTGTATAAGCAAATATCATATTAGCTAGGGTTCCTTGTGGTTGCCACACACATGGTACACAAAGTAAGCGTATACCCCCCTGAGGATAAATGTAATTATACCCTCAGGTGTTACAGATTACAGCAATGGAATGAAATGTATCACGGAAAACTTTCTTTGTAATTCGAAAATCTTTAAAAATAAATGTTTTAAGTACAAAATTAATCACTCAAATGCGTGTACTGTAGCGCTAAACTGTGCATCTTGTCGCAACATAATCTCTGTGGAAGTGTCGTAGTTATCGTCCTCCGAAAGCTAAGTTCTGCAGAAGTCAATGTACTTACCACATGATAAACAAAAGTGAAATGCTTTGCGTATAGATATCGTAGTTATTATGCTTATTGGCGTGATGAAGAAAGTACTGTACAGTAACGTATTGTTATGCCACCAAAAAGGCTGTCTCATTGTTGCTATACCACAAAAGTTACTACTAAAACATGTTTTTCTTCCTAGAAGAATTCAGAAAACTGTGCAGATATAAAACAGATACACTGCAAAAGCAACATTGTAAATTGTCACTCATTAGTAGCGTCGTGATAACATCGTGTAGCTGTCACATAAACTAACCACTGTGTCCTCTGGTATCTCACAGAAAGTACTTTAAACCCAGAATGTATTTCCAAGTAAACCAAAATGTTGCATTAAAATCTCATTAGCAGTACCAGTATGTGTCCTAAGTATGTAAGCCTGATAGTCGTTACGTAATCGTGCAAGTAACAAGCAAGAATGTACAACTAACAACACTGTGTCGTCTGTTCATTATAACAATGCATTCGTAATTTCTGTTTAAATAAGTTCTCTTGGTTCTTGACTGGATATTTAACTTCAAAGACTGTTGCATGGTAACAGTTTCTAAAGAATACTAGTGACATGAAGTGAAACGTTTTATGGCAAAGACAAAGTTAAAAGGCAGATTATCTTTCAACAAACGGTTTTATATGTGAAATGTATTGCAATCTTTTACCCTTTCTAGTGTGCAGCGTTTCAACTTCAACGCAATTATCATGCAGTATACGTCGGTAAAGGATACTGGAATTTTTCTCAAGGTTAGCGTCTATGTTATTTTTCTCTGAGCCACCTGGCGCACGCGGCTGCCTGCTGTGCGAGTCATTGTCTGTCTCTTTGTTGGCGCGTGTCGTTATTGGGATTAGGAGACCTAACTTCTACAAATTCACGTTGTCGAAAGTGCCCTGCTCTGTTTGAATCCCGCCAGTTCTGATGAAATTCAGGTCTGTCGTTATGATTATCTCGTCTGTCATGTCGGTAGATTTCATAATTTCTTTCTTGTCGGTCACATGGTGGAGAATTTCTCCCTGAATCGTAACTGCGCGCTGGTCCGTTGCGTCTAAAGTTATTCTGTCTCCCTTGATAGTATTTATTTTGGTTCCCATATTGTCTGTTTCTCTTATTGTCTCTGTGATAGTCATTACCACGGAGAGGTGATCCTCCCCTGTAGTTATTACTCTGCCAGCGGTTGTCATATGGGTGGTGTCTGTTTTGGTCACGATTTGCGTTGTAAGAATAGCCTTTTCGTGTCCAGTTATTGTTTCTGTTGTCATGGAATTGTGACGCATGTGACCTGTAGTGATTGTTTTCCTGTTTTCCCATCCTGCGACTGTCTGTGTCAATTTCTAATTCCTGTAAGAGTCCCTGAAATGCTTCAATGTCGTCTTTGCAACGTCCTGCCAAAGTAATATGTCGTAAATGTTCAGGTAATTTGATTAAGCAAATGGGGATGAGTTCTGAGGGGCTGTATGGGTTTGACAGGTACTGATTCTTGTGCAACATGTCTTCAAAATATTTCATAAGACTGGAAAATTCATATTGTTCGAAACGTTTCATCATTATGATGCTATGTTTTACTCGGTCTTGTGTGGCTTGAGACCAATATGCTGAGAGGAAGCCATGGTAAAACTCTCCTTCACTGTGGCAATCGTGAATTACCGATCGCATTCTTACAGCTGGTTCATTCTCCAAGTAGCCACACATAAATTCTAATCTGTGTTCTAACGGCCAGTTGGGAGGAAAACAATGAGAGAATTGATGGAGCCATGCTTGTGGATGAATGTCGTTGCCAGAATTCTTAAATGTTTTGAATTTACGTGTAGTAATGAACAGCTTATAGTCAAAATCATCATGTCGGCGAGTCGCATATCGGTCATTGCTACGTCGTTTCAGCTTTTCCATCTCAAAATTCGGCGTACCTTGCCAACTTCTTTCACAATTTCCGAAGTGCCCTGTGTTGTTATTTTGTGTCTGTTCCGTATTTCTATGTCCCTCTTCCCGTATTGGGGCGCGAGTGTCCTCTGATACACGTAATTCTTGTACTACTTGTGCCAACTGATCTTGCACTTCCCGGATTTCTTTTTTGTACTGTGTATTGATTTGATTTTGATTTTGTTTGAATTTTCTAATTTGTTCATACTCTTCAGTGTCCGTGAAGGCTACAGGTGTTGTGTCATTCAGATCATCATCTACCTTTGTAGATAAATTAGTGAACTGATCTGAAAGTTCGGCTACTTTCTCCGATGGTGTACTTATTTCCTCAGTGTGTTTTTCTGAACCAAGTTTCAGAGTATCTACTGTGTCCTTTAAGTTTTCCTGAGTTTTTGCAAGTTGCGTAACCGAATCGATAGATGCAACTGAGTCAAATTTTGCTTGCAAGGTCTCATGATTTTCATGAACAATAGTTTGTAGTTTTTTTATGGCTGCTTCGTGATTCTATAATGCATTTTGATGCCGCGAAAAAATAGGTTGAAAATTCTCACAAATTTGTGTTTTTACGTCATTACAGACTTTTTGACAATTCGATTCAATGTTATGTAACTCAGTAGTTAAATCTTCACGTGTTTGTTCAAGAGTTTGTTCCAATGAGTCTAACTTTTTAAGATTTTGTTCCATTGTGTCTAACTTTTGAAGCTTTTGCTGTGTTTGTCCCATTTGTTGTATTAATTGTAATAACAATGCATTGGTGTCTGAAACATGTTCCTCAGTGCTTTTCGGCAGTGAATTTGCAGCGGAAACATTCACATTTTGACAAGCAGAGAATGTGTCTTGACTTATTTGAGAAAACGGTGAGGATCCAAAACCTGAATCTACAGTATTTGCGAGATCGTGTCGTGTCATTTCGGCTTCCTGAGGCGAGCTATTGCCGACCGATCGATCGATAATGCTTCCCTCTTCACTAATTGTTTCACTGTCCACGCCATTGTTTGACGCCCGCTCCATTTCCCTGTGCACAGTTACCAAATTACTACTTTGAACATTAGTAAATTCATTACTCGGCGGCGCTGATAAGCTACGCTCGTCGTCACTATTATTTCTCAGTTTAGTTTTGAGCCTAGTGTTACGTTTTTCACACGCCATAATTGTCACAATATTTCACACGATAACACAGAAAAGCACAATTTGAAGTGCAAAAATAGGAGAACACATTAACATAGCACTGAAAATAATATCTAGTTAATTACAAGCGTAGCTGCGAAATACTTGGTGCAAATCTATATGCATGCCACAACTGTTTTACTGTACAACAATGAAAGGCTGCAACTACAAAGGAGATTCTCTCTACAATTACGCGCTAGCAATAAACAAAAGCTACACTAAATACACAAACTACAAGAAAAAATCAGAAGATTCCAGTGAGGTATCCTGGCAGGGTCGCCATATGAAACGTCCCCTTTCAACAATTATACGTGACTGTGCTTAAACTGACACACAATATTTTGTTAGCGCAACGCAATCTGACTTTCAAAATTCCCTACAAAAGAATGGCCCTGACTAACAGTAAACTATACCTTTCACAAATCACTTACCTCACAAAAATCTTCGCTGCTCAAGCTACTGCAATACAGCGAGCGCCACTACTGCCAGCTAAATAAAAGATTCAAACTATGGAAGGCACTAACTACTGATAGGGATAGTTAGCAAATGAAAGATATTAATAGAGAACAAACAATGTATTTACCTTGATATCATCATATATAAATATAGCAGCTCATGACAAATTTCAAAACTCCGCCATCTCTCTCCCCACATCCACCACTGCTGGCGGCTCACCTCCAACTGCCCAACGCTACGCGCTGTTCACAGCCAGCTGCCTAACACTACAATGGCGAGTATTACAACAATGCAAAGCAGCCACAGACTGCACACAGTACAGCCAGTGATTTTCATACAGAGGTGGCGTTACCAATAAAAAAACCTAAACAGCCTACTTACACAATGTAAGACGAAAATGTGAGGTTTCGTTTTCATTCTCCACTCAGTGTCTGATTGCTAGGCACGTAAATTATTAGACAAATTCCTTCTTGAAAAGCGCTGTTTTGGTCTCTTCTTTTCAGTCAGTTTTCACACAAAACAAGAAAGGTGTACTTATTGCTAATGGGCTTGTGACTGGAATACTAAGGAACCTGAATGGCCTGAAACTTTGTTATTTTACTCATTTGCAGATTAAAACTGTGCAAAATCTATTACTGAATCTACTATCCTCACAAGAATCTGGAGAGGTTGTCTCATATCCCGTCTACGAACGATCTCAAACGATGTACGCATTCATTTGCAACGACTTCAATTCCCAATGAAATTTTCGATTGCAATAACAATAAACAAGGTTCTAGATCAGAGAGAGGGGTAAGAGGACATAGAGGGGGGCAGGGAAACGGATATAGAGAATGGGAGGAGGAGGTGGATAGGGAGAGGGGGAAGAGATCATGGAAATGAGATTGTGAAGAGGAGCACATTGACAAGTAGAGAGAGAGGAGAAGATTGCCAGAGAATAGGTGAGAAGTTTCCGATGTATATCTAATTCCTAAACGTATTAATCAATTGCGAAGCATTCTCTGGTTCGCTACTATGTGATAAAATTTTAGATATGCCTCTAACAAACAGCGCGACTTCACAGAAATGAATCCGATCACCGAACACAATTGACTCTGAGACAAAGGCTCGTATGAATAAAACGGAGAATATACTTTATACTCAGATGTTCGGAGAAAGTTCTCTGGTTGGCATGAATAAAGCGAGTCTGAGAATGTACTTAACCCGCGTATGTTCTCAGTGTGGGTTGAGGGGTGGGGAAATTGCTCAAAACAAAGAATATTCTACGATTTCGTATGAATAAAACCAGAGAAGTTTCTCACAAGCGGAGAACATTCTCTGTTTTTGTGAGTGAGCTCCGTAGCATACTTCGAGCTGAGTAAGTTGTGTTGTGGTTAAGCGTCACCGAGTGTTTTTAGTGAAAATGGCTGAATTTATGTTTCTTGAAAGGCTAAAAAAGATATACGTATTAAGAAGGAACACAGAAGAAAGGAACTGTAGAAGTTTATATAGATTTAACAGATAAAACATTATTTGGTTGGCGAATCACTTTCTTCCCGAAGATGATGAACGAAGATGAGGCGCCCTTTCCAATGAACGCAAAACGAAAACATTTTTGCTCTATTTAGCGGATCTAGGAGTTCAGATCGGTGTAGGAGAAGACTTGGTAATACACCAGACAACAGTATCATTAATATTTTCATATGTTCTGCAACACTGATTAGATCTATTACTCATGTGGTGTGGGCATTAACAAGAGGCATGCCGCGAGGGTCAAGAGAAATCAGAAGCCGTCCTCCTCCGCGTCATCCTCTGAAACCTACGTAATTCGAACTCATACTCTTCCCCGTTCGACAGACAGACATATGAACTCAGTATCAGTTTATAAAAAGTCAAAGTAAGTAATCGATATTGACTAGAAACGAGTTAACCGAAAGCAATTTGTCGCTAACCCTCTCAACTATTCTGTTATCCGTCATGAAATCAATGTATTTTACCCCATCTCATTTCTTGATTACAGCCTTTGGCATTAATATCGTGGTGGGAGAATCACTGTCTTGTTGTAACCACGCCGTCCTTTGGAAAGCCATTGGTAAATTCTTTAACAACTGTTAACAGTATATATGAAATGTATCATGTACATTCAAAAGGAATGCCTGCACATCGGTTGTGTGATTTTGCGTCATTTCAGTCCTCAGTTTGACCATTTCTCGGTTGAAAGACACCTTATCCGTGAACAAAGCATCCAGTACACGGTTCACATTTTATTGCCGCTCTGTAAATTTATTGAGGGTAATGAACATTGAGTTCTACATCAATTGGCCCCATTAGTTAAGCGTGTTGTTTGTGACAGGGACTTAGAGACACCTCTAACTGTACATTCTGTTTTTATGACTGAGTATCACTGACGACCTAACGGACGCTTATTGATGAATCTTCTCCTACGCGATCCATGCATGACCTTCCAGTGTTCCTATGATGTGTTGTCTATTATTAACATCGGGTTTAACGTTTAAAGTCTGTGGTTGTTTAATATGACGATCTGTTCGTCATGAAATTCCGCCTGTGGGAGGGAAACTTATCAACACCGCTTTGTCGCGCCTGGGAAGCGAAGTACTTCGGCTGCGCTTGTCACTCTGTTTCGGGTGTTCTGGAGGCCCGGACGTGTATCTCTGTTTCTAACGGACATGGACTCTGTATCGGAATTTGTCAAAACAGTTACCGTACAATTCAGAGAGATATGTCGAGTGTTGTAAAAGACAGCACAAAATGTGTGATTATTTAAAATATAACAAACCGGGATACACTAATGAGAAGTGTCGCCTACCATCATTGTCAGTACTACAGATATTGCACTCTGTAGATACAGAGACTAATATGGGCAAGTGGCATCCCATAAAAACTACAATTACAGGTTCAAGTTGACAGCATAGCAGCCTCTGCCGAAGAAGATCCCACGACCGACGAGCTGTCTTCTACGCTGGGGACATGACTTTAGAAGACGACAGGTTGGTGGAAAGAGTGGTTAGGACTCTTATTCAATTTGTCCAGATCTCTACAGCTTCCAGATCTGATTTCCAGAGGACACGCATAATTTATATATGTCTGCCTTGTGCTATGTAGCTCTCAAGTAGAGTTAATGCCAATAATGAAATAAAACAAAAAGGAGTTAATGTCCGTATATATGAATCGATTGTTCCATCTCAGGTAGTAATACATGGATACTGTAACGTTCCCTGGCAAACTCACGTTATTAAAGAACAAGAGTTTATTTGTACCATATACGCCGCTCTGGGCAAGTTGTATATATCGTAATTATTGAACAAAAATATTACTGAATGTGGTGTAAAAGACATTTGTTATTCTCCTTATATTTTTTGTTGTAATATTTCTCTGTATTTAGGATAGGAATTTTTCTGTATTTATTATGTGATTGTAAAATGTGTCAGTATTTGCGATAGCAGAGATATAAAATGTTGTCAGAAGAGAATAATATCGTCAAATTGCAAAGAAATGTTAATAGTCAGCAATACTATTTAAGCACAATGCATTATGTATTCTTTGGTCTTCTCTGTTCAGAAGTCATTGCGGTAGGACACTGTGAAAGAGTTTTTTACGAATGTGTAGGCTTCTTTTGTCTCTGTCTGGACTTAGCCGCCATTAGACGATGCGTTACAAATTAATGTGAGTTGTATTGTTGTTTGATCTAAATATATTAGAGTTTATCAAAAGTGTGAATTATTTATGTAAATTAGCTTGCCCACGTCATCTATAAAATTTCTTTAAGAATTTTTCAGCATTTTTTAGCGGTGTTGCTGGGCTGTGCCGCGACCAACAATAGCAGAGGCGGCATATTTAAAAAATTATCAAACCCGTAAATCGGGAACAGATGCATAAAAATCAATAGTGAATTAAGCAATTGTTCTTCTTTTTCAGTGATCCTGTGGCTGATAAAATTTGAATTAATTATACGTTTGTGCATTCGTAGGCGGATAGTTAATGTTAGTTAACATTGAAACTTAAACAGTTTGGTTCTTTAAAATAACTCAAATGCATAGTGAAGTAGGTTTGATCAGTGATAAATGTCGGTTTGGCAATAATTAAAACATTTTCTGCTGATAGAGATAATCTTGTGTTCTATGGCTAGTGCCGGGATAAAATTCAGTAAAAATATTTAACAAAAAACCCACTGCATCTGGAAAGTGTATGCCAAGGCCGAATGATTTAAAGGACTCAATTCTCAACCTAATATTCTTAACCAGTTCATATGAGTTCACGTAAATATTATTTTTCTTTAAATGTACGTAATTCTTAAGAAAGTAAAATTTTTTTATTACCACACGAAAATAAGAGAGTGGTTCTACAGCAAAGTTCGCACGAAAGAAAATTAACTTAAAAGCAAAAGATGAAATTTATTGTTCTTCTTTAACGAAATTTCAAATCAATTCCATTCAATTGTGACGATTTCGTTAAATTGGCGCCCAACGTGGGGCTCGAATATGCAGTGGCCACTAAATACCCGTGAGATAACTAGGGAATTAATATAGTCGAACTTTGTTGCAGAACATTTAATAATTTTTTTATGTATTGTATGTATTGCATAACCAATATTGTGTGGTAATACCTGTGTATGATTTTTTGCATGAGAACACTATGTACCCAGATGCAAGCTGAAGAAGAGAGCTCAATATTTCGAAAAATTAATTACCTACCACAATATCAGGGGGCAGCTGCACCCAAGATAGATCACCAAAAGGTAAAGCTACAGTGTAGTTGTCCTGTGGGTAGTAAAGTAGCCTCTGTGCAGTGTTCTCGGATCATTAGTGGTGTGCTTGTTGTTAGTACTTTGTTTTAAAATAACAGGACATTTAGGTAGTTAGTCATTGTAGTATATAGTAAGTGTGTATTAGTTAATGTCCATTTCTTGTGTGATTATGTCAGTGAAACCTGAGTGTTAGGATATTTAGTTCAGATTTTATTTCTTTTGTTTACTATGGTTAGATTGCGTAGTCAGAAAGATATCAACATGGATAATGAGCAACAGTCAGTAAGTAGTGATACCGAGTTGGAAAGTGGGACACAAAGTAATGTTAGTGACGTAGTTCAGGAAGTACAATGTGAGAATCTGGGGGCAGAAGGACAAGAAATGTTGCCACTGCCACCCAGTGATTCAGTTGATAGCGGAAATACTGTGCCATCCGCAAGCACTGGACACGGACCAGAGAGTGGTGTGATGTCAGAAGTGCAATCATTAAGAGTTATGTTCGAGCGCATGCTCAATTTCCAAGCTGAATTTGTACATATGCAAGCAGTGCGTGACCAGAGATTGGTAGCTGAATTTGCATGCAAACAAGCAGAACGCGATAAAGAACGTGATGCTAAACAAGCAGAGCGTGATAAAGAACGTGATGCTAAACAAGCAGAGCGTGACCGACGCCTGCATGAGAGGGACTTGCAGTTGATGCAAACTTTAGAAGTTATGCAAAGTTAGCTTGTTAGTTTGAAACAAAAATATGAAACCATACCCAAAAGAGTGCATGAATTAAGCGAAAGAGTAGACAGTATTCAAGTGGCTAACGCCAATATCGTAGAGGAAATTAGTGTCCTGACTAACAGAGTCGAGCAATTGGAAATTGACACAACTCAAGTAATTGAGGACAAAGTGATCGAACAAGTGCACAAAGTAGAAAATGAAGTCATAAAAGAAATAGATCAGAAAGCGCACGCCGCAATTGAGGCCAGAAATGTGGGCTCAAGTGCGGATGTGCAGGATCTAAAAAAGATAGTGCACAAAGACATTCCGCTGTGGCAGCGGAGTGTGGACCGTCGTCTTGCCGAAATGGAGCTTAGCTTGCGGCATGACGAGGCACAGGCGTATGTCACGCCAGCCAGGTCCAACAATGATAGGCATATAAATACTGCAGTAAAAAATTGTGACTGCGAGACAGAACAGGCAACCAATGTAAGCGAAACAAGTAAATGTCATTCCAAAGTAGTGATTGAAGAAAGCTTGATTAGGAACCGACAGTTTCAGATCTTTACAACGGAGAAGAAATCTGTTCACCCTGTAGTGTTTATCAAGGGATTTAGGAACATTTTGCCTAGCGTTTGGAGTCATACCCAGAAAATACAGTTCGTTATGTCCTACATACAAGGAGACGCTGCTTTATGGGCAACCGAAGCAGCTGACAGTTGTGATACATATGAGCAATTTGAAAAAGCATTCTTGGCCAAATATTGGTCAACATGTATCCAGGAGAGATTACGGAAGGAGGTATATAATCCAGAGCCGTATTCTCCACGACTAGGCAATTTGCGAAAATATTTCGAGAAGTACATTAATAAGACCCGTTACTGGGACGAACAGATTTCATCCCGGGATTTGATCAGACTTTTGAAATCATACTTGCCGATACATGTAAAGGAAAAACTTATACACGTGCCTGAAAATGATATGGAACATTTCTTGTCTGTTCTGCACTCAATTGACCTGATTCAGGAGGACGTTAAGGCAGCTACTGAACAGGCTAGAAGTAACGGAAACGGTTATAGAAATGGTAGAAATAACACGCCTCCACCAAGTAATGGAAACGGCGGAGGTAATAATAGGAGACAAGATTATGCACAAAACGGAAATAGAGGTAGAGACCGGAACGGCAATAGTCCGCCGGTGAATAATGACCGGAAAAGGAGGTTCGATGACCGGTATGAGACAGGCCCACCAAGCAATAATAGATGGAAAAATGCCAGGGGGCCGAGCAACACTAATACTTATAATGATGCAAACCGAACTTGGCCGCAGAACCAGCGGCCCAGTCCGGACCGGCAAAACAGTGATAGATATGACAATAACCGACCGCCACCACAAAATGCGCCAATTGCGCAACCGTGGCGGCCGACGCAACACAACGTGCACATAGTGGAGGTCAGTGACACAGAGCAGCCACACCCATCCACTAGCAATAATTCAACAAACTAGATGCAGCCGAGATACGCTCTCCATCGTCGGCTGAGGTTTGGAGTGAGAGCAGCCCGACACAGAACAAAACACCGAACAACATCTGTATCTTTAGGTATAATGACGGGGTACAGATGGGAGATGAATTAATAACTGAACCATCCACGTGCGTAAAGGAGCACAAAGACAAAGTACAAGCGATAATAGAGATCAAAATTAACAATATTGATGTGCAAGCGGTCGTAGATACAGGTGCTACTGTCAGTGTTATGAGTATGGACTTATTCAAAGTACTGGGGAAGGAAAGGCGTATGCTGACTTTTCCCGTGAATAATTGTAAAGTCACTGGAGCCATAAGTGCACAGCGACAAATAATTAAACTCCAAGTGCGGGTAGAGATGTATTTAGGGGATGAAGCCATAGCGTGCTCATTCCTGGTAGTAAAGGGTTTAAAGGTAGCCTGCATTTTGGGGGTAGATTTTTTAAGAGAAAGGGACGCAATAATCGACCTTTCTCGGGGAAAATTAAGCTTGATGAATGCTGGTAGGAGAATAGAATTGTCCATGCTCAGATCTGAAGAGGTACCTGTACCTAATTGTAATGCTATTAACATAAAGTGTAGGAATCAGTCGATACTACATTTAGACAATCATTGTCTAGGACAGAATCTCTATTATCCTGACGTACAAGGTGATCAATTAAAAGCAAATGTGGACGCACTTGTGAACAAAGTATCACAGTCCGAAAATTTAAATTCAATGCAACAACAGGATTTGGTACAGTTATTATTTAATTATGCAGATGTATTTTCAGAACGACCAGGAATTGTTAAGGGATATCAGTACAATATCGAGGTGAAGCCTCACAAAACTTACTGTCGAGCCTCATACTCCATTCCTTGGCCCAAGAAGGAAAAAGTTTTTTTACGAACATTTGGAGAGTTAAATAAATTGTTCAGGTTATACATTGCATATAAGCACACAAGATAAGAAAAGCAGGGTGCAACCTTACCAGGTGCGCTCAGAAAAGGAAAGAAAAATATAATCGACATGTGACGAATAACCAAAAATTTAGTGTTTGGGACTTGGTACTCTTACGCAATCATCCTAAGTCCTCGGCATCCTTGAAACAGAATAGCAAGTGGCAATTGGTGTACAATGGACCTTTTAGAGTAGTAAGTGTGCCACATGAGTGTAGCTATCTCTTAGCAGATCCCCACTCAGGGAGAGTACGGGGACTGTATCCGCGTAAGGATGTAAAAGCATTCCTACAGTAAAAGACTAATAGTCCTATGTGGACACCATTCTTTTGTAAATAATGAACATTAATGATGTGTGATCTTTAGAGATAATGTACTAGCGTAGAAGTGTTTAGTTATAAGAATATGATTGACTTTCTCATGTGTATGGATATTTGTGTTATGTACTCTTTTAATTTGTGTTATCTAGAACATGCTCTAAATGTTTGCACAGATAATCTGATTAGTGCAATTATTTGTAGTGTTAAGCTGTGACAGACTTCAATCAAAAAGAACATTTTAGTAATGATTAGTTAGTGTATTACATAATTTTCTATATGTGTGTCAAATTTGAAATATTTCTTGGCACAATCTTTTCTATTATGTGTATGTATGTATATATGTGTAGCTGTCAGATTGACAGACTCGAACCCAGAATAATATCAATAATATGAGGCCCTGAGAACTTTATTATCTAACCAATGTCATCAGAGAGAATAATGCACCCAGTAGTGACCCGAGGGCACCACGGGAGGCAAACTTGTTGCAAATTTAAGTAGTGCAAAGTTACACACAAAGAAGCTTCAATTGAAGCATGTGCAGATTCAAACAGTAAAAAAGAGCTAGCCAGATACAGTCCAAGTCAATTTTTGCCTACAGAGACTACACTGTAGTTACGTAGGACGTTGATAGTAAAGTGTAACATGAGTTCAAAGGAGTTATTGAACAATATGCCTGAATCCGGCTGGAATGCACAAATAAAATCTACTCGAACACGAATATAGATGACTTTTGGGCAAACTAATACCAAATTTTAATATTTTGTTACCATGTACGCAAATATCACACCTTGGTAAAGAGTTACGAATGTGCTGTTACAAAAAAAAAATTGTACAGCGGACATTGTAAATAAAAATAAAGGAACTTTAACCAAAGTGCAGTATTGTGCGGCAGAGACAGACAGTGACTGTTAAACCTGCAGCAATACGTCACGGAGTAGTTGAGTATAAGTAATAAAAAACTGTATCATCGCCGTGTGTGCAAGTGGACAAGGAACTAGCACGATACGAACAGTGAACCGATAACGGACGGTGGATCAAATTAGTGTCAAACTTTAACTCTTTGTGTGTCAAGGGACGCTAGGAAAGCGCATTGACTACAGAGATACATTTTGTCCAAAGGTGAAAACTTGCGTGTGACTAATGACAAGTCATGACATGGTGAAAAATATTGTATGCCCATAAAACGTGTTACTGTGACAACGAAACATTGTGCAAACCAGACTAGTGAAGGCCTACTGAGTAATAACTGCCACTAACTGTGTGTGTTCTTTCCCACAGCAGGAAAAATGCCTATAAGGATAGTACACTGTTTCTGAACTTGTTGCATGTTTCCTGGAGCACTGCAAGAAGACGTCGCACGGGCGAGCGGATATCCAACGCGCATCCGGCTACATCAGCTATGCAGCGGCCGCAGCAGCCCGTAGCAGACCAGACAGACAGCCACGCCCCTCCGCGCCGTAGCTGTCAACGCCGGGGGCGGTGACCTACACGGAGTCAGCGCGCCGCGCCGAGCGCCGCTCAACAATCACTCCGCACCGCTCACCAAATACAGCATTGTTGATTTTTTTTATGTTCACATAAACTGAATAACATGTCAGTGACTTCATTTCGATAAACATTGAACATTTACTATGTATGTCTGTAAGTGATATATCCTAGGACAAGTGACCTTGTAGTGTATCACAAGAATAATAGTGTCACGCACAAAAACTTCCGTTGAACTGTATGTGACTGTGATATTGTGTAATTGTGTAACCGTTTGTGACGAACTGCTAATTTAATTCAAATGAATAACTGCTAAAGAGACAATATTGACCATGAACCAACTGGGATGGCTGGGCTCCGGCACAGTTTTGCCCAGGTTTCCTGTTTGCCTACGCCCAAATGGGGGAGCCATGAACTTATATAACCCTGGGACTAAATAAAAGAGCCATTCCGTAAAATATACAAGTGTAAAGAACGTTACTGGCACCATTGTGTTAAAGTCTAAAAACTCTTTGCCAAATGCTGCCAGGGGGCAATGTAACGTTCCCTGGCAAACTCACGTTATTAAAGAACAAGAGTTTATTTGTACCATATACGCCGCTCTGGGCAAGTTGTATATATCGTAATTATTGAACAAAAATATTACTGAATGTGGTGTAAAAGACATTTGTTATTCTCCTTATATTTTTTGTTGTTATATTTCTCTGTATTTAGGATAGGAATTTTTCTGTATTTATTATGTGATTGTAAAATGTGTCAGTATTTGCGATAGCAGAGATATAAAATGTTGTCAGAAGAGAATAATGTCGTCAAATTGCAAAGAAATGTTAATAGTCAGCAATACTATTTAAGCACAATGCATTATGTATTCTTTGGTCTTCTCTGTTCAGAAGTCATTGCGGTAGGACACTGTGAAAGAGTTTTTTACGAATGTGTAGGCTTCTTTTGTCTCTGTCTGGACTTAGCCGCCATTAGACGATGCGTTACGAATTAATGTGAGTTGTATTGTTGTTTGATCTAAATATATTAGAGTTTATCAAAAGTGTGAATTATTTATGTAAATTAGCTTGCCCACGTCATCTATAAAATTTCTTTAAGAATTTTTCAGCATTTTTTAGCGGTGTTGCTGGGCTGTGCCGCGACCAACAATAGCAGAGGCGGCATATTTAAAAAATTATCAAACCCGTAAATCGGGAACAGATGCATAAAAATCAATAGTGAATTAAGCAATTGTTCTTCTTTTTCAGTGATCCTGTGGCTGATAAAATTTGAATTAATTATACGTTTGTGCATTCGTAGGCGGATAGTTAATGTTAGTTAACATTGAAACTTAAACAGTTTGGTTCTTTAAAATAACTCAAATGCATAGCGAAGTAGGTTTGATCAGTGATAAATGTCGGCTTGGCAATAATTAAAACATTTTCTGCTGATAGAGATAATCTTGTGTTCTATGGCTAGTGCCGGGATAAAATGCAGTAAAAATATTTAACAAAAAACCCACTGCATCTGGAAGGTGTATGCCAAGGCCGAATGATTTAAAGGACTCAATTCTCAACCTAATATTCTTAACCAGTTCATATGAGTTCACGTAAATATTATTGTTCTTTAAATGTACGTAATTCTTAAGAAAGTAAAATTTTTTTATTACCACACGAAAATAAGAGAGTGGTTCCACAGCAAAGTTCGCACGAAAGAAAATTAACCTAAAAGCAAAAGATAAAATTTATTATTCTTCTTTAACGAAATTTCAAATCAATTCCATTCAAGAGACTAATATGGGCAAGTGGCATCCCATAAAAACTACAATTACAGGTTCAAGTTGTCAGTATAGCAGCCTCTGCCGAAGAAGATCCCACGACCGACGAGCTGTCTTCTACGCTGGGGACATGACTTTAGAAGACGACAGGTTGGTGGAAAGAGTGGTTAGGACTCTTATTCAATTTGTCCAGATCTCTACAGCTTCCAGATCTGATTTCCAGAGGACACGCATAATTTATACATGTCTGCCTTGTGCTATGTAGCTCTCAAGTAGAGTTAATGCCAATAATGAAATAAAACAAAAAGGAGTTAATGTCCGTATATATGAATCGATTGTTCCATCTCAGGTAGTAATACATGGATACCTACATTTAAGGGAATCATTATTTATTTATAAAGATGTACAGATTAAATATCAATGTCCCTTCGATGGTGAGGTCATTTACTTTCTGAGTGCAGAAGACTGTATCACTTTGAAAGGAAACATCTGGAAAACGACCTTATGCTGAAAACAGAATTCTAGAGAAATCTCTATGTCGTTATTTATTTGTATGACTCAACCTTAACTGTTGACATGATCTGTTAATCTTTCATGACCATTGCACTCACCTGCATTCGACAAATTAATTACATACTCCAGGGATGATAATTCTAAAATGTTACTTACGTTAGGACTATAGTTATACAACCCTCATGCTTCTAACATAAAAAATTGTTTCTTTTCGCCTTTCTTCTACCAAGAATTCAGTAGTACCCTTGTGTGCTCTAATTACTATGGTTCCATATTGGAAATCTTCAATGGTGTTCGAAGTTTCGAAGTATGGGAAAAGGCTGATATTTTTCACGTTGACAAACCAGACTAAAATGCAGCTTTGTCTTAGGAATCATAAGATACTTTGGTTGAAACACCTAGTGTCTAAATCATCTAGATTAAGATTTTGATTTGATAATGACTGTACCCCAAAAAACTAAAAATAAACTTGTTTTGTTTCTGTTCACTACTTTAAAGTCTACATGAAACACTCGAATTTAATAAATCACTAGCCTTTTCCCTGCAGCTTCACACTTGTGTGCATTCGACATATATATTGAACACATCCTTCTCCTCCTCTTACTTTCCACCTCTTCATCCCTTCTGTCTGTCCACCCAATGCTGCAATCTCGCTCACTCTCTCTCTCCTGCTCCCCTCTTCATTTCCCCCTCTCTTTGTCAATTTCCTCCAATGGACAAACCGAAGTCACAAAGCCTATAGACCACCATGCAGGGCAGGGAAGCAGCGAAGTGGCGAGTGTGTGCCTGGTTCTTGTCTGACACTTCTTCATGAAAAGAGCATTGTTAAAGTATTCATACACTACTCAGAAAACTTCAACAGTCACCATTATGTTTGGAGCAGTCAACGCCCACAAGGTGTAAGCGGTACACGCCTACTGGGGACAGACTGCCATCAGCAAGCAGCCTTTTGTCACTGGTAGCTTGCAGTAATGCTTATTGGTCAAACAGTGGTGCCAGTGACTCAGCAAAGGTGTTAAAACAATCTATGATGGCCTCTGTGACGCCCATGCAGACTATGTGTGGTCTCACTTCTCAGGGCAGGGTTCACTAAAGCACACTGAACAACACCATGGAAGCAGTATGGATGGGGTAGCTCCCACCAGCAGTGTCTGCTCGTGCATACAGAGATGGACAGCAAGGAGTTTGCATGCACAGGGAGTGGTGACTCGAACAGTAGACCACCATAGGAAGAAGCGACCAGCAGAGTTTGAAGTAGGCTACCTGTTTGGAGGGTGCTTAGTCAGCAGCATCGTACTCAACAGAAACAGCAGGGCTGCTGTTGTCAGGGATGGATCCAGAGGTGGCAGCCAGTTGATAAATGCAGACTCGTAACACATAGGCCATTCCTTAGATCTGGTGGGTCAGACTGCACCCTTATGACTATAAATGTGTATTATTATTTATACTCTCTTGCCTCATCTACCTCTTGCCAAGACATCGGTTCCCATGATATGACTGCTTTAAGAGTGTTGACGCTGTAGTGGCCTGCACCAGTTCCCATGATGCAGGCCACTGTAGAGCCAACACTCTAACAGTAATCACATCACAAACGCCTCAGTTCTGTGCTTCTAGCGTGTTTATAACATAACTCTGGTTCGTCGGCTGGCCTGGCGTGCATGGTAACTGCCTGAGGCATCAGAAACCCTACTACTCATATCATCTGGTAATTCTTGGTGTACTTGTGACTGTCGAGTTCGGTCTGAGCTGCTTCCAAATCCTGCACCATTAATCGTGGATGAATTCTCAGTTTTATACAGCTGTGCTAAGTAAATTTGCTGTTGCACAACATGCCTCACTCCTTTCAAAGACCCAGCACACTGGATACCGATTAAGGCAATTCTGCAAATTTAAGATACATATAAATTGACTGTCATCTATAATATGTAGAGTTTGTCATCTGCACGACTTCATCTTAAAACCACAAGTTTCAATAGCTGTTCCTTAATCTGAACGGTATTTCTAGCTCTTACATAACGACTAAGTGTATGCTACAAGTAATATAATCCACTGATAACTAATGTACCAGGGCTTCATGGTGAAAGTCATTTTTCCTCTTGAGGCAAATGCAAGTTACACTAAGCGGAATCAGAATCCCAATGGTATCAGAAACAGAGATATTCATGCTTGTAATGTCATTTTACATTGACTACTGTGAGAGTGCTGTAATGCAGGAACATTTTCTCAGTGGTAATACAAATTTACTGTATTGCTGTAACCAGATACTAAAGGAGGTCTGGCTATAACGTGGAACTGAAATATTTCAGGCTCGGGTTTGTCAACTGATTCAATGACTTATCAGGCAGAAACAATGAAAAGTATGTCTAGTCCATTATCGTTGTTCCAGCGACGGTACACGGCAGGGAACGTAGTGACTGCTGTACCACAAATATGCTGTTCCAACCTCATCATTCCATTTGGTTGAAACTGTTCGTAACAGTTCACATCATTACCCCCAAAGAAAACACGGATAAATTAACGACATACAAACCATCTGGAGGTATGGAATTGCATCACATCATTTCTTTGCTGTCCCGCTGCATCTGTTTTTTCCAAGATTAGCTGTAGCTCGCACACTTGTGTATAATTCTGGACAAACCTATTTTGGCATATGATAATACTGCCTCGTTGGCGTAAATGGAAATCATCCGTTGACATAAACATGTAGGTACACTTATCCCACATGCGGTTTCACGTGTACCAATTTGACACTTGTTTCCCGCTTTGATCGGTAGTGGTGAATAGTAAGATACTGCTAATGAGCATTTGTTACATGGAAGCAAATCAATGTATGAAATACTCTCTCACTGTTAATTTACCCTGTTACCTTACGATAAAACCAACTCTGTCTCATAAGTTTTACTATGTACTGTAGCTCTGATGCTAACTATTGTAGCACCATCCACATCTCAGATGGGAACTGTTGAAGAAGCTGCAGTTTAGGACTAAACAGGCCACACACTGAATGGCGTAGTGTGTCCTGTAATGCTGCCACCTCCATTCCTGCGTCTCCTTGGCTGTCTGCATGGATCATAGTAGCCTACCGTTGTCAACTCTCACGTCCAGTAAAATCATTTGGGCTTTTACCACGTTAAGATCTCGATTAATTTGATTCTTTGGTTGCCTTCATACACCCTGTTAATTCAATAGTTAATTTTTTTATCACCTGGGTGTTATTTAATGTGCCTTTCTCTAGATTTGCCAATTGCGAGGTATGCTCTATTGCCATCCGCTAATCCCAGAGTCTGTCCTAAACTATTATTGAATTCTTGGATATCATCGCAACCTGCAATAATAGCTATTTTCGGCAATAACTTTTCACCAGCAACAAGCGTTCCCCTTCCATTGTAACAATGTACTTGGTGCTGAAACCATCACTATTTGCAGTTGATCTCACAACAGTTAATATGAGGGATGCAGTCGTTGAAACCCTTCCTGTATTTCTCCTAAAACTCCTCTTCTCTGAGCTTCGAGATACAGCCTGGTGTGCGTTTCTTGCAGTCTTCATACCTCATTTCTTACTCCCCATGGGCTTTGGGTTACCCCTAGCGTCCACTGGTGGTTGGGTAGCACAAAACCCTCCTTCCAGGGCACTCCTGCCTCAAGTTGTTGATTCCATAGTGCCTTCACTACATCTGATCCGAAGAGGAGCAGTATGATTAGAATTACTGTACCAATACTAGATGGTCTCTATGACGAGGCCACTATGAAAAAAGGAATTCATTACATTCTCCTTTCCCCTTCCTCAATATTGTATGTACGTATTTCATTATCATTCCAAGCATGTTATTTTATGTGCTCTCTTTCATTTATTAACTATCTGCCTACCCAATAAACAAAATACATAACGATAATGCAAAAACAAACTATCTTATCACGACCCGTTACAATGAGACAGTGACATAACTGTCACAGATATTAACCATGTAACCATTAACACACTGCATGCCATTCGATAGCTAGTCATGATTTGATGTGTAAGGTACTCTGTGGACACACTGCTTATTAGATTCTGTCTCCTCTTTTCCCTATTTAGCTTTTGCTTTCTATGCCAGCAACTAAACTCGCACTTGTGGTACAATATTCAAAGTACGTTCGAAAACATTAATATGTGACCAACAGAATTTCCATCGATAATTGAAACTCCACACTCATGTGTGATGTCATCCCTGTGCCTTTATATGGTCCTTTATACCGTATAACAACTATTTAGCTTTTCTCTTTGGTGTGTAGGGGTTCACAAGCATGACCTTTTGACATATTCTGTATTTAGGCAATTCCACATCTCATTGTCCCACTTGTTCTTGCCACTGCGGCACTTTCATTTTGCCTTCTTCATTTGTTTCCAATAACACCTTTGCCAACTTCATTATTGATTCCCTATTTTTTCCGGCTTTAGGCTTAATCAATTTGAAAGATGATTTAATTTATCTACTGTATAGCGCATTATAGGTCAAGAGCTCAATCCTGTCATACACTTTAGAGCTATATGCATCTACGACAAAGGGCAGGCAAACTCCACAGTCATGGTAACTGTTTACATAACAACTTAACATTAAGCCAATAGTACAGCGAAACTATTCTACTCTTACATTACACTGAAGGTGGAAGAAACTGATTCTAAACTTCAGGATTTGTAACAGTTAACGTAATTGTTTAATCAACTAAGATGTGAAGTTATTGTTCTGATAATTAATTACTACATCAGGAATGCCAAACATTAACAATTGTTTACCATTGCCTGTGCCAGTGTAATCACCCATTGATTTGAGGCTGCAACCATCCCAATGATGGTTAGCACATAGAAGTTATTCATTGGTGTTAGGTAAAATGGACTGAAAATATTCATTCACATCATTTCAAATGGCTTGGATGTGTCTAGTCATCTTTTTAACAGTATTCATTGATCGATGAGACTGACATGTTATGCACATTTCATGCAATTTGTCACACATTGCTCAATGTCCTGGGTACTCATTCTCCACAGGTACTGTTAAGCTATTCTGCAATCAGTTGTCTTCACCCTACACGACCCACATAGACACGTTCATAACTTCATTCAACACGTTATACGTCACCACATGGCCCAAACAAAGTCTCCTACACATAGCAAAATGTGACTCTACCCTGAACGACTGACAGTCTAGATTGGCTGATTGTACCATTTTACAGTCTGCAAGGCTTCTGTTTTGCAAGAGCTCATAGGCCCCAGTCTTTCCGCTTAACTCATCAGCATTGTTATGATTTCTGGTGGGTGTGTGTACTACTTAGTAACTGAAATTGGTCAAATTTAATGTCATTTAATTAATCTTTCCCAATGATCTTTTAGCTCTAATAACCACTTTAATGCTACGTGGTTTGTTATACATTTGGATTACCTACGACATAGATCACAACGGAACTGGGTAATGCTATATATGAAATTCTACATCTCCTTCTCTGCAGATGAATAATTTTTTTTCAGATTTGTTTGACTGTGTCAGTACTTATGCTAATGGTTGCTCCATGCTGTCCACTTCTTAACTCAGAAGGCATCATATTGCCTGGTAGCTTGCAGGACATGACAGGCCTGGGCAGTACATTACAGGATAAATTTCTTTTCGTAATTTGGGAATAAAAACTCTGGGTTAGTTTTTTAGCTTTTTTCAAGTTCTCTTATAGAGTCTGCAGTCAGTTGCCCACTGGAATTTCACACCGTTTTATCTATTATAAGTACATAGACCTAGGTGTGACTGGAGTCATTTCACCATTGCAGTGATAAGTAATAATGATCACCAAATATCCATCTTGTATCAGCTTTGACACCATCTTAGCCAATCACAAGATCTAGACACTCTACTTCTGTCAATGCAGTGTGACCTTCTCTGTACTTTACTTTTAGCAAACTGAATGTCACCTCTTGAATATCTCTTCCAGCTGTTGCACGTGTACCTCCTAATCTTTAGGAAATACAATAATGTCACCCAAACACACCGTACACTGACTTTGCTTAACTCTCTTAGTATTCCGTCCAGTAACATGAAACCTTGCCAATGCATTCTGAAACCCAAATCTGTCAATACTGATAGTGTCTCCAAGGGATTGTGGATACAGTCATTGGCCAGTCGTCTGGAACAACTTCCAGCATGTGACACCTACTCTTTAAATCCACTGAAGAGAAATATTTACTCTAACCCTTGTTCTCCAACATATCCGTTATATAGTGTATAGTATTTGTATTTGTCACTGATCTTGCATTCACATATCAGTAATGACTGCATAGCTGTCCTATCCTTCTGTTTTAAGTGCTGAACTTTTTTGCATACTGCAGATGCATTGATGATTTGTTTGCTGCAAAGATCTCTGCGCACCCTGTCTAAATCGTCCTTGCCTAGGATATCCAATTTGGCAATCAGTAATGATTTTGTGTGGTACATTTCATTAGAGCCAAAATTATTGACACTAACCATAACCTGGTAAACATCATTTACATTCAGTACACATGCCTTGGTCCTACTAATTAAATAATGTTAATGTCGAATTAGTCAGAGTGTTCCAACAACACCACTTACCAAGAGTAGTTTTCCGGCACCGTCCATACTTTACTGTGTGAACTGAACTTTTATGGTCATGCATTGAGTTTAGTCAAGTCCACGACCATGACTGGTCATCCTTGCAATGACGTGTCATCTGCAATGGATGTTTCCAGACAGAACAGTGTCCCATGGAGTGTGAAAGTGTGATGCATTGTATCAATTTTTGAATGATGCTTATTTAGTAAATCTCCAAGATCGCACAGCAGCTCGCACCAACATGGGTAGTACTACAAATATAACTGCGGATTCCTTGCTGCAATGTAAAAATTGAGCAATTTGACCACAGTTTTGCCACATCATTATCTTCTAATTCGAGTAATCAACATCATGGAGAATTCTCTGACCTCCTACCCTAGAATCAAGGCCTGTTACCAGCACATGAGCCCCAGTGTCCACTAAAAACTTACGTTCTGCTTCCTCTACCATGCCTACCATGCAAATATCCATCTCAGCATAAGCTTTTGTAGCATTGCACTTTACTGGGATTATTGTTTGGTGATTGAGGACCTCCCATGGGCATTTAACAACCCTGCACCATGAAGGTGCCCACTGTTCTTTTTATTCTGGCAATCCCCTGCTTAGTGTCCATACTACACTCATAACACCACATTTGTTGGCATTGTTTATGTCCTTTGGTAGTATAGCAATTTTACTGGCAACAGCTAAATTCTTTGGTTTCTCCACCCCTACTCTCCCCAATACATCTGTCACTCTATGATTTGCCTCTAACAGGATAATTTTATCCATCTCCTCATTCTTTGTTAGCACGTATATCAGTGCATTTGCTTTCTTAATTCTAAGCAAGAACGTTTCCACCGATTCGTTCCATTTCTGATGTATTCCATTGAGCTGCTCCATACAGAGCTTGGTATTGTTGTGCTGCAGTAGCACTGGATGGATCTTTTGCTGCGTTGATCGAATGTACATGCATTATTCAACACATAATGATAAATTATGTAAGCCTTTGCCTCACCCATCTATTTCGACTTGGCTATGTTAACGTACTTCATCTGCTCAACAGCCCAGACTTGCAGCAGCTTCCAGATTGTTGACAGCTGCTGACTCATCCTCAGCTGTTTTACCCAAAAAGGGATCTTCTAATGTAGCTGCAGTTGAATCCAAGTAGTGTGTACACTCAATGGAGCTTTTTCTCCTACTCTTCTAGCATGTACACCCTCTCTACACACACTGTCTTTCTTAAGGGGCGTCACTTTCCAACAATTTGACCAACTCTTCTTTTATCAAGGAACCGGCTGCTTCCTGATTCTTCATTGCTCATTTTTGTGACCCTCGCATTTCTGCTAACTATAGCTATCTACCACAGTAGACAAAGCATATCACAAATTAACGAAACAAAGGCAGCCACTAACAACACTCAGAAATAAGAACTTCCTAACGATCGATCATTACCCATCTACATTATGAGCACTGATGTGCCCCAAGCCCTTAACTTTGTCAAGTATTACTGTAGCTGGAGCTAACTGCACACATGGTAGTTCATCTACCATCTACATGCAATGATGATGTCTCACTGGCTGTAAATAGTACTTAAATGGCTCTGAGCACTATGGGACTTAACATCAGAGGTCATCAGTCCCCTAGAACTTAGAACTACTTAAACGTAACTAACCTAAGGACATCACACACATCCATGCCCGACGCAGGATTCGAACCTGCGACCGTAGCGGTCGCGCGGTTCCAGACTGAAGTGCCTAGAACCGCTCGGGCACAGCGGCCGGCTTGTAAATAGTACTCTCCAAGGTTTCCCTTAAAATGCGACAAATCCATGCGGGCCATAGGATTTAAAATTCCACCTTCCGGATTTCATGCTCATTAATTCTACCCACCATGACGATGTACAAAAGGGGACAGAAAGGCCACAAAAATGAAAAGTTCTGTCAATACTCTCGTAACATAGAAACTGCATGTTATGGCTAGAGAGATGCTACTGAATAAAACTGCTGTATCAATCTATAATCGTGCAACACAGTGCTACACAGTTATTATTTCTTTTCGCCTTTTTGATATTATTTGCAGACTGCAAAAATTTATATTTTATCATCTTATTGTCAATGCTTCAAGGATTACAACACGAAATCATAACAAAGTATTTAACAACAATTTAGACAGGAAAGTATTATCCAAAAAAGCAATGACAGGGATTTTGCTACGTATAATAACAATCTCTAGCCAAAGGTAATATTGACATGACAGCAAAATTGGTGGTATGTGAGAGCATTCACAGAAAGAAATCAGCTGACAGTGGGTGACGTCACACAAAGCGAGATTACATTCAATGACTAACCGAAAAGCTAGTGGATTATGACTTAACTTTTCACCTCTATGAAATTTACATATATCAGAGAAGAAAAAATTATTGAGGGGGAAAAAAAGAAAGCTGTCCAGAAGAAGATTAAAAGATATAAGTATATGAAACTAGTAAAATTCAAACTAGGAGACTTGGTACTTATTAAAACTCATGAGAACCTGAGAGAAATAGACATTAAAGTTACTAAATTCAAAAATGTTTGTGATGGACCTCTCAGGATTAAGAGCAATCCCCACCCTCATGCTACTTTACATTCACAAAAATATTAGATGTGTATAACGTTATAGACTTAAAACATTATCATACTAGAAGTAAGTCACATTTGTTGTGAGCAATATTATGTAAGTGTCGCTGAAAGATTGAATAAATGATCGTCGATATGAATAACTACATTTTTTAATGAGTCACGCAGCAGCCACCTGTCGACCAAGACAGAGCAGCAACAGGGGAGTGAGTGATTTTGTGGCTTTTTATAGGTTTTTAAGCAGGAGAGAATTATTTAGTTTGAACTGCGTGCTTTCGAAGTTCGTGTCAGTCTAATCTGTTAGAAGCGGTTCTTGCATTTTTGTCAGTGTCTACACCCTAGAATTCTGCAGTGTGTCGGTATTCGTTTGTTTGTCTGTGGGGTGTAGTTTTCCATGATTGCTGTGTCTGAAAGGGAGTCAAGTTGGTGACACTCCCCTCAGCTCCAGGCTGTGTAGGCTTCAGTTACATAGATTGAGGCTACGGTGGATGGGAATCACTGTCGTGGGCCAGGCATTGGGATCTAACAGATGTCCAGCACGATTCACAAGTAGACCGATTGGTATGCACCAGTGGTTAGCCCGATTACTGTTCGCACTGAGAGTCACCACTCACCCATGGTTGATTGGGAGGTGGCCATGGGACGTCGAAGGCTACTGAAGGCTCCCCAGGGGCTGAACGTAAGGCCTCTCCAATTAGTCTGACAAACTTGTTCCAAGTGCTGTCTGTGGCTGACACTGTCCCTCAGCCAGCTGCAGTCGTTTGTTCTGTTTCAGAGGAAACTTCTCTGCCCACAAGAAAGAGACAGTCACAGAGGATGGGATTACTGGTAGTTGGGAGCTCCAGTGTTAGGCGCGTTGTGGGGCATCTTACGGACTTGGCTGCCAAGGAGGGGAAGTGCATACTCGGTTCATGTGTGGAATGAGTCCTTCTGGACGCCATGAAGAGCACAGGGTGCTGCCAAATGCAAGTGGTGACTCACGTTGGTACCAATGATGTGTGTCTCTTTGGATCAGAAGAGATTCTGCCTGGTTTCGAGCGGCTATCAGGAGTGGTAAAGGCTGCCAGCCATGACTGCGAGATGAAGGCAGAGCTCACCACATGCAGCATAGTCGACAGGAGCGATTGTGGGGATTCTGGTACAGAGCCGAGTAGAGGGTTTGAGTCAGAGAGTCAGAGGATTCTACGACCCTCTAGGCAGCAGATTCTTTGACTACCGTCACAGGATGATGGTGTTTCTGGTTCCGCTAAAGAGTTAGAGAGTCCATTACGAGCAGGGAGTGGCTACATGGATAGAGAGACCTGTGTGGCGTGGACTGGCCGGTTTTTTAAATAAGAGAGACTCAGATAAATACAAGAAGGGCTTCAGTCGCAAACGGTGCAAGTAGAACACAGGAAGAAAGTAGATCTAGGAATTATCGGTATAACAAATGTAAATTACCGTAGCTGCTGGGATGGTATCAGAGCTCCAAGCGGTAATAGAAAGTGCTGACGCTCAACCAATCACAGGCACTGAAAGCTTGCTAAGACCGTAGGTAAGTTAGGCCAAAATTTTTCAGAAGTAGCTAACGGTGTTAAAAAGAAGAGGCGAAATACATTTGGCAGCATTTCAGCACCAGATTAAATAACCATCAAGTAGCACATAAACGTATATACGCAACCGGTTGGCTGTTAAATCCTACGTTGAAGCTAGTAAATCGTTGATGAGTAATAGCCACATTGAACACAGGAGTTAGTGAACACATGGCTGTTGTATCGAGACTGAATACCGTAAATACCAAATACTCCAAAAATATACGAAAAGAAAATGTATTCAAAAGAGCAGATAAAAATTCGCTTATGACGTTCCTGAGAGGCAACCTACACTCCTTTCAAACCAACAACGTAACTGTAAGCAAGCTGCTGCTTGAATTCAAATAAAAAGTACTGAAGGCAGTTTAGGCGTTTATACAAAGTGTATTAACAACCATGCTACACAAAACAGGTTAGAACACTGTTCCAAAGACAACGAATAAGGAATACCAAATTCAAAGTAACAGAAAATCTCCAAGATTGGTGATCTTCTACAGAGGTTCGAAATTTAGAGCAGAATTCAGTGCGAGATGCTTGTAATAGTTTCCAAGACGAAACTTTGTCTCAAAAGAATCAAAAGAGATTCTGGTCGAACGTAAAGTACACTAGTGGAAAAAGGAGAGTCAATGCCTCCTCTCCGAGATAACAGTGGAAATACGATCGATGACAGTGCTGCTCAAGCAGAGTTACTAAACACAGCCTTCTGAAATTCCTTCAACAAAGAAGACGAAGTAAATATCCCAGAATCAAAAACACCTGCCAACATGAGTAACTTGGAATCAGATATTGTCGGAGTATTGAAGTAACTTAATCACTTATTAGAAGCAAGTCTTGTGGAGCCGAGTGTGTACCAGTCAGGTTCCTTTCAGATTATGCTGATGCAATACTTCCATACTTAACAATCATATACAATCACGTACTCAACGAATGATCCGTAAAAAAAGACTGGAAAGTTGCACAGTTCACACTAAAATTCTAGAAAAGTATTAGGAGTAATCCACTAACTACTGGCCCGTATCATTAATGTCTATATGGAGCTGGAGTTTGGGACTTATTGTGTTCGATCATTATGAATGACATCGGAGAGAACGAATAATTGACACATAGCCAACACGGATTTGGAAAACATCGTCCTTGTGAAACACAACTGCCTCTTTACTCACACGAAATATTGAGTGCTGTCAATATGGGATTACAAATTGGTTCCGCATTCCTGGATTTTCAGGATCTTATGACACTGTACCTCACAACCGGCTTGTCATATAATTGCGTACTTATGGAATATTGCATCAGTTATTATAGTCCCTCTGTTGTTTATTTTCTGTGTAAACAAACTATTTAGGAGACAATCTGAGAAGCCGTCTTAGGTTTTTGCAGACTTTGCCACTGTTTATCGTCTAGTGAAGTCGTCAGAAGATCAAGACAACTAGCAGAACGATTTAGAAAAGGTATCTGAATATTGTGCAAATTGGCATTTGAACCTAAGAAAAGAAAAATGTGAGTTCATCCACATGAATGCTAAAAGCAATCGGTTAAAAGTCCCTTTACTATAAATCAATTTAATCTGAAGGTTATAGCTTCAAGAAAATACCTAGGAAATACAAAGAACTTAAATTGGAAAGGACATACAGAAAATCAAGTGGGGAAGGCGAACCAAAGACTGCATTTTACTGGCGCAGATGCAATAGATCTAATAGACTGCGTACACTACGCTTGTCATCTTTTGGAGTACTCCTGAGTGGTGTGGGAAACTTACCATATAGGATCAATCGAGTTCATCTAGAAAATTCAAAGAAGGTCAGCACGTTTTGTATTGTCCATAAATAGCAGAGAGTGTGTCACGGACATGATATAGAATTTGTGGATTCCATCATCAAAACAAATGCGTTTCTCGTTGTGACCGGATCTTCTCACGAAATTTCAATCACCAACTTTCTCCTCCGAATGCGAAAATATTTTGCTCACACCTATGTGCATAGAGAGAAGTCAGAGCTTGCTTCGAAAGATATTAGTGTTCGGGTTTTCCCTACGCTGTTCGAGAGCGGAATAATAGAGAATTATTGTGAATGTGGTTCTATGATCCCTCTGCAAACCTGTAAGTGTGATTTGCAGAGAATTCATGTAGATCTAAATGTGGATGTAGATATAGATGTTTTCGGCCAAGATGACCTATAAGAAGGTCTTAGTAAAAAGCTAAAAGCTTCTTGCTGTAATGCAAACAATAGTAGAAAGTCCAGATATTTTCTAATTTTCAACACATTTTGTCGCAAGAAATTTAAATTTTACAGCTGAACAGTTATGAGATTTATTAATATTAAGGACATTAATAGTGTATATCATGTATAAATTTAGATGTACTTAGACTTTTGGCACATGTTGCAGCTTGTGCAAATGTAATCAGATGTAATGCGCACAAACAATACTGTTAAATGATAAATGGTACACTAAGAGCATAAATTTAATCTGACAAAAATGTTCAGAGATCCAAGACTAACACATACCCACAAATGTGAAATGTGTGGGAAAGGGCCCAAGGGTTTTTGAATTATTATTTCTTTAAGGAAATGTTAACTTTTTGAAATATTATTTATAAATCTGGTAATTGTTTTTGATACATGATGAGAACAGTAACACTCATTGTAAAAAACAACAGTATTTTCCTTCGCAGACTCGAAACCACTAAATTCCTTTACTGTGTAAGTTGAATTTTGTTCTTAAAAATGGTGAATAATGTTGTGTACTTGCATAATTGAAAATAATGTCACATTATGACTAACTAAAAGCAACGTTGTTAAGTGATTTATCTGACATCAACGCATAGAAATTTTGAAGTTATGATTTTATGCATGTGTATATACAGGGTGGTCCTTTGATCGTGACCGGTTCAAATATCTCACTAAATAAGCGTCAAACGAAAAAATTACAAAGAACGAAACTTATTTAGCGTGAAGGGGGAAACCAGATGGCGCTATGGTTGGCCCGCTAGATGGCGCTGCCATAGGTCAAACGGATATCAACTGCGTTTTTTAAAAATAGGAACCCCCATTTTTATTACATATTCATGTAGTACATAAAGAAACATGGATGTTTTGGTTGGACCACTTTTTTCACTTTGTGATAGATGACGCTCTAATAGTCAGAGACTTATAGCTCACAATTTTAGACGAACAGTTGGTAATGGGTAGGTTTCTTTAAATTACAATACAGAACGTAGGTACGTTTGATCATTTGATTTCGGTTGTTCCAATGTGATACATGTAACTTTGGGAACTTATCATTTCTGAGAACGCATATTGTTACAGCGTAATTACCTGTAAATACCATATTAATGCTATAAATGCTCAAAATGATGTCCGTCAACCTCAATGCATTTGGCAATACGTGTAACGACATTCCTCTCAACAGCGAGTAGTTCGCTTTCCGTAATATTCGCACATGCATTGACAATGCGCTGAGGCATGTTGTCAGGCGTTATCGGTGGATCACGATAGCAAATAACCTTGAACTCTCCCCACAGAAAGAAATCGGTGGACGTCAGATCCGGTGAACTTGCCTGCCATGCTTCGATGACCAACCCACCTGTCATGAAATATGCTATTCAATACCGCTTCAACCGCACGGGAGCTATGTGCCGGATATCCGTCATGTTTTAAGTACATCGCCATTTTGTCATGCAGTGAAACTTCTTGTAGTAACATCGGTAGGACATTACGCAGGAAATCAGCATACATTGCACCATTTAGATTGCCATCGATAAAATGGGGGCAATTATCCTTCCTCCCATAATGCCGCACCATACATTAACCCGCCAAGGTTGCTTATGTTCCACTTGTCGCAGCCATCGTGGATTTTCCGTTGCCCAATAGAGCATATTATGCCAATTTACGTTACCTTTGTTGGTGAATGACGCTTCGTTACTAAGTAGAACGCGTGCAAAAAATCGGTCATCGTCCCGTAATTTCTGTTCTCACCAGTGGCAGAACTGTACACGACGTTCAAAGTTGTCGCCATGCAGTTCCTAGCGCATATAAATATGGTACGGATGCAATCGATGGAGATGCAGCATTCTCAACATCAACGTTTTTGAGTTTCCATTTTCTCGCGCAATTTGTCTGCTACTGATGTGCGGATTAGCCGCGACAGCAGCTAAAACACCTACTTGGGCATCATCATTTGTTGCACGTCGTGGCTGACGTTTCACATGTGGCTGAACAATTCCTGTTTCCTTAAATAACGCAACTATCCGGCCAACGGTCCGGACACTTGGATGATGTCGTCCAGGATACCAAGCACCATACACAGCACACGCCCGTTGGGCTTTTGATCACAATAGCCATACATCAACACGATATCGACCATTTTCGCAATTGGTAAACGGTCCATTTTAACACGGGTAATGTATCACGAAGCAAATATCGTCCGCACTGGCGGAGTGTTACGTGATACCACGTACTTATACGTTTGTGACTATTACAGCGCCATCTACCAAAAAGCGAAAAAAGTGGTCCAACTAAAACATTCATATTTCTTTACGTACTACACGAATATGTAATTAAAAATGGGGGCTCCTATTTTTAAAAAACGCAGTTGATATCCGTTTGACCTATGGCAGTGCCATCTAGCGGGCCATCCATAGCGCCATCTGGTTTCCCCCTTCAAGCTAGACGAGTTTCATTCTTTGTAGTTTTTTCGTTTGATGCTTATTTCATGAGATATTTGGCCAGGTCACTATCAATGGACCACCTTGTATGTCACTGTATGTTTACTTACAAAATAGAATGATACACACTGTGTATTTTGGGACATGCAAACAGCATTTGATCGAATTTCTTTTTATAATACGTGTACTTAAGGTATTATGTGTACACTTTTCTATCTTTGCATATTAATTAAAGATGTATATGTTTCTTTAAAATTAGTACAAAAACAGATGACACATGAAGCATACAGAAAGCTGTGTTGCATTTTTTTACGTCCTCCTGAAGCTCTACTAGTCTGAACGAAATGTGTAGCCTATACGTAAAGCCCTACTGCACAGTTCTTCAGAACAGCCACCTTATTTATTTTGGTCTTCTGATATTATTTTTAAACTGGGAATGTATATATGTTATAGTTGTCCTGCTAATATCACGCAATTTAAGGATTCTAAAGGAAAATCATTACAAACTATTTAAAAACAATGTGTTAACGAATGTGGCAGACACATTGGCAAAGTCAGGGTTTTTGCTATGTATGACAATACTCTCGAACTAAAGATAATGTCAGCTTGTCACTAACACTGATGGTAGATGAGAGTGCACACAAAGATAAGAGATGCAGACTGTCGCTGAATGAGAATGGACAACAGTAACTGTCAAAACGCGTGCGAAGTTAGTGTGTGAAATTCATGGTAAGAAAATGTTAGGTAAGGCATTGTGAAGATATCGAGGAAATAATACCATGGGTCACAGTACAAGAATTGTTTTAGCATAGTAGAATCACTTTACTAAACATTACAGTTTTTTTCGTATTAAGACTGCCCCAGTATTAATATCACTACTTCCAAAAGGGTCCTGTTTCATCATCGGAAGTCTAATATGAACATATGCATCATGCCAGAAGATAAATTTTAAACTTTGCCACTTCAGGGAAAGAGAAACTTTACAATTTGGCTAACACTTTCATTTTAATTTTGAAGATGTAATTGCTTCCATTGTCTTTTTAGAAGGTGACTCAGTAAGGGTCAAAATTAACCTGTGTGGTAAATAATAGGGCACAATTTAGTGCAAAAATGTTATAAATTCTTATGTATTTATTTACGAGCTGTTTTCTTCGCTTCCGTGTTTCGGCGCGATATATTCTATTTGCTGCTGATTGTGATGAATCCTGTGTTCAGCTGTTATCATATGAACATTCCTTGTGCCTGCTTATTAATCATATTCTTTTTTCTTTTTATTGTGGATATTATTACCTATATTGATATAAGATATGAAACAAACAGAAAAAAAATTTTTTTGTATGTTGTCCACATTGGTGTAAATTTATTTCATGACTTTCTAAGTAATGCAACTATCCTTCAATGTAAACAAAAGTACCGCTTTGCGTAACACAGAACGAGAGACCCATTATTGGAAGATGATCGCTAGATGATATACCAAAGTGTATGCGAACGGACTGATGTGAAGTGGAAAGACCACATACAACTAGTCAGGGGTAATGCAGATGCTAGGCTGAGATCCACTGTAGGAATTTTCAGGAGATGTAGTCCATCAACGAAGGAGTTAGCTTGCAAAACACTCGTTCGAGAATATTTTTCGTGAGTCCGGGGTTGGTACCGCGTACAATTGATAAAGGAAATTGAGAATCTCTGACAAGAAAAGTGCAGTGCGCAGCGTTACAGGTCCATTTCTAAATACGAAAGTGTCATCAAGATGCCAAACGCTGCTAGACGAGCGTTCGTCATGGTGTGGTTTACTGTTAAAGTTCCAAGAGCGTGATTCCCTGGAAGAGTCAACCAATATATTGATTTCCCATACGTATAGCTCGCGAAAAGACCATGAACGTAAAATCAGAGAGATTTGAGATCAGACGGAGGCTTACCAGCAGTCGTCCTTCCTGCGAACCATTCGTGACTGGAAAAGGAAAAGGAGGATGTGGTGCTGGAGCACAAAATACACTGCATGACATATCGTGAAATAGGTTGTGGAAATTTGAAATTACATGTGGTGCGTGTACGTTTGTGTGTGTGTGTGTGTGTGTGTGTGTGTGTGGCTTGTGGACTGCAAATTCGAATGTAGATGTATGTGTGCGTATGTGTGTGTTTGTGTGTGTGTGTGTGTGTGTGTGTGTGTACACTGCGGTTCACTACGACGACAGTATTAATTCAGAAGAGAAATCGAAACGAAAGCAGAGAGGGATGTTTGATTAATTAAGGTTGTTGCATGTCGGCTTACCGTCATAAGAGGGGTGTTTAGTGCTCGAATAGTTCAGCAAAGTTTAATGAAGTTACAGGAGAAAATGTCTCTCTGTGGTTATGTACGCTGTTAACAAACAGGTCTCTTATTGAAACTTCCTGGCAGATTAAAACCGTGTGCCCGACCGAGACTCGAACTCGGGACCTTTGCCTTTCGCGGGCAAGTGCTCTACCAACTGAGCTACCGAAGCACGACTCACGCCCGGTACCCACAGCTTTACTTCTGCCAGTACCTCGTCTCCTACCTTCCAAACTTTACAGAAGCTCTCCTGCGAACTAACAATGCTGTATCCGAACATTACACGTTTCATCTACCATTCATCTCACGAACTGGAAATTTTGTCCCGATCGCGTTGTATCTTTCTACCGTCACTCTGCCAAGTATTGCAAGTTTCGCAGGAGAGCTTCTGTAAAGTTTGGAAGGTAGGAGACGAGGTACTGGCAGAAGTAAAGCTGTGGGTACCGGCCGTGAGTCGTGCTTCGGTAGCTCAGTTGGTAGAGCACTTGCCCGCGAAAGGCAAAGGTCCCGAGTTCGAGTCTCGGTCGGGCACACGGTTTTAATCTGCCAGGAAGTTTCATATCAGCGCACACTCCGCTGCAGAGTGAAAATCTCATTCTGGAAACATCCCCCAGGCTGTGGCTAAGCCATGTCTCCGCAATATCCTTTCTTTCAGGAGTGCTAGTTCTGCAAGGTTCGCAGGAAAGCTTCTGTAAAGTTTGGAAGGTAGGAGACGAGGTACTGGCAGAAGTAAAGCTGTGGGTACCGGGCGTGAGTCGTGCTTCGGTAGCTCAGTTGGTAGAGCACTTGCCCGCGAAAGGCAAAGGTCCCGAGTTCGAGTCTCGGTCGGGCACACGGTTTTAATCTGATGAAGTTTCATATCAGCGCACACTCCGCTGCAGAGTGAAAATCTCATTCAGGTCTCTTATTTATCAGAGGTATAACTGTGTCACGTTTTATATGTAACATAGTGTTTATTACAATCACATTACCACACATCTCATCAGAACAATGGATAGTAAGTTGTGTATTAAATTTATGTGTTTTGTAAATTGTTTCACTATTTGGGTTGCCTCTGAGCATCAACAATATGATTGATATATAAATGATCTCTGTAGTTTACTATTTCGTTGCGTAATCAAGTATATATATGTTGTGTCACATAAACTGTATTTTCACACGAAAATAAGTAATCACAGTGTCAGTCCTAAACGTAAATCCATTTCAGACTGTTTGCTGCATTCAGTCTTGGTCACAGTTTACGATCTTTATACCTTCACCTCATTTTCTCCACTATTGCATTTCTTGACATCTCAGGATGTGATATATCACCGTTTCGCTTCATTTGGGCAAATTGTGATATAAAATTAAGTTCATCTCGAGTCTATTTGATACTTCGTCATTATCTGTCTAATCTTAGCATTATCTTGCATGATCGATTTGTGACAAAAGCTTTCCTAACACTAAAATTCTTATTGCATGATAACATATTTCTCTTTCCTGTCGATAGCTACACTACATTTTGTGTGTGTTCTGTTTATTTTTGCCTTTTTAACGATTTTACTATACAGAAAGCAATCTTCAGTTAGCTTCGGCACCTCATCTCACTATAATTTCCCCAGTATCACCTAATTAAATTTGACTATATTAATTTTAGCCTTGTTTAACTTTTATTATCGTACTTTTTATGACCTTCCGTTCGCCAAATCTTCCAACTCGGAATCCCATTCTGACAGAATTACAAAGGCATCACTAAATCTTACTCAATGTTTCTTTTTCCTGCATTTTAATTTCATTCCTTTACTGAATGCTCTATGTTCAGTTTGCACAACATGAGAATGGACTACAAAGTTTTCGCTTAACTTTGTTGTCTGTTGCCTCCTATCATGTCTTTCAACTCGTATAACTTTCGTCTCGTTTTGTACAAGTACAGTTCCAACGCTGTCAGGGAGAAAATACACTGCTCGCAAGATTACACCATATCGCTCACTTTATTTTATCACGGGAAATGCAGTTTCCGCAAGGTTATAGCCTATCGCTCTGTATTTTATCCCTAATCATATTAGATGCACCCGAGACCTTTTGACATTCCCGATTCGCATGCCGAGCGAGAAGGTTCCGCCTGTTCCCGCCTCTATCGCTGTGTTGCGAACCGCGCGACTACTACGGTCGCAGGTTCGAATCCTGCCTCGGGCATGGATGTGTGTGATGTCCTTAGGTTAGTTACGTTTAAGTAGCTCTAAGTTCTAGGGGACTGATGACCACAGATGTTAAATCCCATAGTGCTCAGAGCTATTTGAACCATTTTTGCGCTGCGAGAGCTCCCATATGTGTCATTAGTGTCGTGTGAGTCGTTGTGAGCGTCACATCGTTGTTAGTCTCTCCGCGTCTCGTGTTTGTGATTCCATTTCGGCTCGGCCGTTGTCTTTCACCGTGATGCCACCCATGGCTGACAGGAACATCACGCGCACAGGTTTTGATAAGACCACGCGTCATGTGCAGCCGAGTTCGTTAGAAATTCATGACTGTAGATACGATCAGTGTCACTTCAGAACACGTTCACACGGCTTGCTTCGATTCTGAATAGTATGTGTTTTATGTCAAGTTTATAAACCCGCTTCAGACTGGCAGGCTCCCTTTGTGGTACGGACAATGAGTCCCGTTCACTCATCGCGAAGGCTCTAACAGCATAGCTATCCTGGCGAACGTGAGGTAGAATATAAGTATGTTAGGGTGTTTAATCTTCCACCGGAAGGTGATGGCAGTTTCCTCAAGACCGTCCTGCGACCGCTGGGGGGGATAAATGATAAATGGAATATAAAGCGGGAACACTGGTCCGCTCAACGTCATTTACAAGTTTGTAGCGGAGTTCGATCCGTGGACATAGTGGTCAAACGGAATATTCCCTCTCATTGGCAGGTCTGTTAATACCGGGTACAAATAATTTTCAAAGGATAAGAAGGTACCTGTTTCATATGTAATGAGAGTAGATGCCTCAGTACAAATAACCCACGTTGTGTCACGGTCTTACAATACCACTTATCAACAACATGAGAGGCTAACCTTCCCGGATCTGGTTCCCCGAAATGACAGCAGTTGTGCTTAATAACGTTTCTTTGGAGCAAGGCGAGACATTGCGCGACGGTCTTAGAGCATTTCTGCCGTTAATCTCGCCTAGGGACTTCGACAATGTAGCTTCTGCGTCGCCACCACCTTCACATCGAATCAACAGTAGACGGACGCAAGATGATGAGGAGATAAGACGATTCCTCTTCGCTTCTCCGCTCTACTGAAAAGATTCAGGTGGAGGTGGCCTGTCTCCTCCCTGAGTTTAGATCAAATGGTAACACGTTGGTTGTTGTTCAAGATTCGAAAGCGTTCAGCACCCCCTCCGACCCAACTCCCGAGACCGAGACCGCCTCTTCAGAATCACGTGCGGATAGATCTTTTCCGGAGTTCCGTACTATATCTACGGACTTGCCAGGCATCCCTCAGTCTGTAACGTATTCCCACACTTCTTCTGCTCCTCTTGATTGGGAAAATATGCCACAAGCCACTACTAATCAGAACCAGATCATCGCAGGTGTGCAGGCGGCACATATGGTGACGGTAAAAGACGTACGGCCGGTTTTCTTTTCCGTTGATTCCTTGGGTCCGCACCGCTCACCTGTGGGAGATTTGGATTTATTCGTTGTATCTGATACTGCATTTCAGCAGGACCCCCTCAAGTTGCCTCATGCGGCATTGGCCTTCCCGCACAGCCGCAATAAACAACGTTTTCATCCTAGGGGCGCAGCTTCGCGAAAAAAGAAAAAAATAGTAAGAGGGTGGAAAGGAAGGATCCCTCTCTTTACATTCATATTCATCCGTTGAGTGTAGCATGGATTGTTAACGGCCATTTGCAAGTAAGCAACTGCATGGTTTTTTTAATCCATAGATGCAGGCCGATACCTTTCTTACATTGAACGTTAACCGAATTAGTTCACAGCTTGGACTTGCGGCGCTGTGACATTTTTTTACGGTTGAAGTGCAGACCTGACATTTTTCCAAGGAGTGTTATTCGAAAATTTTTCTGTTCCCACCTTTTCTACACTACTGGCCATTAAAACTGCTACACCACGAAGATGACGTGCTACACACGCGAAATTTAACCGACAGAAAGAAGATGCTGTAATATGCTAATGATTAGCTTTTCAGAGCATTCACACAAGGTTGGCGCCGGTGACGACACCTACAACGTGCTGACATGAGGAAAGTTTCAAACCGATTTATCATACACAAACAGCAGTTGACCGGCGTTGCCTGGTGAAACGTTGTTGTGATGTAAGGAGAAGAAATGCTTACCGTCCCGTTTCCGACTTTGATAAAGGTTCGATTATACCCTATCACGATTGCGGTTTATCGTATCGCGACTTTGCTGCTCGCGTTGGTCGAGATCCAATTACTGTAAGCAGAATACGGAATCAGTAGGTCAGGAGGGTAATACGGAACGCCGTGCTGGATCCCAACGGCCTCGTATCAATAGCAGTCGAAATGAGAGGCATCTTATCCGCATGGCTGTAACGGATCGTGCAGCCACGTCTCGATCCCTGAGTCAACAGATGGGGAAGTTTGCAAGACAACAACCATCTACACGGACAGTTCGACGATGTTTGCAGCACCATGGAGACCACTGCTGCGGTTACCCTTGACGCTGCATCACAGACAGGAGCGCCTGCGATGGTGTACTCAACGACGAACCTGGGTGCACGAATGGCAAAACGTCATTTTTTCGGATGAATCCAGGTTCTGTTTACAGCACCACGATGGTCGCATCCGTGTTTGGCGATATCGCGGTGAACGCTCAATGGAAGCGTGTATTCGTCATCGCCATACTGGCGCGTCACACGGCGTGATGGTACGGGGTGCCATTGGTTACACGTCTCGGTCACCACTTGTTCGCATTGACGGCACATTGCACAGTGGACGTTACATTTCAGATGTGTTACAGCCCGTGGCTCTACCCTTCATTCGACCCCTGCGAAACCCTACATTTCAGCAGGATAATGCACGACCGCATGTTGCAAGTTCTGTACGGGCATTTATGGATACAGAAAATGTTCGACTGCTGCCCTGGCCAGCACATTCTGCAGATCGCTCACCAATTGAAAAGTCAGGTCAATGGTGGCCGAGCAACTGGCTCATCACTATACGCCAGTCACTATTCTTGATGAACTGTGATATCGTGTTGAAGCTGCTTGGGCAGCTGTACCTGTACACGCCATCCAAGCTCTGTTCGACTCAATGCCCAGGCGTATCAAGGCCGTTATTAATGCCAGAGGTGGTCGTTCTGGATACTGATTTCTCAGGATGTGTGCACCCAAATTGAGTGAAAGTGTAATCACATGTCAGTTCTAGTGTAATATATTTGTTCAATGAATACTCGTTTATCATCTGCATTACTTCTTGGTGTAGCAATGTTAATGGCCAGTAGTATAATTTCTTTGATATGGCTCCTGAACTATCTACTGGTACCGCGTTATTTTGCAGAGACAGAGTACCACTAACCTGATTTCGAAAATCTTTATAAAGGCCGAAGAGTAGGGTGTACGTTTTGTGAGCGTGCTTTAATTCTGCTTTATGCCCCTTCAGAACCTGTTTCTTGCACAAAACGCTCGCGGTTTTTATGAAGAGGTTGTAGTTCATTTATTTTGTAAAACACCGCAGAAACTTCTGTTACGCCAAGATTTTAATTGTGTATCGCGTACTGTGGATCAGACCACTAATTTTAATTTCAGTAAGGAACCAAACGATTTGGTGCTTTCTTCGAAATTACTACATGCATGGATCTGTCAATATCTACACTCTCCTCAGTTATGCGCATTTTACAGCTACTTCCAGCAGTCGACTCGATCGCTTTTATCCTTCTGACTCTTTATGTGGACTGATGTTAGCGATAGATGTGATACTCGCTTGTTTTACTGATACCTGTGCCGTAGCTTTAAATCATGTGCCACAGCCAGTAAAACTGTATCGCATTCCCTGAATGTTGAACACATCTCTCTTAAAGGATACTTCCCTCGAGTTTATCGTTCGAGAGGTTTGGGCCCGTAGGTAGCACACGCAGGACCGTTATCCTTCTCTTACGGAATGGTGGTCAGGACTTGACAAAAATTTGCCCCGGAAAGCGTTAATGCGTTACGGCGCTCAGAAGGCGAGGGCTGTCCGTCAGACCCAGGAACTTCATTATTCCATCTTGCGTCAAAATTTTTCACGTTGCCAGACAAGCTTCCTTACGGATTACGGATGCCATCCATGTTAAGGAGAAATTTCTTCAGTTAAAGAGGCAGGTACTGGAAGGACTCAGGATGCTAGCACAGTCATGCAGGATGAACTAACATTTCCACGGCGATCCATAATTGCTTTGCAGACATTTCTGATGACCCTGCTACTGATACGACTGTCCTTGATGGGTTTAGTCCACTATTCGATTGCGTAGTTATGATGACTTTCTAAATGACTTTACTTGCGGTGATGTATATCGCCTTATTGTTCATTCACCATCTCACAAATCGCCGAGACTCGACGGTATTCCTAAGGAATTTTATGTACATTTTTGGTATCCTGTATGTGATACCATTACGTCACTGGTCAATGAAGGAATCCGAGAGGCGTTTCATTCCTGCCCCTTCAAGGAGGTTTCTAATTCCGAAGACGACTGCTTAATTTAGATTACAAACCTGTGGCCCGGGCGGTTAATAGCCGTTTGTTGATACTGCTAAAGAAAATTCTTGCTATCTATCAAACCTGTGAGCCTGGACGCATGGTTCCGACTTCTGTAGCCGAAAGCCGCGACGTTGTCTCGGTGGCTGCAGTGACTTTGTCTCTGGAGTCTTGCTTTTTATTGATTTTCATAAGACATCTGACTGGATCAGTGATGTTATGGTATTGCTACGTCATGTCGGTGGTACATCCTTGCTCAAGGATATATTGGATTCCTCTTGTTCTCTCTCTACGGCCCGCATTAATAAACGGAAAGCACCATTACCGTTGCAGGGTTTTCAACACGTTGTCATTCCATGGACAAGGATAGTTGCTCGCCACAACTCGTTGCGAATTACTGTGGATCGCTGGCCGATGAAAATAGCTGCATTCAGTAGGCGGGAAGTGACGAATTGAAATCAAGGGCGAATTCGTGAATACGAACGCCGTTCCTTCGTTGCGTTAGTCTTCTTCACAAAGTGCGGATCTTATGTTCCTACATTTTCAGCAAAGTCTACTATGTTGCACAAATATTCCCGCTCTCCGCCATTGTGTCGCATGAACTGAAGCGAATTTCCGGTCGTTTCCTTTGGAAAAATTATGTTTTTCGACTTCCGTATGTAGTGTGTCCAAGGCCCCGTTCCATTCGAGGGTTCAGAATTCCAAGTATAAAAGTGAAAGCTTGAATACTGTTGATACGGAGTACCATTTTAAAATGTACTCCAGCAACTCGTTCCTTTACACCAAGACTGTTTAGGTATCTTCGACCAACCAGTCTGACTGCACCTTCTTATGACTGCCGGATAAACTCTAAATTTCGGCAAATAGGTGAATTTTATATTGTAGTATGTTTTTTGGGAACTGAAATTTTATCAGTGACACACCTTCCAACAGATCCTTGCTTTCTCGTTGGGGAGTACGATCATAGCTCTCCCCTGTTGAAATGGCCACGCCACTGGTGTCCTGGAAAACATTGTTGTTTCAATTTAGTCTTCCTATCCTCCCATCTGAAGTTGCATCATCGTGGTACAGATTCATTCATAACATGATTCCGACCAACGAAAGCCTCCATCGCATTGATCTTTGTCCCGCCCCCCCCCCCCCTTCCAACCCCCCTTCCACCAGATGCGGATTCGGGGGTTAGAATAGGCCCGAGGTATTGAGGAGTGTCTTAAGAGGCGACTAAAAGGTCTTAAATCTCTTGGATTACTACGTTATGGTCCTCTTTCCGGGTGTGACCTCCATTTCTCCAAATTTTCCGAAGTGCGAACCATTTGGGAAAGGACACCTTACGTGGTGCATCTCATATCGCTGGTGCATTAAGACCCGTAGCACCCATTACTGTCATAGTGCTGCCACTCCATCACTAATCTAGGTTTTCCAACGAGGATACCTTACGTGGTGTATAGTACTCATCCATTGACTGCTGTCCCCTTTTGCCACATGACAGTATTGGATTTCTTCACGCCCAGTATCCAGTCCACCACACTAGCCAGTCTATTTTGGCGGGGTCGCCATGTACCCTCTTAGCCGTAGTCCGCTGACCACACAGGGATCACACTACTGATGCTTCAGCTGCACCCTCCCCACGTAGGCCATGGGATAGACGCCCATTGTCGTGGAGTATCGGGACTCCCGGCAGTGGCCATCGACCAGGTGGCCGTTGGTGTGACGCCCGTGGGGAAAGCATCCGACCAGACTGGGTGGCGTCACTGCATATGACCCGCAGTAAAGCTGAGAGATGGCCTCAGAAGTCCGTAAGAAAGGGAAGACAGAATACAATGCTGTGATGTGTGACCCCAAGTCGTTCCCTTCCCTAGCTGCACCATGGGAGGAACGCAGGGCTGCAGAACGAAGAGAGCCATATTCGCCTCATTATTTATTGTGCAGCAGAACCGGTGGGAACTCCTTTCTGGACACGATGCCTCTGTTTTTAGTTGAGCAGCTGGAGAGTATGTTTGGGGAAGTGACAGTGCTGTCCAAAATGCAAAACGGGTCAGTCCTAATTCTGAAGGCCTCCCCAGCACAGTCCTAGGCGTTAGTATCCTGTGAAAAGCTGGATCGTATTCATGTTTCGGTCGCTTCCCATGAATGCCTCAACATGGTCCAGGGAATTAGTTTTCATCGCGACCTTCTGCTGCAGCCCAACGACTAGCTACGCTCCAGTTTAGAACGACAGAGAGTTGACTTCGCCTGGCGCGTCTATAGGGGGCCTAAATATTATAGGGTGGCCTCTGCTGCCTTCATCTTGGCCTTTGAGGGTGATTCGTTACTTCAATATGTCAAGGTGAGTAAATACCAATGTGATGTCGAACCGTATGTCCCCGCAACCCCCACCACCACTCCCTCCCGACACACTGTTTTAAGTGCTGGAAATTTGGGCACATGTCTTCTAACGCAATTCCAGCTCCATACGCAAAGACAGCTGACGTTAACTGTATCGAATACTCCAAGTCCTCCCTCCCTGTATCAGTTGCGGAGAACACCACTCACCCTGCCTGCCAGGCTGCACAGTATTCCTAAATGAGTGGAAAATTATGGAGTACAAGACCCTTTGGAGGCTGTTTTAGTGTGAGGCTAAACTGAAATAGGAGAAGGTGAACGGTCTTCGAATGATATCGTCTTATGCTGCTGTTACGACTGCGTCGCCCTCATTGATCCCATTACGGCATTACACCCCTCGCCTAAGCTTCCTCCAGTGGGCCGCCCGTCACCATCCTCCCTCCTGGTGACTGGAGGCACATCTTCTTCTGTTGCTCCCAAAGCTTCTATTTTGGCTTCCCAGCCAGAGAAGCAATAGCCTCCTCTGGCTCCTCTCGTGTGGAAGGTAGAGTCCCTACGGACTCTACCTTCCAAGGTCTCATCCATTGTCATTTTGACACCAGCTAGTGGTTGGAAAGGAGCCTCTAGCTGCTGGTCGATGGGCGTCACTGTCTTCCTCTATTCCTGAAGCTACTTTCGAGAAGCCCTCCCAGCAAGACCCTAAAGAGCTGCGAGACAGCAAACAAAGAAAGAGCTCTGTTAGGGAAAGAGAGACACCACCTCTCCCTAACAGTTCTGTGTCCGAGGACGGGATAGACATTCTCGCATCCCCTGAGGACCTAGATCTCGCCGACGCCTCGGACACAAAGGTACTGGATGCGAACACTCAACTGGTAGAAACAGGTTGCCCTGAGACGTAATGTGTCTCCTTGATCCCTTCATGCCTTCCAAGACGATAGAAAGCGTCATTCTCCAGTGGAATTGCCGTCTTTTTTTCTTTGACCTGGCTGATTTACAACAACTCCTAAGCGTCACATCCGCCTTTCGCATTGCCCTTCAGGAAACCCGGTATCATGTAATGTTGACCCCTCAACATTTCTGGCTATCGTGGGTACTACAAAAACTGTACTGACTGTGCCAGACTGTCTGGCCTATGTCCTTACCTTTGCATATAGTGAACCTGCACCCCTTCAAACACCTTCAGAAGCTGTGGCTGTCAGGGTGAAGCCAGTGCAGGAAATTAACATCTGCAGCATTTAGCTAAATCCAAATGGTGAGGTGCCACAACATTTATTGGCTGCACTCTTTTCCCAGCTCCCTCCACCTTTTCACTTCTTGGTGACTTTAATGCCCGTGACACTTTATGGGTTGGAACCGAAATTACTGCCTGTGTTAATGATGTTGAGGACTCACTAATTCAACTCGACCTTTGCCTCGTAAAAACAGGTGCCCCCACACATCTCAGTATGGCACATGGCACATATTAAGCCATTGGTTAGCAGTCCTGGCCTTCCTCTGTCTATCCATTGGAAAGCTAACAACGAAGTGTGCGGCAGTGATCAGTTCCCACTCTTCCTGTTTCTACCCTAATGTCGCTCACCTGAAAGCTCGACCAGATGGGCTCTCAGACTGGCCAGGACGCTGTCATCTCCGCTGCTACCATTGAATCTCCATATCTCCATTGCATGGTACCATCGCTACTGCCACTGTTGCCACGGCTGAATCGGCAATCTCTTGCTCCTCAGGTTCCCCAGGCGGACGCAAACGCCCTGGTGGTTGCAGGAAATAGGCTACGGTCCTTCGAGACTATAGACGCGCCCTCCAACTTCATAATCTCCACCTAATCCTAGCGCACTTCATTGCCCTGAAACAGCTCAGTGACCAGATTCGTCATCTCACCAGACGAAGGAAGAAGGATCGTTGGAAACGATGTCTCTCTACCATCAGATTACGATCCGCTAAATCCAAGGTTTGGAACAAGTGAGATACTTTTACAGGCGTCAAATTCCCGCAGGTATACCTGGAATTTCCACACATGGAGCTGTACCCACCGATCTAGACATAAACGCAGAGCATGTTGTCGAGCATTATGCTCGCTCCTTTTGCGTCTGAGAATTACTGCCCAGCCTTTTGTCACGTAAAACAGCGGGTGGATCGATGGAACGATAACACATATGTTTTGCTCGACGCCACCCTGAGTCATATAATGTTCCCTTCAGCGAGTGGAAATTTCTCAGTGCCCTTGAAGTCTGTCCTGACACATCCGCTGGACTAAAGCGCATCTATTCCCAAATGATTAAACATCCGTCACTGGATCTTTAACCGCATCTGGAGCAATAGCGAATTCCCCTCGCAATGACGGCAAAGTATAATCATTCAAGTGCTAAAGCCGGAAAGAACTCACTAGATGTGGATAGCTGCCCTCCTATCAGCCTCACCAACGTTCTCTGCAAGCTGGTCAAAAATTTGGTCAGCCAATTGTTGTGGTGTCTTCTCGAGTATCGAAGCCTCCTAGCTCCGTCCCAGGGCGGTTTTCGGCGAGATCGCTCCGCCACTGATAACTTGGTCCACCTGGATTCTGCCATCCGAATGAACTTTTCCCGGGGTCAACACCTCAATACTGTCTTTTTTGACCAGACGAAAGCCTGTGATACCAGTTGGCAACACCACATCCTCGCTGCTCTCCATGAGTGGGTTCACCAGGGTCCACTCCGGATTTTTATATGGAATTTCTTGTTCTCCTCACTTTCAGAGTTCGAGTCAGTGCTATGCACGTTTCGCCCCACAGGGCTCTGCCCCGAGTGTCCCACTCTTTTTAATTGTCGTTAATGGTCTCGCACCAGCAATAGGGTCCTCCATATCTCCCCTCCCATATGCTGCCAATTTTTGTAATTCCTTCTGCTCCTCTCCTATTGGTGTGGCTGAACGTCGACCGGCCTTTGTGGCCGAGCGGTTCTGGGCGCTTCAGTCTGGAACCGCGCTGCTGCTATGGTCGCAGGTTCGAATCCTGCCTCGGGGATGGCTGACCTCAGATGTTAAGTCCCATAGTGCTCAGAGCCTTTTGAACCCCTTGCTGAACGTCGACTGCAAGCAGCCATACAAAAGGCACAATCCTGGGCTCTCGCTCACTGCTTCCAGGTTCGGCTGCTAAGACTTGCGTCATGCACTTCTGTCGTCGTCGTAGTGTCTACCACCATCTGGAAATTTACCTCGATGACGAACTTGGTAATGTAGTGAAGACTTACCACTTTTTGGGACTGGTCTTTGATGCCCACTTAACTTGGCTTCCCCATCTTCGTCAACTTAAGGAAAAGTGCTGCTGGCGTCTTAATATTATTCAATACCTGAGCCAAAATAACTGGAGTGGAGACTGCACTACACTGCTGTAGCTGTACAAAGCTCTTGTGCAGTCCCGTTTGGCCTGTGGGAGCCTGGTGTATAGTAGAGCATCGCCCTCATTGTTGCGGCTGATGGATTGTGTCCACCACCATGGAATTTGAGTTGCGATGGGAGTTTTCCGAACCAGCCCAGTGAACAGCCTCCTCATATAAGCTGGTGTACCTCCATTGCTTGTTAGGTGACACCAGGTGCTTGCGAATTATATCTTCCATATTGTTCGACTCACGATCCTAATTAAGGTCTTCTCTTCCCTAACATGGGTATCCGTCTCCCGCAATGGCGATCCACTTTGGGGATTGCAATTGCAGTTCGTGTCCGGTCGTTTCTCACTGCACTCTGCACTTTCCCTCTGCCAGATTTCCTGCAGGTCACTCACAAACGCCTCCATGATCCATGCCTCAGTCAAAAATTCGTCTGGACCTATTGCAAGGCTCGAAAAGCTCAATTGCACGTGAGGCCCTCTGCTAGCAAGTTTTCTCTATTCTCGGCGAGTTCCAGGGCTCAGAAATAGCTTACACCAATGGCTCGATGGTCGCTTATGCTCACGTTGGCCATACTGAACAGCGCTCCTTGATGGATGGCTGCAGTGCTTTCGCTGAAGAGTTAGTAGCCACCTCTTCCGCTCTTGAGCATATCCACTCCAGCGCAGGTGAGTTTTCAGTTATCTGTAGTGACTGCTTAAGCAGCCTACAAGTCATCGAGGTGCTGTTTCCTCACCATTCTTTCATAATGCCCTGGGAAACAGTGGACGCTAAATGTCCTCCATTTGGACCCCAGGACATGTCGGGATCCCGGAAAATAAACTTGCTGATAGGCTGGCCAAACAGGCTACTGTTAAATCAACTCTGGAGATTGGCCTGCTGGAGATGAATCTCTGATCGGTCTTCCGCCATAAAGATGTAGCGATCGGGGATACTGAATGACACACCCTCAGTACACCAAATAAACTACGTGTTATCAAGGAGACAATGAACATGTGGCAGTCATCCAAGTGAGCCACTCACAGGCACTCCATTGTCCTTTGTCAGTTGTGCATCGGCCACACCTAGCTAACGACGGTCACTTCCTCTGTCACAAGGACCCACTTTGGTGTCGTTGTAGTTTCCACATGACTGTCGTCCACATCTTGTCGGACTGCCCGATTTTAGCCACCCTGCGGCGGAATTTTAACCTTCCAACCACACTGCCAACCGTGTTGGGAGACGTTTCATTCGTGACGGGTTTTCATCGCACAATCTGAGAGTGACGTCTGGCCTCCCCTCCCACGACTCGACACTCCCTCCATTTCGACTCTTCCTAACTCCTTCTTTGCTGTTTGTTCCCCTTGGCGTTTGTCATCTCCCTTTCTGTGTTTCTCTAACCTCGTCTTTTAGGCTGGAGATTTTAGTGTGTTGCAGATTGGCTGGTTCACCCGTTTCTATTTTTGAGATCAGCCGGCCAAGGCCATCTGCTATATTACTTTAAAACCTTGCACTACTTATTTCCTGAAGTGTAAGTTTTCCCATTCTCTTAGTTTCTTTCGTTTTCTCATTCAATGTAGTTCAGAGTTAATTTTACGGCTTTTACTTTCCTCGATTCCTTTTGGGACTGTTTTTAGCCCGAGACCTGTTTGAATGTGGAAAAAGGTACTGACGACCCCATACTTTGGTAGCTTTACTACCATTACCACACAGATTTGTCTCTTGTGGACGAAATCAGTGGCACTCGATTCATCAACAACTGCCTTTCATTATCCGTTCAGCTGAAGCTGCTTTCCTGGTTGTACTTCTTCTGTGTTCAGACTTTTCTGTTTTCCCTCACACTACGACTAATTTTATCGTGTAGCTCCTCGGACACTACGCCGACTATGTAATCGGGTGTAGCAATGATCCCGACACCCTTGTTTTTCGCCATATGTGATGAATGTTCATTGCCAGTGGCAGACGCAGAGGCTTCCAAGTTAGCGTCCTTTATCTGCAAAAATGTTGCACCTTGTCTTTAATCATGAAGTAATTGGATAGCTCTTTCTCTGTAGCCTTCTTTCATTGTTTTTTTCCTGAAGAAAAAATTTGTTTCCTTTGCAGTGCCGGAATTGTGGAATTTTTATCTATGAAGTTTTCTTTTCATAAAACAAATTTAAATGCCTTTGCTAGCAGGCCAGAGCGAGTTAGGTTGTGGAAAAGGGCCAAAATGAGGTGGCTGGCAGTTGCACTCCACATACAAACTTTATGTATCAACGCGCAATACTAAAAAAAGGATCCAAAACACAAAACTTTAATCAATCTCCTTTGATTGACTTTAGATCTGCTGAAGTCCACACTCAAAATCTAAGACACAAGGCTTAAGCCAAATTGAAATACAAGGTTATTCTGGAGGTTTCACCCAAGAATATTTTCTAAATATTCAATGTAATCGGCTAAAGCCCTTAGCACTTTAAGTTTAATGGAACTCAGCTGGAGGCCGCATATGAATCAATAAGAAGTGCTTCAATCCAATGGCAGAAGGCCTAATCTTAAAACAACTGAAGAAAATTCGGCTGAAGGCCCTATACAACATCACAACCGTATGCCTTAAGGAGAAGACAAGAACATTAATTTAAGATATATTAAAACTCAGGTGAAAGCCACACATCAACAGAATAATTTAACGGCTGAAGGCCTTAAAAGATTTGATGTTAAATTCAGCGGTAGGCCCCTATAAGAACAACATTCTCATGCCTTATGGGCAAGACAGGAACATAAATTCAGGATATATAAAACTCGGCTGAAGGCCACACATCAACCAAATAACTATAACTGAAACAGGGAGGTTACTGTGTAACAGATACAGAACGGTTCTCAGAAGTTGGAGACGTCACCCTGGAATTGCAACACTAACGCCCGTTTAGGCGAGACAAGCAGCCTGACCAAGACTCTCTTAATTGGAAGGTAATCCAACCAACCGACAGCCGACCGACAAATCTACCAAACAGTTCTGCTCGGCGCAACCAGCAAAACGACTACAAGATTTCAATACAGCGACACACAGAATATTGGGGCCCACAAAGCCTGATATCACCTCATACGTCGAACTACACACTGCACTGGACAGCAACAACACAACGAGGGAATAAACTAAGTTAAATTTCATAGGAAGGTGGCTGGAATCTTAGCCGACTTAAATACACACATGTTGTTGCACCCGGGAATGTCCCAAAGGCGACAACCAGGATCAAACGAAGAAATGTAACCGGTTGAGACCCGATAGTAAGTTAAGTGAGGACTCAACTTTCATGTCCAAGATTGGTGGGCGACGAACTTCGCAGCATTCACAAGCAGCACCTCACACTGCAACCGCACGTACACGCCGCCAGCAGCTCCAGCGACGGCGGCTTACTTGCTGCTCCACGAGAACCGACCGACTGGACTGCAGGTTCCTCCGCGACTGCTGCTCCGTTGCGACTGCACTGCTGGTGCGTCTCCCACTCACTCACTTCTTCGGATGGATGACGTCATTGAGACACTGGCTCCGACCTAACCGTGCAGAGGTAACAGAACCGACATATCTGCACTGGAAGGGACCGACCCGAATACACGTTGTCGATGAGACTACCGCCCGAGCGACCAACCAGCGGTCGTCCCCGGTGGTATTGGCAGTGCCGACCTCACTGGGGCTCCATCCCTGGCTGCACTGCTGGTCCTTCTCGAACTGACTGCCATACACACGATGACCTGGAAATACTATCGGTCATTCCAGAGACCGTACGACACTGCACTTATGGATACGCGCTGCTGCTGCTGCTTCTCACGGGAAAGTAAGGTAGGAAGTTAGTGACGCCAGTAAATGGAATGATAAAACGGGGTGGCAGTATCGTAATAGAAGATGACAAACAACAAATCGCATGAACACCAGCCACGCACGGCTCACAAATAACAACAAAAATAAAGAACAATTCAAGAAAAAACAAAAAATAGAACAAAAGTGAAAAACATGGAATAAAGAAAAACACTCTAGTACCATGTCCAGGTGAGGGACGAGCTCAGTGAGTGGCGGGTGGTGGGGAGCACCATGGTCAGGCCACAGGTTACGACCCCTGCCCACCTTGTCTCCACCCAGCCCGAAGCTGCCTGTGTCCGGTCGTCCCTGCCGAAAAAGAAGGAAAAAAGCGGACAAAAAACAGATCAGCGGTGAACGTTTGTGCTGTTCCTTTCTGATTCCTGATAGCGGGCACTTCTCTACATACATGTAACAACGATAGCAATGTGTGCCCAATTTCAGTAATTTACCACGGTTTCATGAAGCTGACCATTATAATAGGAAGCAAGAAAGAAAAGTGGCTCTGGACATGTGTTACAGTGTGACGGCGGTGTGTTTTGCGAGTTCTAATCACGGTTGGTACCAAAGCACCGAAAGTTCTCTGTTTTAAAAATGAAATAGGAAGGTAGGCACGTTGATTAGTAATCAAAGCGTGCTCGTTCCCGAGTTCGAAACCCACCATCGCTTAAATTTTGGTTAATAATCAGCACTAGTGGCCGCCTTGTCAAAGAGGGCGGAGGAGCGATAGAGGTTCAGGACACTTTCTTGTGTCAGGGTGCGAAACTGCCCCTCAAGGTGTAAGAATCAGAAATAAGCAACGGCATCTGGATGCAGAAGGCAATGGAAACCACTGCACTAAAGACACATAACGTGTATAAACATGACACGTGGCCTGTGATTGAAGAAGTGCTATGTTGATCTCTCCATTAGCAAAATATTCCGGAATAATCCCCAATCGGATCTCCAAGAGGGGAATGCTAAGCGGAATTGAGTATGAGCAATAGACTGAATAACCAAAGAAATGATAAAGTTCTACAAGTCGTGGCAGGGACTATCAGGAGCTTGAACGTGGTAGGGAAACGAGAAAATCTGAAAGAGAAATCCGAAGGATTCATCTAGATATAATAGCGGTCAGTGAAGTGAAATGGAAATAAGACAAGTATATATGGTTAGATGGGTATATAGTAATATCAACAGCAGCAGAAAATTGTATAATGTGAATAGGATTTGCTACGAATAGGAAGGTAGAGAGTGGGTCACTGTGAACCGTTCAGTGATGGGGCTACTCTTATCAGAACTTTAGGGTAATATAGAAAAACAAGAATTTCGGTGGAAAAAAAGAGAAACGTGTAACTGAATGTAATCTAACTAACAATATTTGTCCTCATTATATGCTCCACTGCCACTTTCATGGACCATGCAATGATATTTTCTGCATTAAACCAACTTTCTCCTTCTGCGTTTGTGAATTCGACACTATACAAGCAACTTATATCTGATTTCTTTTTATCGTTTCATCCTAATAATGACCGTCGAAAGACGGAGTATTTTTTTATGACACTACTTTTCATTTTGGCTCATCACATATGTCACTTTTTGATTGATTTTCTTTGATGATGTCGATTTTTACACTTCTGAATTTGCAAAAAAGTAACTCTCTCTTTTTTGATACAATTTTCTCCTTTATTTTCTTTTTTCTTTTCTTTAAATTGGCGTTTCATCTCACTTTTGTGTAGTGAAGATGTTAAAAATGACTGTCTTGCCCCTTGTTTTACCATTGTTTCTGATTTCTTGGTCTCAGCTTCAAGTGATGGTATTATTTCTTTTGATGCTATAGCAAACACCGATGACGTAGCCAAGATGTCACTTCAGAAGGCTTGTGGTTCCAAACCATTAGAGCGTCAGGACTCATTTGTAAATGGATTCCACATTCTCGGTTTATGAAAGACGCCAAGTCTTCCCTACTATAATTTCATAATGGTTTTTTGTAGCCGCTGGACCATCTTCTGCAATGAGATTTGTCTGTAGAGGTGGGTTCTCTTCTAGAGCAGGATTTTCTTCTGAAAATAGACTCTCTTCTCGAATCTTAACTATCTCTGGATGACCAGATCTGAAAGAGTAAACAAGTGGCCTGGGAAAATATTTGTGTTAACTGGATAAATTCCTGCTTTCATTAGCTCATTTATTGCAGTTGTCATTCCTACTGCTTTAAGGGAAGCAGCACCATACAATTTGGTTACCCAATGAACGGTCACAGCGCTTCAAGGATACTTTGCAGGTAATTGACGAAATTCTTGTTAGGAACAGGTGCTCAAAGGATTCATGAAGGTCACAGCTACGTTCTTTGGAAACGATGTGGTAGTAAGCACAATCAAGTAATATTGTTTTCCTGGGCCAGGTTGGTTAGATGGACTCTCTTCGTATGTGTGGCATGCCAGTTCAAAATCATAATAAACTAGTCTAACTGCATATGTCTTAGAATACTCTATAACCTTTCCAGAACTTGCGTACAAAAACTTTAATTTGTTTCCACCCTGAAGGATGATATTTAGCAAGTGTAGCTGGTGCTGCTTCGTCAATGAGCAGGAGGTTTTGTTTCCTTCGAGGGAAATTTACGTTGTTGGTTAAAGTTGCCGGCTGTCCTCATACAAATTTTAGCGTAATTAAAGCACAGCGCTCTGGTGCCAATGATTCTAGGTATTTTTCCCTCGTAAAGCAAGAACTTTTGATGGCTTGTTAGGAACAGTTGTTATTTCTGTTTAATCGCCACGGTAAGAAAATGTATGCATGTCATATACGTATTCTAACACATAAAAAAATGGCTACATGCTGTTTATTTTTTTAAATGAACACACCGCCATTTGTACTGTTGATTATTTAATTACGACACAGACTTCGACCTTTTATGCTATTGTCAAGTGACTGAGTGTAAATCATTAACAAATATTACTTATATTTATGTCTTCAATGTATGTTGATGACATATACTCAGTCACTTGAAAAGGGCATAAAAGGCTGAAACCTGGGTCGTAATTAAATAAACAACAATAGATTCAAATGGCGGTATGCTCATTTAACAATTATTGTATGACTGAAGCTATTCAACCCATGGGTCCTGATGTCGAAATATTTTCTGGAAATCTTAAAGACTCTATGCCATGATGTCCGTTTAGAAGAATATATAACAGGTGAATTCCAGCCCTCTCCGATTCAACGTTTAAGTTATACTTCAAATTATTTTTTGGTTCAATATCGTTTTCTAATCTTGGGACATTTTTCAAAGTAAAACCAAGAATCCTAGTACCTATCGATAATGATGGACTAATTCTGTTCCTTGTTCTTCTAAAAACATACGTAAGTATGCCACCAATCGTCTTTTAATTACTGCCTCCTTAGACGTTAGTTAATTTTTCCTGCCCTTTTTAAATTTATAGTCTGAGATACATTGCGAAACACAGAAGGCTCTTACAGTTTCCAAGTAACCCACGTTTCCTGATAACGCTTCACCTATTGCCCCTTTCATTGGCTCCATGACTGCCATTGTCTATTTGTCGTCCTTTGGTATGTTCTCGGTATATTTGACAGAGAAAATAGTTTGAATAATAACAAATAAATCAAAAGCACTATTGCTGAACCAAATCCCTACTGTTTGATAATGGATAAATAACTACTATTCATATCATTTCCTTACTAAATAAAGTTTTTACGAGCGTAATGGCTATGAAACAATCGCCGTTTAAAAACAAAACAACCTTAGTCAGTTGATACCATGAGACATAATTACCTTTACAGACGCAGTTAACTAAACAGCAAAAACACGCGAATATGGTCGCTCATGCTTCGTGATTACTGGGGTGCGATTCTGTACCTTTCTACCAGTGGGAATAAACAGTGACATCAGGAACACGATACCCGGTTTACCTCACTACTCGATCTTATCTCACTTTCACCTATGAACTGCGGCTAATCTAGATTTAAGAACTGGCTATCCCTTGAATTAAGTACTTTTACAACTTTAAACCAATACATAAAGAAAAATTAGTAATAGAATTTTCAGCATGCTCATTTGTACACTTCATTGTCTGATAGGGTTTTAACTTCGTGTACGTTGTCATCGGATTTTCCAACATTTGTATTATTTGATATAAAATTTCTGTCTAAGTAGCTATTGACTATCTCTATTACTCCTTCTGTTTCTTCAGAGTATTTCAAAATATAGACATTAAGTTGCAGTGATTTAATAGTGGATAACTGATGAGATATTGTTCTTATCTTTAATGTACGTTTTGTTCAATTTGTCGCTGTAGATTACAAACTATGAAATTCTGTTTTTTTAACTTTTTACCAGTTTTTCCATTTGTCTCATAAAATTGCTTTTAGTATACAGAAGTAATTGATATTTTCAGTTTTAGAGACATTATCACCAAAAAGATGATCTATCTATTGATTTCTTACATTGAAAGATTGGTATAAGATTCAGAGTTTTCTCGGTATAATTTCTTTCTGTCTTTCTTAAATAAGACCAAGTTATCTGAACGTGTATCCGCCATGCAGAACAATTCCTGTTAGTGAAATGTGTGGAACTTAATAATACTGCTGTTTTTCCAGCAGTCTGTAGGACGTCAGCTTATTTTATAACCGTGCAATATGTAATATAATGCTACATTATTCCCACACGAGATGAATGTCTTGAACTATTGTTCTTCCAACATATATTAAGATTTGCTAATAAAATTGTATATTTGTGAGACAGTAATAATTTTCAACGTAAATGGAGCTGCCAGTTTATGAAATGTGTGTAGTGCAGATAAAATAAAACAAATAACATCTCGGGAGTTTTCAGGAAGAACAGAAAATACGTGAAGTATATTCTGAGCCACTTGTTCCTCTTATATATCTGTAAAGTTCGGTAAAGTGTAGGAGAAACAACGTCTGTTAATTCATCAATTATTCTCATCGACTAAATTCCATGTACATTAACTAAAATTGTCTAATACTCCCCAACAGTTCATTCCAACTGCATTCCAACATAGGTTAGTTAGTAACTGCCGACGACTGAATGTTATTGCTGGAACTTTTCCCTTCTATATTTAGCTACAAAAGCGAGAAACCCTGTGACTTGCTAATTCCATCTCTGGAGCGAAAAGAAGCTGACGTTTTAGCAAGTGCATACGTTGTTGAAAAACTTGATGAAGACCAGATAATTTTTTTTGTTTTCGTGCCACGAACAAGAAACGATACCGTAAATTTCGGGCTGCGGTTCAACGTCGTCAGCATTGAGGGCAGACCTGTCAGACCCAGGCAGTATGGTAAATTGTGCTGCTGCATCATTTTGCGCCGTCTGCATTGGAGCTGAGCTTATCCATTGGTTTGCCTGCCGCAATATTAATTGAGCACATTACAAAACAGACTACCGGGATTTAGAACACGTACAACTCGTAATCCCTCATTTAATATCACAGTATTGCGTATAAATGATTTAATCATAAATCTAATTGATTCTCTTAATGCAGGGATTTATATTAAATCATTTCATTAAATGCTGATGACGCTGTTGCGTCACTGGAGTCAAGGGATTTTCGGGAGGGATGGAAATGGGTAATATCGGCAATAGCATAAAGACGTTTAATAAGGGGATTTCAGAAACGTTTTAATACAACAGAAGATAAATTCAATAACAACAAATTCGAACGCGAAATGGGATGTATAACAAAAACAAATAACGGACGTAGTTTGGATGACTAATGAGCTCCAGAGCTGTAGGCGTCTGGTGCGCTTCAGTGATGTCCGTGGCCGCCGCCGCCGCCACCACCACCACCGCCTCCGTGTCCGCTGCTGAATCCGTAGTGCTTTCCGCCAGAGTGACCGCCCTTCTTGCCGTAGTCTTCGTGGTGGCCGTGGTGCGACTCGTGGCCGTGATGGCCCTTAAAGCCTTTGTGGTCGTCGTGGTAGTGGCCCTTGTCGTGGTGGCCCTTCTTGCCGTAGTGGTCGTCATGGTAACCGGAGTGGTGGTGTCCGCCCTTCTTGTGTCCGCCGTGCTTCTTCTCGTGGTGATCGTGGAAGTCACCGTGCTTGCTGTGGTGGCCGCCCTTGTGGTAGTCGTCGTAGAACTTGTGCTCCTTGTGGTACTCGTCCTTGTGGAACTTGTTGTGGTAGCCGTGGGTCTTGTGGCCCTTCTTGTGGCCGCCCTTCTCGCCGAACTTGGCGCCCTTGTGGCCCTTCTCGCCCTTGTGGTGCTCGCCGTAGTGGCCGGCCTCGTCGTGGTGGCTCTTCTTATGTCCGCCGTGCTCCTCGTAGTGGCCGCCGTGGTGCTCCTTGCCGTACTTGCCGTGGTCGCCCTTGTCGTGGTGGTGGTGACTCTTGTAGCCCTTGTCGCCCTTGCCGCCGTGCGACGAGTGGTGCTCCGAGTGGTGCTTGTGGCCGCCGCCCTTCTCGTGGTGGTGGCCGTGGTGGCTCGCGGCCGCTTCCAGGTCGGAAGCCGCCACAGCCAGGTCTGTCTCCTCTTCCTTGGCTGCCGCCCTCAGGTCCCGGGCGTCGCAGGAGGCGAGGAAGGCGGCGACGCAGAGGAGCGCCAGCGCGGCGCCGAGCCGCCACGGAAGAGCCATGCTGGACAACGGTGTGCAGGCAGTGACTACCTTTCCCTGGAGGCGGTGCCCGTATTTATACCGGCCGGCGGCTCTGCTCGCGGGGCTTGCCTGAGCGTTACCAGTTGCGGCTACCACCCTTTTTTTGTGCCGGCCGCGACACCGTCAGCGGAGGTGGGAAAGAGACGAGCCCTCTTTCTCGTAGTTTCCAAGCCCGCGCGGGAGGATTTTCTCCCTTTCTAAATCGGACGGAAGTGCCGAGTGGCACCGCGCGGGCTGGCATACCTGCCAAGTCGAGCGTGCGCCTGTGTCGCCGGAGCTGGACGGCCGTCACGCTTTCGAGAGGCGGACGCTGGGCCGCCTGTCCACACTGCCATTTGCAGAACACCCGTCCGCTCTGGACCTGTTGAGCAGTCGTCGAAGAATCACTTGTTCTACGTCGAACATGCAGTTCTAGAGGGGATCCCACATGACCCTCCTTGACTGTACGATTAGGCAAATAAATAGTACTATACACTGTGCCTTCATGGTAACTCACATCTACATCTACATCTACATCTACAACGGTGTGTGGCGGAGGGCACTTTACGTGCCACTGTTATTACCTCCCCTTCCTGTTCCAGTGGTGTATGGTTCGCGGGAAGAACGGCCGCCGGAAAGCCTCCGTGCGCCCTCGAATCTCTCTAATTTTACATTCGTTATCTCCTCGGAAGGTATAAGTTGGGGGAAGCAATATATTCGATACCTCATCGAGAAACGCACCCTCTCGAAACCTGGACAGCAAGCTACACCGCGATGCAGAGCGCCTCTCTTGCAGAGTCTGCCACCTGAGTTTGCTAAACATCTCCGTAACGCTATCACGCTTACCAAATAACCCTGTGACGAAATGCATCGTTCTTATTTGGATCTTCTCTATCTCCTCTGTCAACCCGACCTGGTACGGATCCCACACTGATGAGAATTACACAAGTATAGGTCGAACGAGCGTTTTGTAAGCCACCTCCTCTGTTGATGGACTACATTTTCTAAGGACTCTTCCAATGAATCTCAACCTGGCACCCACCTTACCAACAATTAATTTTATATGATCATTCCACTTCAAATCGTTCCGTACGCATACTCCCAGTTATTTTACAGAAGTAACTGCTACCAGTGTTTGTTCCGCTAGCATATAATCATACAATAAAGGATCCTTCTTTCTACGTATTCGAAATACATTACATTTGTCTATGTTAAGGGTCAGTAGCCAATCCCTGCACCAAGTGCCTATTCGCTGCAGATCTTCGTGCATTTCGCTGCAATTATCTAATGCTGCAACTTCTCTGTGTACTACAGCATCATCCGCGAAATGCCGCATGGAAATTCCGACACTATCTACTAGGTCATTTATATACATTATGAAAAGCAATGGTCCCGTAACACTCCTCTGTGGCACGGCAGAGGTTACTTTAACGTCTGTAGACGTCTCTCCACTGAGAACAACATGCTGTGTTTTGTTTGCTAAAAACTCATCAATCCAGCCACACAGCTAGTTTGATATTCCGCAGGCTCTTACTTTGTTTATCAGGCGACAGTGCGGACTGTCTCGAACGCCTTCCGGAAGTCAAGGAAAATGGCATCAACCCAATTCTTATGTACATTCATGGGCTGCATTTATTAAAGAAATGAATATTTCTTTCCTTGTTATTCCTGTTCTGAAGCCATGTAGACATCCTGCAAACGTCGTCGATACCTCATCTCGAAGACAAGGTACTCTTTTGTTCCTTGTCGAACTTTTGATATTTCATGAACTGGAAACTAAAATTGGGGTAGCACGTACCTGGAGCCACATGTTTTTGCAAGGGTTTCAACTCTGTCTCACTGGCTTGTCTACATTTTTAGAACCTTTTCGAGCCCACTGTGATGCAGAACTCTAGTACTTTTCTACTACGGTAGTTTTTTTGGGATAGGTACATAGATGACATCATTTTGCTATACAAGGATTCATTTCAAGACTGTCACACTTTTCTACTCAGTTGAACAAATTGCGTGGCAGAATCCAGTTCACTATGGTAACTAGCAATAACGTAACACTCCTCTTTTTGGATCTCCCAGAATTGATGGTGGTTTGATTTGTTATAATATTTTTATCAAACCTATCACTTCTCACTTCGTTACGCACAAAATATCGAACCACCCATTGGAGATCGAAAAGGCAGCATTCTGGGCCCTGCTCCGCAGATTGCATAGTGCCCGTTTATCCCGTGAAGCTCATGATCGGGAATTAAAAATAATATAGTTCGTAGCGTATTAAAATTGGTATGACGCTGATTTTGTTGGTAAAATTAACAGAAATATATTAAAGAAGTTGAATGCGAAGCTCAATGCTGTCCATACCCCACTGATTTCAGGAGCTTTGATTCTCCTTAACGTAGTGAGTAACAGATCACTTACTGACAATAAATTCCATAGTATACCGTTCTATAGTAACATTTCCAACAGAAATGGCAACTGTTTGACTGCGAAAGATATAGCTCCTGCTTTTTACATCCCGAAGAATAATGACCAAAAGTACGAACACAGGGAGACTGCAGCACGGAATGAATTTAAATCATCGGGGATATACCGTATCATTAAATAATACGTGAGACGGTAAGGAACTTCGGAACCCCCTTTAGAGATTTCAGCTCAAAGGCAGCACTGAGCTTGCATTTGCGGGAAACTCACCGTATCACCGACATCCGAAGGAATATGCAAGTACTACTCTTCGAAAGTAAAGACAATACCTTTGATATTTTAGAAATAGCCAAGATTTACTTTGCTCGTAAAAGTTTCTCGGGCTCTGCCTTGGAGACGTTGACAGATCTGAGACACAAGGATCTTTTAGCAAATATTGCCTGCTAAATAGGCTGGCATTAACCCAATAGCCCACAATTTTACTATTACAAGTCTTCAGCTTCCCAGATTAGCCTTATGTGTTTGTCCACTGATAAGTTGTTGTTGCTGTGGAAAAGGGAATTTGTACTACCACTCGCGCTGTATTAATATTTCACGTTTTACGATCTACTTTCCATACTAAAATGGACATGATCTACTTTCCGAATTTTTATAAATTTTGTTTGTGAAAGAGGGAATTGATACAATCACTCTGGTTTTACTAATATGTTGCATTTTAATTTTCCACTTTCAGTATTTTTATAAACGGGATAAAGCTTTTTACATATTTTTTAAGTAGTTTAGCACACGTACAGCTTCCCTCTACACTTCACATCCTCCCCGCCCCTATGAGTCCATCCGCAAACACATTCCCAACAGGTAGCCGTCAATACTGCCTCGCCTGCAGCCACTCAACTAGCTTCCTGCTTGTGGCACAATAAGACTCTTCTCGTTTACTGGATTAATACTTTGATACCGTCTCGGCGCATTAATAGTAAACAGCTTCGTTTAGCCTGTTTAGTTTTTATCCAGATTTTGAGTTTATAGGTTCTGCTAACCCCTTCATTTCAAATATGGACTTCTAATCTTGGTGTTTAAAACTTGTTGTGAATGAGGGAGAGTGCCTCTAAGGCAGTGATGACTTGTTAAAAAGAATGTTTGTGAGGCTATTTCCACCAAAGCTCTGCTATACTACTTTTCAGTCCCTTTGTGCTTTACACCTTTGTTAAGCAGTATTTGCAAAAGAATTTATTGTGGTTGTTTGTACAGATGGGTATGCGTCTTCAGTGGACGATACACAAGTTGGGACCTTTAATTAAAGCTATTCTACAGCCAGTGCGAATCATTTCTTATAAACTATGGAAATTAAAACACCTCAACCCACCATATCTTCATTTAATTTATTTACGCAACCGGTTTCGATGCTCCGTTACAACATCTTGTGGTTACGTAAATAAATTAAATGCAAAAAAGATTGCTTCGGGTGTTTTAATTTCGATTTCGTATCGAACAGCCCAAGTCCTTGCAACCATCTATTACAAGGATTGACATAGAAATATTTGAATAACATTTTCTTGGTTTTCAAACCACGTCAGTTCGAATAAAATTCTACATCTTTCGACGGCCATCTCCGCCAGCGTCGTCAGTGCCTTTAATCCTGACGATGATGGTGGAGTGGCCATCGAAAGCTCGAGAATTTTATTCGTCCTGAAGCGGTTTGAAAACTCAGAAGATTTTATTCAGACATTCCACCGCGGAAGACTTCAGAGACAAATAAAACGATTTGTACTTGGGCTGTCTGTCAGAAGCCACTTACCCCTCTTCCTACACAAGGAGAATTAAACACCCATTTCGTTGCTACCCCAGCTTTTAAGCCATGTAGACATCTTGCATAGGTGACTGAGATCAAAGCTTTAAGATAATGGAATCATTTGTTCATCGTTGAACTTGTATTTCTACAATTTGTCAGCGAAATTGCTCACCCCTCTTCGTAAAACTGATTACTATGTAGCTGTCTACTGATATCCATTCTTTGAAGCCACGAGGACACGTTGCGGACGGGGTTAATAGCTCGAAGTTACGGCATAGCAGGACTTAGCTTACATCACGTACTTGTATTTAGGGATGTAAACTCCTCAAACACTCTCCAGGTTGGTGGATCGGCTGTGGTTCAGCGACATAAGCACTTCTGCTCAACTTACAATTAAAAAATTAAGCAGTTGTTAAATTGATAGAGTCTACGTTAAGTTACGTAGATATTATGCAAGCGTTTTTGGAACCTCAGCTAGAGGACTGGAGAACCACTCGTTCATCGTCGAACTTGTATTTACACAATATATCAGAAACAGGTGCCGCTTATTTCTCTTCGTGCACTTTGGGAGTAAAGTACGAGTAGATGTTCTACTGGTGTCGCTGCATTTAAGCCATGAAGACATGTTGCTAACGTGCTTAATATCTCAGCTCGACGACGACGAAATCATGCGCTGTAGTTACACTAGGACATACCTTACATCACACATTGCTAGGCAGGAATGTAATTTTCTTGAACAATCTCGAGGCTGGCGGATCGGATGTGGCTCAGCAACGTATACAGGCCCATTCCAATGGACACCACAAATCCCAGAAAGTACCACGCTAGACAGCTCATCGCCTGGAATAATTAAGTCCGACGTGGCTCAAAGTCGGTACAAGGCAAATGAAGAATTTCCCAAGCTGCTGTGTAATCATTTCAAAGTATAATTCCTTGAGACAGCATGGAAGATGCAAAGGAGGACAAGGAGACTTATACATCTCTGTATAAGGCATAATGGTGAACATGTACCGAGGTCCTCTAGATACATAGCTTCATCTGCAAGTACGCCCGTGGTGTAAGGGTTGTTGGCACGGTAGCTCAGCGTGTTCGGTCAGAGAGCTGGTTAGCCTCTGTAATAAAAAAAACTGAGTGGAAGGATCAACAAACGAACTTGAGCGGATGTTATGTGACGCCGCAACTACCAAACACAACGATCAACAAGGAACAAAGCGCAAAAAGAAAAGATAGCGTCTTTGAACAGTAATACAAGTCCTCGGTCTCCCGTTCGAATCCCGCCACTGCTTAAATTTTGAATAACAATCAACATTGGCGGCCGAAGACTTCCGGCGTAAGAAGTCCATTATTCCTAGGACTGGGAAACTGCCCCTAAAGGCGGAACAATCAGAAACAATCAACGACCGGGGGATGTAGAAGGCACTGGAAACCACTGCATTAAAGACACGTAACGTCTGTCCACAAGACATGCGGCCTGTAATTAAAAAAGTATGATGATGAACTCTCTATTTCGGGACAGTCCCCAACTCGGATCTCCGGGAGGGGAGTGCAATGGGGAGGTGACCATGCGAGAAAGATTGATTAATCAACGACAGAATACCGTGCTACGAGTCGGGGTAGAGAAACTAGAAAATCTGAAAATGTAAATGCAAAGGCTTAGTCTAGATATAGTAGGGGTCAGTGAAGTGGAATGGAAAGAACACAACGATTAGTGGTCAGATGAATACAGGGTAATATCAACAGCAGCAGAAAATGTTATAACGCGAGTAGGATTTGTTACGAATAGGAAGGTAGGGCTGAGAGTGTGTTACTGTGAGCAGTTAAGTCATAGAGTTATTCTCATTATAATCGTCAGCAAACCAACTCGGACAACGGTAATTCGTGTATACATGTAGACGTCGGAAAGAAAAGCATATGAGGACATTGAATCGGTAGTAATATACGCAAAGGGGGATGAAAATCTGATAGTCATGGTGGACTAGAATGCAGTTGTAGGGGAAGGAGTAGAAGAAAAGGTTTCAGGAGAATAGGGGTTTTTGACGATGAATGAGAGAGACGAATAAATAATGTAGCTCAGTAAGAAATTTCAGCTACTAATAGCGAAAACTATGTTGAATAATCACAAGAGTAGGAGGAATGCCTGGAAAAGGCCAGATGATACGGGAAGATTCACAGTCGGCTCACAGCCGTGTTGCGAAGCGGACGTGCGCGGGGCTCCGTGCGGCGCTCCGCAAGCAGGACGTTGCTTACTAGCGCGGGTAGTGGTGTTGCAGTGTAAACAGATCACCTCTAACAACGATGGCGCTTTCTTACAGAACGGCCGCGATTAAATTAACGTTCCATGTCCAGTACGCTCGACCTAAGGCATACGAAGTAGAGCGTTTCCTGCGTGAAGTAATGCACTTCTATTCACAGGATCTTCTCGGCATATATCTTTGGATCGTCTCGAGCATAATGTACCTGAAATTTGCCGATGAAGCAGCGTCCGAACGGCTTATTTGCCGCTCCACCGATGGATATCGTTTCCACCACTCGGACGGCAACTTGGGTGTAGTAAACCTTGACCACGCACGACTCGGCTTTCGAAGCATACAAATATTCGATCTACGGTTTGAAGTTCCGGCCACGCTTGTCGTGAACGCGCTGCGGCCATACGGGGAAGTACTAAGTCATGTGGAAGAAGAGTGGCATACAGGGAATTAGCAAGTCATGTGGAAGAAAAGTGGCATACGTTCGAGACGTATCCTGTTCTGGACGGAGTGCGTCAGGTGCGAATCGAACTGCACAAACACATCCCGCCGTACGTGACCGTTGGTCGCTGTCGATCGATCGTCAATTATGACGGTCAACCACGGACTTGTTCGGGGTGCTGTCAGCAACGGCATGTACGCTCTGAATGCCTGCAGAGACGCCTCGTCCAGATACCACGTGCAGACACGACGCCAACATCGCAACAAATAACGTTGCCTATTACGTACGTTGAGACAGCAAGGAAAATGACGGAAGCGGACGTAGTTCCGTTCCAGTTACCGAACCCAGCGGGCCCGATCTCCGAGCCCACGACGACGCAGCCCCCATTGCAACCGTCGCCGTGCTCGACAGCAGCGAACACGTCTGCACTCCAGCCATGTGAGGCAGGATGGAAACAGAAGATCGATTCGAGCTCGGACATGGAGATGCGGGAGGTGCCAACAGTTTTTCGTGATCCACAGGACACGGACACGCGTCCCCGCAAACAGAAGTCGCCCACACGACGAAAGAAGAGGAGACTGTCCACAGGAAATGCTTCGCGAGATGGTGACACGTTGCAGGAGAATGAGAAAAATCCATCTGCGGCACGGGCTGTGGGCCTCACTCCATCGGTTCCTGGTTCGCTGCAGGCAACGTCTCCGCAAACATAAAGCCTATTTGATGATGTTCAACGCACTGACGAGCCCCATGGCGATTTTGCGGCTAAGACACCAGATGAACGTCACTCGTCGCCTAACGTACCACACCTCCAGCTTGGAGATTGGGCGTCCAAGATGGAGATGGAAAGCATGATGTCAGACTCGAGCGACAACCTGATGCCCGCTGCCGGGAGATCGTCGGACGGACATCTTGTTTCTGCCGCTCAGTAATACACTCTCCTGGAAATGGAAAAAAGAACACATTGACACCGGTGTGTCAGACCCACCATACTTGCTCCGGACACTGCGAGAGGGCTGTACAAGCAATGATCACACGCACGGCACAGCGGACACACCAGGAACCGCGGTGTTGGCCGTCGAATGGCGCTAGCTGCGCAGCATTTGTGCACCGCCGCCGTCAGTGTCAGCCAGTTTGCCGTGGCATACGGAGCTCCATCGCAGTCTTTAACACTGGTAGCATGCCGCGACAGCGTGGACGTGAACCGTATGTGCAGTTGACGGACTTTGAGCGAGGACGTATAGTGGGCATGCGGAAGGCCGGGTGGACGTACCGCCGAATTGCTCAACACGTGGGGCATGAGGTCTCCACAGTACACACAGTACATCGATGTTGTCGCCAGTGGTCGGCGGCAGGTGCACGTGCCCGTCGACCTGGGACCGGACCGCAGCGACGCTCGGATGCACGCCAAGACCGTAGGATCATACGCAGTGCCGTAGGGGACCGCACCGCCACATCCCAGCAAATTAGGGACACTGTTGCTCCTGGGGTATCGGCGAGGACCATTCGCAACCGTCTCCATGAAGATGGGCTACGGTCCCGCACACCGTTAGGCCGTCTTCCGCTCACGCTCCAACATCGTGCAGCCCGCCTCCAGTGGTGTCGCGACAGGCGTGAATGGAGGGACGAATGGAGACGTGTCGTCTTCAGCGATGAGAGTCGCTTCTGCCTTGGTGCCAATGATGGTCGTATGCGTGTTTGGCGCCGTGCAGGTGAGCGCCACAATCAGGACTGCATACGACCGAGGCACACGGGGCCAACACCCGGCATCATGGTGTGGGGAGCGAACTCCTACACTGGCCGTACACCACTGGTGATCGTCGAGGGGACACTGAATAGTGCACGGTATATCCAAACCGTCATCGAACCCATCGTTCTACCATTCCTAGACCGGCAAGGGAACTTGCTGTTCCAACAGGACAATGCACGTCCGCATGTATCCCGTGCCACCCAACGTGCTCTAGAAGGTGTAAGTCAACTACCCTGGCCAGCAAGATCTCCGGATCTGTCCCCCATTGAGCATGTTTGGGACTGGATGAAGCGTCGTCTCATGCGGTCTGCACGTCCAGCACGAACGCTGGTCCAACTGAGGCGCCAGGTGGAAATGGCATGGCAAGCCGTTCCACAGGACTACATCCAGCATCTGTACGATCGTCTCCATGGGAGAATAGCAGCCTGCATTGCTGCGAAAGGTGGATATACACTGTACTAGTGCCGACATTGTGCATGCTCTGTTGCCTGTGTCTATGTGCCTGTGGTTCTGTCAGTGTGATCATGTGATGTATCTGACCCCAGGAATGTGTCAATAAAGTTTCCCCTTCCTGGGACAATGAATTCACGGTGTTCCTATTTCAATTTCCAGGAGCGTATATATGGTGCGGGTGACAGGGACCGTCAGACGGACGAAGTTGCGCTTGCTGGCTAAAGCGACTGCAGGACACGTCATCGTACTATCAAATGACCCAAGTGTATTGGATGGGTACAGTCAGTGTCAATGGCATTAGTTCCACTATCAAAAACCAGCTGTTGAAGGACATGATTGAGACGGCGGACATTGATATCATGTTTCTTCACAAGGTACGACCTGATCTGCGCCTGGATGTTTATGGTCTTACGTGAACCCAGCTTCGGACGGTGGTGGTGGTACGGTAATACTACTACACGATGGCATACAACCAGCGGATACTCAGTATTTGCCATCAGCCAGAGGCATTTCGATCACCATCGGCGCAGTCCGCCTTGTGAATCTGTGTGTCCCATCTGGTGCTGCGAAGCGTCGAGAGCGAACGCCCTATTACTTTACCGAGGTAGCTCCACTGTTTCAAGGCGCCATAGAGCACTTCGTGATGGGCAGGGCCTTTAACAGCGTCTTACGCTCCGAGGATCAGATCCTTCACCACGTCGCATGTCCTACCTTTCATGCTATGGTCACGAACGTCGCTTTGCATGATACATGGCTACTAATCCACGGTGACCGACGCGGATATACACACTTCACCATCCACTCTGCCTGAGGGTTGGACAGGATTTATGTCTCCCACGGTCTTCGGGCAGCGACTGTCAGCGCTGAACTGTGGCCCACTGCATTCACCGACCATCAGGCCTTCATCTGCGAGCCGTAGTAGAGGACATTGGACTCTTAACGTGAACATTCTCTGGGAAGAGGCTTGCCGTGTAGCCATCACTGATTCCTGGCACAAATGATAGCGACGGCGTCGTGCTTAAGATTCCACGACACGGTGGTGCAACCACCTCTTCGCCGTACTCTCATAGCGTATGGACGAGACAGGACGCTTTGGCTCCGATCGAGCTCTGAGTTTTACTACACAGTCTTGCGAGAACTAGCGTCACAAAAACCCTCGCCTGAGCGCCTAACGGCCGTCCACCGAACACAGGCACGGCTTCTGCAGATCAGATAGGACGGCACGCGGGTTCGAGTGAGACTGCAAGATTCCATCCCAGAGGGACGTGCTTCTCTTTATCACTTAGAGAATGGAGACATCATGAGAGGCTACACATCACGGCAGTTGTTTCGGCGGACGGGCAAGGCGCAGAGACACGTAACGCTACCTCCCATGTCCTCAGTGTCCTCACAGATTATTACCACACTCTTTATCTTGCAGGTTAACAACCTGGCAATGACGTTGAGGACATCCTGCACGACCTGCCACCTTCGGGTAGGGCACAAGGTGATGCTCCATTCTTGGAGGCCGTCACGTGGGAAGAAATGCACATGTTCCTGTCGCAGGGTGCTAGAAACAAATCCCCTGAACCTGGTGGTCTTCCGTAGGGTTGTATATACAAGGTTACTGCAGCATTTAAATTCACATGATTTGCAGTCAAATGTACAGTTTGGTTTTAGAAATGGCTTGACAACTGAAAATGCTATAGTCTCTTTTCTTTGTGAGGTTTTGGACGGATTAAATAAAAGGTTGCGAACGTTAGGTGTTTTCTTTGATTTAACGAAGGCTTTTGACTGTGTTGACCACAAAATATTACTGCAGAAGTTGGAACATTATGGAGTAAGGGGAGTAGCTTACAATTGGTTCGCCTCCTACTTTAAGAACAGAAAGCAGAAGGTAATCCTCCGCAATATTGAGAGTGGTAATGATGTTCAGTCCCAATGGGGCACTGTTAAATGGGGCGTTCCCCAAGGGTCGGTACTGGGGCCACTGCTGTTTCTTATTTATGTAAATGATATGCCTTCTAGTATTACAGGTGATTCAAAAATATTTCTGTTTGCTGATGACACCACCTTGGTAGTGAAGGATCTTGTGTGTAATATTGAAACATTATCAAATAATGTAGTTCATGATATAAGTTCGTGGCTTGTGGAAAATAATTTGATGCTAAATCACAGTAAGACTCAGTTTTTACAGTTTCTAACCCACAATTCAACGAGAACTGACATTTTAATCAGACAGAATGGGCATGTTATAAGCGAGACGGAACAGTTCAAGTTCCTAGGCGTACGGATAGATAGTAAGCTGTTGTGGAAAGCCCACGTTCAGGATCTTGTTCAGAAACTAAATGCCGCCTTATTTACCATTAGAACAGTACCTGAAATAAGTGACATTTCAACACGAAAAGTAGTATACTTCGCATATTTTCATACGCTTATGTCATATGGTATTATATTTTGGGGTAATTCTTCTGATTCAAAAAGGGTATTTTTGGCTCAAAAACGGGCTGTTCGAGCTATGTATGGTGTAAGTTCGAAAACCTCTTGTCGACCCCTATTCAATTGTCTGGGAATTTTGACATTGCCCTCACAGTATGTATTTTCTTTAATGTCGTTTGTTGTTAGCAATATTAGCTTATTCCCAAGAGTTAGCAGCTTTCACTCAGTTAATACTAGGCAGAAATCAAATCTGCATGTGGAATGCACTTCCTTGACTCTTGTGCAGAAAGGAGTGCAGTATTCTGCTGCATACATTTTCAATAAGCTACCACAAGAACTCAAAAATCTTAGCAGTAGCCCAAACACTTTTAAGTCTAAACTGAAGAGTTTCCTCATGGCTCACTCCTTCTATTCTGTCGAGGAGCCCCTGGAAGAGCTAAAAAATTAAGCAAATTCCAGTGTTACATTCTTGATTTTCTTTATTTAAACTAACGACTTGTCGCCTGAATATGTTTCTTATATTTCGTTTTATCTGTTTCTACAATCGTGTTATAATTTCATGTATTGACTCGTTCCATGACCATGGAGACTTCTCCTAAATGTGGTCCCACGGAACAATAAATAAATAAATAAAAATGAATTTTGTAGCACCTTTCGGACCCGATGGGGTAAGTTTGGCAGCAGATGTGCTGCAAACTCCTGGATCCAAACTTTCGCGTCTCCCCCGAAGTTTTGGAAGCCATGATCATCTCTGTGCCGAAACAAAATGGGGTGGGGAGGGGGGGGGGGGTTGCAGACCGCACAACTTCTGGCCGTTGACATTGGTGAATTCAGATTACAAGCTGTTCGCCGGCATACTTCGTGCTCGCCTCTTTCTTGTTGTCAGAAATGACATTCGTGTTTACCAAACATAAACACGGCGTTAAGCTCTTATAGAGATGTGGTGATGCTGATTTCGGCGTGCCGCTTAGAAAAAATGTTCAAATGTGTGTGAAATCTTATGGGACGTAACTGCTAAGGTCATCAGTCCCGAAGCTTACACATTACTTAACCTAAATTATCCTAAGGACCAACACACACACCCATGCCCGAGGGAGGACTCGAACCTCCACCGGGACCAGCCGCACAGTCCACGACTGCAGCGCCTTTGCCGCTTAGAATGCGCCATCGTGGCAGTTGACCTAGACCATGCATTTCACCGAGTTGAGCACCATACCTTGCAGGCTCTCTTAGAGGAGATAGGACTGTCCCGAACATCAGCGGATGTGGCTCTCCGTCTCATCCACGGAGCCCCTTCTGCAGTCCTGGTTAATGGCTACCGCTCGCCATCGTTTACTATTGAGCGCTCAGTGTGACAAGGAGGCCCTCTGTCAACATTTCTCTTGCCGTCGCCCGCGAGTCTGCACTTCACGGTCTATTACATATTAAATGTTGTGCCTACGGACGATGAAGTTTTCCTGGCAAGGGTGGCAGTAGATATATGTAGGGCGATCATGTGGCTTCGGCCATACGGTGAGGTGGCAGGCAGCCGTGTCAGCCTGCGGAAGTCGCACTCCATGGATGTGGGCAGAGGACTGGATATGAGTGCGCCAGTGCCCATTACCAAGGTCCAAGGTGGAAACGCGAAGCGTACAGCAGCAAATACGTATCGCAGACCACTTAATGCGATCAGCACGCAAGTTCGTCTCCACACCTTTGGAACACTTGACTTGACCATACGGGTACATTTTGTCGACATCTGCCTCGCTCCGAAACTTAATCATTACATACACGTTCTCCCAATGGCCGGAACGGTAGCCGCCAAGTTCCAGAGGCTGCCTTTGGCCATTTCGTCAGCGACGGTAGGATGTTCAGGAACCGTTACGGGACACTCACGTTGCCCACACATGCAGGCGGCATTGGAAAGGTAAACGTGCACAACCGGGCGAGCGCTCCCTTTCTGCGAACGATACATCGCCTATTTACTACAGAAATGGCACTGATGAGAAGGTGGCAACTCAATCCCTCCGGCCACCGATTCCTGTTGGCCACATCGCGCCAGCACTGTGATAACGGCTGCCGTGTCTGGTCGCCATGAGTTATCTGTTGGATGTCTTGCCGACCGTGTTGGATCCTAGAACCAAGGACTTCTACCGCTACTTTAAACGGACAGTGCCTGCTAATGTGGCTAAACGCCGACATCCGGCGGTTGGCTGGGGGCGGATTTGGCGTAACATACACTCACCTTTCCGTCCCACCGCGGTGAGGGCGCTATGGTATGTGATAACGATTGAAAAATTCCCCACCCGACAACGTTTACACATTATACACCTTTCAGAAGATTCTCTCCTCCCCAGACGCGCCGCTGTCGGCACCGTCATACACCTTTCCGTTTGTGGTAACGGCTACCGTGTCCTGGCTCCTCCCACGGCGCATGTTGGCATTGTTGATGCGACGGATGCATCAGTACGTAGAGAGCACCAAACTGATCCATCCAGATGTCGCTTACTATCCTGCTACTCATCATAACGCCACAATGTGGGTTCAGGGTATGACATTGCCATACTTTTTTATTGAGAGCGTCGTAGAGTTGTTAGATTTTTGGTGCTGTTTAACAAGCAACTACACAGTTTTACAGCGCAAGGCATCGTATGGTTCGCTCTTTGCGAATTACTTCGGGTCGTTGTTGACGCGCCCTCCAGACCATTGGGGTGTACCGGGGGTGAGAAGAGATTAAGAAATACCACATGATGGCTGTTGAGAGACATCAACCGCAATTATAGGGTGTTTCACCGAGCTGCATGAGAAGAAGACCCGGACATCCAGCTGTCTGGCTGCTGTGGACGCCCTCGGAAGAAGGCGCGTTTAATTTTTGTTCGTCGTTGGAGCCTGAAGTGGTGCCAAACAACCGTCCTAGATATATTTTAGAGTGAAAGTGGCGGAGGCACTAGCTTTGTTTTTCTTTTCTAGGTTAGACGGGTTTTTGGTGGTAGTATGGGGTGATATGGGACAAAGCCTATAGTGGAAGACAATTGTTACATTTATGCTATTTGCAGTATCAGAAAAAGGAAAAAACATAAAAAAGACAAAAAAGGGAATGTATTTGATTAGTAATACAAAAGTCCTAGGTCTCGGGTTCGAATCCCGCCACTGTTTAAATTTGGAATAATAGTCAGCATTGGCGGCCGAAGACTTCTGCCGTGAGAAGTCACCATCATTCTGCCAGTGTCCTTGTCCAAGAGGGTCGAAGAGCGGGTAGAGGTTCAGAGCACTTTCTTGTCCTAGGACTGGGAAACTGCCCCTAAAGGCGGAACAGTCAGAAACAATCAACGACATGGGGATGTAGAGGGCACTGGAATCCACTGCATTAAAGACACGTAACGTTTGTCCACAAGACATGCGGCCTGTATTTCAAAAAGTGTGATGATGAACTCTCCATTTCGAGACAGTCCCCATTTCGGATCTCCGGGTGCGGACTCCAGTGCGGAGGTGACCATGCGAAAAAGATTGAATAATCAACCACAGAACCACAGAATACTGTGCTACGAGTCGGGGTAGGGAACCCAGAAAACCTGAAAATGGAAATGCAAAGGCTTAGTCTAGATATAGTAGGCGTCATTGAGGTGAAATGGAAAGAAGAAAACTATTTCTGGTCAGATGAATACAGAGTAACATGAACAGCAGCAGAAAATGGTTTAACGGTAGTAGGATTTGTTACGAGTACGAAGGTAGAACAAAGAGTGTGTTACTGTGACCAGTTCAGGTGATAGGGCTATTCTTATTAGAATCAACAGCAAACCAACACTGACAACGACGTCGCAAGCTGAAGTTAAAGGGTCAGAATAGCGTATGAGGATATTGAAAGGTGGCCCAGCGGTTCTAGGCGCTACAGTCTGGAACCGCGCGACCGCTAAGGTCTCACATTCGAATCCTGCCTCGGGCATGGATGTGTGTAATGTCCTTAGGTTAGTTAGGTTTAAGTAGTTCTAAATTCTAGGGGATTGATGACCTCAGATATTAAGTCCCATAGTGCTCAGAGCTATTTGAACCATTTTTGATACTGAATGCGTAATACAATACGCAAAGGGAGATGAAAATTTAATTTTCATGGGGGACTAGAATGCAGTTGTAGGGGAAGAAGTAGAAGAAAATATTCCAGGAGAATATGGGGTTCAGACGAGGTATGAGAGAGAAGAAGGAATAATTTAGCTCTGTAAGAAATTTCAGCTAGTAAATTCGAATAATCTGTTGAAGATTCGCAAGAGGAGGAGGAATGCTTGGAAAAGGCCGGGTGATACGGGAAGATTACAATTAGGTTACATCATGATCAGACAGAGATTCCAGAAACAGATTCTGGATCGTAAGGCGTACTCTGGAGCACAATGTGATAGTGATGAAGCTGAGGTTGAAGTTCAAGACATTGGTCAGGAAGAATCAATACGCAAAGAGGAGGGATTCGAAAGTACCAAGGAATGACGAGATATGCTTGAAGTTCGCTAAGGCTATAGCTTGAACAACACGGAATAGCTCAGTAGGCAGTAGAGTTAAAGAGGATTGAACATCTCTAAAAAGGGCCATCACAGAGGTTGCTAAGGAAAATATAGGTATCAAGAAGGTAGTTGCGAAGAAACCATGGGTAACAGAAGAAATACTTCAATTGATCGATGAAAGGAAGGAGTACAAATATGTTCCGGGAAACTCAGGCATAGAGAAATACAAGTCGACGAGGAATGAAATGAATAAGAAGTGCATGGAAGCTAAGACGAAATAGCTCCATCAAAAATGTGGAGTAATCGAAAAAGAAATGATTGTCAGAAGGACAGGCTCACCATATAGGAAAGTGAAAACTACCTCCGGTCATATTAAAAGCAAGGGTGGTAACATTAAGAGTAACAACGGGAAATCAACTGCTAAATGCAGAGGACAGGGAGGATAGGTGGAAAGAATACATCGAAAGCCTCTATGAGCGGGAAGATTGGTCTGACGAGGTAGAAGACGAAACAGGAGTCGATTGAAAGGAGATAGCAGATCCAGTATTTGAATCAGAATTTAAAGGAGCTTTGGCGGACTTATGATCAAACAAGTGATAGATAACATTATATCAAAATTTCTAACACCATTGAGAGAAGTGACAACAAAACGATTGTTCACGTTCGTGTGTAGACTGTATGAGTCTGGCGACATATGAAGACATTCGGAAAAGTATCATACAAATAATTCCGAAGACTGAAAAAGCTGACAAGTGCGACAATTATCGCTTAATCAGTTTAACAGCTCTTGCATCCAAGTAGCTGACAAGAATAATATACAGAAGAACAGAAAACAAAATTGGGGATGTGTTACATGAGGATCACTTTCGCTTTAGGAAACGTAAAGCCAACAAAGAGGCAATTCTGCCGTTGCAATTGATGATGCAAGCAATCCTAAGAAAAATCGAGACACGTTCATAGGATTTTTCGAGCTGAAGAAAGCGTTCGACAATGTAAAGCGGTGCAGGATGTTCGAAATTCTGAGAGAAATATGTGTAACCTATAGGGAGAGACGGGCAATATAAAACATGTGCAAGACCGAAGAGGGAATAACGAGAGTGGACGACCAAGGACGAAGTGCTCGGATTAAAAAGCCGGTAAGATAGGTACGTAGCCATTCGCCCCTACTGTTCAATCTGTACACAGAAGAAGTAATGATGGAAATAAACCAAGGTTCAGGAGTGGAATGAACAATCTAATGAGTACAAAATATGGATAGACAGTAAACAGAAGGAAGACAAAAGTAATGAGAAGTAGCAGAAATGAGAACAGCGAGAAACTTAACACCTGGATTGATGGTCACGAAGTGGATGAAGGAATTCTGTTACCTAGGCAGTAACATAACCAATGACGGACGGAGCAAGGCTAGTAATGGCAAAAAGGCATTACTGGTCAAGAGAAGTCTACTAATATCAAACACAGGCCTGAACTTGAGGAAGAAATTTCTGAGGACGTATGTCTGGAATAAAGCATTGCATGGTAATGAAAGATAGACTGTGGTAACATCGGAACTGAATAGAATTGGGGCATCTGAGATGTGGTACTGGCGACGAATGTTGAAAATTAGGTGATCTTATAAGGTAAGGAATGAGGAGGTTCTGCGCAGAGTCGGAGACGAAAGGAATATGAGGAAAACACTGAGAAGGAGAAGGGACAGGATGATAGGATATCTGTTAAGGGATGAGGGAATGACATCCACGGTAGTAGATGGAGCTGTAGAGCGAAAAAACTGTAGAGGAAGACAGAGATAGGAATACATCCAGTAAATAATTGAGAACGTAGGTGGGAATTGGTGTTCTGAGACGAAGAGATTGGAGCAGGGGAGGAATTTGGGCCACATCAAACCAGTCAGAAGACTGATGATCCAAAAAAAAAGCGCCTGCATTGTAGATTCTGTTTTGACTTAGAGCCTGGGCGGTTTCACGGACACGCTGCAGAGATGATGTATTTTCATACACACAGACAGAAATTGTGGACATATTTGTGCGAGACGCGGTGAATGCATGTATACCATAGGAAACGATAGTATACAATTATGAAAAGGAAACATTACATAAAACAATGCTTTATTTCCAATAATATCAGTGAAGGAGCCAATTAAAACTGTCACCGGTATAGCGACAATGTATTAAAGAATATCACAGAGGAACAACAAATATATAATTTACTTTGCTCTTTTGTTTGTCTAATCTTAAAAGTGCCTGTATTTACTGACGTCAGTCTTATGTTTTGTCGAATTCAGAGCCAATTAATTCCGTCATGAAAGGGCTTAGGACAGTGCAGGAATTAGTGTACATCCACAATCCATTTGGTCTCTATAAAGAGAGAATGGGAAGGCAGTTTCATATTTGTCAACAAAATACCGATGACACCTCAGTTATAAACTGCCACTACTTCAATCATTGATTGGGGCGCATTAATAACACTGTGACAGGTTATAACTTCAGTTTCTCCAGGCTTGGATTGACACATGTCAGACTCTTTCTCATTATCCCTGTTAGAAGATGACACTGCATTTAGTGTGATTAATGTTTTTCTATGAGTTGTCTGAGGATCGTACTTTTGAAAACAGAAACTATTTGGAATATTCCACTTAGTTGTCTGTAATGATACCTTTACAATCACATTATGGTATCGGCTTTGGAGATAAATGTACACACAACGCCATACTTATGGTATCGACTATGAAAAAAGTCTCACGTAAATTTTATAGCAATAAACAGAAATGCGTAAAAAAAAGGAAAATGTAAAGGTAATAAATCCACGAAACCTTTACCAACTTACATCCACATTACCACTACTGAAGCTACAAGATATCAAGGAATTGCTGCTTTTCTTCTGTTGCTAGTACAATGTACAGAATTTCCACACAGTTTACAGAGTTTATTATTTGAATTAAATTCCATTACCTGTTTGCAGTTCGGTTTTTGGTTGACTTATATATTTGCAGTGATTAGTTATTCGAAAGTTTAACTCAGACTTTTCACCATTACCTCTCCAGACTTTTCATGAGCACCTGTCCGTATAGCCGCATCAGAAGGCGACTGTATTGCTAAGTGAATGGGATGCAAAAATGAGCCTAAATGGGAAACAAACGACAGCGTTGTTAGATATCTGAAACTGTATAAAATGTAAGATAATAGCTCGGAAATATTTCACGTTCCCTCACACTATTACCAGCTGTATTTGGAATGGCTACAAAAATCTGCACTGGTCGACTCATCCTAGAAACAGTCTTACGCAATATGCTCGCCGATGACTGAAGAGAAAATATTCGCTTCCTATTACAGCCATGTCGAATGACAATTACATTCACCCTTGTGAGGATGTCTTTACATGGGACGAGGCGATCTGCTGTCAAAGTAATATGAACAGGTTATTGATCAGGCTCCATATGGTCTTCCAAGGCCTCCAGGACGCGTATCAGTGTGAGAGGCCAAATTTCTTCGATAACCTTCTTTAACAATGCAAAATATTGAACTTGATGGGAAGTATAGTTGCATAAATTCGGTCTGTTGCCAGGCAGCCCCCCCCCCTTCCCAATTCTGTAGCCTGAAACAAGATCATCGATAATAAAGTAAGGTGGGATGATGTGTCAGAATGCTTTTTGTCATGCATAATCTGATTCTGAAATCTCCCTAGCGTAAAATAAAGCGAATGCAAATAAGTCGCTTTGTACTGTTAATACTTACTGCCTGCAGCTGGGGCAGTGATGGTACCGTTCGCTCTATCATGATGACAAATGAAAAGGGCGTGCCACTTTTCCCATTTACCCAGTCTTTTCTCGTTATGGTGACTAATCTAAAGCTTACGCATCAACCAAGAGAAGTAAGGGTGACTGTTGTCACTGAAACAACAGGTTTTCGGTCATATCAGTCTCTTTTAACGTCAGTTTAACCTGACTATTAAAACCGCTCACAATAACCACTTTCTCAAGTAAACAATTTTCAATTTTTTATTCCTGTTTCCTGTAATAAATATAGAAACCGAAAAATGACTGAAAACTTTGTCTCCGTAAGTTCCAAGATAAACAGATACAACATATTAAAATAAATAGGCAAACAAGAAAAAAAGTCTGTCCTATCCTCCGTTCGCTGCTTTCTCAAAAAGTTGTATGTCGTGGAAAACTAAAAAAATCACCTGTATTGTCCTATTGATTCAAATTTTTAAAATTCTGCGCCGAAATCGTGTTGTAATCGAGGAGCATACCACTATTTACAGGCGAATGGAAAAACTGGTAGAAGCCGACGTCGGCGAAGATCCGTTGGGATTCCGCAGAAATGTTGGAACACGTGAGGCAATACTGACCCAACGACTTATCTTAGAAAATAGATTAAGGAAAGGCAAACCTACGTTTCTAGCATTTGTAGACTTACAGAAAGCTTTTGACAAGGTTGACTGGAATACTCTCTTTCAAATTCTAAAGGTGGCAGGGGTAAAATACAGGGAGCGAAAGGCTATTTACAATTTGTACAGAAACCAGATGGCAGTTACAAGTGTCGAGGTGCATGAAAGGGAAGCAGTGGTTGGAAAGGGAGTGAGACAGGGTTGTAGCCTGTCCCCGATGTTATTCAATCTGTATATTGAGCAAGCAGTAAAGGAAACAAAAGAAAAATTCGGAGTAGGTATTAAAGTCCGTGGAGAAGAAATAAAAACGTTGAAGTTCGCCGATGACATTGTAATTCTGTCAGAGACAGCAAAGGACTTGAAAGAGCAGTTGAACGGAATGGACAGTGTCTTGAAAGGAGGATATAAGATGAACATCAACAAAAGGAAAACGAGGATAATGGAATGTAGTCGAATAAAGTCGGGTGATGCTGAGGGAATTAGATTAGGAAATGAGACACTTAAAGTAGTAAAGGAGTTTTGCTATTTGGGGAGCAAAATAACTGATGATGGTCGAAGTAGAGAGGCTTTAAAATGTAGACTGGCAATGGCAAGTCATTAAGAATCTGATTTAGGATTTGGTAATTTTTGTCACATAAATTATGTTAAAAGTGTACAGATTATACTTCATGAACAAATAACACTAAATTATAATGTATTTTGTTGCGTTTATTGCAGGTAACTTCAGAGGATAAGTTTAGAAATGAAAAAATTATAATATACTATGTCTTACCTAGAGTATAATTTGTCGTATAAAATTCTCTACTGGACCGTAGAATGGGATTTAGTTCAGATCGTACAAATTATGTTGCTTGAGTTGTTAACTGATATTATGTTAATAACGATCAAACATATGGCAACTAATTATCCATAGTACTACTGACATTTGGTTCAAAACGTCAATCATCATACTGAATATCTATCTTATCATTGTCTCCATCTTCATTAACTACTCGTACATCATTATCCTCTACCATACTTTTGTAGAAAGTGATTTGGTTCAGAAAGTAAATATACCAACTCATATTTCTTTGCCTTTTGTACATGACTACTGTTAAGCACATCTTTTACTTCAGGCAAAGTACGATCACACTTCACCCCACATCTGATCATTTTGTGTTTTTCCACTGGTGTCATTGCATATGGTGCGCGAAGACTAATCAGTGCTCTTGTATGATGAATAGTCTGACGCTTAGCTTCAATAATTGCTAAGTTTGTTGTCTTTGGAACTGATTAATTGACTGACTCAACATATCTCACACAACACAAAACGCAATAATATTACATGAAACAACACAATAACAAACAGAAGTCAGCCATTACTGAAACTGTAATCACTTAATCACACAAATTCTCTGTATTTACTCACTGCGTTTGTAACTTCGCAGCATCAGCCAGATCACTACTAGAGAGTTTGGTATCCCCTGCTATGAATGTTCAAGGGGATTCTGTGTGGTGGAGCAAAATGCTAGATTTCACAACCTCTGCACAAGGTATACGGTGTTTCGTGGAAGAAAATATTTGCTTGTTGGATCTAATAAACTATCTGGCCATTTTTGAATTTTTTGGGTTTGGTATATTTAGGAAATAAGCTCCACAAATAAACTCCCCGGACAAAACATTGATCACCCCTTTACACTTTCACACTGATCGCTATGCAGCACAGCAGATGTCGTGAGACCAGTACCAGCCAGTCATGTGACCTCCCACCCCTCACGGAAGCCATGGAAGTGAAGTGGTCTGTATGTGCCAGTTAGTTGCATGGTGGCAGCACAGGCACACTGGTCGACATAGAGACATGATAGAGCAGCAAAAAGCGGCAATTGTGTCTGGATGTGGCCGTGAGCATGCAATGAATGAAGCGTTGCCATTGGTTGGTGCATGAACGCCGACTGTCTAACATGTCTACACAGAATCGTGTATCACTCTCTGCCATGTAACACGGTCACGAAATATCATAACTTAGACGCTCAGGAGATTTTTGTCTCGCTTTGTTTATGCTAGTCGGTTACGCATCCGAAAGGAATTACTATTGTCAGTGGAAGTAGGTCCATCTCACCCAGTTTAAGAACGAACATTGTGAATGGATCTGCATGTAAATGGTAGATGGTAGCATATAAAGCGGTTTGTCTGCACTGGGCCAAAGAACACAAACTCTACATAACTGACTAGAGATGTGTATTGCCGTCCGATGGGTCTCCTTTCAATCGACGAAAGGTGTCGAGTGCACCGATTACCCAATGAGATACTTATTGCTCATCATGCTGCTGATATAGATCAACCCTGAGATGGTGCTGTGATGTTTTGGGGCTATTATAGTACCACAAGCTGGGCACATTCATTGAAGTTCCCGTAGACGTCAATCAGGATGTTTATTTCAACATTTTCGATGGCCATTGTTGCCGTTTCTTGTACATCTTCATCTGGAGACACCGCGTACAGAATGATTGCGGTTGTGTCAACAGTGCTCTAGGCAATCGTTCTTGCTTTCATGAATATTAAGGCACCCTGTTGCACTTCGATTAATTCACTGAAGCAGCCAATACTCGTTCCATAGAAACGTTCGAGTTCTTATCGAACAGTGAGTGTAACGTAGAATTAAATATCTGTAAATTTCTAATTTCTATGGTATCTATTCTTCAATGAGTTGTTTGAGTTGAAAGTAGAATATAGGTAAAAACATGTGGACTCTAATCTTCACCGAACTGGCGACATTATCAAGAGTACAGACGGTACTACAAGGTATCAACACGGGTCTCCTGAGGGTGACAAATGGTTTCTTTGTAATGCCTATCGTTTTAACAATTTCATAACGTTGAGATTGTCCGTACGCATTGAATGGAAGAGAGTAGATCGTTTGTTTGTTCATTATACTGCGAGTTTCTGCGTAGAAGCTAGATGCTTTTTTGGCGTCGGCCTGTTTCGTTTTGTAGTTTAATCTTAAACTTCCTGCATTTTTGTGCATCTACGATGTATAGTTTCGCGTTTTAGTAACTGTGTACCGTACATTTATGTTATTTGTATCGGCACTATCGAATGTTTCGTTGTGAGCAGCCAGCGTCCTTTGCAGACAGCGCTGGCGAAGAACGTCAAAAAAGTTCGAAGGACCTGGCTGCCTAGCGGTAAAGTGCATGAAAGGCAACAGAGAAGTCGCGTGATCAAGTCGCGGTCTGACCACGGACCTTTAAGTCAGCTCCTCGACCCAGACGTCACCTCTCAACGATGCAAAGAGTAGCCATGTACGACACATCGTTCGGAATCGTTGTTAGACTGCAGGATCACTCTGTAACTGTCTAACGTTAGAGACGAGCAAGCCGGAAAAGTGATGTCCGGTGGAAATATATGCATCAAACAACAAGAAATTGTTAATATTATCCTAAATTGGGGTAGAGATTGTCCGGAATATGACAAACACGTTGGGGAGATAATCATTAAAGCAAATGCGTGTTTCCTTCCCGCGAGCTCCTTTTGCGAAATTTGAGGAATCAAATAAGAGAAACGAGATCTCGCGCGGAATGATTTAGGTGTCAGGTTTTGAACCGTACTATTTGAGAATGGAACGGTAAAGAAATTTCTAAGCTGTTTCGATGAGCGCCCTACCTAACACTGAAGTGCGAATTTTAGGGGTGTCATATAGATTTAGATCTCACTGACTCGTCTCACTAGATGACTTTTGATTTCCAGTCCTTGAGCTGAAGATGCGGGATGTAATTTCCTGAATGAACTTCTTAGAGTTTGGACGCATCTGCTTTGGAAAACCTTATGTAAAAAACTTAATTCGAGATTGCATAGTTTTAATTATTTTGACAGTCTCCTGATTTGTTTGATGCGGCCAGCTACTAATTTCTCTCTTGTGACCAACGCTTCATCTCAGAATAGCTCTTCCTCACTGTTTCCTCAGTTACACTCTCATATAAAAAATGACGCGCAACAAGTGAACTATCCGAGAGGGACGGAGATCAAGAGCTTTAATGTACATGTAGAGACAAACAAATTGATACGATTTCAGAAAAGCTGTATTCAAGTGAAAGAGCTTCACAAATCGAGCAAGTCAGTAACGCTTTGGCCCACCTCTGGCACCGAGCGAGGTGGCGCAGTGGTTAGACACTGGACTCGCATTCGGGAGGACGACGGTTCAATCCCACGTCCGGCCATCCTGATTTAGCTTTTCCATGATTTCCCTAAATCGCTCCAGGGAAATGCCGGGACGGTTTCTTTGAAAGGGCACGGCCGACTTCCTTCCCCATCCTTCTCTAATCCGATGAGACCGATGACCTCGCTGTCTGGTCTCCTTCCCCAAACAAAACAACCGAACCCTTTTTCTTCTCCACCTCTGAATCTGACGAAGTGGTTTTTGGCTTGGTACTAACTGATAGAGTTGTTGCATATCCTCCCGGGGGATATCGTGACAGACTGTGTTCAATTGATGTGTTAGACCGTTAAAATCACGAGCTGATGGGAAGGCCCTGTCTACAATGCTCCAGAAGTCCTCAGTTAGGGAGAGACCCGACGACCTTGCTGGTCAAGGTAGGGTTTGGCAACAAAGGCTTGCCAAGTAGTGCAATACAATGGTGCGTGGAATATCGTCGACGTATCGCTGTACTGTATGAGTGCCATGAATTATAACCGCTTTGCTGCAAGCATGCCATGGACAACAACCGAAGGGGTCACGCTATGAAATGAAAAGGCACTCCAGTCTATCACTCCTGGCGACATTCAGGTTGGTATTCCATCGCTGCCAGACATGTTTTCGGCCTGGTATCTTACTGATAGGAATAAAGTTGTCTTCAGTTACGAATCCTGCTTCGAAATGAGACATGATAACCAGTAATGACGTGTCTGGAGACTCTCCAGACGGCGGTGGGATACCAACTTGAGTGTCGCCCGCCATAAGCCTGGCTACTGGGAGTGATGCTCTGGGGTCTTTTCGGTTGTCATCCACGGTACACTTACAGCACCGTGGTACGTCGACGGTATTCTGCGCCACATTTTGTTGTCCTTATCGCAAGCCATACTGGGCTTTCATTTCAGCGAGGAAACGCCCGCACGCACACGGCGAGAGCTTCTACTGCTTGTCTTCGTGCTTGCCAAGCCAACAAGTCCACCGAATCTCTCCCGATCTGAAAACGCTTAGAGCATTACGGGCAGGGGCATCCAAGCAGCTCGGAATTTTGACGATCCTTCGCGCCAATTACACATAATTTGGAGCGATATCCGTCAGGAGGACATTCAACAACTCTATCAATCAATGCTAAGCCTCATAACTGCTTGCATAGTGGCTAGAGGTGGATCATTGCGATACTGACTTGCTCCAGCTTTTCCTTCTGAATAAATTATCCTGTTTTTCTGAACCTGTACCCAAACATCACATCCACCGATTTCTGTTCCATTTGAATAATTCCTTGGTGCTGCGTAGTTCTTTTTCTTTTATCGCCTGAGCGTGTATTCCAATCTCTGTCGTCCCCAGTAGTTTTGTTCTTTACAGCTCCCTCTTGTAACACGGAAGTTATTCCCTGATGTTCTAGTAAATGTCCTATCATCCTGTCCCTTCTTCTTCTCAGTGTTTTCTACATGTTCCTTTCTGCGTGGAGAACTTTTTCCTTCCTTATTATACCAGTCCACCTAAATTTCAACATAATATAGCTTAATGCCTCCAACACTATGATCCTTTTCTTTTCAAGTATTTCCACACTACATGATTCATTATCGCGAAATACCGTCTTCAAAAAGGATATTCTCAGACACTTGTTCCTCGGAATACGGAATATGTTTGATACTTTTAGACGCATTTTTGCCAGGAATGCCTTGTTTCCCTGCGCTACTCTGCTCCTTGTGCCCTCCTTACTTCTTCTGGCATGTGTTATTTTATCGCAAGACAGCAGGATTTCGTTTTTTATTTTGCCTTATGGTGACCAATTTTAGTGTTAAGTTTCCGGATAATCTCGTCTCTCTTCATTACACTTGTCTTCCTTCTGCTTACTCCCAAACCATATTCTTTACTAATTTGACTGTCCACTGGTTTCAACATGTCCTGTAATTCTTCTTCTCTTTCAGTGGGGGAAAACAATGCCATCAAAGAATCTTGTTCTTGATATTCTTTTCCTTACTGAATTTAATGCCATCCTTGAATTTTTCTTTTTTTCTGTCATTGCTTCGTTCAAGTATAGATTGAATAACGAGCTCCTCAACAGGTCATGAAGGACCAACAGCGTTCTATCAGCTCTGCCTTGCGGCGCCATGTGAATGCGATATGGAGGGGAATGCGGTCCCCTGACCATGTTGCAGACCTTCGTAGAGCCGCTACGACTCAGTCAAGGAAGTCCTCACGAGGCTGAGTGCACCCTGTACCAGGAGAACCCTCCCACAAAAAAAAAAAAATCTGTGTCAGTGCCGGAAATTGAACCCAGGTCTTCCACATGGCTGCCATGTATGGTGAAAACTGAGCTACGGAGTCGGACTTGCAGTGTGCATAGTATGGTCGACAGACTGCATAAGCGTCTTTGCCTGTAGCTTATTTTGTTGTTTTTCCTGAGAATTTCGAACATCATGCACTATTTTATATTTTGAAATCATTTGAATGTCTCTTTCCTTCTTTTTTTTTATCTTGCTTCCGTCGTCAAGATAAACTCAGAACTGTCTTTCTCGTGCCTTTCACCTTTCCTAAAGCCAGACCGATCCTCATCTAATAGCTCGATTTTCTTTTCGCTTCATCTGTTTATTATTTTCATCAGCAATGTCAAAGCATGAGACCTTAAACTGAATGTGCGGCAGTTCTCCCACGTATCAAACCTTAGTATCTTTGGGGCGGTATGGGAAACATTTTCCCGAAGGTCTGTTGGTATGTCTCCAGGCTCACAGGTTCTATAATCCGCCTTGAATTGTCGTTGCGTTTCTAATTCCCTCCACGGATATTAAAAATTCTGAGGGGATGTCATCTGCCACGCCTGCTTTATCTGATCCTGAATCTAGAGGAGGCGAGACAAGTGAGTTTTATGCTGCCGTACAGATAAGTGATTTAGAGTGTAATAAAACTCCGTATATTGCAGGAAACTAGTTTAATACGTGTATTGGTGTGTTTTGCAAGCTTACTATTAAAGGTTTCACTCCTCTTTGCGTATTATTCTAGAAAACGCGAAAGGAACATAAAGTAGGGTTACGATTGTATTCTTGCATACATTTTAGCGCAGTAAAACTTACAGAATCTTATTTAATTGTTCTTTTCTGTTCCAGAAAGTTAATAAAAGCGTATCCCTTTGTTGTTTAACCCTTATTTTACGAAAAACAGCGTAAATTTTGAATTCCGGTAACTTTCTGCATACGGTAGTAGCTTTGCTTGCATGCAGTTGCGACTAGGCCTAATTTTTACAAACGTGTTTTTCTTCTTCTTTTCGGTAATTTAACTTATTATCACTAAAGTAAGTTTGTTTAAATACGATTGAGACTAGAGCTAATCTTTCGTAAACGTGTTTTCTTGTTTTTCTGTAATTTAATTTGACTTATTCTCGCTAAAGTAAGATTTTTACCATAAGTGAAAAGTGCCTGACGTGCCGTAGAATTATTAGCTTCGGGGTTTGGTGTGATGGGTGTTGTAGTTTCTTCCATTGGGGTGACTGTAGCGGCGTGGGAAATGGGAGAGTGGATCAGACTCATCAGTGGTTCTGTAGGATCTGCAGTAAAGATAGGAAAATAGTGGAACAGGAGGGGAAAACTGCTGCCCTTCAGGCACAGGTAGAGCAGGCTAGGAAAGATCTGAACAGGTTAAGGAGGGAGAAGGGTAAAGAGAGGTGGGAAGTGGCAACAGGCAACAGGAGTAACAGACATAGAACTTTGTCAGACAGCTTTGTGGTGAATGTGAAGAATAGGTTTGACCTGTTGCTTCAGTTTGAAGCTGATGAGCCTCAGACTGAGGTAGGTGTAGAGAGGGCACAACAAACTTTCAGTATAAAATTGAATAAGAATGTAGGGAAGTCAGCAAAGAGAAAGAAAGTTATGATGTTAGGTAGTTCACATGCCAGAGGTGTGGGCCAACTTTTCCAGGACCCTTTAGGATCAGAATACCAGGTCACAAATTTTTTTAAACCAAGTCCTGGTCTGGGTCGGGTCACAGAGGATTTAGGTTCACTCTGTAAAGATTTTACCAAGGAAGACACCGTGGTTATTCAGGGTGGGGCGGGCAATAGTATTGACAGAGATCCTGGGTACAATATAGAGTGTGACCTGGCAAAGATTGCATTAGCAACGAGACATACCAGTGTTGTGTTCGTGTCTGTTCTGAGACACCATGACCCACCTCATTTAAACTCTTCTGTCGGGAGAGTTAAGTTGGAGTTAGAACAGCTGCTTGGATCTGGTGTGGGTTCACATACTGATTTGGTTCCTGTTGATTCTCTCAGTAGGTGGGATTGTACTACACATGGCCTACACCTCAACAGGACAGGAAAGTGTAAACTGGCTGGGCTAATAGCAGGAAATGTGTGGGGGGAGGCACTGCCATGAATGGTAATACACCAGTGGTCATAAGTGTTGGAACAGTACCTTTTTTAGGATAGATAGGACAGAACGAAGTCAAGTTTTGAGAGAAATGAAGATTGAAACAAATCTTCAGTTTGAAACTTCCTGGCAGATTAAAACTGTGTGTCCGACCGAGACTCGAACTCGGGGCCTTTGCCTTTCGCGGGCAAGTGCTCTACCAACTGAGCTACCGAAGCACGACTCACGCCCAGTACTCACAGCTTTACTTCTGCCAGTATCTCGTCTCCCACCTTCCAAACTTTACAGAAGCTCTCCTGCGAAACTTGCAGAACTAGCACTCCTGAAAGAAAGGGTATAGCGGAGACATGGCTTAGCCAAAGCCTAGGGGATGTTTCCAGAATGAGATTTTCACTCTGCAGCGCAGTGTGCGCTGATATGAAACTTCCTGGCAGATTAAAACTGTGTGCCCGCCCGAGACTCGAGCTTCTGTAAAGTTTGGAAGGTGGGAGACGAGATACTGGCAGAAGTAAAGCTGTGAGTACCGGCCATGAGTCGTGCTTCGGTAGCTCAGTTGGTAGAGCACTTGCCCTCGAAAGGCAAAGATCCTGAGTTCGATTCTCGGTCGGGCACACAGTTTTAATCTGCCAGGAGGTTTCATATCAGTGCACACTCAGCTGCAGAGTGAAAATTTCATTCTGGAAACATCCCCTAGGCTGTGGTTAAGCCATGTCTCCGCTATATCCTTTCTTTCAGGAGTGCCAGTTCTGCGAGGTTCGCAGGAGAGCTTCTGTAAAGTTTGGAAGGTGGGAGACGAGATACTGGCAGAAGTAAAGCTGTGAGTACCGGGCGTGAGTCGTGCTTCGGTAGCTCAGTTGGTAGAGCACTTGCCTGCGAAAGGCAAAGGTCCCGAGTACGAGTCTCGGTCAGGCACACAGTTTTAATCTGCCAGGAAGTTTCATATCAGCGCACACTCCGCTACAGAGTGAAAATCTCATTCTGGAAACATCCCCTAGGCTGTGGCTAAGCCATGTCTCCGCTATATCCTTTCTTTCAGGAGTGCTAGTTCTGCAAGGTTGGCAGGAGAGCTTCTGTAAAGTTTGGAAGGTGGGAGACGAGATACTGGCAGAAGTAAAGCTGTGAGAACCGGGCGTGAGTCGTGCTTCGGTAGCTCGGTTGGTAGAGCACTTGCTCGCGAAAGGCGAAGGTCCCGAGTTCGAGTCTCGGTCGGGCACACAGTTTTAATCTGCCAGGAAGTTTCATATCAGCGCACACTCCGCTGCAGAGTGAAAATCTCATTCTGGAAATCTTCACTTTGATAAAGAAATCAAACAGCATAATCCTGGCACATTGGATCTGCGAACATAGCTGTAGGTTAAAAATTTACAGCAATCAGCAAAAATTTTATTTCCACCCGATTTCATCTCGGTAAATGTGAAATGCCAACTAGCTTCAGCGCATCAAAATATTCGAGGGCTTAGAAGTAAAATTAATGAACTACTTATGTGCATTGACGAATTAGAGTCATCGAACCCAGTTGATATAATCTTCCTCTCTGAACATCATGTAACCACTGGTATAGATATATTAAACCTTACAGAATTTAAGTTAGCTTCCTACTTCTATAGACAAAAGATGGAGAAAGGAGGAGTTGCCACATTAGTTAAAAACGGTTTTAAATTTAAGAATATTGACATTAATAAATTTTGCTTAGAGCAGCACTTAGAAGCATGTGCAACAGAGATAGAATTTCATAATAGGTCCTTTATAATAGTAGCCATATACAGAACACCTTCCGGAAATTTCAACCTGTTTATAAACGGTCTTGGAGATTATCTCATCTAAAATTAAAAAACAAAGAACAAGCGTTTAATGGTGATTTTAATATAGATGTTCTGAAAAACACTGTCAGTGAACAGTTACTGAAATCAGTTACATTGTCATTCAGTTTAATTTCTACTGTAAATTTCCCAACTAGGGTATACAAATGTTCTAAGACTGCCATTGATAATGTATTTGTAGACGATTCTAGGCAACTAAGCCACATTACAAAACCAGTACTAAATGGGCTACCTGACCATGGCATGCAACACCTAACATTAAAGTTTGAAAATTGTCACGCTAAAATATCTATCAGAACTAAGTACAGAAGGACAATAAAACAGTCAAAGACAGAAATTTAGGAGATTGCTCAAAGAAATTAATTGGATGGATGTTTACAGCATCCAAGACACAAATGGAAAATACAAAACATTCATTAATAAAGGTAGCACCTTATTTGAAAATTGGTTTCCTCTTAAGGTAGCTTAAATTAAGCAGAAGTCTAATAAGAAACCATGGATCACACAAGGTATAAAGATATGTGAGACAAAAAGGAAACTCTATCTGATATGTAGGGACACCTTTGATACTAGCATTATAGATCATTACAAAAATCCCTACTAAATATTGAAGAAGGTTATCCAGAAATCTAAACACCCACATTTTGAGAAGAAGATAAATACATCCAGCAATAAAATAAAAACAATATGGGATATAGTTAAGTCAGAGGCAGGAGGAGGAACAAATAGCTCTAAAAATTTATGAAAACCTGCTAACAAACACATGTTGTGTTGCAAACCATTTAAACAAGCATTTTGTCTCTGTTACTGACAGCATGGGGTTGTCAGGTTCAGTAAATAATGCAATGGAATATCTGAGACCAGTGCACACAAGCAATCTCAGTAAAATGAAATTGACACTTACTTCACGCAAAGAAATAGAATCCATCATAAAGTCCTTGAAATCAAAGCGTTCTAGGGGTTATGATAACATATCAACAATGTTAATAAAAGAGTGTTCATGTGAGCTTAGTCATATCTTAAGTTATTCGTGTTATCAACCACTTGTCACAGGAACTTTCCCAGACTGGCTTAAATATGCTGACGTTATACCTTTCCACAAGAACCGGAAGAAAGAAATGTCGTCAAATTACCGACCGATCTCACTTCTGCCAGCTTTTTCAAAAATCTTTGAAAAGGTTATGTTCAAGCATCTACTTAAGCACCTTAGTGAAAATCACATACTGTCAAAGTCACAGTTTGGGTTTCTTAAGGGATTTGATATTGAGAAAGCTATTTACACTTACAGCAAAAATGTCATTAATTCATTGGACAACTGGCATATTCTGTGACCTGTCAAAGACGTTTGACTGTGTGAATTACAGCATTCTTTTAAGTAAATTAAAGTATTATGGCGTCACTGGTAGTACTCCAAAGTGGTTTCGGTCATATCTTACTAATAGAAAACAAAGGGTGTCATTATGTAACACTTCAGAAATAGGCAATCAGACATCATCTGACTGGGAAGAAATTACATGTGTTGTTCCCCAAGGTTCCATACTAGGTCCACTACTGTTTATTGTGTATATTAATGACCAGTCATCTGTTACAATACCAGATGCCAAGTTTCTCTTATTTGCAGAAGATTCAAACATTGCAATAAATAGTAAATCAAATATAAAGTTAGGAAGGGCAGCTAATCATATTTTTACTGACATTAATAAGTGGTTCATAACCATTCCACTGTCATTAAACTTTGAAACGACCCACTATATGCAATTCAGAACATCCAAGAGATTTCTTTCTGGTGTGTGTATAAAATACGATGACATGGATATAGGAGAAGTTGAGAGTGTAAAATTCTTGGGATTACAACTTGCTGATGAATTCAGTTGGGAGCAACATACTAACGAACGGCTAAAGTGCCTAAATAAGTCTGTCTTTGCAATGCGCATGATGCCAGACATAGGAGATATAAATATTAAAAAAACTGGTATATTTTGCTTATTTTCACTGCATTATGTAATATGGTATCATATTTTGGGGTAACTCCACAAACAGAGAAAACTTTTTTGAGTACAGAAGCGTGTAATAAGAGTAACGAGTACTTTAAATCCAAGAACAACATGTCGAAACCTATTCAAAGAATTGGCCATATTAGCCACATCCTCTCAGTATATTTATTCTTTAATGAAATTTGTTGTAAGTAATACATCTCCTTTTCCAACTAACGGATTAGTACACAGTATCAGTACTAGGAATAAGAACAATATACATAAAGATTTAAAATCACTTACTCTTGCCCAGAAAGGAGTCCAGTATTCAGCAACGCATATTTTCAATAAGTTACCAGCAACCATTAAGAGTTTAGTCTCAGACAAGGCACAATTTAAACATAATTTAAAAGAATTTTTGGTGGCCAACTCCTATTCCATCCATAAGTATCTCAACAAGTGCAGCAGACCATTTTATTGAAAACTTATTATACTTTAACTTTTGAGAATACTTGTTTGTAACAGCCAAGTAACTACCTACTGTGTGAATGATGGATGTATGGAAAGCAGATGTAAGTCTTAAGTCTGTAAACAATGGAAGTTTAATTTTAAATCTTGTACATAATCTGACTGCTCTTAACTGAGGATCACTGAAAAGAATAAATTACTTAATTTTTGACAATACTTGGTTGTAATAGCCAAGAAAGTATCGAATGTTTGAATGATGGATTTAATGGAAGCAGATGTAAGTATTAAACCTGTAAATATCAGAAGTTTAAATTTAATTCGTGTACATAATTTTACTGATTATTGACTGAGGATGATTAAAATTAAAGAAACTCAAGTTTTTCTAATTACATCTTTGTAATGTGTTTATCTGGCGTGTTCCACAGCCAGCAGGATTTCCTCTGTTATGGGTTTATGGAATGAATAATTAATCTAATCTAATCTAATCTAATCTCTACCAAGGCTCTCTTAACGTCTCACTTTAATAACCGATCCGCTAAGTCTTATATACCGCCTCCTATTTCCTTGTCCATCACATCAGGCGAGTTCACCCCTTCTCTGAGGCTTTCAATGGACTCCTTCCATCTATCCGATCTACCTCCTGCATTTGGTAGTGGACTTACCATTGCATTCTTAATGTTGACGCTCTTGCTTCTAATTTTACCGAAGATTGCTTTGACTTTTCAACATGTTGCTCATGCTCTCAGACAAACTATTTCTTTATCTTTCTTTACATTTTTCCTATAGAGTTTTCATCATGACTTTGCTGCATTTACTGTTTACTTTATTCATTTTTCTGTATTCCCCTTCACCACCGAACATTTCTGTGCGTAGTAGAAATGTATGTCCTGTTTCCCAAGGCTTCTTCACAGTTATCTCTCCTATACCAAGTCTGTCCGTCCAACGTATCATGTTTGTCTGTACAACAGGATGTCAGTCCTTCTTCACCTAAATTCTCTGCTATGTATTCATTACTGCTGTATCTATAGCCTCAGAGAGTTTAAAAACTTCTTCGTCTTTCCTGAGTACTTCAGTATCCCAATTCCTTCGACGCTGAGTATTACAGACGATTCTCTTAAGCTTATGTCTACTCTTCAGCAACATTAAATTTTGATCCGAGCATGTATTTTCTCCAGGGTATTCTTTACAGTACAGTATTTGATGTCGAGAACTTTGTCTGACCACGTTATAATACAGCTAGAATATTCGTGTGTGTCCAGGCCTTTTACAGATTTTTCTTCTCCTCATTGATGTTAGATCAGTGTGTTCGCAATTGGCAACTGAAACATATTAAGGAACCCAATTCCTATTTCTCCTCTCTTATCTACTGCCAATCCCACATTCCATCGTAATTCTGTTTCCTGTTCGTTCCTCTAACACACAGTTTCAGACAACCGTGATCATTAAATTATCATTTGTCTTCAGATACAGACTTACCCATTCTATGCTTTCTGTACCACTTTAGTTTCTGCTTTCGACTTAGAAATATATAGTTGAACTATATTTATTACCGTTGGCTTGCTGTCGATTTTGATCACAACCAACCCACCAGTGCACTATTCACAATAACTCATCACTCACTCCTATTCACAACGAATCTTACTCCCATTATATCATATAGTTTGCTCTTGATATTATTCTGTATTCATATGCCCAGAAATCCTTATCTTCTTTTCGTTGCTGGATGATTTAAAGAAGCTGCAGAGTGACTTGGAAAAAGTATCTATATGATGTAGTGACTATCATTTATTTCATATTCAGCATTCCCTCCTTACTAGACTGATACTTCAAGATGTCAGTCATTTCTCTTACATTCCATACACAAACTCATTTCACGTCAAATGTCGCCATACAAGCAGTCTTCCTTATAAAGATATCTGTCATTATTACAGATACATTCTTTCCTCGTCTCCCCTGAGCTTCTTAGGTCATGGCTAGTTTACAATATCTAGGTAGGAGCTGAATTTCATACAGCTTGCAGTATCTTATTATGAGTGCTTACGAGGCAGTGACTGATATGATCGCATAGAAGAGGACTCGGGTATCATGTTCAGGGACAAGTATAAAAACATTCTACGGATTACAACTGACAGTGCAGTCATCACAAGTGAAAGTAGGAGCTTGTAAGCCTGATATTCATAAATCTTTTATCATTACTTTATTTATGTGTAATGCCGTTTGTATGTTAGTAGTACGCATAAAATTTTGCTATTCTTGCTCAAGAACATTTATCACCTAACCACGTCTTTCATAAAAAGAATCTGTGGTTTATTCTTGGTGTAAACGATAATATATTAATTTCTGTTTATATCTGGTAAGTGTTTCCAATATTTAACAAATATATTACAAATCTAATAGTTTTGTACGGATATTGAAGTGAATTCTGGATCGTACTGACGTAGTTACCTAATATTATTTCTGCCTTTTTCGTGTTACTGCTTCTATAAACTGATACATTTTGTGTTTGAGTATTTTCATATTCGTCATATTCAGCTACTTGTATTTATATTTCGAGCTTCTTATTTTCGCAGGGATCGTGGAATGCAGCTGTTTAGCACATATGTTGCCATAATGTGTTGATCACTTTCCAAATTAATTGAAACTGCATGTATTATGAAGTTATCAGTAACTGATTATTTGTAGGTGCTAAATGAGTCTTAGTTCGAATACTTGATTATCATTCTGCAGTTTGTAATTCATTATTCCTCCATCGTCGAGTTTATATTTATGAAATACGTTCATGTCATTGGAGAACTATGTAAGGTGCGAGAGACCCTGCCATTTTATTAAAAAATGTTCTGTCCAGTCATATTAATGTGACCAACTGTTAGAAATGTGAATGATCACGTCTTTCAGCTCAGATCGCTGCGAGACGTGCGGGAAGGGAATCGATGAAGTTATGCAAGTTACCGAACGGCTTCTGGAGACATACCGACTCCAGCGCCGAGGGCAGCTGCGCTAATTGTCTTGGTTGACGTTCAAAAGTGCAAACACCCCTATCGTGATGATCGCATAGATTCTCGACACTGGGTTTAAATTCGTGGAGGGTGGTGGCCAGAGAAGTATGATAAACTAATCCTAGTGCTCTTCGCACCACGCACTTGCACTGAAAGCCGTGTGTTAGGTTGCATTTTCCTGCCGGTAGATGCCATTGTGCTAAGGAAAAAAAAACTGCGTGTAGGGGTGAACATGGTCCCTAAAGATAGATGCACATTTGTGTTGATCCATTCTGCCTTCCAGAAGACGAGATTACCCAGGAAATGCCACTAAAGCAGTCCCCAAACTGTAAAACTCTTCCCATTCAGACGTTTCCAGCTGTACAGACCAACTGTTGTCCGTCCGATGGGGCATTATTCATCTGGAAAAGCCACCTGTCGCAACTCAGTGGACGTCCATTTGGGGTGCTGGAGTGCACATTCCAGCCTTCGTATCTGAGGAACAGCATTAAGCATGGGTGCATGAACCAGGCACCAGATGCATAGCAAGAGAAACGTTCACTGAACGGCCGTTGACGATATATTTTTGGTAGTTCTTGGTTCATCTGGGCTGTAAGTTGCTCAAACCTTCTCATGGTCGGGGTTCAATATTATGTAGAATTCTTTAAAAGACGTCACATTCACCACTGACTGCAGAAATTGTTTATTTTACTATTGCAGTTTACTTCTTCGGATAATTTTCAAGTCATACTGCAAAAGATTTTGCTTAAAAACACGCACATGTGGAATCAGAAAAACTGAAGGAGCGGAAGATAGCCGCTAATAAACTGAACGAAAATAAGAGCTTAGAGCAGCCATAAAATGCGTAGTTCAGGAAAAGAGATACAGGTAACGACTAATAGCAGAAAGTTCCTTTAGTCTTGTGTCTCGAAAGGTACATAAGGGAGGAGTTCGGTAATAACATTGTCCTTCTCATACGGTAACACGATGGTCAAATATCTAATTTGCCTAGTTTTCGACCACATATAAGGTAAAGGTGGGACAGACGTCGCACATTTTTTTCAGATTAATGTTTATCAGTATATAAACACTTAAATCACAATAAATTTAGGCAACATTGGAGGTTCGGACGTTGCGTGTTGTTATAGAAATTATCGAATTACAAAAAGCTTTATAACAGAGGAGCATTGGTTCGTAAATTTAAAGATAGTATTAAATGGCAGGCAAAAAGTCACGGAAGAGAGGAAAAGATGGCCAACTGCAAAAGACACTGAAAATGACATTCACTTTTATTTTTGTTTATCAATTTTATATTTACATCATCCTGTACACAAACAGCAAGTTCTGTCATAGTGAGAACACGATTCATCCTACCATCTAGAACATCCTACACACTGAATCCAGTCAGACGTAGACAGCGTTCCTTGATGATGTTCAAGACGCTCTACACATTCGTTTCTTCAAAATTTAATTCATCGGAAGAACTATTGAGTAGGGAAATATCATCATGATCTTCGTCTGACGTCGTGTCCTCAGACAGACGCTTCTTTGGCCGTTCTTATCCAGTTTTTGGGGATTTGGTTTCTTTTACCGGCAACGTTTTTTCCTTTCTTCTTTCCTTCATTGATTTTCTGTCTTTTCGTTGATCTAAACTCGTCACATGTTCTTTGCGGATTGTTTTCTTTGGGATTTACTTATCTGAGGAAGTACAGGAAGAGGATATGTCTGATCCAGTAATTTTGATGAAAGTACTCCTTGTGGAGTCACTGAATTGTCGTTACGTTGTTCTTGCCGTGGGCAGTTGGGCGAAGACAGCCAAATTTGTTTCAGACGTTGATGTTGATGGCTGATTTGGAGTCAGTTCATTAGAGACTTCTTCAATAGTTGGGAGTTCAGTCTTAGTATTATTAATGTCTGAAACAGAGGTTTGGTTAGGAATTACTGCTCTATCAAGCGGGGTAATGCCGGTAGTTCTTCATCACCATTTGTGACAGTGGCTAAACTGGACTGTGTAAAAGAATTGGACAGTGTAGATATTGGGAAATGGTACGGGCCCTGATGACTGCTCAGTTGAGGCCCCACAAACCAAACATCATCATCATTATCATCATCATCATCATCATCATCATCATCATCATCATACGGTAGCCCTAAATCCGGATACACCAGTGTGGACAGTTGCAGGCCATGCTTTGAAGAGAAACTCTCCGAACTGTTGCCTTGAAATTCTTCTGTCTTACTTTCCATTAGCTACAGTACATGAACGAGAAGCCTCTTTAAAGTAAGATTTCAGCAGCTAGAAACATGATTAGTGAAGTGGCTGTAAAAAGAATGTCGTATGAATAGGCAAACAAATTATCGACACTTCGTTTTCAACGACTAGACCCAAAAGGGTGACAGAATTCGTATGAGAGACATGACCATCTAGCAGAAGCAGATCAGGGTCATGTGCCTTTTTAGGAAGGAAAGGTTTTCTGAAACAGTGCATGAAAATATCAATGTTGACGTAAGCGGATTCTCTTCTCATAACAAGAACTGATCCCGGAGACATATTGTCTTCAGTGTCTTGTTTTTTTTTATTTACCCCTACGAGATTGCAGGAAGGTGTTAAGAAGCTTCGCTCACAACTGCAGCAGCCAATGACTGTTACTGTCCCTAACGTTATTGTCCCTCCTTTTTCAGTAGCAGTAATAACATGGACATCTCTGCTTTCTTCTGTCGCCACAACCTTCCTATGCTAGTTGTTTAATAGTAGACGAATTTCGTCTTCATTGTAGCACTACTTACCTCACTCAAATACCCGTTTTCTCTCAACGTTTTTGTCAATAGACCAAAGTAAGATGTGACTTCGTCTCCGTTCATTCCAGTCGCTTTATCAATAGAAAGCCTTTGAGCTTTTCTGATGCTTAAGGCTGCATTGCGTTCTAAAAATGAGAAAAGCCAATCTTTCCCAGCACGTTTCTTTTCTTGAGTCAATTTATTTTTCAAAACCAATCTGATCAGCTAAATTGAAAGCTTTTGCCTGGGGTCTGACGATTTGGGAGCAAAGCCACATTCTTTGAATGCACGTACAGTTCTTCCCGTTAATGTTTGTTCTGGTAATTTTTACATTCGAGATGCTTTCCTTTTGGCATTACTTTCCTGCATTAGATGTTCAGCAGTCAGTTTCCCTCGTCTGTTGTCCTAAGCCGTTTTCTAGGCTCCCTTCTATAAAATAAATTCGCATGGACTCCTGTCAGCGCTGCAAACATCGTGGCCTCTGTCCCACAATAGGAGTGCGTCATCTGTCAGTTTTCACAAAATACTTTAGTGAAAGAAGCCATTCCTCAGCCCACACGACCTACGATGTTTCTATTTCACAATCTAAATACGAGTTTCAAGCAACCAGGGCCTTATCTACAACTACTAATAGAGAGGAAGTGAAAAATTGTCGTACCTTGGTCTCCAAATTCTGTCTTATTAAATTTCTCTTCTGTTTTCCACTCCTGATATACAAAAACTTGCTACTAAACTGACCTCGAACAGAGGTTGCAACAACAATGAGCGTCGCGCGCGTAGCAGCGTCTATTAAGGAATTCCTGGGAAGTGCAGATTCAGTCCCCCCATATCATCTGGTCTCCTTACATCATCTGTCCCGCTTTTACCTTACGTCTGGTAGGTCTGCATGTATTTTCGCCCACTAACAGTGTTCGCCAACTGATTCATTCCAACTTACCGCTTGGCTGACGTGAACTGCAAATGTGAAGAGTATCGAGACGCTAGATGCGTGCCATTTAGTGAGCCTACTGTTGTTGCCGTCCCAGGGCTTCCTGCTTATACCGTGAGCGAGCACCCCACCTTTTCAATGGAGCTGACGAGGTAACCCTGATACTAAGATTGAAGAGTTCCTTGAATGAGTGTATTGCTAGCTGTAGTCAGAGGCAGAAGTGAAAAGGAAGATTTTAATCAATCTTCCATCCACACCTATCACTCTGGGATGTATCAGGATCTTCTTGATTCATTTAAAATAGAAACAAGGAATTTCTTCCTTTTCATGTAACCTTTTTCTGATTTTCCACAGTTAATCATTGGTCGTACATTATGAGCTGTTATGTAAAGCAACCATTAACGAAGCTGATTGGAGAGGATAATCAATAAATAATGTCTCAAAGTGGAGATTTGACGAAAAGAGTGGGACTTCCTCCGGCGATTTTATTGGCCGCAATCGGATGGCTTGATTCGTTATGATATCGTACCGATCGGTCGTGTATCAGCGATCTAAAGGCCATACATCTATTACATAACTGACCCTTAACTCTTAAGTAGGTAGCTAATGAGTAATTTATCAATATGCAGATGACTTCGTAGTCATGGCAGGCACAGCCGGGACATATGGTTTTAAAGATAAAACCGTTTCAACTTTACTTTGTTTAAGAGCACTACCGGCTTCCTAGCGTTTTTAGCTGCATCATCAGGTGCAATAACATCAAGTTGGGTTGTGATCAGAAAAGAGAATGGGTTAACCCAGCATTCATAGGCAACAATTTTTCGCTATGTAGCGGACGTCAGTTAAAAAATAGCATAAAACCAGATAGAACGCTCCCGAGATAGGCTCCCGTGATACTAGAAGTACCCGTTCTTGGTGAGCCAGCGGGTTCCCATATCCAGAAAAAGTGATCAAAATTGGCTATATATGATAATCTATGGAATTATGCAAAATTAAGCAGCACTAGTATCTCGTTCACCACCGCAAACGTGCGTGCTGGATATGTAATAACAAGCGGAATATCAAGACGTCTTTACACATTCCTTGATTTTATTGTACCTGATGATGCAGCATATATGCTACGAAACCGATGGTGTTTATAAATAAAGTACTTCACAGCTGAAGTAGTTGCATCTTCAAAATAATATATAAAGAAGCGAAATTTACGCATAAACCTCATGGGTTTAATAATGTTGGTGATACGAAAGAAATACATTTTCAAGAAATAATTATTTATTGAATAATAGTTCCACATGTGTAAATGGTGGCCACACGTAACTGTGGAATGTAATGAAAACTAAACTGTGGAATTTAATGAAAATCAATTAATCTTTGTTTAATACATCAGGTGCGAGTAGAGCAGTGAACACAGAAACAGGTGAGAGCGCATTTTGTTTAGCTTCATATTAATTTAGGAAAATCATCAGTAAATTCTCAAATCCGGAAACAGCAATTTCCAAATTATCAATCACTGCGTAAACCATTAATAAACTTCTTTACACATAACATCCACCGCGAAAATGTGCCCAACTCAAAAAAAATTGGTATAATCGAGCGAAATCAATCGCCGGATACACAATCAAATAATCTAACTCGAGTGAAAATTTAAAGTATGTAACTCTCGTGATTGCTCCGCCGCACAGCCCTCCTGACAGATTCATCAACAATCGCCGAAAGCAGAATGTCCATCGACGAGCAAAAGGCCAGCTGCATCCAACAGCTCACCCTTAAATGCATTTTGTGACTTCATACACTAGTAAATATTGACGACAGTTCATATCTCAGACTAACCGTACATACATGTATAAGGAAGATATTAGAGTCGCCTTAAACTTACCATGGTCTTTTTCGACATTTCATTAAAAGAACAACGCAATTTAATACAAGCTATCAAAAATAATCAAAAGGCATGCCTACATCCGGTTTTACAATGTGACTAGATATTATGTAAAATAAAAAATAAATATGGCCAGTTTGAATTAAAACTTTTATGTACTTATTTTGTTCGTTATAACTGGTTATACATATATTTATCAATAGCCATTCGCAGAAATAATTAAACCATACAGAATAGTAAATAGTAAGTACTCGTCAAATAGGAAGATTAGATAAGGATCTGGGAAACTCATGTGGCGTTCACATAATGTGTAACTGAGGGGATCTTATACTAATGGCACATTTGCAGTTTGTAATGGGTATGGGTGTTCTGTGGTGGCGGTTGGTGGGTCAGGGTGAACCCAAAGGAGCTCGCTGCCAGCAGGAATTTTTGTATGTTTGCCAACAATGTATACTGGTGATTTTTGTTCACGCCAGGTGGGCGCCAGATAGTGGGCGTTGTGCACGATGTGAAGTGGTGGCGCAGCCTCCTGTTTGTGCAACTACGTCGGCACTGCCGCCACGAGACCTTGCCATAGGCGGATCTGGTTCAGCTGTGGGGCGACTTGGCGCGGCCTGGCTCGATCGGAGGCTTGCAGTCGACCCAGTGTTCAGCGACATAGGCATCCAGGCTATGAACTTCTGTCTTGCTGGCGGCGTCTAACGATGATGCAAGTACAGCGGCTTGGGCTTGGATGACCTCACGGTGGAAGCCCACATTACAACAGACGCCAACTTAATTATTTACCAATTCGATCAGGATACACAACAGATGCCAAGTATTTACGCGCGTCAAAGTGAGTATGCCGTTGTGTGGCCAACACAAACGCCATGTACACTGCTTGCCAAGGCATCCGTGGTTTCAGCTACTCAAGCTGTAGCACCTAGGTGGATGCCGTGATGCTGTGCCAAGCCAGTGTACCTGTATTAAGGTAAGTGGCGTTCTCATAGCCTTTGGGTCATGTCGCTACACTATTCCTTCTTGGAAGACTTCACTATGGGTTTTGTGCAAACCAAAATACCTTTGAAATAATGCACACGATATTTATATCCCCTTTCTCCCTTTTCACAAGTTGATAGTCCTAGAGCGAAAGATGAACAGGACGTATTTGTAGGTAATTTTGTACTGGGATACATGTTCGGTAGAGGCCGTAGTTATCGAATTATTTTCAAGGAAAGCGTTCAAAAGTGAACTTCAAACCAGTTTGTCTTGAATAACTCGAAAACCGAGGCCTCTATCGAAAACATAACCCGGTAGAAAATTTAACTGCATTGCAAAGGGTCCTGTTCATATTTTTTTTGTGCAGGATAACACAATACCCACCACACGCCCGTTATTCATAGTAATGTATGTATCAGAGGCTTCAAAATCATTTATTTGATCAAGACATACAGGTTACAATGTGAAACAAGTCGATAAACAGGTCAATACTTCTCCAGCACAACATATCTGCCATACAGGTGGCCTACGTGGTGGGCCCGGAGAACCGTTTCTTGCCTCGTACACATACGTTACACTGCAAAGCACGTTGATTTTCCTGGGTGGTATTGTGTCCGTGTAACATGCCTGTTGTTCGGGACTGCCTATACACCAAGAGCTAGAAATACACGTTTTTGCCTGTATATCCGCTCTTATTGCAGCTAGGAGGTAATGAACCCAACTGTGCTAATACTTGTGAGGCCACTTGTTCCTGTGTCGAATTTGGGTGAAATCAGACCTGGCGTTTGGGAAGATATCCTGGATGTACACACATACATAACAAGAAAACTGGGCGAGTCATACATAATCAAATACAGGAGTATGTAAACAGGCAGAAAACGGCGCTGTGGTCGGCAATTGATGTATAAGTCAACAAGCATGTGGTGCAGTTGATAGATGGGCTACTGCTGATGAATGCCAACTTATCAACATTTAAGTGAAATTAAACGTGGTGTTATAGTCTAGGCACGAGCAATGGGACACAGCCATCTCCGAGTTAGCGATAAGGTTGGGATTTTCCCAAATCAACATTTCACGAGTGCACCGTGAATATCAGGAATCCTGTGAAACATCACATCTTCGACATCCCTAGGGCTGGTAAAAGATCCTGCAAGAACGGGACCAACGACGACTGAAGAGAATCGTTCAACGTTACAGAAACGCAACTCTTCCTTAAATTGCTGGAGATATCAATGCAGGGCCATCATCAAGTGTCAGTGTGCAAACCATTCAACGAAACTTCGACGATATGAGCTTTCTGAGCCGAAGGCCCATCAGTGTACCCTTGATGACTGTACAACACAAAGCTTTACATCTCGCCTGGGCCCGTCTACATCAACATTCAACTCTTGGTGACTGGAAACATGTTGTCTGGTCGGACAAGTCTGGTTTCAAATGGTATTGAGCGGATGGATATCTACGAGTATGCAGACAACCTCATGAATCCAAGGACCCTGCATGTCAGCAGGGGTCTGTTGAAGCTGGTGGAGGCTCTGTAATGGCGTGGGGTGTGTGCAGTTGGAGTGATGTAGGACACCTACTGTGTCTAGATACGACTCTGACAGGGGACATGTACGTAAGCATCCTGCCTGATCACATGTATCCAGTTATGTCCACGGTGCATTCCGACGGACTTGGGCGATTGCAGCAGGACAATGTGACATGAACATTATTCAGCATATCTGGACTGCCTTGCAACGTGCTGTTCAGAATCAATCCCCGCTCCTCATACTCTCACGGATTTACGAACAGCTCTGGTGCCCCGGTGCCAGTTCCCTCCAGCACAACTTCTGACATTAGTCGAGTCCTCGCCACGTCGTGTTGCGCCACTTTTGCATGCTCGCGGGGGCCTTACACGATATTAGGAAGGTGTACCAGTTCCTTTGGCTCTTCAGTGAATGTATACTGAGGTGAGATAAATCATGGGATACCTCCTAATACAGTGTCGGATCGCGTTTTGCCGAATGTAGTGCAGCAACGTCATGTGGCATAGACTCAACAATACACAGCAAGTCCCCTGCAGAAATATAGTGTCATTCCGCCTCCACAGCTGTCCATAATTTCGAAAGCATTGGTGATGCAGGATTCTGTGCACCAACTGAACTCCCGATTACGCCCGACAAATATTTGAAGTGTTTCACTTCGGGCAATGTGGGTGGCCAAATCATTTGCTCCAATTATCCAGAATATTCTTCAAACCAGACATGAACAATTGTGGCACACTGACATGGTGCACAGTCATCCATAAACTTTCTATCTTTGTTGGGAATCTAAAACACACGAATAGCCGCAAATAGTCTTGAAATAGCTCAACATAACTGTTTGCTGTCAATCAATGGTTCATTTGAACCAGAGAATCCAATCCATTCCATGTAAACATAGCCCACACCAATTGGGAGCCACTATCAGCTTGCAAAGTCACTTTTTGATAAAGGGGGTCCCACAGTTTCTTTGGAGCTGTGCCACATTTGAAGCCTATCAACACTTATCAACTGAAATCGGAACCCACGTCAACAGACCGAGGTTCTCCAGTCAGCAAGCGTCCAACCGATGTGGACACAAGCCCACGAAAGTTGCTGCGGGCGATGTCGTGCTGTTAGCATAGACGCTCACGTAGGTCGTCTGCTACTATAACACATTAACGCCAAATAGCGCTACACTATCCTAACGAATTAGTTCATCGTACCCGTGGTCTAGGGTTCGATCCCCGCCACTGCCTAAATTTTAATAAATAATCAGCATTGGCGGCCGAAGACTTCCGGCATAAGAAGTCAGTCTCATTCTGCCAACGGCCTTGTCAAAGAAGGCGGAGGAGCGGATAGAGGTTCAGGGCACTCTCTTGTCCTAGGGGTGGGAAATTGCCCCTAAAGGCGGAAGAATCAGCAATGATCAACGACATGAGGATGCAGAAGGCAATGGAAACCACTGCATTAAAGAGACGTAACGTGTATCCACAGGACATGTGCCCTGTAATTGAAGAAGTATCATGCTGATCTCTCCATTGGCAAAAGATTCCGGAATAGTCCCCCATTCGGATATCCGGGAGGGGACTGCCAAGGAGGAGGTTACCATGAGAAAAAGATTGAATAATCTACGAAAGGATAACGTTCTACGAGACGGGGCGTGGAATGTCAGAAGCTTGAACGTGGTAGGGAAACTAAAAAATCTGAAAAGTGAAATGCAAAGGCTCAATCTAGATATAGTAGGGGTCAGTGAAGTGAAGTGGAAGGATGACAAGGATTTCTGGTCAGATGAGTATCGGGTAATATCAACAACAGCAGAAAATGGTATAACAGGTGTAGGATTCGTTATGAAAAGGAAGTTAGGGCAGAGGGTGTGTTACTGTGAGCAGTTCAGTGACCGGGTCGTTCTAATCAGAATCGACAGCAGATCAACATCGGCAACGATAGTTCAGGTATACATGCCGACGTCGCAAGCTGAAGATGAACAGATAGAGAAAGTGTATGAGGATATTGAAAGGGTAATGCAGTATTTAAAGGGGGACGAAAATCTAATAGTCATGGGTGACTGGAATGCAGTTGTAGGGAAAGGAGTAGAAGAAAAGGTTACAGGAGAATATGGGCATGGGACGAGGAATGAAAGAGGAGAAAGACTAATTGAGTTCTGTAACAAGTTCCAGCTAGTAATAGCGAATACCCTGTTCAAGAATTACAAGAGGAGGAGGTATACTTGGAAAAGGCCGGGAGATACGGGAAGATTTCAATTAGATTACATCATGGTCAGACAGAGATTCCGAAATCAGATACTGGATTGTAAGGCGTACCCAGGAGCAGATATAGACTCAGATCACAATATAGTAGTGATGATGAGTAGGCTGAAGTTCAAGACATTAGTCAGGAAGAATCAATACGCAAAGAAGTGGGATACGGAAGTACTAAGGAATGACGAGATACGTTTGAAGTTCTCTAACGCTATAGATACAGCAATAAGGAATAGCGCAGTAGGCAGTACAGCTGAAGAGGAATGGACATCTCTAAAAAGGGCCATCACAGAAGTTGGGAAGGGAAACATAGGTACAAAGAAGGTAGCTGCGAAGAAACCAAGGGTAACAGAAGAAATACTTCAGTTGATTGATGAAAGGAGGAAGTACAAACATGTTCCAGGACAATCAGGAATACAGAAATTCATGTCGTTGAGGAATGAAATAAATAGGAAGTGCAGGGAAGCTAAGACGAAATGGCTGCAGGAAAAATGTGAAGACATCGTAAGAGATCTGATTGTCGGATGGACCGACTCAGCATAAAGGAAAGTCAAAACAACCTTTGGTGACATTAAAAGCAACGGTGGTAACATTAAGAGTGCAACGGGAATTCCACTGTTAAATGCAGAGGAGAGAGCAGATAGGTGGAAAGAATACATTGAAAGCCTCTATGAGGGTGAAGATTTGTCTGATGTGATAGAAGAAGAAACAGGAGTCTATTTAAAAGAGATAGGGGATCCAGTATTAGAATCGGAATTTAACAGAGCTTTGGAGGACTTACGGTCAAATAAGGCAGAAGGGATAGAGAATATTCCATCAGAATTTCTAAAATTACTGGGGGAAGTGGCAACAAAACGACTATTCACATTGGTGTGTAGAATATATGAGTCTGGCGACATACCATCTGACCTTCGGAAAAGCATCATCCACACAATTCCGAAAACGGCAAGAGCTGACAAGTGCGAAAATTATCGCACAATCAGCTTAACAGCTCATGCATCGAAGCTGCTTACAAGAATAATATACAGAAGAATGGAAAAGAAAATTGAGAATGCGCTAGTTGACGATCAGTTTGGCTTTAGGGAAAGTAAAGGGACGAGAGAGGCAATTCTGACGTTACGGCTAATAATGGAAGCAAGGCTAAAGAAAAATCAAGACACTTTCGTAGGATTTGTCGACCTGGAAAAAGCGTTCGACAATATAAAATGGTGCAAGCTGTTCGAGATTCTGAAAAAAGTAGGGGTAAGCTATAGGAAGAGACGGGTCATATACAATATGTACAACAACCAAGAGGGAATAATAAGAGTGGACGATCAAGATCGAAGTGCTCGTATTAAGAAGGGTGTAAGACAAGGCTGTAGCCTTTCGCCCCTACTCTTCAATCTGTACATCGAGGAAGCTATGATGGAAATAAAAAAAAGGTTCAGGAGTGGAATAAAAATACAAGGTGAAAGGATATCAATGATACGATTCGCTGATGACATTGCTAGCCTGAGTGAAAGTGAAGAAGAATTTCATGATCTGCTGAACGGAATGAACAGTCTAATGAGTACACAGTATGGTTTGAGAGTAAATGGGAGAAAGACGAAGGTAATGAGAAGTAGTAGAAATGAGAACAGCGAGAAACTTAACATCAGGATTGATGGTCTCGAAGTCAATGAAGTTAAGGAATTCTGCTACCTAGGCAGTAAAATAACCAATGACGGACGGAGCAAGGAGGACATCAAAAGCAGACTCGCTATGGCAAAAAAGGCATTTCCGGCCAAGAGAAGTCTACTAATATCAAATACTGACCTTCATTTGAGGAAGAAATTTCTGAGGATGTACGTCTGGAGTACAGCGTTGTATGGTAGTGAAACATGGACTGTGGGAAAACCGGAACAGAAGAGAATCGAAGCATTTGAGATGTGGTGCTATAGACGAATGTTGAAAATTAGGTGGGCTGATAAGGTAAGGAATGAGGAGGTTCTACGCAGAGTCGGAGAGGAAAGGAATATGTTGAAATCACTGATAAGGAGAAGGGACAGGATGATAGGACATCTGCTAAGACATGAGGGAATGACTTCCATGGTACTACAGGGAGCTGTAGAGGGCAAAAACTGTAGAGGAAGACAGAGATTGGAATACGTCAAGCAAATAATTGAGGACGTAGGTTGCAAGTGCTACTCTGAGATGGAGAGGTTAGCACAGGAAAGGAATTCGTGGCGGGCCGCATCAAACCAGTCAGTAGACTGATGACCAAAAAAAAACAAGGTCCCACAATGATTTCTGATATTGTTTCACGCAGTGTTGCTTGTCTGGTAGCACCGACAACCCTACGCACGAGCCGCTGCTCTCAGTGAAGATCGTCAGCCACTCCGTTGTCCGTGGTGAGAGGTAATTCCTGAAATGTGGTATTCTCTTGACACTGTGGATCTCGGAATTTTGAATTTCCTAACGCTTTCCGAAATGGAATGCCCGATCCGTCTAGTTCCAACTATGACTCACGTTCTAATTCTCGTGCTACCATAATCACGTCGGAAACATTTTTACATGAATCGCCAGAATACAAATGACAACTCCGCCAACTCACTGGGTTTTCATATCTTGTGTATGCGATACTACAGCCGTCTGTTTACGTGCATATCGCTATCCAGCGACTTCTGTCACCTCAGTATAAGGATATATACACAGAGCCAAAGGAACAGGTACACCTGCCTAATATCGTGTAGGGCCCACGCAGAGCACGCAGAACTGCCGCAATTCGACTTGCATGGACTCAACTAATGTCTGAAGTAGTGCTGCAGGGATCTGACACCATGAATCCTGAAGGTTTGTCCACAAATCCGTAAGAGTACGAGGGGGTGTAGATCTCATCTGAACAGCACGTTGCACTGCATCCTAGATATGATCAATAATGTTAATGTCTTCGGAGTTTGGTGGCAAGCGGAAGATTTTAAATTCAGAAGAGTACCTGGAGCCACTCTGTAGCAATTCTGGACGTATGGGGTGTCGCATTGTCGTGCTGGAATTGCGCAATTCCATCGGAAAACACAACGGACATGAATGGATGCAGATGATCAGACAGAATGCAGAGTGGTATCTAGACGTATCAGGGGGGCCATGTACTCCAACAGCACACGCCTGTTCACGGGCCCAGGCGAGGTCTAAAGATCTGTGTCGTGCGGTCATCAAGAGTACACGAGTGGGCCTTCCACTACGAAAGCTCATATCGATGATGATTAGTTGAATGGTTCGCACACTGACACTTGTTGATGGCCCAGCACTGAAATCCGCAGCTGTTTGCGGAAGGAATGCACTCCTTTCACGTTGAATGATTCTCTTCAGTCGTCGTTGGTCACAATCTTGCAGGAACTTTTTCCGGCCGCAGCGATGTTGAAGATTTTATGTTTTACCGGATTCCTGATATTCACGGTATACTCGTGTAATGGTCGCTTGGGAAAATTCCTACCTCATCGCTGCCCCGGAGATGCTGTGTCCCATAGCTCGTCGCCGACTATAACAGCACATTCAGACTCACTTAACTCTTGGTAACCTGCCATTGTAGCAGCAGTAACCGATCAAGCAACTAAGTTAGAAATTTTTGTATTATATAGGAGTTGCTGACTGCAGCGTCGTATTTTGCCCGTTTACATATCTCTATATTTGAATACGCATGTCTATACGAGTTTCATAAGAGCTTCAGTGTATAAATCAAACATAAGAATTTATGAATAATAAAATTCGAAAGTAAATAATGAAACAAGTAACACAAGAAATAAATGTGTTACGTCATTTATTATGTAAGCACTCTAGCTAATCTTCATCAGTAAATTGTCCAGCTAACTTTAAGTTTGCGGTTACCTCGCTATGTCTACGGGGTAAATTACTCTTCACTTCAGCCACCTGTTTATTTCTTCTCTGTATTATAAACACACAGGGCCGCATAGAGAATATCATTTCACACAAGCGACTAATTATTTGACGCCACCTTCCCTCCCAGGTTAGTCAGGTAGTCAGTCAGGCAGCAGTAGCCGACCGAGACAGACGCAGCAACAGAAAAGTAACCGCTTTTGTGACAATTACGAGTTCCTAACCAGGAGCGAATTTTATTATATTATCTGTGTGTTTTCATAGTTTAGTTATTTAGGTTTCTGCGTGTAATTTTAATATCTAATAGCCACAGTACTCGCGTTTTCGTTTGCTTCCGAAAGTAAACCGATTTTTTGACATATTACAAGTTCCTAATCAGGGGCGAATTATTTAGTTTCACCTGAATGCTTCGGTAGTTAGGTTTTAGAATATCTGCGTATTATTAGACACAGTTCCTCCGTTTTCGTCAGGGTCTACTGTAGAGTTGCGCAGGATGTGCCGATAGTCCGTTTATCGGCACAGTTTAATTTTACACGTTCTTTAGTATGGACAGGGACTGCGATTGTTGTGTGAGGATGCGAGCCGAGTTGGTGACACTTCGCTCGCAGCTTCAGGCTGTGATGGCATCGGTTACGCTGCTAGTGGCCGTAGTCGACCAGTGCCACTGTTGTGGGCCGTCCTCCGTTTTCGTCAGGGTCTACAGTAGAGTTGCGCAGGATGTGCCAATAGTCCGTTTATCTGCACAGTTTAATTTTACACGTTCTTTAGTATGGACAGGGACTGCGATTATTGTGTAAGGATGCGAGCCGAGTTGGTGACACTTCGCTCGCAGCTTCAGGCTGTGGTGGCATCGGTTGCGCTGCTAGTGGCCGCAGTCGACCCGTGCCACTGTTGTGGGCCGTCCTCCGTTTTCGTCAGGGTCTACAGTAGAGTTGCGCAGGATGTGCAGATAGTCCGTTTATCTGCACAGTTTAATTTTACACGTTCTTTAGTATGGACAGGGACTGCGATTATTGTGTAAGGATGCGAGCCGAGTTGGTGACACTTCGCTCGCAGCTTCAGGCTGTGATGGCATCGGTTATGCTGCTAGTGGCCGCAGTCGACCCGTGCCACTGTTGTGGGCCGTCCTCCGTTTTCGTCAGGGTCTACAGTAGAGTTGCGCAGGATGTGCCGATAGTCCGTTTATCTGCACAGTTTAATTTTACACGTTCTTTAGTATGGACAGGGACTGCGATTATTGTGTAAGGATGCGAGCCGAGTTGGTGACACTTCGCTCACAGCTTCAGGCTGTGATGGCATCGGTTACGCTGCTAGTGGCCGCAGTCGACCGGTGCCACTGTTGTGGGCCGTCCTCCGTTTTCGTCAGGGTCTACAGTAGAGTTGCACAGGATGTGCCGATAGTCCGTTTATCTGCACAGTTTAATTTTACACGTTCTTTAGTATGGACAGGGACTGCGATTATTGTGTAAGGGTGCGAGCCGAGTTGGTGACACTTCGCTCGCAGCTTCAGGCTGTGATGGCATCGGTTACGCTGCTAGTGGCCGCAGTCGACCGGTGCCACTGTTGTGGGCCGTCCTCCGTTTTCGTCAGGGTCTACAGCAGAGTTGCGCAGGATGTGCCGATAGTCCGCTTATCTGCACAGTTTAATTTTACACGTTCTTTAGTATGGACAGGGACTGCGATTATTGTGTAAGGATGCGAGCCGAGTTGGTGACACTTCGCTCGCAGCTTCAGGCTGTGATGGCATCGGTTACGCTGCTAGTGGCCGCAGTCGACCGGTGCAACTGTTGTGGGCCGGCCGTGGGGATCTAACGGACGTCCTGCACGTCCCAGTCCTCCGATCGGTCCTCACCGGTGGCCAGCCCAGTTGGTGCTCGCACTGAAGATGACCCCTCACCTGTGGTCGAGTGGGAGGTCGTCGTAGGGCGAAGCAGGCGGCGGAAGACTTCCCAGGCGGCCGCACGTAAGGCTTCCCAGGTTTGTTCGACAAACAGGTTCCAGGTGCTGTCTGTGGCTGACACTGTCGCTGAACCAGATGCTGTCACCTGTCCTGTTTCAGAGGAAACCACTCAGCCTGCAAGATCCTGGCAGTCGAAGAGTGTGGAATTATTGGTAGTTGGGAGCTCCAACGTTAAGTGCATTATGGGGCCCCTTAGAGACTAGGCTGAATAGAAGGGAAAGAAAAGATATATGCACTCCGTGTGCACACCGAGTGGAGTCATTCCAGATGTGGAACGGGTACTCGCGGATGCCATGAAGAGAACAGGGTGCAGCCAACTGCAGGTGGTTGGTCACTTCGGTACCAATGATGTGTGTCACTTTGGATGGGAAGAGATTCTCTCTGGTTTCGAGCGGTTAACAGAAGTGGTAAAGACTGCCAGCCTTGCTTGCAAGACGAAAGCAGAGCCGAGCATTTGCAGCATTGTCGACAAGACCGATTACGGACCTCTATTACAGTGCCGAGTGGAGACTCTGAATCGGAGGCTCAGATGGATCTGCGACCGTGTATTCTGAAGATTCCTCAACTTGCGCCACAGGGTGGTTGGGTTTCGGGTTCCGCTAAATAAGTCAGGTGTCCATTAAACGCAGGAGGCGGCTACACGGGTAGCATGGGCTGTGTGCGTGAACTGGGCCGTTTTTTAGTTTAGAGGGTCTCGGGAAAACACAGAAAATGTTTCAGTCACAAAGGGTTCAAGCTGAACACAGAAAGAACGTAGATGCAGGAACCATTGGTATAACAGTTGTAAATTGTCGTAGCTGTGTTGGGAAAGAACTAGAGCTCCAATCGCTAATAGAAAGCACTGATGCTCAAATCGTTATAGGCACTGAAAGCTGGCTAAAGCCGGACGTAAGCTCAGCCGAAATTTTTGCGAAGAACTTTGTTGCTGTTGGAAGTAGTTTAACTTGTCATGAAATTGAAGAAGATACTTCCTGTGAGTTAGTATGGACAGAGCTCATTGTTGGCAACCGGAATAAAATAATAATTAGACACTTTTACCGACCTCCCGATTCAGATGATACAGTTGTTGAAAGGTTCAAAGAAAACTTGACTTCGATTTCAAACACACATCCGACTCATACAATAATAGTTGGTGGTGACTTTACTTACCCTCGATATATTGGTGAAAATATATGTTAAATTCCGGAGGTACGAATAAAACATCATCCGAAATTGTGCTAAACGCATTGTCTGAAAATTATTTCGAGCAGTTAGTTCATGAGCCCACGTCAATAGTAAACAGTTGTGAAAATACGCTTGACATTTCAACAGAAAATAATCCTGAGTTAGTAACGAGAATAAAAACCGATACAGGGATTGTAATCCCCTAATCCCTGAAAAATAAGCGAAACATGTATCTATTCAAAAAGGCAGATAAAAATTCACTTGACGTCTTCCTGAGTCTCAATCTCCACTCATTCCAAATTAATAATATAATGCGGCTTGAATTCAGAGAAATAGTATCGGTAGCAATTGAGAGATTTATATCAAATAAATTAACAAACGACGGAGCTGATCCTCCTCGGTACACAAAACGAGTTAGAACACTGTTACAGAACAACGAAACAAACATGCCAAATTTAAACAGACGCAAAATCCCAAAGATTGGAGATCTTTTACAGAAGCTCGAAATTTAGCGAGGACTTCAATACGAGATTCTCACAACAGTTTCCCCAAAGAAACTTTGTCTCTAAACCTGGCAGAAAACCCAAAGAGATTCTGGTCGTATGTGAAGTATGTTAGAGGCAAGAAACAATCAATGCCTTCTCTACGCGATAGCAATGGGGATACTGTCGGAGACAGTGCTGCCAAAGCACAGTTACTAAACACAGCCTTCCGAAATGCCTTCACAAAAGAAGACGAAGTAAATACTCCAGAATTCGAATCGAGAACAGCTGCCAACGTGAGTAACGTAACGGAGTAGTGAAGCAACTTAAATCACTTAATAAAAGCAAGTCTTCTGGTCCAGACTGTATACCAGTTAGGTTCCTTTCGGAGTATACTGATGCATTAGCTCTATACTTAACATTCATATAGAGCCGTTCGCTCGACGAAAGATCCGTTCCTAAAGACTGGAAAGTTGCACAGGTCACACCAATATTCAAGAAACGTAGCAGATTTAATCCACTAAATTACAGGCCCACATCGTTTACGTCGATATGAAGCAGGATTTTGGAAAATATATTGTGTTCCAACATTATGAATTACCTCGAAGAAAACTGTCTATTGACACACAGTCAACATGGGTTTAGAATGGCTCCGAGCACTATGGGACTCAACTTCTGAGGTCATTAGTCCCCTAGACCTTAGAACTAGTTAAACCTAACTAACCTAAGGACATCACACACATCCATGCCCGAGGCAGGATTCGAACCTGCTACCGTAGCCGTCTCGCGGTTCCAGACTGCAGCGCCTAGAACCGCACGGCCACTTCGGCCGGCATGGGTTTAGAAAACAACGTTCCTCTGAAACACAACTAGCTCCTTATTCTCATGAAGTGTTGAGTGGTATTGACAATGGATTGCAGACCGATTCCATATTTCTGGACTTCCGGAAGGATTTGGACACTGTAATTGTAGTGAAATTGCGTGCTTATGGAATATCGTCTCAGTTATGTGACTGGATTTGTGATTTCCTGCCAGAGAGGTCACAGTTCGTAGTAATTACGGAAAGTCATCGAGTAAAACAGAAGTGATTTCAGACGTTCCCCAAGGTAGTGTTATGGGCCCTTTGCTGTTCCTTCTCTATATAAACGATTTGGGAGACAATTTGAGCAGCCGTCTTCGGTTGGTTGCAGATGACGCTGTTGTTTATCGACTAATAAAGTCATCAGAAGATCAAAACAAATTGCGAAATGATTTAGAATATATATGTGAATGGTGCGAAAATTGGCAGTTGACCCTAAATAACGAAAAGTGTAATGTCATCCATATTAGCGTTAAATGGAATTCGTTAAACTTCGGTTACATAATAAATCAGTCTAATATAACAGCCGCAAATTCAACTAAATACCTATGTATTACAATTACGAACAACTTAAATTGGAGGTAACGCATAGAAAATATTGTGGGGAAGGCTAACCAAAGACTGCGTTCTATTGGGAGGACACTTTGAAAATGTAACAGACGCACTACGGAGACTGCCTACAGTACTCTTGTCCCTCCTCTTTTAAAATACTGTTGCACGGTGTGGGGTCCTTACCAGACAGGACTGACGGAGTACATCGAAAAATTTCAAAGAAGGGCAGCACGTTTTGTATTCCCGCGAAATATGGGAGAGAGTATGACAGGATTGGGGCTGGACATCATTAAAAGAAAGGCGATTTTCGTTGCGACGGAATCTTCTCACGAAATTCCAATCACCAACGTTCTCCTCCGAATGCAAAAATATTTTGTTGACAGCGACCTACATAGGGAGAAACGATCACCACGATAAAATGATGGAGACCAGAGCTCGTACGGAGAGATGTAGGTGTTCGTTCTTTCCGCGCGCTATACGAGATTGGAATAATAGAAAATTGTGAAAGTGGTTCGATGAAACCTCTGCCAGGCACTTAAATGTGATATGCAGAGTTTCCATGTAGATGCAGATGTAGATAACCTTGTACACGCGCTGTACTCACATGTTCCACTTGGCCGTGAGACCCCAGAGACCGCTTCTGATTGTGATACGTCCTTTATAGCACTCCTCAATGCTTGAGGCCTATACATATGACGTGAAACGTTTAAAGCTCTGTAATAATAATAAATAATCCAGTTATTTACCAATTCAACAAAAACATCGAATCATCATAAATAGTTGTAAATGGCAATACCACGATATTATTAATAAATAATTATTTATCTTGAAACAAAACTACAGATTCTTTGTTCTTATTAACAAACCCCACACAACTCTTCACTGGACGAACGGTGTTGTTTACAATACTTGTCAGCCTATCGCATCCTCACTCTCCACGCTACCGCCATTCTTTCGTACCCCCTCAGCTCTCGATAGTCCCTCTTACCCACCACCTCTGTTCTGTTACCGTTTCATATACACGTGTTTCTGTCTCTAATAGCTGCTCTGAATTTGTGTACTTCATTCCTAGATATATTTTTGTGACTATTTTCAGTAAGTCGAATGTATCAGCATTCGTATATAGAACATTCATGTCTCCTCTCTTTCTCTTGGAGTGAGCATCTGCACACCACTTGCTCAGGGGATGCTGAATCAACTGTCTCGTTTCTATTCTATGTACGTACTGAGGGTGAAGGTCTGGAGTACTATAAAAAGAACCATACCTCTGCTGGATAAGATATGATTTATTTGCAGTATCTCTATCTCTTTCTCTCTCTGATATTTGGAAGGAGACCGTATACCCATAGTCCTGTATTTCCACTGTCCCGGTATCGATGCGATTCATCAACAGTCCATCTAAACACACTTGCATTAGTAATTCTGGGACCTGTACTTTCTCGTGTTTATCTATGTTATCTTGGCGCAACGACTATGCTGCGGCAAGATACCGTACTTCCATATCCGTGGATAATATTCAAAGTGTGGCGAGAAGAGCCTCTCCTGTTATGGTACCCTACGCTCCGAACATCATTAGGAGAACCCTCCCTGAGAAGGTCTTACCATATCTGTGTTGTATCAGGTGAAGTCCGTTGGTTCAAACAATTGCGAAAAAGCCCATACTGGCACTCAACATCGTATTTAGGTACAGTTTTACGGACTTTAGGGCTGAGTTAGTAATGCCGGCACTGGCAATTGGTACGTGATTTTAGCAGCATTCATGTAAATGTATGTAAACGGACTAAGAAATGTCTTCAGTTTTCTCGATAAACTCCTAAATATCAGTTTATAGTGCTTCTCCTAAGGGGTGGATTCGTCTTTAGAAGCGTTTGCCGATAATTAGCATGTACTTAGTTTACTGCGCAGCTATTACTAATTTGTTGCTTCTGTAACACCGCTGCATCTTTCGGAACGATTTACTTCAAGCTCGCATCTGGAATCTCCAGAGATTACCATAAAGATATCATCACGCCCTTGATAAGTCCCACCCATCAGTTCGAGCAGCGGATGGATGACAAAATATTGGTCCACATATAAAGCCTTACGGGAAGCCCTTTTGTACGATTTTTTTAGTAGACACCCAAAAAGCCCCTCGACTCTGCCGCTCTTACAACAGTCCATGAAACTTATATAAAGACATCTATATTTATGTTGACGTCTAGCAAATGTTTATCTCTATTGTTTAACGTAAACTTCAGAGTTTAAAGTATCAAATTGGCAGCGATAAAGCTGCAGCTGTTAAATTAGGAGACTTCTCCTGTTTGTCAAGTGGACTGGTACTGAAGTCTTTACATCGGAAACAGCCTTTGTAAGAGACGTGTAGTGCGTAACAGAATTATAATAAATTTGAAGAACCTCGATGCTGCAGCGTGGGGACATATGCGAGGTACCCACAGGTGACTATAACCGCCGTTCTGTCCATAAACAAAAAGCTGAAGGGGAAAGATAATGAAATAGGAATGTACTTGTAATTAGCATGCCATTTGCTTCAAGCAATTAACTTCATCATCAGAACTTGTTTGAAGTTGTTTGCTTCGTTTGTAGAAAAAATACCGTACACTACTTCATTGATGAACTGCTGACGGTCGTTTACGGTATGTACATCTTTGCCCACTTTATCAACCAAAGGTGTCTATTATTTTTGTCGTATTTAGTGAGTGGAGAGTGCATTACATCATTGGTGGGGTCAGTCTTTAGCGTTAACGAGTAGTGCGCTCTCGGAGCAATATTTCAGAGAGCAAGTGCACGAGCGCCCGAATGTGCTGAAACAAATTAAAGTAAGTGCCACTTTTAATAGCACAGATATGTTTCCAGAAATGAAGTAGTCCCCCGGGCGTCGTAAATTGCAGAAGCACTCTCTTTTATTGCGTCGCCGTTCCAATAAAGGCTAAGTCGAACTGTCAACTTTCATTTAAGGCGACGATTTTGGCGGTTTCATACAAATAGCTGAAGAAAGTGTGGAAACTTAGGAGATTCTATTCGCCTACGTAAATGTTGTTGCACTAATGGAACTACTTCACGAACTTGATACGCAAATGACAAGAGTTACTTATTCCTATTACGTAGGAACAATGTTTGGAATTAGGAGACGACTTTCCGTAGTGAGAACGATCATTTAGTGCCCTAGAAAACTCAGAAGCTCTCTTTTACCAAATTAAACTCGGATTTCTTAGTAGTTTATTCTATATTTCTATTCACGTAGATTAAGTTGTCTACTAATAAAATTATTGTTTTGTTCTAATGAATACGTGAAACGTGTAAAAATGTTTTTCTTTTGTTATACCTCTTCTTCCCTTATCCATAGTCTTTCGTACGATCATTCAGTAATGCGACACAATTTGAATATCGTCATTCATGTTAATCTTACCCACCTTTGTGCCTATGATTCCCTAATTAAGAAATAATAAGTAAATGATTACCGGTGAACTATCTTCTGCCAAGGAATCCATTAAAACTCAAGCTCTTTCCTGAACTGTTGTATCTTTCTCATGGGAGTTTCTGATTCCGAAAACGATATATAGCAATAAAAGTTATGTGAATGACTATTTTCATCATATGTTACATATGTAAAGTACACTAGCGGCAAGACAAAATCAGTACTTTTACTACGAGATACCAATAGCTATATTGCCAAAACAGCGCCACTAAAGTAGAGTTATAAAACACAGTTTTCCGAAATTTCTTCACCAAAGAAGAAGAAGAAGAAGAAAAAGAAGACGTAATTATATCAGATTTACAATCGAGAACAACTTGAAGCATAACTTAGAAGTACGTATGCTCGGGTAGCGAAGCAGCTTGAAGCATTTAATAGTCCAGTCCTCCGACCCAGATAGTATAATAATAAACTTCCTTTCTGAGCATTCTGACACAACAGCAATCACTCGACGAAAGATCTGTACCAAAAGGTAGGAAAGCTGTACAGCTTACACCGATGCACAAGAAAGGAAACAGCAGTAATCCACTCAATCCCAGATCAATATTCAAGAAACGAAATAGCAATAATCTGCTGAATTACAGACCCGTATCACTAACATCGATTTGCAGTAGCATTTTGGAATATACAGTGAGTTCTATGAATCAGCTCGAAAGAAACGGCTTATTGACACACAGTCAGGAAGGAGTTATATAATATCGTTCTTGCGAAACACAATTATCTCTTTATTTACATGAAGTAATGAGTGCTGTTGACAGGGGATCTCAAACTGATTTCACATTTCTAGGTTTCCCAAGTGCTTTGGACGCCGATCCTCACAACAGACTTCACATTGCATGCCTGTTGGCTGTCGCTTCAGTTGTGCAACTGGATCCATGATTTATTTTCAGAAAGCTCACAGTAACCGTCGGAATATCATCGAGTGAAACAGAAGACGTATCCTGCTTTCCCAAGTAGGTGTTATTGGCACTCTACTTTTCCTAATTAACATAAATGGTTTATGAGATTATCTGAGAAGCCCACTTAGATTGTTCGCAGACGATGCTATCAGCCCCAGTCTAATAAAGTCACATGAAGACCAAACTCAATTGGAAAATACGGTACGTGAATAATGCGAAGAGTCACAGTTGTTCGTGTGAAGTCATCCGTGTGAGCAGAAAAGGAAATCCTTTAAATTATGATTAGACGAGAAAACACACCAATTTAAACTCTGTCAATTCGACTGAATAGATAGAAATTGGTATTACGAGCAACTTACATTGGAACGATTACACAGAATGTTATAGGAAGGGCGAACCAAGACTGTGTTTTATTGGCTGAACATTTAGAAGATGCAACAGGTCTGCTAAGGAGATTGTTTGTTCCTCATCTGCTGGAGTGCTGCTGTGCTGTATGGGATCGTTACCAGACAGCTGAATGAGGACACAGAAAAATTTCAAAGAAGGGCATGTCGTTTTGTACTATCGCAAAACAGGTGAAAGAATGTAATGGATATGATAAGCGAGTTGGGATGGTAATCAGTAGAACAAAGGCTTTTTCTTTGCGGAGAAACTTTTCACGGTATTTCAATCTCAGTTTTTCTCGTCTGCAGCTGAAAATATTTTATTGTCACCAATCGGCATGGGGAGAAGTAGTTACGGTAATAAAACAAGAGAAATCAGAGTGCGTAAGGAAAGATTAATTCTTCATTTTTCCCACAAACTGTCAGAGAGTGGAACGGTGGAGATATAGTCTGAAGGTGGTTCGAAACCCACTTCAGTGTGAATTGTGGGGTAGTCATTTAGATGTAGAAGTAAACGTAAATTTATTCCTCGAACTTAGGATAACTATTGGCAAAAAGTTTAACAGTTCTGAAAAGACAACGAAACGAGTTTTCGCTGAATTTATATTACATACGAGGTCGTCAGGAAAGTAACTATGGAACAATGGATCATAAGACGAGAGACAGTATCCAAATAATACGTACTGCACACTATCAAGGACAAGGCACATATGCAGCATGTTGTCAGCGAAAAACTGGAAGTTATTCTGCACTTAAAAGTAGAACGGGTTATTTAAGAACTACCATTCAGTGCCAGCCTTCGACAAAGTGAGAGACGCAGCCGAAATCCCGTTGCTTTTGTTGTGCATATCTTTTGTAAAGGAAAAAGGCATCCAGAAAGACAAAAATATACTTGCTTCATTGTCCAGCTATAGGCCATTTATTCAAGGATACATAATGGCTAAGATAAAGTGGAGAGATTCGTACATATTTACTTTTCTGAAACGTTCAAAAATGTTTGTGATAATGTCTGTTTAATGACGGCAGATATCAATCCACAGATCTGTGCCATATTATTCATGTAAATTAATGCGAAAGGCAGGCAATAGAAGGAGAACTGTGTTTGCGTTTGAGTGTTTAATTAACAGCACCAGGCGTTGGAGTTAGCGCACCTGTTTAATTCGATTTCTCTGTTGTCAAAACAGGTGTACTGGGAGCGAATTGTCGTCTCAGTACTTCCGTCGTTGATTGTGAACCCTTCAGCTGAACATGCCACCTTGTCCGCTGTCACTTACTCTAGATGGTTTGATAAATGAGGATGTATAGCTACCATTATTAACTGAACAGGACAATATTATCTGTATGACATGAATCTGGTGTATAGCAGCATATTATTTGCTACTCACTCCATCTATAACTTTGCGAACACAGTGTTCCACAAATGAAATATTTTTACGTCTCCTTAATTGTACAAATAACTAGTGTCTTCCAGGCTAACACTAATGTTATGAGATAAAATTGAAACATAAGTTTCCAGAAATAGAAGAAATCCTGCGAGAACAGGAGAACGATCCCTGATCTCAGTCAAACCACTGTTCTACATTAAGAAAATGTTATCCTTTTGAACTGCGTACTTTCGTGGTACAGGGCTTAATAAAGTTCTACCACGAATGCAAGCTAATTTCATCTATAGATTGAACATTTAATTGCGCACCTGTATTTTATCCAAGTTAGTGTGGTTATTATCGTGACCGTTCGCAATGTCTGAACAATAAGCAGTCAATCATTTTCAAGGATCCACCTAAGTCCAGAACGAGTCACTCGGAATGTGTGGGTCGTCTTTGCCCATGGAATTTAAATTTTGATTAGGCATCAGTAAAGCCCTGGCTCTTTAAAGAATCGAACTCTCAAGTGTGAAACATTTTCAGATATCTGGCTACTTTATAAATGAGTTAATTTGTTAAGTATTTGACGTTAAGCAAGTAAGCAAAAAAAGTTTAGAAAAGGTTTTAAATTATATTTAACGTTTGTAGGAAGTCGATTAGTTCTCTCATTCTCAAATACCAGACGAATATAGTCTGGGTGTTTTGGTGGTTGTTAATTATGCTTCGTCAAGATATATACATAGGCTACAACTGTAATACTTGTCTATTCTGAATCTGTCACATGAGATTACGTCTCGTATTGCGTAGTTTATTTCAGACTTTAAATTCGTTCACTATTTATATGAAATATCGCAAATCAACTTGCAACCGGTTAAGAGGCCCAAAATAGTCAATTAATAATGCAGACACTTTTTTCAGGCCGCAGCAGATGGTGGTTTTACGCGTTATTGAATATAAGTGATGTGTGTTCTTTTGCACATGTCGAAAAAAGCAGGCACCATTTTGACCCTGCAGCCACTATGAATGAAGATACCAACATTAGCTGCCAGTGGGCATTGATTTCAATGAACAGAGAAAGCTGAAAATGTATGGCAGACCGGAATTCGATCCTGCGTCTGCTGTATACTAGACACGCGAGGCGAGGATGGCCAAGGATCGCCTCAGCGCAGATGCACACCAAACTCTAACTCTTACAGGAATCGGTGAAATTCCACCATTAATGAAGATAATGGCAAGGGCAATCACTGGTGGTGTGTGGATAAGTTGAGATTTTGGGTCAGATGGGAGTCTTCCTAGTTTTGTCCGTGCAGTTCTGCTGACCACTGTGTTCGGATGGCATATTAGTCAGTGTATCTGGCTAGTAAAAAGGAGACCCAGTTTCGAATCACAGTTCATCATAAATTTTCAGTTTTCTCCATTGATATCGATCAATGCTCACTGGCATTTAATGCCTTTAATTTCTTTGTGTCTTGGCTCATAGCGGCTGCTGGATCAAAATGGTTTGTGTTCTCTAGGACGTGTCTGAAAAAACCAAACACAACATTTACAATTAAGGGCAGGCAAGCCAGTAATGACTTCAGTGCAGACGCACACCAAGCTCTAAATGCCGCAAGTAATGAGAATAACGGGCAAGGGGCACTAAATCACTAGCACGTGGAGAAGTTGAGGATTTGGGTCTGATGGAAGGCTTGCTAGTGTAGTCCATGCAGTTGTGATTACCACAGTGTCTGGATAGCCTAGTGGTCACTGCATCTAGTTTGTAAGCGGGAGACCCAGGTTTGAATACCAGTTTTGCACGTATTTTCAACTTTCCACGTTGTTTTTAATTAATGCCCACTGGCAGCTTATGTCACTAATTACGTCATGTCTTTTTCCTGAATGGTATGTTACCAGAATTATGACGTTGATTCGCTTAGTTTCATTTGACATAGTCAGTTTCGGTAATACAATGCACGATCTTCAGGTCCCTCTACGACCGAGGGTATCACGTTTACAATAGGAATCGTTAGAATATTTTTGTTTAAAGGAAAAGAAACCATCGGCATCCTAGCAATGCATAGTGTGTGATGAGTCTAAATTGCAGCACACCAGCTAAGTGCAAGTGCTACAACTAGACACACCACATAGACCAAATTCTGCCCACGCCAAAGGCCTCTGTTAATTTTACTAGCAATATGGCGATGATTCCCGTCAGAAACTTTATCAACCTCTGTCGTAGAGGGGCCTGAAGGTGGTGGATTGTATCACGGAAACCAGCTGCAACTAAACTAATACATGAAGGTGATGGTCAGTCAAACCAATGGCAGAAATGTTGTTCTATAATACGAGATATCGACTCAGTTGCGTAACTGCAGTGTTTAGAATCAATACATAACACAGCTATTCGGAAAGTCTCGCTATATTTCCTAATTATGTGTTATGTTAACTCCCTGTTTACACACAGCGTCATTTGTAAATAACTTCATAAGACATTCCTGTGGAGAATTTCCTGTTCTGTTATCTCCAATGAACATTAAATATTATGTTACCAGCCGAAACATTAAAGATGTACTGTGGAGTAATTCATCCACATTTATCATGTTGTATAACAATACGGTGTAGGGTAGAAAATGTGCATATAAACAGACTGCTTAAGATAAGAAAAAGGCAGTCAGACTTATTCCAAGTATGTGATTGAGAAAATCTTCCAAAGTCAAACTCAAAGAATTTAAAATTTTGACAGTCTCGTCAGCGTATGTAAACGAAAGAGTCATATAACTGAAAGTAAATTGTACATCGAAGCAAAACAGAGAAATTTACAGTTACAGCACAAGAGTTGAAAACGATTATTACACAACAGTATTGACTAATTTTGAAATGGTCTCGGGTCTTCAGCTGAGTGGCGCCGTTCCATCTGTATGTCTGATAACATTTCAAAATACTGTACGTCCAGAAAACCTGAAATCAAAGTAGCCGACTTAAACTGTCTGCTAAAATTCATGCTGAAGCAGGTTGTTTGTTATACGAGGCACTATCAGGCAGTTTAAGGGATCAGACTGCTAGAACTCAACATATTTGCACGATGTTGAAGACTATTTTGATAGTCCAAACGAAAGAGAACGCACATTGTAGTACTAAAGCCAACATCGTGAGATATGTGCTACGTATCTGGATCACTGAGAAGTGCACAACCCATTTTTCGTATAAGATCAGCCTAGTTAAATTAATTAAGTTTGTTTATGTTTCATTCGTTATTTAGACATATATATGTATATGCGTCTATCCTAAAATATTGTAAGTGCTCAAACTGTAATTCACGCAGTAGCTGTAAAAGTACATTGATATATCCAGTATCGCCCCAAAGAGCAACCAATAAATGGAAAATAAATAAATAAATATCAGATGTTTCCATTCTCTTCTTTCCCATTTTTCACATAGAAGATAGTTGTTCCTAAGATGTAAATTCTCATGCATGTGTTCTACAAATTAATACCTCTATTTGGAAATAGTAGACTCGTTTTTAGCGGGGGATGCCCTATTTGCCTACTTTTTGTATTCTCTTTGTAACGTACATAATGTGTTATGTTTCTTCTTACGTTGCTCAGTTCCTTCATTCGGTCTTCAAAATGAATGTCACGTTTGTAAGTAGCCTCATTTCTGCTGCTTCTCATTACTTATGTCCTTCTTTAGTTTACTCTCAAAACATACTTTCTTCTCGTCTCATTAGAATATTCGTTCTAATCAGCATATTCTGTGATTCTTCCTCACATCCACTGAGAAAAGTATCCACTGTCACCTACATTGAGGCGTAGTGGGAGCCTAAGATTATAATTTGCTACTTCGATAGTCCTCAGTGTCAGAGGAGCCCCCTGAAAATGTCAATCAGCGGAATTAACTTGATTTTTTTCGGAGGCAGACAGTGTGATCTCGTGGACCTGAAATCCTTTTTTAACAGGTGAATCGAGAGAAATTTAAGTTTCGCATCAAGTGTGAACGATTATGTGCTGTGTTCTTGGTAAAATATTTCATTATACGGATCCCATTAGCCAAGGTAAATACCATCAAGAGAGAAAGCCATTTCATTCCCCTTTGGATAGAGCCTTGACTAGTCCGACATTCTAAAGCACAGAAAAATGCAGAATCACACAGCTGCACGGCATCACCGCCGCGCGGATCTACAGCACTCCTCACACCCACTTGTACAGGCTGTCATAGTTAAAGTTCCAGTTTTAAAACGCTGTAGAAAAAGGACCTCTGCTCGGAATGAAGTCAAGATTGAACAGCATATTATTGAAGTAGGAGCCGGCCGAAGTGGCCGTGCGGTTAAAGGCGCTGCAGTCTGGAACCGCAAGACCGCTACGGTCGCAGGTTAGAATCCTGCCTCGGGCATGGATGTTTGTGATGTCCTTAGATTAGTTAGATTTAACTAGTTCTAAGTTCTAGGGGACTAATGACCTCAGTAGTTGAGTCCCATAGCGCTCAGAGCCATTTGAACCATTTGAACCACTGAAGTAGGAGGAAATGTCACGAAACAAAGAACAATTAATGTAAATTGGGTCGGCTACAAATGGCAGATGTATCTCAATACGACAGCTGTAGTTTGAGTTACACATTACGCTATCCATACTGTTCAATTCGGCAGTCAACAGCTGTAGCAGTGTTAGGTAAGCTCATCCACAAGGTCTTACCACTACGGCTGGGAAACATAGGCTTTTCATTGTTCTGAAGTCAAAAACAGCCTAAAAAACAAAATAGCCTTGGTTTTTTCCAAGTGCCAAAACCTACATAGAAAGTAAAATAGCACCGGTTTTGAGTTGTCTTGAGACTGGCGCAAGACATGTTCAGTATGCTGTCCACAGGTTTCTGCCACAAGTTGAAATCGGGCAACAGCATGTTGTACAACTGAGAGGAGTGTCTCGGGGCTCACATTCAGAATGCGTTAGATTACATTAGATTCAGGTTTCGTTGCACAGACCCAAAAATGAGATGACTCTCATGGGTGTGGAAGAAGTCAGAAAGTATAACATAAAAAAACATAAAACCCTGGAACACAATACCCACTACCCTGATCACCTGTCAGGGGATTGTCGAAGTAGGTGAATGCATTAGAGTAAACTGAAACTGCTAACATTTGCCGAATTAATACACTATCAGAATGAAACACAGTTATGCACTTTTAATAAATTTATCATACACAAAATATCTTATCTTGACTGTTGTGACCAATTGCTGTCAAAACTGAAATCTAACAGACACTTTTGCTTGAGCTGGTCTAACAGTTCCTGTTAAGATATTCACCTATAGAGTAGAAGGGGTTGCCTATCAAAAAGTCTTTCAAACTCGGTTTAAGCTGTACTTTATCTGAAACCAAGTTTTTAATGGTTGCAGACAATTTATTGAAAATGTATGTTCCTCAATATTGGAGACCTTTTTGGTCCAAGGTAAGTGATTTTACGTCTTTATACAGATTCTTCTTATTCCTAGTACTGGTACTATGTGGGTACTGGTACTATGTGGGAACAGAGATAGAGTCCTTGCAACAAATTTGATTATGGAATAAATAAACTGAGAAGCAGCAATTTGAATACGAAGTTCGCTGAACATGTTTCTTCGTGATGTTCTTGAGTTTAATCAACAAATGTGTCTTATTAGACGCTTTTATACGCTAGGAACTTTTGCTCGGTTTGACATGTTATCCAGAATATCATCCACTATGAAATAATAGAATGAAGTAAGCAAAGTACGCAAGTGTGCTCTCACTTCAGATACGCTTATAACTGGACCACTGAACTCGACATATTTCAGATAACCCTACAGCCAGAATCACACTGATAAAGGTAAGGCGATCTGAACAGCCAGATGTTGGGACATGACGGCTGACAATTCTGGCATTTCCAAAATGGTGCAGCAAGAGCCGCTTCACTGGCTGCGCAATGCGCGGCAGACTCGCTGTTGAAACGTTAGAATGACGGTGCGTAAAAGACACAAAAAGGGTTTAGCGGTTACAGTACCGAATAAGGGACGCATTTACTACAATAAAAGAAAGAAAAGTCCCTATTGTACACGATACCGTCAAGCCGCACCACACAGTCACCTTTGCACAATGAAGTGTTTAATGTTCATGTGTTTGCAGTTCTGCATATTCACATGCCCGTGGAGATGCAAACGGGCTTCGTATGTCCACAGAATGTTTCATGGCCATTCATTGTCCTCATCCACGCGAGCAAGATATTTCAAAGCGAACCTTTGTCTTGTTGACAGGTAAGCAGGAACCAGCACCTGAACATGGTTCATTTAGTATGGATTGCAATGCAGGATGTCTTTTGGAATTTTATACACCTTGCCCGTAGTCACATGCAACGTTCGGGCAATTCCCTATGCACTGCATTTTTGCACACCACAGCAATGCTCTGCAATGATGTTGCCACATCTTCGAGGGACGTCGAATCAACTGCCGTATTGTACATTGAAAAATCAGTCTTTACGACTTTTGTAATCATTTTCTCCAGGTCCTTGAGTGTCCTGAACTTCTGCAGTTCTACTGGTGCACAGTCACCGTTCTTGTTAAAGAGCTTGACCAGAAGTGCTCGAACCTTCGTGGAAACAGTCATGTTTGCGTCTCGGCGCAACCTGAGGAATAGTCGTTTGCCACGTGTCTGTTGGTGTGCATTTTGTGACACTTACAGTGGTCAGTGGTCAGTTGGTAAAATTCACGTTAAATTTTTTCGTTGTGCGATGACGTTTCCCCCTAAGTCAATAACATACTGCTGAAATTTGGCGTCTTTCTACATATGAAATTTAACTATCGGCACTGTATAATCCTGGACACCTTATTGGACTACACCTGCAAGCAAGAGAGCTCGAACATTTCACAATCATCTGCATCAACGTCAATATTTCATCGTTCTTAAGCAGCATTGCAGACATTAGTTCTGCCTATAGATTGTCGTCCAGTACGACCGTACTAGTTCCCATGTATTTAATACTTCTGTAAGCTCATAAAGCGAATTAGTTATTCTGGTGATCGATGCAAATAATATTTCAGTTTTTTCATGCATGATGTGTATAACGAATCCACGCAACAATTTACTGGAGTTCCTAATCCGTTGTTGTCCCCCCTGCAGAAAGGCGAGGGGTATTAGCGATAGTGTCGTCTTCTCAACGTTTGCAGCAAATAACGTTGTATGCCGAATAAAGCGTAGCATATGTAAACAACGTTATGAAACTACGGATCCAAGCAGTAGTCAACACAGACAGGCTCTCGATCGATCTGTGGACCAAATATTTTTCTTTTTGTTGAAGTGGATACAGGGATGCTGATCTCTCCTACGAGCAGTTTCGTTTATGTTCACTGGAGTCCGCCTGCAATTGAAACATCACAACACCGTTTGTTAAAATACAGAAGCCCCTCGAGGTATTTTTTGTATGGATGTTTCGTACGAAATAGTTCCCAGTATTTTATTATTCCTGGAAGCCATAATTCCAGCACAGTAAACCGTAGTAGTTCCCATGTATTTAATACTTCTGTAAGCTCATAAAGAGAATAAGTTATTCTGGTGATCGATGCAAATAATAATTCAGTATTTTCATGCATGATGTGTATAACGAATCCACGCAGCATTTTACCCTGTGGTTTGAAGGACAGTGTCCTCTGAAGCTCACATTGTTCTGTGGGCATTGACAATGGTTCGGTTTTTCGTGACCGACCCATCTCGTATATCAATAAGGAAAATTGGAAGACCGAGAGACATTTGTTTGAAGACTGCAGCCATTGCTCTGCTTGCAATGAAGTGCTCTCCATAAACAAAAATCAGTCTTCTCAATTTCTTGCGGAAGCGGGATAAGGCAACAACCGTTTGTGTCCTATTTTTCAAGTCAGTTTTCTTTTTTGCTACCCCCTCTTCCCCCTATCTTTTTGGTTCAAATGCAAAAAAAAGTAGTTTGGTTTAGGAAGTGAAAGAGGCACATTTCCATAAATTTGAAAAATATTAAAGTGCACATAAACATCTTATTTATTTTCTTATCTACTAACATATAACCGATAACATTAATAATTACAGCTTCCATAGTAACACTCATATACTAATTACGGTAATAGAATCCATAACGCTGTGGTACCCAACGTTTCTGACCCAAATATAGTCAGAAACTCGCATTTTCCTTGAAACAGCTGTTCATTCATAAAATTTCTTTTTATGGTATAGAAAATAGATTATGGCGATGCCCAGGTAGAGCCTGTAGCATATACGACTTCTGCATAATGTTTTCTGTCAAACATTTACTATAGTACACAATGTGTCTGATGCTTCCCCAGGGTGCTAGATTACAGCTTTTAGTTTAATAACAAGATGCACACCGTTGACAGACATTTTCCACAATAAAGTCTCACCACTCAAGTCAAATTCGATAAAAAGTATTGAAGTACCACTTTCTAATTTAATAGAAAATGCTTCAGTCCCCTTGAAAATGCCTTCTGATTTCACTAACTCTATAATTTATAAAAAAATTTGACTGTTCATTGACTTCCGCAACAATCGCACTGCGTTTTCTAACATTTGTGATTTTATTACAACGCTGAATTGCTACAGGTACGAAAGCTATAGACATGAGTAGCCTAGCAAAGCCATACTTTAACCCTGCTGACGATCAACTTTAATACACCTGCTGCTGACACATTAAATACTCCAACGACTTGAAGTTCTAGATACGGCCACAAAACCTTGATCAAACCTCAACACTATCACCTCTGCTGAAACGTGTAGTGGACAATAATGTGGCCGTTGTCAAAAACTTTTCGCTACCACTTCACTGCTTACTTGAGTTATATTTCAGATAGTTTTTAATTGCTCACTAAACAAGAGGGCCTGTATTGTTGGTTCAAATGGCTCTGAGCACTATGGCACTTAACATCTTAGGTCATCAGTCCCCTAGAACTTAGACCTACTTAAACCTAACTAAGGACATCACACACATCCATGCCCGAAGCAGGATTCGAACCTGCGACCGTGCCTGTATTATTAACTGAGATGGAGACATTACAATTTTGCAGTAAGTTAATCCTCAGAAAAGATTAAACAATTAAGAAAACGACCACCACTACAGATAGTTTGAAGTAAATCCTTGCATCATGACAAAATACTCATTGGCTAAACCAGCATGAGACTTTTCCCGTTTACTTTCGTCAGAACTGAAAATATTGTAACAAGCACAGCTTCAACATATTTACAAACAGAATTACTAACTCTTTTTGTAATGCTCCAAGGTGTTTATAGTTAATAGACATGAAACTTACGCTACTGCAAGTGTTCATCGTAGTCAAGTAAATCTGTTGACTGTGCTGTAAGCTGCGGTTTTCACACTTTGCTGGAATGACTGAAAAGCAATACAGAATACATAACCACCTAGTTTCATTGACGTTATTCGGTACGCAGCGTCTCAGCTTCATTGTTGTACAACAATAGCCATACTATTCATACACTTTGCAACACATATTCCTAAGCAACAAATTACTGTAGGAAAACGACTAGAGGTCAAAGTCGGTACAGGGACAAAGGGCCTACTGTTCTTATAAGCGAGGTCAAGGTCGCCGGTGACCAACTTGACATAGTTATCCTCCTTATGTTAAAGGTCGCGGGTCAGAATTCTGAGGCAGTGGTCCTCCTTTCCGATCGCTGGTCGATGCCTTCCCTGGTCTAAGTCCTCCAGAGTCAAGGGGTCTATTGTTCTCTACAAGTGAGGTACATAGCATAGTCTCCTTATCTCATCTAAGATATGTAAATTAGAATTATATAGTACATTTCACTCTTATCACCATTATTTGTTTGTTAATTGATAATCAATCATAAAAAGGCTACTCCCCTGGTGTTAGTAACCATCTGAGTGACTCTTTATTTGTGTTCTCTACTCCGTAGCGTGAGAATCATCATGAAGCGTCATCAGAAATGAGACACCACCATCAAGGAGAACAAAAAGAATGTGAAAACTTTAAGTATTATTAGACTCCTCTGTCTCATTATTCATTGGGTTAGTGTCTAATGTAACACTTAATTACCACTTTCCTTTCTGTGTTCAACAGCATAACATCCGCTTGATGTGGCACTAGCTGATAAACCCATGAATCATTGCTCATGGAACCACAGAACGTGGATGGGCTACCTGATATTTCTGATCTGGGTAAGCAATTATTTTCTACCATCACCGCCTCCAGACAGAATAAGAGAGACATATAGTTGCTATTAAACTATTCTCCTCCTTCATCATTATTATTCTACGTGTTTTTGCAAATAATTACGAATTTCTCTCTTTTCCACAGTTCAACAACACCCTAATCCATTGATAGCTGATATGTACACTGCATCGTCACTCGTAGAGCAGCAGCAGTAGCACACAGATATTTCTGATGAGGACACAAAGCCGTTTCCTGCACCACCACGGCCACCTGTTGAGATTCAGGTACGGGGTCTCGACGTACTACTGTTCGCCACTGCATGTAATTTGACTGGCAGTTGATCTAATCAGACTCTGACTGTGATGTAGTAAGAGAAATCGAGGATATTAAGTGCCACTTAAGGAGTTTTCCTGGGAAGGTTGATGTCGTGGATGCTGCACGTCAGTGCCCATATGACGATGGATTGTTACCATCTCGTCCTCATCCAGACAACAACCCCTTAAGTCCGAAAATGTCTACAATAGAAACGCATGGCGATGCAGTATTCGAGGTAATATCAAGAGACTCTTTCATACATTTACCTCAATCGAATGATCTCAACGAACGTGATCCAGGCGATGCATTGAGGATTCGATTTCAAAGATTGATTCAGAGGCAAGCATATGTCGAAGCTGTGTTCAGGGGTATTGCATATCATCTGCGTGAGCACCACGTACACATAGATGCCTTAGAAGAGTGTTTACATTAATGTATCCACACAGCGCCAAACCCGGCTGCTATCACTGCCACAACGAAAAATAGATGCATGAAAGCCGAATTTACAGACAGAATAGCTAAGTTGTTGTTCCATCATCCGCCTGAACACTGTATATGCTCAATTTAGAGTGTATAATAAACAATTATGAAGAAAATACTGCGTAGCTGTAGACGTGTTGAAAAAAAGATGATGTATTACTGCGCACAACGTATAATTTTTGCCGACGTATCACACAGTGCGATGACTAGTACTGATGTGTTACAAAAATATCTTTTCTCACAGATCCTTCCTTTGAATTTAAATGTGAGTTTATAAAAGCATGCAGCTACGTTAACATGATGTGTAAGGTGGTGGTTTCTTATATAGAGACTCATACTAAACTACAGTCTGCACTAAATGCTGCTGTATTTGAACAGTTTACACAAGTGTGTAATTGATAGCCACTATGCTCTTGAAAATTTTCGAACTGATGTGCACCAACCCGGACCTTAGCCGTGTGGTAAAGCTACAGATGTCTACACACAGTACTGCATCGCCTGCAGAGAGGAGTCCAACAACACGAAATTACAGTGCACTTCTAAAATAACGATGGGAATTAGCAACTTTTTAATGACCATATCTCTCTCTCTCGTTCTCTCTCTCTCTCTCTCTCTCTCTCTCTCTCTCTCTCTCTCTATTGCAATGGGCGCCATCCTCATTGGGCAGGGCCCCACACACTTTCGCAGTTGGCGAGAGATTGAGGTGGTGCACAAGACGCCAATGAATGATCCCGATGGAGCAGGTAGTTCGTCACTCCCAGTTAGCGCCCACCAGTAAGATACGATTTTTCTCTGTGCTGCGCCGGCCGCTGTGGTAGAGCGGTTCTAGGTGCTTCAGTCCGGAACCGCGCTGCTGCTACGGTCCCAGGTTCGAATCCTGCCTCGGCCATTGATGTGTGTAATGTACTTAGGCTTGCTAGGTTTAAGTAGTTCTAAGTCTAGGGGACTGATGACATCAGATATTAAGTCCCATAGTGCTTAGAGCCATTTAAACCAGTTTTTCTCTGTGCTGCCCACCAGCATCACCGTGAGGGTCCAGGCACTGTCAGCTCGGGAAGCAAGACCACTCTCCCCCACTGGAGATTAATTAAACAGTGAGGTATTCCAGCTGGCACTCGCTCTCGCCTCCAGTGATCTCTCAACTACAAGACGCTATCATACAAGGTTACGACCTCTGTCCAGATAAGATCGCCACTGCCGTAGAGCAGCATATGCTTCTTATTAACGCTGACCACCATCCTGCCTAAGAAACATTATTATTTGAGTAAATCTGCCACACTCCTAATCGTCAGTAGCCTACATTATGGTCAAAAGTTTCTGGACGGTTGGACAGCTGGTTCTATGTTTAATAACATACAGTATGAAGCGTCCGCAGCTCGTGGTAGTGTGGTACCACGCCCGGGTTCCCGGGATCGATTCCCGGCGGAGTCAGGGACTTTCTCTGCCTCGTGATTACTGGGTGTTGTGTGATGTCCCTAGGTTAGTTAGGTTTAAGTAGTTCTAAGTTCTAGGGGACTGATGACCATAGATGTTATGTCCCATAGTGCTCAGAGCCATTTTTGAACCATATAGTATGAAGGTACCAAAGGGTAGCTCTCTTGTCCTCCAGGTCCAGATGTGCCTCACAGTCTGACTGTGGTAGCCTGCAGCCACGCCGCAGTTTGTATTTTTCTGTGTCGTTTAGTAGTAGGAGATGAAGCAGTAGACACCGGTCAGTGATCCGAACACTTCTGGTTTAGACTTTCCTAAAACTTTCCGGACACTCCCGGTCACGCACACCTCGCCCAAGTTCTAATCTCGATCCATTCACGTACAACTGGTTAAACTAACACACAGGTCGCCGAGTGGTAATGGATTGGGAGTGAGCATCCAGTGCTAAAGTTGAGTGATAGAATAGGAGATCTGGTCAAATACAGGATATATACACTCCTGGAAATGGAAAAAAGAACACATTGACACCGGTGTGTCAGACCCACCATACTTGCTCCGGACACTGCGAGAGGGCTGTACAAGCAATGATCACACGCACGGCACAGCGGACACACCAGGAACCGCGGTGTTGGCCGTCGAATGGCGCTAGCTGCGCAGCATTTGTGCACCGCCGCCGTCAGTGTCAGCTAGTTTGCCGTGGCATACGGAGCTCCATCGCAGTCTTTAACACTGGTAGCATGCCGCGACAGCGTGGACGTGAACCGTATGTGCAGTTGACGGACTTTGAGCGAGGGCGTATAGTGGGCATGCGGGAGGCCGGGTGGACGTACCGCCGAATTGCTCAACACGTGGGGCGTGAGGTCTCCACAGTACATCGATGTTGTCGCCAGTGGTCGGCGGAAGGGGCACGTGCCCGTCGACCTGGGACCGGACCGCAGCGACGCACGGATGCACGCCAAGACCGTAGGATCCTACGCAGTGCCGTAGGGGACCGCACCGCCACTTCCCAGCAAATTAGGGACACTGTTGCTACTGGGGTATCGGCGAGGACCATTCGCAACCGTCTCCATGAAGCTGGGCTACGGTCCCGCACACCGTTAGGCCGTCTTCCGCTCACGCCCCAACATCGTGCAGCCCGCCTCCAGTGGTGTCGCGACAGGCGTGAATGGAGGGACGAATGGAGACGTGTCGTCTTCAGCGATGAGAGTCGCTTCTGCCCTGGTGCCAATGATGGTCGTATGCGTGTTTGGCGCCGTGCAGGTGAGCGCCACAATCAGGACTGCATACGACCGAGGCACACAGGGCCAACACCCGGCATCATGGTGTGGGGAGCGATCTCCTACACTGGCCATACACCACTGGTGATCGTCGAGGGGACACTGAATAGTGCACGGTACATCCAAACCGTCATCGAACCCATCGTTCTACCATTCCTAGACCGGCAAGGGAACTTGCTGTTCCAACAGGACAAGGCAAGTCCGCATGTATCCCGTGCCACCCAACGTGCTCTAGAAGGTGTAAGTCAACTACCCTGGCCAGCAAGATCTCCGGATCTGTCCCCCACTGATCGGATGAAGCGTCGTCTCACGCGGTCTGCACGTCCAGCACGAACGCTGGTCCAACTGAGGCGCCAGGTGGAAATGGCATGGCAAGCCGTTCCACAGGACTACATCCAGCATCTCTACGGTCGTCTCCATGGGAGAATAGCAGCCTGCATTGTTGCGAAAGGTGGATATACACTGTACTAGTGCCGACGTTGTGCATGCTCTGTTGCCTGTGTCTATGTGCCTGTGGATCTGTCAGTGTGATCATGTGATGTATCTGACCCCAGGAATGTGTCAATAAAGTTTCCCCTTCCTGGGACAATGAATTCACGGTGTTCTTACTTCAATTTCCAGGAGTGTATTTCGGTATACGGGACACGGAAAGCGCGCCTAGGGTACGAATTTACCAGTTGTAGGCCAGTCTATGTCGACGAACAAACAAAAGAAAGTGGGTATCGGGAGAGCAGGCAATTCATGTTAAGATCCGACGGCCGCCGGTTATGGGGTGCGGAGCGAGAGGCTCAGCCTCCCAAGAAAGATGTGCGTTCTACTCGAGGTCTGGTCACCCTCACGTTTCGTAGAACAGACACCACTCATATATCGGTATGCATGCGCGAAGATGCGTATCTAATATGTTCCAAACCGCCGTGCATAAAAACAGGATATGGTGATATCTCGGGTTCTATTAGTGATAAAAAGGTAAGGTCATGCGTTTTTATAGTGACTCGGCCTGGGACCATTTGCTTACCGAACAGAAGAGTCGTCTGTGAGTCACTGCCCTACACTACAGGATCAAAGTATGAATATTAAACATTTCCTCCTGCTTAGGAAAATGGAGCAAATCAGTTATTTTGCATCTTATATGGTCTACGGTGGGCATAATGGGACTTGCAGAGGCACCATTAGTTCATGGGCGGTTCCTCAGAAAACCCCAAATAAAGTTTTGTTTTTTACAATATTTTGCCCGCCACTAGCGGACCAAAATCCAGTTGAGGATTTCAAAAGGGCTATGCACAGCAGTTCGCTGAAATGTTTACCATGCATTCCTAAGATCCCAATCTCGAACAACCTTGAAAATTTTCTACGTACTTTCATTTGCTTCCCAATTGTAAAGGTTGAAAGTTACCCTACTTTTACACTTAAAATCCGGTTTCAGGAGAAATATAGATAATAAGTAACTGCAGCAAATTGTTCAAAATTCAACGGTTTGCTCTATCGCCAATTTTTTAGAGGAGCCAACTACTCCTATACAAAAATCCCTATCTTTTTCCGAGAAACACCAAAAACTTGATTGTTGGTTACTAAACCCAGCTGCTTATACCGAGACGGCTATGCACAGCAAATGGTTATAATTTTGGCGCTGCCTACCTAAGGTCCCGATCTCAAAATATTCCTGAAAATATTCTTCATGTCTTTATTCGTTTCCGAGATACAGAGGTTCATAGTTACCATTCTTGTATCAGCTAAATAAACACGTAAAATCCGTTGTGAAGTGAATATGCAGATTATAAAGTGACGTATCACGGAGAAATATGCTGTAAAGTATCTCCTTTATCGTTTGGCAACCCCATGTCGTAGTGCTGAATCACATATAGAATGTTTGTCAGGGTAAATTAGTGCTGAATTATTTCAGTTTCACGTAAGTTAAGTACCTAAATTTCACTGATTACTATATTCCTTATCATATGAGTTACATGCCGTGCTGCACCAAGGGAAAAAAGGGGACCAGCGGAAAAGTGATGGTATTGGAGCACAAAAAATGCGAATATATTTATGTTTGTTTGAAAGACTCCGACTGAGAAGTGGATTACCAGCTACCTCATTCTACCTTCCTTACCACCTTTATAATTTCCCAGGAATTTTGGAGTATGAACATATTCACACTTATTTATGCTGAAAGAGAAGAAGACAGTGATCGTGATAGAGAGCTGGAGAAGTAATAAATTCTCTAAGATAGTTGAGAGTTGTTTCACAGAAAGAGCGAAGTGAATAATACCACTATGACAGAAAGAAAGGGACACGCTGGCAGTGGAACATAGTTAACAGTGACAGAGCAGTGCTAGGAAAAGAGTGAAGGAGACAGTGAGGAGTTAGGGGGGGGGGGGGAGGGGGCGAAACATGTGAAGTGGAAGAGAAAATGGACTGAGATAATGAAAGTGAGACGAAACAGCAGCAGTAGAAAGGAGGGATTGAGATATTAGCAGCAAGAGAGAGAGAGAGAGAGGGAGAGAGTGGGAGACAGTGATAGTGGGAGGACACTGTAGTAGTAGACAAGAACGAAGGGGAATGTGGCTGTTACGCGGAGAAACACAGTGACATAATGACCAGAACGGTTGAATGAATGAGTGAGAAAGAGCCACTGAGAGTGAATTGATATAAACGACTTACAGTGAGAGACTAATGGATGTGACTGTTTTTCAACTGAGGGAGCTTCTAGGAGCTTGAGGTAAATTCCATGTTAAGAAACGCGTGATTATGTTCACAAACCAACATTTTTGAATTTCTATTAAAAATGAAGAAATTCCTCCAGTTGTATTTAAGGTGTCGATTTTATATTGGCAACTAGTTTCAACGTTGTAACAACGTCATCTTCAGGCCCATAAACTTGTTGACGTCAACTGCGTGCGGCTGATTACCTTCCACACGGAGCACGTCCGTATCTCATCACTGACTTGTAGAATCAGCCGCACGCAGTTGACGTCAACAAGTGTATGGGCCTGAAGATGACATTGTTACAACGTTGAAACTAGTTGCCAAAATAGAATCGACACCTTAATTACAGCTGGAGGAATTTCTTCATTTTTAATATAAATTAATACCAGCTGACGTCCCTTTGTCCTCCATTTCAACTATGGATGTACGAAAATTTTTGAAGTTTCTGAAGAATTAAAACGAGGCAGCTCATACCCCATGTTTATGTCATAGCCTTTCAAATATACAGGAGCTTTTTCACATATTTTGTGCTCTGATAGGAGCACTTTTCCGCTGTTGTATAATACAGTTATTACATGTTTTGTAAACTACATACTTTTTCATTCAACTCCTTCCTTTATCAATATGTTTTATGTGTTCTTCTCCTCGATGATTGTGTGTGGAGCCACTTCACTTCCTATTCTGTCTGTCAACTTCAATTTCAACACCATTCAGTAACTCGACATCTCAATAAATTGATTCTTTCAGATCATCTGCAAAGAACTTCGGGCTGAAACCAGCGCTGCATCATTGCGAGAGATACAGAGGCGACCGAGTGTGCCGCGACTTAAATCAGTTCACAACTACTAGCGCCACGTCATTATAACGCGCATGTGCATAACATAGTAAGCAGTGCTCCATAATCCATGAATGAAATAAAAAATTAAAATAACTTTTCAAGATTTTCTCAGTATATGCTTCAGTATGTTACTGTTAACACGGTGAATCTCAGAATGATCCAATGAATGATTCGTAAAATACTGGGTGAGTCACCTAACATTACCACTGGATATATTTCGTAAACCACATCAAATACTGACAAATCGATTCCACAGACCGAACGTGAGGAGAAGGGCTAGTGTAATTGGTTAATACAAACCATAAAAAAATGCACGGAAGTTAGTTTCTTAACACAAACATACGTTTTTTAAATGGAACCCCGTTAGTTTTGTTAGCACATCTGAACATATAAACAAATACGTAATCAGTGCCGTTTGTTGCATTGTAAAATATTAATTACTTCTGGAGATATTGTAACCTAAAGTTGACGCTTGAGTACCACTCCTCCGCTGTTCGATCGTGTGTATCGGAGAGCACCGAATCACGTAGGGATCCAAAGGGAACGGTGGTGGACCTTAGGTACAGAAGAGACTGGAACAGCACATTACGTCCACATACTAACACCTTTTTATTGGTCTTTTTCACTGACGCACATGTACATTACCATGAGGGGTGAGGTACACGTACACATGTGGTTTTCGTTTTCAATTTCGGAGTGGAATAGAGTGTGTCCCGACAAGTCAGGCCAATAGATGTTCAATGTGGCCATCATTTGCTGCACACAATTGCAATCTCTGGCGTAATGAATGTCGTACACGCCGCAGTACATCTGGTGTAATGTCGCCGCAGGCTGCCACAATACGTTGTTTCATATCCTCTGGGGTTGTAGGCACATCACGGTACTCATTCTCCTTGAACGTACCCCACAGAAAGAAGTCTAGAGGTGTAAGATCAGGAGAACGGGCTGGCCAATTTATGCGTCCTCCACGTCCTTTGAAACGCCCGTCGAACATCCTGTCAAGGGTCAGCCTAGTGTTAATTGCGGAATGTGCAGGTGCACCATCATGCTGATACCACATACGTCGACGCGTTTCCAGTGGGACATTTTCGAGCAACGTTGGCAGATCATTGTGTAGAAACGCGATGTATGTTGCAGCTGTTTGGGCCCCTGCAATGAAGTGAGGACCAATGAGGTGGTCGCCAATGATTCCGCACCATAAATTTACAGTCCACGGTCGCTGTCGCTCTACCTGTCTGAGCCAGTGAGGATTGTCCACGGACCAGTAATGCATGTTCCGTAGATTCACTGCCCCGTGGTTTGTGAAACCCGCTTCATCGGTAAACACGTAGAACTGTAACGCATTCTCTGTTAATGCCCATTGACAGAATTGCACTCGATGATTAAAGTCATCACCACGTAATTGCTGATGTAGCGACACATGAAACGGGTGAAAGCGGTCACGATGCAGTATGCACATGACACTACTTTGACTCAGTGCACCGGCTCTCGCAATGTCCCGTTTACTCATGTGTGGGTTCATGGCAACAGCACCTAACACACCAACTGGAACCCATTCTCCTGTGACGGGCCTGTTACGGACCTGTTTGCGTGCTACGACCATACCTGTTGCATACAGTCGGCGGTAGATGTTTTGCAATGTGCGGCACGTTGGATGCTCTCTGTCCGGGTACCGTTCTCCATACACCCTGCGGGCTTCAGCTGCATTTCGTCGACACTCGCCATTGATGAGTATCATTTCCGCCTTTTCAGAGTTCGATTACACCATGGTCACAGTTCCTACAACACTACACTATCACAGACGTCTGGTAACACGGTGTACCGCAGTTGGTCTGCGTGCGGAGACGAATGCAGAATGAAAATAGCGGCAAGTGCTACATGCGGACACTGCGACAGCTAGACCAATCCACAACAGTGCACTACAGCCACACTCGTAAACACGGTCGTAATCGTAAATATGTCCCTGCAGATGCTGCTCGCCGACCGTGGCCCGTGTTTGTTACAACACGCAACTGAACGTCGGAGGTTCCAAGCGTCAACTTTAGGTCACAATATCTCCGGATATAATTAACATTTTACAATGCAACAAACGGCACTGATTACGTATTTGTTTATATGTTCAGATGTGCTAACAAAACTAACGTGGTCAAATTTAAAAAAATGTAGGTTTGTGTTAAATAACATACTTCCGTGCATTTTTGTATGGTTTATATTAGATAATTACACTAGCCCCTCTCCTCACGTTCGGTCTGTGGAATCGGTTCGTCAGTATATTTGATGTGGTTTACGAAATATATCTAGCGGTAACGTTAGGTGACTCACCCTGTATATTATATTAAGAAAAAAATAGTAATGAAGCTAGAGAGTTATAAATGGTTCAAAATGTGCAAGAGTATGTCACAATCAAAAGTTGAAAGTCTCACCTGGATCGATTTGTCAAAACTGACATATATATGGAAATTTGAAGGCGCTAAATATTAAACTCATAACGATGAAAATCCGTGTGTAGCCTCTGCTCGATATAAAAGCAATAATTATGTTACTCCATTAAGCTACCTCTATTACTTTCGCCGGCCGGGGTGGCCGAACGGTTCTAGGCGCTACAGTCTGGAACCGCACGACCGCTACGGTCGCAGGTTAGAATCTTGCCTAGGGCATGGATGTGTGTGTTGTCCTTAGATTAGTTAGGTTTAAATAGTTCTAAGTTCTAGGGGACTGATGACCTCAGAAGTTAAGTCCGATAGTGCTCAGAGCCATTTGAACCATTTGAACCTCTATTAGATTGCAAGTTATTAACTAAAAACTAAATGTGGAACTAAAACCTCCCTGTTCATAAAAAAAAAATATTAAGTATGATTTGTCTTTCTTATAGAAAGTTCTAATTACAGCACTCAATTACATTGATGAATTAACGGCTATATAAGATTCAAAAGTTAAGTGTGAATAACAATCATTTCCAGGAATCCTATACAGGCAGTTCAGAGATCATTTTCCACTGTCAGTTATGTTCTGAAAATTCTAGGCGGTGAAGTTTAAATGCAGTCGAGCTACAACTTTTTCAGTAACTTAAGCAAAATTATTTTCAATTATGTAAAAGTTATGAAGGTTGTAAATTGTAGTCGGTCTCTGTGGCCGAGCGGTTCTAGGCGCTTCAGCCCGGAACCGCGCTGCTGCTACGGTCGCAGGTTCGAATCCTGATCGGGCATGGATGTGTGTGATGTCTTAGGTGAGTTAGGTATAAGTAGTTCTAAGTCTAGGGGACTGATGACGTCAGATGTTAAGTCCCATAGTGCTTAGAGCCGTTTGAACCATTTTGTAAATTGTTACACAACGGCGATATTAATTAATATGTGACCGATAAAGGAGCATTTAAATGCTGCCACCTGTGGCTAGAGAGGTTGATAACAGATAATCCGTTCGGCTGTCTACTGCGCCCAGAGAGGCAGAGGAAGAGACACTTCACACCGAGATATCAATCTGTCCGCCTCAGTCAAACGCCTGTGTGCCCTGTGCCTTGGATAACGTCACAAATATGCACCTAACAAATGCATGTTTACTGTAAAAGTAGGAAGTGAGCTCGCGAGGACTGTTCTCCATCCTGGATAGCTTACCTTTCATGGAGGTAGCTGTTTGTGTGCCACCCGTAATGTTGGCAGAAATGCGTGGCAAGTAGCGACGTTATTTTCCGCTTTTAAGGCAAGCAATTAACTGATGATGATTGGAAGTCAGAGTGATAGACAATTTTACTTGGAACTTACCGTAGACGTCGCCTCTGACTGCTGGTAGTGTTGTTTCTGGTACAGGCATTATTAGTATTATTACCAGGAACATTATTATGTTTGTGTGTGTGAACTTTTACTGAATATATTAATCAGCGACAACTAAAAAGTTTTATTCATAGTGATCGTTCCTGCTCCCACTGAGTAAATAGGAGGTAGAAAAATTATTTTTCGATGAGTACGGAGAGTAATGTGGACTTGCATACTGGATATCATGATCAGTACGTTCGCCATCACTTTCTGGCTGACCGCAAAAATAGTTTTCAGGCTCTTGTCAATGGCGACTTACATTTAACCCGCCGCCCCACAGCTGGAAATAATCTATAACAGCTGTGGTGTCATGTTACCTCCTGTAAATAAAAGACACGTAAAGGCGATTTGAAAGTCAAAACCTGCTGTGAATGAAGATTTGTTTGTGAGGAGTTCTTGACAGTTGAAATATGACGTTTTTCAAATTCTTACGAGTTATGGGTTAGCACTTAAACAAATTTTGTAGGAGTGTAGGGCAAATTTTGATTGTTGCTTTGCGAGAGTTGATTGCTTGCTGTCTACCGGACACCAGGTTGTATTATTTCCTCCCCCCCCCCCCCCCCCCCCACACACACACACCAATGGCACAGCGGCGTCATCACACGATGCGTATCGCGGGCTGGCGAGCAAGCGGCAGTAAGGGCAGACATCTCTGGCGTATAATATTTCAGCGGCCGGCTAGTAGATTAGCCTGCGTAATGAAGAGGCCGGCCGGGCGGCGCAGCGATAGCCGGCCCCCGGCGGAGCTGGCGCCAGCGCTCCCTAATTGTGGCCGTCGTTAAGCCGCGCGCGGCGAGCAGCGACTGGCGCCAGCGGCTATCTGGTGTTAATGAGGCGGCCATCCGGAGCGCCAGATGGGTCTGCCGCAGGCCGCCGCGGACTCAGGTGCTCGCCGCCCGCGCTTGTTACGGCCGCACTCCGGAAGTGCCGCACTGCACTGCATCGCTGGCGCCAGTTCCTCTCCTTTTTCTGCAGGAACACACCGCAACATTTGCCGGAGTCGCACCACAATACTAGTACCTCCTTATCTCCCTACTGTTTTGAACTCCCACCACACAGTAACGTTTGGCCAGCATTGTATTCCATTTCACGGTAAGGACTTTTCGCATACACTGGCGGGCTACAGTATTATTCTCTGCTACGTGTAAAGGCCCAATCGGATATACCCCTGTGTTAAAAGTATGGTTCGGCCTATTGTTATTCTGAATGATTATAACATTCAAATAGCATTTTCGATCAATATTCTAACAAAATATCTGTTATTTTTGCGCATTTAAAGCTTAAAAATCGTTATATTTCAAGGTTTAGTCACGTGGTATGAAACTCTGTTTTTTGGCTGCACAGTAATGTTTAGCTAGCATTGTATTGTATTTCACGATAAGGACTTTTCGCATACACTAGCGGGTTACATTATTATTTTCTGCTATATTAAACTTCCCAATCGGCTACACCACTGTGTTAAACGTATGGTTGGGATTATTGTTATTCTGAATGATTGTAACATTCAAATGGCATTTTCGATCAATATTCTAAAAAAACATCTGTTATTTTTACGTAACTAAAGTCTAAAACTCGTTACATTTCAAGGTTTAGACATACGGTTTGGAACTTGTTTTTTGGCTGAAGATGTGGTGACATCACAGACTAGGAGTAATGCAAAGCTATACGTTCGTTATAGAAGTGTTATCCGAAGTTATTAATGTTTTTCTGTCCTTTTCTGCAAACAGTTTAGTTATCTAATGATACAAAACGCATATACGACTTGTAAATTAACATTGGAAAGGAATTTTGTGAAAGCTTATGGTGGAAATCTTCCGAATCCTAAAGCGTTTCTTCAAAAACAAGCAAGATACTTAAGTTCCAGGAGTAAGAAAAGATAAATCTGCGTTGCATGGCGAGTGGGACGGAAGTACTGAGACTCGGCAATAAGTCGCAGAATTTCCTCAAAACTGACGGAATATGGAACAGGATTATTCGTTCGGTCCATGCTTAAAAGGTTTTCCAGGGCTAGATAAGATAATTCTGTTTGTTAACTGCTGTTGCTTGTTGCCACGTACTTTCCAGGTACCTCTTCTCTTAATTTTCGAGTTTTCAGGTAGCGTAATAACACTCGTGGGTGATTGCAGAACATGCGATGCCACTATCCGAATGTACCACAATATTTTTGGACCATGCGGCATCGGACGACTGGAAAGCGGCTATCTCGTGTAATAAGCCTGAATAGCTTTGCTATGCAGTTCTGACTACTACACAGAATTACTGAATAAATATTAGCGATGGCGTACAAGAAATCGAATGTTAAGTGAATTCTAATTTTCATTAACAAAAATAACCTCTTTGAAGTGACTGAACAGAATGCACTAACTGGTGTACGTTAATCACGCCTAGCAGGTGAACAACATTTACGTAACACAATATACACACACATATGATAAACACTTGAACTTGCTGTAATTTAGATTGATCTACACCAACTGCCAGTAATGACTTTAATGTTACTGAATTTGCATTGCACTGAAGCTACAATGAGTACTGTGGTGGCAATAAATTCTTTAATTGAATACTCAATGAACACTATAGTACTGATAGTTACTAGAGATGTTAAAAACATTACTTGTAGAATCATTTTGTTCTAATGAAACTGAATGAGTTTTTACGTTGATAATGTACTGAAAAGCCACCACATCGAGTTGAACTGTAATTAATGTGGCACAGTACCTGGCATCTTCTGTTAGTTGTATAATCCGGCGTTTGTTGGAAATTTTCGGCGTTAAATCCGATTGTATCCTCTTGTTGCATTAATACGCCGATACTCACGTAATATAGCCTTTTTACTGGTATTGCTGCACACACAGTGATGGATTTGGGATAATAATGAACTATTTTCTGTAAATAATCGATGACACTCATGGAATGCACTTTGAATCACAAACTTATTATTTCATTCAGACATTACACTGCAGAGAAATTGACTTGATACATAAACTGGTTCGCTACAGATAAATGTACCTGTTATGGCGGCGGTATAAAATGCACTGTTCATAAAAACACTGTCGTACGATAACTACTAGTTCGTTGCTTGTGCTGGCGTGAGCTCATCAATGGATCTCATATGGAAGTAAGATCACATTGTAACATTAGCTGCAGACACTTGTCACTTCATACCTTGCTGCTGGTCGTGTTCCATGTGCTTTTTGAGAGGGAACAACAACTATATCGCTCACAAGCCGTCTCCGTCGAAATGTTGCATCCGGCAAACTTTATTGTCCATATGACTTGCTGACACACCATAAATCCAGTTCGTGTTAGTTGTAAGCTCACTTTTAACTGTCTATAAGCAACGTTACCGTAACGTACTAAAACAGTCACTTTCGCGGCGCGTAATCTCTGTTCTGCATCTGAACAGTTCTAGAACGCATCTCTCTCTACTGCCAAATTCACGCGCCAACCTGCATTGTCCGCGTTCTCGGGAATTTCCCTCACATTTAAACATTAATTTGCACTATGCCAAGTTCTCTATTTACAAATGAGCATACCATAACATTACCATATTCAATTACAGTCAATATATATATATATATATATATATATATATATATATATATACTATACGTAATAATATTATCCTAGTTTAATGCTTCTTTATCTCGTCGTCCGAGCGCTGCACTATTCAGATACTGTCTTACTCGTGGTGCTATTTCATTTGACTGCCGCCAGGCGCAAGCACCTGTGCTTTTGTTTGTGCAACTATCCAACAGATGGCATGAGCGTTCACTTATTCAACTGCTGAGCCTTGGCTATGCTTCGTTGTGGCATTACAAACATTATCGTGTTTACCTTTCGACAGATTCGCTTATTACACTTTTACATTTCCTCCGAGTCGTTATTTTTCAACCACCAGAAACTTATGTAGCTAAACTATGCAGCTGACGCACTAGAACATTAAACCATACTTTGTTCTACTGCATACATAACTGCTGAAAGACTGTGATTTAAAAGTGCTTAAGCAGGACCAACTTTCATTTTATCGTAATCCCCTGCTCTTATTATATTTCCCTTTATGTTCCAAGCAATGTTGAGTTTGTCTCTTTGCCAAAATCAAATTGTGTGTGTGTGTGTGTGTGTGTGTGTGTGTGTGTGTGTGTGTGTGTGTGTGCGTGTGCGTGTTTTGTGGAGTCATGCTTGAGTGTGATGATCGTTCTACTGTTCTTGACGAGAAAATGGAAATAGTGAAACCCAATTGTGCCACACAGTCCAATGGAGACAGATGGAAGTGGCAAGTTATTATCTTCAACGACTCTTTCGAAAACAGTAATCCGGTCTGAAAGCGTTACACAGTTCCTCAAATTCTGCAGAATAAAAGCTACATCATGCATGAAGTACAGTTTCTAACGTCATAATTGTGATTAGTCCTAAACTGGTCAGATCTACAATGAAGCTAATAAGTGTGAAGACACTGCCAGAAAAAGAAATCACAACGCCAAAAGTAATTGAAGTACAGTTATGAAATTTCGGAAATATATTTCTGTGTTGTTGTTATTGTGGTCTTCAGTCCTGAGACTGGTTTGATGCAGCTCTCCATGCTACTCTATCCTGTGCAAGCTTTTTCATCTCCCAGTACCTACTGCAACCTACATCCTTCTGAATCTGCTTAGTGTATTCATCTCTTGGTCTCCCTCTACGATTTTTACCCTCCACGCTGCCCTCCAATACTAAATTGGTGATCCCTTGATGCCTCAGAACATGTCCTACCAACCGATCCCTTCTTCTGGTCAAGTTGTGCCACAAACTTCTCTTCTCCCCAATTCTATTCAATACTTCCTCATTAGTTATGTGATCTACCCATCTAATCTTCAGCATTCTTCTGTAGCACCACATTTCGAAAGCTTCTATTCTCTTCTTGTCCAAACTATTTATCGTCCATGTTGCACTTCCATACATGGCTACACTCCATACGAATACTTTCAGAAATGACTTCCTGACACTTAAATCAATACTGGATGTTAACAAATTTCTCTTCTTCAGAAACGCTTTCCTTGCCATTGCCAGCCTACATTTTATATCCTCTCTACTTCGACCATCATCAGTTATTTTGCTCCCCAAATAGCAAAACTCCTTTACTACTTTAAGTGCCTTATTTCCTAATCTAATTCCCTCAGCATCACCCGACTTAATTAGACTACATTCCATTATCCTTGTTTTGCTTTTGTTGATGTTCATCTTATATCCTCCTTTCAAGACACTGTCCATTCCATTCAACTGCTCTTCCAAATCCTTTGCGGTCTCTGATAGAATTACAATGTCATCGGCGAACCTCAAAGTTTTTATCTCTTCTCCATGAATTTTAATACCTACTCCGGATTTTTCTTTTGTTTCCTTTAATGCTTGCTCAATGTACAGATTGAACAACAATGGGGAGAGGCTAGAACCCTGTCTTACTCCCTTCCCAACCACTGCTTCCCTTTCATGTCCCTCGACTCTTATAACTGCCATCTGGTTTCTGCACAAATTGTAAATAGCCTTTCGCTCCCTGTATTTTACCCCTGCCACCTTTAGAATTTGAAAGAGAGTATTACAGTCAACATTGTCAAAAGCTTTCTCTAAGTCTACAAATGCTAGAAACGTAGGTTTGCCTTTCCTTAATCTTTCTTCTAAGATAAGTCGAAAGGTTAGTATTGCCTCACGTGTTCCAGTGTTTCTACGGAATCCAAACTGATCTTCCCCGAGGTTGGCTTCTACTAGTTTTTCCATTCGTCTGTAAAGAATTCGTGTTACTATTTTGCTGCTGTGACTTATTAAACTGATAGTTCGGTAATTTTCACATCTGTCAACACCTGCTTTCTTTGGGATTGGAATTACTATATTCTTCTTGAAGGCTGAGGGTATTTCGCATGTTTCATACATCTTGCTCACAAGATGGTAGAGTTTTGTCAGGACTGGCTCTCCCAAGGCCGTCAATAGTTCCAATGGAATGTTGTCTACTCCGGGGGCCTTGTTTCGACTCAGGTCTTTCAGTGCTCTGTCAAACTCTTCACGCAGTATCATATCTCCCATTTCATCTTCATCTACATCCTCTTCCATTTCCATTATATTGTCCTCAAGTAAATCGCCCTTGTATAGACGCTCTATATACTCCTTCCGCCTTTCTGCTTTCCCTTCTTTGCTTAGAACTGGGTTTCCATCTGAGCTCTTGATATTCATACAAGTCGTTCTCTTATCTCCAAAGGTCTCTTTAATTTTCCTGTAGGCAGTATCTATCTTACCCCTAGTGAGATAGGCCTCTACATCCTTACATTTGTCCTCTAGCCATCCATGCTTAGCCATTTTGCACTTCCTGTCGATCTCAGTTTTGAGACGTTTGTATTCCTTTTTGCCTGCTTCATTTACTGCATTTTCATATTTTCTCCTTTCATCAATTAAATTCAATATTTCTTCTGTTACCCAAGGATTTCTACTAGCTCTTGTCTTTTTACCTACTTGATCCTCTGCTGCCTTCGCTACTTCATCCCCCAAAGCTACCCATTTTTCTTCTACTGCATTTCTTTCCCCCATTCCTGTCAATTTTTCCCTTATGCTCTCCGTGAAACTCTGTACAACCTCTGGTTCTTTCAGTTTATCCAGGTCCCATCTCCTTAAATTCCCACCTTTTTGCAGTTTCTTCAATTTTAATCTACAGGTCATAACCAATAGATTGTGGTCAGAGTCCACATCTGCCTCTGGAAATGTCTTACAATTTAAAACCTGGTTCCTAAATCTCTGTCTTACCATTATATAATCTATCTGATACATTTTAGTATCTCCAGTGTTCTTCCATGTATACAACCTTCTTTCATGATTCTTAAACCAAGTGTTAGTTATGATTATGATGTGCTCTGTGCAAAATTCTACCAGGCGGCTTCCTCTTTCATTTCTTAGCCCCAATCCTTATTCACCTACTATGTTTCCTTCTCTCCCTTTTCCTACACTCGAATTCCAGTCACCCATGACTATTAAATTTTCGTCTCCCTTCACAATCTGAATAATTTCTTTTATTTCATCATACATTTCTTCAATTTGTTCGTCATCTGCAGAGCTAGTTGGCATATGAACTTGTACTACTGTAGTAGGTGTGGGCTTCGTATCTATCTTGGCCACAATAATGTGTTCACTATGCTGTTTGTAGTAGCTTACCCGCATTCCTATTTTCCTATTCATTATTAAACCTACTCCTGCATTACCCCTATTTGATTTTGTGTTTATAACCCTGTAGTCACCTGACCAGAAGTCTTGTTCCTCCTGCCACCGAACTTCACTAATTCCCACTATATCTAACTTCAACCTATCCATTTCCCTTTTTAAATTTTTTAACCTACCTGCCCGAATAAGGGATCTGACATTCCACGCTCCGATCCGTAGAACGACTGTTTTCTTTCTCCTGATAACGACATCCTCTTGAGTAGTCCCCGCCCGGAGATCCGAATGGGGGACTATTTTACCTCCGGAATATTTTACCCAAGAGGACGCCATCATCATTTAATCATACAGTAAAGCTGCATGCCCTCGGGAAAAATTACGGCTGTAGTTTCCCCGCCCGCATCTCGTGGTCGTGCGGTAGCGTTCTCGCTTCCCACGCCCGGGTTCCCGAGTTCGATTCCCGGCGGGGTCAGGGATTTTCTCTGCCTCGTGATGGCTGGGTGTTGTGTGCTGTCCTTAGGTTAGTTAGGTTTAAGTAGTTCTAAGTTCTAGGGGACTGATGACCATAGATGTTAAGTCCCATAGTGCTCAGATCCATTTTTTTTGTAGTTTCCCCTTGCTTTCAGCCGTTCGCCGTACCCGCACAGCAAGGCCGTTTTGGTTATTGTTTCAAGGCCAGATCAGTCAATCGTCCAGACTGTTGCCCTTGCAACTACTGAAAAGGCTGCTGCCGCTCTTCAGGAACCACTCGTTTGTCTGGCCTCTCAACAGATACCCCTCCGTTGTGGTTGCACCTATGGTACGGCTATCTGTATCGCTGAGGCACGCAAGCCTCTCCACCAACGGCAAGGTCCATGGTTCATTTCTGTAGGTAACATATTAAAGTAATTAACATTGTAAGATCACAGCGTGATGTAAGCGCGAGATAAGCCACTGCAAATCTTAAACGCTGCTTCATTAATTACAAGTGTTACCGCCACAGTGATGAATGCAAGCGCGCATGTAAATGTACATGTGTTGTGTTGTAGAGGTGCCATAAGCAAGTTCGTGGGATGGAGCTCCATGCCTGTTGCAATTGGTCGGTCCATATAGAGACATATATTGCTGGTTGTGGACAACTAGAATTATCGTTTGATGATGTCTCATACACGCTCAATTGGAGACAGATACGGTGCCACGTGGTTGTCCAGATTTTGGTCTTCTTGACACCGTAGATGTTCATAACCACCGTTACCAGCAGCCATCTACAGCGGCTATTTTCCTGCCATGTCTCTCTGCAGTATCGCAGAAGGTACGTCGACGCTCTCATAGCTCTATTGCCCGACCTTGTTCAAGCTCAGTGAGGTGGTGATAATGGCGTCTTTATCACCTTGAAGACATTCTTGGCTAAGATCAACTTACCACGCAAAATCTCAAAAGAAATTGAAGCTCACGACCGTTAAGGCGTGTATTTAAAACAAAGACGTTTTGCAATCACTCTCTTAAGAGACTGATGCGGAATTTGAATAGATATCATCTTCCACAAGTGGAAACACATCAACCAATTTTCTTTGCGTCACAAAATCCTTCGTGGTATTGCGACTTTTTTTCCGTCAGTGTACATAACTGCGTTACGAATAAAGTAGACTTAAGAAGACAGCGGTATTAAGCGAACAGGACGGGAACAGAAGAAGAGAAGAGAGAAAAAAGCGCGGTCAGACTCACGATGGATATTGCGAACAGCGCGTTAGAATTCCAGCACGCAACTTATTACGCTCTCAGTGACAAAGTCAACATGAATCTCACAGAAATAAACACACGTATTGATCAAAGTCTCATTTGGGTCTCTATGAGCGATTTCCACCCACGCATGATCTAGTTTTTTGGAACACTCAAAAACATTTTTACCGATTTTGTAAGTTTTATTTGTTCAGTGTTGTACTACGTACCATTTGCAACTTATTTTCCGAAACGTAAAATCCCAACAATATTACACTGTGAATGGGCGTTAGGTTATGAAAGCAGGAGCAACGTGATAGTGACGTTACAGGCGTCAGATGACTCGAATGGAACGGTTTTAGATAGCTTTCAATGTATTTGAATTTTCTTTTTCCTTTTTCTAAAATACTTATTCACATGAGAAAAATTTATGATATGAGCATAAAATGACATAAATATTCATTTACGACGTTTTCCAGAAAGCAGTCAAACACCATACATGGAACACAGGAAGTATTTCCCGAGAGGTATATCGAGGAAACATGTACGAAGAGGTATCCACATCTACGTCAATATCAACGGTAGGGGTCAACAAAATAGTTGTGAGTTCAGAGATGAAAGATGGTGATAATATTTCGCGAAAAGCGAAAAGTTCTCGACGTTACGAGAAACGTCGCAGTTTTAATGTATGCAACCCATTCTCGCTTATCACATCCGTGACATTCTCTCCCCTAACTTGCGACAGTACAAAACGAGTTGCTCTTATTTGTTCTTCTCCGATGTCCTCCGTCCATTCTAGCTAATAGGTACCCCACACCACGCAGCAGTACTGCAGGAGAGGATGGAAAAGCGTAGTATAGGTAGCCAATTTGGAAGACTTTCTGCGTGTTCTATGCGTTCTGTCATGAATACGCAGTTTTGGTTTGCCTTCCCCACATCGTTTTGTAAATCAATGTATCAATTTAAGTTGTTTGTTACTGTAATCACTAGATTTTCGGCTACATGTACAACTTTGAAGTATGTGTCATTGAGCCGTGGTAAAAACTGCTGTTTTGAAGAGCGCGCCGCTGCGCGTAGTGTAAAGCAGTCACCCTCCGTTTCTGGCGATGGCGCCGCTGTGGCAATCGGAGCTTTGGTGTCTCCCTCTGGTGGGAAAGGGGAAAGGTTGCCTGTTCACGTGCATTTTAGGGGCCCTATGAGCTCGCCAAGAGGTCAGTCTGCGTGAGTCTGGAGTCAGTCTGGGGTCAGTGTCTCGTCTCCAGCTTGCTAGTCTGTCTCTCGTCCGAATTTGTGAGGCAGTTAATGTCTGTCTGTCGTCTGGAGTGTTAGTATGTCTGTCGTTCGGATCAATCTTTAAAGCCGGATAAATGAGAGTCTTCCCACTCCGCCAGTCAGAGAACTCAGCGAGTGGTCTCCAGATCGGGGCTTAGTTCCTGCATCTGAGTCTGCGCGGTAGGCCGCCAGTCTGCTCGAGTTGCTCAGGCAATGGTCATTGGTGGTTGGATCGATTGGTTGGTCTGTCGCGCACTGAGACACAAGAGGACTTGTCCGCCTTGAGCGTCGGCGCATGTGAGGTCGGCACGTGAGTCCAGTGGGCCGCGCCATATAGCGAGGAGTAGTGGTTTCGCGGTCGGCACGAGAGCAACAGAAGTCAACCCACGAAATCGGTCTGGCCGATGCGAGCTGCGTCGCCGTGAGATCGGCGCGCCTTCCTGCGTCCATTGAAGCGGTTGGCAGCGGACGATTCTGGAGAACGATTTGGGGGGTGCTGCGCCAGGTCTTCTCCAGAAATCGCAGTTTATTGGAAGTTAAGTGATTGGTGATATGTTGTTTCATTTACTTGTTAAATTCTACTTGTTTTCTTGGTGAGGTCACCAGCCGCTTTGTTTTGGGGTCGTCCCACCATTCTTCTCCGTTTGCCAACCTGCCGCGAGGTAGTTGTTTATGAATTGGGTGGTCCATTTTTCCCTTGTGGAGTACGGGCGGGTTAGAGCAACCTGCGGTTCGGGTTGTTCGGTAATCTCCCTATCAATCAGCTGTACGCTAGTAGCGTCCTCTGTCTTGTTTGTCGGATTTGGCGTGATAACGGATTTATTGCTTGGAGTGTAACGGCCTGAACCCTGAAATATGTTTGATGTTACCTATCATCTTGAGAGGCGGTATCTGGGTACTGTAGAGCATCTTGTTCGTTTGGCGAACCTTGTAGAATTTTACATGAGGTTCCATTTTATAGGCTTTTATTTAAATGATCATTTTAGTATATAAAGTTGCCATCATTTCGCCGTAAGACTTTTTTTAGAAGTTAAAATCAAGTTGCACCTCCGGCGGCAAGTTAATATTTTAATTTTAGTGTTTGTACCATTTACATCCCTCCTACGTGGTGCACAGTTTGTGTGCTTGTGGGAATTGTTAAGACTTTTAGTTTAAGGTAATTTGGTGTGTTGCAGATTTGACCCAGGGTAGTCTTTCAGAGGTTGTTGTGAGCGGACGTGACTACGGCCGTGTCAAAAGGGAGCGGCAAGGTTCTCAGCCCGAAAGCTCATACAGTCAAAAATTTGTTTCCTTCTGTCTCTGAATAAATTGTAATTTGATATATAGAGAGTGCTTTCTGATTATAATTTTAAATCTGTTTCTTTAAAAAAACGCTTTTAGGAATAAAATTCCCAATTGATAAAAGCAATTTGATTATGATTTCGTCAGTTACTCCCTGGCAACTACTTCCACGCTCACATAGTGTGCTTAAATGTGTTGAATGTTCTTGAAGAATCGCTAGTGAATAAAATAAAATTCTAAGAATATTCTTTGAAAATAAATACACGGTTCAGTCATTTATTGTGTAACCGAAATTTAGCGGAATTTTATTAGTACTCGTGTGGAAGAGCTCACAATGTCTGCACATTAAGGTCAATTTTCACTTCTCGCACCATGGAGGCATCTTGTCCAACTCATTTTGCAATCCGGTATGGTCTTGTGATTACTTCACTAGACGGTAAATGACAACATCATCTGCAAACAATCTTAGGGGGCTGCTCAAATTATCTCTTACATTGTTTATATTCGTTCAGATCTGCAGAGGGCATATAACACTCCTTTGGGGAATTCCAGACACTACCTCGGTATTACCAGATGTCTCCCAGTCACTTGCAACAAACGCTGATCATTTTGGACGGGAAATCACAAACCCATTCCCACACATGAGACGATATTCATTAGTATGGTATTTGATTAGAAGTGTTCTGTGTGAAATAGTGCACACAAAATCATCATAATAGAGATACCCGCCAGAGATTCACAACTGGGCGGAAAATGTAAGTACGGTAACATACTTAATCGCTAGCCACGATTAAATATTTCACAAACGCACAATTTTTCTATCATGTCATCACACAAGTCTTCCTCCTCTTAAAGGGCTTCAATGTATTATTTCCATCTACCCGCTCTGTCCATTGCATCTAACAGTGCAGATCCCCTTGAACTTAGAATGTTACCGCCCTTCCATTTAATTTCACTGAAGATTATTTTGACTTTTCTATATGCTAATCCATCGTTCGACACTTATTTCTTTTTATATTTCTTCACATCTTTCATGTAGCCACTTTGACTTAGCATCCCTGCACATTCTATTTATTTCGTTCCTAACTGACTTGTGTTTCTGTATTCCTGAAGTTCACTGAACATTTTTGTACTTCCTCCTTTCGTCGATCAGCGGAAGTATTTCATCTGTTACCCATGGTTTCTTCGCAGTTGTCTTCCTTGCGGCTACGATTTTATTTCCCAGAATGAATTTCCGACCATGAGAGTCTCTAAGCAGGGAGCGGGCGGTAGTTGCTCTCCATGTATTGTTTTGGCCATAAACGACATAAAATTAAGAAACTTTTTCGTAATCATTATCTCAGAAGTTAGTGCGATTTACATTCTTGATGGCTTTCATTTCATAAATTATACATCTTATCGCATTCAAGTTTATGATTCTTCATTCCCATTAGCGTGCACTTCTGCCATTTGTTTCTTCTCCTCTCAAATTGTATTGGGGTACAACTTGCTTTGTTTCATTTTACAGTTGCAACAGCTTTGGTAATAGTGTCTGTATCGGACGTTTTGCAGGTGGGTACTTTACCTCACACATCATCCGAAATTTCCTAGAGCATCCGGTTGTCCATTCACTAAAATAAAGTCTACTAATTATGTAGACGGGTACATGCAAAATTCACTATAGTGCATACACGGAATAATTCAAATACAAATTCAGAAATAGTCAGCAATGTCATTTTAGTCTACAAGTCACGCCATCTGCGCCACGTGAATGTAGTTAGCTGTCGCCACTTCTCATGACGTACGAGCACATGTTGGTCGGCTTTATCTACTACCCCTTATTTCCATACCAATGAACTTAATTTTAGATATAGTAAGAATTACTATTCGAAGACTCTCATTATTACAAAGTGGTGTTTACAGATTTTCTTTAGAAATCTTCCTGTAATGTCTGTATAGTCATTGCCAAGCTACAAATTATCAGCGTTGTTTCCTTGATTTACGAACAGGGACCTATGACTCTAGCTCTGCCTACTAGCCGATAATAATCAGCTACTAGTCTTACTGGATTATAATCTAGCAAGTGTGCCTCTGGCTCTGGACACTAGCTGATAATCGCTATCTATTTATTTTATTGGAACATTATCTACAACGTCTGACTCGCTCAGGCACTAGTCGATAATCACTGCCAATCTATCCAACAGCTATCTGGTCCTATATTTAAGCGTGAATGATGTGTAGATTGTTTCTGTTCTACTCAGTTTTTTTAACTGTTTTTCGGTTTATTGGGTCATCTTGAGGAAACAGTTGTGTAGCGTGCTCAAGAGACATTAGTTCTTAGGTAAGAGAACATTATAAACAAAGATACAAACCACTTGTAGAGTATACTGTGCGTCAGACATGTTTATAACATTGTAATTTACACTTTACACAACGGACAATATTAAACACAAAAATAATGAAATATTACAATATTACAGATCGCATGGCCGTAAAGTTAAAATCTCTGAGGTCAGTGATATTGGCTGACAAACAGTAAACTGAGCACAAGTCATTTTTATTGTTAAGCTCCCATCTTTCTTAACTCTGTAAATTACACTTTATGCAATGGGCAACAATGAACAATAAATAATTAAAATACGCAGAATTATGGGATTATAGGATTTACGGCTACCGTGCAGTAGTTACTAAGGTCGTGACATCGGTTGAGAACTGCCTAACTGAGCACTTGCGTTGAGCAACAAACAAGTTTTAGATTGTAAATAACAGCTTTACACAACGAAGAATATTAAACGTAGTACATGAACATCTTTTAGATTGTAAATAACATCTTTACACAACGAAGAATATTAAACGTAGTACATGACTAAACTACACAATACTACAGTATGAAAAGTTTTATTGTTAAATGCTGAAGTTCGTTAGGCGATTAAGGTAAAGAATATCAAATTCTACTCTGGTATAAATTTGGGTAGCAATACTTGATTACTGAGGCTTTCTGTGGGTATGTGGCTAGTTAAATGCTTCATGTAAAGCTTAAAATTGGGGATCTGCTCAGCCATAACTGATCATTACAACCAGCTGTGGATTTTGAGCTGAATGTCTTTTATTTACATCCAGTGTTTTGACAAGCTAAGTTTTGTTCCTTTGTTTGCTATATGTAGCACTTTTGTTAGTACTTGGTATCCGTGTCCTTCTTTTAGCAGAAGAAGGGTGACAAAATGGTGGGGAGGGCGGGGGGTTGGATATCGTCGACGTACTGCCGTGCTGTAGGGTGCCGCAGATGACGACCAGACGGGTTCTGCTATGAAAAGAAAAGGCACCTCAGACACTCCTGGTTTTCTGGCCCTACGGCAAATGATAGACAAGTTTGTATCCAACCGCTGTTTGGGACGTCTCCCGAAAGTGTCTTCGTTGGTCATCGGGCCTGAGTTCGAAGTGAGACTCATTACTGCCCTTCCCTCCATGGCAAGCGATCCTGGGCTTACATTTCAGCAAGATATGTCCGCACACACAGCGATAGCTTCGACTGTTTGTCTTCATGCTTACCTAATCCTGTCTCAGTCAACAAGGTCGCCGCATCTTTTTCCAATGAAGAACGTTTGGAGCATCATGGGTAGAGCTCTTCTACCACCTCGGCATTTTGAAGATCTAACGTGCCAACTGGATAGAATCTGACATGATATCACTCAGGAAGACATCCAATAACTCTTATAATTCAATGCTAAGCTGAATAACTGCTTGCATAAAGGCCAAATAAGGACCAACGTGTTATTGACTTGCTTAGTTTGTGGAGCTCTTTCTCTTGAATAAGTAATGCAATATTTCTGAAATTTTAAATTGTTTTCAGAATGAGATTTTCACTCTGCAGCGGAGTGTGCGCTGATATGAAACTTCCTGGCAGATTAAAACTGTGTGCCCGACCGAGACTCGAACTCGGGACCTTTGCCTTTCGCGGGCAAGTGCTCTACCAACTGAGCTACCGAAGCACGACTCACGCCCGGTACTCACAGCTTTACTTCTGCCAGTATCTCGTCTCTTACCTTCCAAACTTTACAGAAGCTCTCCTGCGAACCATGCAGAAATTGTTTGTTTGTAAATGTAGTACATCACCTCTACCAATTTCCGTCTCCTTCGGATAATTCCTTCGTGGTGTGTCCTCTTTTTTACAGTGTTTTATGAACAAAAAATATTTGTTCGTCGTATACAGACTCGCTACAGCAAACAGAACTGCTTAAAAAGCATTAGTAATCTGTAGGAAATTATTTTTAATTCTAAAGAAAAACTACTGCAGTCTCACGGTGTTGTGAGAGTATCAACCCCCGAGCAAATTCTGCGCTTACGTTTCATGGTTAACCTGCAACGAGACAAAGTGCGTCTTCAGCGCTCTCAGCGCATCGTTGGCAAAGGAATATACTCACAGAGTCGCGAAACCATGTAGGAACTACCTTTGCATGTGTTCATCACGGTAATTAACGCAGTACATAAAGAAGAGGATTAGTTTCACCGAGGTACTTACGATATTGTGTACGATTGTAGTTTTTTCAGAGTGCTTTGCTCTGATCCATTAGTGAAATGCATTTTATGCGTCACGTAGAGAGTAAAAGTTGTAATAATACTTTCTCTTCCTTTTTCTGTGAATTTCCACTGATCTGAAATTGTTTACATGTAGGATACATTTTACAAGACTGGCTTATTAAATAAAGTGAAGTACTCAAATTTTATACCAATCTAGATATAAAATCGAACAAAAGCAAAACGGAGGTAAATGCAATTAACTCTCGATGTTGGAAGTTGATACAGTTGTTTCAACGTGCGAAGTATACATTTCTCTGTCACGGTGAAACTTTCTTTACACGTGTCACAAGAAAACTGAAGTCCTATTCTGCTAGATTCTACCATTGAGGTTGGACAGAAATGTAAAATCGTTGCGGGAAACGTGTGTTTGAACATAAACGGAAATCCTAGCCAAGCCGGCACGTTGCGGTGCTGCATCTGTCCGCGAACGGCACGTATGCAATGTCCTCAATACGTTGCAAGTGTAAATCGTTGTCAGAATAGTGTTCTGTTGCAGTTGCAGATGCATTGTGTCGCAGTGAAAGTAGTTCGAAAGCGAGTAAATTCTTGGTGCTATTACTGTATACTTACACAACCAAGGTAACCGAAGTGTTTGGTGTTTAAAGAGGCACCACGTCAAAGACTTATAGTGTATACAGGGAGAGAGGAAAGACAACAAGGCCGAGCGGAGTGGCCGTGCGGTTTGAGGCGTCATATTACGGACTGCGCGGCCCCTCCCTCCGGAGGTTCGAGTCCTCCCTCTGCCATGAGTGTGTGCGCTGTTCTTAGCATAGGTTAGTTTAAGTAGTGTGTAAGTCTAGGGATCGATAACCTTATCAGTTTCCCTTAGGTATTCGCACACATATGAACATTTGAAAAAAATCATCCACTATGTCGCAATGAGAAAGAAAATGTGTGCTGAGTGATCGTGGCAGGCGGCCGTTGCAGAGAGGTGTGACAAAAACTAAGAGGACGGCAGCTGTAGAAGTCAGTGAAGCTCTGAATAAAACACTCGTGAACCCTGTTAAACACCAAAGTAAGACGATTGGAGCTTCATAAGCATGAATTTTCAGGGCTTGCTGGAATAACAGAACCTCCCATCAGTCACTCAAATGACCGTAACAAGAAACTGTGGTGCCGAAGTCATAAAATCTGGACTATGGAGCAATGGAAGGAAATCATATGATACAGCAGGCCGGCATTCAGCCGTAACACGGTGCGGACGAGCTGTGTGCCCAGCATCGTTCCGCACGTGTGTTTGTTTACTCGCTGCGCAAGGTACCGCATTCGTTGTTTGTGATTTCGAGATCTTACTAGATATGGCGTCCTCTCACCGCTAGGCGACGGTGAAACTCACATTCGACCATTCCTACGCGCGTCCAAACCTTATGAAATTGAAAGGTTTTTGAGATATGACATTCATATCGATCGCCACTAGATGATGTACATCACCTGTCTATCGCTTCCAGCATAGCCTGAAGAGCGAAGAGGCATGTGCCAATCTATTCCGACTTTCGACCAACAGCTACCACTTTCGACGAGGTGTCGGTAACACAGCACGGTAACCCTGGACCACGGGAGATAGGTGGTGCATAAAGTGCGCATATTCCAACTGCCTTTCGAAGTCCTGGCCGTGCTCGTCACTGACGCTTTAAGGCCGTGTGGCACGGTCCTAAACTGCATGAAAAGGAAGTAGAACAGCTTCGGAACCCATCACATTCTCAGTGACATTCGACAGTTACCCATATAATTCCGCATCGGCGGCAGCCGAGCCATCATTACTGATGACGGACAACCACGGACGTGTTCCGGCTGTGGACAGGAAGGCCACATCCGATCAAACTGCCCCCAGCGCCGATTTGCCTAGGTGCCACGTGTGGAACCAGTACAGACAGCGGTGCAGACCGCATTACCGCGTACGTACTTGGAAGTGAAGTGGCCGGTGAGCACGGACGCCGCGCCCATGACGCAGTCTCGTGCGACCGCGAGCTCAGCCGCCGGTGACGCTGTGCCGACCCAAGGCAGGTAAGGGTCCTCGTCCATCCCTTACGTCCTCATAACCGAAGTCCCCCAGGACAATGACCAAGTGATGGAGCCGTAATCCGAGGCCACGCGCCGTCATGCCTTCCCTCTCGGTGACTGGGCTGCTGAAATGGAGGCAGGAGACTTACCAAACGCCCTTGACACGGTTCTGGCGCCACACTTGGGGAGAACCTACTACACTCAGAAGGGCTGTTTTAAACACGCCTGCCACGGGGATGTGTAGCGACGGGGCCCCATTACCATGGGGTCAGTCGTTTTGATTTTCAGCTCCGCATTAAGATGTCCCAATCCTGCTATGTGGGCAAGATCAATGTTACTGGCGTACACTCTGTCATTAAAACCCGAATGTTCCATGACATGCTCCAGGCGGCAGATCTGAATATCACTCAACGTCAAGAAGTTCAGCCCAGAGCTCCAATTGAACATTTATGGATACATGGCCTTCAGCATCCTATCTAGCGACTGTGCTGGCGGAACTGCCATCCTTTTATGCAACAACATCGAGAAATCGGACGTCACTTATCTACGATTTGCACTAGGCCTTGCCATTACGATGGGGGCAGTCCGTATTGTCAATGTAAACACGCCCTCTGCGACATCTCGCTGCAGTGATAGGATCCCCTTGTATTCCAACGAATTTGCTCTACTCCTGAATGGAAATACTGAATACTACATAATACGCGGCAGTTTCATATGGTTCAAATGGCTCTGAGCATTATGGGACTTAATATCCGAAGTCATCAGTCCCCTAGAACTTAGAACTACGTATACCTAACTAACCTAAGGACATCACACACATCCATGCCCGAGGCAGGATTCGAACCTGCGACAGTAGCGATCACGCGGTTCCAGACTGAAGCGCCTAGAACCGCTCGGCCACACCGGCTGGCTACGCGACGGTTTTAATGGCATCTTTGATCCAGCTGACCAAATACCTGCCTGGAACTACAGGCAGTCGAGCGAGATCTGGCGCTACAAGTTCCGTGACGTCTGCTTCACGGGTATGGCCGTGGCTCTACATACTCCACTGAGCACTTCGCCAGCCGCCTCGACCGTATATGAACCTCCCGAGGACTCAGAGAAGCGACAAGGGACGAAATTGTGGCAGACAGCCTTCACCGACCATTTGGCATACGTCTGTTTGGTCACACACACCCCTACAACCCACATACCTGTACGAGGAGGCATGGCAGCGTGAGATCGCTGTTACGTGGACCGCTGCCTTCGGAGTCTTTATGTACGTCCTTCCCCCTCATATGGGTGGCTCAACCGCGCCAAGGCGGCCCTCCGACGGACGTTCATGGGATGTGGTCGTGACAGATCGTGCTGGCGTCGGGACACGTTGGAATTTTATCACACAGGTCTGTGGAAACTAATGACATCCACCATCACGAGACCAACAGAGAGCTGTTAATCATCTCAAACCTCGCGTACTTTGCCTCACCATTGAACAGCTTGACGGAGCCTGAGTCTAGACGAGGGCACAGGATACGATTCCCACTGAAATGGCATCCATACATGATGTGATCAGAGAGAGACGCCACCGAAAGCGCCACCTTATAACATCAGTAGAGATAGCGGCTGGTGGACGCATTGACACACATTGTGCCATCGCTGCAGAATTGGTCCAGCATTATAGGATACGCTGAGGACCAACGGACCTTCCGCGAGTACGAAGGCATCGTGCGCGATTTCCCTGACCCCAGAGTAGTGGCCCAGGACGACACCCTGTTGGCTCCCATGCCTGCTAAAGACTTAACAGAAGCCTTGTCCCACAGCACCCCAAACAGATCATCATGCTTGTACAATTTAGTCTGTACCGCGCCTTCTATAACCTGATTGGCACTCAGTGGCTTCAGATCTTTCAAGACCTCCTCCGAGACGATTTTACCGTCCCCGAAAATTTCCTCGAAGGCATCATGATACTGGTTCCAAAAGCGAGTGGTTTTCACCGTACTGACGACTATCGTCCTCTTACGTTCTTGAACGCATATTGTAAAATGTTCGTCTGTATCCTTTGTGTTGTGACTTGACAAGACAGCCAAGTAACAATGAGAGGAAGCCGAAAGGCACGCGTTAAGCTCACGCAGATTGGCGTGAGGTCTGGAACAGTTAAAGGAATTAATAGTAGCAAATAAAGTACGTAGTTGATGTAATACTTAACTTTAATCCACAATTGTAGATCATCTCTCTTGACGGTACATGTTGTAACCACAATATAAAATAATATCAAATGCTATGGCGCCTTGCTAGGTCGTAGCAAATGACGTAGCCGAAGGCTATACTAACTATCGTCTCGGCAAATGAGAGCGTAGTTGTCAGTGATCCATCTCTGGCTAAGTCGGCTGTACAACCGGGGCGAGTGCTCGTAAGTCTCTCTAGACCTGCCGTGTGGTGGCGCTCGGTCTGCAATCACTGACAGTGGCGACACGCGGGTCCCACGTATACTAACGGACCGCGGCCGATTTAAAGGCTACCACCTAGCAAGTGTGGTGTCTGGCAGTGACACCACACTTTGCACAAGTCTTCAGGCCACAATATGGCACATGATCCATCCTAACCAGACATGTTTAGGCGGCGACAACAATATCCACAGGGTACTTGGATCCTACCGCGACGTCACGGCGCTAGCAGCAGCCTGCGGCATCGGTAGCGTCCATTTCACCGTCGACTTTGATCACGCCTTTGATCGTTTCGACCACGGTTTCCTTCACGCCATGCTCGAATGCACGGGCCTCTCGCAGGCGTCAGCAAGGGTGATCCTACAGTTAAATCATGGGGCTCGCTTCCGGACTATGGTCAACGGACACCAGATCGAACACATCACTCTTGGACGGTCAGTGCGATAGGGATGTACTTTATCAGGGGTCGTATTCGCAGCCACCCTCGAATCTGCACTGCGTGGCCTTCGACAACGACTGGTAGGCATCTGCCATCCAGACGTGAACCTTCTGATGTGGTGACTTCGCTGATGACGTGTTGCTCTTGACGCGGTCGGGCGTCGAAATCCTAGCGGTTCTTTAGTGGTTGTGTCACTACGACGCGGTATCCGGCAGATACATCAACATGCGCAGGAGAATGTATATCGATGCTGGGAGAGGCCTTTTCCTTCCGACAGCGAACCCCTTCCGGAAAGTTCCCTCACTGAATGCAACAATGGGAGTGCAGTTCTCCCGTACAGTTCGCTGAACTGTGACAGCCACATGTCGCTGGCTACTACAACGGACATAAGCGCTGTCCCGTGACAGCAGATTGCGCCAAATGGATTTGATTCACCGGACGCATTGCGTCAGTACTTATCTAGAGTCCAAACTTAGTTATTTTGCACACATTCTACTGCTAATGGTCACTAAGGCGCATAGTTTCCGGTCGACGTCTGGACATTTTGTGAGTGTAGGTCACATATTCAGTCCGCTACACTACCTCAACGAGGTCTTGGCTATAGGGAGGCCTGGGGTTGACTCACGTCCACAACCGCGCGCGGGCTCTTTACCTACGGATGACGGGTCTCGCAAGGAACGCGGCCAGCACCAGCTTGTAGGGGACGATGCGTCAAACAGTCACTCCCCGAGATTTTCGACCGTCGGTCGCCGTGCAGCACATAACCCCGTCTCTCAGCCACATCCGAAATTTCCTGGTGGAACTGAGCTACATGACTGAGGATCTAACTGACGACAAGGCCGCCGAAACGAGAAACTATTACCGCATCTACCAAACGCAGCAAACGCCGCAACAACATCGAACAGCAACGCCCCATAATCCGCTGGACCAGTTTGTGGCCGGCCGGAGTGGCCGAGCGATTAAAGGCGCGACAGTCTGGAACCGCACGACCGCCACGGTCGCAGGTTCGAATCCTGCCTCGGGCATGGATGTGTGTGATGTCCTTAGGTTAGTTAGGTTTAAGTAGTTCTAGGGGACTTCTGACCACAGCAGTTGAGTCCCATAGTGCTCAGAGCCATTTGAACCATTTTGAACCAATTTGTGGCGGGCTGTCCACACCCCATGCCTGCTCACGTATGAATGGCAAGTTAACCACACGTCAGCGCCTCCATTCCATCCACCTTACCGACGACCTGCACTTCGCAGTCGCCAATACCGCTTGACATGTGCTGCAACGGGCAGCTACTGGGATATTATTCAACGTATACTACCGCTCCTGTTGCTATGACAGCCAGAATCTATTACGCCAGACGAACTCCTACCCCCATATGCTGTTTACTTTCCCACCGCCAGAGCTTCTGTAAAGTTTGGATGGTAGGAGACGAGATACTGGCAGAAGTAAAGCTGTGAGGACCGGGCGTGAGTCGTGCTTCGGTAGCTCAGATGTAGAGCACTTGCCCGCGGAAGGCAAAGGTCCCGAGTTCGAGTCTCGGTCGGGCACACAGTTTTAATCTGCCAGGAAGTTTCATATCAGCGCACACTCCGCTGCAGAGTGACAATCTCATTCTGGAAACATCCCCCAGGCTGTGGCTAAGCCATGTCTCCGCAATATCCTTTCTTTCAGGAGTGCTAGTCCTGCAAGGTTCGCAGGAGAGCTTCTGTAAAGTTTGGAAGGTAGGAGACGAGATACTGGCAGAAGTAAAGCTGTGAGGACCGGGCGTGAGTCGTGCTTCGGTAGCTCAGATGGTAGAGCACTTGCCCGCGAAAGGCAAAGATCCCGAGTTCGAGTCTCGGTCGGGCACACAGTTTTAATCTGCCAGGAAGTTTCATATCAGCGCACACTCCGCTGCAGAGTGAAAATCTCATTCTGGGAACAGTAGTTAAGGTATACAAAACAATGTCCCAGTCTGAAGATGAAGAGACAGAGAAATTACATGAGGATATTGGAAGGGTAATATGGTACCTAACTGGAAACGAAAATCTAACAGCCATGGGGGACTGGAATGCACATGTAGGGGAAGGAGCAGAAAAAAAGGTTACAGGAGATTATGGGCTTGGGACGAGGAATTGAAGAGAGGAGAAAGACAAATTGAGATATCTAATAAATTTCAGCTCGTAACAGCGCATACTCTCTTCAAGAATCACAAGAAGAGCACGTATACTTGGAAAATGCCGGTTGATACAGGAAGATTTCAGTTTGATTACAACACGGTCAGATTTCGAAATTAGATACCGGGTTGTAAGGCATTCCCAGGAGCAGATATAGACTGACATCACAATGCAGTGATGAAGAGTAGGCTGGGGTTTAAGAGACTAGTCAAAAGAATCAGTATACAAAGAAGTGAGATATGGTAGTACTAAGGAATTACGTGGTGTGCATGAAGTTCTATAAGGCTATACATGCAGCAATAAGGAACAGCTCTATAGGCATCTATAGGCAGTATAGTTGAAGAGGAATGGACATCTCCAAAACGGGCAATCACGGAATTTGGAAAGAAAAACATAGGTACAAAGAAGGTAGCTGCCAAGAAACCAGGGGTAACAGAAGAAATACTTCAGTTGATTGATAAGGAAGGAAGTACAAAAATGTTTCGGTAAATTCAGGAATACGGAAATCGAAGTCAGTTAAAAGCGAAATAAATAGGAAGAGCAGGGATGCTAATACGAAATGACTGCAGGAAAAACTTCAAGAAATCGAAAAAGAAAAGATTGTCGGAAGGACGGATTCAGCATATAGAAAAGTCAAAACAACCAAATTAGAAGCAAGAGCGGTAACATCAATAGTCGAATGGGAATTCCGCTTTTAAACGCAGAGGCGAGAGCGTATAGGTGGAAAGAGTACACTGGAGGACCGTATGAGGGCGAGGATTAGTCTGATGTGATAGAAGGAGAAACAGGAGTTGACATAGATGAGATAGGGGAAACAGTATTAGAATTAGAATTGACAGAGCTTTGGACCACGTAAGATCATACATAGCAGAAGTGATAGCTGACATTCCATAAGAATTTCTGAAATCATTGAGTTAAGTGGCAACAAAAGGGCTATTCATGTTGACATGTAAAATGTATGAGTCTTGCGACATACCACCTGACTTTCGGAAAAATATCATCAACACAGTTCCGAAAACAGCAAGAGCTGATAGCGAGAGAATTAACGCTCAGTCAGCTTAACAACTCATGCATTCAAGTTTCTGACAAGAATAATACACAGAAGAATGAAAAAGAAAATCGAAGATGTGTTAGACCTTCATCAGTTTGGATTGAGGAAAAATAAAGACACCAGGGAGGCTATTCTAACGTTGCGGTTGATAATCGATGCAAGACTAAAGAAAAATCAGGACACCTTCATAGGATTTGTCAGCCTGAGAAAAGCGTTCGACAATATAAAATAGTGCAAGATGTACTAAATTCTTAGAAAAATAAGTGTAACCTATGGGGAAAGTCGGTTAATGTACAGTATGTACAAAAGCATAGAGGGAATAATAATGAGAGTGGGCAACTAAAAACGAAGTGCTCGGATTAAAAAGTGTGTAAGGCAGGGTTGTAGTCTTTCGCCCCTACTGTTCAATCTGTCAAGAGAAGAAGGAATGATGGAAATATAAGAAAGGTTCAGGAATGGAATTAAAATTCAAGTTGAATGGATATAAATGATACGATTCGCTGATGACATTGCTATCCTGAGTGAAAGTCAACGAGTATTATGGAATGTACAAAATATGGACTGAGAGTAAATCGAAGAAAGACGAATGTAATGAGTAGCAGCAGAAATGAGAACAGTGAGAACTTAACATTACGTTTGTGGTCACGAAGTAGGTGAAATTAAGGAATTTTACAATCCGGACAGCAAAATAGCCAATGACGAAAGGAGCAAGGAGATTATCAAAAGCAGACTAGCACTGACAAACAAGGGCATTCCTAGTCAGAAATAGTATTCTAGTATCATACATAGGTCTTAAACTGAGGAATAAATTTCTGAGAATGTACGTCTGGAGCAAAGCATTGTAGGATAGAGAAATATGGACTATGGGAAAACCGGAGTAGAAGAGAATCGAAGCATTTGGGACGTGGTGCTATAGATGTTTGTTGAAAATTAGTTGGACTGATAAAGTATGGAATAAGGAGGTTCTGCGCGGAATCGGAGAGGAAAGGAATATGTGGAAAATACTGGTAAGGAGAAGACACAGGATGATAGGTCAGTCTTTAAGACATCAGGGAATGACTGCTATGGTAGTAGAGGGAGCCTTAGAGGGCTAAAACTGCAGAGGAAGATATAGATTGGAATACATCAGGCAAATGTGAACGTAGGTTGCAAGTGCTAATCTGTGATGGTGAGGTTGGCGCAGGAGACGAATTCGTAGCGGGCCGCATTAAACCAGTCAGAAGACTGATGACTCATACATGAAAACTAGGTAAGTCTTGTTTCACATTGTATTCACCTTCTCACCGAGTTTAAGTCCCAAGAGGGGGACATGGGGTGGATTCGTTGATGGTTTGGACAGTCATCTCGTAGTATCCCAAGAGACCCATGGTTATTCTGCTAGGTCGTAATACTTCCAAGGATTACTGACCATTTTGGTTGAGGAGGTGCATCCCATGGTACGATATTTGCTGTGTTACAAGACTGCAGGGCTCCATTTCACACAGATCGCATCGTGTAGGAGTGTTTTTGTGGGAACAAGGATGAACTGTCGCTTCTCACCTAACGTACACAGTCTCCACACCCCTATGTTATTCTACTGAGCTTTACTACTCTACTTTGCAGAGAAGGCTGAGTGTCGTCTATCCACCTTCATCATCGTTGCCAGTATGTACCACTATTTTTCAGGAAGAACGATATAATGTTGCCTTTAAAACGTTTAAGATACATATTTATCCGTTCCGCGACGGCTGGATGCTACTTCGAATGTCCACGGGATTCCTACACGGTAACAGGCGTGCTACTGTATTCTGTTAATGGTGTTGCCAAATTGCGTCCAAGTCGTATATTTACAGTATTTCTTCCATTCGAAATCACTCAGCTAGACATGTTACTTACAGTTAACTCACACATTGGTACGGTATAATCCTTTTAATATGACTTGAGATATCTCGTAAAGCTTTTCTTGATTTATGAAATACTGATTAAGTTTCAAATCAGTTTCTAATTGGAAGACTCCTGTAGGCATTTTCCAATGCATTGGTCTTCACCGATATACACCTTGCATGGTTTTTAGTGTCATGTACGCCCCTATGTCGTCATCTCAGTTTCCTTTTATTTCTTGAAACCAGGGAAAGAACTTCCTTGGTGCGTGCAACATCTATTCATGTGGTTACATATCCTGCGAAACTCTATGCCATTTTCATTACAGGCTTAACATACCGTCTGCTCCAACTATTTATCTGATCCTTTCATGTGTTTCCAAATCCGTAGTAAGTCCTAACAATCATCTCTTCATCATAGAATGCGGGCTTTCAAGGTAATGAATTAAATCCGTGGTGCCGGCCGCGGTGGTCTCGCGGTTAAGGCGCTCAGTCCGGAACAGCGCGACTGCTACGGTCGCAGGTTCGAATCCTGCCTCGGGCATGGATGTGTGTGATGTCCTTAGGTTAGTTAGGTTTAAGTAGTTCTAAGTTCTAGGGGACTGATGACCACAGAAGTTAAGTCCCATAGTGCTCAGAGCCATTTGAACCATTTGATTAAATCCGTGGTAACATCGGATTCTGTCAATTGGGATTCAATGCAGGGCTTATTCCAGTGTCTGATGAATTAAAGCTGAAGATGTCCTCCAAAGCTGTAAAAGCTAAGTTGCTTAAATTTCAAATACAAATATGCTCAAGTAGCTGAGATAGTCGACCGGTTTATGCGTGGCCTCACATGGGTCCAGTGACGTCTGAGTCGACCGTTGAATATAATTCTTAGTCAAGAGAATAGCAGACAGCTAGCCGCCGTCTCAAAGGGGGACGTGGGACGAGTCTAACGAGATCAACAAGTCACCGCCTCCAGATTCTTCCGCTGCTAGCTGCAACCACAGTGCTTGCGCCAACTCCTACCCTACCCAATCAGCAGGCCACCTGGGGACGACTTCAAGTTCTACCTCATCCCTGCTCTGGGAGTCGACCATTCCAGCCTGTGGCAGGGCAGTCACTCAGGTACCATTGCTTGTGCGAGGGAAGTTCTTGCTGTCTCCCTCTGCTTGTGGGGACGGACATCGCTTCTACTGTGAGAAGTCTCGTCAGTGCTGGCTCCAGACGTGACAGACGTGATAGACGGACCTCAGAGGACAATCTTTAGTCAGCATCGTGAGCAAACTGCTTGCGAGGTAACTGCCCCTATTGATCTACCGGCATCTCGTCTCTGCTTAAGGTTGCACATTTTCATGGGCCGTCTACACCTAATTTCCTGAGGACACTGACCGTTCCGTACATTCTGCTATAGTTCATTGAGTAATAAATGCACGTACTAACACTACTGTTTTCATGCTGATACGTCGGATGACTACAGGGCATCCATACACCGTTCCACTACTACCCTGCCCAAGGTGGTGTACTTCTAACCGTCAGACATTAGCAACTCTACCACCCACCCCAGTTCACAGCTAGCCATTACGTGTATTATGTCGTACAGGAGTCCAGCATAAAGACTGAATTGGTCGCTAGTTAAAAATTCGTGCTTCGAAAGTATAATGACTTTATTGCTCGTACTATGATGCGTTTCAGACTTAGCCATCTTCAGAGATCTAGGTGCAACATGCTGATTATGACTGTTGCGTACACATCTTGTAACCTTTATACCTACGTGCAGCATATTGCTTCTGGATATCTGAAGATGGCGCAGTCCGGAATGCGTCATATTACGGGCTATAAAATAATTCTATTTTTGATGCATGCCTTTTGATTTGGCGATCAAACCAGCCACCATGTAGTACTAATGCTCATTTTCAACCCGGTCACCTGCCTCCTACGCAACTTTATGGCGAAATTGTAAATTACTATTGTTGTTAGACGTGGGTCTGACGTCTGCAAAAGATGCAGGGCTACCTCTCCAGCCGTACGATGCAGCAACAGAACACAGTTATGTGAGCGCGCTAACATGTCTCTGTTTCACTCTTTTTTTCCTGCGAGCATCATGTCGGGTCTGTGCACCTCCTGCCACGCTTTTAGTTCCGTTTTCTTTTGTGAAGTGTGGTAACTAGACTCTGTGTGGTCATGACGTGAAAAACAAATGTCAGTTTGCACCTGGTTAATGTGAGCAATGTAAGTTATTAACGGCAAGATGATACTATGCTTAAGAGTACTTGTACTTTGTTTCTTGTGTGAGTAATTACGTCGTTGTCGATATGACAGGGGAGACGTTGATAATTTTAGCAGCCCAATGTGCTGCGCTGTGATCAGACAAGGCAAATAGCGGATCGGTGGTTGGATCAGGCCGAAGTAGAGAAGATAATAAATGTGGCACGTTAAAATTATTCCAAAGCATCGGGAGAAGAGACAGAAGGAGTCTGATGGGTTGTGGGTCAAAAACGACCACTGGTATGTTACTCTGGTGATAAGGAATATGAGGCTTTCCAAAAGGCTTCAAAGAAGGGAAAATAATAGTACTTGTGTAAATGGAGAGTAATGAGAGAGAAGTATATATTGCAAGTTTAGTTGATGCACAGACTACCAAGGTTGTAGGATGTAAGGCGAGTAATGTAGAGTTATCTTATTGATATGTGGGGTCCCAGTCATCTTTAGTGCACATCGTAGTGGTGTGTGCTGTTATGAAGTAAAGGAGTGTTTGAGTAGGAAAATTGGCAAAACTGGTTAAGGTTCAGTAGTATGTAGGTCATTAGGTGACACTGGATGTAGTTTCGTGGGAACAGAGCCTGGGCTAGACGTACGGAAGTACGAGTATTTGTGCCGTTAATTATTGGGTTGTGCAGAAAAGAATTGTAGACGATAATTTTTTCGTAGCTACAATGGAGGATGCAGAGAAAGCTAATAATAATTTTAACTGCGTGACTAATGAGGTGGTACATGTGCAGATATTTCCCAAGCAAGCAGTTTCGTTTACACTTGTGACTGCGGTGCCTCATCAGTTGCAGTGAGTGGGTAGGAGAACAAAGAGGGAAATATCGCTGTGAGATTACTAGTCAGTTCGACAAGGCTAAATCCATTTACTACTGTATACCTGAGCATCGGGAGGTACAGAAAAGTGATTACACTTGTAATACGTAATGAATGTAAGAGAGAGCATCAAGTAAAAACTGAGCTTTGGTGAGCCATAGTGGAACCAGGGTGAATCTTGTTCCATATAGTATTAAACAACCAAAATGTTCGTCTATCACGAAGATAAAAGCAGTTAAATTGCAGTTATATTAGTTAAGGTACAATTCACGTGAGGCAATACTGCAAGCCACAAAGACACTTAACATTGGATGAAGGATTCAGCAACTCTCCCAGAAAACAGTCATTGGACATAACCTACACTAGGGGTGAGTCACATGTTACACAGCACTAATTGTCAACCAACATCATCGATTACATTTTTCTAGTGCGGAACGTGATATATTAGTTTCTTCGTCCTAACAATCCTTTTAATTGGTCCGTAATGAGAAATTTATAGTAAATGCTAAGTGATTTCAGTTCTATAAATCACGAATTACACATCCAAACATTGAAATGACAACATACACTCCTGAAAATGGAAAAAAGAACACATTGACACCGGTGTGTCAGACCCACCATACTTGCTCCGGACACTGCGAGAGGGCTGTACAAGCAATGATCACACGCACGGCACAGCGGACACACCAGGAACCGCGGTGTTGGCCGTCGAATGGCGCTAGGTGCGCAGCATTTGTGCACCGCCGCCGTCAGTGTCAGCCAGTATGCCGTGGCATACGGAGCTCCATCGCAGTCTTTAACACTGGTAGCATGCCGCGACAGCGTGGACGTGAACCGTATGTGCAGTTGACGGACTGTGAGCGAGGGCGTATAGTGGGCATGCGGGAGGTCGGGTGGACGTACCACCGCATTGCTCAACACGTGGGGCGTGAGGTCTCCACAGTACATCGATGTTGTCGCCAGTGGTCGGCGGAAGGTGCACGTGCCCGTCGACCTGGGACCGGACCGCAGCGACGCACGGATGCACGCCAAGACCGTAGGATCCTACGCAGTGCCGTAGGGGACCGCACCGCCACTTCCCAGCAAATTAGGGACACAGTTGCTCCTGGGGTATCGACGAGGACCATTCGCAACCGTCTCCATGAAGCTGGGCTACGGTCCCGCACACCGTTAGGCCGTGTTCCGCTCACGCCCCAACATCGTGCAGCCCGCCTCCAGTGGTGTCGCGACAGGCGTGAATGGAGGGACGAATGGAGACGTGTCGTCTTCAGCGATGAGAGTCGCTTCTGCCTTGGTGCCAATGATGGTCGTATGCGCGTTTGGCGCCAAGCAGGTGAGCGCCACAATCAGGACTGCATACGACCGAGGCACACAGGGCCAACACCCGGCATCATGGTGCGGGGAGCGATCTCCTACACTGGCCGTACACCACTGGTGATCGTCGAGGGACACTGAATAGTGCACGGTACATCCAAACCGTCATCGAACCCATCGTTCTACCATTCCTAGACCGGCAAGGGAACTTGCTGTTCCAACAGGACAATGCACGTCCGCATGTATCCTGTGCCACCCAACGTGCTCTAGAAGGTGTAAGTCAACTACCCTGGCCAGCAAGATCTCCGGATCTGTCCCCCATTGAGCATGTTTGGGACTGGATGAAGCGTCGTCTCACGCGGTCTGCACGTCCAGCACGAACGCTGGTCCAACTGAGGCGCCAGGTGGAAATGGCATGGCAAGCCGTTCCACAGGACTACATCCAGCATCTCTACGATCGTCTCCATGGGAGAATAGCAGCCTGCATTGCTGCGAAAGGTGGATATACACTGTACTAGTGCCGACATTGTGCATGCTCTGTTGCCTGTGTCTATGTGCCTGTGGTTCTGTCAGTGTGATCATGTGATGTATCTGACCCCAGGAATGTGTCAATAAAGTTTCCCCTTCCTGGGACAATGAATTCACGGTGTTCTTATTTCAATTTCCAGGAGTGTATTTTACTTATTTTAAATGTGGAGATACCACAATAACACTTTACAATAATCTAGGAGTAATTTAGATATAGAAATAATTAACTTGAGGGTGCACCGTACATTTCACAGTGATTAAGCCTAAATAATATAATTAATGACACTCTTTCGGTAGCTCGCAGTAAATCACACTGCCTATTTGTTAGTGTGTTTCCCTGCTTAGCATAACATATTAGGAAACAAGTATTTTCTGGAGTTATTAGCCTTATCTTTAGTTCTAACTTTTAATGTCAATTGCCTGTTTTGCACGTTAATTTTCGCCAAATATTCTTATGCCAGAAAATAGCAGTCAGACACTTATTTTGGAAGTTGACTGTGATGTTTAGACATACATGTTTGTGTGTGTGTGTGTGTGTGTGTGTGTGTGTGTGAGTGAGTGTGTGTGTGTGTGTGTGTGTGTGTGTGTGTGTGTGTGCGCGTGCACGAGCGTGTGCATACGTGAAAAGTAACATTGTGGTACTTGGCACAAACACTGCATTTTTTTGCATTGCTGGCTTATTTTTGCATACATTTTAAATGCAAAATCCGACTGATTGGATTATTTTGTAGATCAGGGGCTGCTGATGATTATTACTGCTAACATTATCATATCCAGTATTAATACTGTTATCATGGCTCCTTTGTTAGCAACTATTCAAGTGACAACTGTAATTATTATGGTTATTGTTGTTGCAAACGCTCTGTTGTTCTCCCAAATCATTGTGTGACACGCTATAACCTTTACACTTTTCTGCACTGCAGCGTAACCATGGCCTTTTAGCCATTGCCACACAGTGACCTTGCATTCTCGTGAATGAGATCTGTGAAAGAGAAGAGCTGTAAGCTAGATTGTGCCACAATAGTGAGTTCTTCTTTTTGGCATGTAAATAGTTTGGCTCTTAAAATCTGTAGCATATCTTCGTGTTAATTGGGCTGACCCATACCGTTTCGTTGAAGTACTTCCCAAAGAACTTCTTGACAAAACTGGAACAGTTTGTAACACTTATATCGATTAGGAGTAGGTTTATTTTATGTAATTGTGTATCTGATGTTTACGAAGCGTGCATTCTGTGTTGTTTGGACCCCTTGATGTATGGCAAGAAAGATAGATTTTTGTACAGAATACATGAAAAAAGCAAAATAATATGTTTAAATTTTAATTTGTTATAATATCAATACGTTTATGGAAGAAGTATGTTTGTTAAAAGCTGGTTTCTTGCTCTGGACACTTGTATTTGTAACATGTAAACGCTGCAGGGAAGTCCCTCTGCAATGAAAATGGCATGGCTTGATATAAAAGGTGGGTTTGGCGGTCGAACTGTGCGGCTCCTTTATGTGAACAGCATGTAGTGTGTGGCTAGCCTTAGCATGGTGCACCTCGACGGTGTTTACAGAGTCAATTCGAAGCTGCTTTAGAAGGGATTTGTCTCGATTATGGATCTGGCTATTATTTGGTATTCGCGGAATATAGGAATGGCTCCAATATGTTTAAAATCCGACGCCAAGAACAAATTTCATACAGCATGCTCACGTCAAGAGCCGTGAGGACAGTTAACTGCAATTTAGCCTGCCAATAATCTTCGCAGCTGCTTCACAGACTTCACTCATTCAGTTACGTAATGTATATTGGCATGGACCATTTAATTTGTGTGTTGTTTCAATAATAATCGCATAAAACGTCAATCCGTCTTCGAAATGATTACTTCAATCCTTATCACGAACATACGCAGGATCCTTACCTAAGTACTACTGAAAGCAAGTATCCTGATTTAAATGAACAATTCTATCATTCATGTGTTTAAAAGTGATTTTTGGTCTAAAGTAAAAGAAGTAGCAAAGAGTAAAATTGGGATGACTTGTTTATGGACTACTCCAAGTGAAATTTTTAAAGAAGGAAGTTCAAGTACAAAAAAATTAAAGATTAATCAATTGGACAGTGAAAACCTTAATTATTTAAAAGCTAAAACCATAAATTGATGCTACATAGGCTTTCGCTGAAGTATCCTTAGTTTATTATAAAATACAATTTTTAGGAGTACAGTGCAAGATTGTATAAATATTATTGCCAAGAATACCTGCTTCACAGGTGATTAAAGTGCAAATACCTATAAATCTTTTATGAACCGATTTCCGGTAGTACTATCAGAAATGAAGTTATGCACATTTTCAAAGATAGTGTAGTTTTGGTACCCATCGTGAATGGTTCTTTTCGAACTTAATTAAGCACATTGTAGCATTTTATTACCTTGCAACGTTATTTAAGTGAATGATTAGCTTTAAGAGATAGGTTTTACTGTTGCTATATTCAATGAAACTTGGCTAGAGAAACTATACCAGTTAATGGGTAGACATCATATTGTCCTCCTATTAAGGCAAAAAAATGAATTATTGCTGTTACTAAGGGAAACTGCTATATGCAGAGGAGCTTAGACACGACATTTAAGGTGTTATTCATGTTTATTTGTGTTATTTATGTAAGTCAAGATAGGAGCCGCTTATGTCCAAAATTAGTTCTGCAGTTGATGCAGTAATGTTTCAGTATTTAGATTAAGTAATGCCCCCACCCCCCACCCATGAACCATGGACCTTGCCGTTGGTGTGGAGGCTTGCATCCCTCAGCGATACAGATAGCCGTACCGTAGGTCCAACCACAACGGAGGGGTATCTCTTGAGAGGCCAGAGAAAACGTATGGTTCCTGAAGAGGGGCAGCAGCCTCTTCAGTAGCTGCAGGGACATGAGTCTGGATGATTAACTGATCTGGCCTTGTAACACTAACCAAATCGGCCTTGCTGTGCTGGTACTGCGAACGGCTGAAAGCAAGGGGAAACTACAGCATTATTTTTTCCCGAGGGCATACAACTTTACTGTATGGTTAAATGATGATGGCGTACTCTTGAGTAAAATATTCCGGAGGTCATATAGTCCCCCATTCGGATCTCCAGGCGGGGACTACTCAGGAGGACGTTAGCAGGAGAAATAAAACTGGCGTTCTACGCGTCGGAGCGTGGAATGTCAGATCCCTTAATGGGGCAGGTAGGCTAGAAAATTTAAAAATGGAAATGGATATGTTAAAGTTAGATATAGTGTGAATTAGTGAAGTTCGGTGCAGGAGGAACAAGACTTTTGGTCAGGTGAATACAGGGTTATAAATACAAAATGAAATAGGGGTAATGCAGGAGCAGGTTTAATAATGAATAAAAAAAAAATAGGAGTGCGGGTAAGCTACTACAAACAGCAAAGTGAAAGCATTATTGTGGCCAAGATAGACACGAAGCCCACGCCTACTACAGTAGTACAAGTTTATATGCCAACTAGCTCAGCAGATGACGGTAAGATTGATGAAATGTATGATGAGATAAAATAAATTATTCAGATAGTGAAGGGAGACGAACATTTAATAATCATGGATGACTGGAATTCGATAGTAGGAAAAGGTTGAGAAGGAAACGTAGTAGGAGAATATGGAATGGGTGCAAGGAATGAAAGTGGAAGCCGCGTGGTAGAATTTTTCACCGAGCATAACTTAATCATAGCTAACACTTGGTTCAAGAATCATTAAAGAAGGTTGTATTCGTGGAAGAAGCCTGGAGTTACTGGAAGGTTTCAGATAGATAATATAATGGTAAGACAGAGATTTAGGAAACAGGGTTTAAATTGTAAGACATTTTCAGGGGCAGATGTGGACTCTGGCCACAATCTAATGGTTGTGAACTGTGATTGAAGTTACGTAACGATCTCTTCAAAGGTTCAGAGGAAACAGTCTTCCAATACACTCCTGGAAATGGAAAAAAGAACACATTGACACCGGTGTGTCAGACCCACCATACTTGCTCCGGACACTGCGAGAGGGCTGTACAAGCAATGATCACACGCACGGCACAGCGGACACACCAGGAACCGCGGTGTTGGCCGTCGAATGGCGCTAGCTGCGCAGCATTTGTGCACCGCCGCCGTCAGTGTCAGCCAGTTTGCCGTGGCATACGGAGCTCCATCGCAGTCTTTAACACTGGTAGCATGCCGCGACAGCGTGGACGTGAACCGTATGTGCAGTTGACGGACTTTGAGCGAGGGCGTATAGTGGGCATGCGGGAGGCCGGGTGGACGTACCGCCGAATTGCTCAACACGTGGGGCGTGAGGTCTCCACAGTACATCGATGTTGTCGCCAGTGGTCGGCGGAAGGTGCACGTGCCCGTCGACCTGGGACCGGACCGCAGCGACGCACGGATGCACGCCAAGACCGTAGGATCCTACGCAGTGCCGTAGGGGACCGCACCGCCACTTCCCAGCAATTAGGGACACTGTTGCTCCTGGGGTATCGGCGAGGACCATTCGCAACCGTCTTCATGAAGCTGGGCTACGGTCCCGCACACCGTTAGGCCGTCTTCCGCTCACGCCCCAACATCGTGTAGCCCGCCTCCAGTGGCGTCGCGACAGGCGTGAATGGAGGGACGAATGGAGACGTGTCGTCTTCAGCGATGAGAGTCGCTTCTGCCTTGGTGCCAATGATGGTCGTATGCGTGTTTGGCGCCGTGCAGGTGAGCGCCACAATCAGGGCTGCATACGACCGAGGCACACAGGGCCAACACCAGGCATCATGGTGTGGGGAGCGATCTCCTACACTGGCCGTACACCACTGGTGATCGTCGAGGGGACACTGAATAGGGCACGGTACATCCAAACCGTCATCGAACCCATCGTTCTACCATTCCTAGACCGGCAAGGGAACTTGCTGTTCCAACAGGACAATGCACGTCCGCATGTATCCCGTGCCACCCAACGTGCTCTAGAAGGTGTAAGTCAACTACCCTGGCCAGCAAGATCTCCGGATCTGTCCCCCATTGAGCATGTTTGGGACTGGATGAAGCGTCATCTCACGCGGTCTGCACGTCCAGCACGAACGCTGGTCCAACTGAGGCGCCAGGTGGAAATGGCATGGCAAGCCGTTCCACAGGACTACATCCAGTATCTCTACGATCGTCTCCATGGGAGAATAGCAGCCTGCATTGCTGCGAAAGGTGGATATACACTGTACTAGTGCCGACATTGTGCATGCTCTGTTGCCTGTGTCTATGTGCATGTGGTTCTGTCAGTGTGATCATGTGATGTATCTGACCCCAGGAATGCGTCAATAAAGTTTCCCCTTCCTGGGACAATGAATTCACGGTGTTCTTATTTCAATTTCCAGGAGTGTAGGTCGTCCACAAGCATTTCTTGGATGAATTTTACTGAAACATAACAAATAACTGGGTTTTACTTAAGCAGGAATACATTAAAATTAAACAAGAAAAAACATTATAGCTGCTCGATATGAAACCACCAAAAGTTGGGTAACGTGGCCCGGACGAACGAACCCGAAATTACTTAGGGCAGGCCCGATACACTCCTCACCACAATGCTCCTTTCTTAAGCAAGCAGTTGGAACTCGCCAAAAGGCACCAACATACAATGATAGCCTGATGAAGAGGGAAGAAATTTTTAGGTAAAACAAGTAAAAACCATACATTATCGGTATTACATACTATCATTGCGAGCAAAACAGTTGTGAAAAATTACTAAAAGGTAAAAAGGTAAATAGTCAAGGAAACCACCCACACTTACGCACGGTAATCAAGAAGTTCAGTGGCCAACCGACGTTCAGCTTCAAATCACACCACGAGGCGGAAAATTAACCGTTATGCAGGGGGAAAACGTAGGTGGAAGGAAGAAGCGAACGTTTAGCGGACGAGCCTCTCTTATGTAAACACAAGCTTGACCTTCAAGTATAACCCACCAAAATAGATGCAATGTGATTTGTCCCGGTAAGGCGCATTAAGTTTGCGAACTCCAGATAACAATACTTAGAACGTCCTGAATAATAACGCGTTAAACATTAAAGCAATTTACAAAAGCACATAATTTCAGAGACACGATCAAATAACAATTCTACGACGATCACCAAATGAAAATTATTTATTTATTAAATTCATTTATTTATTTGTTAAGTAAAGACCTGCCGCCTGTTATTATATAGCAGGTCACACAATGTGTGAATTTACATGTTCTGTCACACAAATTCAGTTTTATTACTAGTATATTACTTTTTTTGTTGAGAAGTTTCCAAAATTCAAGATGTCTAATCCAATTGGGCTGACAAAAACTATGTTTAGACCAGTTTTGACCAAAATTTGACAAAAAATTGTGTTTCCGTTACTTATGTTTAGTCTGCAATTTCAGGACCCTGTATCAATCCTTCCTCTACCTCATATTGTTTCTGGAGAGCAATTCCGTCGTTCTTCTTGGCGAGAAAAGAAAAGCTGATGTGGTTGACCTGGATATACTGCGTTCGGAAGCCTGCACACGTTGCTCGTCAGCTTTTTCGGCGAATATGTTTACTTGCGTACTACAATATAAATCATTTCGCGAAAGAGCGTCACTCCACGACAAGTTTTCTACCTGAGCCAGACGTCTCCGGCTGAGAGCGTCCCAGACCGGCCGTGACACTGCTTCGAACAATCGGCTGTAGAAACGTTTGTAACGCACGGATTACAAAAGCCTTTTCATCTCAACCTTCTACACACATATATATTTCAGAAAATTCAATTAAAAATTGAATATTCGACAATTTAGAATGAGAACCTTCCTTTAACTGGAACGCTACTGTAGGTTATATGTAGTATATCCATCTTCGTGGCCTACCGAGCGAGGTGGCGCAGTGGCTAGCACACTGGACTCGCATTCGGGAGGATGACGGATCAATCCCGCGTCCGGCCATCCTGATTTAGGTTTTCCGTGATTTTCCTAAATCACTCCAGGCAAACGCCGGGATGGTTCCTTTGAAAGGGCACGGCCGACTTCCTTCTCCGTCCTTCCCTAATCCGATGAGACCGATGACCTCGCTGTTTGGTCTCTTCCCCCAAACCAACCAACCAACCATTTTCGTGGCCTGTTGTGTGGTCCACGTCTAAGCAAGTTGTCAGTCGTGGGTGTATGTTCAGGAGCACTACCAGGATACACGGCAGTCCATGCAATGAAACTGCCAGTGGTTATCTGCAGAAATACCGTCGGTTTTAGACGTCATTAACACGAGCCACGAAATAGCACAGATGTAAAAATTAGTCTCCTCCATTGGTTACGAGAATTCCGTTTGTGGGACTGTTCCGGCAAAATATGGACGCTAGAACTGCAGGGCATATTACCCTCCCCAAAACAGATTACACCTTACTCGGTAGCGTAGCTTCTTCTCCAGCAGATATTAGCATGGAGAGGAAGCTTCAGCTCTGCTCGCCGAACGGCTGCTCCGTAATTTCGGCCAACGGTGCCGGCAGGCCTGCTATTGCGCCGGAGTTTCCACAGATGCTGGCGTCGCCATCCTCACGAAAAGGGTGGCATCTGGGGCTCTAGACCATGCGCCGTCGCACTCTCGAGCAGCCCTCTCTAATAAAGGAGTCCACAGCCCGGGACCGGATGGTCCTTTGTCCTCGGCGCTGTTGGTATCCTGTTTATACGTGGCTACAAGCAATGCTCCGCTGGTTCTACTCCTGCTTATTACACTTTGTTCAAGCAAAAACTCACCCATGATGGCCCTTAAGAGAAACGTAAGATGCGAAGTTAGGTAATTGACCGCTTTAGTTGTAAATAGTTATATCAGTTCAAAATCTTGACTGGTTTCTGGCGTTGATAAGCCCTTATTCAGGTGTACAAGACTGCAAACCTATAGTAAGAGACTGTATAACAATTAACAGCGTTTTGCTATAATTGTAATGGGGATTCACTGTACAACTATTAATATGAGTTTGATACGGTCGTGTTATTCAAAATGAAAACGAGGGTGTCATACCAGGTAGCCACAAAATATCTTAAGAAAAGTGAGCTGTCAAGGAAGGATATAGAGAGAAAGAAACTGAAAGAACGTCCCCTCAGACTTTCCTCTCAAATGAATTATAATTTTCTGTCCAAACCTTTACTTTTAGACGCATAATTGAGAATATTTTTCTTTTCTAGATACTTAATGTCACCACGTTTATTTTATTAATATCCAACTTGCCGCTACAGACACGATTGTCGCTTTTAAATTTTTTAAAATTATATTCACCCTTTGCAGTAACCATTAATTCTATGCGCCGGGGCCTGCCATTAGGCCACCCCGAAGGCCCCAAAACGTGACTTTGTACATTGACGCACCGTAGGCGGAAAGTCTCGCAGTGCTGTTCGTTCTTCAGTGACCGCGATTGATTCCCACGATAGCCAGTGGAGATGACGCAGGTAGCTGCTGCGTGGACATCCCTTGCCTCGTATCAATGCGACACTCTGTTGCCTCGGTGGATGACAGTTTCAGACGGGGGTTTCCACGCGCAGGTTATTTTTCTCCTGTGTGCCGAAAAAATAGGAGATTTTAGATAGTTCCAGTAGGAAAATAAACTACAGGTGGTAAGCTGTGTCCGTAACCATTATTCACCGAGGCAACAGAGCATCGCATTCATACGAGGCAAGGTGTGTCCATGCAGCAGCTAATTCCATCTTCTCAACTGGCGGTCGTTAAGGTCAGTCACGATCACTGAACAACAAACAACGTTGCAAGACATTCCGTCTACGTTCGTCGGCGTACAGTCACGCTTGCCGCCGAAGGGTGCTTTAGTGGCACACGCCTGTACCTGTAATTTCGACGCTCCGTGGACATTACTGGTGAAGATCTATTATTAAAACAAAAGTAATGCTGCAGCTGCACTTCAAGAATATCGCCGACTGAAAGGATTACAGAAGGGTCCTTTTTCTCATCCTGCTGTGCGGAGCATGACGAAGAAGTTCGAATCAACTGCAGAACTGGGGGTCGTTCCGGGAAGAGGCCGATGACCGGATGCACCACAGGTAGGTGATGAAATCGCAAACGGCGCTGCGCGCAATTCCCGATCGGCAGGCAGTGCGCTTGCTTTGAACCATTCTCAAATGATATCCGTACAAGATCCATATCGTACAGCAGCTTGCACTACAGGACGGATAACGACGTGTTGACTTCGCTCTCCACATTCTCGCAAGGATTGAAGTTGACGAGGGCATCCTATGGACAGACGAAGCTCATTATTCTCTGACGGATGATGTGAACACACAGAATCTTTGCTTCCAGTCATTGTGCATGAAGTTCCACTGTATTGTGAACGTTTCAACGTGTGGTGTGGCTTCACGGCTACATTCATCACTATCCCATTCTGTTTTGAAAAGGTTGGCGCTCAAGTAACAAATACGTGCAGTGTGACGATATCCTTTGCCAGTATACCCTCCCACAAGGAGAGAGACACATTCATCTCGACAGTTTTAATTCAAGATGGGGTCCCACCGCACATCGCTCATGAACTTCACCTGCTTCTACGAAACACATTTGGAAACATCAGCCGATCGTTTCCAAACGCTTGGCAGGCATGATCACCTGACCTAACTCCCTGTGATTTCTGATTCTGAGGCTACCTGAAGGACAAGGTTTCCCAGAGGAAAGTTCACACATGTGCTGATCTGAAGCTCAGCACATAAACCTAAGGACACGCGTCGTTCAGCTGAGCAGAATACAATCCTGCGCTTTCATCCTCTTATGAATACTGGTGGGTGCCATATTGAGCCCCTTTTGTAGTGGTGCCCGTATGTAATGGTATGATGTACCCGTAGCAGCACATTAAAAGTATTTAAATTGAATTGATTCTCCATTATTTCTCTTCCCCGTGTCCATGGCCTTAATTCTACCAAGTTTGATACTCATATGGTAATAAGTTTCCGTGTTATAACGTATAAAATGGGGAAATTCTAATTATAGCACCGCGATATAATAACAAAAATGTGTAAACATGTGATATGCAATTCTTTGCACATATTCTTCGTAGTCTGTCGTGGATAGACATCTGAACTCATCCGAAGGTTTCCCGCGATTTTTCATAAATGAAACAGATACAGTCGCTTGCAGTGCAGAACTGTGGTAATTACTGAGGTTAAGAGAGAGTTTTTATGTCCATGTCTGTTATTAAGTGAACTGAGAAGCAAAGGAGGTAAAGCAGAATGGCTTCAAATCATACCTGATGACAATAATGAGAACTTCAAAAGGGAAAGATAGAAAAGACATATAATCACATAAGAAAACAATATTAGAAACTAAAACAACAAATCAGTTCAATCTGCTCCATGGAAGGAAGGATTCTTATAGAAAATGCAGAGGGCAATAAAAGATGGAAAAAATGTACTGAACAGTGTATGGTGCTTGTACAAATCCATTTTAATAGCGAGGAATGCAATGGTGTAATTTTAGATAGATCAACGAGATTAAAAACGCAGTGTAAACGGTAGTGACTGCAAGTTACTTAAGAAGTACGTTAGCATTAAAATCACCAATGTTTGTCCAGAGATCCAACGTAGGATCAGTGCGAGAGCCAGTGTATATTTACTCGCTTCATCTTTCCTGAGTGGTTGTGTAGTATCGTAATACCCATGTGGAACTCTAATGGACAATGGGTAAAAAGAAAACGACGTCAGAGCGCATTTCCACGGAAACCACGCTTAGCATTGTTAGACTTCTATATAAGGGAAGACGCTGGAGAGAATGGGCAGAGTTTGAGAGACAAGTCGCTGAGAGTAGACAGCTTGCGTCAGTAGGCAACGTATTTGGACGATACCGGCGCCGTTGAAAGGTTTGTGGAAGCGCAAAGCTGGGGAGACGACGGCGTCGACGATGTTTGCCGACTATGCGAAGGTACGTCATAATGTCTGAGCAAGTTCGAGCTCCCACGATTCGAAATAAAATTTTCCTCATATACGCTCTCTTTTTTTTTTTTTTTTTTTTTTTCAGAGTCCTTCTCATGTACGCTCGTTTCTTTTCAGAGTTTTAGATTTATTTGAGTATGACGACGCCACCACCGTGTGAAAGTTGCTGAAAGCACAAAATCTGCGGGAGTGACGGCGTCGATGCTGTTTGCGAACTATGCAAAGGGATGTCATGGCGTGTGATGACGCACTAGCTCCCACATCTCCCAGTAATCATTTGCCCAGGAACTCTTCTTTTTTCAGAGAATGGATTGATCCGAGTACGACGACGACACCACCCTGTACAAGTCACTGGAAGCATAAAAGCTGAGTTGTTTGGAGTCAGTGCTGCTAGAGAAAGCCTTGGGTACGGGTACCATGATGCTGCCGTTATGTTCAAAATGGTTCAAATGGCTCTGAGCACTATGGGACTTAACATCTATGGTCATCAGTCCCCTAGAACTTAGAACTACTTAAACCTAACTAACCTAATGACAGCACACAACACCCAGTCATCACAAGGCAGAGAAAATCCCTGACCCCGCCGAGAATCGAACCCGGGAACCGGGGCGTGTGACGTTATGTACAAGTCACTGGAAGAGCAACAGCTGAGGAGATGGCGAAGTTGGGGCTGGGCGTGTGCCGTTATGTACAAGTCACTGGAAGAGCAACAGCTGAGGAGATGGCGACGTTGGGGCTGTTTGCGAACGATAAGAAGGGATGCCGTGGTGTCTGACCACGTACGAGCTCCCACTATTAGCAGTAAGGTATCGTTCATGTACTCTTTCTTTTCAGACCCTTGGATTCATCTGAGTACGACGACGCTGCCACCGCGCTGTAAAAGTCGCGGGAGGCGCAAACGCTGAGGAGGAGATGACGGCGTCGAAGCCGTCTACGAACGACACGAAAGTACATCGTGTCGTCTATCTTAGGCCATTACGAGACTGAAGACACGTGGGGACCGCGGACGAGCAATGTTACCGAGCTGTAACTGACGAGCACAGATGACGTCGCGTACGTGCAGAATTTCCAGAATGAATGCAATTTAAAATAAAGTAAAATGGAACTGAAATTAAGTATATTAATTTTTCCTAATTGCTGTAGCGATGGACATAAGGTAGTTAAGGTTGATAATTTTCGCCAAACACACAAAAACAATTCCTCGAAGGCTTATAAACACAGAGCAGCTTCAAAAATGTGGAGTTGAATTTGCTCCATTTGCAATAGCGGTAGATGCATGCGAAGTACACCAGTTTGGGGATCATAATATTAACTAGAGAAACAAGAATAATTTCCATACAGATGAATCGATTTTTCTGCTAGTGTTCATTACATCCGTGTCACTAATTAACATGCTGTCCTGGACGTTTCATTAAAGGAGTATACAAAACTAAAAGTTGCTCACAAGTGTGTTTCGTATAAACAAAAGCCTCTGATTCTTGCTGGCCTCTGATGCTTGCTGATATTCCTCCCACGTATAAAGTGTCTGCCCCTTTCCCCGCAACTTCTGTACCGCTGGCGCCACATTAACATATTGTCAAAAGTGACACCTAAATAATGCACAGTTCTGCTTTATCGCAACGAACGATCGCTGACACTATTTTCGGCACTTGCAACTGCTGAAACTTTTATGTGGAATAGAACAGACGTGCAGTCTCTATCTTTGTCGGTCACGTAATTCAGATGTCTTTGACAGCACATCCGACGACGAAAAGACACCCCGCGGTGAGCAGTTCCATATTTATAATGAAGCTCGCTGTCTCACTTCCGGCTTACACAGAACCGTGCACCTAGCAGAGCGGATTGCCGAACTACACAGCCACGACAGGAGAGCTTTTCCGTTATGGGTGATGACGCTATGGTATCAGAGGGAGTGAAATGGTCGACGTTCTCGCTAAGCGGACTAGTCACCATCGGACAGAAACGTAGGATCGGACAGAAACGTATGATCATGCTCCATAAACAGATCATCTTAAAAAGGTGTAACGCTAAATCACTCATCCAACTTAAGAGACGAGAGTATGAAGACATAGTGCAGAACATCCCTGCAAAGTAATGGTACACCTGTGGGATTTTCGTAGAAAATTCATCGTCATATTGTTTCCTTTTCCGTTATAATCATCAGAGATTCATACAGGACGTCTGTCGTCTACAATATACTGAGACACACCTGTGTGACTTCGCTGCGCAAGAGGAGCCCGAACACATCATTTTCGGCTGTCGCTGCGGTTCCATGCGACAGTCGTTTACTGTGTGTGTGTGTGCGCGCGTGCGTGTGTGTGTGTGTGTGTGCGCGCGTGCGTGTGTAGGGCGGGGGCGGCGTTAATTGTAACCAGCTGACTCTGACTTAACAGTGCACTCCCCTCAGAATGACCAAAATGTCATATGATGATACCTATCCTCCGTATAAAGTCAAGAGTAATCAGATAACTAGATTCCGCAATAATCAATAGCTAGTATCTGTGCCTAACAATGTGTTGTCAAAATACAGCTAATTTTGCTGGACCTCTGCGACAACCACCATTAGAAACCAATATTTATTAAAAAACTGTCCACTCGAGATAACGGAAATCAGGAAACTACACAGTTGAGTCATTTGCCTAAACACAGGTGCTAATGTCAGTCCCTCCCCGACCAGTCATGCGAAGAACATCGGCAACAGACCGGTATTTCTCTTCCTCTCTCCGACCCTTCCTCCCCCTGTCACTGTCTCTGTCTCTCTCTCTCTCTCTCTCTCTCTCTCTCTCTCTCTCTCTCCCCCCCCTCCCCCCCCCTCCCCCTGTCTCTGTCTCTGTCTCTCTCTCTCTCTCTCTCTCTCTCTCTCTCTCTCTCTCTGTTACTTTCTTTCTCTTTGTCTATGAGTGATCGTCTCCCATATTGTAGTAGTTGTTACTTTTCTTGCTTAGTAGGTTGTGGCATTACGGAGCGGAGTGAGGAAGGATGAAACCTTCAGTGATTTTGGGAAATATCTTTAATTGCGCCAGTGATGTTATTAAGTTTCTTTATCACATCATCATTACAATGAACCACGAAAGGCAGGAATTTTTATTGCACATAGACTGAAATTTTATTTCAACATCTGTGTTGGGATTAATAAATTTCTACACATAAAAGTCCTCAGGTCATAGAACAAAGTGAAAGTTATTTTCACGATTAGTATTGATTGGGAGATCTGCCAAAAATTTTCGCAATGTCGGCCTGAGTAAACACACTGAGCACTGAATTATGTGACCCATAAGTATAGACACAGCACATACTTTATAACATTTGGCTTATAATCTTCACAAAATCTGAATTATGTGACCTATAAGAACAGAGACAGCACATACATCATAGCAACATGTGGCTTTGTATGCTCGTCACAGAAACGTTCAGGGAAGGACGTTAATTAGAGACACAGATGTAATCAACGAATGTAAAATAATTCTTCCACTCTGAGTCGTGTCTTATTTGATTAGAGGTTTGATTTGCAAGTAAAAAGAGCCTCATACTGCTGCCGCATTTGCCATTCGTTTACCGCTACTGTACACAGAAAGGATGCAGTTTTCGTATTTCAACTTACAACAGTTGTATTTATTAGTCTGAGAGAAACTATTTTTTGAATCTCTGGTGAAAATTCTCATTACCACCTGTAAACGTTTTTCTCCCATATGCCTATCGAAATTGCAGAACAAAAGCAGTTTACTTTTTTCATTTGTTCTATTTTATTTTGTTTTATTGTACAAAAGCAGTTTCACTTTTTTTAGTTTACTTTCATTTTATTTTAATGTGCATAGAGTCTGGTGATTCTGCATGCAGATGCCATCTTCTGCGCCCGTCTTGAGTCTTGTAACGGCCTAAGCTGTCAGACACCACGGCGTATTTATGTGTTGATTGAAAGCAGCTTCAAAGCCGTCACCCCCTCAGCTTTTTCACTTCCAGCGACTTGTATATGGGGGCGGCGTCGTATTCCGATGAATACAAGGCTCTGAAAAAGAGGAGTGTACATGAGCAAAAGATAACTTCGTCGTGGGAGCTCGCACGTGGTCAAACACAGCAGCATCCCTTCGTATCGGTCGCGAACGTCTTCCACGCCGCCATCCCCTCAGCGTTTGCGCTATCAGTGACTTGTATACGTCGGCGGCATCGTAACTGTAGTAAAATCCAGGGCTCTGGAAAAAAAAAAAACAAGCGTACATGAACAAATGTTAACTGCGAATCGTGGGAGTTCATATATCAAATGTTAATTGCGAATCATGGGAGTTCATACATGCTCATACACTACGGTATACCTTCGTGTAGTCTGAAAACAGCTTACACACCGTCACCTCCGCTCTTCTGTAGTCTGACAACAGCTTAGTCACCGTCACCTCCGCTTTTCGTGTTCGACCGACACAGTGGCGGCGTTATCGTTCTCAGATGAATCCTAGGCTCTGGAAAGAAAAAGAGCGCACATGAGCAAGGCACTGAAAAAAGGCGCATACATGACGAACAGTCAACCGTGAATCGTGGGAACTCGTACATGCTCAAACACCATGGCGCATACCTTCGCGTAGTTCGCATACAGCATCGATGACGCCACCTCCATATCGTCAGCCCATCCAGCGGCTTGTACACTGCGGCGGCGTCGAAATACGTTAGTGCCTGAAGCATGTCGTCTACTTGCAGTGACATGTCTCCATAACTCTGGCAATATTCCGTAGCGTCTTTCCTTATATAGACATTTAACAATGCTCAGCGTAGTTTCCGTGGAAATGTGCTCTGACGTAATTTCTATACCCATTGTCTACTACTATTCCACACGCAAGTATCAATACTACACAACCATTCGTGAAAAATGAAGCGAGTAAAGTTCACCCACTGAATGCATGTTGGATATTTATATAAAACTTGGTGATTTTAATCCCTAAAACTTTTTACGTAACTAACACACATCATCGTGTACTGAGTTTTCATACTCCTTATGTTCTCAGGAACTAATGTGTGCCTAGCTTGTAACAAGGATTCGTACTAGCCATATATAATATTATGAACTTTTAATATTAGTGGGATATGTGAAACAGTTCCTATGGCATCACAGTGGTATTCAGATGACACTAGGTTCAACTCTCCGGATAGACGTCTGTATAAACTTCCTTCCTACTTTCTTTTCACAGCTTAACACAACTGATTACCCCCGAACCTTATCTGGCTTAGCGTTCGCCACTTGTGACTTTGTTGACAAAGAGACATCATATTCTAACTTTCCTCGCTCTTACTTTTGGCTGTATGTTATGAAGGTTGACTTTCACTAAAACGAGTCATCTTCATTCCGTAAACAACATTCTCGAAGAAGGCGTTGATGCAAGAGTTTCAAAGAACACATCTTTGGGGTGGGAAACGGTCCCTAAATGAGAGAATAGTTGCTAATAATCAACAAAATGACGATTCAGAAGGCGACGGAGATTCATAATGTGTATCTACAAGAAAAATGCCTTATTACTGGTACCAGGTTACATAAAACCAGTCAGTGCTTCATAATGTGTGTCTACAAGAAAAATGCGTTATTAATGGTGAAAGGTTACGGAAAACCAGTCAGAACACTGATGACCCGTCTAGTCGGACAAGGTCTTTCGCATAATTTACACAGCAGGCTGCGTATGAGAGTTCCAAACTGTGGGCTCTGGTTCGATGCTAGTTACTGGAAAACTGTTAACGCACAAGAACGTCAACTGCCGAGCTACGTGGCAACCTGCGGTATCATATCCAGAGAATGCTTAAGCACAGAAAGAGGCTGCGGTCAGTCGTTATACAATTGTCCTGTCTGAAGATACAGCTATAGACTTCACATTAGGAAGATGTCATTTGTGCGTCGGTTTGTAGGGCTACGTCCTTACGATCACGTGTGGGAGAAGAAATTGGTGTGTGGTCTTTGGAACAAGAAGCTATACGAAATGCACTGCTTGACAAAAAAAGTAAAGCACCTGAAAGACATGGTCGGATGTTAGTATAACTACGTACTTTTGCACACTATCGATGGGTAATACATTAGTATTCTTTGTGTTTAGTGATTTTAGCAGAGCTGATACAGTACATAAAGTTTGTGAATAGAGTGAGATGATGAATGAATACTATGCTGTGCACTCGTGTGAAAAACTGTTAGTAGCAAGAGTTTTTAAGTGGCCTCATTGCGGGTTCCACTTGACTGGCTGGTCCAATTGTGCAGAATCGTGATTTGTGAGTCATTCAAGTGTGACAGCGGCTCGATGTTGGACTGCATTGAAACGGGAGCGCCGGCATACTCTTAGTCAAAGTTCCGGCCAGCCACGTATAACCACCAAAAGGAACGACCACCGTTTATTGATCTAACCTCATTATAACGTCTTCACCTCTGTTCTAGCCCTTCCGAGAACAAGTAATGGGCTCCCAGAAACATTCTGTGTCATACCACAACATTGGCTGGAGGCTAGGGAGAAGCCTATCGTCAACACGACAACACAAACACATTCATTTTGATTGGTGCAGTGATTGTGATAAACGAACTACTAATGAATGGCGTCGCACTGTGTTCAGCGATCATTCAATGTTTTACACAGCACCAGATGACGACCGCCGACAACTAGACATACATACTTCGCAAACCAAAGTGTGGTGCGTGGTGGAGGTTGCCTTGTACCACAATCAGTCATTTCCTTTCCTGTTGCAGACGCAAATACAGCGGAGGAAAAACGACTGCCTATATGCCAACTTCTTTTTATGCATCATCTATCTTCTGACAGGTTTAATATGATTAGCCACGAATTGCTCTCCTGTGTCAACGTAGAGTAGAACTTACAACCTACATCGGGGGTTATTTGCTGGACAGTTCCTATCTTTAACTTCCTGCACAGTTTCTATCTTCTGCTGCTCCATCTAGTAAATTGTAAGTTATTCTCTGATGTCTTAACACATGTCCTACCATTCTGCCCCTTTTTCTTGTCAATGTTTCCCATTATTCATTCCATCGTCGATTCTGCACGGAACCTCCTCATTCCTTGCTTGATCAGTCCACGTGATTTTCAACATTTCCCTGTAGCACCAGATCTCAACTACTTTGATTCTCTTCTATTCTTATTTACCCGCAGTCCATGTTTCATTACCATACAGCGTTGTGCTCTAAACGTACATTCTCAGAAATTTCTTCCTGAAATAGAGGCCTATGTTTGTTACCAGTAGACTTCTATTCGCCAAGAATGCCCTTTTTGCGTGTTACTCTCCTTTTTATGTCCTCTTTGCTCCGTCTGTCACCGGTAATTTACTGTCTAGGTAGAAGGGTTCCTTAACTTTTTGTACTTTGTAATTCCCAGTCCTGATGTTAAGTTTCTCGCTGTTCTCATTTCTGCTACTTTTCATTACTTTCGTCTTTCTTCTATTTACTTTCAGTCTGTAAGCTACACACTTAGACTGTTCTTTCCGTAGAACACGTTCTCTAAATCATTTTCACTTTCACTGAGGAAGCCAACGGCATCAGCGAATCTCATCGTTTCACCTTGAATTTTAATTCTACTCCCGAGCCTTTCTTTTATTTCCATCATTGCTTTTTCGATGTACAGAGGCGAAAGATTGCATCCCTCTCTTATGGCCTTTTTGATCCGAGTACTTCGTTCTTAGTCTTCCATTTTTATTGTTCCCTCTTCGCTTTTTAAATATTGTATATCACTCGTCTTTCCCTATAGCTTGCGCCTTTTTTCCAGAATTTCGAACATCTTGCAGCATTTTGCATCCTCGAACGCTTTTTCCAGGTTGGCAAATCCTATGGACCTGCCGCAATTTTTCTTTAGCCTTAGTTCCATTATCAACCGCAAAGTCAGAACTACCTCTCTTGTGCGTTTACCTTCGTAGAATTCCTAATTTCTCGTACCTCCTCTTGGGGGTCCTTATGCTATGTGTACTTTTGCTCCAGTAGACTCTTTCTACAGTCATCTACAAAAGCCTGTTCTCTAAATTTCTTCAATAGTGTAAGCGGAAAGAAAGCTGCCTTCCCTCCAAAGATTCCCAATTGAGTTCACGAAGCATCCTCCTAATACTCACGATAACAAATTTGGCTGCACGCCTCAGAATTGCTTGGATGTCTTCCTTTAATCTGGAGTTGTGGGACGCTCAAACATTCGAGCCGTACTGAAGAATGGGTCCCACAATTATTCTATACGTGGTCTCCTTTGTACACTTTCATAAACTTCTCCCAGTAAACAGAGGTCGACCATTTGCCTTTCTTGTTACCGTCTGTGCTTGCTTGTCACATTTCATATCTCTTTACGGCGTTACGTCTAGATATTTAATCAACGTGACTGTGTCCAGCAGTGCACCACAACACTGTATTCAAACATTAGAGGATTTTTTTCCTACTCATATGTACATTTTTTTTTTTTTCAGAGCAAGTTACCCTTCATCACGCCAAACAGAAATTCTGTCTTAGTCATCTTGTATTTTTCTACAGTGCATGCGGTATAGTATCATCGGAGAACATTGGCCTTCCACAAAGGCAACGGCATCTTCCAGCATGGTAACAGTTGGTGTCACGAGGACAGAAGCGTACTACAGTAGTTTAAAAGGCACGATAATGTATTCAGGCTAATTTGATACCAAATTCCCCTGAACTGAACTCGATGGAACACATCTGTGATGATTTCGTATGCCAGCTCCACATCCACCAACCACCAGCCTTTAATACATGGGAATTACATCATCTGTACGTTGCAGTTTGGTATCGCATACCTTTAGCCTACCTACACTATGTGATCAAAAGTTCCGGACACCTGGCTGAAAACGACTTACAAGTTGGTGGCGCCCTCCATCGGTAATGCTAGAATTCAGTATGATGTTGGCCCACCCTTAGCCTAGATGACAGATACGTTTAATCAGGTGCTGGAAGATTTCTTGGGGAATGGTAGCTTATTCGTCACGGAGTGCTCCAGTGAGGAGAGGTATCGATGTCGGTCGGTGAGGCCTGGAACGAAGTCGGCGTTCCAAACCATCCCAATGGTGTTCTATAGGATTCAGGTAAGGACTCTGTGCAGGCCAGTACATTATAGGGATGTTATTGCCATGTAACAACCTCGCCACAGATCGTGCATTATAAACAGGTGATCGATCGTGTTGACAGATGCAATCGCCATCGCCGAATTGCCTCTCCAACAATGGGAAACGAGTGGGTGCTTAAAACATCAATGCAGGCCTGTGATGTGATAGCGTCACGCAAAACAATAAGGGGTGCAAGCTCCCTCCATGAAAAACACCGCCACACCATAACACCACCGCCTCAGAATTTTACTGTTGGCACAGCACACGCTTTCAGATGACGTTCACCGGGCGTTCGCCATACTCACACCATGCCATCGGATTGTCACATTGTGTACTGTGATTCGTCACACCATACAACGTTTTTTTCACTATCAATCATCCAATGTTGACGCTCCTTTCACCATGCGAGGTTTCGTTTGGCATTTACCGGCGTGACAGGCTTATGAGCAGCTGCTTGACCATGAAATCCAAGTTTTCTCACCTCCTGCCTAACTCTCATAGTACTTGCAGCGAATCCTGATACAGTTTGGAATTCCTATGTAATGGACTAGATAGATGTCTGCCTACTACACATTACGAGCCTCTTTAACTGTCGGCGGTCTCTGTCAGTCAACAGACGAAGTCGGCCTGAACGCCTTTATGCTACACGTGTCCCTTCACGTTTCTACTTCACTATCACATCGGAAACAGTCGACCTTGGGATGTTTAGGAGTGTAGAAATCTCTCATACAGACGTGTGTCACAAATGACACCCAATCACCTGTCCACGTTCGAAGTTCTTCAGTTCCGCGGAGGGCCACATTCTGCTATGGACCTCTAATAACTACTCAGGCTGCTGATAAGGAACACCTGGAAGTAGGTGTGCGGGTAATTTCGATCACATAGTGTACCTACCTAGAGAGTATGAAATCCGAGCCACACATAATCACTGCTGTATACCGTTCCAAAGATGAGTCACTCATTTTTTAGCAGGTGGCTCTTCTGTTTGGCTCTTCTGTTTATTTATAAGATTTAGTCATATGAAAACGAGATACATGGGAGAAGACTAAATAAACTGTTAAGTAATCGCCATAACAGTGAATACATTTGTATCACAGCGGGAAAAAGGGTGCAGTTTCATCATGGAAAATGTTTTCGGTAGCCTGCTGTATCATGATTGTACCCAGGCGTGCACTCCTTCGTCCGAAGCAAACAGACATCATGAAGGTCTTTCTTCAGGGCTCAAAAATATGGAACTCGCATGTGGAAAGATTTTGACCCAATGTGTAAGGGCTTCCCAGTAAAACATGTGCAGTTTAATGGAAACAGCCCTCGCACCACTTGGGCCAGCGCATTGCCCTGCAGCAGAATGATTCCGTTCATCAACATTCCTCATCGTTTGGACTTGTTGGCATGCTTCAGTTAGGGCACAGCTGTACGTGGACATTTTGCAAAAACTGAAGAGTGCCATCAAATCCAGACGCCTAAGAATACTGACGGACGGCGCCATTCTGTTGAAGGTTACCGCCGGCCCACATGTTGCCAACGATGTTTCCACCACGCCACAAAAGTTTCGCTGCGATGCCCTTACATATTCCCCATTCACCGAAATCTGCCGCTGTGCGATTTCCATATTCGTAGCCGTCGATTTGCTTCTCTCTAACAAGGGGACCGTACGAACTTCCCCTTATCGATCTGATTCGTACTGTCAGGACGTGTAGAGCACGACTACGTTTTCACCATATGTGACCAAGAAGAAGTAACTCTCAACTGTTTTCAAGATCACTGAGTCTGAACATTCTACGCGTATTTATCTGTTTCGCATGACAGTTAGTACTCAAGAAGACCGCAGAAGACCATGTTAAGCGGTTAGTTTAAGTAGCGCGAGATACATGGATCTGTACTTCCTTTTGTTTCTTCACATCTGTTACTGATGAATTAGCGAACTGCCGGCCGCGGTGGTCAAGCGGTTTTAGGCGCTCAGTCCGGAACCGCGCGACTGCTACTGTCGCAGGTTCGAATCCTGCCTCGGGCATGGATGTGTGTGATGTCCTTAGGTTAGTTAGGTTTAAGTAGTTCTAAGTTCTAAGTTCTAAGGGGACTGATGACCTCAGATGTTAAGTCCCATAGTGCTCGGAGCCATTTGAATTAGCGAGCTGCCATTCTTCAATTATTCATTACTTATTCTCATATTCTTTATCCTGGAAACAGAAGAAAACATTTTGATAATAAGATTGTAAAACAGTGGATACACAATAACTTTCAATCAAATCAATATAGTAATTTTATTTATATTATTTTATTTATATGCATGGCAAGTATAATGTGTACCCTGTGGAGCACGGTACGAATCAGGAAAATACTGATCATAGAAACATGGTAAGCACTAATTATTGCGACATACAGCAATTGTAATGAATGCCGAATCGTTTAATGTGCATTTTTTTCAATGTGTCTACCATAAAACAAACTTTCGTTACATTCGTAAGCGGTTCTCGGTTATCATACAATTTCTCGACATACCACGCACATCTGTTGTTAGAATTACGTCGGAATGAATAAATCAGAGCAATGAAAGCAAGATTCGATGTACAGACCTCGCGCTTATGAAACTAAGCACTTATTCGCTTGGCTGCAGAGTCCTTGGTTACTAACGACCAGACAAACTTCGTAAGTATACGTTAATTGTTCAACGTCGATTTTCTGGAAAACAGTTTGCTATTTACATAAGTTGAAGGGCTAATCGTTCAAATGGTTCAAATGGCTCTGAGCTCTATGGGACTCAACTTCTGAGGTCATTAGTCCCCTACAACTTAGAACTACTTAAACCTAACTAAACTAAGGACATCACACACATCCACGACCGAGGCAGGATTCGAACCTGCGACCGTAGCGGTCTCGCGGTTCCAGACTGCAGCGCCTAGAACCGCACGGCCACTTCGGCCGGCAGCTAATCGTATTCGGCACAGCCTGTCAGTATGAATCAAATCGACGAAGAGAAGTTCGCATGGTCCCCATACAAGAGGTGCACACCTGGATACAATCATGGTTCCGTAGGCAACCACAAATATTTTCCTATTAAGTCATTGATCGTCTTGTCTCACTGCGGGATAAACATATTAACAATCTACGACTGTTACTAATGATATATTAAACGATTGACTTAATTTACTTTTTCTATCTGTCTGGTTTTTATTTGACTGCCCTGTATATATGGCTTGCCAGATTGTAATTGTTCCTCAGAGGACACTAAGCTTTGAACTGCACATTTTAACACTTTTCAGCATTCAAAGCAAGTTTCCAGTCTTTGTACCACTTTTAAACCTTGTCAAGACAGAATATTTCTGTAACTTTTACTAGGTAGAACATCATTATAGATGATGGCATCGTCTTCAACGTATAGCATGTATGTATGCATGTATGTATATAAGTATTGAACTGGGGACCTAGAAAAGACGGAGAGGCTTCGTCTCCGCCGTAGCCCTCAGTGGTACATAACTCCACAACAGGCTACAGCAGTCCACTCACCCCACCACCGCCCCACACCGAACCCAGGATTATTGTGCGGTGCCGCCCCCAGTGGACTCCCCCGGGAACGTCTCATTCCAGACGAATGTAACCCCGATGTTTGCTTGGAAGAGTAATTATGGTGTACCGGGCGTATTCGTGCCAGGGTCTGGCACGCCTTCCCGCTTGGGAAGCAGTGCGTTGTCTGTCGGGTTATTATTACAAAAAATAAGTAGCAAGTGTCCCAACGCACTTCCCTAACTTCTTTCCAAGAATACACGGATAAAGGCTCAACTTCCGTTCCACGATACGCTAGTACTAGCACATTATACTGAATTCTTAGGCACCACTGACAGTCCTGAAGCCTCAATGCTACCTGTATTTGTACGAATAACATACTTGGTGCAATGTTGAAATCACTCAACTATTTCGTTTTGATAGTGCAATTTTCGGAATTATAGAGAGTTTTTTCTACCGGTTCCTTTAAAATGCATTTTTCTTTCTCTTCCCCTTACGTCAGCTACTATTCCCGTCTTTTAAGTCCAGATGCTTTTCATTCATAACGACACTGAACTGCGGCCATTCTAAGTTTCCTTTTTCAAGTCACTCTGCAAAATTCCGCACTTGTAATAACTTATTACAACATATCTGTGGAGTTGCTTTCCGAGTACTGCCCTAAAAACCACTTGTTGTACCATATCAGGTAGCAGCACATCATTCGTTTCTTGTTTGTCCATCTGCTTCCGCAATCAGCTGCTCTCAAATTATTTGCGTTTTAAAATCGTTAACATTGCTGTAAATTCAGCAACTGTACGACGGTAAATTTGGAGGGGTTGAAAATCAGCCAATGAGTTATCAATAAAGAGTTCTTGTAACCCTTGATCTTCTTTCGACAATTTTAAAGCTGGCTTCTTCAGAAGGTTTGACAGATCTTGTTATATTACATGCTAATATTGTACTACATTAGCCGTAATGTAACAAGGTTCAGTATACCTTTCGAAGAAGACTACTTTAAAACTATCGAAATCGAGATGAAGGGTTCCATTAAAACATTACTTCCAGCTGATTGACGGATTTTTCCGACTCTCGAAGTTCTCTGTGTTTGCTTATAGTTCTAAGGATTGGAAATTTCTGAACCCGACTTCATATGTATCTATAGTGCATGTGATCTCTAAACTAAAAAAAATGTCGTGGATGATCTCTCCATCGGCAAAAGATTCCCTATTAGCCCCAGTCGAACCTCGGGGAGATACAGTAAATGCCAAGGGGGAGACGACCATGAGAAGTACGTGGAATAAGCAACGAAGGGAAAACATTCTGTGAGTCGGAGCATGGAATGTGAGAAGTTTGAGCCTAGTAGAGAAAACACTAAGGCTCGGTCTAAATGTGGTGAGGCTCAATGAAGTGAAATGGAAAGAAGGCAAGGATTTCTAATCGGACGAATATGGGTAATATAAAGAGCAGGAGAGAAGAGTAGAACGAGAGTAGCATTCTTTGCCAATAAAAAGGTAGGGCAGAAAGTAGTTTACCGTGAACTCGCCAGAATCGGCAGGAAACCATTACCGTCAACATATACATATACATGCCGACGTTGCAAGTAGAAAGTTTATGAGGATACTGAACGGGTAATTTAGCACATATAAAGGCACATTTGCATGCCGAGCGTGAGTTTCCTCGGAAACGCGAAATATTAATTAAATAAATAATCAGTGACAAATAAATAAAGCCTGTGGCACACAACTGCAGCGCTGTGTCGCTGATAAAACAAAAGCACAATTACGTTACTCTTATGTTTGATTAAGAGAGGGAGAGCTCTGGTTGAAGTGGTGCGAGAAGCACGTATTTTATTTTATTGTCTGGCACACCGCCATATTTCATGTTATAGAAGAATACTGCGAGTTGCAACCACACTAGGCACTCGATTCTGTAAAGAATTATATTTATAAAAGTAAGTAGGATTATGAACTGTAGGCTTATTCATTGAATATATCTGATTTAACTGTGTAACTTTTTTATGTTTAGTAGACAATCACCTCTGTACGACGTATTGGCATGGCTGGCAAATTATTGTAATATTGAGATTTAGATTATGAGTCCGCACCTACCGCAGCAGTCTTTGGAAACGATTTAATTACGAAGTCCGATTATTTCAGTTTTATTTCATGGTCAACTACGAGTAACATTGCCTTTACGAAAAAGCCATTGTCAAGCGTCTGATAACGAATAATTAAACGTCCACGTTCTAGATAAGCAAAATATTAATTACAATTGCAATCACAATCACCATCATACAGATAGAATAATCAATATCTAAATAACAATATATTTTTATTTATTTATTTTATTTATTTTATATTGGCGACTGCGTGTCGGACTTGTTATTTTGTCATTTGTTACATTGTTCTCTTTGTTTCATGTAAAAAATCAACTTTCTGGACCTGGACGTCAATGTATGAGAGATAACAAAATCTGAAGATATTTTCCAATTCTGAAATTTTGCGGGAAGACGCAATGAAACTTCCAGCAAAATAAGGTAAGACGCAGCATCTTTGCATTGGTAGGCTTGACCAGACGTATAATTCAGTGTATTAGCTTTTCAGTAAATTCTGTAGTGTTTCTTTTCTGCATAACAGTTTCAGTGATAAATTTCATTCTCAGTACTTTTCCCTAAACAATAACGTATGCAACAATACCAATACACGAGTGTACAATATGGCCGACTTCTGTACGATATCATGTAACATGGCCAGCAGCCATTACCAATAATCTCAAATTCAGTTTATATTTTTAAATTAACAGACAGCCATTGTTGCTACGAGCGATTCATGCTCAACTACATTTTATTTTAAAATCAGTGTCAAAAATTTTCTTGAAACATATATCACGTGTGGCATGGTAATAACTAGAAAACAATACGCAAAAATGGAACAGCAAGGACGTACTATTCAGACGCAATCTGACTCGGACGTCAGACAAGTGTTAGAAAATGACTTTACGACAGCAACCGGTAGTGACGATTCATCAAACATTGACGCAAGTGTTGAAGAAAATTTTGACGATAGGCCGTCCACTACAAAAATTTCAAAATCTCAATCAGAGCCCATGTTAATGCATGACGTCACGTCTAATGACGCGGCGGGGGCAGAGACCTTGCAAACGGTAAACATTGCCGACATGTTACAAATGCTAATGAAACAAAACGCCGAAAACATGACAACCTTAAAGGCACAATTAGAGACACAAAATGAACGGTTAAAAACACAAAATGACGAAATCAAATCTGATCTCATAGCAATCAAGATAGGTAATGACACTTTATGTAAGCGTGTGGAACTTATAGACGCCACACTGACCAAACAGATGACCGAACTCAGTACTAAATTTTCCCAGCTCAATACGAGACAAGAAAAGACTACAACTGACGTAGCACTTTTACAGACACAAGTAAAAAACCTTAATGTCACATGTGAAGTTCTTACTGAACAAATTCAAACATATCCTTCAGTACATGACAATCTTGAAAAACGAATTACTGACGTACAGAATAAATTTGACAATGTCGAACAACACCTGACTGACATCTTACAATCAGATGCCACAGCTCATTTTCAAAATATTAATAAAGAATTTCATGATTGGGTTGAGAACAAAGACAAACATTTTGATAGATGCTTACGTGAAAATTTACCAACAATTGTGCACGACTCCGTAGCGCAATACATTACTAATAACAAACAGCTGATCAGTGACGCAGTACAAACCGTCACTGCACCCATGAGACAATTCACCGATCAACTACAGTCTGAATGTAACGAAAATATCAGTCAAAATGTACAGTTCAGAAACCAATATACATTCGAGTATGATACACACATTCCGCACACGACAAATACACAAGAACAAAACACACCACGACTACAACACATACCACGATGTGGAAACACAAACACAAGATATTATCATGGTAAACCACAGCAACATTATCGTAATTACTCGCCAGCTGAACATACCAGTAATTACAGTGGAATAAATCCATATCACAATGCGAAGGAAGATGAAAGCTTAATGAAACACAGGCAATTTCAGATTTTTATCCCAGAAAAACGAACCATTCATCCGGTGATTTTTCTTAAATCTTTTAGTCACAACGAACTGCATCACTACGACTATAATGGAAATGGGAAATGGACACGCTTATGTATTAATCACGTTGTTATACAACGATGTTACTGTGATCAAAAAACTTTACCACGACGATACTAACCTGTAAAAAATTATTGTGCAGCGGATGAATATGAACTGTAATAACGACACGATGTGTATAGGTCAACGCACCTGAAAAATACGGACATCTTTCTTTGAAGTATTTCAAAACAATACTATGTAACTAAGAACATTCAACAATCTAAGTTGTATTGTGTTATAACAAATATTGTAAATTTAAAACTAAGTTACCTGTCGTAGAATGTAGTCTTCATATGTAATCTTGGTTGAATATTTTTTTTGTGCAACGACTAAAAAACGCGCGCACACGAACAATATGATCTGCAATACTGTGCCGCGTGATCTAACTGTACGATATAATGGCAGTGCCACAGTTACACAGACGCTTCTGCGCATGCGCGCACTCTCTCTGCCAACATTAGAACTTTTACGGCGCACCCGCGTCAATCAAATTTTGTATATAATGTGTATAATGTGTAATGTAAGTCATGTAAATAGTTGTAGATAACTTAGATATTCTTGTGCCTTTAGGTGAATTGCTCGCCTGCAGGTGTGTCCTTTCGCCTCGCAATTCAGGGGGCAATATAAAGGCACATTTGCATGCCGAGCGTGAGTTTCCTCGGAAACGCGAAATATTAATTAAATAAATAATCAGTGACAAATAAATAAAGCCTATGGCACACAACTGCAGCGCTGTGTCGCTGATAAAACAAAAGCACAATTACGTTACTCTTATGTTTGATTAAGAGAGGGAGAGCTCTGGTTGAAGTGGTGCGAGAAGCACGTATTTTATTTTATTGTCTGGCACACCGCCATATTTCATGTTATAGAAGAATACTGCGAGTTGCAACCACACTAGGCACTCGATTCTGTAAAGAATTATATTTATAAAAGTAAGTAGGATTATGAACTGTAGGCTTATTCATTGAATATATCTGATTTAACTGTGTAACTTTTTTATGTTTAGTAGACAATCACCTCTGTACGACGTATTGGCATGGCTGGCAAATTATTGTAATATTGAGATTTAGATTATGAGTCCGCACCTACCGCAGCAGTCTTTGGAAACGATTTAATTACGAAGTCCGATTATTTCAGTTTTATTTCACGGTCAACTACGAGTAACATTGCCTTTACGAAAAAGCCATTGTCAAGCGTCTGATAACGAATAATTAAACGTCCACGTTCTAGATAAGCAAAATATTAATTACAATTGCAATCACAATCACCATCATACAGATAGAATAATCAATATCTAAATAACAATATATTTTTATTTATTTATTTTATTTATTTTATACACATAAAGGGAGTTGAATATAATAGTCATGGGGGGATTGAAATAAAGTTGTAGGGGAAGGATTTGAGAAAGTGTTACAGAAGAATATGGGCTTGGTAGTAGGAATGAGAGAGGAGAATGATTTACTGAGTTCTTCCACAAATTTCAGCTGTTAATAGGGAATACTCGGTTCAAGAATCACAAAAGGAAAAGGTGCACTTGGAAAACGCCGGAACATACGGGATGATTCCAGGTAGGTTGCGTTATGGTCAGGCAGAGATTCAGCAATGAGGTATTAGCCTGTAAGGAATACCCAAGAGCAGGTGTCGACTCACATCACAAGTTAGTAATGATAAAGAGTAAACAGAAGTTTACGATAACTGTCACGAAGAATTAATGTGGGAAGAAGTGGTACTCTGAAGTACTGAGGAATTATGAGACACGTGTGAAGTTTACTAAGGATGAGGATACTTCTATGAGGAACACCAGAGTAGGTAGTTCAGTTTAAGTGGAGTCGACAACTCTAAACATGGCAAGTGCCGATGTTGAATAGTCAAACGTAGTTACAAGGAAGATAACAGTAACGAAACCTTGGGTTAAAGATGAAATATTTCAGTTATAAATGTCACTTAGGAAAAATATAAGTAGGAAGCAAAGAACAGACAAGGTGAAATGGCTGCAGACAAGATGTGAAGGAACTGATGAATGAATGATCGTCGGGAGTACTGATTTATCGTATAGAAAAGTCAAAACAGCCTTCGGTGAATTTATAAGTAACAATGGTGACCTTATAAGTGCAATGGGAATTCCACTGTTACGAGAAAGCGGATTCGTGGAAAGCCAACACTGAAAGCCTCTAGGAGGGATGACTTGTCTGATAACATAATAGAAGAAGGAAGTGTAGCTAGTATGGTTGACATAGGAGATCCAATAAAAGAGTCAGAACTTAAAAAAGCTCTGCAAGACTTGAAATTAAATAAGGCAGAAAACATTGAAAACCTTCCATCCAAATTTCTAAAATCATTGCTGCAAGTTGAAACCGAAAGACTAATCTAGTTAATGGGTTCAAAATGGCTCTGAGCACTATGGGACTTATGTTCTGAGGTCATCAGTCCCCTAGAACTAAGAACTACTTAAACCTAACTAACCTAAGGACATCATACACAGCCATGCCCGAGGCAGGATTCGAACCTGCGACCGTAGCCTTCGCGAGTTAATGGGTATTACCTATGAGGCTAGCCATGTACCATCAGACTTCCGACATAATGTCATCCACACAAGTCCGAAGGTAGCGTTGGCAGATAAGCGGGAAAACTATCACATAACCAGCCTAACAACAATGGCTCTAAGCACTGTGGGACTTAACATCTGAGGTCATCAGTCACCTAGACTTAGAACTACTTAAACCTAACTAACCTAAGGACATCACACACATCCATGCCCGAGGCAGGATTCGAACCTGAGACCGTAGCGGTCGCGTGGTTCCAGACTGAAGCGCCTAGAACCGCTCGGCCACAACGGCCGGCAGAGACGGGTCATATACAGTACAATATGTACAAAAGCCAAAAGGGAATAAAAAGAGTGGACGACCAAGAACGAAGTGCTCGTATTAAGAAGGGCGTAACACAAGGATGTAGTCTTTCGCCCCTACTGTTCAATCTGTACATCGAGGAAGCTATGTTGGAAATAAATGAAAGGTTCAGAAGTGGAATTAAAATTCGAGGTGAACTGATATCAATGATACGATTCGCTGATGAAATTGCTATCCTGAGTGAAAGTGAAGAAGAATTATATGATCTGCTTAATGGAATGTACGATCTAGTGAGTACAGAGTACTGACTGAGAGAAAATCGAAGGAAGACGAAGATAATAAGAAGTAGTGCAAATGAGACAGGGAGAAACTTAATATCAGGATCGATGGTCACAAAGTAGAAGAAGTTAAGGAATTCTACTACCTAGGTAGTAAAATAAACAGTGACAGACGGAGCAAGGAGGACGTCAAAACGGCTGGTCCCGGCGGAGGTTCGAGTCCTCCCTCCGGCATAGGTGTGTGTGTTTGTCCTTAGGATAATTTGGGTTAAGTAGTGTGTAAGCTTGGGGACTGATGACCTTAGCAGTTAAGTCCCATAAGATTTCACACACAGTTTAACATTTGATTTTTTGAGGACGTCAAAAGCAGACTAGCAATGGCAAAAAGGGCATTCCTGGCCAAGAGAAGTCTACTAATATCAAATATCGAAATTAATTTGAGGAACGTCTGGAGTACAGCATTTTATGTTAGTGAAACGTGAACTGTGGGAAAACCGGAACAGAATAGAATCGAAGCATTTCAGATGTGGTGCAACAGATAAATGTTACAAATTACGTGGACTGATAAGGTAAGAAATGAATAGGTCCTCTGCAGTATCGGAGAGGAAAGGAATATGTATAAAACACTGATAATGAGAAGGGCAGGAACGTTGGACATCTGTTACGACATGGGGGAACTGCTTCCATGGTACTAGAGGGAGCTGTAGAAAGCAAAAACTGTAGAGGAAGACAGAGATTGGAATAGATCAAGCAAATAATAGAGGACATAGGTGCACGTGCAACTCTGATTCATGACTCAAATGGCTCTGAGCACTACGGGACTTAACTGCTGAGGTCATCAGTATCCTAGAACTTAGAACTACTTAAACCTAACTAACCTAAGGACATCACACACATCCATGCTCGAGGCAGTATTCTAACCTGCGACCGTAGCGCTCGCGTGGTTCCAGACTGTAGCGCCCAGAACCGCTCGGCCACTTCGGCCGGCCGCGGCTCTGTGATGAAGAGGTTAGCACAGGAGAGGAATTAGTGGCGGGCCGCATCAAACCAGTCAGAAGACTGATGACCCCAAAAAGTAGAAAATACTGTTTTGTGTTTAATGTTGTTTCTATCACGGTAAAGGTAAGTTCAGTTTGGAGCCGTTTGTGCAGCAAACATCTACGTTGTAGAATTCTTTGAAGTTTCTGTTCTTTCTCTGCAAGGAATTCTCTTGCCTCTTAGTGAGCATAACATGACCATCATCGGCAAAGACACTTTTTCCACAACTGGCACTACTGAGAAAGTAATTGATGTTTATCAGGAACAGTATCGGTCGTAATATCCTGCCCTAAGGAACTCCAAATTAATGTATTTAGATTCTGACACTTGTGTCTCTAAAATTTTACAGTTACTTGAAGTGGTGGCTCTACACTATTCACCAAACATTTTACATATCCTGGAAGAGACTCATTAGCAAGATAATGATTGTAATTAATGGGGTGATGATGACAGGTATGAAAAGCCATAGAATAAACTAAGAATATGCGTGTTTCACATTCATCTTTGCCATGAGTGTCAGTTATCACTTTTGTGAATTCTACTTTGGCTGAATCTGTTCCTCTGCCACTTCAGAGTTAAAACTGTCGGTCACTTAGAAATTCATATGCATGCAAGTTTTATAACGATGACCGCAGCAACATTGGTCTTTTTCTATGTCTTCAGCACTACCTTCCTTTTATAGAGGTACAACTGTTGCCTGTTTCAAATATTCTAGAAATTCCCCTGACGTCAATGACTGACGCCTGAATATTCTGTACGTATTGTTTCAGCACAAAAAATAGTACAACATCTAAAACTACTTTTTAATATATTTTAGATTTACTACAGTTCTTCTGACTTCATAGTCTCTTGTTAGTAATTACATCATTGCAATTACTACAAATTATTTATTGGTTTGTACTTCATTTGGGGAGCTTCTGTTGTAATTTCTCTGCCCTGTTTGAAAAATCCTTATTCACATAATTTATAGGATGATGTAGATGATTTATTAACTTATCTCTATCCCTTATCAGTATGTTATTATGCTTTTGTCTGTCTCTTATTCCTCCCTGTTTACTGACATCCCAGTCTGCTTTACTTCCTTTCTCTAGACTGTATATTATTTTGTCATTGAACGACTTCTTTACAGTATTATATGAGAACAAATAAGCCCTCGGTCACTTAATATTTGTGACCGAGGGCTTATTTGTTTCAATATAATTCTGACACGGTCGCTGAACCTTAGCAGTTAAGTTCAAAGCTATTTTTTTCCTTTTTTTTTTCTTTACAGTATTCTGCACCCTCCAATACCTACGCACGTTTTCTCATTTCGATACAGCAAACTAATTTTGAAAGAAGTTCGTAGTCTGAATTTAAAAGTCCTGTGCCTCTGTCTGATTTTAAAATTACCATACCACACATGTGGTGTATGTGGCCCATACTGGACGAAGGTATCGAACTAGAGTAAAGAAATATTTCAATGCATTTCGGTACAACACCCCCAATACATCTGCCATACTTACGTTAACGACAGGGGTAATGCTTTTGACATCATAGTCAATATTCTACTTATTTTTCACAAATTGCACAAAGGCAAAATATTGAACGTATATAAACAACTAGAAATTTTAGTTCACACAGAAAACTTGTGTATAATATGCTCAGTGACAAAGCCCAGACCGTGACAAAGAACATTTGAGGCTTCTCAACCTTACTGCATGATGCACATTAACTTTTACTACCATAAATTTTCGAGTTACCTAATTTATGGAAACAACTCCCCAATCAACAAACCCACACATTAAACAAATAAATATGCTGGGATACAGGCTTTTAAGTTTTTTTTTAGTTTTATATATTTCACTTTTTGCAATAACGATATTCTTAATCGAAAAATTAATGAAGATTCCAACAGTTGTATGTATGTTGTCTGTGTCTTTCATTCGACAAGGCACTGCATGTTTACATGTGTACAATCCCTAGACTCTTTATGCTGCTGTCTCGTTTTCGGTGGCATCTAATACTAAAAATAGCCAACAGTCTTGCCGCAGTGGTAACGTCGGTTTCCCTCAGATCACCGAAGTTAAGAGCTGTCGGGTCTGAGTAGCACTTGTTCGGGTGACAGTCCGGTCTGCCGATCGCTGTTGGGAAGCGTCGTTCACTCAGTCCTTGTTTGGCAAATTGAGGAGATACTTTATTGAGAAGTATCGGATCCGGTCACGAAGACTGACACCGGGCAGACGAGCAGTGTGCTAACAACATGCCCCTCCATATTCGCATCCAGTGAGACCTAGAGGTTAAGGACGACGCGGCGGTCAGTCAGTAGTGTTAGAGTCTTCCGAGAGCTGTTCGCACGGAGAGAAAGAGAGAGAGATAGAGAAAGGGAGGGAGGGAGAGAGATAAGAGAGAATGATAAAAATATATATTTTTGTCATTCGGAACATATTGTAAGTAGCTACGAATATATTGTTGTTTCAGATTTGTAATTCCAGTATTGTATTACGTTAACAAGTGCTAATTATATCATATTAATGGCGAAATGAAATTCAAAACGGTCCACCCTCTGCATCCAACAAACAAAACAAACAAAAATGTAATATAATCCATTGATTGTTGGCCTGCCACCTTTTAGCTGTGGTCAGGCAGACATTTGCGCTGCCTGATACGCTCCCTGCCATTTTATCTGATGACCCTGTTATGGCTGCCTTAGTTTTACGTTTTATTAGGGCAGAGGGTTTTTATTCCTTCATCTGAGTGTTTCTGTTTTATTTTATTGTTTTGTGTTGATTCTGGCTTCTGGCCTCCGGTTTTAAACTGATTTTTGTAATGTGTTTTAAGTGGTTGGCTTTTCCTTTTTTTATTTCTATGGTCGGCCAACCACCGTCACACTCTGTGTGATTTTAGTTCGTTTTGCCTGGTCTTTGTCTCAGTTTCTCTTGTTCTGTGTCGTCTGTGCTCTATTCTGTTAATCGTTTTTATTCTCTGTGGGTGTTTTTAGTACTTGGAAAAAGGGACCGATGACCGTAGCAGTCTGGTCTCTTTAATCCCACAAACCAACCAACCAACCATTGATCTGCCTGAAGATCAGGATGTAAGCCCTTGATGCATGTCTCGGGAGAAAATAGGTGTGGCTGACACAGATAATTGCTTGATTTTATCTTTTTTGACATTAATAATCACCATTTGCAATTCGCAGTCTATCATACAGCATCTAGGGAAGATCAATTGAATATCTTTTTTATTTTATTTTTGCACTGGAATAGCCGGATCTTTCACCTTACGATGTCTGCATTTGCCTGACACATCTGTAATATTTCTGTCGCTGCCGGAAACCAATAACCTCATGATAGTCCACTGTATAGCAAATGGGTTGCGCCATTTTGTTCTCTCTCCACCTGCTACGTGGTACTGTACCCTGGCGCAGGGATTTCAACACTGAATAGCCATAGAAATTGGTACACCTGCCTACTATCGTGTAGGCCACCGCGAGCACGCAGAAGTTCCGCAACATGACGGGGTATGGACTGGACTAATGTCTGAAGTAGTGTTGGAGGGAATTGACGCCATGAATCCTGCAGGGCTGTCCATAAATCCGTAAAAGTATGAGGAGGTGGGGATCTCTTCCAAAGAGCACGTTGCATGGCATCCCAGATGAGCTCAATAATTCATGTATGGGGAGTTTGGTGGCCAGCAGAAATGTTTAAATTCAGAAGAGTGTTCCTCGAACCACTCTGTAGAAATTCTAGACGTGTGGGGTGTCGCATTGTCCTGCTGGAATTACCCAGCTCTTTCGGAATGCACAATTGACAGGAATGGATGCGGGCGATCAGGCAGGATGCTTACTTACGTGTCACCTGTCAGCGTCGTATCTAGACGTATAAGGGATCTCATATCGCTCCATCTGCATGAGCCCCTCACCATTGCAGAGCCTCGATCAGCTTGAACAGTCCCCTGCTCACATGCTGGATTCATGAATTTATGGGGTTGCCTCCACACCCGTACACGGCCATCCGCTCGATACAATTTGAAACAAGACTCGTCCGACTAGTGTTTCCAGTCATTAACAATCCAATGTCGATGTTGGCGGGCTCAGGCGAGGGCCAAAACTTTGTGTCGTGCTATCATCAAGGGCACACGAGTGGGTCTCCCGACTCCGACAGCCCAGATCGCTAATGTTTCGTTGAGTAGTTGGCACACTGACACTTGTTGACGGCCCAGCATTAAAATCTGTAGTAATTTCGGAAGAGTTACACTTATGTAACGTTGAACGATTCTCTTCAGTTGTGGTTGATCCTGTTCTTGCAGGATCTTTTCCTGGCCGCAGCGATGTCGGAGTCATCTGTCATCCAACTGCTCATCTGGAAAAGATGTGGAGAATAGATTACGTGCTGCACATGTAGCATTTGGTCGTCTTACAAAGCGTGTCTTCCTGAATAAAGACCTAACACTATACACCAAACTGATGGTGTACAAAGCTGTAGTCATTTCCACCCTGCTATATGGTTGCGAAACCTGGATGTTATATCGCTGCGATCTGAAGAAGCTAGAACGCTTCAACCAACAGAAGCTAAGATATATCATGAACCTGAAATGGGATGACTTCATATCCAACACGGCTGTTCTAGAGAAAGCAAAAATGCATAGCATGGAAGCTCTTATCATTGGGCATCAACTCAGATGGGTCGGACATGTCCAGCGGATGAAAAACGACAGACTTCCACGCCAAATGCTGTACAGCGAAGTGAGCACAGGTAAAAGGCCACGAGGTGCCCCTCTCAAACGTTATAAGGATCAGTACAAGAAAAATCTGAAAAACTTGAACATCGATCCGAGTAACTGGTCCACAATAGCAGAAGACCGAAGTCGCTGGCGCTCAGTTACCTCAAATGCTCTTCAAAACTTTGAGCTGGAACGTCGAAGAATGGAGAATGAGAAACGCCAGAGACGTAAACTCCTCCAGGCTCAGCCACGTCCTCCACCTTCCATCATCTGTAATGTCTGTGGCCGCCTGTTCCACGCTAGGATTGGATTGCTAAGCCATCAACGATACTTCCACGCCTGAACCGTGACAAAGGAAATCTCAGGAGAGAAATGAAAACTCGGATACGAGTATCAGCCGACGACGACGACGACGACGATGTCGGAGATTTGATGTTTTACCGGTTTTTAGATATTCACGGTATACTCGTGAAATGGTCGTACGGAAAAATCACCATTGCATCGCTACCTCGGAAATGCTGTGCCCCACCAGTTAAGCGCCGACCATAACTTGACGTTCAGACTCAGTGAAATCTTGATAACCTGCGTTTGTAGCAGCAGTAACCCATCTAACAACTGCGCCAGACACTTATTGTCTTTTATAGGCGTTGCCGACCGCAGCGCCGTATTCTGCCTGTTCAAATATCTCCGTTCTTGAAACCGCATACCTATACCAGTTTGTTTGGCGCTTCAGTGAATATTTATCACGAGCGCCAACGTGTACCTGCAATCCAATGAAAAAACTGCCTACGTAACAACCCTTCTGGTGCTAATTAAGAAATTATGATTGCCGTATACGGTGAGTTAGAAATTCTTCCATAATAATCTTGATATCAACGTTCCTGACTTTCAGTGTGGTACTGCTATTATTCACACCAACGTCTCCCGGTGTTTACTGACATGTTAGAACTGTTTAACCTGGAAACCTACTGACTCAGCGTATTTCTAACTACATATATTGCAAACATAGAAGCGCAGGTTAATATGGTATAAAGGGTGAATCGAAATTCGTGCACTCGGGCTTCGCAGCGCGGCTCCTCAAATGCCAGCGATAAAAAAAAAAAGTCTGTCTCAAAATTTCGTCTGGCGGGTACATCCGGCAGAAGAAGGACGTTAGAGAGTGGCAATCTGGAAACACTGTAACCACCTGAGCGGTGACTAATTCTCTCAGCACGTATTAGTTGTACGTTGCTGTTGGTGCAGTGTACGTAGGTTTGGGTTAGTGTACAGGAGATCGAGGGTTCGATCCTTGGTTGGCGAGCATTTCTTTATTTGGTAATTTCATTCTAACATTTTATTCTGCAATATACACCATTTCTTCGGTAACGTGTATCCTAAATTTACAACATTTTGTAACGCTGAACATAACACATGGTTAGACAAATAAGAAATAGACAGTTCAAACAAATGACCTGTCGTAGATGACAGCACAGTACAATAACACCACATCTACCGGTCATTTATACTACATGTAATACGAGCGCTCAGACGTTGCACATTAGCAACCATTGACAGTAATAATGTCCATATTAATAAACGCGTGACCTTCACAACAGAATACGTTGTCCTTAGCATAACAGTTACTCAAAGCGACCTCCTTCCAAACAATGCCCAACCCGCCGGATCTTAAAGCTGTGGTCCCTTCGCACCAAAAGTGCGTCCACAGTAACAAGAGTAGCATGCACACGAGCTACCAATTCCTTCAAATTCGTCGGTGGAGCAGAGTACATCTGCTCCTTCAGGTGTCCCCACAGAAAGAAACCCAGATGGTCCAGGTCAGGTGAAAGCAGTGGCCATACAACTGGACCTCCAACTCCGAGCCATTCCCCTAGAAATGTTCTGTCCTAATACTGTCGCACATTAATTCCAGAGTGTAGAGGTGCACCACCATGGTGGAATCATATTCTCCGCCGAACATGTACTGGAAAATTTTCCAGCGCCAGGCAGATAGTTCGAGGTGGATGCATGATACCCTCGTCCAATCAACCAGTCAGGCAACATGCAGGGGCCCAACCACCTGTCGCCCATTATTCCGGCCAGGACATTGATACCAGGGCGAACATTATATTCACGGTTGTGAGTGATGTGTGGTTTAACCTCACACGAACGGTAGGCATTGTGAATATTGAAGACACTCTCACGAGTGAATGCTGGTTCATCCGACCATATTACGGTGTTCACAAAATCATCGTTGGCTTCCTATTGTTGTTGAAACCATTCACAGAATTGCATCCACTGTTAGCGATGTGCAGGCTGCAGGTGTTGAGTGAAAGCATAATGATAAGGGTGCAGCCTATGTTCGTGCAGCATGTTAAGTACCGCACTTTGCAAGACGCGCAGATGCCTTGCAACGCTAGGTGTACTTCACTGAGATTCTAGGTGTATGACCTCCAGAATAACTTCCTCGGTAGCTGGAGTACAGCGAGTCCGTGGACGACCTCTGTCACGCGATGGTGGAAGGAGAGAACCTGACTCACGAAGACGCAGCTCCAGATGGCAAAAAACATTTTTATCTGGATGGCGTCGACGAGGATATCTAGCAGCATATTCACGAGCGGCAACACCAGCCCGGTTATCAGATGCACCAAGGACCAGAAGCATATCCTCATATTCATCGTTTTTCTGTGCATATGCCCTCCACACTGATTTAGAGGCTTACAGTGAGAAAATTCTATACGTCTACGCATGTACAATGGAGTCTGTCACGGGCGAGTTACTCCGCTCGCAACTAGTCCCTGTCTGGTGGACAGCGCATACAGTATGAACACGCCGTCAGTCCTGCGTGCTGTTCCAGCTAATGCGCATTACCCCTCTGACAGAAATTCTTCTCCATAATTTATCCCGACACCGCTAATTGTAAAATGTTCGGTCTCAAATTACACTGTTTCACTAACGGTAATTTATGTGGTGTTTCCACAATCCTAACGATAGAATAATAATAATAATAATAATAATAATAATAATGCAGTGAGATACTTACTAAACAGCATGTGGTTACCAGACTCAGTGTTGAAAGGTATAATTAGTGGGACCATGGTGGTAACACATACAAATAGTATCGGAGTTTGGACAATATTCGCAAAGCACGTTGCTAGTCCTACTGGTAACTTAAGACCCGAAAGAAATGTAATGGACCTGAACGAGGAAAGAACAGTAGTTGGTACTAATCTATGGAACCATTGGAGGAGGGAACACAGAAAACAGGTTTCATATCTAGTAGATGAAGTGGTGCGAATAAATTCACGCCCACGATGTGGAAAGAGCTTCTTCCAAAGCTGACCAGTCTTCCTTTTACACGATTGTAGCATGTAAGGGCAAACGTTTCCTGGAGGACCCGCTGCAATCGCTGTTGTCGATTAAGATGCCACGTACCGCACCACCTGGAGTACATTTACCAAACAAAAAACGTAGGCATCAACTCAGGATCGAACCCTAGACCTCCTGCATGCTACCACAATACGCAATCCACTGCACCAACTGTGTGCTGATGGAGGTACTCATCATACATGTGGTTACAGTTTGGCGAGGTTGTCACTCTTTAACGTCCTTTTTCCCCCAGATGTACTTGCCAGACGAAATTTTTGGACAGGCACTTTTTTATCGCTGGCATGTCAGGACTCACGCTGCGAAGCCCGAGTGCGCGAATTTCGCTTCACCCTGTACAACCAGCAGATAGAGTTAAATAGAAGGATATTAAGAAGAGCATATTCCTTGTACTTATATTGAGTTGTAGACAAATGTAAAATGTTCTGAGTTGATCTCAGGAAAATCATTGGCCTATAATAGGAATTTCATCAAAAATTTTCACGTAATATACATCGACGGAAAAAAAGTTTCAACGCCACGAATAATAATTAGTGTAGAGAAATGAAATTTCGGCTCTAATTTTGTGTAGGTAGCATGTTTAAACGATTAACATTGAAAGATCATTGGGTAATGTTATCGCGAGTTAACCCACTACAGATGTGAAATGCTGTTTCATTAGTAACGGGTGTAACTGGTCGAATGTTGAATGCAAGCAAGCAGGCGTGCATGAATTGTGTAGTACAGGTCACGGATACTGGTTTGTGGGATGGTGTTCCAAGCTTGTTGGAACTGGTGGGTCAATACAGGGGCGGTTAATGCTGGTTGTGAACGCCTCTGAAGTTGTTGTCCGGTGCTGTTCCATATGTCCTCGATATGAGACAGATCTGGTGATCAAGCAGGCTAAGGCAACATGTCGCCACTCAGTGGGCGTGCTGTGTTAAAACAACGATATGTGGGCGAGCGTTATCCTGCTGTAAAATACCAACTGAATACTTTTCATGAATAGCGGTGTACCATTGATGAGCAACAGTACAAAAGTTCCGATCATCAGACTGACGTACAAATTAGCGGCCAGTTTACGTGAGATAACCACGAGAGTACTCCTTCTGTCAAAAGAAGGACTCTTAGCTGTAGGTCCTGTGTGCCTAGCATACAGACAGGTTGGTAGCAGGCCTTCAACTGGCCTTCCAACCAACCCACAGCCATCACTGGCACCGAGGTAGAACCAACTTTCATCAAAAAACCCAATAGACTTCCATGAAGCCCTCTAATGAGCTCTCGCTTGACACAATTGAAGCCACAAATGGAGGTTGTTTTGGGTCAATTGAGTGGAAGCTATAGGGCTTCTGGATTGGAGTTTTCCTTGAAGTAACCTACTTGTAACAGTTCGTTGTGCCACTGTAGTGCCAACTGCTGCTCAGATTGCTGATGCAGATGCAGTACGATGCACCACGGCCTTACGCCGAGCACGATGGTCTTCCCTCTCGGTAGTTACGTGGCCGTGCGGGGCGCGGTCATCTTGCGACCCTACGTTCTCATGCTGACTGCTGCCTGCACTCACGTACAGTAGCTACATTCGTACCAAGTCTTCCTGCAATATCTCTGAAGGAACATCCATATTCTCGTAATCCTTTTACACGACTTCGTTCAAATTCAGTAAGGTGCTGATAATGGCGTCTTTGTCGTCTTAAAGAACTTGTTGACTAACACAACTTACCACGTACAATCTCAAAGGTAACTAACGCTTAAGACCGGTACAGCGTGTATTTAAATCAAACCTGTCTTGCATTCTCATAATGGCGCTTCTAGCGCCCCTCTTATGAGACTAGCGTCAAATTCGAATAGACATCATCTTTCAGAAGTAGAAACATGCCCACCAGCACTCGTTTATGTCGTACAGCTGCTTCTTGACGTTGCGATTTTTTTCTGTCAATGTACATACATGGTAGAAGCTAATTTAGATTCGGCCTACTGCATTTAATTTGGCAGTTGAGAGACATCGTTGTGACGAAATATGTGCACATTACTCTAAATCTGCCCTCTACCGGCATCACGGGTGTAGGCTAACTGCTTGCGTTTTGCCACAGGGCTCGTATATTCGTTTGGTGCGCAGAACACGCATCCCAAAACCACAACATGCTTCTTGCTGATCCCGTCAATTTCAGTTCCATTCTGAACAAATTTCCATTAACTGCTTTCAAGTCTAAAAATGAAAAAAATAGGAGCGGAAAATACTCTCTCACACACACAAACACACACACACACCCACACACACACACAACGGAAATGAATTTATTCTCCGGTGGACCTCTGTTGGGAGCGTGTGGTTTCGTTCTGTGGAAGGGCCGCCTGTCATACCAACACGCCAGCGGTGGACTTTATTTGAGCGGTTTGCTGCCGATTTCAGAGCTCTTTTGTGTATATTTGGCCGTCGGGCTGTCGTGTTTGGGACCCCTTTGTCGAAAGTTCGATCGGCTGGTCCCAAAGGCCGCCAGCATCGTCTGTCTCTTATTGCCTCCGCTGATTATTCCGAACACGGTAGCCTGTTCCGTGAAGCCAATTTCCAGTACCCAGACCGAGCGCATTTATCTTGTCCTTTGATCACAACAACCAGAACGAATATGTAACTTTATAAGCAGATAAAGCATGTACCCCATACCCACTAATTGCGTGTCACTATGTACCCTGCAGTGGCCCATCGTAACACTTGAATCCGTATGAGTGACGCAAACCAAAGTAGGGTCTAATCGGAAACATTAGTTTACCTTGGAAATGTTACAAAAATAGGAAACGAAACATTCTCAAACAAAAAAAGGACCGTTTTTCATCTCATCCACCATGGAGAAATGGCAGAAGTATGTTTAAACAAATTTGTTCCTGTCTTTTCAGTTTATGTAACAAAATTCAGTTTTATTCACAACGTCGCTATAATTCACAAGTCTGTTTTAAGTCAATAAGTGATAGCTTAGCTGCCTAACCCGTTGTATGCCAGACTACTGATGTAAAGATCTGGAATACAATTATTTTCTGTCACTTATTGCTTCTTTCATAATTATCAACGATTTGTATAACTGAAAAACGCATATAACTGTTTGGCTTCATCAATTAAAATGTCGGATAAAGACAAGAGCAAAACACCGCCAATTGTACTACGGCTTTCATAATAAGTGAATAGCGTAGGTGGAGACGAAACAGCGCCTTCTAATACTTAAATATATACAGTCAGAGCTGGGGGTGGTAATTTGCCAGACAAAAAATAAATGTTGGCCATATATACAGTCAGAGCTGGGGGTGGTAATTTGCCAGACAAAAAATAAATGTTGGCCAGAGAATCAATTAATTTTATTTAACAAGTTGTGAGACAAAAAAACCTTCTAAACCTTAACACATACAACGAAGATGATTTTTAAATATACAGGGAAATCTTTAGCAAGCCAGGAGATGGGAATGGTAAGCTGCCAGACAAAAAAAAAAAAAAAAAAAAAAAAAAAAAAAAAAAAAAAAAAAAAAAAAAAACACTATGTTGCCCAAAAAGATCTATTAATTTTATTTCACAAGTCTTCAGACAAAAGAGTCTTCTAATACTTAAACATATACAATGAAGACTATTTCTGAATACATAATTAAATCGTTAGCTAGCCAGGAGTTGGGAGTAGTAAGTTGCCAGACTACAAAAAATATAACACGTCACCCAAAAAAAACTATTAATACTATGTAACAAGTTGTGCAAAATGTTTTTACGAATTTCTTTTAAATATCGAAATATGACTGGCTCAAATGAAAGTAATTATTTCTAACCATGCAAAAAAATCAGTAAAGAGATTTAACATTTCAAAAATGATGAAAATTAATTTAAAATTTCAAATACTGACCTTGAATAGAGCTTCACATCACTCAGGAGGTTCTGTCACAAAGCAAATTCAATTAGGCGCAGTTACCATTCAGGTACCACTGGAACAGACATTTCAGTTGCCAAAAGAATCAGAATAATGCGTGAAGCAAGAATAAGCATTCGCTTAACACATTAGTTAATACTGTAAACACACCAGATCACAACAGGCAATGTGTAACAATAAAAACAACATAAAATTGAATCATTATGTAAGTCACTATTTGAACTCTCATAAATAGCTAGCGGTTGTCTTCCTGAGGTTACTGAGGTTAGGAACAAAGAGCCAAGCGTGAAGTGACGTAGAATACAATACTCACCCAAGAGAGGAGGCACCAATCTCATACAGTGCATAGTACATGGTTTTAAGTTATGATAACTCAGCCTGGATCTATAAAAGAATGTATAAATAACAACGAAGCCTACAGGGATTAACCTAAATCAGTAGACAGTAAAACTTAACGGAGTACCAAGTACATTAAACATAACTAGAACGTATAACCTGATAGGCCATCGTCCATCGGATGAAACTGCAAATTGATTCCTTCTCCCCCTCCCCACCCTCACCCTCTACCCACTCAACCCCCACACCACCACCATCCCCCCCCCCCCCCCAACACACCTCTCTCTCACACACACACGCCAGTGATAAAGCCCATCAACGGAAAATTCCGTGCCTTTGAGAAGTGTTTCGCAGTCGGTGTACCTTTTAAGTAAGATGGTGCTTGATAATTCTTTCATTACTTAATACACGAATATAAATGTTATATTTCCTTAGAAATTAAATGCATTTACTCAAGATTGTTGGTTTGCTATGCTTATCTTAAGTTACTTGTGTTCTTGCCTGTACCTCTGCACCCTCTATGCCGCTAGGTTCAAAGAATTTTGAAACATCCCATCTTTTATGTGCGGCTGGCTGTAGATACTTTTCTCTAAAATTCGGGGGAATAACAAAAAATGTCTCTCTTAATACTTGTATTGCCTTGTTTTGATATTTGTTCACGTTTGTAGAGCTTCTGATACTCTATTACTCTTTTCCCTCGACGCCATTGGACCCACACTTTGTCACACAACAATACATAGTTTGAGTACAACAATGCTATTGTTATTCCAGCCTCAACTTTCCATTGTTTGAAGATTTCAGTTCAGTTTTATCACGCCTGCGCTCTGCAGTAGTGTGAATATTGTGATTGATGCTTCAGTGATCTGTTTTTGTTGTTGTGATCTTCAGTCCTGAGACTGGTTTGATGCAGCTCTCCATGCTACTCTATCCTGTGCAAGCTTCTTCATCTCCCAGTACCTACTGCAACCTACATCCTTCAGAATTTGCTTAGTGTATTCATCTCTTGGTCTCCCTCTACGATTTTTATCCCCAACGCTGCCCTCCAATACTATATTGGTCCTCCCTTGATGCCTCAGAACAGTTCTTCTAGTCAAGTTGTGCCACAAATTTCTCTTCTCCCCAATGCTATTCAATACCTCCTCATTAGTTATGTGATCTACCCATCTAATCTTCAGCATTCTTCAGTAGCACCACATTTCGAAAGGTTCTATTCTCTTCTTGTCCAAACTATTTATCGTCCACGTTTCACTTCCATACATGGCTACACTCCACACATATACTTTCAGAAACTACTTCCTGAGACGTAAATCTATACTCGATGTTAAAAAATTCCTCTTCTTCAGAAACGCTTTCCTTGCCATTGGCAGTCTACATTTTATATCCTCCCTACTTCGACCATCATCAGTTATTTTGCTCCCAAAATACCAAAACTCCTTTACTACTTTAAGTGTCTCATTTCCTAATCTAATTCCCTCAGCATCACCAGACTTAATTTGACAACATTCGATTATCCTCATTTTGCTTTTGTTGATGTTCATCTTATATCCTTCTTTCAAGACACTGTCCATTCCGTTCAACTGCTCTTGCAAGTCCTTTGCTGTCTGTGACAGAATTACAATGTCATCGGCGAACCTCAAAGTTATTATTTCTTCTCCATGGTTTTAATACCTACTCCGAATTTTTCTTTTGTCTCCTTTACTGCTTGCTCAATATACAGATAGAATAACATCGGGGAGAGGCTACAACATTGTCTCACTTCTTTACCAACCACTGCTTCCCTTTCATGCCCCTCAACCCTTATATAATATTTGTACGGCTTAGTACACTCTACCGACTGGCGAGTAGTGAAACCATCGAGCCCGAGAAAAGAAAGCAACAGAAAGTAGTTCAAAGACAGTATAGTGATGATTACTGATCTTCGAGCATTTTGGTGAGATGACAAAACATACCCAATCGTCGAATGTGTTGTGTATGGTGGAAAACGTAGTAATTCGTCTATACTCCACAATAGTGGGTGTCTGACACCATTGGGGTCGAACTGAAACAGATGATAGTGAGTCCACAACTGATTATAGCGGGACAGGGAACCAATGATTGGATATGCATATTTACTGTGTTTGGGACATACACAGCGTACACTACATGATAACAACGTAGCTCACAGTAATTGTTTAAAGCGACGATCGAAATTCTCGATGTATGCACGGCACCGGCACATGAATTTCTGCTGGGCTGTCTTAAAGATAGCTGGCGTCTGTTGTACAAGGAGACAGGAATCTTGCGGACGAACGCTCAGAAACTAATATTAACCATATATTAACAATCTGGTATCTATTAGCTCAGCGGTAGAGATTGTGAGAAGTTAAACACTGGAAAGACTGGCAAGACCTTCGACACAACATATAAAGAACACGTCAGAGTATTTAAGTGTAGTACAAACCATTCAACATTTGCAGATCATCTAAAACAAGAGCACCATAGACCAACTAATATTGAAAACTATGTGAACATCATAAGACGGACGCATCAACACCTTCCAATAAAATTTCCACATACACAGAGCATTAACACTAAATAAACAGTTGCTCAATGACCAAATAATTACTGGAAACCACACTCTATATAAAATAGTTCATGAAATTACATGAAAAAGAAAAGAACCTTTTCCATGCTTCACCCACTCCTACCCACCCCCCCCCCCCCCCCCCCCCGCCCTCCGCCCTCTCCGTATTTTATTTCACTTCTTGTTCCTCACCTTCTCCTACAACTCACACACCACCCCACTACTATACAATTATGTCCACCCATCATGGCTTCTCATTGCCCCACGCAAAAGAAACCTCTATCACTATTCCTTCACCATTCTTACACAGTATATAAACACATAGCTAAATAATTAAATAGCATTACACACATATCATAAACTAAAAAAAACGGTATAGGTCAAACACAAACTAGTGGCAATGTTGGCAACACTATAAAACACAAACCTCAGTACATATTTAGAAGTATAAAAACAAACACAGAACAGTGGTTTGCGAAAATTTGTGCGTGTAAAATAGAAAAAGGCCTAGTTCTGCAGAGAAATTAAAAATTACACTACAACTATCAGTGTCTAAAGAAGAAAACATCATCAATGCATTTCCAGATGCAGGTAAGAAATCAAACTGAAGTAACCAAAATATTGCTAACGAACTGTTTTTCGATCTTAAAGCAAATTAAAACGTAAGTAACTGAACTATGGAGGACTGAAGCCAAACGTGTCTCGTGAAAAAACACCTTTTTTTGTTGTCAGTGACTCTAAATATACCGGGCTGATCGAACGGACATTCCTGTATCTGCGCTATTTCCACAGTAATACGTTTCATGTCGGTTTTCAGGTTCTACTGTTAAAACGTTTTTCAAGATTACAGCAGTTTATAACAGGTTTTGCTAGTTATCAACATCATATGAATATTCACAATGCCTGTGTATGGAATTGTACCTCTCCTGACACGTTCAACTGCTTCATTTACTCTGTAACGATGTCGAAGCCCTTACCGCATGCCGTGACAACTGATTCTGTACATGTCTACGGTCCACACATCGGATTCTGCTGGACAACATGGTCTCATGGGCACCTTTGATACTTCCTCAGTAGTTTTCTGTTACTGTCTTACATATTTAAGAGCTAAGAGAAATAGGGTTTATGAAGAAATGCCAAAAGCTAGACGACTACGTAAAAATATGTTCCTTACTTAGGAACGACCGTAAGGAAGTCATTCATCTATCAAGTCTAGAAGTTGTACCACAAGCGCTTCGAACTCTCTTCTGAAACTACAACCATTCCGTCGCAGCTATTAAAAGCGTTGAGATACCGACAAATTCAGTGTATATTCTTCGTACTATTATCGACATTAACACTACATTCGATATAGGTTTTTGTTCTAAGAGCCAAGAACGTACAATGAATCGAAGCAGGAGACAAGAGAAAAATTTACACAGGCCATTGTCTTGTTTCCTACTAACTGATATTTGGAAGATGATCTACGAAGACCTGTGCGGGATGCACAGAACATTTCCTTTACAGCGTATATGCGACATTACAATACCGAGGTCTTATGGCTTTGTGGCATTGATTATATTAAACTCACATTTATAAACAATATACCAAATCAGAGAGCAACTCAAATAATATTTCATACAAATTTTCAATGTAAGCATCATTCGTCACATGGCTCACTTCGAGTGGACAGGCGAGTTCTTCCCAAAACCCGATCAGTGTGTCTGGAGTAACTGTTGCAACAATTGCTTCTATCCTCTTTCTTAAATCTGATAGATCAGCTGGGAGCAGAGGCAGATACACACAAGCCATTACAAATCCCCAAGAGTAAAAGTCGCATGGCGTCATGTTGGGTGAACATAGACGCCATGGGACATAACATGAGTCAGCCGGTCCCTACTGTCCAACCCAGCTCTTGGGCACAACGTCGTTTAACCAGTGGCGTACTGCGCTATGCCAGTGAGGCGGCGCACCATGTTGCTGTTATACAAAGCTAAGTGGTTTGGTTTCATCAATTTCAGGAAAGATCCATAGTCCAAACTCGTCTAGATAACAAACGCCAATTGCAGATGTTTCACTGAAAAACAAAGGCCCTTGAACTTCCAGCCGGGATGTGGCAATAACAATAAAAAGTTTTAAAAAAACATTCGTTCTAGGGTGCCTCGCTGTAACGGAACTGTACCTTCTGGGGACGGAGGACGAGGGGGCGGATGTGGGAATTTGCTGAATGCAGATGCGCACTTCGTTGTGTTCATATTTCTAATGAGAGATTGATTCATCACCCCCAACCCTTATGCAACAACTTTTCGTTTGCGAAGCTGTAAAGTCAACCACAGTCTGCAGGCTTTAGAACTCGTTGCAGGTATACATACAAAACAGCTTGTGCTGTTCTTTCATTTGATATATTATTTGTAATTGTAAGTCGAATGTAATACACATATCAAAAACATTTTGCATCACGTCGGTTCCGAGAGTTCCTCAACCCGTACAGGAAATTGGAATAGAGATCAATATAAACATCATTTCCAGCCTTTTTATTGCTCATGAAAGCCACTATGCAGTGAGACCTTCAGAGGTGGCGGTCCAGAGTGCTGTACACAACGGTACCTCTAATACCCAGTGGCACGTGCTCTTGCATTGATGCATGCCTGTATTCGTCGTGGCATACTATCCACAAGTTCATCAAGGCACTGTTGGTCCAGATTGTCCCACTCCTTAACGCGCGCTTCGGCGTAGATCGCTCAGAGTGGTTGGTGGCTCACATCGTTCTCAAACCGCCCTTTTCAACCTGTCGCAGGTATGTTCGATGTTCATGTCTGGAGAATATTATAGCCACTCTAGTCGAGCAGTGTCGCTATCCTGTAGGAAGTCATTCACAAGGTGGACGATGGGGGCACGAATTGTCGTCCATGAACACGAATGCCCCACCAGTTCGGTTGGAGGATGGCATTCACGTATCGTACAGCCGTTACGGCGCCTTCCATGACTACCAGCGGCGTACGTCGGTGACACATCATGCCACCCCAAAATAGCAGGAAACCTCCTCCTTGCTACACTTGCGGCACATTGTGTCTAAGGCGTTCAGCCTGAACAGGTTTCCTCCAAACACGTCTCCGATGATTGTCTTGTTGAAGGCATATCCGACAGATATCGGTGAAGACAACGTGATGCCAATCCTGAGCGGTCCATTCGGCATTTTGTTGGGCCCATCTGTACCGCGCTGCATGCTGTCATGTTGTCGTGGTTGCAAAGATGGATCTCGCCATGGACGTCGGGAGTGAAGTTGCGCATCATGCAGACTACTGCGCACAGTCTGAGTCGTAATGCGACGTCCTGTGGCTGCACGAAAAGCATTATTTTTTTTTCAACATGGTGGCGTTGCTGTTGGGGTTCCTCTGAGCCATAATGCCTAGGTACCCGTCATCCACTGCAGTAGTAGCCCTTGGGTGGCCTGAGCGAGGCGTGTCATCGACAGTTCCTGTCTCTCTGTTTCTCGTCCATGTCTGAATAACATCGCTTTGGCTCACGTCGAGACGCCCTTATTGAGACCCCCTTCCTGGCACAACGTAACAACGCGGGCGTGACTGAACCTTCGGACCACCTCCGTCTAATAGGCGCTGCTCATTCCTGATTATTTACATCTTTCGGCGGGTTTAAGGACATCTCTGAACAGTCAAAGGGACTGTGTCTGTGATACAATATCCACAGTCAACGTCTATCTTCAGGAGTTCTTGGAACCGGGTTGATGCAAAACTATTTTTGATGTTTGTAAATGCTATAAAGCCTTTAACTCTGATATTCATTTTGAAACACACGGTATTATTGTGAAATTGAAAGGCATGATTTAAGAAAAGAAATACTTCGTTCTACAACATTTTTCATCAGGTTATCTTCCAATCAAATGACTGTTGCACTCAGCAACTGTTATATTATTTTATGGAGGACTTTGAAGATAAAGCACTACAGTCAGCCACTCTCAAACCCTCTTGTTTCCGGTGGTATGTTGACGATACGTTTGTGGTGTGGCCACACGGACTGACACTCTACCTAAGCTTTTTCAACATTTAAATTCGCTCCATCCGAATATTAACTTCACTATGGAAGTGGAAAAAGATGGCACTTTACCTTTTCTTGATGTTTTGGTACGAAGGAAAGCAGATGGAACCTTGGGTCACAGTGTATACCGCAATCCCACGCATACAGATCTATATTTACAGGCCAAAAGCTGCCATCATCCAGCACAACGCTAGTTCATAGAGCGCGTGTGGTATCTGACTCTGAAAGCCTGCCGAGTGAGATGCAACATTTGAAGACAGTCTTCCGTCAAAACGGTTATTCTGAGAGACAGGTACGTAATGCATTCGGGCCCAAGCGAGTTCAATCTATGGAGCAGAATGAAGATACGAAGACACCCACCACCTTGGCCTTCTTGCCGTACTTTGGTGCCATGTCGTCAAGAATCGGAAGAGTCCTCGAAAGATATGACATCAAGTGTGTTATCCGACCATCTGCAAAATTGAGGAACCTGTTAGGTTCGGTTAAGGATTATCTCGGTCTGAGGAAACGTCGTGTGTACCAGATTGTTTGTCAGTGTGGGGCGGCATATATAGGTAAGACCTGTCGCACAGTACAAGAACGTTGCGATGAACATCAGCGTCATGCACGCCTACGCCAACCGGAGAAGTCGGCAATTGCAGAACACTGTCTGAACACAGGACATCACATGATTTCTGAAAAGACGGAAGTCTTATCCCCAGAAGCCTCTTTCTGGGATTGCGTCATTAAGGAAGCAATAAAATGGTTCAAATGTCTCTGAGCACTATGGGACTTAACTTCTAAGGTCATCGGTCCCCTAGAACTTAGAACAACTTAGGACATCACACGCATCCATGCCCGAGGCAGGATTCGAACCTGCGACCGTAGAGGTCGCGCGGTTCCAGACTGTAGCGCCTTTAACCGCTTGGCCACCCCGGTCGGCAAGGAAGCAATACATATCCGTACAGCTGATAACCTTATTAACAGGGATGCGGGATTTCGGTTGAGTACAGCCTGGAACCCCGCATTGGCTGATGTTCAATCACGACGAGAAAGCAAAGAGCTTTCGATAATAGACCCGTCATAACTTTAGCAGCATGTTAGTAAACACAGCGTCAGCGCACGCGCAGAACGGCCGCTCTGCGTTTCCCGGCAGAGGGCGTTTGAGTCTGGCACCATCGATCTGCAAATTTTTGCGCATTCATGGTTCCCGCGCCTGCGCAATCTTCACGCGCAAGCTCTATATACAGCGGCGTCGACATGCGGATCTCGTCAGTCGTACCTAGCCACCAGCGAGGTTCAACACCTGATGATGTAGGACAGTTGCTCCGAGGAAATATTGTGGGATCTGCACAACGTCATCCGGCGGCACGCCCGTGAAGACTATTTACGACTGTTACATTGATTTGTAATTAATTGATTTCAGCTATCAGTCGTCATAAAAAAATTTTATTGGCAGATCTAGATTTCACACAGAAACTAGCCATTCTCAATGCTCAATCATATTTGATCAATGCATGTAATGCCTGTTGCTCGGGCTTCATCCACAGTTTATTGAATACTCAATTGAATATTCAATAAACTGTGGATGAAGCCCGAACAACAGGCATAACACGCATTTATCAAAAATGATAGTGCATGGAAAATGGCTAGTCTCTAGCTAAAATCTATATCTGCCAATAAAATTTTAAAGGGCGACTGATAGCTGAAATCTATTATTTACAATACAAAACTTCTTTCGCATACAAGACCGCTATAAGTGCAGAATGAAGAGAGAGCCCTGCAAAATAATGTATTCTTTACTCAGTGGATATTAATTGAAAGTGTTATTATTGGTCCCCTAGTGAACATCACATGTGAGGCGAGAGTGACTGTAGTGCCAAATGGTCTGGTCCCGCAACATGAAGCAATTGAAGCTACGGGAGAAGACAGTGCGCGCCAGTCAGCGAACAGTTATCGTTTAGTGTGGTGGTATTCTTCATTACAATATGATTCGGAGACAACATTTGGATGAATCATCAGGAATCTCAAAGAAGAACAGAGTGTGACGACTGTAACCCAAGCGTTTGTCCCTTCTCACAGCATTGTTCCATGTATATGGGTGGGGGGGGGGGCTTTCCGAACCAATGGCACAGCTGCCCGAAGGAGAGAATGTGATCTACCGCGGTCAACTGCGACATCAGATGCCCGCGGCATTGTGCAAGAGGCTAGAAGGAACCCACGCGTATCATCGGGTGCAATAGCAACAACCGTTTTTAACAGGACTGCAAGCTGGTCAATCTCGCTGTACACAATGGGATAGCGACAGCATGCGAGCGACGACTTTGCCCGACGACCAATAATACTCTCTGTCTCCTTGACAATCGCGCTCCGTCGGCACCGTTTACGAAGCTGCCAAGAGCCTAGAGACTAGAACAATGAGGAATGTGGTCGCGTGCTCTTCTCGGATAAGAGCAGATCGGTCTGGTCTGAGTAGTGATTCTGCACGTATCGTTATGTGGCGAGAGATGAGAACACTTAACACATCAACGTTATCGAACATGATCGTTTTAGGGTGTAGGTGTAAAGGTGTGGCGGAGTATAATGTTGCGAGGGTATACTGACGACCAAATCATTGCAACGGCACATTCACCGGTCAAGATATTGTGACACTGTACTCATTTCCCATACGTCTCTTTTCAGTGGTGCATTTGGCCCTGAGTTCATTTCTATGGATGACAATGTGTGACCGCATCGGACAGTGCAGATGGAAGAGCTCTTGGAACGAGAGGATGTTTGGCAAATGAAATGGCTTACCCAAGCTCCCGAATTAAATCCCATTGATCATCGTGTGGGAAGTATTGAGAAGACGTATAACAGCACGTCCAAATATACCAGCGACCATCCAGCAGTTTTCATCCGCGTTGGTAGAGGAATGAAACGCCCTGCCATATGAACTCCTTACTAACTTCGTGGCCAGGAAACAGTTCGTTGAGCATGCTCTGCTGTTTGTGGGGATGTGTTGATCACACACCCCACTGATAATCCTCCCGCCAATTTTAACGTCCAAGGGATCATCATAAATCATCATGACTCCCATGTAACAATTTCTTTGATTAAAAGTGTCATTTCTTTTTGTCTCATTACGTATTTCCTGTCTGGAGCAAGAAGTCATGCGTCATGGAGTTGTTGCGTGGCCGGAACAAGGTACGCAACGACCTTATTGTGGATTTTAATAGACGCATTTTATTGTCTGTCACTTCTAAGCACTCTTTTTTCCATCGACCCATGACTCTGTACCTCAACAGCGAGGTTATAGTACGAAGGGAGCTGGCACACTGATCTAAGTGGGAATCACCACAAGCCTTCTACGCTGCTATGTTGTTCTTCCGTTCCTCATAATACCCACGTGACATGGTATCGAGAAGAAGGACACCTCCTTCTCCGGCCGTTGTAGCTGAAGGAGGGCGTCCTCGATATCGTGGACCGTCTTATCAGCTAGATGCAAGTGTTACAGACACTGAAGGTCACTCATGGAGTGCAAAGAGACGTTGCGAATTTAGAAGACACCACTCATCTCATCTCCTCCATCTCCCTGAATATCGGATAACTCTCCATCGAAGACAGTTAAGCCTGGAGGCAACCGAATCTTGAAGACACGATGAGGGAAACCAACACAGGACCCAACAGAATCCCCGTGTTTAGTCCTATCCGTGATATCAACTATATCCTTGTGGTTCTCTAAAATGTCTGAAAATACAGTACTGAAAACAGACGAAGGGATGCAATGTCTCGTGAACACGACCGTTTGGTGTCAAAATAAGGCACAGAAGGTTCACTGAGTCCTTAATAAGGGGAATGGTGTCCCACATAAAAAATTCAGTTAAACTAAAAATATAACGAGAACGATGAAAATGAATGGCAATACTTAGTCTAAATTACATCAGTATATGACAGTAAATGAATAAAACAATTCTGTTGCAGAGTAATTGTGTAAAACAAATCACGAACGATGATTTTGATCTCTTAGAACGATCTTGAGCTATTACAAGACATGCGTTGTTTTTTAAAAATGTAAAAGAGCTAAGACAAGTGGTGCTTATCATATACTGTAAACAACATTACAGGCAAGCTATTTTAAGTCAGCTACAATTATTTACTGTGGAAGAGAACATACACCAATGGTTACACGAATTTGTATCATTATTACGTATATAACACCATTCGACTCACTGTGCATTTTGTCGGGAACTCATTACGTACAGTACCACAGAACCAATAATTGTGACTATACAGAGTGGTCATGACTCCAGGATAAGAGCCGTTACCGCAAATACGTCATCTAATTGAACGTATAAGAGAATTGACAACAGCTCAACAGCGTAGCTGTTTGTGCGTTGCTAACGAAATAAGGTGAGAAATGGGTATTTTGCTACACGGCTGTGGAATAAAAGGACAGATTGCAAATCTTACACAAGGTTGCACAGACGGAGATGGATATAAACGGTGAGTGACCAGTTACATGTTGTTGTTGTTGTGGTCTTCAGTCCTGAGACTGGTTTGATGCAGCTCTTCAACCTACTCTATCCTGTGCAAGCTTCTTCATCTCACAGTACATCCTTCTAAATCTGCTTAGTGTATACATCCCTTGGTCTCCCTCTACGATTTTTAACCTCCACGCTGCCCACCAGTACTAAATTGGTGATCCTTTGATGCCTCAGAACATGTCCTACCAACCGATCCCTTTTACTAGTCAAGTTGTGCCACAAACTTCTCTTCTCCCCAATTCTGTTCAATACCTCTTCATTAGTTATGTGATCTACCCATCTAATCTTCAGCATTCTTCTATAGCACCACATTTCGAAAGCTTCTATATATCGTCCCTGTTTCACTTCCATACATGGCCACACTCCATGCAAATACTTTCAGAAACGACTTCCTGACGCTTAAATCAGTACTCGATGTTAACAAATTTCTCTTCTTCAGAAGCTCTTTCCTTGCCATTGCCAGTCTACATTTTACATCCTCTCTACTTCGACAATCATCAGTTACTTGGCTCCCCAAATAGCAAAACTCCTTTACTACTTTAAGTGTCACATTTCCTAATCTAAATCCCTCAGGAGCACCCGACTTAATTCGATTACATTCCATTATCCTGGATTTTCTTTTGTTGATGTTCATCTTATACCCTCATTTCAAGACACTGTCCATTCCGTTCAACTGCTCTTCCAAGTCCTTTGCTGTCTCTGAGAGAATTACAATGTCATCGGCGAATTTTAAAGTTTTTATTTCTTCTCCATGGATTTTATTGCCTACTTCGAACTTTTCTTTTGTTTCCTTTACTGCTTGCTCAATATACAGATTGAATAGCTTCGGGGAGAAGCTACCACCCTGTCTCACTCCCTTCCCAATTACTGCTTCCCTTTCATGTCCCTCGACACTTATAACTGCCATCTGGTTTCTGTACAAATTGTAAATAGCATTTCGCCCCCTGTATTTTACCCCTGCCACCTTCAGAATTTGAAAGAGAGTATTCCACTCAACATTGTCAAAAGCTTTCTCTAAGTCTACAAATGATAGAAACTTAGGTTTGCCTTTCCTGAATCTTTCTTCTAAGATGAGTCGTAGGCTCAGTATTGCCTCACGTGTTCCAACATTTCTACGGACTCCAAACTGATCATTCGCGAGGTCGGCTTCTACCAGTTTTTCCAATCGTCTGTAAAGAATTCGTGTTAGTATTTTGCAGCTGTGACTTATTAATCTGGTAGTTAGGTAATTTTCACATATGTCAACACCTCCTTTCCTTGGGATTGGAATTATTATATTCTTCTTGAAGTCTGAGGGAATTTCGCCTGTCTCATTCATCTTGCTCACCAGATGGTAGAGTTTTGTCAGAACTGGCTCTCCCAAGGCTGTCAGTAGTTCTAATGGAATGTTGTCTACTCCCGGGGCCTTGTTTCAACTAAGGTCTTCCAGTGCTCTGTCAAACTCTTTACGCATAATCATATCTCCCATTTCACCTTCATCTTCTTCCTCTTCCACTTCCATAATATTGTCCTCAAGAGCATCACCCCTGTATAGACCCTGTATATACTCTTTCCACCTTTCTGCCTTCCCTTCTTTGCTTAGAACTGGGTTTTCGTCTGAGCTCTTGATATTCATGCAAGTGATTCTCTTTTCTCCAAAGGTCTCTTTATTTTTCCTGTAGGTAGTATCTATCTTACCCCTAGTGATATAAGCCTCTACACCCTTACATTTTTCCTCCAGCCACCCCTGCTTAGCCATTTTGTACTTCCTGTCGATCTCATTTTTCACACGTTTGTATTCCTTTTTGACTGCTTCATTTACTGCATTTGTATATTTTCTCCTTTCATCAATTAAATCCAATATCTCTTCTGTTACCCAGGGATTTCTACTAGCCCTCGTCTTTTTACCTACTCGATCCTCTGCTGTCTTCACTATTTCATCCCTCAAAGCTACCCATTCTTCTTCTACTGTTATTTCTTTCCCCCATTCCTGTCAATTGTTCCCTTATGCTCTCCCTGAAACTCTGTGCAACCTCTGGTTCTTTCAGTTCATCCAGGTCCCATCTCCGTAAATTCCCACGTTTTTGCAGTTTCTTCAGTTTTAATCTACAGTTCATAACCAATAGATTGTGGTCAGAGTCCACATATGCTCCTGCAAATGTCTTACAATTTAAAATCTGGTTCCTAAATCTCTATCTTACCATTATATAATCTATCTGAAACCTTCCAGTGTCTCCATGCCTTTGCCGCATATACAACCTTCTTCCATTATTGTTAAATCAAGTGTTAGCTATGATTAAGTTATGCTCTGTGCAAAATTCTAGCAGGCGGCTTCCTCTTTCATTTCTTAGTCCTAATCCATATTCACCTACTAAGTTTCCTCTTCTTCTTTTCCTACTGTTGAATTCCAGTCACCCAACACTATTACATTTTCGTCTCCCTTCACTACCTGAATAATTTCTTTTATCTCATCATACATTACCAGTTACATACATGAATTAATTGCACACTAACCCGTAGACGTGCTCGCACAATAATTTAAAACTCCTGAACTGCACCTGCTCACATATGTGCGACAGTTAAAGCGCAAGCGAGCGCTGAGAATCAAACAAAGGCCGACTGCAAAAATATACAAATTCCCTTACACACATAAAAAAACAAAGTATAAAGCAAAGCTCAGGCTGATTGCTCCTACACTCGAAGTGAAATGTTAAAATACGAACTCACAGTCGAAGTACATCACTGTGTCTTCGAGAAATGTGCTACGTACCGTGTTCCCTCGTGCATATATCTTTCATTTACCTAGTTTCCAAACATTTTTTATTTGGCTACCAGTTTCGGGGATTTACTACGCAATCTTCAGGCCCCTGACCGACATGTAGAAGGATTCCACCTCGGTTCTGGTCAATTACGGGCAATAATTACTGGTATTAGTAGAATAATGCTAGCTATAGCGATCTCTTCGAACATCTTCATGAGATGATGGTGAAGATGTTTGATTTGACATACGTGGCTATGTAGTCTTTACTGAGAAGTCACACCCTAATAAATCCAACAATTAAAAAGAGAACAACCGTCATCCTGTTTAACAGTAAGTACTTATATGCGCAGTTTATCTTTCTTGTCGCTCATTCTCGGACATCACGAAAAAATTACGAGACTGTAGAGCCCGTGTCACTCCGAACTACGATGTAATGTTCTTTCGGGAATGCTGGCACTGAGGCGACTACAGCCCTTACGAAATTAACGAAACCTGTTCCAGCCGCGAATATAGACAACCATCAGCTCTATAATGGAATAGCGACAGTGAAGATCTGTGTCGGACAGGTACTCGAACTCAGATTTCTACATCTACATCTACATCCATACTCCGAAAGCCACCTGACGGTGTGTGGCAGACGGTACATTGAGTACCTCTATCGGTTCTCCCTTCTGTTCCAGTCTCGTATTGTTCGTGGGCACTAATCTCTCTGATTTTATCCTCATGGTCTCTTCGCGAGGTATACGTAGGAGGGAGCAATATACTGCATGACTCCTCGGTGAAGGTATGTTCTCGAAACTTCAAGAAAAGCCCGTCCCGAACTACTGAGCGTCTCTCTTGCAGAGTCTTCCACTGGAGTTTATCTATCATCGCCGTAACGCTTTCGCGATAACTAAATGATCCTGTAACGAAGCGCGCTGCTCTCCGTTGGATCTTCTCTATCCCTTCTATCAACCCTCTCTGGTACAGATCCCACACCAGTGAGCAGTATTCAAGCGGTGTGCGAACTAGTGTACTGTTACCTACTTCCTTTGTTTTCGGACTGCATTTCCTTAGGATTCTTCCAATGAATTTCAGTCTGGCATTTACTGACCTGCTGAATTGTAGCTAAATGATAAACGATCTTTCTTTCTATATATTCGCAGCACAATACACTTGTGTACATTGAGATTCAATTGCCATTCCCTGCACCATGCGTCAAATCGTTGCAGATCCTCCTGCATTTCAGTACAATTTTCCATTGTTACAACCTCTCGATATACTACAGCATCATCTGCAAAAAGCCTCAGTGAACTTCTGATGTTATCCACAAGGTCATTTATATATATTGTGAATATTAACGGTCCTACGACACTCCCCTGCGGCACACCTGAAATCACTCTTGCTTCCGAAGACTTCTCTACGTTGAGAACGACATGCTGCGTTATGTTACCTAGGAACTCTTCAATCCAATCACAGAATTGGTCTGATAGTCCATATGCTCTTCTGTCTATGGCCCTCTGAGTCTCGTGGGCGAATAGCGCGAGCTGGGTTTCACACGATCGTCTTTTTCGAAACCCATGCTGATTCCTATAGAGTAGATTTCTAGTCTCCAGGAAAGTCATTATACTCGAACATAACACGTGTTCCAAAATTCTGCAACTGATCGACATTAGAGATATAAGTCTACAGTTCTGCACATCTGTTCGACGTCCCTTCTTGAAAAGAGGGATGACCTTTGCCCTTTTCCAATCTTTTGGGACACTACGCTCTTATAGAGACCTACGGTACACCGCTGCAAGAAGGGGGGCAAGTTGCTTCGCGTATTCTGTGTAAACTCGAGCTGGTATCTCATCAGGTCCAGCAGCCTTTCCTTTTTTGAGCGTCTTTTTAGTTGTTTTCCTATCCCTCTGTCATCTATTTCGATATCTACCATTTTGTCACCTGTGCGACAATCTAGAGTAGGAACTACAGTACAGTTTTCCTATGTGAAAGAGCTTTGGAAAAGTACATTTAGTATTTCGGCCCTTAGTCTGCCATCCTCTCTTTCAGTACCATTTTGGTCACAGAGTGTATGGAAATTTAGTTTTGATCCACCTACCGCTTTGACATAAGACCAAAATTTCTTACGATTTTCTGCCAAGTCAGTACATAGTATTCTATGTATTGTATGTTAACCGGGGACCTACAAACGACGGAGAGGCTCCGTCCCCGCTGCAGCCGCAGTGGTCTACAACCCCACGACTACTACCGCAGTCCACTTCACCCCTCCGCCGCCCCACACCGACCACAGGTTTTCTGTGCGGTTCGGCCCCCGGTGGACTCAACAGGGAACGTCTCACACCAGACAAGTGTAACCCCTATGTTTGCGTGGTAGATTATGGTGGTGTACGCGTACGTGGAGAATTTGTTTGCGCAGCAATCGCCGACATAGTTTAACTGAGCCGGAATAGGGGGAACCAGTCCGCATTCGCCGAGGCAGATGGGATACCGCCTAAAAACCACCCACAGACTGGCTGGTTCACCGGACCTCGACACAAATCGGCCAGGCGGATTCGTGCCGGGGCCAGGCGCTCCTTCTCGCCCGGAAAGCCGTGCGTTAGACCATACGGTTCAAAAGGTTCAAATGGCTCTGAGCACTATGCGACTTAACTTCTCAGGTCATCAGTCGCCTAGAACTTAGAACTAATTAAACCTAACTAACCTAAGGACATCACACACATCCATGCCCGAGGCCGGATTCGAACCTGCGACCGTAGCGGTCTCTCTGTTCCAGATTGTAGCGCCCAGAACCACACGGCCACTCCGGCCGGCTGACCATACGGCCAACCGGGCGGGTTCAGTACACAGTACTTTACTTTCGAATTCGTTGAACGCCCCTCGCATAGCCCTTCCCACACTACATTTCGCTTCGTGTAATTTTTGTTTGTCTGCAAGGCTTTGGCTATGTTTATGTTTGCTGTGAAGTTACCTTTGCTTCCGTAGCAGTTTTCTAACTCGGTTGTTGTACCAAGATGGCCTTTTTCCATCTCTTACGATCTTGCTTGGAACATACTCTTCTAATGCATATTGTACGATGATTTTGAATTTTGTCCACTGATTCTCAATACTATGTGTACTTGAGATAAGCCTTTTGTGTTGAGCTGTCAAGTACTCTGAAATCTGCTTTTAGTCACTTTTGCTAAACAGAAAAATCTTCCTATCTTTTTTTAATATTTCTATTTACGGCTGAAATCACCGATGCTGTAACCATTTATGATCGCCCCCTGTTCCGTGTTAACTGCTTGAAATAGTTCGGGTCTGTTTGTCACCGGAAGGCCTAACATGTTATGGCTCGAGTCAGTTCTCTGTTTAACTGCTCAAGGTAGTTCTCAGATAATGCACTTAAAAAATTTCATTGGATCCTTTGTCCCTGCCACCCGTTATAAACGTTTGAGTCTCCCAGTCTATATTAGTTAAATTAAAATCTCCACCCAAAACGATAACATGGTCGGGAAATCTACTCGAAATATTTTCCAAATTTTCCTTCAGGTGTTCTGCCACAACAGCTGCTGAGCCAGAGGGCCTATAGAGACATCCAATTCCATGTTTGAGCCTTCTTTAACCATGACCTTCCCCCAAATTATTTCACATTTCGGATCTCAATCAATTTCCTTCGATACCATTGCACTTTTTATCGCTATATACACGCCTCCCGTTTCACTGTCCAGCCTGTCTCTATGGTATACATTCCAATCTGAGTTTATAATTTCATTACTGTTTACATCTGGTTTCAGCGAACTTTCCGTCCCTAGTACTATGTGGGCATTGTGACCGTTTATTAATGAGAGCAGTTCTGGGACCTTTCTATAGACGCTCCTGCAGTTTACTGTTACCACATTAATATTGTCATTCCCTGTTGCGTTTTGCCTACTGATACCTTGTCGCGTCTTAGGAGGCGACTTGTCGGGCGTAGGGAGGGAATTTTCTAACCTAAAAAAACCGCATGTGCACTCCACAAGTACTCCGCTACCCTTGTAGCCGCTTCTTGCGTGTAGTGCACGCCCGACCTATTCAGGGGGACCCTATATTTCTCCACCCGAAAGCGGAGGTTGAGAAATTTGCACCGCAGATCTCCGCAGAATCGTCTGAGCCTCTGGTTTAAGCCTTTCTCTCGGGTCCAAACCAGAGGACTGCGATCGGTTCTTGGAAAGATACAAAAAATTGTTAGCTCAGATTCCACCCCTCCAGCGAGGCTTTCCGCCTTCACCAACTCCGCCAACTGCCTGTAGGAACCGAGGATGACCTCTGAAATCAGACGGCAGGAGTCATTGGTGACGACATGAGCAACAATTTGCAGCCGGGTGCCCTCAGTGCTGTCTATCGCCGCCGGCAGGGCCTCCTCCACATCTCGAATGAGACCCCCGGCAAGCAGACAGAGTGAAGTATTCTAGTGTGTGTGAAATCTTGTGGGAGTTAATTGCTAAGGTCATCAGCACCTAAGCTTACGCACTACTTAACCTAAATTATCCTAAGGACATACACACACCCTTGCCCGAGGGAGGAGTCGAACCTCAGCCGGGACCACCCGCACAGTCCATGACTGGAGCGACCCAGACCGCTCGGCTAATCCCGCGCGGCGACAGAGTGAACACTGGCCTTCTTCCCCGACCTTTCCGCTATTTCCCTAAGGGGCTCCATCACCCGCCTAACATTGGGGCTCACAATCACTAATAAACCCTCCCCTGTGTGCCTGCTCGGACGTTGCTGAAGGAGCGGCCACGTGTCAACTCAGAGGCAGAGCAAGCGATGGCAGACGGCCAGCCTTCACATTGACCCTTCCCCTCGTGCTGCGCAAACGACGTTGAATCCGCCACTCCCCTTGGAGAGAGGGTGGCCTAATTGCGCCCAGTACCCGCGAAGATGTCTTGACAGCAGGGACCGTTGGTGAAACCTGTAACACCTGGGGTGTACCATGCGACACACCAGACACCCCACTGCCGCTACACTCCGAGGCAGCAGCCTGAAGACGGCTGACCGCGGCCATCAACACGTTTAGCTGTTCGCAAACATTGTCCGTACACAGCAGTCACACATCCTATCCATCCTAAGAAATCAACAATTTACTGTAGAGAATTAAGTAATGAACTTTTAACTAGACTGCAAATTCACTAAAGGCGGCTGATAGTTGACTAAACTGTGGTTACTAGACAGTTCTTGCTGGAAACAATGAAAATAAGCACTAACTCTCTCTGGACAGTATTAAAAAAAAACACGAAATCTATGGAACACTATTACTAGTACTTAAGTTTAGGCTCTCCGAGCACGACTCACGGGAAAACCTACACTTAATATGTCGTCAACGATGTGTCTATAGCCCCCACGCTCACGCCGGCATGATGGCCAACTCAAAGGGTCTACTGCCATCTCTGCATAAAGGGTTGGTGTTTACTTAAGTGAGGTGTCGCAGGATGTGGGTACTGCGATGTCTGCGTACGTCTGGTTAAGATTAACAAGTAATATACGCTTATCTGGAGACAGATTGGGTCGAAAGTCGAATGAAGGGTTCGGTTTAAAGGGCTGAGGAAATAAATAGTCAAGGCAAGATTCAAGGGAATAAAACCTCTGCGACAGTTAGGTCCCGTGATAAGAGCAGTAGCGGATGTCTTGCTGCCTGCGACAGGTCATACAAGGGTAGCTTGGTTAGTAGTGGTTATCATGCATGTCGATACCTTTGACGTTGTGCGGTGCTGTTACTCGGCGGCTGCCGCTGGGTGCCAGTGTTGATCCCTCGGTCAGCGCCAGCAAACTTGTAACAGTTAGGTTCATCATCGTTTTGTGTCCGATAGGTCATATATCAGTTGCCCAGTGTAGGGTGATGTTAGTGATTTGTTTGTGCGCCAGTGGGAGAGCTCGTCGGTTTCACTGCTTAGCCTGTTGGTCGGCTTTAGTAGCAGCTGATATTTCCAGTCAACGTTGCTGAAACGCAGCGGCTTGCCGACGTTTGTCGCTTGTTGGTGTGTGTTACCTTGCCCTAGTTAGTAGGGTCTTTGGCCGATTATGCTTCCACCTATGCGTATTCCAGTACAGGGGAAACATTTTATTTGCATGCTTGTCCGAGGGAACATAACATCCTAGTCGGAATATCACAAACACTGCAATCTCGTATTTCTTCGCCGACACCCGACAAGTGACTGTCAGGTAAACAATCTCTCCTGCAGAGAGTATACAAAATGGATTTGCTAGTAGCGGTTTTGTGTGTGTGTGTGTGCGTGTGTGTTGAGCTTATGGGTTCTCAAGGCCAAGGACATCAATGCCATTACACAAATAAAAAGAAACGAACCCGATATAATTACTTAAATGTTCTAAAATTTTAGGAGACAAGTGGGACAAATCACAAAACGTTGAACCTTTCACCACAATCGTCCGAAAACTGCTTGAAATATGTGCTATCAAATCTTCCGTTGCCCTCTGGTTGAAATAAAGAAACACAGTCTAAAAACATGTGGCACACAGTGATTTATGTCACAAGCGCCATAGATTGGAGGGTCCTCTCGCCGAAGCTACAATCCGTGAGTCATGGGCTGTGACCTATGCGAAGACGAGTAAGGAGAACCTTATCCCGTCTGTTTGGCTGGATGGTGGTACACCATGGCCGCATTGTGGGCTTTACTAGACGGAGCTTGTTGTCTGTCACTTTCAGCCATTCATTTTCTCATCGACACATGACTCTGCACCTCAACAGCAAGACGATAGCTTGCAGTGGAATGGCACACGGAACTAACCGAATAACACCAGACGCGTCTTTATCTGCTACATCTGCTCTTTTGCTCCCTGCTATACCTGTGTGCCCTTGCACCCAGCTTAGGAAACCTCCTTCCTCAGCCATTGTAGCGGCAGGTTGGCGACCTGGCCTGGACTACTTTATCTGTTGGATACAAGCGTTGCAGAGACTGAAGGGCATTCTGGAAATCGGAACAGACAAGGAATTTAGCACCATTTCACATTTCATAAAATCCAGTGCACTCAAGGTCACGGATGGTTCAGTATCGATTACAGTGCACTCCAGAGGCAACCGGGTCTTGAAAATACGATCTGGAAAAACAACAGAGCAACCAGCAGAGTCCCCTTCTTTAGAAACATCCGTGAGTACAGCTACCTAGTGGGAGTGCTCATTAAAAATGTCGGAAAATTGTGTATTAAAAACAGAGAGTGGCTGCAGTCTCTCGCCGGCCGGTGTGGCCGAGCGGTTCTAGGCGCTGCAGTCTGGAACCGCGCGTCCGCTACGGTCGCAGGTTGAAATCCTGCCTCGGGCGTGGATGTGTGTGATGTCCTTAGGTTAGTTAGGGACTGATGACCTCAGAAGTTAAGTCCCTTAGTGGTCAGAGCCATTAGAACCATTTGAACCCTGGATTTGAGCCCCAACGTGCCGCACACCAAAGGACTCCAGCACACACTTCGCATGTACCCCAAACGGCCTCTTTGCCCGCAGATGATTTAGTAAAGATGCGTTCCTGACGAGCAACGGAACTGTATGCTGGGTAAGTGCGAGAAGGGAGGAACTGGCACTTCTGACGCAACATGGGAAGCTGCTGCCGGATGGTCAGTAGAGTTTCCCCAGTCTCAACACAAAGACAGGGTATGGGGCTAGTCCTGTAAGTGCCCATAGTCAGCCTGATCGCCTCATGGAGTGCAGTATCAATGATCTTCAGGTAGGAAGACGTCGCTGACCCATGCACTGTGCACCCACGGTCCAGTCACGATCGCACGTATGTTCCGTAAAATTGGAGCAGACGCAGCCTACCTGCTCCCAAACACCTGTGGCTAAGATCCTTCAACATCTTCAGTGTGTTCTGGGACCTGTCTTTCTTTCAGTTTCTTCAGGTGTGGTAATCAAGACAGTATGGAATAAAAATATGAGGCCATAAAACGCACAGATTCTTCAAAGGAGAGAAAGGTGATCCAAAGACGAAATTCTGGTAAATAAACGATATAACGACAATGATTAAAATCAACACACACACACTTCTCAGCAGAAAATGTAAAACTAGTATTTGCAGCTCACTCCTTCCGCGTCTTCACTATAAGTTGCGACTGATGACTCTTTGTTGCATTATTGGAGGAAGAAGAGAAAGCTGCAAAATCTTCCACAAACAAGGAGAATTGTACAGGATTCGGTACTGTAGACTTGAAACTGTTTACATCTGTGGCAAAGCGTGTAATACTTAAAACAGCGCCCTGAAGAGCACCATTGCCCTGTTCAGCACTATTCAAATGCAAGTCACCAATTCGCTACCTAAAAAAGGACCGTATGAAGATGGGGAGATGGTGTCGAAAGTCCCTGTCGTAGAATTAGGTTAGAATACTGTTTCACCAAGTAATATCGTACGCTTTACTGGTTAAAGAATATACTTATACAATTCTGTTTGAATAGGAAAGCCTTCTGAATAGCCGCTTTAGAAGGGTCACGTTGTCGACAGCGGATGGACATAGCGCGAATCAGCACTAAAAGCGACTAAGGAGCTGTCTGGCCTCTAATATACAGAGCAAAAGGTGGTTGACCATTCATTCCAAGGCCTTTCCTACGTGGCTTGTCAAGGCGAAGCTCCAATAACTTGTGGGACAATTTCAGTCCTTACTGGGTCTGAGGAGAGGTACCGAAATTTCCCCTCTCCACGAGTTTGGAAAGCGGCCTGTCTGCCCTATCCGTCAATTGTGATTAATGTGCAATCGCTTTTAACTCTTTTTTTTCATCATCGTGTTCTATGGTCCTGACATTGGCGCGTATGACACTCGCTGATTTTGTGTTCTAACACAAAACTAAGTGGAACGGTTGATAGAATCCAGAAACCTTCGCCATGCCCTTTTATAGCTCTCCTTGATGATGTGTCAAGCCCTGGCACTCTCTCATCGAAAGGCTGCGAGGTTTTCTGCCGTTGGAAGGAGGGGGTGGGGGGCAGTTAAACTGTTGCAGAGCCACATACCTGACCCAGATTAGTAAACGGCACTCATAAGTCCACCATGCCACCTATAATGACATGAGGACTTCAGGATGGTAAAATGACTGGCATTAAAAGTAGCTCCATCTTGGGTTCAGGCGAATGGAACAGCGACAAGTCGATGAAATGCAATAACACTCTACCAGTAGATGTTGTTTTGATATTGTTTTATTAGCCAACCGGTTTCGACATTCCACTCACGTCTTCTTCAGGCCTGTCGCATGAATGACATCAAGTACCACTCGTGCATCTTTAGGACAAGGCACAAATAATCAAATCTGTTGTGTAACTATCCGAACTTCATGAGCATGCATGCTCTTCACACATGTGATAGCAGCACATGCTCATATTGTTCAGATATCTGCCGGACCAGATACTATTGTTGGTACTTTGTATGATGTATGCACGAGTGATAGTTGGTATCATTCAAGCGACAGGCCTGATGATAACGTGACTGCAATGTCGAAACTGTTTACCTGATACACCAAAATAACGGTTGTTGGTACAGTATTATTACATTTAGTAATTGGCATAGTGTATCATTCGTGTGAAGTTCTGCAACCCCAGCTGGATGCCGTCACGACGTTCAAACACAGCCAACTGGCTGAACAGCGTTCAGGTAGGTCTGCTGATCATCCATCGTGGCTGTGTCGATTCTGGGAGAGCTCCATTCTGTAGGCGAATCCAGAGTGAGAAGTTGTCACAGGTCATCAGTGACTTCCCACTGAACAGGCTCTTCGAGGGATGAAAAGCAGAAAGAGAGGTCGACGTCCGAGGATAATCCAGCAGCAGCACAGAAATGACTGGGAGTGTCTCTGTTGACTGTGCAACAACTAGTGAGACATGATGAGACTCTCTAAAACACGACCCCTACGGCAAGTAAAGGTCCAGCACCACAATACACGATAGGCATTAAAGTCTTCCAATAGAAAATATGGTCGGTGGAGTTGTTCTACATGAACCATGAGAACTTCAGAGTCTATCACATCTTGTGGAGTTAAGTTCAGCGAGAAAACAGTTATCCTCTGACACACATCAACTTCAATAGTAACAGCTTGCATATCAATAGCCAGGGGAGAGCAGAGGAGTGACGCGTCTTACTGACACACTCAGTGACCCCTCCCTTGGCTCTTTCGCCAGTCAGGTTATCCTCGCAGTGGGGGGTATAGCCCCATGACACAGGGGCATCGGTTTCTTTGTATATCTTATAAACACAAGCGTAGGGAGCGAGCCTGTGATACGAATTCCATGTCCTCCACATGAATCGTGAATCCCTTCATGTTCCATTGTAGTATTGGAGCGATTTATGCCGTTGGTATGATTTTTACCTTGCCTCTCCCTCGGGGAGGAGACCCCACAATGGGTCAGTCTTGGGACGCGATGAGTGCTCCAGCCCTGCATCAAGGTCGATCGGCTCTGAAGACATATCATGAGAGACGTAAGAGGGTGTGATGACGACATCGTCAGACCGCTTACTTCCCATCATCCCCATCAGCGGTTGACGCTTTACCTTTGATATGTTGGCCTGGGGAGATTTCAGAGCCACCACGGCACATTTGTTAATGGCGGCGCTGGATGGTAGACAAGACTAACCTTTAGGGTGAGAGGAGGGGGGGCTAGGAGTTCCACAATGTCGGCAATCACTGCTCTTTCTGAGGGGGAGGTGTGGGTTTCGAAATACCTGCAGCAGCGGAAATCCACTGACAAAACGCAGGTAGGCCTACTAGCGCTGACACTAGCAACCTCTGAACTGTCTATTTAAGAACGGAAGCGAAGGAGATAGCAAACGTGGGGGGGGGGGGGGGGGGGGGGGTGTAAGTCGTTACAGAGGTTTTTCGCCTCACAAAATTAGATAAGCTTCATTGTTTTGATCTCCTGAATCTTCATTTCTTCATGAAAGACTCGGCAGTCCCTACGCCCGACAGGGTGAATCCAACAGCAATTTACATACTTCGGAGGAGATGAACAATCAACTCCTTCATGGGCGCCTTACTAGAAACCCTACAAGTTGCTTCTCCCAGAGTCCTGTCATTCAAAACAGTGCATTGGATTAGGGTCACAAAGCCCCACTCTGCCTTAACGTGCCCTGGGGTTTCGTGAAGGTCGGTGTAAACGAGTCTGATTTAATTATATCCCTCTTTCCAAGATATTCTGCTCACCTACCATTCCTTGGTCCACTCAAATTACCGTTCTTCTTTGGGAATGTGCGTAACATCCATGCATGTCACAACACCTTAGCTGTAATTTAACGTGTTATGGAGGTCAGATTCAATGGCGTATTACCCAAGGGTTTTCGCTGTCTGCAGGTTCTCTGCCTGTTGGGAACTATAGGATTCGACCAACAGTTACCTCTAAAACAGCTACATATGTATACCTCCAGCATTACTATTTCTGCTACTGTCACAGAGTAGTGTCCAACTATTTAACGGTTTTTCTGTCACAGATTCATGATAGACATTTAGTGAAACACCGATCCGTAGGTTCATTGCTGTCTCCATCGGCGTTACAGAAGACGTTGTGAACATTACTGAATTCTTCGTCCTTTTCTGTTTGGATACCAGTCTTTGCTTCACCTTCTTTCCTCGTGTGCTCCCTGGTTGCAAATGGCAGTGCCCTAGTTCTTGGGCGTAATGTAATACTCTTCGTTGAGCATTGCCTGATGATGAGTGTCTCGGATTTCTTAAGTTAGCAGACCATTTCTGAGCGGTGCTGCTAGTAGCGAAAGAGCAGTTTGTTGGCCCGAATGCGTTTCCACTGCCGTTCCGGACACAGTTCTCAAGGCTATTCCAGGTTGACTCAGGGTGGAGAATCTTCTTAACATGTGGTATTACACACTTCTGCCCAGCACTGGACATGTCCACACAGAGAGGATACATCCTGGTAATGTGTTCTGGAGAGATTTATTCTCCTATGATACATTTGCCGGATTCTTTCCCCTGATTCGTTGAAAGTACGTGGCATGCGGACGGTGACCACTCAGAAGGTGCAGTGTTGAGTCACATTAATGTGAGCATGTGTCCAAAGCTAGAATAACGAACTTTTGCGGCGCTGACCGCTGCGAGGAGTGCAGGAAGAAAGACAATGAGAATCTGGAAGGTACCGATAGGAGTCTGGAGCCGTGGCAGACTCCTGTGGAGTGGTCAGCTGCTCTATGTTTCTCGGCTGAGTATCAATGGCACGTACTGTCCGATAGAGGTGGTTTCACAGATTCTGGATTGGGTTTAAATCCTGGGAGTCTGCTGGCCATGGGAGTAAGGTAAACTCAGTCTAGTGTTTTTCAAACTAAGCACGTACAGTGAAAGTTGTACTGTCCTGCTGGTAAACTCCATTATGCCAAGGAGAAGCAAAATACATGTGGGGTAGACATGATGCCCAAGTAGAGAGTTCTGTTGATCATTGTGCCTTGCAGAGTGACTATATCACCCACTGAATCCAAGGAATCATTACACAAACCATAAGTCTCCCTGCTTCGGCATGGACCTTTCCAAAGATTGTTGCATGTTGTATGCTTTCAAACGTTTCACGCCGTACAAGTTAATGGCCATCTGTCAGATGGATTATAAAACGTGATTCATCTGAAATGATCTGGACGACAAATTGCGATACTCGCGTGCAAACTCATCCTTCGTCGGCGTGCATTTGTGGATTAACGAGGCGCGTGCTGCAGAGGTCCGTACACACCAACGTTCACTGAACGGCAGTTGAGAAGACTCTTTTTGATAGCTTCTTGCCTCATCCAGGCAGTCAGTTGTTCAACAGTTGCACATCTGTTCGACTGTACACATATCCGCAGCCGTCGCTCACCCTGTCATCCATGACCTGCGGTGCACCAGTTGCCTCAGCGCCGCTGTCGGGTAGCACGATTTTGCCATGCGTGGTATTGTTTAGCCAAAGCGGCAAGCGAGTTGTTTACAAACTTAGCCGTTTCGGGAAAGCTTCCACTGCTAGCCCGGAAACCAATGATCATGCCCTTGTGGACTTCAGATAAATCGCCCGGAGCCCGCATTGCGAAAAGGACTGCACTGTTTTTCTGCGTGCACCGGTATGCTTTATTTACCTTCCACTGCTAGTGCTGCCAACTGCAGTTTGCGGGTAGTTGTTGCACGTTAATGTCGAACGTAAATCAGCCCTCTTGAGTGGGTCAAGTTTCACACCCCTCCGTTTGAGGATTGGGAGGACACTATAGGTTCATCTATCTTCTACGTCGTAACAGCGTTCCTGCAAGCAAACGAAGATCGAGATATAGGGCTATGTACTTAGCGATGACAATTTTGTCACATGAAGACCGTTGAACCAAACAGATAATTTCATTGGAAGTTTTCGTTGAAGGTATTTTATGTTTTGAAGAAGTGGAAATGTTGATATAAAAGCATATGCCGCAACATAGAAAGCGCTGACATTAATATATTTTTTACAAGAAGCTAAAGTTTGAGTGTAACAAGTAATACAACAATGGTAAACTGGTTTAAAAGTGAACCGCTAATTTTCGGTGTACAGTCCTCAAGAAATTTCCGTAAAAGATCATATTCTAGTTTTTATGGAAAATGTGAAATAAATCACATAAAAGATGCTACTGCGAATAATTCTATTTGTCCATTATGCAGAATCCTTAGCAAATTGGTGTGACAATAGACATCGAACGAATACAGAGGAGCGCTGCAAGGGTCATAAGCGGGCAGTGTACCCCAAACGAATGTGTAATAGGAATGGTCGAGGTCCACCCTTGAAACGAGGACAACGCAGTTGTCGCGAAACCCTTTTGTGTAACTTCAGTGAACCTGTATTCATGTAAGGCAGTGTGGCCAATACGCTGCCACCATTTACGATAAAAGATATTTTTGATAGTAGAGAGTCTAGTACTAAGTCATATGCACATCAGTTTTTCTCTCGCTGAATACGGGAATCGAACAGGAAGCAAAATCGATAACATCGTTACGATGTATTCTACGTCAGGCCCAAATGTATCTGCTTGCAGATCGTATATATGTAGATGCAGTTGCAGCTCAACTGCGTAGCTCATCATGGCAGGGGTGTCACTTGCTGAAATATTCTCCCTACTTGACAACTAGTTCGTGCAGTACACATAATTTACGTCACGACAGTAGCAAAGGCAGCTTTGATGTTAAACAGTCCACAGAACTGAGCTCCCAACCTCTGGGATATTGTTTCAACAATGCACACAAGCGACGCCAACTTCATTAGACACGGAGGGCAATATCGATCAGACGAGGGTTGTGGATGAAGTCACCAGTGACATTCTTGAAAGAACAACAAGCCCCACACCAGTCAAACGGAAGTGCAGTTTCCTCGCTGCAGCCCTTCCGTTTTTGGCCTTTGGAGGAGTGCAACACAAATCACCATACTCATACCTTGATACCCTGTGGCGTCTGTAAAACTAATCATGTGAGAACTGGTATAGTCGGTACACCTTGAGCACTTCCCTCTCGTTATCCAAACAGAGCGATTTGGCGCAGATGGTAAATTTCTTAACGCTCATTCAGGACGTTGGCGAATAAATTTTTCGAGCAGCTGTCAAGAATTCCGTTTTCCATAGTTCCCTTAAATAGTCCGAAATAATCCTTGGATATTTCCACTGAAAAGGCCCCGACGATTATCTTCCGCATCCCTCACCAGTCCGAGACTGTTTTCTTTTCGTAATATCTTTCCTTTTTATTAATCATGTAACTGAACTCATTACACGAGCTCTCGTTAAGTTACCCAGCGCATTTCATTATCCTGTTCTGGAAGAAGATTTCTCATTTCTACATCGAAATTCCTGATCATCATTATTTTCTTTGTTCACTGAAATCTGGCGAAGGTAATCTGCTGTTTTGTAAGATTTGTGAGGAATTTACCTTCCCTTTCACTGCGACGTAGGAATCCTTCTTTCTCTTTGTTAGCTTCGCGTCTCTGCACAACGTCGAAAGTAAGAGGAGAAATCGTACCCATCCACCTACACGGAACAGAAACGATCGACTGGGAACAAATGATTCGTTTTCTTCAGTTTCAGTATTTCGTTGAAAGGGAACTGTAACTTTATTTAAATTGCTTAAGGTGTTTATTAATGATTTTGACTTCGTAACAGACATGTGTAGATTGTGGCATTCTCCCTGCTAAGATTTATTGAAAATGTGTTGCCACTCAATGTTCATTATTAAGATCAGGCACTGTTAGTGCAGCCTCAGTGGGCCAGGTTTGAAAACGAACCTGTAAGGGTTCAAAAATAGTCACCTAATAAATAACTGCAACTGTTGACAGAACCATTAACAAAAGCTTTAAGAAATGGTACATAGACACTAATTTCAGTTGACACATTATGTAACCGAAACCCATCTTAGAACAGAGTTACTTTCGCATGGTGTTTTCTTGCGGCTATGATATCATCTACACTGATCATAAAAACGAGTGATAATAAAACGCAATGTTGATTTTACATTATTTTTGCACTACTGTTGACAAACTGCACTTTGCCGAGCCAGAGGACGATCTGTAGGTCTTATTAATCCGATAGTCGCTAATAAAGGTTGCGATCCAAAGAGTGTTTGTTTATTTATTATGAGTGGAGTTCAAATAATACTGACACTTCAAGATATGAGTAGTTTTAACTGTGGCCTTCAGTCCTTAGATTATGATATCATAAGTAACTACTCAGGAACACTTGAGAGCCCGTTTCAATACGTGTGTAATCCTTTGCCTCTCTCTTTCACTTAGCACTTTCACTCAGCGCTTCTACGGAGGCGGATAAGAAATGATACTCTCTCCGTAAATGCCTGTATGTTATCAACAGAGGAAGCACGAAGAATACGTCAGTTTATTTATTATCATCAGACTTACGTACGTCGTACGACAGTATGTATTTTATACAATCTGACGACAGTGTGGGCAGAACGAACATTGTTCAGTGGAGATGATAAATAAGTGTATCATGTCACCTACAGGAACGTTTCCATCTTATTGTGGTGAAAGGAGGTATTCATCCATAATAAAGGGATGCATGGATTCGTGCCTATTTCGATTCATAATGTATCACCGAGGTTCTAGCAATGATAGGTGGTTAAATTTAAAACTTTCGATTGAAATCACTTGCTGTTATCAAGTGCTATTAGAGATTCATGAAGAAGATGACCTTCGAAGATAACCGGAGAGCCAGCTTTGACGGTGAGGTTTAGTCTGTCACAGTCAAAGCAATAATATTCGCCCACATCCGATGTGACTTCAGTTTCCTGATAGTGGTTTGTACGGTACTGAGTTGACAGTCGTCTGTTCAGTGGTGTTTCGCGTTATTAGTGATTTAACCCAAAATATTGGTCAGTACATTCAGTACAAATGGCGACTTGCAGCGCACTAATGCACGATAGGCCATAGCGACGCTGAAGGTGGTACGGCGGATACGGGGTGAAAATATTATACAGACAATTCAGAGTTCAAGGGACCTAAGAGACAACTACTAGAGATTTCGATGTAACGGGAATGTCACTGATCAAGATGAAATCAAGAAAAAAGTAGACAAAAGTTAAAAAACAGTACCACGCTGTAGTTTCAATAACATTCGTATTTCTTACCAATTTTATGAATTCTCATCTGTTTTTAGCATTACAAACGAAAGATAGATAAAAAATTTCTTATCCATCACAGCAGTTAAAAATTCTGTCAGTCAGGGCATCAAAGGCCACAACATACCCAGCAAAATGTACGAAATAATAACTTGTCACATTTTCTCCTAAATCAGGGAAGAGATTCCCAAGTATCGAAGAAATCAATTTCTCCGCCCGCCTGTTACTGTACTAGTTGATTCTGCGACTTCTTGAGTAATCGCAATTTCCTGAAACTGTTGAAATTCATCGTCGGGACTGCATGCGCCGTGCTTTATCCGTCATGGTCATCACTGCCAAAACTTCTATGTTGAACTTCTCCATTACTATCCAACGCCACTGTCCAAATTTATCAGCGGTAACATGGTTTGAAATCTGAAGTACTCCATAGTCAAGCGGTTGTAACTGAGGATTAATGTTCAAAGGGAAAACATGACGTTTAACGTTATACGGAGGTGATAGATTATTATGAAATTCGTAATTGTGCAGGAAAGGCAGAATTCTTCATCTCTGTTCTTTCTTGTCTTTGTCTAGACGCAACTACCACTCACTGAACGACTCTGTTGGCACTCACGATTTTTGTTGTAGCGGCGAGAAAGGACATTATATGACACACATGAAACGTCGACATTTAGCAGCATTCTCTATCAAAATTGTTTTAATTTACGAGAGCCGTTTATGTCAACTGCAAGCAGTAGCGATACCTTTCGTTTGTTATCTTTCTTCTATGGCACTTTTCGCATTTAGAAGTCACTGTTCGGACTTGAAGGCACTTCAACGAAGTGCCGTTTTTGCGAAGTTTGTTACGTGGATCATAATTTCACAGCAAGCATACTATATTATTTTCCATATCAAACAAATTAGGATTATCAACCTTCGCACTTTCACCACAAAGCAGCTTAAACACAATTGGTTTTTTGGTTTCAGGTTAGTGGGCCATCCCTCATTGGCGGAAAACCCTTCAATGTCGAGGGTAGCACTGAATTATTTGGCATTTTAGTTAATCATGTAATCTCGGACAGCAATGTTTTGTCCTCTCCAGTGACTGAGCGATGTCTGCACCTGGTAGCTGAGTGGTGCCAGGACGGTAGCTCAGCGTGTTCGGTCAGAAGGTTAATGCTCTTTGTAATAAAAAAAACTGAGTTAATCGATCAACAACGAACTGAAATGGGTGTCTTACGACGTCCGCCCCGAGCATATGCAACGAAAAGAAAAAAAAATGGTTAGCGCGAAGGAATGTCATACCTAACGACTCGCTTTCGATTCCTGCTGGGTCGGAGATTTATTCCGCTCAGGGACTGGGTGTTGTGTTGTCCTTATCGTCATTATTTCATCCCTATCGACAAGCAAATCGCGGAAGTGACGTCAGCTCGAAAGACTAGCACCAGTCGGACGTTCTACACATGGCTTTTCCATTTTGTTGAGCGATTTTAGTAAGCGTTCTTCAAGGCGAGGGATCTCATCTTGCCGCGTCCGCTTCCTCCGTCGGTATGATACGCTTTCAGCTGCCCGATCTTTCATCTTCACTAGTGTCAACTGCGTGCCTGACTGAATCCCGAATATTTTGCGAAATTGAAATGTACTTTCTTGGAGTCATTTTTATCACTTGCAAATGTACTATAGCACATTATCTACTGATGAGTAAACAAAGGAGTGACTCAAGTGCGACATGACGAAACATTTGCCGAAATAACTGACGGAAAATTTCAAATTATCGGGGACTGAACAAGTGCTGACTTCTAATTACAAAATGTATGATAATAATTGTTTCGATGCAAAATTTTTGATAATAATTGCTTCAGTTATTCAAGTGTAGAAAGCCACGTACAACTTCTTCGTCCAATGAAGGTTTTTCCAAGGCACTGTACAGCTGTTTCGATTTATCGAGGATTTAGATTTTTCGAGTTTCAAATTAGTACCATACACGCAGATGGTCAGTGTGTGATAGTCGCGACGCATGGAATTGCGGATATACAAGGATTAGGCCTTCGACTTCACAGTAGCCTAGGGCATTCCCTCCAGTGCACCTGTTCTATCACACTGTAACGAGTGGGTGTGGAGTTTCAGTGGCGTGGCTGTGTTGTTGACAGCAATTATAGGGAGAAGGATTGAGTCCCAGTGGCGATTCAAGGGCTAATATTCTCCAGTAACTCTAAGGGGGTCGCAGACCACGACGTTCTCGTGCGAAAGACGAAACCTCGTCAAATGTGTCACTTCCCATCATCCATGAGACACTTCGGGGAGCTTTGGAGCTGAACCGGGACATTGGCTTCAACTCTGACGTTCAGAAACATTGCCCTTGCCGAAAAAAACGTTTGTGTTGAATATTTCTGCATAGACCAGAATTCCATTCACCTACCAGCGACTCAGTCGAATACGTGAATTGTCTACTACAGGTCACGTGCAGACAAGTGTAAAATCGTAATATTCAATTTTGGGAGAGCTTATCTATCGCTCAAATGACAATAGACGTAATAAGGTCGAGATTTACAGACAAAAATTTAAACAATGCACTAAAGGAAAGTCAAAATTTTTTCCCTCCACGGCGTAGCTACCACAAAAGGAATGTACCTGCAATAACAGTGTGGTTAAAATTAACTACAATGAAGATAAAACTACCGGTGGCTCAGAATAATGCAAAAAAAAAAATCTACGATATGAGTGCTAAAATAATAATGAATAGCTCACTGACACATCCCTATGCGCACATGTGTTTCGTAAAGCGTGCTCAGATACGTATAATGGTATGCATCGCTACATCACTCCAAAAATATTCTAATGAGTGAGCCAATGTTGTGTAATGAAGCTGTATGAAATAGAATCAAACAGCTCTACCAATGGCGTAAATGGAATGAACCAGCTATGTTGGATAGAAATTTTTTTTAAATATGCTAATACATACATCAGTTACAACATTATCGATAATGGAAGTAGTGAGTTAGTACTTTTACCAGCAACGAAAAGGGAAAATTAAATTGTGATCCTACGTAAATAAAACGGGTCTATATCAAATCACGGCTTATCCTGTCTCCTAACAATTCCTGCCTGCACTAACCACTCATGTTCACAGGGTGACAGCGAGCGATATTTTATCAGAATACAGTTGATTCACACGTCCACTATACGACACAGCCCATTCTTGGTGCTACATTAGAGATCTACATGACATTCAGGATCAGAATACTTCAGTAACCAGCAAAGCATAGCTGCTAGGTCTTCGTTCAGTGTGTTTTCAAAAGAGAGAGAGAGGTGAGGATGGGGAGGGAGGAAGAGAGAGAGAGAGAGAGAGAGAGAGAGAGAGAGAGAGAGAGAGGGCTGGGGAAAGGAGGGAAGGAAATAGGAAATGAAGAAATATTTTGAATTGTTTCGCAGTATTACTTTTTTCTGCAGTGACAAATAATTTTTTACGACCTAATATTCCAATAAATTCATTTAAAAATAGTTCCGAAATTTTTCTTGTCTTGTATAAGTGGGTCTAAAAGAATGTCTGCGGTCTTTCTGGAATGGAGCGTAGCATTTCATCAATCATAAGCTCTGCCATCTTTGTACAGAAAAATCTTTCGCTTTAACATCTTTGAAATGAAGTTAGATTTGGATTATATCGACAATGATGTGTCCTAAGATGGAACACCACCGCAGCTTATCGGTCATACCGTTCTCAGAGGGATGGCTCCGGCACCCAACTTAAAGAGAATTGTAATATTCCCATATATTTTCTGCTATTGCACATAATTCACCTTTACTTACTGGGACGAAGACGAACGTGCGCACCACGTGAGTAGTGAATAAAATCTTTGACTCTGTGTTTAGTTTTATTTGCGGTTGACTTGCTAGGCAGTCACTTGTGCGGCGCTGTGGCATTCATATTTGAGGCGTAGTTGCGAGCTGTTGAGTTATTCAGAGAATGAGATCTTTTATTGGTGAACCGAGGATGGTATTTGAAATACTTTATTGTGTAGATGAAAACTCATTTCTAATATTTTCTTGTTCCTTGTACTGATACAGGAGATTTTGGAGGAATTTTAGACGTATGTTTCTAATTTTTTTTACTGACAGAATTTTTTGATTGTTAGAGTCACCTTACGTTGTGTTCTTTTTTTCTCAATAATCAGAGTTTGATTTATCAAGAACGATTTTGGTTAGAGTAAAACACATCTCCGTGAATCATAGTAAGGTTGTGAAGATTTCGTCGTGAATGCATTGCACCCTACGCCACACGAAGACACAGGTTATTTCTCACAAACTAATTTAGAGTAGATTGTTTATCTTTAGCTGCTGCATCTGATGATTTGTGTTTGTTTCCGAGAACGTCAGTACTCCAGACGCAAAGAACTGCATGCTGAGCAAGAGGTAAGTCAGTTTTATTTCAGGGCAAATATCACCTTGCATTCTTCAGAAAACTGTGTGAAGTCAGGATTGCCAGGTGTCGTGCTAGCAAGCAGATTAATTTTATGTATACGGTAATGGTAATTTTAAACAATTATCTTCATCTGATTAGAGTACTATTTTATTTCTGTGGATATTCGAAGAAACATATTGCACTTCATATCATGCAACGTTCATAATGTACGTCGGTACTGAGTTTTAGTTATTTAGTTTTCACTGAGCACAAAATTAGTTTCTTTTGGCATTTAATCAGATCCATTTTTTGTTTCAAATTTTGCCTTTCGTAAAGTTTACTGTTTTATTTCATGACACCATTCGCATGAGCAACATACGGACAGCCGTCAGTCACTTTTGCTCTGCAAATACGATATCTAAATTACGCGTTACACGAGGAGAAAACTTTTGAAATCAATATATTCAGTTTCCCATCTTTCATACAGAGTTAGGGAAACCAAAAACCCAGAAATCTGGGTATCTTAATGGGATTTCAACGTTGTTCCTCCCAAAGTACCTGCAATACCTCAGTCAAAGTATTATAGCTCCTGGTTTCATGGTCACGAATTGGTGTCGACATGGCACATTGTAGTATACCCAGCCAGAAGTGGTCTAACTATGAAGAGAAGTAACAGTTAGTCTTACTACAGTAAAGGATGGCCAAACACATATGACTGAAAACGTAGTCATACAGCAGTGTAAGCTGCAATTAGTCTGTGCAGCCTAGGCACACAAGATCTTCATAAGGTCTTTTTAATTATGATGAACGACCCGGAACTCTGTTTATCTGTCGTGCTTAGGTTGTCTAAGCAATCATTTCATTATTATATTTCTGCCATATACTACAGAATTATGAATCGACTCTACTATTACGAAACTTACAGCAGAACCATTTATGTCAACAACACCTTTCTGGACCATGAAGATCCTTAGCGGAGAACCTCAGTCACTCCCGACTGCAAAACAGCGCAATCAGCATCCGATGTTTTACAAAGCAGCACAGAAATCGAAGCCGATATGGTTACCGGCATAGGCTGCTGTCCTGAGTAGACGTTGTGGTGCTAGAGACGAGAGCCATTTCTCTCAACTACTGTAAAACACAGAATCCAGGATATAAATCACCTAAGGCAGAGAGTATAACAGTCACAATTGCTTCTGTTAGATTTATAACCGCTAATCTGAAAATGAATGCTGCAGTAACTTTTGCAAAAATACTAAAATATTGTCTGAGACGTATTAACTTCTAAATGCGTTGATGTACTTGCGAAACGCACTGTAACCGATTTTGTCTCGGGATAATCGACGAGAGCTGTTATGTATCTTTACTGCCGACGATTCAGCGGACGATGCAAATTACACGTCATATTCATAAATAACAGTACAAATAACAGTATTAACGAGTTGTCGGCCGGAGTGGCCGTGCGGTTCTAGGCGCTACAGTCTGGAGCCGAGCGACCACTACGGTAGCAGGTTCGAATCCTGCCCCGGGCATGGATGTGTGTGATGTCCTTAGGTTAGTTAGGTTTAAGTAGTTCTAAGTTCTAGGGGACTAATGACCTCAGAAGTTGGGTCCCATAGCGCTCAGAGCCATTTGAACCATTTTTATAGGCGACTGATAACCTCGGAAGTTAAGCCGCATAGTGCTCAGAGCCATTTGAACCATTTTTTGTAAACGAGTTATGTTAGTGCCGTAGAAATTACTGACGGTCACATACAGCAACATTTGAAACGAATATCACAGAACCAATTATGACGAAAGCTAATACTTTTAAAAGCGGAACTAGTAAATGGATTCGTATCACATTCAGAAAGATATCAACTGAAATTACTTGAAAACTGTCCTCCTCAGACCTTACAGGAACAAGTACAGGCACATATATTGGAAATGTTTCTGCCGAAAATGTTACGTTTATATTTGTCTATGAAGATACAGTTACGGCATTCATTTACAGTTAGTTAAGTTCTACGATCAACCTTATAATTCATCAGGGAAAATCTGTGTTGTAGATATTCAGCTTTCTAGATTCTTCTCACAAGCATCTAGCCACAAGACATCATAAAGATGCAACGTGCATAGAAAACGCAAAGCTGATTGACTGTCCATTGAGAAGCCCAGATATAAAAAGAGACATGTTGTACGGAAATGTGGCGAAACCAGTAAAAATATCAGAGAAATAGGGAGGTATACCCGCTACTGCAACGAAAAAAGGAAGTTATAAGCAAGTTTCTTAATTACGGTAAACAGGAAATCATCAAAACGATCGGTTAGAGGACTCCAAAATCGCTCGGTGGTATGACGGTATTGTTTGGAAAAAGTAACACACCAAAACTGAGAGATGTGATCGCAGTGACATTTATACCATCCATTGGGTACGTGACACTAAACAGATGATTAACATTACAGAGGCTGTGTACATGCACTGTAACTGTGGAAACTCAATTAGGAGTACCTCCACTATGCGCTGCCATCAAAGTCATTAGTCGTCGTGTCCTTAAATCAAAGAGCGTGAATTTGTTTCTCGGAAACACACTGTGAAACGTCCCCTTTGAAAAATTGTACATGACTGTGCTTAAACTGACACACAATATTTTTTAGCGCAACGCAATCTGACTTTCAAAAATCCCTACAAAAGAATGGCCCTGACTAACATTAACCTATACCTTTCACAAATCACTTACCTCACAAAAATCCTCATTACTCGAACTACTGCAATACAGCGAGCGCCACTACTGCCAGCTAAATAAAAGATTCAAACTACGGAAGGCACTAACTACTGATAGGCATAGCTAGCAAATGAAAGATTTTAATGGAGAACAAACAATACATTTACCTTAAAAGTCATAATATATATATAGCAGTTCATGACAGTCTTACAAATTTCAAAACTCCGCCATCTCTCTCCCCACATCCACCACTGCTGGCGGCTCACCTCCAACTGCGCTACGCTACGCGCTATTCACTTCCAGCTGCCGCTGCCCAACACTACAATGGCAGGCAACAATGCAAACTAGCCACAGACTGCCCACAGCACAGCCAGTGATTTTCATACAGAGCGCTACGTAACATTGCTAATAAGAAAACATAAACAGCCTACTTACAACTGCCAAGCGCTTTGTAGATATGTCCACAGTGCGTCTACTGTGGCAGCAGTCGTTTTTCAACGAAGGCTTGCACGCTGCTCGCCATATGTGGCTAGGCGTTGCCCTGCTGAAATGTGGCATGTTGGACGGCCGGAGGGGAAATGCCTCGGGCAATAAAACGTCCGCGATGTAACGGTAGTTGTTCAAATTGTCATTAAGGCGTAGGAAGTGAGATATCTTGTTATAGACAATGGCGCCCCAAATCATCGAACTTGGGTGTTTGACCGCTACACCGTTCAACAACACAGGTTGCCCGATTGCGTGCACCACGCCGGCTTCGAACGCGTACACGCCAATCAATGTAGGACAAGATGAAGAGGGACTCTTCTAAAACACTACATTTCACCACTCAGCACGACACTGTCAGATTTAAGAAGTCCATTGCAGTCTGCGGTGTTGGTGGGTTGTAGTCAATAGAAGCCGATGTAATGGCATGCTTATCACGAGTCCATTCCACAGAAGACAGTACTGAGCTGGCGACGCAGTCATGTGCACACCCGTTTCCGTTCTCCAACGTCGCACCAACACTGTGGACGAAGCCAACGAGAAGGTGGTCATCTTGCACTGTAGTTGCATAGTGTCGTCCAGTACCCTATCGGCAGGCCCGCCCGTCTAGCCACACGGTCTGACGCGCAGCTTCCCGAGTGGGAAGGCGTGCCGGTCCCCGGCACGAATCCGCCCGGCGGATTAGTGTCGAGGTCCGGTGTGCCAGCCAGCCTGTGGATGATCTTTAAGGCGGTTTTACATCTGGCTCGGCGAATGCTTGCTGATTCCCCTTATTTCGCCTCAGTTACACTATGACGGCGATTCCTACGCAAACACTGTCTCCACGTACGTTTACGCCGTAATTACGCTTACACCATAATTACTCTACCTCGCAAACATTTCGGTTTACACTCGTCTTGTACGAGAAGTTCCCGGAGGGTCCACTGGGGGCCGAACCGCACAATAACACTGGGTTCGGTGTGAGGTGACGTGGGGAGACTGATGTGGGTTGTTGTGGGTTTGTGAACTACTAAGGGCTACTGCGTGGCGATGCTTCTCTGTCATTTCTAAAAATGTTCAAATGTGTGTGAAATCTTATGTGACTTAACTGCTAAGGTCATCAGTCCCTAAGGTTACACACTACTTAACCTAAATTATCCTGAGGATAAACACACACACACCCATGCCCGAGGGAGGACTCGAACCACCGCCGGGACCACCCGCACAGTCCATGATCGAAGCGCCTAAGACCGCTCGGCTAATCCCGCGCAGCTGTCACTTCTAGGTCCCCTGTTTAATACATACAGACATACACAACCTATCGGCGTTATGTACGGGTTTCTACTCTCCAATGGTAGTACTGAGGCTGTACTGTTGAAGGAGCGTGCCTTGTACGATCCGCAATGTCACGAAACAACAAATCCGCCTCCCAGAAACCAATTATTCTGCCCCGTTCGAATGCACTCACATGCCGATATTCCACCCTATGATGTCTGCTAAGCATAGTGGCACTTGATTACACATTTACACTTCGTACGACGCCTCCGCCACTACTGAGCGTTGCGTAACACTGACTTGCCTAGTTACACAAAAGAAAGCACTGCTGGGCCTACGTCCACGCCACCTCTTCGCTATTTAACTCAGTTAATGTGTTTCCGCTGTTCTAGACGGCTTCTTATTGTAATGCGTTGCAGGCCACTGCTCCTGCGTGTTTGACTTTTAACAAACATTTGTGTATTTTTTTGCCTGTAAGCAATAAAAGTTCCCTACAGAAAAAAAGGTTCAAATGGCCCTGAGCACTGTGGGACTTAAAGTCTGAGGTCATCAGTCCCCTATAACTTAGAACTACTCAAAACTAACTAACCTAAGGACATCACACACATCCATGCCTGAGGCAGGCTTCAAACCCGCGACCGTAGCGGTCGCACAGTTCCAGACTCAAGCACCTAGAACCGCTCGGCCACAACGGCCGGCTCCCTACTGAAGATGAAATAGTTTCTCGACTGTAATGGGTATGAAGTACTCTGAGAAAATTTAGTTTGACATCTAGAAGAAATTTGGCAAAACGTTCCAAGAACAACATAGATGTCGTTTTTGCTAGGGAAAATGAAGGAACAGCCATCTCTAATTTTCCAAATTTAACCGCACATATTAACTGTATTTCTGCGTTTCCGTTCCGCTGGATTATGCTGTGAGATCGTTGTGAAATGACTTCATAATACGACAATATCATTGAAAGTGGAATGAAAACATCGAATTTTCATCCAAAAATAGCGATTTGTAACATACGGCCGTTCACTACTTTCTCTCAATTGTCCTGTCTACAATTCATCAGTTTACAAAAATGGTTCAAATGGCTCTGAGCACTATGGGACTCAACTGCTGAGGTCATTAGTCCCCTAGAACTTAGAACTAGTTAAACCTAACTAACCTAAGGACATCACAAACATCCATGCCCGAGGCAGGATTCGAACCTGCGACCGTAGCGGTCTCGCGGTTCCAGACTGCAGCGCCTTTAACCGCACGGCCACTTCGGCCGGCCATCAGTTTACAAGAAAGACAGAACTACACATTATATTTTAACGTATTTATTGATTCATTTTATGTGCCAGTGTTCGCTGATGTTAGGCATCAAATATCACACAGATAAATGAAAGAGTTGAAAAGTGGAGAATGCTAAAAAACATTCTTCACTCTCGTGTACACTCTCGTATAGATATTGATGGTTGACGATTGTAAGATGAAATCTTCGGAGAATGTATGAAAACGTGAAGGAAAAAGTTGAAAAATCTTAGCGACAACGTAAGATCAATTTTTGCCACTAATAAAGGAATACCAAACCAACCTTGTCCTCATCACAACACTGACAAAATTTTGCAAGAAAAAGTTTCCCTTCCGCTGACACCGTATCATATAGACCTAAATCCTAAAGAACGGGTCCGCATTCTTCGAAAGAGTAAGATCCGTAGTCATACATCAAGCATCTAACTTCCTACCCGAAAAAATACTAGTTAATGATCTTGCTACTGACAAATAAAAGCCATGTGTCACCTAGCCTACTGCAAGCCATTCGACGTAAATCTTCGGCAACTTGTGCGTCAGTTTTGCTGCTTTCATTTTATTGTGTAATTTAGAGGTAGCCTAGGTGTACTGAATCACCTAATACAGAAAACCAGATTGTACATATGTTCCTGTCAACTATCGTAAAACTCTGTTTCGTACTTCTTTACTTCTCAGACATTAAATTTGAAAAAACCTTAACCGATTTCTTGTCGAATGAAAGGAAGTCCATTGAAATCTGAAGTGTATTTTTTTATTTTTATTTTTCTGTTTTTGGCTTACCTGTGGCAATGAATAACGGTCAGGCAACTGCTCTTTGAAAATTGCCGCTACTGCTGTTATTAAGACTAATAAAAAGGCGGTCTGATTTTTTGGGTGACAAACAAACCGCAGGTAAACTCCGTGTGCAGTGAGTCCGCGTAATGTGTCTGGATTTTAAATTGCAGTTGTGGAACTTTATATAGTGAGTGACAAAGATTGGCAAGTGGATGATGACGTGGTAAAAATTACGTTAACGCTTAATCATTTAGTAAGTATGTTGGCAGAATTATAAAAGTCATTTGACAGAAGTATTACTCAATATAATCAAGAACTGCCAAGAACTGATATTACAAAATATACAAGTTCTTCGTAGCCTACAAAAGGCAGAATTAATTGATATTTTCTGATTTCTCACTAATGTTACCTAATCAAGCGTTCTGTACTGGATACCAGACTGTTACAATGATGTGCAGGTGGCAGCTCGCGCCCGTTTACAACACAGTAAACTAATTATTATCTTATTATGAAGTATTCATCAAATCAATGAAAAATAATTCTCTCTTGCAGTAATGATATCAAAACCATACTTATAAAATATATTTCCTCAATAAAGATAAATTATCATCATTTATGCCTTTCCGCTCTCTCGTCCGTGGCTCGTTTCACGGTTACCCAGTGCGGACTAAGTGCCTCTGCAACCAGCATCCGTGCGGAATGCCTGACGCAGATATGATATTGTAGACACGTAGTGTCGCATATGACATTGTGCGCTGTCTGAGAATCAAAGTAAGCACAATTGCTGCGTGTGTATTCAAGTTATAAGGGAAGCTGATACTGAATAAGTATCAGCACGCTTATCACAGTATGTATATTATACAAGAAATTAACCACAATAATACGATGCTACAAGTTTGCTTTTTGCTCTTGTGAAATAGCTTTTACTGTTGTGACAACATAAGGCTATAAAGGTAGTAAGCTCATCAAACAAGTGTGAGACGACCACCGGTTGAAATATAATTTGACGCACGATAATTTCGAAAAGGAATAAAATTAGGATGCATAGATTCGAATAAATAGTCGGAATTATCACCATCGACTATAATAGCAGACGACGAATCGAAAGGCAGCGAACGTAGATTTACATATCCTACCAGTGAATATCGTGACTGGTCAAGTTGAGATACTGCAGGTTCTGTTTCCGTTTCTTGTTCTAAATTAGAACTTCATCCAGTGGCGAGCACAAACGTACGTGTAGCGTGTGACAGTACTCTACTTGTAACAGTACTGGAGTGTACGCAATTGCCAACTTGGCCGTGCGGTTAGAGGCGCCATGTCACCAACTGCCTGGGCCCTCCTGCCGCAGCTTCGAGTCCTCCGTTGGGCATGGGTGTGTGTGTTCTCCTTAGCGTAAGTTAGTTTAAGGTACTGTGTAAGTCTAGAGCAGTTTGGTCCCTTAGGATTTCACACACATTTGAACCAACTTACTTCCTTGCTTCTTGGACATAAATACAACGATAATCATGATATTACAAACATTCGAGGATGAAGGATAACAGACACTTGTCCGGAAATGCCTGAGTCGAAAGTTACAAGCAAATATTGTTTTTATATGTCTGGCAGTGGAATACAAGTACCGGTAAAGTCATTGCTAACACTGTAGGGTAGGCAACTTTCGGAGGCGGTAGTATGGACCAAAACAAGAAAAAAATCTTGTAAACATGGGCACTTAAATGCATACCTTAAGAGCTATGGGCACTTATTCAATAGAAGAGACGTGTTACACAATATCGAAGATGAGCAAGTGCTCATAGCTCTCAATGTATGCATCTTTACATGTTTACAAGACATATTACTTGGATTTGGTCCACATTACCACCTTCCGAAGTTGCCTGTGTTACAGTCTTAGCAACAACACTACCTATAGATGTATTCCACTGTCAGAATAATCAGAATAGTTTTTGCTTTCAAATATAGATTCGGACTTTCCGGAAAAGGATTCTTTGCTTTAAAATGATACATTTATCCTATTACATCATCGTTAAATGTTTGTAACATCATCACCCTTTATATAACACTAATGATAACACCACCTGTTTAAATTTCACACAAAGACTCATACTTTGATACTGAATTTATTTCTCAAGGAATTACGTATTAATTTTTTGGTAACAGCAGTAGTGAATAATTGCTGGTCTTACGGAAGGAAATCGAAACAAGTCAAAGGAAGAATAGTCAGTTTTCGTAAACAAAGGTGTCCATTACAATCGACCATCATTCTTACATTCTGTTATCATGTGTCTTCATCTGAACAGCGATGTTTGCCATTACATCTGTGGCAGTTTGATCGATTTCTGTATATCACGGCTGCTTCGGTGACACAGTTCATCTACCTGAGGTCTTTGAGGCATGTGCTTCTTCGACCAAAGTGTAGGGAAAGCGTGGTCGGCACACATAGCTTGCTTGTTTTAAAAGAAAGCACGGCGATCTGCTTCAGTCTATTCCGTATGGGTTGCTCTGGAGGAAAGGTGTGACTTGCTCGGAGTTATATGATGTGCTAACGAGTATAGCTGCAGTAGAATGTTTTGAAACTGGCAATGTGTGTCCACGTTGGCAGCTGGGCGGTCAGAGAGGCAGAATGCTAACTGAAGGGGGCCGGGTTCGACTCCCAGCCGTGTCGGAGATTTCCTCGTTCTCGGACTGGTGTCGTGTTGTCCTTACGTTCGTATCGCAGTGGCTGAGTTACGATATTGAGATGGCTGTATTGGCTCGTACCGAAAACCAATAACATTTGAAAAGGTGGCAGTGGGCTCGAAGTGATGAAGAGATTGTAAGGGATATATACGGCTCCTCTCTACGCACCAGTTCGGTAACACAAGGAACCGTTTTACATTTTCTCTGCGTTTCTAAGCGTATGTTATCAACTGATCTATCTTTATATGTCTGCGGTGCGAGTAGTATGTGTTTTGAATAACCTTAAGCGGTTTGAACTATGAAAACTCTTCTAATTTGAAACGCAGTAATTTTTATAAACGTAATGCAAATCTCATATCTTCATTTCAGACTCCCACCTCTCATAAATGTAACTGAAGTACTCATTTCATCAGACAGTAGAAACGAGCACATATGAGGCATAGCACAATGCCTACAAGCAATAATTAAATGAATGTTCTCGTAATTAGTCAAGATCAGCTTTTGCAATCAAAACAGTTTTTGAATGTAGTAGATGTTCATGGGTTGGTAAATCATTTTCAGATTATAGACGTCAAATTACCTCGAGAACTTAGAGATAGCGCGTACTCCCCATTTATTTACTGCGTTGCGATTATGTTCGATTGTAACGTCACTTCAAAGAAATATATCAACTAAAACATGAAAGGATAATTTTGGGTTACTATTTTGCTCATTAGGCAAATATTGAATATTGTTATTGTTATTGTGTTGTTGTTGTGGTCTTCAGTCCTGAGACTGGTTTGATGCAGCTCTCCATGCTACTCTATCATGTGCAAGCTTCTTCATCTCCCAGTACTTACTGCAAACTACATCCTTCTGAATGTGCTTAGTGTATTCATCTCTTGGTCTCCCTCTACGATTTTTACCCTCCACGCTACCCTCCAATGCTAAATTTGTGATCCCCTAATGCCTCAAGACATGTCCTACCAACCGGTCCCTTCTTCTTGTCAAGTTGTGCCACAAACTCCTCTTCTCCCCAATTCTATTCAGTGTCTCCTCATTAGTTATGTGATCTACCCATTTAATCCTCAGCATTCTTCTGTAGCACCACATTTCGAAAGCTTCTTTTCTCTTCTTGTCCAAACTATTTATCGTCCATGTTTCACATTCATACATGTCTACACTCCATACAAATACTTTCAGAAATGACTTCCTGACACTTTAATCTATACTCGAGCCGGCCGAAGTGGCCGTGCGGTTAACGGCGCTGCAGTCTGGAACCGCAAGACCGCTACGGTCGCAGGTTCGAATCCTGCCTCGGGCATGGATGTTTGCGATGTCCTTAGGTTAGTTAGGTTTAACTAGTTCTAAGTTCTAGGGGACTAATGACCTCAACAGTTGAGTCCCATAGTGCTCAGAGCCATTTGAACCATTTCTATACTCGATGTTTACAAATTTCTCTTCTTCAGAAACGCTTTCCTTGCCATTGCCAGTCTACATTTAATATCCTCTCAACTTCGACCATCATCAGTTACTTTGCTCCCCAAATAGCAAAACTCCTACACTAATTTAAGTGTCTCATTTCCTAATCTAATTCCCTCAGCATCACCCGACTAAATTGGAATGCATTCCATTATCCTCATTTTGCTTTTGTTGATGTTCGTCTTATATTCTCCTTTCAAGACACTGTCCATCCCGTTCAACTGCTCTTCCAAGTCCTTTGCAGTCTCTGACAGAATTACAATGTCATCGACGAACCTCAAAGTTTTTATTTCTTCTCCGTGGATTTTAATACCTACTCCGAATTTTCCTTTTGTTTCCATTACTGCTTGCACAATATACAGATTGAATAACATCGAGGAGAGGCTACAACCCTGTCTCACTTCCTTCCCAACCACTGCTTCCCTCTCGTGCCCCTCGACTTTTATAACTGCCATCTAGTTTCTGTAAAAATTGTAAATAGCCTTTCGCTCCCTGTATTTTACCCCTGCCCACCGTTCGAATTTGAAAGAAAGTATTCCAGTCAACATTGTCAAAAGCTTTCTCTGAGTCTACAAATGCTAGAAACGTAGGTTTGCCTTTCCTTAATCTTTCTTCTAAGATAAGTCGTAAGGTCAGTATTGCCTCACGTGTTCCAACACTTCTACGGAATCCAAACTGATCTTCCCCGCGGTCGGCTTCTACTAGTTTTTCCATTCGTCTGTAAAGAATTCGCATTAGTATTTTGCAGCTGTAACTTTTCAAACTGGTAGTTCGGTATGAGATTTTCACTCTGCAGCGGAGTGTGCGCTGATATGAAACTTCCTGGCAGATTAAAACTGTGTGCCCAACCGAGACTCGAACTCGGGACCTTTGCCTTTCGCGGGCAAGTGCTCTACCATCTGAGCTACCGAAGCACGACTCACGCCCGGTACTCACAGCTTTACTTCTGCCAGTATCTCGTCTCCTACCTTCCAAACTTTACAGAAGCTCTCCTGCGAACCTTGCAGAACTAGCACTCCTGAAAGAAAGGATATTGCGGAGACATGGCTTAGCCACAGCCTGGGGGAAGCACGCTTTTGAGAAAAATGGCTACTCAAAGAAAGAAGTAAGCAGAATTCTGCACCCAAACAACAAAAAGCTTAAGGACAAGTCCGAAAAACGATGGAAGAATACAGTCTCTCTCCCTTTTATAAAGAAAGTAACGGATCAGATTGGAAAGATTTTAAGTAAACATGATATTAGACCTGTTTTTAGACCAACGAAGAAGATTTGTCATGTTCTTCGGTCTGTAAAAGATAAACGCGCTCCTCTATCAGCCAGTGGCGTGTATAAAATTCCGTGTACATGTGGTAAAGTTTATGTTGGAACAACAAAAAGAAGCGTAAATACACGGTTAAAAGAACACAGAAGTCTTTGCCGATTAGGAAAAACAGATAAATCGGCTGTAGCAGAACACGCTTTTCAGCCAGGAAATCATCAAGTGAAGTTTTCCGAAACAAAAATTTTATCTACGACGACGAACTATTACCCACGGCTTTGTAGAGAAGCAATTGAAATATATAAACATAGGGATAATTTTAATCGGAAAGAAGAGACCATGAAACTTAGTGATATTTGGACAGTAGCACTACAGAATTGCTAGACAGTTTTATCCGTGACAAGGTTACGATCGATAGTTAAGTTTTATCTCTGACAAAGGTTATCTCTGCATATCATGTGTAACTCTGGTAAAAAAAAAAAAAAAAAAAAAAAAAAAAAAAAAAAAGGTCGGCAAGACTCACCGGAGGAGAAACACCCCTCTGAAGATGTCCAGCGAAGCACTGGACGAAACGTTAGGAGCTGAAGAGTTTCATGGACCACGACCTTACATCCCACAAGGTTTACCAGAAGATATTTCATCCGGTCGTGAAAGCCTTCATACATTTTGCACTTCCTGTCGATCTCATTTTTGAGACGTTTGTATTCCTTTTTGCCTGCTTCATTTACTGCATTGTTATATTTTCTCCTTTCATCAGTTATATTCAATATTTATTCTGTTACCCAAGGGTTTCTACTAGCCCTCGTCTTTTTACCTGCTGCCTTCACTAATTCATCCCTCGAAGCTACCCATTCTTATTCTACTGTCTTTCTTTCCCCCATTCCTGTCAATTGTTCTCTTATGCTCTCCCTGAAACTCTGTGTAACCTCTGGTTTAGTCAATTTATCCAGGTCCTATATCCTTAAATTCCCACCTTTTTGCAGTTTCTTCAGTCTTATTCTACAGTTCATAACCAATAGATTGTTGTCAGAGTCCACATCTGCCTCTGGAAATGTCTTACAATTTAAAACCTGGTTCCTTAATCTCTGTCTTACGATTAAATAATGTATCTGATACCTTTTAGTATCTCCAGGGTTCTTCCATGTGTACAACCTTCTTTTGTGATTCTTGAACCAAGTGTTAGCTAAGATTAACTTATGCTCTGTGCAAAATTCTACCAGACGGCTTCCTCTTTCATTTCTTACCCCAATCCATATTCACCTACTATGTTTCGTTCTCTCCCTTTTCCTACTCTCGAATTTCAGACACCCATGACTATTAAATTTTCGTCTTCCTTCACTACCTGAATAATTTCTTTTGTCTCATCATACATATCATCAATTTCTTCATCATCTGCAGAGATAGTTGGCATATAAACTCGTACTGTAGTAGGCTTGGGTTTCGTGTCTATCTTGGCCACCATAACGCGTTCACTAAGCTGTTTGTAGTAGCTTACCCGCACTCCTACTTTTTTATTCATTATTAAACCTACTCCTGCATATCCCTATTTGATTTTGTATTTGTAACCCTGTATTCACCTGACCAAAAGTCTTGTTCCTCCTGCCACCGAACTTCACTAATTCCCACTATATCTAACTTTAACCTATCCATTTGCATTTTTAAATTTTCTAACCTACCTGACCGATTAAGGGATCTGACATTCCACTCTCCGATCCGTAGTACGCCAGTTATCTTTCTCCTGATAACGACGTCCTCTTCAGTAGTCCCTGCCCGGAGATCCGAATGGGAGACTATTGTACCTCCGGAATATTTGACCCAAGAGGACGCCATCATCATTTAACCATACAGTAAAGCTGCATGCCCTCGGGAAAAATTACGGCTGTAGTTTCCCCTTGCTTTCAGCCGTTCGCAGTACCAGTACAGCAAGGCCGTTTTGGTTAGATCAGTCAATCATCCAGACTGTTGCCCCTCCAACTACTGAAAAGGCTGCTGCCCCTCTTCAGGAACCACACGTTTGTCTCACCTCTCAACAGATACCCCTCCGTTGTGGTTGCACCTACGGTACGGACATTTGTGTCGCTGAGGCACGCAAGCCTCCCCACCAACGGTAATGTCTTTGGTTCTTGGTGGGAGGGGGGAGGAGGTTGTTGCAAGGACTGAAATTGGATTCAGCAGTGGGAGGGTTCACCAATAGGTAATAATAAAATATTACAGATATTAAACAACGTGGTACGTTGCGCTGTATAAGTACGGGTTTCTTCAGAACCACAGCTACTAATAGCTAAGATTGCATTTGGTTAAATTGGGCTTTATTTATTTTTGACGGACGGCAACATTTATGTGGGACTTAGTGACCACAAAGTGCTGCTTGAATATCAGACGTAATATCAATTCTACATACAGATACCACTCAATAGATAAGAACAGTAAAGGACTAAATCCAATTGTAACGGAAGGAAAAATCTTTACGTATTAAAAATACTGAGACACAGTATAATAATGAATTAGTATCTTAAGGCTAATTTAATTGACCATACGGTCATACGTTTACGACCCAAGTAATAGATAAATGCGGTAGTGTGAGAGTCAGTCTGACGAATGCATATGTTGTAGTGAAAATCACTTTTTTATAAGAGCGCGTTTTCTCTAGTTAAATCTAATTTATACCGAATGGCTTTGTTACAATTAGAATTTCCTAGCTATAACTAGAATTTACTGCTATACATGTTTGAATTTTAAATAAGACTAATTTTAACTCTGAACATTAGATAAATCTAGTTGCAGCCAGAAAACACGGTTATCTTGTAATTTATGTTTCGCGTCCACGGCTTTCTTGCTTTGCAGTGGGCGTAACTCAACAAATTGCCTCAGGTGGTCCTGATATACCATTATATACCTAAATCCACTAGCTGCTGGCGTTGCATGTCGATGAGATCTACTGGGAAACGATTGTTAATATCTGAATGAAATACAGGTGTTAAAAGAAGAACCCTTTCCTTCATACTCTGCCAACGCTGACAAATTTCGCACATAGACAAATAAATATTTATTATCCCTGTTGTTATGTTCGCATATTGTTGAAGTTTCAACTCTTAGTCTGTCTCGATCCTCATGACGAACAGCACATGAATTTCTTCATTAATATTAGGCCTACAACGCTGCTTCCGCCGTTTTGCAATAGATGGCCGTAGTGGCAAGTGGTGGAGCAATGTGCAAATCGTGTCGTACACTAAGCTTAGGCGTTTTTAAACATTACGTCATCAAAATATTTGTCTGTTTGTGATTGCATCATAACGTTATCTTCGACTGAATATTTCAAGAGCCCAGTTATCGTCATTTCGATGTGTTTTAATTTTATGCCTTAACGTGAGTAACTCTGTGACTGAGACTCAAAAATGTTTTGTAAGATCTATGGTGATGCATCTATTAGTGAAGGTGCATGCTTAGAATGGCTTCAACACACCAAGAGAGGTGATTTTCAGGGCGAAGACCGGTATGTCGCTGGAAGAGAGGAGATTTTCAGCGGTACTGGAACCAACGGAAACAATCACAGGAGATCGTTTTCGAAAACAACTAACGCGTTCCAGCCGAACACTGAAAGGCAAACGGCCACAGTACAGCGATAGGCATGAAAAGGTGATTCTGCAGCATGACAGTGCTCCACACTATGTCTTAAACTTTTCAAAACACAGCTGGAAAGTTGAAATGGGAGCTGCTACCCCACCCACTGTGTTCTCCAAACATTGTTCCCTCTGAGTACCACCTTTTTCTGTCAGCAGCACCCGGCATGGCTGACCAGCATTTTCGGTCATATGAAAAAATGCAAAATCTTATCGATCGATTTACTACCTCCAAAAACGCCCAGTTCTACGGCCGCGGGATCCGTATCCTGCCCGAAAGATTGGAGGAAGAAGTGGCAAGCGAGGGCCTATACTTTGAATCGTATATTTTTGGTAAGGTTTTCACAATGAAGCCTCGAACGTCGAAAAGAGAGGCGAAAAATTCATCTCGGTTTGTTTCTTTTGCTCTCACTTCCGCGACAAAAAGTATAACAACTTTGAACAGCTTTAATCTTCGGTACTATGTCTGTGTCTTGTTACAGCTAACTGTGCTTTTTCAGCTTCGTCCACTAATTCATGGTAAGATTCTTTTGCCATCACATTGTAAAGGACCTGTTTTTGTTTTCGTTTTTGTTTTTGTTGTTTTCGTGCTCGGCATTCTGTAATACCCTGTTTTAAAAGTTTGTCTTTCGCTAAAGAAAGAAAAAGGAGTTTAGGTTTTAACGTCCAGCCAACATCGTAGTCATTAAATAGGGTGCACAATCTAGCAATGATTCAAGAATGGGGAAGGGAATCGGTCGCGCAATTTCAATGGTACCATTGACAGTTGGACGTTACTAGCTCTTTGCACAGCTGACAAATGATTTCGCTGGTGTGCATACACAAAGTCTGAATCCTAAATATTTTATCGCGAGTAGTAGCGAGCGAACAGTTGTTGAGAGGAGTAGAAAGTGATCGGACGCAGCCTGCGGTGGGGAGAAGCCGCGCGACATGAGAGGTTGCAGCCGGCCGTGATCGTGCCAGCAGCGCCGGATGAGACTTTGGAATTAACTGAGGATGTTTGGTAATTAGCCTTTTTGCTGCACGAAGTAGCTGCGTGCTTCCGCAATGGAGGGATTTTGTCAGATCTGTGTCTGGATACACTCAGGGTAAAATTCGTATCTTTGCTGTGGCCAGGAACGTGTTTATCAATAATAGAAATTCTGGAATAATTAAAAGTTAGTCAGTGGTTAAGTAATCTATTTTGTGAATATAGTAGATTAAAGTCTTTATTGGTTTCTTTAATCTCTTTACACCGTTCATGGCTAGTTGACAAGACCCCTCCTGGTTATTCAATTTTTCTCTCTGTCTCTCTCTCTCTCTCTCTCTCTATCTCTCTCAATATATATATATATATATATATATATATATATATATATATATATATATATATATGTATATGTATATATATATATATATATATATATGGCACTAGTAAGGGCAATTATTATGACCATGCACTGCCCTCTGCATGGATCGCAGTATTGCTCTTTTGAAATATTATTTACATGTTGCTGGCCACGTAGCTGCGTACGTGAGCATTACAGAACAGTTTTTACAGAATAAATTAAAACTCACACTCAGATATGTGAGAACTGATATCTTTATGATTGCTAGGAAGAGTAATTATTTTTTTCTTTTTTTTCTTTTTGTGCTCACTACGAATTTTATGATTGTCATAGACGCAATTTCGCATATTTCAGTACGTATTTGAGCAGACCAAATAATAATTACAAATATACACGAGTTTAAAAAATAATTAAGAATCACTTTAACGGAATTTTCCCGGAGCAATTTAGACAAATCACGGAAAACCTACTTCAGGATATTCAGACGCAGATTTGAACCGCCGTCGTCCCGAATGCGAGACCAGTGTGCTAACCACTGAGCCACCTCCCTCTGCCAATTCGTCTTTCCATCGGGCTTCTTGACTCGGATCTGCCATGGGAAATGTTTACAACTCGTGCTTAGCGGAAGATTGAGCAGGTGTCCGGAGAGCGGGCAGCGTGTCGATAGACTCGCCCCTTCCAGATCTGGTGGCGCCACTCGACCAATCAGAATCGTTCTATTGCATGACGTATATTCTAAAAGAATCTTAACATAGGTCTAAACAGTTTTAACTGCGTCGTTTCGTCTAATCGGGCTTTATCTAGTTAAAATCATCTTTAACTGACAGTCATTTTTGGCGTAAAGTATGCCGACTGTTGTAAACTAGCGGTTCTAGGCGCTACAGTCCGGAACCGCGCTGCTGCTACAGTCGCAGATTCGAATCCCGTCTCGGGCATGGATGTGTGTAATGTCCTTAGGTTAGTTAGGTTTACGTAGTTCTAAGTCTAGGGGACTGATGACCTCAGATATTAAGTCCCATAGTGCTTGGAGCCATTTGAACCAAAAGTATATTCAGTATTGATTATAATTTATTGGGTTGGAGCATGAGTTACTGCGTTTTCCCGATTAAGTTTAATAAACCAAACAGATATACATATTATGCGGACAGTACATCGTCACAGTCAGCCGCGACCGTAAACAACGAGAACTTAAGCTGCCCTAGGGGAAAGAAGTGGTGCGCGGAATAAGCAGGGCCCCCTCCCCTCCCCCTCCCACCCTAACGAAGGGCTGCTATCCTACGGCCGCGTTCTGCATTTCCACGAAAGCAGAACTGACATAACGGTCTTAGGGGTCGCTTATTTGTTTTGTTGTGGTAAGACACGCATTCGAATCCCTTCGTGCACCAGGATTAGTCCCTTCATTCGTTTCAAAATAAGAAAAGAGAACACACAATCCACAAAGTAGATAAATTGGAGTACATAAAGCATTTGCTAGTGGCTACCGTGCAGTTGTCTGCTGCGGTTGGCAGTGGTAGTTCAGGCCCAACCTCTATGGGTGTCTTTTGCAATCACAATTAAAACCATTCCCCACCTAAAACTGCCACGATGTAGTGTCAGGATAATAACATAGAGTTAACTCATTAACAATGTATCCTCCATTACTGTTAACAACCATCCCTCAACGATGGGGTAACTTTTCGACTCCGTGACTTCAGAAATCACTTGGTTTTGAGAAGTCGAGCCATGTTCGGTGCGCATTTTCATCCGGAATGGACGTTTCTGAAAGGTTATTAGATAGAAGGCAGAAAAGGGGAAAATCTTAGGGCGCATGACCACGTGAAAAAGACAGGTGCGAAATGACTTTCCAACCCAACTCCTGTATGGTGTTTGCCAGTGTAGCAGAACGCGCGCGGCCGTTATCGTGGAGTAGCTTCATTTCACGCAGTGTTCCTGGTCGTTGTTCTTGGATTACGCCTGCAAACGTCCCAGTTAATGACAATAAATGTTGGCAGTGACGGTTATACCTCGATGAAGCAATTCGTAGTACACCACACTACCTCTGTTCCACCAGATGCTTAACATTATCTTTTGTGATACGCGTAGGTCTTTGTACGGGAATTTGCTGCTTTGTTTGGGCTCAACCACTCCTTTCCTTTCCTTACGATAGCGTAAGACACCATTTCTCTTCACCAGCCGCGATTCAGGATAGGAACTGTCTCTGAAGAGCAAGCAGAGATGCACAAATGGCCACGAGCTGATTTTTGTGATTTTGGCTTGTAGCAGGCGGCACCTATAGATCCGATTTTTGAACCTTCCCCCCTGCATGCAAATGTCGCACGTTAGTGGAACGATCACAGTTCATTACATCTGCCAGTTCTAGAGTACACTGGCGTGAATCAGTGTGATTTAATGCGTTTAAACGCTCTTCATCAAATCAAATCCCGACGAACTTCCTAACGTCAAAACAATCCTTCTTTAAACGAGAAAACAATTTTCTTACCGCGCTCTGTCCAATGATATCATCCTCATTCACGGCGCAAATGATTCTGGCTGCTTCCGCTGGTATCACCTCTCTATTTAACTCACATTCAGACAGAGGAATACGTTCCAATTTCTCCACTAGGCACTTCATTTTCTAGCTTTCACAGCTTCACTCACTATCTTCACCCTATCTCCAAATGGCAGAATAACAGTATGTTAACTCAAGCTACAACCGTAAACAACAAAAAAAAGAAAGAAAAAATGGCATCGATAAGTAGTTTCACAGCCACTGGAATACCAACACACAAAACAAAAATGCTATGAACTTCTGCACAAACCTAACAAATTTTCATCGTAGTTTTATCGATATGAGGGCGAAGGCAAGTTGAGTCACACAAACATGCCGTCTCATTACAACTAAGACTGCGTTTAGGTGAAGTTTGCTATTGTTTGTCTACAAATCCATGTGAATCAATACGGCGAATGTTGCTCAATGAGGGATTATTACTATCAGAACTTTAGTAAGAAGGTTTCTGCGACGGAACTTTCATTTGCTGAATGTGCTCTAGATGTTAACAACAAAAGCCTGTTACTATGCGAAATATGGGTGTTATTTCATCTTCAAATTAAAAGCCCGACGAATGGCGAAGGTTGGTCAGTACTATTTTATTCACTACAAACATTTCGTCAATTAGTTCGGCCTTCTAAATACTGTCTGCTTCTAGTCACGATGTCTCAGTATGTACATTTGGTTTAATTACAGTGGTAACAGCTACAAACTTTTTTTTTAAAACGGACGAGGTGGGTGAAAGCGGATGTCGTTTCTAATAACAGCAAAACAACCATTTCATTAATTTCTGTGAAAGTGTGTGAAAGGTAAACGCTTATTGCTAACGCATTCACTGCGTGAAATGTCTAACCAAATGACACTCAGACAGGCAGGAAAGGGATATTCGCTTACGGCAATTGTGGGCCGTTTCAAAACTTAAGGACAAGGCAGGCAGTAAACATATTTGGTCTGTATGTTTTGACACGGGGATCTGTAGTGTTGAGTGATATATGAAGTCAGCTGAAATGTCACAAACTGTTTATCTTCCTGCGCCTCAGGTCGTTTACAATACGTAATTACAGAGAGTCATCTAAGTACTACGTTTCGAATTTTATGGGTAATGCTTTTACCTGGCAATCGAGTATTGAATGAACTGTGGATAAAGCCCGACCAACAGGCATTACTTGCATTTTTTCTGAAGTAAAGCAAAATAACCCTTACTTGATACAAGAAATTTCGTAGAAGCTTCATAAATTGTACTGCTCGATATGTAATAGTACTATACATTTGCCAGTCTTTTATTCGTGATATAATGCTTGATAGCTGTTCAAATAGGATAAACTGCAACTGTTTAAATTTCACTTAGTGTGAGATAGATTGCGCCTTAATCCATTTTAATCAACATCAAGTGACGTTGATGCCTATCCTCCACAGTACAATTTCCAGATTCACTTGAAAATGGCCTACTGCAAAGGCGCAGACAGATTGTTCCCAGTAGCAAATGGAGCAGCTTTTGATTAGTTGAATGTACAGTTGCGAAATCATCATCCTCGGATCATGGAGGGACTAGTTACTTATTCCATGTGTCTCGTCGCTCTGATGTTGGCTTCAAGGGTTAGGAAGACAAAGACAAAGCCATGCGCGACCTCTTTGTATCTATGATTATTATTTATTTATGGCGGCCTCCACACTAAGACAGCCTGTGTTACGTATCTGATCAGAAGTCAGCTTACAGTAGCTTTGTAGTGGGAAATGATAGGTTACTTCCGTAGTAATGAAATGCTACGAGCAAGCGAATCATTTTCGATTGCTGAGCAGTTGTGTTACAGAATAATTCTGGTCACATTATGGCAAAATTTTGGGTACAACCACAGCTGAATAACACGAGAGTGAACTAACTGTCAGTGCGCAAATTGTCAGCACTCTTTGCGACCGTCATGCTGCCCGTTAAATATCAAGCTGCTGTGTGTGTGTGTGTGTGTGTTTGTGTGTGTGTGTGTGTGTTTGAGTGAGAGAGAGAGAGAGAGAGAGAGTACTGGCGCTGGCAACCGTGCTGGACAGGCGCTGATGTTCGCGCAGATTAAAACCGGCTAAATAACCGCACCGCGCAGCATTTCGGCGAAATAAAGTTTGCAGTTAGCGCTCATGACGGACAGGCCGCAGCCAGCGTGTGCGTGCGTGTGTGTTCTGAATAAATTATTCGCCTGCCGCGCCGCAGGCTTTGTTGCGTTGCGCGGCAGGGCTTTGGCGCAGAGTTTACTGCGCACGCTCGGTGTGACAATCGCTCCATCGACGTTTTCTGTTTGCACGCTTCTAAATTTCACGTTTATATTCCGACTCAGGTCTGTCACGTAATGACTCTGATATGTATATCACTTATACGTTTTCGGCGTTACCATCATGCCTATCGCCGTAATATCTCACGGAATGTGTAGCGTTTACTTTGAGGTTGACACGAAGAATGGCATTACGTACTGTAATTTCCTTGCTGCCGAACGCACTCTCAGTTGTTTTTATGTTCAGGCAGAACTGCGGATTTTTTTATGACGATCAATACTTTAACACGCCACAGCCATAAACGTAGCACGTTGGACACAGCTACGGCAGCACTCGCGGATTATAGCATACAGGGTTATTACAAATGATTGAAGCGATTTCACAGCTCTACAATAACTTTATTATCTGAGATATTTTCACGATGCTTTGCACACACATACAAAAACTCAAAAAGTTTTTTTAGGCATTCACAAATGTTCGATATGTGCCCCTTCTGTGATTCGGCAGACATCAAGCCGATAATCAAGTTCCTCCAACACTCGGCGCAGCATGTCCCCATCAATGAGTTCGAAAGCATCGTTGATGCGAGCTCGCAGCTCTGGCACGTTTCTTGGTAGAGGAGGTTTAAACACTGAATCTTTCACATAACCCCACAGAAAGAAATCGCATGGGGTTAAGTCGGGAGAGCGTGGAGGCCATGACATGAATTGCTGATCATGATCTCCACCACGACCGATCCATCGGTTTTCCAATCTCCTGTTTAAGAAATGCCGAACATCATGATGGAAGTGCGGTGGAGCACCATCCTGTTGAAAGATGAAGTCGGCGCTGTCGGTCTCCAGTTGTGGCATGAGCCAATTTTCCAGCATGTCCAGATACACGTGTCCTGTAACGTTTTTTTCGCAGAAGAAAAAGGGGCCGTAAACTTTAAACCGTGAGATTGCACAAAACACGTTAACTTTTGGTGAGTTGCGAATTTGCTGCACGAATGCGTGAGAATTCTCTACCGCCCAGATTCGCACACTGTGTCTGTTCACTTCACCGTTAAGAAAAAATGTTACTTCATCACTGAAAACAAGTTTCGCACTGAACGCATCCTCTTCCATGAGCTGTTGCAACCGCGCCGAAAATGCTAACCGTTTGACTTTGTCATCGGGTTTCAGGGCTTGTAGCAATTGTAAACGGTAAGGCTTCTGCTTTAGCCTTTTCCGTAAGATTTTCCAAACCGTCGGCTGTGGTACGTTTAGCTCCCTGCTTGCTTTATTCGTCGACTTCCGCGGGCTACGCGTGAAACTTGCCCGCACGCGTTCAACCGTTTCTTCGCTCACTGCAGGCCGACCCGTTGATTTCCCCTTACAGAGGCATCCAGAAGCTTTAAACTGCGCATACCATCGTCGAACGGAGTTATCAGTTGGTGGATCTTTGTTGAACTTCGTCCTGAAGTGTCGTTGCACTGTTATGGCTGACTGATGTGAGTGCATTTCAAGCACGACATACATTTCTCGGCTCCTGTCGCCATTTTGTCTCACTGCGCTCTCGAGCGCTCTGGCGGCAGAAACCTGAAGTGCGGCTTCAGCCGAACAAACCTTTATGAGTTTTTCTACGTATCTGTAGTGTGTCGTGACCATATGTCAATGAATGGAGCTAAAGTGAATTTATGAAATCGCTTCAATCATTTGTAATAGCCCTGTACTATCTACAGCGGTTATGTTTTGTGCTTCTTACATCAATTCTTCGCACGGAAACCACTGTGGTACTGCTTCGATCATTATTATTGAGCTATGTAAGTCCTACTTATTCCTGCGTCCTTGTAGCCTTCTACCTAATCTGTAGAAAAATAAATGCACTGAACAGGAAGTGGTACTTCAGAAAACTAACAGTGGAATGAACGAGCAACGTCTCAATCATGTATCCATGACTGAGAAATTTCTAGAGACAGTAAAGTGTAGAAAAAAAGTCGGCTCCCAAACAAAACCCAAAATACGAAGACATGTGAATTAGTGTACCGTTGACTATCAGAATACGATTATGTGAGGGAGAAACTTAGACGCCGATAAAAAGGGCATAGAGAAGCTCTCGAGATATCGTGTATGCAGTAAAATGTTGAACACACCATGAACTAACTGCGTCTCGAAAGTGTTGAGTATTGCTGGATACACAAGCACCCTAATCAAAACAGTTACTAGTTGAGGGGAGCATCATGATCAGCCACCTTCCTCTCCGTTACTTCTATACAACCAACTGAAAGAATGAGCAGAAAAGTGGACGGCCGAATCAGTAGTAGATGGATGAAGCTAAACCTGGCCGTTGATACCAGAGCATCAGCAGACTGTCAACAAACAGGAAAGGAACGTTCTGCGGTCTACCAACTTTCGGACTGAGGGGAATAGGAAGGCCGGCCGCAGTGTCCGAGCGTTTCTAGGCGCTACAGTCTGGAACCGCGCGACCGCTACGGTCGCAGGTTCGAATCCTGCCTCGGGCATGGATGTGTGTGCTGTCCTTAGTTAGGTTTCAGTAGTTCTAAGTTGTAGGGGACTGATGACCTTGGCAGTTAAGTCCCATAGTGCTCAGAGCCATTTGAACCGTTGAATAGGAAGAAAATATCAGTAAATAAAGTCAGTTTTCTCCCTGCTCCATGAGAGTCCTTATCACGCTGATCTTCTTCTGAGTTGGCTCTGGTGATTCAATGAATAGCTCTGTTCGTAGTGATTTCAGGTCAGTTTTTATGAGTACCCCGTTGTCCGCGTGCACCAAAAAGAAATGAATAGAATCGTACATATTCTGTACTGTGAAGGATTAGACCTGCGGAGATTATTCACAATATTCATTTGCATTACGATATATTAACTTTCTGGATGGCCAAAAGTTTACGAACGGGTCAGTGACGAAGGTGAAACGACATTAAATACACCATATCTTGCACCACTGTAGCCAAGATGGTTCTGTATGTATGATGTTACAGTAATGTAAGATACTAAGTATTTAATGTCGTTTCACGCAACAGCTGCATACTTTAGTTTTATACATTTTGCTGTAAGTGTCTCGTTCTTCTTTTGTGTATTGGATCCGATGACCTCCTGACCATAGACCGAAATCTATCGTCTCTAATAAAATGTACCAATACAGCTGTGTATTGTGTAACGTAGTTCCTAACCATCTGCAACTTGTTGCAATGTTTCTAATCGCTTGGTATCACGGCAGTTTACAGAAAAACAAAGACAGGAACTGTTGGAAGTGCCACAATCACATTTAAGGCTATTTTTGGATGAAGGAAAATCCTCTGTCAGTCACGGGTCCAACGTTACTTACCGTAAAGTACATGCCACGGCTTGGCATGAAAACCTCCAAATTCGATTACAGCGAAAAATTTCATGAGCCAAGCTTTTGCAGGAATTTTGTCGATGACAGGATTGTCGAGTGTGAAAGATCAATTACTGATTCATTAATCTCGTAAGGCTCAAACAGTGAATAGTTAATTACAGCTACTGCGATGTCTGAAACCCAAAACAAAATCGAAGAAGAGAGGGATGATGTTGTATAGCGCAGCATACTGTGACATTCCTGGCTGTGTATCCAGTGTTTTATTTTGCTAGAAGCTTTCCTCGATGCAGCTTGGTACACATGAAGTAGCATATGGTACAAAAGAGGATTGAGGTACAAGCTAAAGATGGTACAATACGTATCAGTCCCGTGGGAGAGCCCTCCAATTGTACTGAACTTGCGTCTGGCTGGTCGCCACATTTGGGTGCTAGGCACTAAAACGCCTATCTTCTCTTATTTCGTTTTATTTAACCCAGTTTTTAGTATGACAATCTCGCATGGTTACCCTACGAGTCTATCGTTTTTCTTTATTCTATTTCACTAGTTTTGAGAAACGTAAAAGTAGCGCTATGGCAGCCGATGTGCTTCGGACACCTTCGGGAAGAATGGTGCGCCTGTGAGACGAAGTATTTGGGCTGCGCTAGTCACTATTTTTCGGGTGTTGTTCAGAGCAGGACACGTCAATCTGTTTCCGGAGTTCAGGAGGGACGGACATGTGGTACGTACTCTATATCGGAAGTTGGACAGAAAAGTTGCTGTCAGATTCAGAAAGCTATGTTGAGTGTTGTAAAGGACAGCTTAAAATGCGTAAATATTGAAATAAGAAACAAATAGGATACATTAACGAGAAGTGTCGCCTACAATCATTGTCAGTACTACAGATCTAACCCTCTGTAGATACAGAGACTAACCTGGACAGATGTCATCCCATAAAAAGCACAAACACAGTTTCGAGACGACAGCATAGCAGCCTCCGCCGAAGAAGGTCCCACGACCGACGAGCTGTCTTCTGCGCTGGGGACACAACTATACAAGACGACAGGTTTGTGCTGTTTGAGGCTTTCCCGGCGCTGCATTTGCTTGATAGGTTCCCGGGAACTACGCCGGATAATTCTGTAAAAACCGCACAATATTTCAGCATCTGAAGATGGCGGGCAGTTGTCTCGCTGAAATATTGTGCGGTTTTTACAATATTATCAGGCGTAATTCCCGGGAACCTGTCAAGCAGACGACAGGTTGCTGAAAAGAACGGTTAGAGACTGTTACACAGTCTGTCCAGATCTCTCCAGCTTCCACATCTAGTTAACAGCTGGGAATATCATGCGCATTTAAGGTAGTAGCTTGAGCTGCTGGGAGCGCGATGTGTATTCTTGAACCACCTCCATTTGGTCCAAGGAAGGAACACTTCCATGAATTCAAGCTTTCGTCGGTTGGCGAAGATGTAGAGGCAGTGCAAGATACCATTGAGGTTCTTCCTCGAAGGAATCAGGCAGCTCGTAAAGAGATGGACCAAGTACATAGAGGTTGAGGAAGATTGCGAAGAGAAATTATGTAACTCGCGGTGCTTTCTCCAAAAAAAGTTTCATTCTGAGAAGTTATCTTTACTTTTGGACTTGGCCTCATAAAAGCCACGTTACATTTCTTTCCTAGTACCCGGAGGCATCTAAATTTTATTTGTTAGCAAAATAAAAGTCGTTGCCATTTCGCCTTTTGGAACTCTAAAATTCAGCGGTGATTTCAGGTGGGAAATCAAGGTTAAACGTTGAAAAACGAACCAGCTGTTGTTATGAATTTCTTGGTTTAGAACCCTTTTTTTAAGGCTATCATCAGACATCAACAAACTAGTGTCCAGAAGAGGCACTAGTGTGTCTTAGAAACAGAGATACTACTACCACAAAAAAATGGCTCTGAGCACTATGCGACTTAACTTCTGAGGTCATCAGTCGCCTAGAACTTAGAACTAATTAAACCTAACTAACCTAAGGACATCACACACATCCAAGCCCGAGGCAGGATTCGAACCTGCGACCGTAGCGGTCACGCGGTTCCAGACTGAACTACTACCACACATTCGGTCTCTGGTCGTAACATTATTTGAGAATTCTCACTCGTTTTATGTACCAAACATTTTGAAAAATAGTGTGGATAGTGTCAAACACAGTACATGACGGAACCACATATTATTAAGAAACGTAAGTCGCAAGGAAAATCACTCTACTAAAGTACACGATTTTAGAGATGAACGACATTTATCAACGGGATTGATGTTTGGGACGGCGTGGCAGGCTAGTTGGACTTGTGTGGGGCGGTGCTCTGCTGTAACTGATTACATAGAAGCAGATTGGGGTTGTAAGCTGCGTACTTATTTATCTCAAGTGATTCTAAAAGGCTACATTTTTTTCTCTTTGTTGACTATACGTTGCTCTTCCTATTGAATTCGTATTTGTATGACTTTCTTCAAGTACATGTTCAGCAAATGTGGGAGGAGTCCGACTTGTGTAAACTGCACCTATATCCAGGCTCTGTCAGTCTAGCTGCTAGAGCGCTGCCTGTTTGACAGTTTGTTACAATCACTGCCGAGTTTCCGGAGCAGGCTCGGGTACGCGTACCGTTTAACTTTTTGAATCTTCAGAGAGGAAAATAAGCTACATACATTTCATTGTTACGCAATGGTAATGTCGCTGTTTCACTTCCCTACTCGGTGTTGAAGAGATTAATGTGAAGTGGAAGTCTATTACAGTTTCTAAATCAAAATCAATCGTAAGATTACATAGTATTCCTCATCCCCAGCGAATAAAGAGATGAAGCTGTTTGTGGGTAATGATGAAAATGACAGAGGTGATGTCAGTAAGTAAAAGAGTCGAAATAAATCCGAAAATGTGACATTCACGTGCATGCTTGTAATATGTGTTGACTGTGATCTTCCTGCCTGTTGGATAATGGAACAGAAACAACTTTTCTGTAGGAAGAATGAGAGCTTGATGTTAAAAAACAAGAAACTGGGGTGCTGAAGGTGTAAGGTAGTTGCGACACTGAGGACAGAAAGAAATGAACGAGGAAGAATATTTCGCAATAGTGATCAACAATTTTATTGTCATGCTTCTGAGAAAGTGAAACAGACGAGATGAAATCTCTCTGAAAGAAAGCCTTTAAACACAAAGAGAATTCAGCCTGTAAAGTTGCTTTGAAAATATATCTGGCCAAGTGAAAAATCTTTGGAAAATATCCGTGTTAAGGCACTAGAGGATGACAAGGCTGTAACACGTGAAGTGATCTGAATTGTCTAAAACGCTTCCAATAGGAATCAATCGTTAAATGAAAGGAGTCAGAAATATGTCCAGAAATTAAATGAGGTGGACATGGATCAGATTCGTCATTCCAGGTTTGCATGAGTAAACAAATTAAGTCATATTACCGCAGAAATGGAAGTGAGAGTCAGAAAAATATAAATGAACCACACAGCAAAAGCTGCATGACACTTTCAACAATCAGCAAAATTGTCTTCATTGGTTATTTATATTCGAACAACGTTACCTGATTTTATGGAGCCAACTAATATTTTCGAAGAATTGATCGAAACAGAATGCAGCTGAAGATATATTCCATGTGTAATGAGTAACTTGAATACTTCAGGTTTTCACCAAGTATCAGATGGCACGGTTGTTATGTTGGGAAAAAAAAGATGCAGTTACATTGCATAAAAAAATCTTTTCCACAAATTTGAATCCGGCACTGCGCCAGCCGTAAGCTGGAGCTAACTGTTGTTAAATTTCTAAGAAACAATTTTCTTTAAGAAATCTTTCTTTAAGAAATCTTTCCTGGATAAGCTATGTACCCTTTTGTCATCAGTAGTCCAAAATTGCCAAGGAGACATGCGTAATAACTTGACACCCTAAATCTTAAACTAGCACAGGTTTGATACTCGGAACATTACCTCTAGCCTTAGAAATGTCACAGCAGTTTGGAGCAATTGTGTGACACTAGTTTCACATTTTACTAGGGCTAAGAGCGAAATGACCGGGGATAACACGGATAAGAAACTGTACGGAGTGCTTCTAAAGGAAAACGCCAGTATTGACTTTGTTTTGGATGTGCAATGCGCTGCAGGAATTGGCTGACCTGTGTAGGACTGCAGGCTGGTGATACCACTGTTCATACTGCTACAAAATAAATAAATAAAAAATGAAATAAAATTAAAACTCTACTCAGAGTGTTTGAAGAGATAAAGGTAAATAGAGGTCCATATTACAATGAAGCTCTCAAAACAAAGAAACACAGCTCAAGGGAATTTCCCTTCAGAAAGGAACTGAAGAGAGGTGTACCTGTAGCCCGAGGCCTAATGACCTAACATCATTTTATGAAAGTGAATGGAAGATAGGATCTTAAGTGATGAAAATAATGTTACATTTCTTAATGCTCTGAAGCAATGATCCCTCTCAGCGGCCTGACTATTCTACAGTAACTTTTGGTGAGGAAGAAACAAAAAAAAATTGTCAAAGATTCATATTTCTTAGAAAAATTAATCAGATGTTTTGAGAGTTCCTAGAAGAAAAGTGTCGAATGTCTCTATTGCCTCTGATAAAAAAAAAATGAAACTGCATACCCATACAAACCAGCGAATGTGAGATGGGATTTTCAGAAATGAACCTCATCTTAACATTACTAAGAGCGTTACTGCACGTGAAGACTGTTGGCAACTTAATTTTCATCAAACTAGTAGCATCTCTCTTACAGTTTTTCAACCCGACTGTTTATGTGGAGACTGAGTTTCTGAAAAGAAGACTTGTGAGTACAGACAGCAAATATAAGTAGCAGAAGCAGGAGAAATATGATCGCGATATTCTGATGCTGGCTAAGAACATGCTTTAAACTACCGGGTTCACCTAGAAGGTACGTTTTTTAACCTTAATTATTGATGTTATATACAAATATGAATTATTTGCGTACGTTAAGTTCCACATTAAAAGTGTTTTATAATTTCTTACAGCAATAGATTGAACCTGTTAGATGTTAGCAACAGGCCATTCAAAGTACCACTTTTTTTCCTCGAAATCAACACTGATTTTTAAATATCACCGTTACTGTTTAAGTTTCTCTACCCTTGTTATTTTGTAACGTATGTGCTGTGGTGGCTCATAAATAAAATGAAGTTTTATATTTGCAGTGTTTGAGAGTTTTGGTTAATTTGTTGGCTGTTTATGCTCAGAAAGAAAGTGACAGACATATTCCTTAAACAGACAATGGCAGTTATTAAAGGTGACTTTCTCTACTAACAGTTATTATATAATTATTGTAATTACTTAATTAATTATAATAATTAGTTATTATAACAATTGATTATCATTGACATGAATAGGACAGTTGTTTAAAAATGGATAATGCATGGTGCAAAGGAGCTGGAACTGACAAGGATGAATTTTGAATTACTGTACAAGATATCGGGGAGTGACTGCCATTCGGAAAGAAATTGTAAAATTGTCAAGCTTTCCGTGTAAAACGCAATGAGAAGATGTGGGTCCAAATGGAGAGAAGGAAGAAGAAAGAAACATCGAGATATGGTGGGAAGACTGTGGCACATACGTAAAAGAAGAAGTCATTATTATTTTTGTTATAATTATTTTTATCACATCATTAAATACTCGTTTTACCATAAGGAAACAGCTGTTTTTTGTTGAAAAATAGAATGCTTTGAACATGATGAAAATTAGTAACGAAGACTATAAAAGAAAGAAGAAACGCCTAAAAATTTATGTTTTCGACGGTGTCACCAGAGAACTAAGTTAGTTTTATAGTATGTTGATGAAGAGGAATTTATAGGAAGACGAGAATCAGGAAACGATAGTCGTTGATTGATCCACAAATTCCGAATCATGAGGGGAAAACTATCAGTTCTGAGTTCTGTCTGGTGGGCTATGTCACCAAGAACGATTTTTCACTATAATCGATGAGTGAATATATGGATTTGAAGCGCTTTGGGAGACCAAATAACATACTGGATTATGCCCAATGACAGTGCAATGAAATGTTTTTGATTGGAGACCGCGAAATGGTGGAAAAGAAAGTTAAAGAAAAAGTTGCAGTAACGGAATTTATGAGTCCTTAGCTTACGTGATACAAGCCGCTCATACTTACATAAAAAATCACGTATTGACGGGAAATCAGTGTTAGAACGTTTGTTTGTACGCACATGCCGGCTGTAGACAGAACACAGGTAGCCATTAACAGTACCGTATAATTACTGTAAAATGATAAGTAGGTCTGAGACGTGAAAACCCACAGCAACAGTGAATCTGTACATCGCACGGAAAAGTATGTGATCTTGCGTTGCTAACGAAGCTTGAAACGTTCCTTTTTATGTGTAAATGCATTTAAGCGCAAAACTTAAATAAACGCCGTATTTTTGTATTAATTTCGCGTATTGTCTTTACATTTTCTTATAATGTAAATTTGTAGTTAATCCTTAAATGTGAGAAAGCATACAGGTATTAAGATTAGAGAAAGAGAGCAATTGTATTTTTTAATTGGCAAATAATGCATCAGACATTGGACAAGATACGTGAGCAATCAAATTTTATAGGATCAGCCGCGCCGGAAAGGAGCGCACCGAAGTCTCTTGAATATTTTTCCACCCAAGAGGCTTCCAGAACAGGAATGGACTGAGGTAAATTGACAGTAAAGTTTTCTTCAGTTGTCTACTTCTGATAATTTAAAATTATTATCTTTTTTTTTTTTTTTGCTTGGCTGATTTTTTGAATTAACGACACTCCAGTTAATTTCATCTTATCTAAATTTGTTTTTCAGTTACTACTGAAGTGCGTCACATAAATTACAGAAAACTTCCTTTTTTAAAAAGCTGTCATACAGCTTAATAAAGAATGACCAAGCTTCACCAGTTGTTTTAAAATGATTGTTGTGCTTCCACGTGGTCTGCGGCACCCAAGAAAAGGTGGTGTTTGTCCTCGTTTTCTCCACAGCATCAGAAAGGTATCTCTACGTCGTCTGTGATTAAATTTGAGCCTGACTATTAGAGAGACGAGGTCCCTAGGCACTGAATTTGTTTAAAATTTGTGGAATAAATATTTTACTTAATTAAGTGCATTGTATGTAACGAGCAGCTTTTACAATGTTGCGGCAATAGCGTGTTTGGTAATCTAGAAACACAGTCTTTCTTTAGGTTCGTAAGGACTTTCACTTAGTTTCCTGTAACACCACATTCTCCCTCGAAATTAACGCCTCATCGCTCGTCTGCCCGCCTCCCTCGCACCCTCTCCCCCAAAGACAGATACTGGGTTCGTATATGTGTGAAGGTCATACATAAACAGGTGATACACATAACTAGAAAGAACAATAAGTTATGCCACACAACACAAAGAACATAAAAATATTAAGCACCTTAAAACTACATATTTTTCAAAACACAAAAAACCCGTTGTAATCCAGCTAACTGTAATTTCGTATCCTTATCTAGTTATTGGTCATTTAAGTTTATACAAGTTTATAGTTTTTGGTGTAAGCCTCATCAGAATTACAGTGAAAGAGCGTACTTGGAAGCGTGTATCGTCAAATTACCCTAACATTGAGTACTTCCATTTCATGAGGCAGCCCCATAAAAAAATTACATTAAAATGGAGCCAAAGCTTTTAAGCAGACAATCTTTCTCAACACTGTAAGCGATAAACCACAATTGACGATTGTCTACTGCACTACAAATTTGTTTCTGTAGTCGTGTTTCCAAGCTACTGTTACGTTAGTAAAAATTTGTGAACAGTGACCAAGAAAGCCAAGAGAGCCACGGAAATGGAAACATCTTAGCGCATCACAACGGGACTGTCACGCCAGAACAACAAAGCGAGTGACCTTTGCAAAACATTTTCATGCAAACATCAGTCCAGCTTAAAAAGTGACATCGTGTTTTACGAAGTTTTCTCTTCTTCCACAGGATAACCACAGCATTTACGACAAGAGTATGTAACATCAGTATGACCTTATTGTAAAACTGTTTTTTTAATGCCATTTAGCCTGAAGCTAAGGTATTCCTTCGAAACATGTCGCTACGTAATAATTAATACAATAGTCAACAAAGTTTGTGACTGGTAGCGGTAATTTAAAAAAAATTTTACATATTTCTTGAGACAGTCACGGTCGAAAATAGTCAAAATGGCTTCAAATAATTCACCTACCTTAATTTTGTTTAAACCGAAATGGTGATAGTGATGTATAATCATAAACTGCTGACAGTGGTCATCTACGTTATCTAGATGGCTCAGAATTCTGTAGTCCACCAGATATCACAATTGTGTTGTGAGAGCAACAGCGACTTTCCCATCAAAACCAGTAGCCACTCTTCTAAGAGTCAATGTCATGAAGATTATGTTAATACTGTTGTTCCAATGAGTACCAGGTAAATGCGAGGTAGCTACACCTAGCATGAGGAACCTGCAACACTAAAGAACTTCCTTGATTTTACCATAAGTGTATAGAACGTAGAATAGAAAATTAGCAGGTGTGTCATAGGGATGGCCAACATAGTCATCGAATAGCTACCAGGCACTTTCTCGTAACAGTAACATCACTGTTTCAACCTATGTGTAACCAGAAGTCTAGTAACTGAAGTAATTTTATAATATTACAAATGACAATGAACATTGTCTAAACAAATACCAAGAACAGACTGGAATTTAGGTGAAAGTAAGCGATGCAAATAGCAGTTACGTGTACAGGTTTAACTATAGCGCTCAAAATGAATTGACAATATTCACAAAATATATATCAGTATTTTATTTATTAACTGTATAAAAACTGTGTGTGGAGGATGTCAATATGAAGCAATCATACTTCTACATGACTACAAATTGCAAATAAAGAAGAAAATAAACATTTTTCCATTTGCGTAACTGGGAGACGAACAGAGACTGATTCCACAAGCAAACATATTCGATTTAGTTAAAGAAGCACAAAGCATTGTACCTAAATCGGAAATAAAAATACATGTTCCACGTCTTGATCAAACGAAAAAATACGTCGGTAACCCTACATTAGAGGGTGTGTAATTGCCGGTGACATTAGTTCATTGTACCATATCTAAGTTCTCCATGTCGTCTTTAAATATTAATTTTCCCATGAGATGCCTCAAATTTTATGTTAAGCTTATATATATATATATATATATATATATATATATATATATATATATATATATATATATATCAAGAAAATTAGATTTAAAGATTTACACAAGAAAACATAAACGTTTAAAGGATTTATGTAATTTCTGATGTCAACAGACATGTTGACCTGTCGTGTAATACAGATGGTAGCTGTAACACTAGCATGTGGAAATTCGTGATCGATAGTGTCAAGTCTCATTCACTTGTCTAACTGCTGACCGTGTACATTTTCCTTTTACATAATCGAATGCCGTCTCAGCTGTCCATTTACAACTGAGGTCCCTACTTAGATAGTGGCTAATCGATAGTATCGTGATTTCCGATGAACAAATGCACCGACTGCCTTGCTCTAATGTATTAAATGTTACTATTTTCAACTCTCGCAACTTATACCACTTTGCTTTCCTCAAACGCGGGTCTTAATTTACCTGGATGGCGCATATTGGTTGCTGCATCCGTTTACTTCTGAGAAGTTTTCACTGAGCTGGAAATATGGGTAATTTTGCACTTTGTAGGTTTTCCTAGAATTTACGTTTTAACGGGAATCAGGAAAGTACGTCGTTAACGAGCATTGTCACCGAAGAAGGTCAGCAGCGTCTAGTAGATCCACGAGGCAGTAGAATCGTAGTACTTTAATCGGATTACACTTTTCATCCTGTGTTGTCCGCATGATAAGTAATGCGCAGACGCTGTAACGAGCCTTCGCTTGAGAAAGCTTTGTCACTGGTAAGCTACAACACCGATTGGCGTATTTTGCACATTTAGCCAGCCACGCTGGCCGAGTGGTTCTAGGCGCTTCAGTCCGGAACCACGCGACTGCTGCGGTCGCAGGTTCGAATCCTGCCTCGGACATGGATGTGTGTGATGTCGTTAGGTTTAAGTAGTTGTAAGTTCTAGAGGACTGATGACCCAAGATGTTAATTCCCATAGTTCTCAGAGCCATTTTGAACCACATTTACTAAAGGAAAAATGGATGTAATGGGGTCCAATGAAGTATACATTATTTGAAACATATATTTTATTATAATAATTTTAGAGCACGTGATCTCCATTTAGTCTGTATATCTGAATGTAGTGTCTTCTTGACTAAGTTTAATGCACCTGACTCTGTGATATAGTAGCTTTGATTCTTCTGCAATAAGAATTCCAAATCTATATAATAGTCATTTACTGCCTAAACAACACTAATTTTTCTGTATGAAATTTTTACGGATTAAGAAAAAGAAACAACAAATATTGAGACAAATATAGAAGATGGGGAAGTGGTCGACTATGGATGCATTTTAGTGTCTGTCAAGTAAGTAGCCATCATGATATCCGTGTGTGAGTGAAAAAAATTTCAGCAATCACTTTTCCCCAGAAGTTTTAGCTTTCTTTTGTGTTGTTTCGCCTTGTATAGCACATGGTTTCGGCAGCGTATTCGCCAGAGTGGAAAAATGGATTCACGTTACGTCCATAGTCCTTTGACTTATGTTTTACATTTTCATAGAATTGAGAATAGTTGCTATCGGGAGGGTAGTAATGGTGACTCTGGATACAAAGTGATTTTCAGAGAAATGATTGACCTTGAAGGTCGTCAAGTGCACATCATATGATTACAAGTAACGTCATCGTGTCCCCATGGCTTTTAGGTAATATACAGCAAACTGAAGATCTGAATGTAATTAATTAGGTGTACTCCTGATGTAAGTCACAGTACACCCTCACATTAAATATTTCAGCATTTACATTGTTTCCAGCTCCATTTTAGGAGGAAAACATATAATCCGTCGTGTTATCGATGTTATTGATTGTTACCGAGCATTAGATTAACCTGATGTAAACAAACACGAACGTGGAGATTGGTCAGCAGCCGGAGCACACGTACACTGGTGTTGTTAATCTGTTGGAAGAAAGTTACAATTATGTGTTACATATCTTATTCCTGTGTTACTGTAAATAAAACCTATTCTAAAGTGTTAACAGTCAACAAAGATATTCTTAATTATAGATTAGTTATTAAGTTTTAATTCCAAATATATTATCCAGTCGCAGTCACTGTAGACACTACAGTTGCGCTTTGTTGCACTGTTAACACGTACTGCGAAAATGGCTGACTCTGATTCCTGCTCCGTAGTCAAATAAACACGTGCAGCACCGTTAAACATGACGAGATATGGAAAGTTCTTAAAGTTATTAACATGTCTGAAGTTTACCGAGCCACATGTTTACTAAAGTTATGGGGGTTTTATTATCGGGACGCGTGGCGTGATTAGTAGCGTTGGTTAACGGTTGTTGGTTGTTCTGTGGATTGCTGGCTCGAATCTCCTTGGGTTCCATTATCTTTCAGATTCTTTTTCTTTCAGTTCGAATACCTACGTTAGCTAAATATTACATTCATCAAATATATGGCAATTAACACAAATTCAAACATCGTTTTTGTACGAACAATGCACATCTACTTGTTTCTAATTAGATATCGCAGCAAAATTCTAGTTCTAGTTGCAAATAAAAAATCTTGTCTATAGCTATTTTAAAAAAAGATAGTTACTAAACATTGTTTAATTTAAGAAAACATTATAAATTTTTGAATGAAACACTCTTTATTAGGACTATGTTCGTTGTTTTATCCCTCAGATGCGGTCTCACACGAAGCAGAGTCACAAGCGCCTTAGAAACAAGAAAACAATAATTTTCACGGCATCGAGTACATCATATAAATGATGCATTTTTTAGATTGGTGCTGTACTACTGCAATCTGAATTGGATTGATCTGGAGCCAAGTTAAGGGATCTGTCGCCAGAAACTACAAGATATTTAAGTTTCCAGACATACTACAAGTAGTGCACGAAGCTTTGTCACACTTCACTGCAGAATGAGGCTGGATACAGAAGAGCGTATCATAATAAAAGACGGGAAAATATGGTGGTTGGACGAATTCGTGGATTCTGTTTTTGATCACCTGGTTATCTACGTTCAAGATGAGAGTTCGAGTACTGAAATCATTCCTGGGATACGAATATGAAAGGAGCTCAGAGAATAGTAGATGACTCATGAGACCTGCCGTGGTTTCAATATAAAACTGTACGATGAAATTACTGCTATACATTTTTACGTGACACATAGTTCACACTGAAAAATTACCCTGTCTATAATTTACGCTTTTTCATTACTCTTGTTTTTAGTTACATTACTATGATAGCTCAGAACGAGAGCGTGTTATGATTTCCGTCTGCTCCTCTAAGAAGCCTTGAATGACTTGGGACCTGCGTTGTTTCTCTGCTCATCCCTTTTTATGCTTTAACTGCAACTGTTGACATCGCTGCAGGTTAGTTGGACCAGTTGGTCCCACTGTACAGTCCAAGCTAAACGAGCTAGTAGAGATCACAGAGCCGCTTCGCGCGTAACGCACAGCATAAAAGTTATCTTTGTTTTTGTACTTGACTGTCCACAAGAGAGCTTAGCTCCCGCTCTACGTGAAGCGAAACCCAATAAGATCCGGAAGAATACGTGGTGTAATGTTTAAATCACGTTTATTCTTACGAAGTTGATGATGATGAACGCAGTACAATTACTGCTCTTATTGCAAATGGCGGTCATGGCTGGTTGCGCTGTTACCGTCAATATACATTACAGATATAATTTAGAAGTCAGTATTAGTTATTAAATTGCATGCTTATCATAATACAAGCAAAACTTCTACGTCATTTCGAGCAAAGATAAAAATCGGACTGCATGAAAGATTTCGCACACATTGAAAGCACAATGAGGCATTAAATATACGTAAAGGCTAACGCAGAATGCCCAACGGCTAACGCCTAATGTCTGATTCCTAACATCTGATGGCTGATACGTTACACCAATGCATAACACCTTACCATCTTCCACTGCAGTAATGCGGTATTAATGTGAAAAATAACATAAAAACTGATTTCTACTGTAAGCACAGCCTCCTCCCATCGATATTTTCTACATCCTAACAACCGTTTTTCTCCAAATACCGCCGCGTTTCCATTCGAAGATACAAATAAACATGCGATTTTAAATGACTGACAAGTAGCACAGTGGGAAAATTTTAACAAAGTATATAAACAACATACAGTAAAACAAGTAGTACAGCAAGATAATTTAGTTAAACAGTGAAACCATAGTACGCAGAGAGACAATCGCTGGCTGACTCTTTTGTAAAATACATGCGTTCTTTAAGGCAACAGTCATCTTGCGGGGTTGCAATAAGAATGAAATGAGAAATGGTGATGTGGTGGCGGCCCTCAACTACGTACCCTCCGATTCAAAGTCGAAATGTTAAAAGTTTTGGCTGTTTTCGTTGTCTAGGTGCTGGGATACGTAGTTGCCGCATTACAAGCCAAATACTGTTGAGTATACAGAATACAATATGAATATACACATGAATCGAATCGTCGAAGGTTCCTATCACTCGGCAATCGCGAAAGTAACGTAGAAATTTATAAATAAAAGATGGCAATAAATAAAATGTGTGGTACTATCTTAATGACCTAAAATTTTGAGTACGATAGTAGAAGTACTTTTGAGAATGTGGTATTTGTCTGCAAAACACTTATTGGTGTCGATGGGCCAGCAATTGAATAACATATAAGTTAAATAAGAGTGAAACAATAGATTCCTACCACACGTAAGTAGTTATGAGCGACAACATAGCTTGCGAGATATTCACTTCTAAACGCATACTACGTCTTCATTGTAGAAACGTCGATATCTCACAAGTTCACAAGTCTGCACTCCGAAGTATTCCTATCTCTTGCCTCCAAGTCTCTCTCGTGACTTTGCGTCCCTCGCACCGTACTGTCCTGGACACCCCCGTGTCCTCTCCTGTACTCTTCTCCCACTTCCGTCGTCTCCCCATTCACGAGCACTGTGATTGGCTAGAGCACTCCCACCATGTCTTCAAGCCAACGCACATTCATAAACATAATGAAACACATTCGAAATACTGGATTTACATATAAATAACTTTGAAATTAAGTAAATATTCCTACGGATGGAACACAAACACGCTCTAAAATACATTATTAAATACGTAAACAAATTAAATAAGCATATATCAAAGGAATAGCAAGCAAAAGTAGACCAGTAGCCTAATGTCTCTGTGCCTTCTAAAACACATTAAATATTTGACCAATTTCTTCATAAATATTATATATCGGTTATAAACAAAGATATAGATGAATAAATACGTTTATAAGCCTTGAATGACTTGGGACCTGCGTTGTTTCTCTGCTCATCCCTTTTTATGCTTTTTGACCTGTAATAACTCATGTACTATTCAAGTTACGTGCCTGTAATTTGTACTAATTTAGGTTTACACTAATAGATTTCTAAAGACACGTCGATCGACGTAATCGGATGAACCGTTTAGATTTTGGAGATTCGTTGCTATGTGTTACTTGTATAATTTACAGTCGGATACTAAACTTTAAAGTAATAAAGATATTGAAAATCTGATTACACCATCAGAACCGTCGAGCAAATAACGGTAATATACATGTTTCTTTTTGAGGTATTATGATTCATCTGGCTACTATTAATTTCTATACGAACTTTCAAATGTCTGCCATTGAGGTTTCACGAAGTCGACCATCTTTTGCACTCCTGGCGTGTCTCCTTCATCGACACAACGTCACCATGGAATTCCCGGCCACCCGGCTGGACCACTCACTGGGGCTACCCCACACGCTCAGCTAACGTTCGACACCACGTGGGTGCTGCCCAGCCACGGCCCGCAGAGAAGCGCACGCGTGGCCACGCCAAATCCGAACTTCACAATATTTCCAGGGCGCCACAGCTCGCCTGTTACCTCACACACCTCCACTTGAAACTTCCTGGCAGATTATAACTGTGTGCCCGACCGAGACTCGAACTCGGGACCTTTGCCTTTCGCGGGCAAGTGCTCTACCATCTGAGCTACCGAAGCACGACTCACGCCCGGTACTCACAGCTTTACTTCTGCCAGTACCTCATCTCCTACCTTCCAAACTTTACAGAAGCTCTCCTGCGAAACTTGCAGAACTAGCACTCCTGAAAGAAAGGATACTGCGGAGACATGGCTTAGCCACAGCCTGGGGGATGTTTCCAGAATGAGATTTTCACTCTGCAGCGGAGTGTGCGATTATATGAAACTTGTTTCGCAGGAGAGCTTCTGTAAAGTTTGGGAGGTAGGAGACGAGATACTGGCAGAAGTAAAGCTTTGAGGACCGAGCGTGAGTCGTGCTTCGGTAGCTCAGATGGTAGAGCACATGCCCGCGAAAGGCAAAGGTCCCGAGTTCGAGTCTCGGTCGGGCACACAGTTATAATCTGCCAGGAAGTTTCATATCAGCGCACACTCCGCTGCAGAGTGAAAATCTCATTCTGGAAACACCTACACTTATTAATATTCTGACTTGCCAGAATGTTCAGACGTAGGACCCTTCAGTTCATACTAGTAAATATAAAACAAATTTCAAAGAACAGAACTAAGTGATTAAAACGCCAGGCCAATAGTATTTACAAGAATTTTGTAGTGGTGTGGGAGCAGCATGAGTTTCGAAATAACTTCATCTAACACAAATTATGAACGAAACTGGTAATTAAATAGATGCCCGCATTTACGTTATGCCTAAACAAGCATGAATTTTGAAATAAACCTAAACTAACACAAATTATGAACGATACAGCAGATTAAATAAATGTCTGCGTTTCAGTTATGTATAAACAAGTATGAATTTCGAAATAACTTTAACTAACAAAAAATTATGAATGATACTACATATTAAATAAATGCCTGCATTTCTGTTATGCACAAATTTTTTTTTTGGACAAGAAATAAATTTTTTTAAATGCGCTTTTATTTATGTACGACTTTGTATGCACTTCTTGTGCCACTCACTCAGTGCTAAGGCGCTTTCTTGCACAAACTTTTCCGTCGCACTACACACGCTCACATGGATTTTATCACGAAGTGTTGATCAGCTCACATCAGTCTTTTGACCAAGTGCCTCACAGAAATCGTGTCTACCTCTGAATTCCGAGTTCCACCGTTTATCGTGACAAATCTGTCTACAACGAAAAGAAACTCATCAACAAACCATTTCCCAAAACCAACCAGGACCCTCGCTAAAGATTCCCCTCCCCCCCCCCCCCCCCCCCCCCCCCAGCGGAGAACGATACTTTAGGAACAAAGTTACAAGGCACAGTTAGCTCAGATTCCCAGAAGTTCTATTTAAATGCCATTAATCAATCTGTCCTACCTCCACGCACCAAACATTGCGTGCACATACAATTAAAATTTCAATATCTTTCGAATTGACCACTAAATTATTTTCCACACTCTTATACAAAGCATAAATCAATACATATATTACTTAAATCCACGAAGTCACTGACCTCCACACACCCTCAGTGCCTAAACTTCCCCCTTTTGCTCACGTAGAATGCCACAATAAACTAACAAATGGGCATATAAATTATCCCTCCAAAATTACTACCACTATTTACAGATCAGAACAGCTTTTCACTTCTGCCTTTCTCTATATACCCTTAGTAAATTTAAATTTCTCTCGTTTCCACACATGCGGCAGCAACGACCATAACGTTGTACCATACCAACGCCCATCAGTCTCACTAGAATCCCACTCCTCCTTCATATACCAACTTGTACAATCTTCATTACACAAACTATCCCCATCCACAATATTTACTTCAGCCCTCTCTAAGTTTTCTGTTAGTTCTTCCACACATTTTGCCGATTCACTACCCACAGCATGCACAACTTTACTGTTTTTCCCCTCCAAAATATCGACATTTTCAACTTCAACAAAATTACACATCAACTGACTGTTAAACACTTTATTTTCCTGAAATAATGCATCTATGCCTAAGCCATCATCACCATAAATATTCATCTCAGCAACTTTGTCTGCAGATACACCATTTAAATCACTACATAAATTCACATCAGAAACCTTACTTTCGTTCGTCGTCAAATTAACTTTACATGAATCGTACACAACTTTGTACTACACCGCTACATCACAAAAACTGCTTCTACCTTGTCGTGCAATTGTAGGACTTCCAGCCTTGCTACATTCCGCTGTGATCGGACAAACATCAGCACACACTGCCATTTCTATACACCTTTCATCCAGATTAACCCCCGATCCTATTTTACATGCATTTTAACTTTCACACTCTGAAAAACGTTTTAGATTCATACATTCATCAATAAGTTTCATTCGCCCTCATTCGTTACTAGAAACGCGTAAATTCCTTCCTCCGAAGTATCAATAACAGTAGCTTTTACATTAATACATAAATTACTGTTACTCTGTTCCTCTAAACTGAAATCATCTACCTCCTCAGATACATTTTTAACTTGAAGTGTTGGCGAGACCAATTCCTCCCTCAGTAACATTGACGCTTTCCGCCGAAACACAATCACCCTCACATGCAGCTGGCGAGGCCAAAGCTGCTCCGCCTGCACTACCATCGACACTTTCCGCCGACTCACAAGTACGCGTTACTACAACACCTTCCGCACTGCAATTGCTACTATTTGCTAATATCTCTTCAGAGCTATCCACACAATTCGCTTTCACAAAATTCATCTCCTCTTTAACTTCTTTTTGAACCACTGAATCTTTCCATTCATCACCATTCACCCACTCATTCATTACACATTCATAATTTACATCATTCCCCGCAAATTTACTCCCATTACTGAGTCATTGTCTCCATGACAGTAAATCAGAGAACGTAGAGACCAGCTGTACATGAATAAATTAAGGAGTTTGGGTGTCAAAGCATCTTCACTTCTACTCACTACCATCCTCGGTCTTCTATCTCCTGAGTGTGTGTTCATAAAAAGTCGAATTTTTCGTGATACATTACAATAAAGCACATTATTCCTTCCTTAATAAGACAATTGTGTTGTACGTGTTTGTACATGGTGTAGTTGATTGAAAGTTTCATTGTTTTCATGAGCTATAATTTCAAAAAACAGAGAGCACTGAACGAATACACCATTTAGGTAAGTAGATAGTGCTGCGGCTTAACCATTACGTTTCCTGACACCTTTTCAGAATATTGAGATGTAGAGATGTTGACGCAATAGATTCGAATCGAGCCAATGATGACGTCCATTCAATAGCAGTAGCAGGAATTTCTACCAATACCCCCTTTTCCAGTGTAAATGTGGAATAGTGCCTTTCTATCCAATGATGATGGGCCACCAATGGTATCCACCGGAGATCAGCCAACAAAGCCTCTTCTTCTGCATCGGAGCGGGAATATTAGCCTATGACTATGGCCCAGCAATGGTAGCCGTATGAATTTCAACCAATACTATCGCTTTCCCAGCACGAACGCGAGAAAACCCCCTTCATAAGAGGACGCGACACTCATCTCTGAGAGTGTTCTAACAGTAATGGACACCATAAGATCCTGAGGAAGATCCCAGCAGAGGAGTCGAAATGTCGATCATTTTATTCGAAGTATGAAGCGGCCTAATAACCCAGAAGACTTTAACTTCAGTGACAACGGCCACGAAAGCCTGCGGAATCACACAATCAGCTCTTTTGTTCAATCTCAATCACCGTCAAATTGCACGCTGCACGCTGTTTCCTGTAACATTTTTTAAGTCTCGTTCTTGGGTGGGGATTGATTACTACAAGCAACGTTTTAACTCTCTGAACCAGCGATATTCTGTTCTTTCTGGTGTCAAGTTTCTGGATGGTGCGCACCTTTGGAAGATGAGGTGGTACTTTATGTGAGCATCGGTTACCGAAATAGGACTCGCTCTCAATTTTGTAATGCTGCTCATGTTATAGAATGAAAACTGTACATAAACGGAAAAAGGAAGTCTTGATGAGTTTTTATACAGATGTGTTAGTGACATTATAAATAAATATGATTCATGAAAAAGTTCTTACTTGTAGGCAGCATTACTCTACATAAAATTTTGTAACAAATGTGTAATTTTCCTAGTACTGTTATGATTACTCATTTACATGATACTGGAAATGGGAACAGATACGTTTTATGGAAAAGACCCAGCATTATTTTAGCGCCGGAAAATCATAGTTACTCTTTCTGTTGCACACAATAATGACGAATATCCTGAATATGAACTAGAGACGGCTTGCAGTAGTGTATTACTGAATATTCCAGACTGAAGTTAAGTCTGATGAGGAATTCATAGTTTCATCAGACACTAACAACTGAATTGACGCGACGGTGTGAGATGGTGTGGTTAGCGCACTGGACTCACATTCGGAAGGGCGACATTTCAAATCGGCATCCGACCATCCAGATACGGAATTTCTGAGATTTCCGAAAATAGCTCCACACAAGTTCCGGAATGGTTCCTTTGAAAGGGTACACCTTCCCCATCCTTGAAATACTCTGAGCATATGCTCCAACCCTCATGACATCGATGTCGATTGGACGTTTAACCGTAATCTTCTTTCCTTCCCTCCTCCCGAATCGTTGTGACTTCAGATTCTGGCAGAGAAATGCTTAATAACTGCATAAACGGCAAACACAATAAGAAAACAGCCACAGCATTCAGCTGGACCAAGGAAAGCATCCAGTACAACAGCTGATGTACCTTATGGTGTGACAGTAATACAACAGATACAACGTTGCAATGTTTGGAGTAGTGCACAATATGCTAATTTATATGTGTATTATAACTTCTTGGACAGATTATTGGTGCAGTTAAAGAGTCTTCACAAAATTCGAGGATTATGAGCTTGAAACACATCAAGAAGCTTTGTAGGTATGTACATTTTGCAAACAATGAGCTAGCAAGAAACAGAACGATACACTGTTCGACATCAGACTACTTCTTCATTCTGCAGAAGAAAACTCCCGTCAGCAACAATTAAAACAAGTAACTGAACAGTCTAGTGACGGTATGATGGTGCCTTATAAGAGTACCTGCATCAGCATATTCAAAATAAACTCCACAAATAAGGTTTCAAACTATTTGTAAGTGCTGATTTGTCAGTATGTGAGCACGATTTGATTCCTTATGCAGGCAAAGGAATGTTGCCAGAGCTTATAGAACAGGAAAAGGCGTTTGGAATTGGAGGGGAGGCTGCACAGCTGGTCCATAAGAGGAACTCCTGTGCTAATCAACGATTTGTGAGATGACAGTCACTGATGAGAGTGGGGGCCATAGAGAACATCGCCTTTGCTCTTAGATACGGTGTATATGACTGTAAATAGTGCAATTTTTCTGAACTTTGTTCCAAAAAGACATAGTTTTAAGACATTCCACATAAAATAAAGTATTGTGCTATTTCATTTTGTACCACCCACATACTTTCTAAGGGCAATGTTGTTTACAGGAAACATGATACGTTTACAAAAAATAACTCTTAAAAACCGAAAATACTTGTAAAACTCTTCACATGGCTATATACATATAATTTAATAACCCTAATGTTTTTTATTGATAATATTGTGTGTGCGACCAGTAAAAGATTAGTTACATATTCTTGCGTGCGTACGAGCATAACACACTATTTTAGCTAATGTGTATTTATCTGCAGTTGCAAGCCTGACCAAACTAGCTTTATGTCATCGATTCCTTAGTTCTTGTCAGTTGTTATTAGGCCTGGAGAACTAGGTTTCGAGTATTTACTTCAGAATTTTGGCTCTATTATATATATATATATATATATATATATATATATATATATATATATATATAGGGTGTTACAAAAAGCTACGGCCAAAATTTCAGAAATTTCAGGAAACATTCCCCAACAACAAATAAAGAAGAGATGTTATGTGGACATGGGTCCGGAAACGCTTAGTTTCCATGTTAGAGCTTATTTTAGTTTCGTCAGTTGGCCCAATTGAAGGAAGGTAATGTTGACCTCGGTGCTTGTGTTGACATGCGACTCATTGCTCTACAGTACTAGCATCAAGCACATCAGTACGTAGCATCAACAGGTTAGTGTTCATCACAAACGTGGTTTTGCAGTCAGTGCAATGTTTACAAATGCGGAGTTGCCAGATGCTCATTTGATGTATGGATTAGCACGGGGCAATAGCCGTGGCGCGGTACGTTTGTATCGAGACAGATTTCCAGAACGAAGGTGTCCCGACAGGAAGACGTTCGAAGCAATTGATCGGCGTCTTAGGGTGCACGGAACATTCCATCCTATTACTCGCGACTGGGGAAGACCTAGAACGACGAGGACACCTGCAATGGACGAGGCAATTCTTCGTGCAGTTGACGGCAAACCTAATGTCAGCGTCAGAGAAGTTGCTGCTGTACAAGGTAACGTTGACCACGTCACTGTATGGTGAGTGCTACGGGAAAACCAGTTGTTTCCGTACCATGTACAGCGTGTGCAGGCACTATCAGCAGCTGATTGGCCTCCACGGGTACACTTCTGCGAATGGTTCATCTAACAATGAGTCAATCCTCATTTCAGTGCAAATGTTCTCTTTACGGATGAGGCTTCAGTTCAACGTGATCAAATTGTAAATTTTCGCGATCAACATGTGTGGGCTGACGTGCATCCGCACGCAATTGTGCAATCACGTCATCAACACAGATTTTCTGTGAACGTTTGGGCAGGCATTGTTGGTGATGTCTTGATTGGGCCCCATGTTCTTCCACATACGCTCAATGGAGCACGTTATCATGATTTCATACGGGATACTCTACCTGTGCTGCTAGAACATGTGCCTTTACAAGTACGACACAACGATTGGTTCATGCACGATGGAGCTCCTGCACATTTCAGTCGATGTGTTCGTACGTTGCTCAACAGCAGATTCGGTGATCGATGGATTGGTAGAGGCGGGCCAATTCCATGGCCTCTAGGCTCTCCTGACCTCAACCCTATTTACTTTCATTTATGGGGGCATTTGAAAGCTCTTGTCTACGCAACCCCGGTACCAAATGTAGAGACTCTTCGTGCTCGTTTTGTGGACGGCTGTGATGCAATACGCCATTCTCCAGGGCTGCATCAGCGCATCAGGGATTCCATGCGACCGAGGGTGGATGCATGTATCCTTGTATCCTCGCTAACGGAGGACATTTTGAACATTTCCTGTAACAAAGTGTTTGAAGTCACTCTGGGACGTACTGTTGCTGTGTGTTTCCATTCCATGATTAATGTGATTTGAAGAGAAGTAATAAAATGAGCTCTAACATGGAAAGTAAGCGTTTCCGGGCACATGTCCACATAACATATTTTCTTTCTTTGTGTGTGAGGAATGTTTCCTGAAAGTTTGGCCGTACCTTTTTGTAACACCCTGTATATATGGGAATTAACTTGCACTTTATTTACACTGCTAACATATTTTTTCAGACATTTCAGAATTTTTCAGAATTTTAGATGTGGTAAACAATGAATTTACGATTCTGTTGTGTTTATAACAGTGGATTCATCTTCTATTTACACTGAGAACTTCTCATGGTATTGTATTGTATTGTATTGTATGTTAACCGGGGACCTAGAAACGACGGAGAGGCCCGTCTCCGCCGCAGCCGCAGTGGTCCACAACCTCACGACGACTACCGCAGTCCACTTCACTCCTCCACCGCCCAACACCGAACCCAGAGTTATTGTACGGTTCGGCCCCCCGGTGGACCCCCCAGGGAACGTCTCACACCAGACGAGTGTAGCCCCTATGTTTGCGTGTTAGAGTAATGGTGGTGTACGCGTACGTGGAGAACTTGTTTGCGCAGCAATGGCTCTGAGCACTGTGGGACTTCACTTCTGAGGTCATCAGTCCCCTAGAACTTAGAACTATTCAAACCAAACTAAGCTAAGGACATCACACACATCCATGCCCGAGGCAAGATTCGTACCTGCGACCGTAGCGGTCGCGCGTTTGCAGACTGTAGCGCCTAGAACCGCTCAGCCACTCCGGCCGGCTGCGCAGCAATCGCCGACATAGTGTAACTGAGGCGGAATAAGGGGAACCACCCCGCATTCGCCGAGGCAGGTGGAAAACCGCCTAAAAACCATCCACAGACTGGCTCCTTCACCGGACCTGGACACAAATCCGCCAGGCGGATTCGTGCCGGGGACCAGGTGCTTCTTCCCGCTGGGACTTCTCATGGTACAAAGATCGATCTATCCATATTTCTGTACAGCAACCATTTATTGGTGGCAGTAATAACGTCATAAACAAAACGTGGTACAAGGAACGAGCTCGGCTCGTTTTTAACAGTGTAGCAGTCTGGTGGTGACAAGAGCCACTAGGATGTGCTTTTATTACACATTTTCTTGATTTGTGTGATGATACTTAAGCTAAAAACGATTTTTAACAAATACGAATTACTAATTTGTTATTTATATTTTGTAAGCAATTGTTACTTTTTAATTATTTGTAGAGGAATATGCTGTCTACTAATTTCAGCATTTTGTTATAAATAAAATATGGCTTAAAATAAATGTGACACTAATTTATAAAGTTAACAACGCAAACATAGGCGACAAATTTTTCGGTATTTTACGCAATTCGTGAAGTTTACCGTATTTGGCTGCTGAGCATGGTGCGAGGGCTCTCCTCTTCCCTCCATCTTCCATGGTCTTGCTACATGCCTGGACGCAGTGGTGCTGGTATGACCTCAGTCTGGAAACGCGCGACCGCTACGGTCGCAGGTTCGAATCCTGCCTCGGGCATGGATGTGTGTGGTGTCCTTAGGTTATTTAGGTTTAAGTAGTTCTAAGTTCTATGGGACTGATGACCTCAGATTTTAAGTCCCATAGTGCTCTGAGCCATTTGAACTATTTTGAACCAGTATGACCTCGGATATAAGGAAGTTGTGTTACTGAACACCATGGTGTCTTTAAGTTATCACTTTAATATGTGATTTAGCTGTAATTTAGCATTTATAGCAACGAAAGGTGCTCAGACAATGTAGTATTTACTGAGAATGCCTTCAGTTCTGCAGTAGGCACTGGGCGTTATACGTTATAAATTGTGCATTTGCTGTCAGGTGTTGAGCATCAGGCCTTAGACGTAACCCATTAGACATCCCGTGTTAGTGGTTACATGTATTAGATGCCGCATTGTGCTTGCGAAGTGTGGAACATGTTGCAAACAGGATGTTTGTTTTACCTTGAGACATGCAAATATCTCGCAAACGACACATCATCTGAAAAAAAAATATAGGCAAAACGTTAATAACAGTAAAGGAGACATCTGTCTGTGCTACCTCTGGCCTCCTGCTAAGCATTCCTCTTGCATGAGTGGGATCAACTTTGTTTTAGCACATATGAACTCCTCATTTTATTTCATATTCGGACTCTATGCAAAAAAAAAAAGTACCGTGTGCTCAAATCATTGTCTTTCAATCGTGGTAGACGGCGCTGTAATCTAGAAATATCAAGTGGGGCTCTTTTGAGAAATAAAAACCGATGCATTTGATTGTACGTGATGGAAGCCCAGTGTAACAAGAGGGACATTTTTTCAAACAGTACAGAATGGTAGAATTAGCCAGTTGTGCTTTATACCCCCATGCCGTTATCTGCTTCTCCTCTCTATCCAATGAGAGCATACCACTTAAATGAGTTGATAAACGGTGTCATATTATATTATTTCTTTGAAAGTCAAAGATAACTATGTGCACATACATAACGATATATTTAATCAGTATTATGTTAAAATCATGTTTAATAATTATATATACAAACGAGTGTTTCATATACCACGTTTTAAAATCAGACGAAAATGTATAAAATAATATAGCCCTATATGGATTCCTAACCCCATGCTATTAGCCTTTAAAATTTTTGATTGTAAATTTTTAAAGGCTATAAAAATGATTGTAATTTTGAAAACGAAAAACGTGCGGTATATGCAGTAGATAATAGTAAGGAAATGAACTATTCTTGGGTGAGTTAGCAAGTAGTGCAATAGTAAGAGGTGAACCATTCATGCATCAACAATGTATTGCATGTACTCCACGTTTCTCGTTTTAAATCTTACAAGTATTTTCAGTGCTATAAAAATCACAATCACAAGTTTGCAGTACCATCTACATGCTGTTAGGTATCAGTAGGTAGACAGTAACAGTTATTCTACACATTGTAATCCAATTTAAACAGTTGATGTATTAAAAATTCATTTTTATTTAAATAATTATTTTCTGTATTTCTGTACTTCGTGTGTAAGATATCACTATCGATTTGAAACATTCTGATGAAGTTAAAATAGAGACATGTGTTACATTTAGGATTGGTTTCAGTTCTCTTCACCTCACTCAACTTATGTATGGTTTCTTCCCATGTATGTATGGAAGACTGACAATGATGGTGAAAATTTGAGAGATTCGATTTCGCATAGATACTTGCTAGCAACTGTATCTTCCATGAACCATTTTCAACTAAAACGGGAAGAGAGAGAAATGCTAGTGGAACAAAAAGTACCCTTCGCAACACACCAGACAAGAAACGAGTTAACCTTTCATTCTAATCCAGTTCTGGGAGACATTCAAAGTATCAAGCCTTTCGGTCATCGGGAAATGACACTGGGAAACAAATAACCATCCTACACATATCAAACAGGTAGCTGAGTTAATGCTGCACTGTCAACCAGTTATGAGCCATTTTTATGATTTCAAATCTCTATTTCGTCGGGAAGTCAGTTTAAAACCAATTGCAATATTTGTACTGAACAGAAAGAAGACAGACAGGAAAGTGGCACCACACTCATTTCCTATACCTGCCTCTCTCTGCTCAGCCGTGTCTGTCTCCTCGCTTGCCGCTTACAACACACTCCGCTACTAACACTACGATGCGCTGATCCATCTGGTAGCCGTGATGTCAGGTGTTGCCAACACTTCACATCCCATAAATGCCGAACACTAAATCAAAGGACCAATGTTACCGATCGTCCGCCGCGTCATCCTCAATCTATTGGCGTCAGTGGTTGTGGATATCAAGGTCAGCACATAGCTCTCCCGGCCGTGTTCCATTCTACGAGTCGGGAGCCACTATATCCCAATCAAGTAGCTCCCTCAGAAGGGAGCTCGGCAAACCGAGCGGTCACCCAGCCAAGTGCTACCTCACCCCGAAAGCACTTCAGTTATCCGACGAGAACCGGTGTTACCACTGCGGCAAGGCCGTTGGCTACTACCGAACACGCAGTTACAAAATACTATTAATAATGATGTGCCATGTTGAAACTTTCAGGAGTCTACTTCATTGGGAAATAAAGCTGGTAAAGAAAGTACCCTATGCCACACACAACACAAGGAAGTGAGTTAGGATTGAATTGTCCTCCAGCTCTGAGATATGTTTAAAATTTCAAGTTTCTAGCTCACCAGGAAGTTAGTTCAAAATGAATTTAAAAAATGTAGCAAAGAGACGGACAACAAAGTGACCTAACAAAAATGTGGTAAAAAACTGTCAAGTTACCAAATTTCCGTGAGAGTCAAAGGCAATTACATACACGCACTTACTGCGGATGCAGTATTAAAATGATACCTAAAAATAGCCCCAATTTGCGCCATATCTGTGAAAGTCAAAGATATTGGTTATCCATAGTTACCTATCTACACAATCAGAATATTTTTTAAATGATGCGTAAAACTGACATTAAGTGGCTTTAGTTTCGCGAGGGTAATTATGTTCCTGAGTCTTCACAAAGAACTATTCTATATATTAAGACATGGTTATATAGGATGTCAGCTGTGTCGAAACTCTTTCGAATCTTGGGATGGTTTTCTACCTCTATTTCATACGATATTGGTGTCAAATCTGCAGTGCTCTTATGACCACGTCTAAATTCATTTATTCGTTAATGAACTGCTTTTAGTTTGTACCAGGACCAGAGCCAACTTACCAGTTTTTTCACTATCCTTTACTCATATTTTTCAATTCGTCTAAAACGTTTTAGATCGAGCTCTGAAAGCATGTACCAATGTGCAATGACATAATGCATTTGATTGAAAGTTTAGGACATTGGAAAACACCCTAAAAATAATTGGGCACGTAGGGTGTAAGTGAAAGAGTGGAGTTGAAGAGTTTACTGCTAGAGGTGAATTTTTGGGGGCTACATCAAACCGGTCAGAAGACTGATGAACCGAAACAACGTAATTTATTCAAAATAAAAATAAAAAACGCTCAGGTTTAAAACCTTAATTTTAAACCACTCTGAAGTACCCCACCATATATATTGGGAATGGAGGAGGATCGAAGGTTTCATTGATATCTATATAGAGGGTCAACTCCATTGTGTAGAAATCGGAATGGTCACGCTCTAACATCATTCACATCATGTGACTTACAGTAACGGTGCTAAATTTAGCTCTGTGTAAGTGAAGGCGTTTTGGACTACACATCTTCCAATCACGAGTACAGTGTTTCAAAAACTGTGGCACATGGTAGATCATCAAAATATAACAAAACGAGATCCATATAGGCGCAGCAGCGGTGGTAGATGGACAATAATTTCAATGTTTTGGTCCACTAAGCATTAACCGGAAATGACGCTCTTAACATCTGGTATTTTGATTAAATCATAACGCAATTTTGAAATGAATTTTCATTTGAAAGATTGAAAACTCTTGCAGACCTCAGTGGGAGAATAATGCGTTAAGATAACTGTTCATTATCTACCTGTCTAAAACCTTACAATTATGTTTATTATATTTCAGTTCAAACTGCTATTACAGAAACTATTAGGCTTTGAAAGGATGATCTTTGACGTGCATCAGTCTGACGTGTACCTGTGTATGAAGAATTAGTTTGCAAAACAAACTAAGTCGCCGTTTAACATATTACACATTTTCGTCATTCATATTTCTTTAGTGTACTGAATAACATGTTATGATAATGGCACGAAAAGCACATTTAGTGCCTTGTGTGCAGATTTCACATACCACAAACACTTCGTTTACGGAGGAATAAGCTACACCACGTACCGAGAAGATATCATTTCGTCGACTGAAGGGCACACAGAATTACTGTTAATTAGCACAGAAACCTTCTATGTTATCGCCAAGTGTTTCCTACTATTTTAAAATCGCCTAACTTGTGCAGCACGTAACGAGTAGCACGAATCGTAACAAGTGTTAGCCTTGACGATTGTCAGTACTGCACATCGCATGTTTACACTCTCAATCAGAACACCGTCTTTACTTCATAAGGGGCGTCAGTGACTCGAAGTCCGTGCTAGAGATCTTGTTTAGCGAAATGTTCAAGTTGCAACAGTGAGCATGTAAAACATTACCTAGCTGCTTCATTGTCTGAAACTGAAAACTACACGGTTGACAGCTAACGTCATTCGACTTCTCACGGCTGTTGATATTCTTAATAACACTTGTCATTTGAAGGTTACAAATTGTAATGCAATGGATTAGAAGAAGCCCTGTCAACAACAACGTATCTGGGTAACGGCATTCGTGACAAAGGTCGGAAAATGCGAAAACAGAGATACGCTGATGGCAGGGTTTGCCTGAGATTTCCGGACACTACTGTTATCGGGTATTGGCCATGTCCAACAGTGGCGCACAATTTAAAACAGGGCGTTGTCAATGCCGAATTGCGTGTAAACAATCAGGAATAAAAGTATTCAATTTTTACCGGTTTTATTTTGATCACCACGAAACTAAGTATCGCTATAGCCGGGTCTCCAGATTAAAAATCATTTGTGACTATATCGTGAGACTAACGTTACTTCCACAGACTGCCAATTATTCTGTAAATATCATGTAGTGTTCGAAGTGGAAGCAGTTTTTCACAGTTCCAATCTGGATTTCTTTTGCGATTTAAATCGATAAGCTAAAACTCAGTTTTAATATTTAAATAAAAGTTATATACTCGACAAACATTTACACTAAATTAATGCTGAAAACATTTAGTATGAGGAACAAGCTTTCTTTAAAAAAAATATGTAGTACAGAAACTCGCTTGGATGCAGTACTCATGCTGCCGGAATATTATGAGGCCGGATGACGGTTTCTGCTTCTTTATAGACTACAAAACATTGAAAACATTCTGTTGTATTTGAAGACTTTGCCTTTGTCGTGTTAAACAATACCGTATCATTTTTGGTAGCATTTTTGTGATGGTAATGATTCCATCTATTTACCTAATATGGCAGATAAGAGAGACGTTTCAGAAAACTGCACATGAGGGACCACTATAGGTCAAATTAAACAGAGGCCGAGTAAATCGACACAAGCACACAAACAATTATTACGGGCGCTGAAAAATATGGAAATTAGGAAACGAATACAATATTTGTAAACTGTATCACATTTATTTTTAAAACTTCTTACACGCTGTGGGAAATTACTGGAATCAACGACGATTCACGTACTTTTACGTAGGCTTCATAATTTATATGCTAGAATTACAGCACACTTTATTAATATAAATTAAAATTAACGCTAATAATGCTTCTTCAATGTAATTAATAATTTAACCAAATAATGTGGGAGGTCTCACTGGCCTTCACAGCTCTTTAATATTTTATTTGTGAATAGACCTTGAACCTAATGTTGACAGTCTCTTCATAACCACTTTCAGCTCTCTCTGTCCTATAGTCCAGCGTCATATCTCTGGAGGCTTATCCTGATTCTTAATAAAAAGAATCTTTTTTTTACATCTACATCTACAGGAATACTCTGCAGTTAATAATTAAGTGCCTGCCAGAGGGTTCATCGAACCACCTTCAAGCTATGTCTGTACCATTCCACTCTCGAACAGCGCAAGTGACAAACAAGTACTTAAATCTTTCTGTGCGAGGTCTGATTTCTCTTATTTTCTTATGAATATCATTTCTCATGATGTAGGTGAGTGCCAACTAGATATTTTCGCAAACGGAGTAGATAGTTGATGATAGCAATTTCATGAGAAGATGCTGCTGCAACGAAAATCATCTTTGTTTCAATTATTGCCACACCAATTCACATATCATGTCATTGGCCATCTCTCCCCTATTTCTCGATAATCCTAAACAAATGTTCAAATGGCTCTGAGCACTATGGGACTTAACATCTGAGGTCATCAGTCCCCTGGAACTTAGAACTACTTAAACCTAACTAACCTAAGGACAGTACACACATCCATGCCCGAGGCAGGATTCGAACCTGCTACCGTAGCGGTCCCACGGTTCCAGACTGAAGTGCCTAGAACCGCTCGGCCACATCGGCCGGCTTTGAACATTTTCGGTGTCCTCCGTCAGTCCTGTCTGATGCAGATCCCACACCGCACAGCAGTACTCCAGAAGAGGGCGGACAAGCGTGGTGTAACCAGTCTCATAAGTGGACCTGTTATAATTTCTAAGTTTTCTATCAATAAACCCCAGTCTTTGTTTTACTCTACCCACAATATTATGTATGTGATAGTCGCAATGTAAGTTATTCGTAATTGTAATTCCAGTTAACCATGGGCGTCAGTGGTATCCATAACCGACTACTGTGACTAGAGCCCGTCATCTAACCTGATAACAAGGTTATTTCAGAACTGCGACGTACTAATTATTACATCTGCAACCGTGCAACACATAACCAGCGCACACGTTCGTTTTCTTATTAATCACAAGAAAGCGAGCTTGTAGATCACTTCTGTGTGTATTTTAAAACAGCGTTTCTAGCAGCGGCTACAACGCTGCAAAACGTTAAGCAACCTTTCATCTCCGCACGTCTCCGTGTCTGTGTATCTCCGGACAACTTCTTTGCATACTGTCCGAGGGCAACCATAAGGTAGGTATAGTATCTCGCCAACAGTGTACTGATGACGCAAAATGGTGAAATCGAAACGGAAGTTCCCTGTGCTAAGAATATCGGCAGACAAGAAATCAGTTCCTCCTGTATCACTTCGTAAATACACACTCCTTTCGACTACCTGCTACAAGAATCGAGATATTCGCAGGCTATATCTGAGCAAGGCCGTATTTCTGAGAGGTTGTCAGAAACCATTGTTTTGAGAGTCTGTATAGAAGTCTTGTTGATGGCATTGCCGTGACATGAGACTAACAAGGAAACGAAACGCAGTGTTTTGTAAAAACACGTTGATGCTATTCTCTTATTCAACGCATCTTCCTTGAACAAATACCGCCACGGCTACAGCCGTTGAGCATACCTAGAAAGAAAGTAATCGTCGTTTCTATGCAGCACCGCGCTCTTCTGTGAGACCGTTGTCGACATCGTTTGATAAACAGCACTGCCTGTCAAGTACGTTTTCTTAAATCTTCGAAAGAATTCCTGTCAGCTATTTCCTTCACTAATGACGGATCTGCTCCACCTTTTCTCTCATGGATGCTGTTTCAACCGGTAGATAAGCTGACATTCATTACCTCGACTGAATATGTCAAGGCCGCCCTGGCGTGCCTGGATATACAGATTCTTTATGGCCCAAGGAGCATCACTTCGACCCGTGCGTTAGAGTTGTTGTGGTATCCAACGTCCTTACTTCTTGTTGGCACGTCATTGAACATTTAGACCCGGAAAAGTGACAAAAATGAAAAAAAACGCGAGATAATGGGACTTTTTTGTATTTTCACTTACAAGTCGGAGACGACGCAGTTTTCGACGACGTTAATCATTTATAAAAATGAAGAGGATAAAATCTCCCACAAATTAGATCCGAGTTTTTTTTTGTTTTTGTGTTTTTTTTTGTTTTTTTTTTGTTTTTTTTTGTCAAACCAACCTTAGGCGTGTAGCGCTTTGTGGTTTTAACGTGACTTCCAAGCTGAGGAGGTGGAACATCTCATGACGTTCGCCCCGCGCCATTACCGTGCTTTGTTGCACATAAGCGGTAGGTGGAGACATGTATATCAGATGACAGTGACCTCCCCTTCCTGTTGGGGTATACCTGTAGCATCCAGCTGATTGATACAGTGGGGAGTCATTTTCAGATGTCTGTGGCAACTACGTTTCCTTCTTTCAGTCTAAGAACAATTGTAGATGTGTGGTAATGTTTGATGGTTACCTTGACAAGTTGAGCGCAGTTGCAAGGAGAACGAGCGAGCGAGAAGGTCCCGCAAACACAGCTTCAATGAAACGATGGCTACACCTGTCGGTCAGGAAAATTTTATCTCTAATTCAGAGATCAAGGACCGGTTTATTCCATTGTTAAGGAACAAGCTGGCAAAAGCAAGCATAGCTTGCAAGCAAGCTTTAGAAGATTCTGCTGCTCTAATTAGGAACACCGCACTATACAGGGTGTTACAAAAAGGTACGGAAAAACTTTCAGGAAACATTCCTCACATACAAATAAAGAAAAGATGTTATGTGGACGTGTGCCCGGAAACGCTTAATTTCAATGTTAGAACTAATTTTCGTTTCGTCAGTATGTACTGTACTTCCTCGATTCACCACCAGTTGGCCCAATTGAAGGAAGGTAATGTTGACTTCGGTGCTTGTGTTGACATGCGACACATTGCTCTACAGTACTAGCATCAAGCACATCAGTACGTAGAATCAACAGGTTAGTGTTCATCACAAACGTGGTTTTGCAGTCAGTGCAATGTTTACAAATGCGGAGTTGCCAGATGCCCATTTTATGTATGGATTAGCACGGGGCAATAGCCGTGGCGCGGTACGTTTGTATCGAGACAGATTTCCAGAACGAAGGTGTCCCGACAGGAAGACGTTCGAAGCAATTGATCGGCGTCTTAGCGTGCACGGAACATTCCAGCCTATGACTCGCGACTGGGGAAGACCTAGAACGACGAGGACACCTGCAATGGATGAGGCAATTCTTCGTGCAGTTGACGATAACCCTAATGTCAGCGTCAGAGAAGTTGCTGCTGTACAAGGTAACGTTGACCACGTCACTGTATGGAGAGTGCTACGGGAGAACCAGTTGTTCCCGTACCATGTACAGCGTGTGTAGGCACTATCAGCAGCTGATTGGCCTCCACGGGTACACTTTTGCGAATGGTTCATCCAACAACGCGTCAATCCTCATTTCAGTGCAAATGTTCTCTTTACGGATGAGGCTTCATTCCAACGTGATCAAATTGTAAATTTTCACAGTCAACATGTGTGGGCTGACGAGAATCCGCACGCAATTGTGCAATCACGTCATCAACACAGATTTTCTGTGAACGTTTTGGCAGGCATTGTTGGTGATGTCTTGATTGGGCCCCATGCTCTTTCACCTACGCTCAATGGAGCACATTATCATGATTTCATACGGGATACTCTACCTGTGCTGCTAGAACATGTGCCTTTACAAGTACGACACAACGATTGGTTGATGCACGATGGAGCTCCTGCACATTTCAGTCGATGTGTTCGTACGCTTCTCAACAACAGATTCGGTGACCGATGGATTGGCAGAGGCGGACCAATTCCATGGCCTCCACGTTCTCCTGACCTCAACCCTCTTGACTTTCATTTATGGGGGCATTTGAAAACTCTTGTCTACGCAACCGCGGTACCAAATGTAGAGACTCTTCGTGCTCGTATTGTGGACGGCTGTGATACAATACGCCATCCTCCAGGGCTGCATCAGCGCATCAGGGATTCCATGCGACGGAGGGTGGATGCATGTATCCTCCCTAACGGAGGACATTTTGAACATTTCCTGTAACAAAGTGTTTGAAGTCACGCTGGTACGTTCTGTTGCTGTGTATTTCCATTCCATGATTAATGTGATTTGACGAGAAGTAATAAAAAGAGCCCAAACATGGAAAGTAAGCGTTTCCGGACACATGTCTACATAACATATTTTCTTTCTTTGTGTGTGAGGAATGTTTCCTGAAAGTTTGGCCGTACCTTTTTGTAACACCCTGTATTTGGGCGCCCACACATACAACCATATGTTTGTTGACGAGAACGGGGACCTTCTCGTCATTCTAACTGGCCTCAATCAACAAATTAATGTATTGTGACGGGACAAGGGGGACGGAAAATCCTGCAGAAGCTTTACTATTCTCAGTGAGTTAGCTGTCCCGCTCGAGAGAACGTTTTGTTTTTGCGCGCAGTCAGTGGCTGTGGCACTACTTCTCGTTACAATGAGGCCAAAGTGAAATGCTTGACTACAGTGAAGAAAAACTCTGAACTGCAACAGGAGAGACAAATATTTAAAGATAAAAACGTGTGCAAGTAGGCTATCAAATGAAGATTCTGCTTGCCAATATATTTTCCAAGTGTACCATTGGGAACAACAGTGGCAGGGAAAGAGTAAGTCATGAGGAATGAGGGTGGACAAGGTCAAATATTCGTCTGGTTCCTACCACTAAGCTTCAACCAGCAGCACACGATGTTATTCTGTTCAATAGTGCATGTAAATGCAGGACTTGCTGGCGTGGCTACTCTTGTAGCTGCCGAATACACGTTTCCGCAAATCAGAGCACGGCATTACCTGCGATACAGTTTGCGAAAATATCAGCTACCTCTATTCACAAGACTCAGAAGAAGCCTTGTTGGAAGTAAAGGAGGAACAGGAGACCAGAGCGAGAACTATTACAGTTGATTGTAAGCCATATTTCACATTATTGTTGTTACAATTTCCCTTTGTGAAATATCATGACTTATTGTAAGAAAAATTATACATCGGTGTCATCTCTAATTTATTATCATAATTTACAATTATAACAGGTGAATAATTATTCTTCTATTGTCTGGTATGAACTGAAATTAGTTGCCTATTTTCTTTCTTAGCTGTAACGTACCGAAATATATACTGATTTTGCGGACAAATCAAGTGAAGACGAGGGCAATGGAGCACAAAGAGAATGAAATTTCTCTAAAATTGTTATATTAATATTATGATAATTATTACTATTACCAAGTGCCAAATAAAGTGTAATGATTATGTCATTTACATAAGTTAGTACCTCCTACTTGTAGCAGTGACGAAAGCTTTCAATTTCCCGTTTGAACGAACGCCGTAGCATATTGAGGGTTTAGGAGTTAGGTTTTGGTAGTGACACCAGAAATTAAGCTCATTTCTACATGCGCTACAAGCGACACTGTTGGCCTGGCGAAAAAAATCACTGAGACGATTTTGTGGGAAATTTTATCCTCTTTATTTTCATACATTCTCAACTTTACCGAAAACTGCGTCACTTTCGAGTTCTAAAGGAAAATCCCAAAAATTCCAATTTATAGTGTTTTTTTCTATTTTTTTACCGTTTACGGTTCTAAACTTTAATAGGGATTGGAAAATTCCGTTTCAGTACCTTTAAAAATACAGGGAAAAAAGAAACTACAAAATTTTTCTCGCAAAGTCACCATTCGGCTGGACTATAGTTCTAATCTGAGCCTTTGAGTATTTCTCACAGTAGCTCCCCAGCCAGAATAATCATTTTAGCATGAATCCCGAGTAAGCAAGCAGTAAGTAGCTCCATCAGTATTAGGATAACTATACGATAATTTTTCTGATAATCATTTCGATCATTTCAAGCAATAATAAGTCTTGGCCAAAGGCCCAATATGTGTTTCGTTACCTTTGTGTTCTTTTCTAACACACATTGCTCTATTTAGAATTCGATTTTCTTTTAAAAACAAATGAACATTAGCACCAATGAGAAGGTGGTGCATATTCATTGTCACCAAGATCATAAGCAATGCGCAGTGTTCTCTCCGGGCAGTTAACACTGTTTGCCCACCTGCATACTGCGGTGGTGTGAAAACAAACTGCTGTTTAAATTTTGGTAGGTCGTTTAAACAGGGGCGTGCTAATTTGAATGTAGAATGCAGATGATATTACCGTACCTGCGAATTAGCACTGCGCCCGGCGCAACGTCGTTTTAATTAAAACTGGATGCTGAGCGATTTAAAGGCTCGTACACCTAGTCTCATATTACAGCACATTGCCGACGGGAAACACTTAGGGATAGGTCGAGCTATGTATTCATCTGTCTAATTACAGTAATTAAGTTTCAATGCGTTTAACCCAGTTCATAATGCACTACGCTGAACGATAATCCAGGAAAGATTGATTGTAAGGTAAGAGACTTAGCATAACACTGTTAGAAAATATATCACACAACAGTATCTCCTCGTGCACGTAAAATTTTTTCCTAAATACCGTAAGCAATATCAGTTATTTTTCGATTATTCAACGTATTACGTACTACTACAGGTACCCAATACGCGTCTCTTAAAATTAATAAGTGTTGGATAGTAAATCGTGTAAACTACGTCATAATATTTTGATCACAAACGGTATTTTATTGCTTTCTTTCTCATCCAGCTCCCCAAAAAGATTCACGAAAATACAATAAACTATTTGTCACGAGGTAGTGCTCAAGCTTTCTGCAATGAAATTCTGTATGGAACTAAATTCAAGTTTAATCCACCATTATTATGAGCTTTAGGAGTCATTTTTCTATTCACAATTGGTGGATTAACCGGATTAGTAAATGCTCGACATCACTTTGCATTCCGGTTCTCTCCTGCTCTGTTCAAACAGTAATGAAATCATCGCCTCTGTAGTCTAGCGCAACGTTCTACTACTACTAATACACCGCATTGTGGTTCACATCAAAACACTACGAATGTAGATGTGCACCAAACCGTTATTTAGGAAAGTCAAATATTGAGGAAAGTCAGATATTGCGGTTACTGTACTTTTACACCAGTTACTTTTAACAGTTATTTATAACTATCAGTTACTTTTACTGCCTATATCCTCAGGTGGGATTACAGTTAACCCTGGGCGCCCACAGAACTCAGTCCGGTCTCTTACGATAGCAAACTAGCAGTGCATCGTCACGCCAGCCCGGTTGTGTGACTCCCAGCACATTTTGAAACATTTCTGTTAAATAACATTTTGCAATTTCTTTCTCGCGTGCTTATATTTAAACCTGTGAAGCGTACTTTGAGATATTTAAAGTTTTTCATTTGCTTTGGAAGTCCTTTAAATTGATTATGGCTTGCGGTGCCATAGTCTGGTTAAAATTACTTGATAGTTGATGTCTGCCACTTGTTCGTACAGTGCTACCACATCGGCTGCCGGTTACTTCTCGGTTACAGGTGACACACAAACACGGCAGATAAGTTCACAAATGTAACAAATGCTTTTAATGTACAGTGCGGAGCAGTGGCCGCCACGAGATATGTCGTAAATGAGAGATGTTCTGTCGACAGCTAATTTTAACTGACCAATGACTGAACTACTGCAGACAATGCGTTTTGGAGCTGCGAATGTAAACTCATGTCCTAACCTAGCCACAAACTCGTCATGTACAATGTATCCGAGAAAACGCCGGTCAGAAATCTGCGGCAGAACTGAAATCAAGACCACTTTGTTCTGGGCGATTAACTCACGTCTACGAGCCAAACCAAGACAGAAAAATTTCATTTTTGGCACTAAAAAGTATTTGAAATTAAGAAAATTACATTTAAATCGTTCAACTGAAAAAATGGTAATGAAAGTATTTTGCTTAGTTTCAGAAATGAAAAGTCACTGTGTTTCTCGACCCCACAGGTCCATAAGCTAAATACTGCGCTACGACGCAACACTGTTTTGCATATTTTACATTTACGCCTCTGACTTTATAGTAGCTACCATATACTGCAACCTTTAAAAATTTGGTTTCACGTAATGCTGTGCGAAACTTTTCTAATGTGAGACGATCGCTGTGATTATAATACACACATCAAAAAAAAGTTTTCATCACCCCGGATTCCTGAGCCCCTAAAGACGGTGGATATTTTATCATAGACGCAGTCCGTTTGACTGTTCACAGATGTCACTAAACCCGCCCAAAGATGTAAACAACCATGCATAAGCGGTCCGACAGCCGATCAGTTCCAGTTACTCCACCGGGATGGAAGTACATCGATCGTGTTGTATGTAGTTCAACGATGCTTAGGTGGTCAATACCGCTGTTAGATCGCGACCGCATTGTTACTTTGTGCCAGGAAGGGCTCTTACAAGGGAAGTGGCCAGGGGTTTCGGAGTAAACCAAAGCGATGTTCTCAGAACATGGAGGAGATACAGAAAGACAGGAACTGTCAATGACATGCGTCCCTCAGGCCGCCCAAGGGCTACTACTGCAGTGGATGACCGCTGCCTACGGATTATGGCTCGGAGGAACCCTGTCAGCAACGCCACCATGTTATATAATGCTTGTGCAGCCACAGGACGTCGTGTTACGACTCAACAATGCGCAATAGGCATGATGCGCAACTTCACTCCCTACGTTCATGGCGAGGTCCACCTTTGCAACCACGACACCATGCATCGCGGTACGGATGGGACCAACAAAATGCCAAATGGACAACTCAGGATTTGCACCACGTTATCTTCACCGATGAATGTCGCATATGCCTTCAACTAGCACGTTATCTTCACCGATGAATGTCGCATATGCCTTCAACTAGACAATCGTCGAAGACATGTTTGGAGGCAACTCGGTCAGGCTGAACGCCTTAGACACACTGTCCAGCGAGTGCAGCAAGGTGGAGTTCCCCTGCTGTTTTGGGGTGGCATTATGTGTGGGCGACATACGCCGCTGGTGGTCGTGGAAGACGCAGTAACGGCTGTACGATAAGTGAATGCCATCCTCCGCTCGATAGTGAAGCCATATTGGCAGCATACTGGCGAGGCATTCGTCTTCATGGACGACAATTCGCGCCCCCATCGTGCACTCTTGTGAATGACTTCCTTCAGGATAACAACATCGCTCGACTAGAGGCTAGCATGTTATCCAGACATGAACGCTATCGAACATGCCTGGGATAGATTGGAAAGGGCTGTGTGTGGACGACGAGACCCACCAACCACTCTGAGGGATCTACGCCGAATCACCGTTGAGGTGTGGGACAATCTAGACCAACAGTGCCTTGATTAACTTGTGGACGACGAATACAGGCGTGCATTAATGCAAGAGGACGTGCTACTGGGTATTAGAGGTACCGGTGTTTACAGCAATCTGGATCACCACCCTTGAAAGGTCTCGCTGTATGGTGGTACAACATGCAATGTGTGGTTTTCATAAGCAATAAAAAGAGTGGAAATGATGTTTGTGTTGTTCTTTACTCCAATTTTCTGTACAGGTTCCGGTAGTCTAGGAACCGCAGGGATGCAAAACTGTTTTTTATGTATGTAGTAATATATGTGACGCAGAATCGCGTCTAGAGCTTTCGTTAGTACTATGTATGAAATGGGTGTATAACGTTAACGTCACTGTGTGTGTCAGACAACGTCGAACGGTTCGGACGTGACAGTGGGTGCTCTTATTGGCGGAAACCAGCTCTAGCCCGTAGGTGTAAACTATCGGGTAATTTCAGTCAGACTATAGGCTAACAACTTCTATGCGAAGGTTAACGGCAGCTGCATGTGTGACGGCATGTGTATACGTTCAGCCGGTGCTACCCGACTGCACCAACTCCCCATGCGTACGGGTATGGAACTGGTAACTTTTCCATTAGCCCTGTTACACGACACACCTAACGTGTAAGTCTGCAGCAGAGACCATGGACACATATTTGGAACTGCAGGCTTTTTTACGTCACTGAGTGTTTTCAAATGGCTCTGAGCACTATGGGACTTAACAGCTAAGGTCATTAGTCCCTTAGAACTTAGAACTACTTAAACCTAACTAACCTAAGGACATCACACACATCCATGCCCGAGGCAGGATTCGAACCTGCGACCGTAGCGGCCGCGCGGTTCCAGACTGAAACGCCTAGAACCGCTCGGCCACTTCGGCCGGCGTCACTGAGTGTGAAAGATAATATTTTTACAATGTTTGTGTTTACTCAATTTGAAACTCAGGAGAGTATTTATTAAGTAGTCATTCTTGTCTTTTGCATATAAAAATTACGTTATTACTGTGCAGAATTATAGACTACCGTGTTCGTTTTATACAATGCTCATACAAGCAAATGATTATCTACGTATACATTTCATAGCCGTTTTAGAAGTAAGATGCAGCATTTTCCGTGACAGTGTTCGTGCGCCTTTAGTTGTTAGAAGGGCAGGACGACGACATAATGCCAGGAGTAGGAGTTTGGTTCAACCCTGGCAGGGAAGAAAGGGTGAAGACAGGGACATCTATATCTACATCTACATCTATATTCTGCAAATCACCGTGAGGTGCATGGCCGAGGGTACGCCCGTTGTACCAGTTATTAGGGTTTCTTCCTGTTCCATCCACGTATGAAGCGCGGGAAAAATGGTTATTTGAATGCCTTTGTGGGTACAGCACTTATTCTAATCTTGTTCTCACGATCCCCGTGTGAGCGACTGTAGGGGGTTGTGGTATATCTCTAGAGTAATCATTAATGGAGTTCCAGAATGAAATGTTCAATCTGCAGCGGAGTGTGCGCTGAGGTGAAACTTTCTGATAGATTAAGACTGTATGCCGGAGCAAGACTCGAACTCAGGACCTTTGCCTTTCGCGGGCAAGTGCTCTGTTGGTAGAGCACTACTTGGCTTGGCTCTGGTCGATCTAATGCCAATTACGATATGGTAACCCACCAAAATTATTACTTAGGATCGATCATACTCCGAAGGAACATCAAATAGTAAAAATTAAAGAATCCTTGTTGCAGAACCGACAACACTACGTCAAACTAGAAGAGAAAAAAAAATCTCACGAAATAAGCATTACACGAAAAAACTACAAAGAACGAAACTAGTGCAGCTTCAAGGGCAAACCAGTTGGCGCTATGGTCGGCCCGCTAGATGCCCTGCCCTAGGTCAATCGGATATCAACTGCGTTCTTTTAAAATGGAATCCCCATATTTTATTACATATTCATGTAGTACGTAAAGAAATATGAATGTTTTAGTTGGACCACTTTTTTCGCTTTGTAATAGATGGCCAAGACCTGCAACAAATGATGATGCCCAACTTGGTGTATTAGCTGCAGACGCGGCTAATCCGCACATCAGTAGCAAACAAATTGCGCGAGACTCGGGAATCTCAAAAACGTCGGTGTTGAGAATGCTACATCAACATCGATTGCACCCGTACCTTATTTCTATGCACCAGGAATTGCATGGCGACGAATTTGAACGTCGTGTTCAGTTCTGCCACTGGGCACAAGAGAAATTACGGGACGATTACAGATTTTTAGAACGCGTTCCATTTAGCGACGAAGCGTCAATTACCAACAGTGGTAACATAATCCGGCAAAATATGCACTATTGGGCAACGGAGAATCCACGATGGCTGCGACAAGTGGAACATCAGCGACCTTGGCGGGTTAATGTATGGTGCGGCATTATGGGAGGGAGGATAATTGGCCCCCATTTTATCGAAGGCAATCTAAATGGTGCTATGTATCCTGATTTACTATGTAATGTTCTACCGATGTTACTGCAAGATGTTTCACTGAATGACGAAATGGCGATGTACTTCCAACATGATGGATGTCCGGCACATAGCTCGCGTGCGGTTGAAGCGATATTGAATAGCATGTTTCATGACAGGTTGATTGGTCGTCGAAGCACCTACCATGACCCGCACGTACACCGGATCTGACGTCCCCGGATTTCTTTCTGTGGGGAAAGTTGAAGGGTATTTGCTATCGTAATCCACCGAAAACGCCTGACAACATGCGTCAGCGCATTGTCAATGCATGTGCGAACATAACGGAAGGCGAACTACTTGCTGTTGAGAGGAATGTCGTTACACGTATTCCCAAATGCGCTGAAGTTGACGGACATCATTTTGAGCATTTATTGTATTAATGTGGTATTTACAGGTAATCACGCTGTAATAGCATGCGTTCTCAGAAATGATAAGTTCACCAAGGTACATGTATCACGTTGGAACAACAGAAATAATATATTCAAACGTACCTACGTTCTGTATTTTAATTTGAAAAACCTACCTGTTACCAACTGTTCGTCTAAAATTGTAATCCATATGTTTGTGATTATTACAGCGCTATCTATCAAAAGCGAAAAAAGTGGTCCAACTAAAACATTCATATTTCTTTACGTACTACACGAATAAGTAATAAGAAATGGGGGTTCCTATTTATAAAAACGCAATTGATATCCGTTTGACCTATGGCAGCGCCATCTAGCGGGCCAATCATAGCGCCATCTGGTTTCCCCCTTCAAGCTAGACAAGTTCCGTTCATTGTAGTCTTTTCATTTGACACTTATTTCGTGAGATATTTGGACCAGTCACGATCAGTGGACCATACACTATATATCCTGCTCAAAGATGCGAGGCATTCTCTGTGCTGACGATTTGGTAGACCTTTGGCGAAGTAGAGGTAGAGTTGGAGAATACTATAGAACCCATGTTAACGTATTACGATGACAACTCTCTCAAACCAAATCCCACTAAAACGAAAGGTTGCGCTTTTCCACCTGCACACACATGTAGGAAACAGAAAGTTGCACGTTAACTGGAGTGGGTCTACCCTTGAAAACACAGACCAGCCGACACACCTTGGAGTAACGCTTGACCGGCACCTAACACACATACATCACCGCGAAAAAACCACGAAATAAGGTAGCTGCAAGATACAATACCCTTAGAAAGTTGATTGGCAGCAAGTTCTGCGCCAAACCTGCTGTACTTAGAACCACCGCTTTTGCACTTTCCCGACTACATGTGCCCTTTCTGGTCTATATCAGCGCATGCAGAGAAGATCGACAGGCGCCTTAACGAAATCTGTAGGCTTGTCACAGGATGCAAGAAGCTCACTCCACTGGAAAAGCTCGGCAAGGCTTCAGGTTTCGGTGGCCCCGAGACTTGGGTAGGTTATGAAAATAACGAGCACTTCAAAAACCATTTGAGCGCCAGCCACTGTACGGTACCCTTTATGGATTAAAAAGAAACCAAAATCAAGATTTCGGTTCTCCAATTACGCTCTGGATGAACCCCCCTGTCTGCTACCCTGTATCATAATATCCACCAAGTGTTGCTGAATTTAACTACACGTCATGGAAAATGCTAGATCGCATTATAACTGGTGTAGCACCTGTAAAAATCAATATGACAAAAGGGACAATAAGTGTGACTGTGGAGAAATGCATAACATGGAGCGTATTCTAACGTGCCGAAATTGACCTTTACTTTGCTCCCTAGAGACCTGTGGCTAAGCAAGCCTCAAGCTTTTGCCTTAGCATTGGGCCGAAAAAATGATAGCACCAGTCGCGAAAAAGTTTGTAAAGTAGGAAAGGGAACGGTGAGGGAGGCCTGCGCGCCTGGCAGAACTGCCGAATTTGCGCCCACCTACCATCCCACCCCCTTACAACTACCTTCTGATATTTTTCTTGGGTTGATTAACTTACTGTAATTTTGAAGCAGCAAAACCGACTGTCCAGTGAGATTTGACCCTTCCTGTTTACACGTCTACATTTTTTACGCAGGGGGCACACCAGGATCAGAGAGACCCCTTAAAAATCTATGAATTCATCCATATAAGTAATCGTTATTTTATTAATAACACGTTGTGAGATAAGTGAGGTTCTTTTTTACTGTATGCTATAGGATCTAGACATTTATTTTGTACGAGAGTGTTTTTATTCATAATGTTTAAAATAGTGCTTCTCAGGGAAATATTTTCTTTTATTCCATGTAAGGACGTTGCAAAAAATTTTGCAACACGGTCCGAGTCTCTGTGAACTACTTATATTGCACACTTTTCACAGAACTCGGCTGCTTGGTCGGGACGGTAAAATTGTCCGCAATTATCACAGACTAATAGCGCTCTGAATTCTCGAGAATAGGAGCACAGAGCACATATTTTGCTCTTTGAAGACTCACTGTGCTCTCGTTCCAGATGCCTGGGGCACAGCTCCAAGCAATGCAACTGTTAATGAGTCTGGGTACTAGGATTGCTCAGCCGTCTACGTAACCAGTTAACACAGCGTTCCGAGCAGATCCTTCAGCAACTGTCTTCTAGCAAGTTTACTCCAAGTTATTTGCAAAACGAAGCAGCACCGTGGCATCTGCCTGATCCAACACTGCAAATCAGAAATCTAAGAACTAGCGGATTTTACTTCTAGCAGCTGGGGAAGTGTACTTAATCGAATGTATCTTCCCACCTTTTGTGATGTTGTACGTAAGAACCATTAGTGATTCCCCGCTTTAGGATCTATACAGGGTGAACATTAGTACAACCGACAATCTGCAGGGGAAAAGAGATCCTATGAACATGTGTCCGAAAATCTACTGTGTGCGTGCAACGACAACAACGCGGAACACAGTAGATAACTGCATGGTATCCACGTCTCAATAAATTTTCAAAGTGGCCTCCATGGGATCCAATGCAAGTGTCTATACGTCGCGTCATGGATTGCTGCACTGATGACAGACATCCCATAATTATGATGGTCTGGTGCAAATACTGTTAACAAAATACTTCCTGTAGAGGGAAATCCGATTCTGATATCCCTTGCACTCGTTGCATGTGATAGGGACAGCAGCGATTGTCATGAAGGAGACACATAATCGTAAATTGGCGGCCAACTTGGCTGGACTTAGTACTGGATTTCATCTCAATATCCTGTGAAACTCGGTCCTCAAAATCTGATGCACGCACAGTTCATCGCCCCCCTACACGTTCGTCTTTCTGAAAGGAGCCATGATCACACTAACTCCCAAAAAGGGATTGAAATGTTGTGTAATGTGGTTGGTATCTGTGAGGGTACTTGTCTTGGTACAACTGTGCTGCCTCTCGACCGTTTCCATCTACTTCGCCGCATAGAAACACCATCTCGATTTGTTCCCGACATTAATACCGGACCATTACGCTGCTTACAGTATGCTGCGGCAATTACACTGCCTGCAACAGACAAGGAACACACGGTACATTGGTCGGAGGAACTGTCATTCGTCAGCGCCATCCACCGTGGCAAAGACCCATTCCCGGACACATATTTATGGAACCTTTTTGCTCCCAATTCCAGTCAGGAATCTATCCCATCCGTTTGTCAGTTTTAATAATGTTCACCCTGTAGTATTATCTCTGTGCATAGTGAAGGGTATAAGAGCATTTTTTGTTTTTCTTTGATGCATTCGAAATCAATGTCATGGACCAATAAAAAGCAAATTGTGTTCGCAGTGCATTCTTCCCGATGAAACTTGGTGGAATTTGTGGCTTGTTCTTTCGAACTGTTCCAAAACAATAGGCTTGTGTGACGTTAATATCCTTTGAGCAGTTGGTATACATCCACAGTCAAGTTCCTGTTTCTACCATTGACACGCTTCCTCACATAGTATTCCGGAACTGATCCATCCCTTTCTTTAGGGACAGTTCAGATATACGAGTATGATATTGCATTCAGCATGTAAAATGTTTTGGAGCTATACAACACAATCATCTTGAGGCCTTATTTATCAGACTTTTGAGGAAAATAGACCCTGAATTGACATCTTCCACTAAAACTAAACAACTGCCCCTACATTGTGATACATTCATGGGGAGTGTAATATGATAATCCCATGCTTTTGTAATGGCAGCCAGCTTGTCAGTTTCTCTCCTAACTGATATTGTTACTTTGTCATGAAGTCGTAAGTATGAAAGTGAAAACCTGAATTGTATTAAACTCATTGTCGGCCTGAAGATATCGACTCTGAAGCCAGTGGACACAGATCTGGTAGAGTGACGTGGCTGCTCCTTAGGGCACCGCTTAGTAAAGCCCAAAGAATACATGGAATTCACAGTAATTAGTCAAAGCATTGTAGCTCATACCACAGTAAAAACTGCCCTTCATTCTATTTCTTCGTCTGTGTACTGTGCTACAGTATCTATAATGTCAGCAGACTCCATGCTTCAAAGACAGTTTTCATTTGTTTTGCAGTATTTTTAACTCCAGCAAAAGGAATTACAATGTTTTAACAAAATCTCTGTTTACAAGCCGAGAAGGTCTTACTGAAGCATGCCACCGTGAAAGACTGCAAGGACACAGTTATTACTCAATGGTCGCGCCGCCGACTTGGTGTTAATGAACTCCTTTAGTATCCGTTTTCCCCCTCACAACAGAAGACTGTGTCCTACCTGCAGTCGAGCTTTAAACACTTTCTTCTGAATTCGTATCATGTAGCTGCTCTTCGGTACCCGTCGGTTCTTCTTCATCATAGAGTCTAATTCCGATTCTGAAGAATATTCTCAGAGCATATCCACCAAATTATATGTAATATTTTCACTGCCTTCCCTTTCAACCAAACTGCGACCAATAACCACCGGAAACAGATGTTAGAACTGAAACCTAAAAATGTATATTATACTTCATTTTACGGAGTTAAATTCAGATAACCTCAACAAAATCAATAACAAGACTATAAAGAAATTGTTATTTACTGTGCACACAAGGGTCAGCGTCATCCCATGACAAAAAACAACCTTGATTTGAAAAGAAGCTGGCAGCTATAGCTCACTGCACGTCTGCTAATTTGTCTGTTCTGATCTCAACCTGAATTTACAAGGCCGTTACAGCAACGAACGTTTGACAGTGCACATGTGCCAGGCCGAACAGTAATGCTCGGAGTCACGCTGGCCCTGGTATACACAAGGAGAGTTGATGAAGGAATGACAAGGGTTAACCAAACAACATTAAAGTTTTCGACTCCTCAGCTTGTGACAGAGTTTCACTAGAGTAACAGCAAAATATGAAACTTCCCGGCGTATTAAAACTATATACCGCATTTAGACTCCAACACACGACTTTTGTCCTGTGCGGTCAAATGCTCCATCAAGTGAGCTCCCCAAGCATGACTCATGACAATCCATCCTCACAACTTTAGTTTCGCCAGTACCTCGTCCCGATATAGTACCAAGTTTCAGTCTGGCAGGAAGTTTGATATCAGTGCAATCTCCTCCCAAGAGCGAAGTATTCATTCAGGGAACTACGAGACTAGCTAATTCATAAGTAAGGCGAAGTTTGGTCGTACCCTACCAGATGCTTGAGCACTGGAGCTGATGACGTAGCAGAGTAGACATTTGATTATACGAGGTTTCAATGTAGATGAAGAGAGCATATCTGTCTATACGGACCATTACTAACAACCATTATTAACAACTTCTGTAACAATATTAATCAGTCACAGTAGGCTTCTTCGTGAGTTCTCTTTTATTTACACGGCAGTTCGTATCAACCGAAACTGAGGGTTCGTACCGTATGCCCACCACCTTTTATGCTTGCTTCCTCCACCGTCGCGTCTTGATTCGGTCGTCAGTGGACACAAATCGGCAAGGATCAGAAGCGTTCGGCAAAAACGTTTTCCTGCTTCAGTACTGGGACGCTTGCCTTTGATAGTCTAGAATACCTAAACGAAGTGACAGCAAGAGGTCCATAATTTGCGATGTCTACATTAGGTTCAATTTATTTTATCCTAATTTGGTTGTAATAATTGCTTTATTAATTTTGTGTGGCAAACGGACTCGGAAATCACGGGAGACAGTTGCCTGCAATAGATGCCCAGCTATGTGATATCTAGTCACTCTCCTTTGTCTGTGAGTGTTTGCAATCTATCACGATTTAGTTTAAATGGTAGTAAACACAGCCGGCCGAAGTGGCCGTGCGGTTCTAGGCGCTGCAGTCTGGAACCGCGAGACCGCTACGGTCGCAGGTTCGAATCCTGCCTCGGGCATGGATGTGTGTGATGTCCTTAGGTTAGTTAGGTTTAACTAGTTCTAAGTTCTAGGGGACTAATGACCCCAGAAGTTGAGTCCCATAGTGCTCAGAGCCATTTGAACCATTTAGTAAACACATTTTAACAGCAAATCATCGTAAAGGAAACCTAGTATTTTAAATCTTAACTGCCTTTAGAGTTGACAATTCTACAGGATGTTAGTTCAGTTGCTGGAATGCCTGATATTAATGTGACTAAATTCACATGTGTGTAATTACTTTAAATAGCACAGCACTTTTTATGAAAATTAAGATAATGAATTTTTTGTGGGTAACCTAATAAGCATGGAAGATATTTATCTTCTGTGGTGGTAAAATATTTAATGTCATTATTATAAAAATATTTCACACAACGTATGAAAAAATTTAAGTCTCTTACAAATATGTAACAAGAAATTGCGTAATGCACCTCGTTTACTATCTGTATCTGACTTTAATTAACACAAGCTCAGTTTTCATCACACGCTACTGGTTTCGATTTGCTAAGCACAAAGCCACCACAGATTCTGAAAGAAAGAAGTAGAAGTTTCAAAATGGTTCAAATGGCTCTGAACACTATGGGACTTAACAGCGGAGGTCATCAGTCCCCTAGAACTTAGAACTACTAAAACCTAACTCACCTAAGGACATCACACACATCCACGCCCGAGGCAAATTCGAACCTGCGACCGTAGCGGTCGCGCGGTTCTTGACTGAAGCGCCTAGAACCGCTCGGCCACTCTGGCCGGCAAGTAGAAATTTCACCTTACCTTGTGGTGTCTTCTTTTCAGCGGCAACAGCGACACATAGCATCCATTAGGAAGTCTGGCTAGCTTTTATCGCTGTAAAAATCTTTGCCGGTCGATGTGGCCGAGCGGTTCTAGGCGCAGGTTTGAATCCTGCCTCGGGCATGGATGTGTGATGTCCTTAGGTTAGTTAGCTTTAAGTACTTCTAACTCTAGGGGACTGATGACCTCAGATGTTAAGTCCCATAGTGCCTAGCGCCATTTTTTGTAAAAATCTTTCATTTAAAATACTGAAACGATAAGAATTTAGATTTTTAAATACCCAAATAAAAGCGAGACAAGCATTTGCTGTATATTTACCAGTATATTATTGCTCAACTTGCAGTTTCATCTATATCACGGCTTTTACACGTTTTGCTTATATGGCTCCTCTTCTCGAAGTCCAATTTACGATGTGTCACAGATACAACCAGGCTGTTAAATATTGTAGCGCAGACCAACTAAAACGGTTACATTTCGCGTGATGACGAGCTGTGTGTAAGCCTCATTAACAAATGCTACTGAAATTTGAAGTGGTAGCATACTACTTGTGGCTCTTGACTGTTACAGGATTTTCAGTTTTACATATAGAAAGCATTATATCTCTTACAGTTTCCAGAGCAGCATGATCCACAGTACAAATGGCTTTTTACTCCACAATACGTCAGAGCAAACTTATCTTCCGTAACACGCAGATTAGCTGCCCTTTTCATAATATAAGAGTGTCATTCAGTACGCTGAGGCTAATTTTACCAACGCTTGAATTTCACTACGCAGACACCATACATGTGCACTGTGCTAGTACTACCACTGACTACTTAGACCATCTTTGTTTGAGAGCTATCCCTTCCATAAAAGGGCGAGATACTGCAGCTCAGATTAATATTCTGTTATTCACTTAAGGTTATTACTTATCCCTGACAGTTTATAATATACAAAACATAATTTTGCAGTAGTTTCAAAACTCAAAGCTGTTTAGTAAAATTACCGGAACATAATGTGGAAATGGCAAACAACCTAAGTTACACATTCACTGAACTATATTAAGAAATGATTAATATTACCCAATACAGTTTAGTAAATGTGTAACGTAGGTTGTTTGCCATTTCCACCTAGAGGTGGCAGCACTTTACGGTGATTCATAACCAAGCACATTATGCAACCACATTGCATCATTGCAACTGCTAGGTGGCATGATAGTCTACATTAGGCGTGCCTCATAGAGCACTGTTTCAACGGTGCCAACTGTTACTTATCAAAGTCATGACGCGTAAAGGCGAACAATTCACCTAATCGAAATGAAGTAATTCTGTTAATAGAGATATTGTTTAGTGTTGTGATGATAAGAATTTCACTACATGTTGAACATAAGCAGCCGGCCGCTGAGGCCGAGCGTTTCAAGGCGCTTCGGTCTGGAATCGCGGGACCGCTACGGTCGCAGGTTCGTATGTTGCCTCGGGCATGAATGTGTGTGGTGTCCTTAGGTTAGTTAGGTTTAAGTAGTTCTACGTTCTAGGGGACTGATGACCTCAGAAGTTAAGTCCCATAGCGCTCAGAGCCATTTGAACCATTTTTGAACATAAGCACGCTGTCGACGCGGTTAAGGTAGATAGTGGAATCTGCGACTAGTGACGTCAGCGTGATTTTTCCGACCACAAGCATTTTAGCTGTGACCTTTCTGATCGTCAAAGTAAGCCACAGCAGTGTGAGAGACTGTGGTTGGAAATACCATGGTGTAAAACTGGGTAGTGTTAGCTGTGGCTTTTCCAACTGTTGTGCAATAAGAATATCCCTTCACATTTTATCTAGGCTTAGGGATGGCTACTCCGATAGTAAATAGGCATGTTTAAATCTTAATTTTTAATATTTTTAGTTTTTAATCTGATTAAAAAACGAAATATTAAATTGTTGCTGGTGAACATATTGTTTTGACATTAGTATTCTTCTTGTTTTTCCGAATATGTCGAGATTTCCGTGAGTGTGGTTAGGCAGGAACCTAAGACAACATTTTAAACAGTTGCGACTGAAATGAACATCTGTGCCCTTTTAATTTCTTGTTGATCACAAATACTTCGCTGTTTATTTCCGAATATATCACGATTTCCAGTGACTTTAGGCAGACCGTTTCCGTAACAAAATTGCACAAGTTATTTTCTCAATGGATCTTCATCTTTTTTGGGGCTATGAATCTGATTATGTGCTTGCTGCCCCGTTTTAATGACGTGCGCGGTTTCCTTCCTCCTCTCCATTTGGCTGCTGGTGTCCCAGTCAATGTTTCTTGGGCATACCTCTGAAAAAATTCGTGACTCGGATTTTTGTTCTGTACGAACTAAGCGTATTCAGAGTGCGAAAATTATGTTCAGTGGATATTCGGACAGACAGAAGAGTACCATGTGCACTGAGCGCTTGAGGAGGTTGACCAAAAAGCAGTCTGTGGAGATACAGTTCAGGAGCACCATGATACTAACAGTTTTTCAGGTAAATTTTCTATGTCTACGAGAAACAGAGGTAGGCTGTTCACCATGCTGATGACGAAATGCAATGAAAATGGCTGCAAGCAAACTGATATTGCGGACGAAAGAATCCGTGGTTTCGGCTCACTGGAGTGTCGTAATTGTGGGGGAAGATGGTGAATTTCTGGTCATAACGGTAGGGCTCGAAAATCTACCAAATGTATACTTCAGCAAGTCAGGAATTGCTGCAGCCTTCAGCTCCTCTACCGCCTGGGAAGTACTGTGGAAAAGAGTTTTGCCAGACACATGCTCTTTCTCCACGAATTGAATGGCTGCGACTCTACATGCGCGCTATTCAACCCAAGGCAGTATTTTTCTCAAGACCCTTTCCAAAAATCCGGATCTCGAATCATACATTGGTAAATTCAATGATCCTTCAGCACATCCAGATCTAATAACAGTTACTGCTCACTGTCCTCTACGGCAGTAACCACCTATCCATAGCACTGAACAAGCTGAGATGCAAACTACGTGTGACATCAGCCTAAAAGGCCCCAGCGAACGCACGTCGATATCTCCCATTAAAGCTGCAGCTCAAGAACACACCTTCAGTGTTTTACGTTAGTTGCAGCACTGGATCGGAAAATACTTGGGTCCAGAGCAGTGGGAGGTGGAAGCTTGAAAAAAAATGAGTTGGTCTTTCTTTACCACACAGAAACACCTGTTTCCAGAGACGCTTCTTCAGCTTCTATATTGCAAATGAAAGGCAGGTTGATAGGGGCGGTAGGGTTCAGGGAAGCAGCTCTGTTCTGCCCGAAACTTTGCCAGCAGCTGAGGCGACCGAAGTAATTTATTGATGCAGTATGTTGCAGCATTATACACCTTAAATAACCAGTTTTACTCTGTCATAACACTAATCGTTCATACACACATAAAAAAAATCAGACACCACATATATGTAACCAAGGTGAAGACGGGCAATGATCTCTTCAGTGCGGTGTATACCAGGCTCCAACTCTTACGGGAATCGGCGGAAAGCCGTGAGTAATGAGGATAATGGACAAGGGGCACTACATTCGTAGCGTGTGTATAGGTTGAGACCTTCGGTCTGGTCTCGGTGGCTGCAGCGACTTCTGTCTGCGGAGCCATGCTTTTTATCGATTTTGATAAGGCATTACAAGGGATCAGTCACGTTTTCTTGATGGAAGTGCCCAAGGCGACCAATCTCTGCCATATTGCTTGTCAGGTATGTTCCATCTGCTAAGTACTACTCAAGCATCTGTCGTAATGAATGGACAGCTTACTTCCAGAACACAGACCGATTCGGCTTCCCGCAGGGGAGACCCTTCTCTATGTAGCTTTTAATCTTGGCCTTAGAACCTCTGCTTCGCCGATTCTCTGATCTATTATGTGGCTGGAAGATATGAGAAAACTTCTCGGTGCGAAGATGTTACGGCATCGCTAAATCACATAGACGGCATAACCTTGCTCAACGACATAATGTATTCCTCGTAGCGCAACGGTAGCGTTACCGCCTACCACGCAAGGGGGGCTGGGTTCGATTCCCGCCAAGGGACTAGGTGTTGTGTGTCCTTCATCATCATTGACACTAGTCGCCGAAGTGGCGTCAACTAAAAAGACTTGGAATACGGCGGCCGAACCGGGAAGGGGATATCCCGGCAAATAAATGCCATACGATCATTTAATTTCATTTGTTCTCTGTCTGGGATCCGCATTAATGGACGGAAACGTGCGCTATTACCATTGGCGGGTTCTCAACACTTTCTCTTTCCATGGGCAACGGTGGATGCTCACCGCAGATCGTTGGAGATTACCGTGGATCGCTGCACGATGAAAATGGCTGCACTCAATAGGCGGGAGGTGACGAATCGATTTCAAGGGCAATTCTTGAACAAGAACGCCGTTCCCTTAGCTTTCTCCACAGAGTGCGGATCTTAGATTCCTACATTTTCACCAAAGTGTACAATTTTGCACAAATACTTCCGCTCTCCGCGATTATGGCGCGCAAATAGATGCAATTTTTCGTTTTCGGTGTAAAGTAGTTGCGAGCCCCCATCCTTTGGTGGGCTGGGACTTCCTAATGTGAAAGTGAAGGCTTCAGTATTGTTTATAAGGCGTAACGTTGTAACATATACTCGAGCTACTCATTCTATTACATATCGGTTATTTACATGTCTTCGACCGGCCAGTTGGCCGATGTTGCCCGGATCAACTCTAAATTGTGGCATTAATTTTATATCGTAATAAGAGTTCTGGGAGCCGACATTTTAACGATGACACACCTTACCACCAGATCTTAGCTTTCTCGTTGGGATATACAATCATCCCCTTCCCCAGTTGACATGGCTGTTCCTTTGATATCCTGGAAAACAGTGTGGTTTCACGTTAGTCTCGCTACCCTCGCGATGGAACTCGCCTCTTCGTAGTGTAGGGTTATTGACAATCTGATCCCGACTAGCGAACGCCTCCATCGAATTAGTCTTGCTCCGTTTGATCTTTGCGACACATGTTATCAACCTGATGCATTACCACACAGGCTCGTCTCTTGTGGACGAGAACACTGGCACTGGATTTGCCGACACACCTGCTTTTCTCACCCGACCAGCTGAAGCTGCTTTCTCTGGTCAGCTTGTTATGTGTCCGGACTTCAATCTTCCCTCGGACCGAGACTAATTCGATCGTATGGCTCCTCGGACACTACTGCCACTACGCAGTTGCGTGTGACAACGATCCCGAACTCCCGCGTTTTTCGCCAATATATAATCAACGCTTACTGGAAGTGGCAGAAGTTTCGACGTTATCGTGCTTGATTTGCGAATACGTTGCACCTTCAGTCGTCAAGGAATTGGATAGCTTTATTTTTCCCCCTTCTTTTGGAATCTTCTCTCATTGTTCTCTTCCTAGAAAAAAATTTGTTTTCTTTGAGTGCGTTAATTGTGGAAATTCCGTCTATTCAAATTTATTTTCATAAAAAGTGAAAACAAAATCAATAAAAAATTAAGAAATATAAAACAATTATAAAAATAATAAAATAACATGCAGAAAACCAACTTTGTACCACCTCCATGTGAGGCACCAGGACAGTGACAGACGGGAGGGGACATCGTGTCCAGACCCCTGCCGACCTTGTGTGCACCCAGCCTGAAGCTGACTGTGTCCGCTCTCTTCTGTAGAAAAAAGGATGGGTTAGCGATCAGAGAAACTGCCTAGTAAGCAAGAGACCCAGGTTCGAATCCATGTCCGGCACAGATTTTAAACTTCATTTACATCAATGTCCACTTGGAACCAATGCATGCAGTTTATTTGTGTCTTAATCATTTACTTATAGTTTTTTCGGTTGAAGAAGAGCATCACCCCAGTTTAGCCCGGACATTCTACAGCCCCTGATGCTTTGCCTCGGCTTTCACTGCCCAAGAACCTTCACCTGGATCTCCAAGTGCGAAAAAATATTGCCTGGGCCACCAATAGCCAAACTAAGACGAGTAAAACACCTGCACACATAACATCAGTAGAGGTATCTATGCATACATCGATAGTTCACTATACGATTTATATGTCTCTTGTATCCATAATCTATCACTAAATGCTTTTTTTTTCTTTTCCATATGGAAAACCTGCTCGAAGTGATCCATTCCTGTAATGTACAGATTTCGTTCAAAAAATGTTCAAATGTGTGTGAAACCTGATGGGACTTAACTGCTAAGGTCATCAGTCCCTAAGCTTGCACACTACTTAACCTAAATTATCATAAGGACAAACACACACACCCATGCCCGAGCGAGGACTCGAACCTCCGCCGGGATCAGCTGCACAGTCCATGACTGCAGCGCCTTAAGACCGCTCGGCTAATCCCGCGCGGCCTACAGATTTCGTATTCACCTTTCTATTCAGTGTCATACACGTAACATGTTGTAAATAAGGATACTGCTTAGGTTGTAGCACTTGAAACGAGCAACAATGACGTTACACCTCTTCGTTGCCGCGTCGAAGTAAGCCGCAACAGTGGAGGACTCTCTAGTGCAGGCTGTTCCAGCTCGTGGGCTCCGCTGTGAGCCGCGGAGCGCTCCCTGCTCCAGGGAGCCGCGTCGCTCGCTGTGACCAGTCAAGTGGGTCGGCACGTCGCCACGTGGCACGGCTGGCTGAGGCAGGCGGCAAGGCAAGAGTTTTGATGTGCCAGCTGCGTCTTACAAGATCGAAAACCTCACACTCTTAGCTGCTAAGACGTGGTGACGTGCTACACCAGGAAATACGATCTTCAGGAAATGAATAAGAAACAAATGTTTTACAAGAAATTGCATACTAAATTTATTGGGCCTCTGTAGTTTGAAATTTTCTTTTCATTGCAAGATCGGAAATATCAGGCGTCAAAGTGTTCGCAGCGTTAATGCGGAGGATGGCCTTCATTGTTGCATCCTGAAGAAGCGATCGTTCCTTACTTTATGACTGTTTTCATTGCTCAGAAAAGCTGCTCACATCAAAACGTAAATCCAAACATCCACATGATCTGCGCGGCATTGTTGTGAAGTTTGGGAAATGTTTTTTCTGTAGTGAACACTACCATCGTGACAAATACAACGTGATGTAGTACCTCTCTTTCAACAAAGTTGAATTTTGCAAATCAGTAATCTCCAATTGAAGCTACGATGACAAGTCATCGGTGGAAGCTGAAAAAGGAGTGCTGAATACCTTAAGTTCCATTTCCAAACTAGTGAGGTCTCGGAATCGTGTTTCAAACGACGTGATGAGCTGCTTTGCTTGGTAATCGCCGAAAGTAGTACCATCAGGTAGTTTTAAAGAAGCAAGATGATTGAAGAACGTTGGATGTCCATTACTCATCTGTCTCTCAAATAAACTTAACTTTTCCATGAACACTTTGATATGGTCGTGCATGTCAACGATTAGCTGCCCTTTGCCCTGCAATGACAGATTTAAATTATTCAGATGCATAGTTATGTCACCTAGGAACGCCAGGTCTGATATCCATTTTATATCTTTCAGACAACGCATTTCTTCCCCTTTCATTTCGAGAAAATGGGTATTTCCTCACTAATGGCAAAGAAAACATCAAGAACTTTTCCCCGACTCAGCCAACGAACTGTAAGATATATCCCCATACTCCGCTTCCACATCTTTCAGGAATCCTTTGACGACGCACAGTTCACGACATCTTTCATTACGCCACCTAGCTCTACTGTTTCAGCACACAGTGCCTCTTGGTGCATTACAGAACACGAACTATGTTGCACGTTTTGATACCCTCCGTATTACGAATCCGTTTTTAAACATACGTCTACTGGTATGTCGTTCTTAAGCCTGGCTACCAGTTCTCAGGGTGCAACGCCTTCTACCTGACTGTATTTAATTCTGTATATTGTACCTCTTTGCAGAATTATATACTTTATGACATACAAAAGACTGCGGTCGACCATCCCTCTCAATGAATAGAAAGGTATCCTCCAATAGAGGTACAGAGCTCCCGCGGCTAGTCATAGCTGTCATTGAGCACGGATTATTACGGCTGCATGCTGCCAGGGGGCATTGAGTTCGCTTTCCCCCTCCACGCGGGCTCCGAGCTGCCGCAGTGAGCGCTCCGGAGCGCTCCGGCTCCCTGGATCTCGGTTGGAACAGCCTGCTCTAGTGGGAAACATCACAGTTTAATTCTGATTGGTCGGAAATACTGCTTTACCTGCTCACGTACGAAAGAACTGGAAACGCCGTATTTGGAAAGCTGACGTATCAGTGTAGGAGGCAGTTGGGTAAACCGACCGCACAGTTACCACATACATTGTGACAGCGGCAGACTTCAGATCGGTAGCAATCGCTCGGTTGTCGGGCTCGATGCACTCGAACGGTTTATTCTCGCGAGTTCGCAACGTCATTTTCTCGCGCGTTTCACCAGGGCATGTGAAACAATGAAGCTGCGCATCCTACGGCAGCGCTGCCCGCCAACCACTTCTGGCGCGCAGCGATATCGCCCATCACAGATAAGCGGAGGTCGCTGTGTGACAGGCTAATGGGGCAGTGCGCAAGCGTTCGCAACCCCAGCAACAGCTGCCGGCATCCTGACTCGGATGCAGCCGGTTTGGACGTGGAATTGTTCATTGAAGGATTGTATAAATATCGTAAATCGTGGGACACATGTCGCGAGGAGTTTCATATTAGGATTAAGAAGAGAACCGTTTGGTTCAAAGCGTATGAAAAACTTTTTGATGGAATCAGGAGAAAAATTATGTAGGTAAACATCACTGTTAAACTGCTTTGTGCTTCTGTTTTTGTTGGAATGTGGCCATTTAAAATTTAAAATGGCGCTAAGAGCAAATTCTTTTTCTCCCTGGCGAGAGCCTTTCCACCTGAATCAATAAATTTTTAGCAGTAACATTTTAAAGCGACTTCTGATACCTCAGCCAATTCTATGTAATAAACCTTTTATCGTACTGCAGTCACAAAACACGTGACAGTATACATTTTAACATTGATTTAAGCTAAATAGTGTTTCACGTTCGGAAATAAATTGGTTCCTTGTTAGGTACGATAGTTACCTATCAGTTGTAGATACATTTGCCTTTCAGTGGTACTTTTTTTATTTATTTATTGTTATAGTCATTCGGTTGGTGCCCATACATCATCTCAGTAGAGGAAAGACGATACGACAAATAGCGTTTGAGGCGACTTTCGTGCCAGTTGCATTGCCCTTACGAATGTCAAATAATGAAAGAACATGCAGAAAACCAACTTTGTACCACCTCCACGTGAGGGACCACAACAGTGACAGACGGGAGGGGACATCGTGGCCACACCTGGAATTTCGATCCCTGCCTACCTTGTCTGCACCCAGCCTGACTGTGTCAGCTCTGTTCTGTAAAAAAAGGATGGGTTAGTGATCAGAGAAACTGCCTAGTAAGCAGGAGACCCAGGTCTCCGGCACAGATTTTAGACGACATTTACATCAATGTCGACTCGAAAACAATGCATGCAGTTCATTTGTGTCTTAATCATTTACTTATAGTTTTTTCGGTTGAAGAACAGCATCACCCCTGTTTAGTCCGGACAATCCCCGAGTGGAGGAAGTCTCCGACCTGTGGCCAGAAATCGAACCCGGCCCCCTCGGTTAGCAGGCTGCCGCGCTGACCCACCAGCTACCGAGGCGGACACGGTGTTACTTTGCTAGCGTTGTGTGTTAAGTAATAAGGGAAAAACGTTAGCCTCTATTGTCAGGGACCTTCCATCTTCAGGTGATGGGGTTTCATTGTCCACATCACAGAGCATGCGTTTCAAATTTCCTGACGTATTTCGGTATGCGCTCTTTGCGCAAAATTTCTAACACGGCATTAGGAATTTTCCTTACAGTTTTATATTGCTTTGTGTGGCCGATGAAGATCAGTATTACAATTTAGCCACTGTCCAGATATCTGGAAAAGACGAACAGTTGACGTCACAGTTGTTTTATTGCTAGTTCATCTGATGACTAAATTCACTCAAAAACAGGGAATTTACTTTCACCTTCATTCAAATCCATAAACAATGTCACGAACGCTCCTTTCAGCAGCCGTAAACTAACCACAGGTTAAGTCAGAAACCACCTGTAGCGTTCCTTGTTGTCTTCAAAAACAAAATAAGCAAAAACTGCGTCCTTTCTTCTGCCTTTTTAGTACCGTTAAGGTGTTTACCGCTGCCACACCGCCATCTATGCACTAAAACGACTTCTGACGACGCGCTCTCGATGTGTGCACGTACGGCTGTTATTCGTGTGCATTGACCTTTATGATACACTTGATGATACGGTGCTGTTCAGATGACACTGTGACAATAGTGTATGCCTACAGTCGCGAGGCGAGTCCAAGGTTCCTTTTCGTAGGCATAGCTTAGGAACTGGAGGAGCAGAGCACACGTGCGTCTCGCGGTTAATTCTTAAGGAGTATTCCTTTTTTTTCTGGTTAGGTTTTCATCCTCGTTGTGCTTACGCACTTGGTGGGGGTCTATCTAGTTTATGCCCTGGTAGGAAGTTCCACACTGTTTTATCAGCGATGAACCTTTCCCTCTTTCAGTAATAAAATGTTAGAAGTCTATACAAGACATCATGAAACAGGTTGTAAAGAGAGAGTATATAATTATAACGTCTGCTATTTTTATTATTTATAATTTTTATTATTGATTATTTTTATTATTTATTGTTATTGTTTTTTGTAGTCATTCGGATTTTTTTTCAGGACGCTGACAGTTCATTGTTCAAAATTGTTAATAAAGGTAAAAAGTTACTAACCAATACGTGATTAAACCTTTTTGTTAATCAGTCTAGAATTGTTTGCGTCCTTAGGGACTTCCAACTTGAACGTAGGGGCTTTCCACAAGTCGTGAAGGTCCACAAATGTGTTTGGTGTATTAATCTGCTTCAATAATAATGGAAGTGAGATGCCAACACAACTTTTTAACAGAATGCGACGATCCTTGTCATATTTATTCATCTCCAGCGAGAGTTACTGTTCAGTCGCAAGTGTTTACGGGAGCTAGAAATTGGAGGCTGGGTAATGAAAGTATTAAGTCTTCTACCATTTGAAAAGTGACCATGAAGTTCTATTAGAATAACGCATTGCCGTATACCGCGCGACAGAAGGTTCAGTGAGCTGCAATCAACGTAAGCTTAAGTAACCTTAACGTTGTCTCCAGTGGAACGAGCTTTATTTTGATCCAGAAAACATAACATTGGTTTGAAAGCCAATTACGTACTTCTGTTCACTTCTTGTGTGCCTAAAATAAAATACACAAGTTACAAATAATGTTGCTGTAAACTGAAAATCAATTAATTGTACTTAAGGTAAAATACTTTGTTACATCGTTAGTTCTAGCCTTATCTATGCTCGTAGACATACTTGTTTTCTTTTTTTTCTCCATTTCCAAAGAGGCCGGCTACTTCTTTACTTTTCACATTATGCTAGTGTTATGAATGTGAGGGAACCAGTAAACTGCAGCGTTCCCTGTATCTCTATATAAAGAAAGTTTTTATTGTGTCAGACTACATTATATTTTTAAAGTATACTCATAGCTGCTGCGATTGCTCAGACCCGTACTGACCAGTGTTACCAACTCATTTATGTACCTACACGACTTGTGAGAAGTCCCTACGTTCACGTTGAAAGTCCCTAACGACGCAAGCAATTCTAGACTGATTAACAAAAAGGTTTAATCACGTAGTGGTTAGTAACATTTTTGCCTTTATTAAAAATTTTGTACACTACGTCAGCGTGACGGACTGCCATCCTAAGGGGCCCGGGTTCGATTCCCGGCTGGGTCGGGCATTTTCTCATCTCAGGGATTGGGCGTTGTCTTCATTATCATTTCATCCCCATCCGGCGTGCAGGTCGCCCAATGTGGCGTCAAATGTAATGAGACCTGACCCAAGGCGGCCGGACCTGCCCCGTTAGGAGCCTCTCGGCCAATGACGCCAAACGCTCATTTCCATTTCCCAATTATCACTGTTATTAAAGCATTCAGTTTCCTCATTCATGTTGATATGTCCAATTCAACACTGACAGCATCGCAGAGGTGACTGAGTAGGTTTATTGATTCATCGCCACTTTCTTTTTCTCCAGCGTCTACATTTTGTGAAGACTGAAACTAGAATTAACTACGAGGTTTCTATTTGTTACATTTTTCACTTTATTCCACGTACCTTTAATCCAGCTAAGAGCATCCCCTAGGGTCTCAGACGTAACGAGGCCGTACAATGATGAAGCGTTGTCCGTTTTCGCAACTAGGGAACGCGGAAGCTCCTTTCGGTAATTTAATTTAAAAGGCCGGTTCACTACTTGGTCAAAAGGCTGAACATACGATGTTGCTAACTTTTCACTGCAATAACATGCTGTAATGTATACGAAACGTGGAATTTTACGTTCCTGAATTTTCATTTTTGAATTTAAGTTATTCAGCCAAGAATGACAAATGTCACACGTCATCCATCCACTTTCATTTGCATGCCAAGAGATACCAAGCAAAGAATAGAATTGTTTCTGAAGCACCATGGATGATTTGAACGTCTCACCAGTGGTTCCTCTTTTTCACCGCAGAGGCTAGCACAAAGACCAATCATTTATCTTTGTTTCGCCATTTTGCCGCCTTTACACCGATTACTCTTCACAGTTAGCGTTTTTGTCTGGAATAGCTTTAAAAAATAGACCAGATTCATTCACGCTGTAAATGCCACTATCTCAATAGCCATTTGTAATAAAATTGAGTGTCGACTTCCTATCGGATACAACATCTTGATTAATTTCTATTTTTTCTCCACAGACTGCTCGGTGAAGCAATACGGTTTCGAGCACGAAATCGGCCCAACCAGCCATTGCTTGCATTGAATTTGGGAATTCCAAGATCATATGAAAATTTCAGTTGTTTTTCTTGTAGCATCGTTGAACCAATACATAATCCTTTGTTGTATTAAACCACTCTAAAACAGTGTTAATTAACTTGTTCAATCGGCTACCATCGCCTTTTCTGTGAATTTTTGTTGGTTTACTCATCCCATTTCTTAACGTACCTGCGGCGATTTGCAGTTTTAGACACCAGGATCGACTTGGAAAGACGTTTTGTTTCCCAATTTTGTATTTTCTATGTCATCAATTCTTTCATTTCTGTGTCAAGTACCGGTGGTGCAACTTGCTGAAGAGCGCCACCTATCCAGTGTTTTCTTTTGTTCAAGTGTTAGGCTCTTCAAATGTTGTGCTACTAAGTCGCCATAACTTTAATGTTCTCCTAAGTATTCACTTACATTTTTCATAAGTTTATAGACTGTTTCTTCTCTGATTTCCTACTTAGACACTTAACTTTTCTATAAGAGTAATATGATCAAAAACTAAGTCTAATACTTGACGTTCATGGCACTAAACCTCAAAGTTTTATTCATACAATCTTTAAAGCGACATTCCGTATAACCTCTCAGTATGCAATCATCTATCAGTATGCTTTCTTTGGCGTAAAAATGTAAGTGTCATGTGACTATGGCCTCCCGTCGAGTAGACCGATCGCCGGGTACAAGTCTTTCGATTTGACGCCACTTCGGCGACTTGCGCGTCGATGGGTATGAAATGATGATTATTAGGACAACACAACACCCAGCCCCTGAGCGGAGAAAATCTCCGGCCCAGCCGGGCCACATGGGTCCGAGCTGCATGTCGTCTGCTAAACAGTGCAAGAGATTCCCACTGAACTCGGGAAACAATGTGCTTATATGCCCGGCCTCCATTTTGGGAAAATTGAGGCATGCACAAATGCGCAAGCGTAGTTGCTTTGCCAGAAACGTCGCATGCGCGAAGTTCAACGGAAAAAAGGCATCGTGTGGACGCACCATGATGGCTACTGCGCCATGCCGTTGTAGATACCATTGGTTGGCAACAGTTACTAGCAAACTGAAACTTCCCGACTTCTGTTAATGAGTTACGGTCAGTACCAGGGCACAGTCATTAATTTATAACCTGAGCTGACAAACAAAACAATAACTGAAACTTCCTGGCTTATTGAAACTGTGTGCCCGACTCGAACTCGGGGCCTTTGCCTTTGCGGGCAAGTGCTCCAACAACTGAACTAGCCAAGCACGACTCACGACCCGTCTCCACAGCATTACTTCCGCCAGTACCTCGTCTCCTACCTTCAGACTTCACAGAGGCTCTCCTGCGAAACTTACAATACTTGGCAGAGTGACGGTAGAAAGATACAACGCGATCAGGACAAAATTTCCAGTTCGTGAGATGAATGGTAGATGAAACGTGTAATGTTCGGATACAGAATTGTTAGTGACCTGCTTCACACAGTCGAGTCATTCAAATATCTGGGCGTAGCGCTGCAAAGCGATATGAACTGGAACGAGCATGTGAGGATTATGGTAGGGAATGTGAATGGTTGGCGTCGCTTTATTGCGAGAATTTTAGGAAAGAGTAGTTCAATTGTGAGGGAAACAGCATACAGGACGCTGGTGCGACTTATTCTTGAGTTATGTTGGAGTGTTCGGGATTCGTACCTGGTCAAACTGAAGGAAGAAATCGAAGCGATTCCGAGGTGGGCTGCTAGATTTGTTACCGGTAGGTTCAAATGACATGTAAGTGTTTCAGAGCTGCTTCCGGAACTCAAATGGCGACGTTCTTTCCGAGAAACACTATCGAGAAAATTTAAGAGAATCGGCATTTGAAGCTGACTGCCGCCAACATACGTTGCGCTTAAGGACAACAAAGATAAGATACGATTAATTAGGGTTTTTACAGAGCCATACAGACAGTCGTTAGTCCTTCGCTCTATTTACGAGTGAAACAGGAAATAAAATGACAGCGTACCCTCCGCCACTCACTGTACGGTGGCTTGCGGAGTACTGATCTAAATGTAGATTTAGATGCTTGTCGCTTATTTGGTAGGTTCTGCCATACTTGTTCTGAACTTTTATAGCAAATTTAATCGTTAGCGGCAAGTTAAGAGCAATTTTATTTCCTTGTTTTTGTTTTAATGTCAACAATATAGGGAAAAAAAACTTTTCCTCTTTCTGCGTTTGACTGCGGGAGTGATAACACGATCTTACCAAAGTTGAAATATTTTCAAAAATTGTTTGTCTTCAAAAATTTTTGATTGCCGACAGTTTAGTCCACATTTCCTCAGTCAGTTTCTTTGTACGTTCTACTTTTCTTTTTCGTCAAAATAGTAAGACAAGCTTTGCTAAAAAATCGTGATACATTGCCGAAAGGATTTGCAAAATTTCATATATCTGTTCTCTTTTCATATCTAAGAGTAACATTTGGCTCAAAAAATTGAATCACGTGAAATAGTGGCTCTGATACTGGTAACCTGTGCATCACTTCTATTACAGCAGTTTGATACAACTGCAACCTCCATATCCGAAAATTATGAATATCTGGCTTTTTTTCTTTTTCAGGAGAACTATTTTACAACTTTTCACTTTCACGGTAGATTCGATCTAAAGCAAGTAAAGTTCAGGAGTCAAGAGGATTTATCTATCCATTTTTTTTTTTAAGGAGACGGGTTTCATGAAGTTTTCACAAAGTGTTCTGATTCGTATCTTGCTTTGTGGCTGTAAGTGTGTTATTAAATTCTGCTTACTTTGAAAAACTGCTTTTGCAATGCTGTGGTAAAAATACCAAGAACGTCTTTCATATAATCGGATAAGCTTTTGTATAAACTTCATTCCATGACTTATCATTTCCTAGATATACACTGCTGTGTTGCTAAACACGTTGTTCCAGCAGGTCTTAAAATTTTGTGTTCCTTTTGATATAAGTTCTTGTAATGAAGAGCGCACTGTTTATCTCTTGCAGCAGCGACTTAAGAAGGATGCAACGTCCCTTATTAAATCTTCTACATTTCTCCGCAGCTTCATTACAGCTTTCCTGGTAGCAATGTGCAAGGAATGGCGTGTGCATTAAATAGCAGAGAATGAGTCATCCGCATTACCTTTAGACTTTGTCATTAACGAGCAATTCTCCCTTACCTCTGCTGCCATGGAAATAAAAATTCTGCTGTAATATTTTTCTCGTTGAAGCATGTGGTAACTGCATCAGACAGAGCTTGTGCGGGAACATTTTATGGCATCTTAAGTTATGATTTCCAACAATTGTGTAACAGTACACTTTCTGCCGTCAGAAAAATATCTAACCACGACACACAATACTTTTTTACTGTAAATGTCAGTGCCTTCGTCTGCAAATAATGAAAACTCTGAGTTTGCAAAATATTGTTCAATTTATCGTAGTCACAAAAGTTTTCAAAATGCTTGTGCTATTTGTTGTATTACTTTTCATATTCTAGGCAACTACGGAATCGAAGACAGTGTCTTTTATGAGCCTCACCTATGTTATCTATTGTAGACAAGGATTGTGAGTGCAGAGCAAACGCTGTCAGTAATCTTATTCCAGCAGCTTTTGTGTCGTCTTCAGGCTTATCACTTGCTGTGCTTGAAGTCCACCATAAAAGCACTGATTGTTTATTAAATATGACAATCGACTTTTGTGGAAATCGCGATTTGCGTGTTTCAAAAGTTCACTTTTTCCATCACACAAACTACACTACTGGCGATTAAATTTGCTTCACCAAGAATAAATGCAGATGATAAACGGATATTCATTGGACAAATATATTATACTAGAACTGTCATGTGATTACATTATTCGGCATTTGGGTGTACAGTTCCTGAGAAATCAGTACCCAGAGCAACCACCTTGATACGCCTGGGCATTGAGTCAAACACAGCTTGGAAGGCGTGTACAGGTACAACTTCCCATGCAGCTTCAACACGATTCCACAGTTCATCAAGAGTAGTGACTAGCGCATTGTAACGAACCAGTTGCTCGGCCATCATTGATCAGAAGTTTTCAGTTGGTGAGAGATCTGGAGAATGTGCTGGCCAGGGCAGCAGTCGAACATTTTCTGTATCCAGAAAGGCCCGTACAGGACCTGCAACATGCGGTCGTGCATTATCCTTCTGAAAGGTAAGGTTTCGCAGGGATCGAATGAAGGGTAGAGCCACGGGTCATAACCCATCTGAAATGTAACGTCCACTGTTCAAAGTGCCGTCAATGCGAAGAAGAGGTGACCGAGACGTGTAACCAATGGCACCCCATACCATCACGCCCGGTGATACGCCAGTATGGCGATGACGAATACACGCTTCCAATATGCGTTCACCGCGATGTCGCCAAACATGAATGCGACCCTCATGATGCTGTAAACAGAACCTGTATTCATACCAAAAAATCACGTTTTGCCATTCGTGCACGTTCGTCGTTGAGTACACCATCGCAGGCGCTCTTGTCTGTGATGCAGCGTCAAGAGTAACCACATCTATGGTCTCGGAGCTGATAGTCCATGCTGCTGCAAACGTCGTGGAACTGCTCGCGCCAGATGGTTGTTGTCTTGCAAACTTCCCCATCTGTTGACTCGGATATCGAGACATGGCTGCACGAACCGTTACAGCCATGCGGATAAGATGCCTTTCATCTCGACTCCCAGTGATACAAGGCCGTTGGGACCTAGCACGGCGTTCCGTATTACCCTCCTGAACCCACCGATTCCATTTTCTGCTAACAGTCATTGGATCTCGACCAATGCGAGCACCAATGTCGCGATACGATAAACCGCAGTCGTGATAGGCTACAAACCGACCGCGCTTTTCTCCTCCTTGCACGAGGGATCACAACAACGTTTCAGCAGGCAACGCCGGTGAACTGGTGTTTGTGTATGAGAAATCGGTTGTAAACTTTCCTCATGTCAGCACGTTGTAGGTGTCGCCACCGGGGCCAGCCTTGTGTGAATGCTCCGAAACGCTAATCATTAGCATATCACAGCATCTTCTTCCTACCGGTTAAATATCGTGTCTGTAGCACTTCATCTTCGTGGTGTAGCAATTTTAATGGCCAGTAGTGTAATATTACACACCCTGCAACGAGCATGGTAACTGTCCTTGGGATCTGCCGCTAACCACCGTTTGAACAGTTCACCCTACTGCCACACTTCCTAAATTTCTGTTTTCGGCTTTGAGTATCACTATTTTGAAACATTCTTTTCTTTTCGGTGCTGACGCCATAATAAAAAAAATGCTAATAAAATAGTTTCTCACCCCAGAGAAAGAAATAATAGAAGCTTATGTTAAGGCTAAAGGAACTCAAGTGGACTGCGCGAGCTGTTTATCCTTGATTTTCAAAATCTGTACACGCAACAAAGACAGAAACACAGTCGCCACCACAGAAGTTAAGAAAGTAGTTGTGGAAGTAACAATGTTGCAGAGATCACACTAGACGCGCTCCACAGAAGTTAAGAAAGTAGCTGTGGAAGTATCAATGTTGCAGAGATTACACTAGACGCGCTACAAGTTGCCTGATGGTCACCTGGCTTCACTCGTCCCTTGTTGGCCCCGTTCTGAGCACTTCGCGTTGATTGTATCCTATTCACTATTGATGTCAGCTTCATGGTTTCCTCAACAATGGCCATTTTCCTTCTAACCATTAACTTTAGGTTAGTTTATATTCCTTACTGCAAATAAGTAACACATTTGAAAGTAACTGTCTCATAATGTGCATTCTCAAATCGACGTTACTTCGTGCGAAACTTGTACCTTAGGCGGCTGGGTCAAACGTTCCTACACATAGGGACAAGTGCACAGAGTTGGCAGCTGTGGTATTCACTTTTAATGTAACGACGAAATGTTTTTGTGAGGAAACCAAGAATCAAGTGAAGCGCGCGCTGCTCCAAGGTTTTCCATAAACTTTTAATACTTGTTTTTGAACTTACACAGTTATTAAACATCTGTAACTGGAATTTATTTGACAGTTCACATAGTGACAAAAAATAATAACACAAAAATGAAAAACAAAGTAGCGAGTATTCTTTCTATTTTCCATAATCATGATCTTCGTCTATTCGTAGCTGGAGGGTCAATGTGGCTGTCGTTTCTGGGAAGACGACGTGCTCCAGAGGAATAACTCTTTCGCGGGGCTGCTACTCCTTTTTTCCCCGGACCTCTGTTGCTGCGTCTTGCTGTCGATACGAGGCCTTCGGTTTGTCTCCGTAGTTGTCGGTCGGGTAATATTCAGCTGTTTAAATTCCTTTTCCATTATCGAAGTCAGATGGAATAATGTTGTGTTTTGCGCCATAATTTATGTATAACAAAACATAGCTTCGCTAAATCAGTGTGTTGCCATACAACTTGCACTGATTGTCCAGTATCTAAAGAAATAGCCAGATTTCATAATTTTTAACTTCACATCATTACTGAACTGGATAACGTTATTTCCCATTATTAATTTTAATGTCTTGACTTTCGCTTAGATGGTATCATATGAAAGCGCAAGTTTTCCTTTGGGATGTTTTTGTACTGGTATGTTAGGGTACATCATAAGAGAGAGGAATGATTGTCTAGAATCTGTACATGTCTGATGCACTAGATACTGAGAAGTATTAATTACAGGACTGCAAATTGTAATTTGCAGTTGTGTAACAATATTTTCAACGCTTGTATAACAAACAGATATGTCGGAGAATTCCTGTAATTCACAACAGAATGTAATGGAACGCTATTCTTATCTTACTCTGCTTTGCACCACATTGAGGATAAATTAAATCTGATACGTATCGGTTTACTTTTTCCCCGTATTTTCTAATGCACTTTAAATGTCGCTGAAGGTGTTTCTCCACTTTTTTGGGGCAGATTAGTTTGGTCCGATTGTGGTTATTTTCATTTTATTTTCTGTAATAACCTCTTGTGTGTTTTTAATGTGTGGTCCTGCATCTGTGAGTACTAAAATGTATCTTCACTGTTGTGCAACCAGTATAGAATTCGTTCCACTCTTTTGTTTCATCTGTGACACAATCTTTTGATCGCTTTTCTTGTTATACCTTTGTTTACCTATCTTGTTTATTTCGATCTTCCTGAATGCCGGATAATTCTGATTCAGTCTTAGAGTAACCACAATCAATGACATTGTGCCTATGTCTTTTTTTTTTTTTCAAGTTCAGGGTCTGTGAGCGTTACTAGTTTTCATTAAAAGTGATTTACAGCGTTAAATTCAATGTTGTCCGTGGCTCTATTTTCCATTTTGTGTAATTCTCAAGTGCAGTCTTTGTCCTGTATTTTTCTTTTGTGGTTTCTGTAACTGCTCAGATTTGACTCTCTCCTCTGCCAAGAAATTCGAAGAGAACGCTAGCATTTCCTTTAATGTACGAAAGACGAGGATCATTTTACTATGTGCCCCCCCCCCCCCCCCCCGCCACCCTTTGGATTTACTGTTTTGGAACACAGATATCTGATTTCATTCCTTAATGAAACTTTCTATTTGCTTTGTCAGAACACTTCTAATCCTTACGTCAGTAGACATGTAAATACCATTACTGTATGTGCCAGTATTATTAAATTTTAAGTTTTGAATTTACGTAGTGTAAGATATTTGTGCACAGGCTATTTAAAGCTGCCAAAAGGACGACCATAAAAAATTTGTTCATTTGTGGATCTCGGGTACAACAGATTAAACTTACATAAACAGGACTCTTTGGTAACTTACAATGTGGGTCACGAAAAAAATTTTCACTCGTGTCAGGCTAGATCTCTCTAGATTAAGTAACTTAAGACGGTTGCTAACGAACTAATTTTTTTCGTGGAGGAAATGTGGCTGTTGAGACCCTACACCTGGGAACGAGAGTCTTTGAAACGGCAAAGCTGCTTGTCTTTCCGCGTGCTACAGTCGCAAGCATAATTGTAAACAGAGTAAATGTCGGGGGAAATTTTGCACGTCTACCGCTTTCGCAAAATGTGGAGGTTGGAGACTTGCCCACTATGTAAACAGGATAGGAGGACGTGAGATTGAACCGTCGTCCTGCCGAATGCGAGTCCAATGTGCTAACCACAGCGCATTGTAAGGAAGAACCAGGTTGCAACTCGATAATGTCTACATGCACAACGATATAGTAGTTCCGTTCACTAGATCTGGGTAACGGTCCAACGAAGTTGACGTAAAGATTATGGAATATCTTCTCAGCCTATGTAGATACTAGGTGACTGACCTTTGCATTTCCAGTTGGTTTGCTTTTAGCATATGTCTCACATACATCAGTTCTATAGTGAATTTCGAAATCCATATTACACCATGTAAATGTCTCGAGTATTATATTCCTAGCTTTAAATAGTTCCAGATGTTCACCTATCTAAGATTTATGGTAATATTGGGAAAGATATGGCAGCAGCTTATGTGACACCACTATTTGAGATATTTGTCATATTGAGCTGTGAAACACGCCCCCCCCCCCCCCCCCTCGCCCTGATTCATCAAATAAGGCTGAGCACTCTCTCCCTTTTGAAGCCTCTATTTTCTTTGTATTGATCTGCTTGCTTTACGCTGCCTTGGCTCTGGCAATGTCTAGCTTTACCATGCACAATCTTAAAATTGTGCCATAGTTCATTTAAATTGATAATAATTTTGCTAACGAACTCTCGACCATTGTCTGACTGCAACAATAAGGGGCTGCTTAAAAACGTAAAATGTCAGTAATGTTATAGCGTACCTCCTCAGCTGTTTAGGACTTCACTGGACCGAGAACAACGGATTTAGAGAGATCGCCTTGATAAACCATTGCGAATGTATAGCGTCCATCTGACTGATGAGATCGACTTGCAATGAATAGTTTGAGGGGAGCTGGATTGATCCATCTCCTCCATGTTAATTTTGGCAAATAGAAGGAACATTTTTTCTAAAACCATTAAACATATTGCTCTGAAATTTGGACTACATTTTCAGTGAACATTTCTCTACACAGTTATAATGCCATGTTAAGAAATATTTATTGGTTTTCGTTTTACATCTTTTTTGAGCAGATGCTTATTTTTTCTCTGAAATTTTTCACTTTTTCTTCTATAAATCTTAAATTATACAAATTTTTTTTCACAATTTGTTATAAAAATGAAGGAAAGTAGTAAATAATTTGTGTATAAATTTCATTGGTATACCGTTAGCAGTTTTTGAGAAAATGTTCGTCAAAAAATTAACATTTTGAAGTTATGGGAAATGGCTTCCAAAGTTTTTTAATACATTCCTGCCCCATATGATGGATTATCAGCATCATCTTCTTTTTCCACTGTTTGTTTCCTTTTCTCTTGACTTTTCTTCCCTTTTGCTGCATATTATTTACACCATCATTTGGATTTTGTGTTTTCCCATGTAAACACTTTTCGAATTAACATGGCTGTAATAAATCTCTGAATATGGGCTCAATTACATCAATTACAGCATTTGTAAAACTGTTTTTATGGGCATATTCCTTTCCTGATTGGTACTTACACCATGAGTAATCATCTGTGGGGCACAGTGCATGCTGTGGGTGCTCATTTGTTGATGCAGTAGGAAAAATAATGCCCATACTGCTCTCTTCATATGCTCAATACTTCTTGTATTTTGCCTAATTGCACACCCATACTTCCTCTGCAATCTATCAATTGCTTCATCTGTCAATCTTCCTCTTCCTCCAATGGTCTTACCATCACTAAGCTTCTGGGATCCTAATTTCTGCTTACGTTTGCGCAAGCGAGCCCCCATGCGCTTCTGCACATGTCCAATACACTCTTGCTTTTTAATGTGAATTTCATTGCCATAAGGTTTGAGTTCCTCTAAAGTTTTATATCCCTTAGAATCACCATCTCCTAGATAGTTAGTGTGTCTTACGTTAAACCACTCCTGTGATCTGGAAAAAATTGCTTTCACTCCCTCTGCTTCCATCACTCCACTTATTCCCGGAAATTTGTTTCACAACTTTCACTATGTTCGTCCTTGGTATTGCCCTTACATCTACAATGTTTTGAGAGAATAGCAACATCAATTACTTTGCAGCTGTCTCCACTGGTAGCTGTCACAACTTCATTTACAGATTTATGACCTCTACGTTGCCCTGATCTATCTAAAGCCACACTTAAATCTCTACAATTCCCGTTATCTATCAGAGCTTCTTCACCTGCTTTCTTCATTGTTGCTTGAGCAATATCTTCAGCAGTAGATCCCACCAATTCATTATAAAATGCAAACTTGGTTGGTGGTTTAGGAAAGTTCATAACTACACATAACTTTGTCCCTGCAGTCTGCCCTTTGCAATGCAACGCAAGCCATACACTAGCCTAACATTTATATCATACACCTTCTTTCCATTATTACCACTACGAGGAATACTGTTAGAATTAGAAAACGGAACTTATGGAGCACATTTGTTACATTTCAATAACATTTTACATGGCAAACCAATGTGTAAAGTTATTTTCAATTCCAGTCTTCTTTCTTTGCAAACTTGGTATAATACATTATGATTCAAAATATTAGAGAGCAAGGAAATGTTAATTGTTTCATTCACATCATTACTGTCACTTTCATAGTTTTCAAATTTTTGTTTGCTGTCGAAAAGTTCCATGCTGGAAGAAGTTCTATCACATTCATTTGGAGTAATCGGTGAAGCAGACTGAGCAGCATCTCCCTTCGAAACAACAAAAGATTTCTTCTTCCAATCATTGTGCCTTATCTTAAACACTCGATTGCTGAAACGGGGCATATTGATATCCACAAACCAAATACGTAGTTCAGGTACGAGCAAAATTCGTCAAATACCCAAAAAAAAAAGGTTCAAATGGCTCTAAGCACTATGGGACTTAACATCTGAGGTCATCTATCAGTCCCCTAGACTTAGAACTACTGAAACCTAACTAAACTAAGGACATCACGCGAATCCGGACTGAACCGCCTAGAACCGCTCGGCCACAGCGGCCGGCAAATACTCAAAATTGAACAGCTAAACAACATAAAGCTAACGTTCTCACAGGTGACACACCAAGTCGCTACAACCGTTTACGCGGCGCGCCAACTTTGCAGCGATAAAAAAACACACTTAGATTTCACTTAGAAGGGTGAAACTTGATTTTTTTTTCAGAAAACACCAAATAATTTTATAACGAAAAAAAACACAAAACGTTAATTTTGTCATTTTCATCATTCCGGCTCCCCTTAAATCTTTGGAGAGCATTGGTCTCACTGACGCGACGATAATCTGCTACCGCTCACATAAACTTACCGGGGCCAGTGGTGGTACACCTTAACTTCTGGATGTACTTTTTTTCAATTTATGATAATCTTTCATTGATCGTTTTAGTGATGGTGTACCTTCTCTAACCATTCACTTCCACTTTAACATATACAATGTAACAGCCCGCGAACGCCGCCAAAAGCAAGCCCACATAAATAATACAACTGATACCACAATAGATTCACTTGAAAGGAAAACTATATTATAACAGAAACGTTCAGCTGCCTTCCTGTCTCCTTTAACACCGATATCTTAAAACCATGAAATGAAAGATTCCGGAGTTTAAAGAATTACGGTATCGCAATGTAAAGCTGAATACAGGTCACTAAATCAGACAGCAAACAATTAAGCAGTCGTCGAAATCCTAAGCTACACTAACAGTTTAACATCCATCAAATAAAAGTCTTAAGGAAATGTACCAACGCTACATTTCAGCTTTTATGCACAGTTCTCAGTAGCCACTTCCAGCACTGTCCCGCATCAAAACAGAACGTTCTTTGGTGTAGCCAGTCCGAGTGTTCGAAAGTAGTCTTTGAGTGCGATATATCGTTGCCGCCAGTGTTCTACTGACGCACCACCTGTCCAGTCTTGGCGAGCAGCAAATGCGATGGGACGTGCTTGCGCCGTGTACGGTACGGAGGTGTCTATCAGTTCTCAGCGGGACTCAGCAGCAACGTTTTCTTCAAGATAGCGAACAGCTCGATCGCCGAAATACTGAATCGAGTTCATTTTGGGATTCGGCAGCACACATGAAAATACATTCAAGAGTTATTACGCCGGGAAACCCTAAGCCGTCGCGCTATAAGAAACAGTTTAACAAAAGAACCAATGAAACATCAGGTGAAATCATTCAGTTTTACTACTAATAATGGTACAGACTTGCTGCAAGCTTATACAGGGTGATTTTTATCAACGTTTAAAAACCTCCGAAGCTACTTAGATGACGTTGGGAGGAGTAATTTAATGTAAGACACATGGGGCCGGAAATATCGGAAAATGAGCCAAAAGTGGACGGCAGATGTTGGACATGTGACATCACCACGTGACGTACCTCGCCGCACGTGTAGCGTTTAAGGCTAAAGGTCTGTAGCATCTGATCGTCCCACCCGCTTACACGTTAGTGTGGCTCCGGGCCTACGTGTACGACTTTCGCGCGTAGAGCTCAGGGCTCTAGTCTTCATAGGCAGTATTTTTATCATTCCGTTAGACAGTTACTTGTTTAAATTGAAGAAAGATTTATTATTTTATTTAACGGACTCGCGGTCTCCGCTGGTTCAATGCAAGATACTGTACAACAAGGACCTACCGTATTCTGTCACTAGCAAATGACTATAAGCTTCCGAACTGCGTCGTTAGCAGCAAACGACTTACGTTTTCATTCCTAAACGTCATGTATCAAATAGATTAATACGGTTTGGCACGTCTATATTTCTGAAACTAATAACATATACATTGAATTTTGTTTTTGGATGAACGGGAACCTCAAAAAGTTTTTTTTTTTCATACCGTTTAATCTATGTTCAATATGCTCCCCTCGAGATGCACGGCATATATCGATTCGGTGTTCGAATCGTTCCCACACTGCAGCGAGCATGTCTTGCGTTACAGCTTCCACAGCTACTGTTATGTATTGCCTCAGTTCATTCATTGTTGTTGTTAACGGAGGCACATAATCAGTGTCTTTTATAATCCAGCACAAGAAATAACCACGTACAGACAGGTCCGATGACCTTGGAGGCCAGTAATGTAAGGCTGAATCATCGGGTCCAGTGCTACCGATCCACCTCTTCCAGATGGCAGTGTGGCGGTCCCCATCCTGTTGGTAAATGAAGTCGTTCGAATCAGTCTTCAACTGTGGGGAAAGAAAGTTCTCGAACATATCGAGATCCGTGCTTCCTGTAACAGTGTTCTCGGCAAACAAAAATGGACCATACACCTTTTCCTCTGAAACTGCACAAAACACATTAAATTTTCGTGATCCCTTTCATGTTATACAACTTACGATGTGGTTTCGTACCCCATATAGTCACATTATGACGGTTCACCTTTCCATTTAAATGGAATGTTGCTTCGTTACTAAATACTAAGCGATGAAGAAAACTATCATCCTCCAAGTGGAAATTACAGAAGTCCACACTATTTTTGCTAGAACTGAAGTGTGCGCACACTGCTGCTACCTAGTGGGATCCATGTATGACTCGAAACTTTATTCTTTCCAACAGTAAGTTGTCGACGCATATATCTCAAATAACACAATAGTTATGATTTTTTTTCAAATTGGATGATTCTTTTATATCGAATGATTGTTTTTGGAACACCTTGTATAATGTCTGTAAATAAAAAAGAAGAGACACAAGGAAAGAAATACAAAATACGAACAGCTTTTTCTTGGTTATAGCTAGGACAATAATGCTGTAATTTCCATGTTTACAGCGAATCGCATTTACAAAACGTGTTCGAAATTTGCAACGTTTGCTCGAATGCAAGCATTGCATCCCTTAATCATCCATTCGCACCCATGCCCAACTGCTGCACGAGCGGCGAGGTAAATCGCCTGGTGACGTCACATGTCCAAAATTTCACATCTATTTTTGGATATTTCTCGGCATATACTGCTCCATGTGTCTCGTATTAAATTACTTGTCTCAGAATCATCTATGTCACTTCGGGTGATTTTAGAGGTTAATAAGAATCACCATGGAGACTCATAAGTGCGTGAGTGCGCAAAAAAAAAAAAAAAAAAAAAAAAAAAAAAAAAAAAAAAGACAGGCCCGGAAACATTGCCCCAGCGCCACAGTAAATGCACGCGCTAGCGCAGACTAAGATCATGCAAGAAACCTACAGATATTAGGTCCGCGGTCTGAAAGCACAACAAACACTTAATTAGCCACCAGAAAATTTTCCTATCGGAGCACAAAGAAACGGGCCGCGGGGGGTAGCCGCTCGGTCTTGGTCGCCATGTCTCGCGCCGCACGGCTTCCCCCGTCGGAAATTCGAGTCCTCCGTCGGGCACGCGCATTTGTCTTGTCCTTAGTATAAGTTTAAGTTAGATTAAGTAGTGCGTAAGCTTAGGGACCGACGACCTCAGCAGTTAGGTCCTATAACACGTTACGACAAATTTCCATATTTCCACAAAGAAGGCAAATAAAGTATTGTTTATTAAAAGACTCTGGCGGAAAACTGAGCAGCTGCATCATTCTACCTTCCTTACTATCTTTTAAAATTTTCTCAAATATTTTGGCATGCGACCACATTTGCTCTCTTTTTAAAATGCAGCTCAACTCGCGTTGTCTCAAGCTCTCCTAACTGTAACTCGCTCACTCCATTTAGTCCATTTCTGTAAGTCGCTCAGCCGGCCGAAGTGGCCGTGCGGTTAAAAGGCGCTGCAGTCTGGAACCGCAAGACCGCTACGGTCACAGGTTCGAATCCTGCCTCGGGCATGGATGTTTGTGATGTCCTTAGGTTAGTTAGGTTTAACTAGTTCTAAGTTCTAGGGGACTAATGACCTCAGCACTTGAGTCCCATAGTGCTCAGAGCCATTTGAACCATCTTTTTGTAAGTCGCTCATACCTATTTACTCTCACTTGCCCATTCTCACTGACTCATTTAGCTCAGCTCATTGTCTTATCTCTATCCCTCACTCTAACTTTCACCGTGTCCTGTCTCACAGCCACCCAGTCTCCTTCGTTCTCTACTACTAATACTAATACTCGCAGTTTCATTGTCCTTCGCTATTGCTCTCTCTTACAGCTACTATCTCGTTCAATCCTTTCCACTGCTGCTGTCTCTTCTCACTGTCACAGTCCCTCTTCTCCTCTTGCCATTGTCATAGACTCTGTCACAGATTATCACTGGTTCTCATCCACTTGCACTTTCTCCTCTCTTTTTTTCTCCTGCTGACGCTGTCTCCTCCACTGATTTCGTAACACTGTTCTGTCAGTGTCAACTATCTTCCACTGTCACTTTGTGCCCCTCCTTCTCTTACACTGTCGTGGTCCCCTTCGCTCTTTCTGTTCCACAACCACTGCCTACTACCTTCCAGTATTTATTACTTTCCTGCCTCTACCCCCCTCACGCTGTGTCATTCTCACTCACCCTAAAGAAGAGCGGAAATTTTCGCATGCCAGAATTTTTGGGAAAATTTTTGAATGTGCGGAGGGAGGTAGTATGAGGCAGTTGTTACCACCCTTTTCAGTCAGATTCTTTTAATAAAAAGCATATTCACCTTTTCTGTGCCCGGGTAAGAACAGTTTTCTGCTGGTTCCCTTCCTTTAGTTGCCATAGCGGGGCATGTCAGTCATACGAAAAGAACTTTACGTCTCGGCAAAATTTTGACGGGTACTTTCGTGAAACTGAAATAATGTAAAACTCAGACCGGATTTTATGTGCACAAAAATTTTACGTGTGGTTCAGTATTGCAACAACATGGGGATCCCAAAACCCTTCTAATGAAAACGAACACATTTTACAACATAAAATTACTTTTCACTTCATCTGGATTTTACGTGCGTTCAAATGGTTCTGAGCACTATGGCACTTAACATCTATGGTCATCAGTCGCCTAGAACTTAGAACTACTTAAACCTAACTAACCTAAGGACATCACACAACACCCAGCCATCACGAGGCAGAGAAAATACCTGACCCTGCCTGGAATTGAACCCGGGAACCCGGGCGTGGGAAACGAGAACGCTACCGCACGACCACGAGATGCAGGCTTTACGTGCGTATTTTACGTCTACAAGTAGAGTAACTTTGAAGCTCTGTGTCCCACAAATTGATAGAGACACCAAGAAAATTTTTAAAAATGTACGATATCCGTAGCTTACGAATGTATCGTAAAAATTTCGCCCATTTCCTGTGCAAAGCCGTCTTGACATCTGCGGCACAGTTTTGGTACCCAAAAACCACGATTTTCGGTTATTCTCAGAAATTGCCCATGAACTAAATGTTATCTCCGTAAGTCTTTTAAGGCACATCCTAGATCACATCTAGTGCAAAAAGAACCAACCAGTGTGCTCCAATTGCCTACGATGTAGGAAGTGTGTAATATTGAAATTTTGGCCCTAAAAACAGTAGGCTAGTTACAGTAACGCGATCCTTTTGTTAGTTACGCAAATAGCCACGCGACCCAGGGCTATCCAAAATACTTGACCCTGCCTTTCTATCACCAACAGAACTCGAGATATGAGCTCCTGCTAAATTCTGTTATCATGTGCTACGTTTCGCATTCTGTTAGGTAGTGCATGCTACAGATAACAATGAGAATACACATGATCGTCTAATAAGACCAGACAAAGTGTGATAAACGAGAATGAGGGTCATCAGCAACCTCACAGGTACCGTTTCCACTTCTCGGCCGGTTGTACACTTCAACTTTACAATATCGGAGCTTCAGACCATTAGCATTAGTGTATCGATCGGCCATCCATCATTGAATTTCAGCCATAGAAAATGTTTCCAGCAGGACGTATCGTCCCTCAACCAAACTCAACGATTTTAACAGTTGTGAACCATGTCGTACCAATCGCTGCTGCTGGTCGCACACGTGTTCTTCGCAGCTCGTTCCAACTGACTCGTTGCTCGTCTTTCCTCCTTCCACCACCGTCTCTCAATGGTGCTCATGTCGGGCTACCCCGCACTTCCCAAAGATATGTCAGTCCTCCGACAGAGGCAAAGATGTGCACATTCAATGCACACTGGCGTTTCTGAAACTTCAGCCTTCTCCGTAGTATTAAGAAATTCATGTCTGAGTCTCAGTCTGCTTCACGGTATGTCTTACAATCCAGTACTTAATTTCGGAATCCAGGTCGGGTCTTCCCATTGTTTCCAGGCCTTTTCCAAGTATATTTCCTCCCCCGTTGGAAATGGAAATGAGCGTTTGGCGTCATTGGCCGGGAGGCCCCTCGCGGGGCAGGTCCGGCCGCCATATCGCAGGTCTTATTACATTCGGCGCCACATTGGGCGACCTGCACGCCGGATGGGGATGAAATGATGATGAACACAACACAACACCCAGTCCCTGAGCGGAGAAAATCTCCGACCCAGCCGGGAATCGAACCCGGGCCCAGAGGACGGCAATCCGTCACGCTGACCACTCAGCTACTGGGGCGGACTCCTCCCCCGTTGACTCTTCAGCATTGTATTTACTATTACTGGCTTTAATTTATTACAGGATAACGAATGGAAATGAAAACGGAATCGTTCAGAGAAAAACTTATTGCACACATCGTGACGCCTGACAATTGCAGACAGGATCGTTAACTTACTTGAGATGTCTCCACTCCACAAAGCGAAAATAAACAAGATACTGGATGGTTACAAACAGCAAAAACAGTGTCGTTATGTCACTGACAGTTTGAGAGAAACTGCAAAAAAAGTAAAGAGGATATCCATATCATGAAGTTCTGACCTTTGTGTATACCGCAGAACATTCGAGAAAGTGTGCAGCTCTTTCGTTACAAAGTAATGGAATAAGCAGACTGAATCTCGCTCGGCGTCTAGAGGCACATTGGTGAAATGGTTTGCGAGACAGATCGATGATAACATACAATACTGACAGTCTGCGCTGTAGAGGACGGGAAGAAAGGTGGAAGTGGGGCCGGAGGGAATAATCGATGTCACCTGAATTTTGTGGAATGTCATTTACAAAACAAATATGAATGAATATCGTCTTTAGGCCAGGATCTCCATAATCGTTTAAAAAATTAACTTGTAAACTATTTAATCTCTTACATGGAGAACAAATCAAAAGTGAAAATGGCAAAATTGAAGGCTGTACCAGTTTACGTGGTTAGAGTTCATAACTACTTTCAAAACACAATAACATACGCTGTTACTTTCAGAAGGCAGAATGTAAGTAATTCAGGATTGACTAAGTCACTGTGAATAAGCAGCTAAAGAAATATTTCCAGAATGTCTTAGTATGCAGGGGAACCGTCATTGTCTGGTCGTTGTGTAATGAGAGCAGTATTCAGCTGTGAAAACCAACTGGTAAAGCTCCAGGCCAGTGCAGACATGCGTTTTTATTGCCAAGAATCTTCCAGCCCTAGGAAATACTTTCTCGGTAGTTAAAAAGCTTAAAGAGGAAGGATAAAATTCGTAAAGAAGATAAATGCCAAACGTTCAACGTCTACAATTCGATAAAATCATGGATTATCGACAAGAGTGGAAGTAGCATGTAGAACGAAAGAGTGGAGCACATTTATCATTATTTGTATACAAATCACTACCCATTTTCTTCCATAGTGTGGGCTGGCGGAAGGACACACGGTAAGACTAATAATGAATAAAACTTATAGATTACAACTAGCTGACAAGGCTAAAGTCAAGAGTTAGAGCTTTCGTAATGGTGACGATGTGTTGATGTTATTTAAGCATTCATTAAGAAACTCCCACACCACGAGATTCACACAATATTTCAAACGTTCTGATAACGTTTATCGTCAAAATCTCTCAGTGATGATCGACGTTTTTGTCACGGAGTGATATTTGGTGTCATGCAAATGCTCTATTTGAACGCAACAACGTAGTGCTCATGGCGGAACGTAGCCACATGTCGTAAAAGTTTCTAGCGTTTAGTTTACTTTGGGTGTTTCACTTACAGGGGAAACACTAAATTTACGTTCGTAATTTTAAAGCTATTGTAATGAAACGCTGGAGCTTTTAATCTAGCCGTAGTTCCTTCGAAGCATAAGAGAGGGACGGTGAAGGCTTTATTCCGAACAGATCGATAGAGTCGTAAAGTGAGAAATTAGTTTACGTAGTCTAAAAATTCATCTCCTAAAATGAAAGACGGGGGCAAGGGAAGAAAACAATTAGATAGGCAGAAGTTGGTAATTAATGAAGCGAAGAGCTCCATAATCCACTGTAAATCTGGAAGGAAGTTTTTAGCAATTACCGGGGAATAGACGATCGGATGCAGAATAATTAATTACTCCGGTCGCAAAGCTGAATCAGGTACGCGCAGGACCAAAGTACAGCATTGTATGCATACTCAGAACGCCATCGTAAGGTAAAACCAGCGAGTCGTGGAAGCTTGCCCTGGACTCTCAGTTCTTTTTAATTTCTATATGTACGTCTCGCAACCTCTAGAAGATTAGCTACAAGCTTATTGATATTGGAAAAAATCGAGCGACTCATGAGGAATACTAGTATTACTTCATACCAGAAAATTTTTTGCCTAATAACTTTTTGAGATGACAGATTAGTTTCAGTAACAGGAATGAATTAAATCACGCTCTTTCAGAAATATTAACTGCTAGCTGCCTTCGTTTCAGAATACAACAATCATGTCTCATGACTAGAGTTCGGAATTTTGCATGTTTGTATGATAGTGCATATAAATGCATCTATAAAGGATTAGTGCTATGTGCATGGGGGCTTAAGTAAAATAAAATGAAAATAATTTTTAAGTTTTTAGTTTAGCTGTATGTCCGATTACGCTGTTTCGTAATCGGTTGGCCCTGACTAGTATTATTACGCAATCTGACTGCATAGAACAACAACAAAGAATGACATGAAAATTTTCGTTAACACAATTAATTAATTAAGTCCCCAGCAACTATAAAACCTACGAAACCAAAGCACAAGTATAACTGTTCTGTGTGTGGAAGTATGATTCAACGTACATATCTGGCACGGTTCTTCTTCAATAAGACAAGAAATTTTAAATATCATTTATACTGAAGTAATTAAAAAATAGAAATACTATAATTGCGTAAGGACAGCAGAATTACACTGTAATACAAGAACACAAGCCAGATGCTTTGTTGACTGAACCTGTAATGACGCATTATTTAAGACATTGATATAATAAAAAGAAAAGGAAAAATTTTTTTTTCTTTTACCTTCATGTATTGACGAAAATCACTCTAATCATTACAATATATCTCCACACCGACTCTCTACTACCACATCTCAACAAGAACTCTCCACCACGACCTCTCGACAAGCACTCTTCACTAGCACATCTCAACAAGCACTGACTACTACGAGTTCTCCCCAAGCACTGCCAGTGGAGGCGGCTGAATAATACTCTTTGGCGCAATCTCTGGCACTGTGGCTCAGTGTAGCCACCTTTCATATGCCCCTCCTCCACGGGCCAGAATTTGATGGTATTTTTGCCAGCATTGGTGGTGAAAATACCACCAAATTCGTCCACAAAAATACAGACAAAAATAAAAGATAATATTAATACCTAAATATCACATAATTAGTTAAAATTTTGGCTTTGCACTGACCTTTCAATAACCTAATATATAAAATACAGTGGGCAATACAAATTCTTCCATACATGTGACTTTACATAATAGTTTACACAATACACAAAAAATCAGTTTATACAAATGTTCACATAAAATGCTTTCAGTGATTAGTTCCAGCAGTAGCACCCAGCAATGGTCTACAGGTGCAGACACCAACAAGTGACATCATTCAGCAGAAGCAGTTCCATTAGTGGCACCCAGCAATGTTGAACAGGTGCAGACACCAACAAGTGACATCATTCAGCAGAAGCAATCCATCAGTGGCACCCAGCAATGTTGAGTAGGTGCAGACAGCAAGACGTAACATCATTTCAGTAGAAACAGTCCCAACAGTGGCACCCAGTAATGTTGAGAAGGTGCAGACACCAACAAGTGACATTATTTCAGTACAAGCAGTCCATCAGTGGCACCCAGCAATGTTGAACAGGTGCAGACACCAACAAGTGACATCATTTCAGTAGAAGTAGTTCATCAGTGGCACCCAGTAATGTTGACAGGTGCAGACACCAACAAGTGACATTATTTCAGTACAAGCAGTCCATCAGTTGCACCTAGCAATGATGAGCAGGTCCAGAGAGCAGTCCATAATATTCACTATCACTGATCACACTGTTCATCAGAGTTTATAAGCAGAAATTAAACATGTCCTAGTGGCACCAATCACGTAGAAAAAGTACAAGTAACAGTCCATAATATTCACTATCCTAATCACACAGTTCATCAGCAGAAATTAATCATTTCTAAGTGGCACCCATTATGTTGAGAAAGTGCAGATAACAGTTCATAATATTCACCATCCCTAATCACACAGTTCATCAGCAGAAATTAAACATTTCTAAGTGTCACACGTCAATGTTGAACAAGTGCAGGTAACAGTTACATACAAATTCTAATAAACACACAAATGATATCAGATAATTGTCATATTAACTATTACAAATACTCAAATGTCAGTAAACCTATAATATTTATGGGTGTCAGTGCAAGCCACAACAAACAAATAAAATAATATTTAGGAGATAGGTGGGTAGGATTAGGAAAGGAAAACACACAAAACACACTCACTCATCTTTCATCCACATTAAGTACTACTGTGTAATTGAATAGTGTTAACTGTGTAAATGCAATTCTGTCAAAATTTGATGTTCATCATGTGTATCAAGTAGTAGTGGCAGCAGTGTATAACAGTCAATAATAGTTAGTCAACGTCATAGTCATCATGTCAAGACCAATGTTTGCCAAGCCAAATCAAATGTACGGTTGCTGAACAACTGTCAGTGTGCCAAGATATGCAAATACTTCCTCTCTTCAAAAAAAAAAGTATATACTGCTTAGTGATTTAACAAAGTGTGTGTAGACAATCTTCCTTCCACTTTAGTGTTCTAGTCTGCTATCTTCATCCTCCTTGTTCCATATAGACCAACAAAAAAAAGTATGCTCCTCACTTACTTTACCACTTATACACCAAAACTCCAATAATCATCAGCATCACATAATCTCAATAATTCAATAATACCTCTTACGTCGATACATATAAATCTTATCATCAATATCATTAACCTTACCTCTTGTCCACAAAAACTCCAATAATCATCAACTTCATATAATCTCAATACCTCAATAATACCTCATCAATACGTCGACACATATAAACCTTATTACCAATATCATTTCACTTCCATAACAACTCTTTCCTCTAGTCAGTCTCCTCGAACAAGTACAGATAAAATCCTAATGCAAACCTCATCATCCTATACAATCCGAAGACACATTGTCAACACACAACCTCTGTGTAATCCATCTGAGCCAAATCTTCTACTCATTATGAATTATAAACAAAGAAATGCATACATGACCTCTAACAGACTTATTTCGAATAACTCTCAGTAATTAAGTACGATTACGGAGTGTGAATGATCATAATATTTCACAGTGTGTACACCATTTCAAGAATTATGGCAAACAGAAGCAACATGTGGAGTATTTCTTGTGTCAAGTGTCACTTCCTATTTCAATTGCTCACGAAAAATGCAGTGTAATAACTGTCAATGGTCTAAACCTAGTTTTGGTATGTCATGTCGTTAGCTTCCTTCCTATTAGCATACATTTATACAGCTTTCACAAAACCTCCAGCTCATGTGACTTCTATGAAGTTTCTTGTACTAATGTCGTTTATGTCGAATTATAGCAGTTCATTTTCCTATCTTAAAAATACAAGGCACTGAGCGTAAGCAAAACATGCAATAGCGAGTAAATATACCAGTAGAGAACAGAATGTCAACAAGTGGATGCAGCACAATTCTTACAACGAGGCTCTGCCAAGCGAACAATCTATAATTAATACAATAATGTGACCTAAACTCTATGTTCATACACAGTATATCAGCATTTCTATATACCAAATTAAAGAGTAGTTACGACAACAAAACAGAAATGTGTAAATATGCAATCCACAAGCAAGGCAGCAAATATGTTATCTAACATAATAAACAGGTCATTAGCATCATATCAGCATAAGCAAATAAATGTTCATATGTCTTCTTAATAAGTAAACATGAAGGCGCAAGCAGATAAATCACAAAGTATAACTTACATACCTAACCACATCAGCACAATTAATCAGGTGACAATTATAATTTAAATAAATAAGCACAGCAGGCACATAATTAAAAAATATGACATCAGTGAAATAGCAGTGCAGCCAAGCGATGCATAATATATACAAATAACAACCCTATTCAATCATCAATCATTGTCAAAATCAGTTAATGTACGCAAGCACGTCGCTTCACAAGTAAATTCATAGAACATGAAATTAGCACAAGGTATGAATCAGGTAATTGCGAGCAGCAAATTACGTCTAAAGTACGTACGTAAGTGGAAATATGTTACCTGAAAAAATAAACTCAATTAATAGTTACCTTTTTAGTTTATTAGTTTCTTCGACGAAATTACGTTCTTTCTGAAATTTTCTCGATTGCAAGTCCTCTTAACGTCAGAGACACACAGAATTTACCTGAAGTTCTTAAATATTTTATAGAACCGTATCCTGAAAAATACTGAATGTTAATAACATAATTCATCAAGTCACTATAGCTTTATACTGAATTTAATCGGAGAAATTAGACTGTGTATTTGTTTACGGCTGTCAGTGCATTCGCACTGAGCGCTCGATCAGCTGTAGGCGCGTGACGTAGGAAGCTATTGTTTGCGGTCAACGACTGCCTTGTGCGGCGCGCAGACTTGACTGTTGCTTTGAGTCCGTGCCGCCGCCAAAACACAGCGCGGTATCCTTGTACTCTCCGCATGTTTACATCTAGCTGTTAGTTTCTCAAAAGTATGTCATTCCACAAAAATTTTTACGTTAGATATATGATGTATTCCCTTAGAGCGTCGTGATTTAAGAGTTTCTACTTCAACAGTGTTATCATGAATAATTTTGCGAATTCTATATAGACCGTTACAAAGCAGAAAAAATTTGCGACACAAGCCTTTTCCTTTGTGAGACAAACGATGAGACTTAATTAACACCTTTTGACCAACTGACAAGATTTTTAAACGACCAGGATGTTTAGCTGATTTCTCTCTTCTAGCAGCCGCAGATTCAATATTTTGTAGAGCCAAGTTGACAACTTCAGAATGCCGCAGTTTCCGTGAAGGCGGAAAAGGAACGATTTCAGAAATGCGATTTGTCGGTGCTTTGTTTTTTAATATCAGTATTGGCGGTAAAGAAGTTGAATCATTAGGGAGTTCATTCAGAATGTTTTGAAAAATATGAAGATACTGATCCCACGTTCTGTGATTCTGATGACAATAAAGACGACACAATTTATTGATTTCCTTCATCCATCTCTCTGAAGCATTAGATTGAGAGTGAAAATGTGAAATGAAAATTGGTTTAATTTTACGACGCCGTAGAGTACGAAGCCAAATTTTAGAACGAAACTGTGATCCATTATCTGCTATAACCTTATCAACATGACCAACTTCTTTAAGAAAATGGTTAATGAAAGCATTAGATACTGAACTAGCTGTTGCTTTGCGTAAAGGTGTAAAACACACATATTTTGATGACATTTCCACTGCTACGAAAATGTACGCCAAACCATTAGTAGATCGAACCACTGGACTGAACAAATCGACTGCAGCCATGTCCTTTAATTTCGCTGGAATGATAGGAAACAACGGTGCTCTGTGAGAAATTGTTGGCGGCTTAGCCTTTTGACATAATTTGCATTTGGCCAGAACAGATCGAATACGTTTTTCCATATTACTGAAGTAGCAATTTTCCCGTAATTTATGAAAGCATTTTCTGGGACCAAAGTGTGCATAACTGAAATAACCAAATCAATTTATTGACCCACTCATCAGGAATACAAACTAACCAAACAGAGTTGTCGACCGATTTTCGTTCAAAAAGAATGTCATTGCGAACTGAATAGCATCTAGTTTCTCTGGATCAGGAAGAATACCTTCTGTAGAAATAATGTGACCGAGAAATTTCACCTGAGAACGACCAAATTCAGATTTTTCCAAGTTCACAGTAATGCCAACTCTTGCAAAGATACGTAATAATGAATCCAAAATTTTGTTGTATTCACTCCAAGAACGTTTAGCAATAAGAAAATCGTCAACATATGAAGTAATATTGTCACGAAGATAAACAGGTAAAATTTCGTTTAAGCTACGAATGAATGCTGCTGAAGATATAGTAAGTCCAAACGTTAATTTCCGAAATCACATTGAGGTAAAATAGTCATATCCGGTTATTGTTTACTTACTCACTAGATAGATTGATAGTAGAAGAGTTGTTTTTGACAGATGCAAAGAATAGTAAAAGAGTAGGCAGCGGTGCAGAAAACTAAAAGGGAAATAGCACCACTACAGCTCGGGGCCCTATGCTCGCTACGGCACATATTCACTTAGTGTAGTGAATCCCCTGAGGACCTTAATAGCCGGACATAATTTCCAGTTTGTGCCTTAGTGGCAAATTTGGCGGAAGTGCGTACATAAATTGATCTAACCATGCACGTGGATGTATGTCATTCTTAGAATTGCGAAATATCTTAATCTTCCGAACAGTTAAGAAGTGTTTATAGTCAAAGTTTTCGCCTCGTGGCGACAAAGATCTACCGCGTCTGTCCCAGTCACAATGATGATTATTGTTAAATTCACGCGCCTGGCGCTCTCTTGTTGCATCCCGTACATGAAACAAATTACTTTCTTCAAACCCCTCTGCTATCTGTGATTCCATATTTCTTTTGCTGTCTTTTCCTACGATTTCGCCTTCAATTTGTTTGACTTGCTTTCGTAATGCCTCAACTTCCCTTTTAACGCGTTCATTAAATTTTCCCTGATTTTCCACATGTCTATTTATTTTCTGGTACTCTTCGGTTTCTGCAAATGGTAATGGAGCTGTATCATCCGAATCTCTGTCCCCATTTAAACTAAGACTTGTCAATTTATCTGAAATCTCCTCAACTCTTTCCGATAAGTCACCTATTTTTTCTTTCTGTTTATTTACGTCTTCCGTAAGTGTCGCGACTCGGGTTTCAGTATTGACACATTTGGTAGTTAACTGTTCATATTGTTGCGTTAGATTATTTATTCTGTCATTTGGTACGGATTCCTCGATTCTCTCAAATATTTCTTCCTTATCGTGTGCGCGTTGTAAATTTAACTCTGAAAATTTCTGTACTATCACGCGATCCCTTTCCTCCTGTTCTCTATCCTGTTCCTTTTGTCTAATCTCTACCGCAATTAATCTATTATTGTGAGAATTCAAAATCGGTTGTACTTCTTCTCTGATTTCTTTCTTTAATTCATCTTTCATGTTTTTGAAACATGTCCCTATTCGTGAGTCTAACCGTGTTTCCATTGTTTCCATCTCTGTTTCTAAACGTGTTGCCACTGTTTTTAATTCAGATCCTAACCGTGTTTCCATTGTCCCCATCTGTGTTTTTAATTCAGATCTAAACTGTGTTTCCATTGTTCCCATATCATTTTTTAATTGAGATCCCAAAGTTCCCATCTCTGTTTTAATTGTTCCTATCTCTGTTTTAATTGTTCCTATCTCTGTTTTAATTGTTCCTATTTGTGATCCCACTGTTTTTAATTCAGATCCTAACTGCTCCATTGTTCCCATTTGTGAGTCTAACCGAGATCCCAAATTTAATATTGCACCCATCAACTGCTCCATATGAACTAGTTCAAAATTCCTTTCGCCCCTAACATTTCCCGCAAAACCAGTTTCCTTCGTCATAGCTGTAAAGCTATCTGTGTTCGATACTATTCCAGAATCTTCTATCGTTAATCTCGTATTCTGTGAATTTTCTGATTGAGAAAAATTTTGAAATGATTCCGGACTATCTTCCCGACTTATTAAATTGTTTTCCACTTCATTATTCATGATACTGTTTTCCTCTGTTGGCGAGTTCGCCATGTTAACAATTTCGTCATTCTCACTATCCATCATTTTTGCCTTTTTCATCGACCGCGTAATCATTTACAAAACATACAAAACAGGTCACTGTACGAAAATTACACACAATGACTCCTCATCTCCAACAATACCATTCACACGAGATGTTTCCCTCAAACACGATTAACGAACAATTGAAATAATTTCACTAAATTATCAAACCCGTAGACAAGACAACAAAAAATAAATTTTGCAAAATACCATTAGAAGAATGACAATTACCAAATCTACACATGCAAAATAGACTACAATTACTAAACTACAAATTACTACAACAATACTACTGTCTACTATTTTTGCAAACAGGAGAATTCCAAGGGACGAGCCGAAGCAGCGGTCGCCACGTGCATGGGGGCTTAATTAAAATAAAATGAAAATAATTTTTAAGTTTTTAGTTTAGCTGTATGTCCGATTACGCTGTTTCGTAATCGGTTGGCCATGACTAGTATTATTACGCAATCTGACTGCATAGAACAACAACAAAGAATGAAATGAAAATTTTCGTTAACACAATTAATTAATTAAGTCCCCAGCAACCAAAGCACAAGTGTAACTGTTCTGTGTGTGGAAGTATGACTCAACGTACATATCTGGCACGGTTCTTCTTCAAGAAGACAAGAAATTTTAAATATCATTTATACTGAAGTAATTAAAAAATAGAAATACTATAATTGCGTAAGGAAAGCAGAATTACACTGTAATACAAGAACACAAGCCAGATGCTTTGTTGACTGAACCTGTAATGACGCATTATTTAAGACATTGATATAATAAAAAGAAAAGGAAAATTTTTTTTTTTCTTTTACCTTCATGTATTGATGAAAATCACTCGAATCATTACAATATATCTCCACACCGACTCTCTACTACCACATCTCAACAAGAACTCTCCACCACGACCTCTCGACAAGCACTCTTCACTAGCACATCTCAACAAGCACTGACTACTACGAGTTCTCCCCAAGCACTGCCAGTGGAGGCGGCTGAATAATACTCTTTGGCGCAATCTCTGGCGCTGTGGCTCAGTGTAGCCACCTTTCATATGTTACTAATCTGTGCATGTTCTATTTTATAAAAGCCCACGTCTAACTTTGGCGAGCAGAATTATTAATATGCACTTTTTGCAAGACTCTCAGTTTCTGCGCCACTGGAACATTCGCTTTCTTGCAAAACTTTGTGTTTCTGCGTCACTGAAACATTCGGTTTGTAAATTGTGTTTAGTTTGCTAATAGTACTCCATGGAATTCTTACTTTCATGTAACCCTCCATCCAATAACCCTGTTCAACTTATTACATACAGTTACAGTTCAATAGTTATCTTACACTACTGGACATTAAAATTGCTACACCAAGAAGAAATGCAGATGATGAACGGGTATTCATTGGACAAATATATTGTACTAGAACTGACATGTGATTACATTTTCACCCAATTTGGGTGCATAGATCCCGAGAAATCAGTACCCGGAACAACCACCTCTGGCAATAATAACAGCCTTGATACGCCTGGGCATTGGGTCAAAGAGAGCTTTGATGGCTTGTACAGGTACAGCTGCCCACGTAGCTTCAACACGGTACCATATATCATCAAGAGTAGTGACTGGCGTATTGTGACGAGCCAGGTGTTCTGTCACCAATGACCAGACGTTTTCAATTGGTGACAGATCTGGAGAATGTGCTGGCCAGGGCAGCAGTCGAACATTTTCTGTATCCAGAAACGCCCGTACAGGACCTGCAACATGCGGTCGTGCATTATCCTGCTGAAATGTAGGGTTTCGCAGGGATCGAATGTAGATCCACGGGTCGCAACACATCTGAAATGTAACGTCCACTGTTCAAAGTGCCGTCAATGCGAAAAAGACCGAGACGTGTAACCAATGGCACCCCATACAATCACGCTTCCAATATGCGTTCACCGCGATGTCGCCAAACACGGGTGCGACCATCATGATGCTGTAAACAGAACGTGGATTCATCCGAAAAAAATGACGTTTTTGCCATTCGTGCACCCAAGTTCGTCGTTGAGTGCACCATGCAGGTGCTCCTGTCTGTGATGCAGCGTCAAGGGTAACCATATCTATGGTCTCGGAGCTGATAGTCCATGCTGCTGCCAACGTCGTCGAACAGTTCGTGCAGATGGTTGTTGTCTTGCAAACGTCCCCATCCGTTGACTCAGAGATCGAGACGTGGCTGCCATGCGGATAAGATGCCTGTCATCTCGACTGCTAGTGATACGAGGCCGTTGGGATCCAGCACGGCGTTCCGTGTTACCCTACTGAATCCACCGATTCCATATTCTGCTAACAGTAATTGGATCTCGACCAACGCGAGCAGCAATGTCGCGATACAATAAACCGCAATCGCAATAGGCTACAATCCGATCTTTATCAAAGTCGGAAACGTGATGGTAAGCATTTCTCCTCCTTATACGAGGCATCATAACGACGCTTCACCAGACAATCATTTGCATATCACAGCATCTTCTTCCTGTCGGTTAAATTTCGCTTCTGTAGCACGTCATCTTTGTGGTGTAGCAATTTTAATGGCCAATAGTGTACTTCTTCGTTTTTCCCAGTTACTTGAAAGTTGGTCTGAAGCTGCTAAGAACTATTTTGGTGAGGTGGGATATGCTCAACTGATTCCGCTTTCAGTCCTAAATTTCCAGCTGTCTAAACAGAAATCTATTCCAGACTATAATATTGACGTATTACGAGGAAACACGCTTACAGACCGTACAGACAGTTTCGTATCCTTGCGTAGCACAATATTACCGGAGATTAAATCCCTCATCACTGTCAAACAAAACAGAGATGAGGCCCGATCACGATGAAATGAAAGAAGCATTGCATCAACAGCGGACACGTTGAAGCTATGTATACGATTTCCGTGTAAATAAGGTATACTGCAAGTAAACAGATGCCAAAATACGCCAGCAATTCAACATTTATAGTAAGGAGCATTTCAAGACTATTGCTTCATTTTTGCAAAGATAACATGACAGTACTACTTCTTGTTAATAGGGTATAACCTCTCGACGTCCAAAAGGTACACATCTAACAGAATCAGCTGCCCATGGTAGAGCCACGGGTCGTAACACATCTGAAATGTAACGTCCACTGTTTAAAGTGCCGTAAATGCGAACAGGAGGTGACCGACACGTGTAACAATGGCACGCCATACCATCACGCCGGGAGATAGGCCAGTATGGCGGTGACGGATACACTCTTCCAATGTGAGTTCACCGTGATGTCGCCAAACACGGATGCGCCCAGTTGAAGCTGTAAACGGAACCTGGAATCATCCGAAATAATTACGTTTTGCCATTCGTGCACCCAGGTTCGTCATTGAGTACACCATCGCAGGCGCTCCTGTCTGTGATGCAGCGTCAAGAGTAACCGCAACCACGGTCTCCGAGCTGATAGTCCATGCTGCTGCAAACGTCGTCGAACTGTTCGTGCAGATGGTTGTTGTCTTGCAAACGTCCCCATCTGTTGACTCATGGATCGAGACGTGGATGCACGATCCGTTACAGCCATCCGGATAAGATGCCTGTCATCTCGACTACTATTGATACGAGGGCGTTGGGATCCAGCGCGGCGTTCCGTATTATCCTCCTGAACCCACCGATTCCATATTCTGCTAACAGTCATGGATCTCGACCAACGCGAGCAGCAATGTCGCGATACGATAAACCGCGATCGCGATAGGGTACAATCCGATCTTTGTCAAAGTCGGAAACGTATTGGTCCGCATTTCTCCTCCTAACACGTTGCATCACAACAACGATTCGCCAGGCAACGCCGGACAACTGCTGTTTGTGTATGAGAAATCGGTTGGAAACTTTCCTCATGTCAGCACGTTGTAAATGTTGCCACCGGCGCCAACCTTGTGTGAATGCTCTGAAAAGCTAATCATTTGCATATCACAGCATCATCTTCCTGTCGGTTAAATTTCGCGTCTGTAGCACGTCATCTTCGTGGTGTAGCAATTTTAATGGCCAATAGTAAACGTCGGCCGATGAGACGACCAACGAAACCACCACCCAACTGTCGTTCCGCTCCAATCTCCCTCCGTCGGTCAGTTCATGTGTGTCTTCAGCGGTCGGCGAGCACTGGCTGTCCGCGCCTCACTGGCGCTTCGTCCCCGACTTCACTGATGCTGCGGTCCGACTGCACTGCTGGTCCGTGGCGAACTGACTGCAAGACACACGACGACCCGGAAATACTATCGGTCGCTCCAGAGATGGTACGACAGAACACTTATCGATACGCGCTGCTGCTTAGGCAGGAAGTTAGTGACGTCAATAAATGGAATGAGAAAACGAGGCGGCAGTACGGTAATAGAAGATGACAAACAATATCTGGCAACAACACTAGCCGTGCACGGGTCAGGCATAATAATGTATGGGCATACTGACATTCAAATCTTTGAAACCGGTCAATGGTTAATGTGATACTGCACTCCTTTGCCATGTGCGTCCTTGCAGAGATGCATTCGTCCCTGATTTAGTTTTTGTGGATGACAATACGTGACCGAAACGAACGGTGTAGGCCAGAACGAGAGGGCATTCGGCGAATAGACAGGTCTGCCAGTTTCTCCGAAATAAATGCCATCGAGCATGTGCGAGATGCGTTGGGGAGACGTGCTGCAGCACGTCCATACACACCAACGACCGTACAGCAGTTGTCAGCCGTAATCGTGGAGGAGTGGAATGCTTTCCGCAGGAACTTACCAACCTCCAGGCGACTGTGGTAGCAATGTAGAGCATGCAGTGCCTTCCCTTGTGATTACACACCCTACTGAGAACTATGTTGGATGGTTGGTTGATTCGCGGGCGGGCCGTGAACGGCGACGTCATCGGTCCCATCGGATTAGGGAAGGATGGGGAAGGAATTCGGCCGTGCCCTTTCACAACAACCATCTAGGCATTTACCTGAAGCGATTTAGGAAAATCATGGAAAAACTAAATCATGATGGTCGGACGCAGGTTAGAACCGTCGTCCTCCCCAATGCGAGTCCTTTGTGCTAAACATGGCGCCACCTCGCTCGCTTCAGAGCTATTTCTCGCCTTTTGTAAAATCAAGGGGACCATGATAAAACGCACTGACTTCAGTTTAATTATTCTCTTTGAATAAAAGTTTCATTTCTGCTCGTCTCCTTGTGTACTTCTCTCAGATACTTTCTGTACTGTACGGTACTGTACTGTAGCAGTTTTTTCTATGTATGATCCAAGTTTCATCGAGCTATGTTACTTGGCAATAAAGCACCATGCCAGCGCTTCTTTCATCCTCTCGTTTAGCACAATGGTGTGTATTTATGAATGATAGTAATATTGAAATAGTGACTTTTTAATCACTATCACCACAAGATTATGTTGCTCTCGAACTCTAGGCTGCATGAGATTGAAGGACTGCTACCACATTTTATTCCAACAACACGTATCTCTACAATGAATACTATGTGTCATAAACCTCCAGAAAACTGTTTTATTTGGCGTTAGTGAACGATGTTTTAATCTTCATAATCTGAAAAGTAAATTTAGATGAATTCAAGCGTCTGAGAACATCAGTAACCTGCGAGTTTCAACTGAAGTTTGGAATGACATGTACACAACCAGGAATTTTGAAGATTAACTTTTCCGTATTTTTATTTTTATTCCTACACCATGTTATGCACGATATAGAAATTCTTTATACTGAACTGCGTGATCTTTGTGCTTTCTAATTTTAAAGATAGATAATTTACCACGATCCACAGAATAATTCTATTTCATTAGAGCTCCTTCTGTTGTTGCTCGTCTATTGATCTTGGCTATTACATGTCCAATGAGAGGCCACTTACATAAAGTAAGAGCGTTAGTGGTCCCAGTATTCAAATGATGGTAAAACACCCCAGTCAGATAAAACACCCCAGTCAGATCAAGATTCATAAAGAAAACCGTGTATCCGTTGCGAACAAGACGCTTTTCTTTCCAACGAGAAATGTGAAGTGAATCACTTACTTAACGTAGACTGCCAGTAAATAAAAGCAATACGCCTGAAAAGATGACGTCGATATTGATCTTACAATAGCTTACGTTACCTGGGGGCTAGCAGTTGCACTAATAATGGTTTCACATTGTCTTGTAAGAAGGCTGTTTGGGTTTTTATATTGGTAACGCCACGTAGCGCTCTGTATGAAAATCACTGGCTGTGCTCTGTGCAGTCTGTGGCTAGTTTGCATTGTTGTCTGCCATTGTAGTGTTGGGCAGCTGGATGTGAACAGCGCGTAGCGTTGCGCAGTTGGAGGTGAGCCGCCAGCAGTGGTGGATGTATGGAAGTGAGATGGAGGATTTTTGAGAGTTGAACACTGTTAAGGTAAATAAATTGTTTCTTCTCTATCAAAATCTTTCATTTGCTAACTATGCCTATCAGTAGTTAGTGCCTTCAGCAGTTTGAATCTTTTATTTAGCTGGCAGTAGTGGCGCTCGCCGTATTGCAGTAGTTCGAGTAACGAAGATTTTTGTGACGTAAGTGATTTGTGAAACGTATGGGTTAATGTTAGTCAGGGCCATTGTTTTGTACGGATTTTTGAAAGTCAGATTGCGTTGCGCTAAAAAAATGTTGTGTATCAGTTTAAGCATAGTCATGTACAGTTGTTCAACGGGGACGTTTCAGTCGGCCAACAGATATCGTCGTGGCATAACTATCACAGCGCGATCTGTGTTTGCCCTTTAGTAGGAATTCCTTACGGCCAGAAGGCTCATTGTGTTGCAAATATGTGAAGCAAGCAGCCAACCATGCTACAGAGACACTCTCGAGCTCTCTACAACCAAATGAGCGAATTTGAAAGGGGTCAAACTGAGGCCTTTCGAATAGCGCGATGGTCCTTTCAGAAAACTGCAACACGATGTGGTTTGCTGCGTTCGTCGTGCAACGATATTGTTATCAGTGGTCACGTGAACATCGTCACCCCATAGGCAAGATTCTGGACGTCCTTGCAACACAGACGCCCATAGTATGTTAAGAGCAATAGTGGCAGACCGTACAGCGACCACAGCACAAGTAAGAGGGCTTCTATATTCAGACGTGTCAACTCGAACTGTTACGAACTGTTTATTAGCAGTGGGACTAGGCGCACGTACACCTCTAACCCGTCTTCCACTCACGCCACAGTATCGACGTGCAGAGGTCTATTGGTGCCGTCAGATGATCACTTGGAATGGCGCGACGTGGTCTTCAGCGTTGAAAGCAAGTGATGATAATTTGGGTGTACAACGTAGGCCTAGTGAGCGCTGCTTCGTAGAGTGCACTCGTCCATAACTGAGCCCACCCCACGCCCTATTGTTTCTTGTGCGATTAACTACAACTCTTGTTCACCTTTGGCGTTTCTGGAGGGAACGCTAACCTGATTTCGGTAAGTGCAGAATGTTGTATGACCCGTTCTTTATCCGTTCTTGCAACTGGAAGATGATGTTCCGAGAGGGTAATGTTAGCCCACACACTGTCCATGAAACTCAACGTGCTCTGCAAGACGTGCAGTAACTTCTGTAGTCAGCACTATCCCCAGACTTGCGTCCGGTCGAGCACTGTGGGATACGATGAGACGAGAAGTCACAGGTGAGACTCGTCTACCAACAGCTCTTACAGAACTAGATGAACAGGTCGAGCAGGTGTGGCATAACATATCCCAGGACAGTACTCGCCATCAGTAAGACGGACTGGATGCCGGAGTCAATGCCACATTTTCGCCCGCCAAGGCAACACCACGATCTAATATGGGTGTTCCAGCATGAATAGGAATCTGGAACTTCAGAGCCGCTTATGATACTGCTCTGTAAACATTGAATGTACTCCATACGGGCTGTTGTAACAACAAATCTCGAGTGAAAACCTCTAAATGCGTTCACTAATTTTTTTCCAGCTGTGCATTTTGAATTTTGAATTAAATGTTTGTACAAACAAATCGTGCAGGATAGAAAGTGCATATTTACCTGTTGGTCCCAGTAAACTTTTATATTCTGCAGCAGTGTACCATCTTTATGTTAAGGTAAGTAAGCAGCGATAAGAATATTGTATTTGACCGGAACTTCGAGTGGACACTTTCTATGGAGTCGTCCCCAGTAATTGAATGTAGGTAGGTGTCCATTGTGATTATCAAGATAGCGAAAGAGGAATTTTAGCGCGGACGGAGCATGTCGCTGGCATGTGTGCGGAAGTTTCTGAAGCTAATGTGGTCGCAGAACACGGAGAGGTGGGCCTGTTATATCGGTAGCGCGGAAAGCGTCCATCTGAATTGATAATGCGTCACCGGGCGCGCCACAGTTCCATCCGCAAGCTGGCTGGCCAGCAAAGTGCCCCTACGGAGCGCGGGGGCAATGAAAACAAAATGTAAAAGAGGCAGGCACGAGGGACACTGGACCAGTCGCTGCGCCGAAAGAAAGATTGGCCGGAGGGCGGAAGACGGAAAAAGGGGGAGGGTGGCGGGAGCCATCAGCAATCACGAGATGGAGCAGCAATGGGCGGGGCGACACAGATCGAGTCCTAATGGAAATCGGCCTTTGCTGGATTTTACAGCGGCCAGTCCTGACACTGCCCGAGCGAATTTCTCTTTCTCCCTTTGATATGTGAGTGTGTGTGTGTGTATGTGTGTGCGTGTGTGTGTGTGTTCGCTTTCGAAATGGTGCGTCGGCGGAATGGCAAGTGTATGGGCTAACATATGGCATGGAGCTGACCTCAGCGACAACTCGGCGGCATCATTACTACGAGCTGGATGTGTCCTCATTCCGAATGCAGACTGAAAGAGCTGGCTCTTCAGGTACGCCCCCTCACTGTTGCGGAACGGACAGGTCGGTAATAGTACGCGGAAGCGTGGGTGCTTTCGTCGTAACGTAGAAGCCACTGCTCTGTAGATAAGTCGATCCGGAAAAATTGGTCACTTGTTTATTTATCCTGACACCAATCACTTGCCCCACACGAAACCAAGAGCCTTTACAAGAACTGGGCTTAAACAGGCGAAGAAATCAACCACAATTAGACTACAGCAATGGCAACAAATCTCTCTAAAACAGTAACTACTGTGAAGTACCGATCATCACAAAATAGGCTTAACACACTGTAGGAAAAACAAATGTCAGACTGCTTTTCAATGGAAAAATCGTAAGGAAATGCAGTTTACTCACGAAAGAAGTTGCTTGTAAACCATTTCTTCGACGAATTCTTGCTCATCAGCCTTGGAGTATGAATTATTTTTTAAACGCTGTTCAGTCGCACTAATGTTACCGCCTGCCAAAAGGCTGTATGACCACCTTTTGCAGCGCGGAGCTACCCGACAGTGATGTGGAGCCATGCCGACACCAGTGCATGGACCTTCTGCGCTAGGTTTCTCGGTTGAAGATCTACAGGGTGGTCCACTAATCGTGACCGGGCCAAATATCGCACGAAATAAGCGTGAAACGAAATAACTACAAAGAGCGAAACTTGTCTAGCTTGAAGGGTGAATCCAGATGGCGCTATTGTTGGCCCGCTAAATGGCGCTGCCATAGCTCAGACTGATATCAACTGCGATTCTTTAAATAGGAACCCCCATTTCTTATTACATATTCGTGTTGTACGTAAACAAATATGAATGTTTCAGTTGGACCACTTTTATCGCTTTGTGACACATGGCACTGTAATAGTTACAAACATATGGCTCACAATTTTAGACGAACACTTGGTAACAGGTTGGTTTTTTAAATTAAAAATACAGAACGTAGCTACGTTTGAACATTTTATTTCGGTTGTTCCAGTGTGATACATGTACCTTTGCGAACTTACAATTACTGAGAACGCACGCTGTTACAGCGTGATTACCTGTAAATACCACATTAATGCAATAAATGCTCCCAATTATGTCCGTCAACCTCAATGCATTTGGCAATACGTGTAACGACGTACCTCTCAACAGCGCGTAGTTTGCCTTCCGTAATGTTCGCACATGCATTGAAAATCCGCTGACGCACGTTGTCAGGCGTTGTCGATGGATCACGATAGCAAATATCCTTCAACATTCCCCACAGAAAGAAATCCGGGGATGTCAGATCCGGTGAACGTGCGGGCCATGGTATGCTGCTTCGACGACCAATCCACCAGTCATGAAATATGCTATTCAATACCGCTTCAACCGCACTCGAGCGAGCTATGTGCCGGTCATCCATCATTTTGGAAGTACTCGCCATTCTGTCATGCAGTGAAACATCTTGTAGTAACATCGGAAGAACATTACGTAGGAAATCAGCATACTTTGCTCCATTTAGATTGCCATCGATAAAATGGGAGCCAATTATCCTTCCTACCATAATGCCGCACCATACATTAACCCGCCATGGTCGCTGATGTTCCACTTGTCGCAGCCATCGTTGATTTTCCGTTGCCCAATAGTGCATATTATGCCGGTTTACGTTACCACTGTTGGTGAATGAATCTTCGTCGGTAAATAGAACGCGAGCAAAAAATCTGTCATCATCCCGTAATTTCTCTTGTGCCCAATGGCAGAACTGTACACGACGTTCAGAGTCGTCGCCATGTAATCCCTGGTGCATAAAAATATGGTACGGGTGCAATCGCTGGTGATGTAGCTTTCTCAACACCGACGTTTTTGAGATTCCCGATTCTCGCGCGATTTGTCTGCTACTGATGTGCGGATTAGCCACGACAGCAGCTGAAACACCTACTTAGCCATCAACATTTGTTGCAGGTCGTGGTTGACGTTTCACATGTGGCTGAACACTTCCTGTTTCCTTAAATAACGTAACTATCCGGCGAATGGTCCGGACACTTGGATGATGTCGTCCAGGAAACCGAGCAGCATACATAGCACAAGCCCGTTGGGCATTTTGATCATAATAGCCATACATCAGCACGATATCGACCTTACCATAGCGCTACCTGATTTTCCCCTTCAATGTAGACAAGTTTAGTTCTTTGTAGTTTTTTCTTTTGACGCTTATTTCGTGAGATATTTGGCCAGGTCACTATCAATGGACCATCCAGTATAGTTCGAACTGTTTGATCGAGGTGGCCCCGCAGATGCTCGACTGGGCTAGATCTGTGGTGTTCCTCAAAATTTCGGGCGAACTGCCGGATGTTTGCAACTTCCTGCCACAATATTTCGGCGCAGAGTCTTCTGGCCATCGTCAGGTGATACTGGTGAAAACTCCCTGTGCTCTGGTATTTAAGGCCCCTCCAGCACATGCGTGGTGGATTCACTTGGCGTTGCGCGTGCGCTACTTGAGCGCGTTCGATTCTGCTGCGCCGCGTGCCCTCCGTGGTGAAAACTCGCCGCATCAATATCAATTCGATTGTGGTGCCGCAGTTCTATCACAGAACTTCGCCGGCTACGGAGGACACGGAGATTTTCGACGATGGGATTCCATGCCGAATTCAATTGGTAACCGCCGTCACGATTAATAAGTGACTCATTGTGCGACAGCCATATTTCCAAGGATTCGTTAAGAATAGAACTCCAAAAGTTAGACGTATGGGCCACAATTCTTGTCTCATTGTAATTCATTGCATGACCAGTGGAAATACAGTGTTCGGCGATGGCAGACTTACAAGGCCGAAGAAGGCGAGTATGCCGGTGATGTTCTACAATGCGATCCTGCACAGTACGTGTCGTTTCCCCTATATAAGATTTGCCACATTCACACGGAATCCTGTAAACACCTGGCTTGCGCAGCTCTAGGTCATATCTGACAATTCGCAACAGCGACGAAATTTTTGCAGGACGGCAAAAGATCGCTTTCACTTTATATTTTATTAGTATTCTGCCTATTTGCTCTGAAATATTACCAATATATGGGAAATAGGCAGTCGTTTTAAAGGCCTCTTCCTCTTCTTTGTTCCGTCGTTCACAGGTTTGCAGCGCTCTCTCAACTTGCTGGGAGAGTCGAACGGGCTCAAGTAGCACACGCGCAATGCCAAGTGAATCCACCACGCATGTGCCGGAGGGGCTTTAAATACCAGAGCTAAGGGAGTTTCCGCCAGTGTCACCTGAAGATGGCCAGAAGACTCTGCCCCTAAATATTGTGGCAGGAAGTTGCAAACATCTGGCACTTCGCCCGAAATTTTTTGGAACAATATGTACAGAGGGAAAGTTTTAAATCTCACAGATTTGTGGTGTGTCACGATCAGTGGGGTACGGTAGACTCATCCTGGTGCATATTGAATAACCACATGCACTGCGAACTTTGTGACACTTTGCAACGTCCTGCCGGTAGATGACATAATGCCGAGAAAACACCAACTGTGTGTACGATGGACACTGCGGAGGCCCCCATGCAGCAACATTCGCTGAAAGGTCATTGAGGAGACACTGTTGGTACTCCCTTGGTTAATCTGGACGGTTAGCTGGTCAACAGTTGCGCTTCTGTTCGCACATAAACGTCTCCCCAGCCATCGTTCGATTGGTGCCCTGGCCAGCACACTCTCCAGATATCTCACAAATTGAAAACGTATGGTCAATGGTGGCCGAGCAACTGGCTCATCACAATACGCCAGTCACTACACTTGATGAACTGTGGTATCGTGTTGAAGCTGCATGGGCAGCCGTACCTGTACATGCCATCCAAGCTCTTTTTGACACAAGACCCAGGCGTATCAAGGGCGTTATTATGGCCAGAGGTGGTTGTTCTGGGTACTGATTTCTCAGGATCTATGCACCCAAGTTGCGTGAAAATGTAATCACACGTCAGTTCTAGTATAATATATTTGTCCAATGAATACCCGTTTATCATTTGCATTTCTTCTTGGTGTAGCAATTTTAATGGCCAGTAGTGTGTATTTGGTCCTTTCACCGTTTCCGGGCCTGGGCAGTCCGTCGGTTGGCGTGGGGCAGCGAGGAATTCTCCGCGGGACGTAATTAGCCGGGGTTGCTGGCGGTCTCTTCGCGGTGTCGCCGTAGGCGGGGCTGTTCCCATTGCTACGAGGTCTGTGGCTCACCGGCGCTTCACACAAAGGTTGAATTTTGATTTAACCTAACAGCAAGTCAAGACTATTGACATTGTGTCCTTTGGAGTTCGTTGACCGATGCCAGGATATTCCTGCGAGTAACAACGTGGTTTTCAAGTTGGAAAATTGTAGCCACCCTCCGGTAGAGTTACACTGTATTTGGTTACTTGAATTGAAGTGCACCTACGGAATCTTCTGCTTTGGGAGTTTACATTTCAGTTACCAGCCCTAGCCGTTGACGTAAATTTCAGGCATTGTAGTTTCCTCATCATGTTGTTGCTGTCCAGCGCAGTATGTAGTTTGACAGCTCCATGTGTGATTAGTTGTGGGTGTCAATATCTTCTACGTTTTTCCGTTGAATTCCCTGTTGTGCCCTGGTCGGGTGAAGTAGAATTTATCTTGTCGGTTCTTTGACTGGCGGTCGGTTGGGTTATTGTCAGACCGTGAACGGTTGGCCCGACTGCTTGTCTCACCTAAGCGAGCATTATTGCTTGAATTCCAGGCCTGCCCTCGAACATCTGAGCGCCGTTGGGTGTGCTGCCTTTCTTTAGTTGTTGTTGTTGTTTTTTGTGCTTGTGTGGCTTCTAGGCGTTTTTTTTTTTTTTAATTAAAGGTTGTTTTGCACTTAAGGCGTTACATTCCTTGGGCCTTCAGCCTAATTTAATGAACTATTTCGCGTGAGATCTTTTGCATTTTAGAGGTTTTAATGTTGTAGAATTTTAAGTGTTTGTCCTTCAGACGATTTTGAATTTGAGTTGTTTTGCACTTAAGCCTTCTGCCTAGTTCAAAGAACTGTTTCAAATAAGACCTTTGCATTTTAAAGGTTTTAATGTTGTTGAATTTTAAGTGTTGAGCCTTCAGCCGATTTGGAGTTTGAGCTGTTTTGCTATTAAGGCCTTCAGCCTAAATTAAAGAAATGTTTCACGTAAGGCCTTTGGTATTTAAGAAAAAAATAATGTTATAGAGTTTTAAGTGTTAGACCCTCAGCCGATTTGAATTTAACTTGTTTGCTCTTGAGGTGTCTGATTCTTTGGCCCTTCAGCCTAACTAAAAACCTGATTTAAGTTAGACTCAGCCTTTTAAATTTCTGTTTATGCTTACGCTTTAAGTTATTGGCTTTCAGCCGTTTTTAAATTAAAATTTTTTTTTATTTTTCTTTTTTTAAAAAAGAGGGTGGAGCCCCTCCACGGCCACACCGGCATGATGGCCAACACAAAAGGTCTACTGCCATCTCTGCATAAGGGTTAGTATTCACTAAAGTGAGGTGTCGCAGGATGTGGGTACTGCGATGTTTGCGTACGTCTGGTTAGGATTAACCATTAATACGCGCTCATCTGGAGATAGATTGGTCGAAATCTGACGAAGGGTAGCGGTTTGAAGGGCAAAGAAAAAAAAGTGCCAAGGCAAGAGCTAAGGGAAGAAAACCTCTGCGAAAGTTGGGTCGGGTGGTAAGAGCAGTAGCGGTTGTCTTGCTGCCTGCGATAGGTTGTGCAAGGATAGGCTTTGTTAGTAGTGGGTATCATGCATGTCGATACCTTGACGTTTTGCGTTTGAGCTGCTCGGCGGCTGCGCTGGATGCTGGTACAGAGTCCTCGTTCAGCGTCAGCAACCTGCAACAGGTTTGTTATCGATCTTGTGTCCGATAGGTCATATACCGGAGGCACAGTGTGAGGGAATGTTGGCAGATTGTTTGTGCGTCTGTGGGCGAGCTCGTCGGTGTCCCTGCTGTGGCCTGTTGGTCGGCTCTAATAGCAGCTGGTAGTTGCCAGTCAGTGTTGCTGATTATGCAGGGGCTTGCCGACGTTTCTCGCTGTTTGCATATGTTAGTTTACCATAGGTGGCTATGCCCTAGCTAGCAGTGTCTTTGGCCGCTTGTGCTTCCACCTGTGGTTGTGATCGTAGTTTCCCAGAGTGAGGATGAAAGGATTGTTCGAGTTCTCGGGTCCCTTTATAGTCGTGTGGCGTGTTTTTTGAATACTTCCTTGAGGGTATCAAGGCGGTATTCATGGTGAAGATCCACGGTGCGTGTGTAACGTGGAGCGTTGCTAATGATTCGTAGCACCTTGTTCTGTATGATCTGCAGGCGGCGCAGTCGTGTAGGAGCTGCATATCCCCAGACGGGAGCTGCGTACGTCATCAGAGGTCTAATCAGTGTCATGTATATGGACCTCGACACCCTCCTATTCAGTGGCTTTCAACAGGTAATTAAGTCCCAAACATTAAAGCTGTGTGTTTAAAAGAAAACTTTTTCTGTGCTCTTGTAATGTTTCGCCAGCCGGAGCGGCCGAGCGGTTCTAGGCACTACAGTATGGAGCCGCGCGACCGCTATGGTCACAGGTTCGAATCCTGCCTCGGGCATGCATGAGTGTGATGTCCTTAGGTTAGTTAGGATTAAGTAGTTCTAAGTTCTAGGGGACTGATGACCTCAGATTAAGTCCCATATTGCTCAGAGCCATTTGAACCATTTGTAATGTTTCATCAAATAATAAAGTTGTATGTTCGAGTGTAATTGACAGCCCCTTATTTTGGCCTGTTTACACAATTTATACTATCAGGCCTGTCGTGCGGGTTTAGCAGGGCGTATCAATGCCCTCCTACACCATAATACCTGGACCACCAAGCTGACCGCACTCGACAATACTGGACGTACCCTCAAATGGCAAGAGGTTGGAGTACGTAATGCACCCAGAAGCATTCTCGAACATGATCATTGTGTGGCGCAGCTGTTACGGTGTGGGGAGGTATAACCTCCAAATCTTCAAAAGCCCTGCCAGATGAAATTACCAATCTAGAAGTCAGCATGTTAGCACATTGCAGAGCACACTTTGTTGCCTGTGGTGATCGAACACTTGTTAAGTAGCGTGTCTCACCATCACGTATCTTGGTTACTTCAATGTGATTGCCTTTGTGTGAAAGTGTCATATATGTTCATCTAATGTCTCTTTCAGTTACCTTCTGCACTTTACTGTAGCATCTCTTTCAATGTGTGGTCCAAGTTTAATCGAGATACCCTGTGCGTTGGTAGTTACACGTCATGCGAAAGTTACTTTCCTCCTTAAGTTTTGCATACCAGTATACTGGGTGACCAAATAGTCAGTATTAATTTGAAAACTGAATAAATCATGGAATAATGTAGATAAAGAGGTATAAAATGACACATATGCTTGGAATGACATGGGGTTTTATTAGAACCAAAAAATACAAAAGTTCAAAAAACGTCCGACAGATGGCGCTTCATCTGATCAGAATAGCAATAATAAGCATAACAAAATAAGGCAAAGCAAAGATGAAGTTTTTTACAGGAAATGCTCAATATGTCCACCATCATTCCTCAACAATAGCTATAGTTGAGGAATAATGTTGCGAACAGCACTGTAAAGCATGTCCGGAGCTGTGGTGAGGCATTGGCGTCGGATGTTGTCTTTCAGCATCCCTAGAGATGTTGGTCGATGACGATACACTTGCGACTTCAGGTAACTCCAAAGCCAATAATCGCAAGGACTGAGGTCTGCAGACCTGGGAGGCCAAGCATGGCGAAAGTGGCGGCTGAGCACACGATCATCACCAAACGACGCTCGCAAGAGATCTTTCACGCGTCTAGCAATATGGGGTGGAGCGCCATCCTGCATAATCATCGTACTTTCCAGCAGGTGTTTATCAGCCAGGCTTGGGATGATGCGATTCTGTAACATATCGGCGTACCTCTCACCCGTCACGGTAGCAGTTACAAAACCAGAATCACGCATTTCCTCGAAGAAAAAAGGCTCGATAACGGTAGATGTGGTAAATCCAACCCATATCGTGACTTTCTCGTCGTGCAATGGAGTTTCCACGAGTTTAGTATTTTCGGTAGCCCAAATTCTGCAGTTATGGGCGTTGACAGACCCTCGGTGCGTGAAAAGAGCTTCGTCAGTCCACAACATGTTACTCAACCAATCGTCATCTTCCCCCATCTTTCGAAACTCCCACACCGCAAATGCCCTCCGCTTCACTAAATCGCCAGATAACAGTTTATGATGCCGATTGATTTTGTACGAATAGTATCGGAAGCTACGCCTAAGTGCCAACTAAACAGTAGTGTGTAGAATGCTGGGGCGACGTGCGACTGCACCACGAACCGGCTACAGTCTCCATATCTTCCTGAACTGTCGCAGCAGCATTACGCCTTGTACTCAGTCGACCACTACGGGGTCTATCGTCTAAACAACCCGTGGCTTCGAACTTCGAAATCATTTTTGACACAGCTGCATTTGTCAACGGACCTTTACCCATTTGAATCCCCTTCGTATGGCGAACTAGGATATTCCCCATTCTGATAATACAGCTTCACTAAAAGCGCCTTCTCAGGTAATGCCAACATGCTGCGACTGCTGGCGCACCTGATTCTCTCTCTAATTACAGCTCCTTTTACACACGATTGTCATACGCAGTCACTGACGTTTTGCTGTCCAGCGCCATCTGTCGGACATTTTGTGAACATTGTTTTCTTTTTGTTCTAATAAGACCCCGTGTCATTCCTAGCATGTGTGTCAATTTTTACCTCTCTATCTACATTATTGCGTGGTTTATTGAATTTTCAAATTTATACTGACTTTTTGATCACCCGGTATAACACTTGAGAAAAACATTAGCCTCCCATACCTACACTATACGTATCCTACTCTAACACAGAGAAGAGTACCTTGTGTATCAGTGCTATTGGCGGACAAGATAGTGGGCACTGAATGCATCTACTTCGACGAAACAGAAGGTAGCATACTCGTTGAACTTCTTGATTGCGTTATATTTAAAAGACAAAATATGTTCCACTGTCAAGGCTATGGGAAAATGCTCTGCCTGCTAGTCGCCGTCTCATTGTCATTCAGATGCGGTATGGATGAGTATAGAGCCATCACAACGTTCTCTCGTTGTGTAATTTTCATTGAGATAGGGCCTGCAGCTACGATGAATTTTTTTAATTACTTCTTGACACCTTCAGTGGCCATTCTCTTTACTTAATTTACGATTGTACATTTTCCACGTTATGCCACTATCAAGTACCTAAAACCTAAGCAATATACATTGGCTTTATTCTCATATCTGTAGATGTACGAGTTATGGTACAACTATGCAGTGTACGCTTTGGCTCCTATGACGGCGTGTGTCAGACATAAAATAAATTAAGTTTTTCGCTATTTTACATAGTTTTACTTTCGAGCGGTTGTTGCAAAGCTTTTATATGTAAGGTAAATGGTTTAACGTACTTAACGCTACGAAGATCATAAGTATTTTATGGAACTTTGTTACTTAACCTACAAATGCCTTTGTTATCAATCGTATTCAGTTATCGTACAGTCTAAATATAACTGTATGTAATTTTTTAACAATTAACTTGTAAATATTTGTTTAGTTATTGGGGGAACACGTCATTTTTGAATAGTTGTTACAAATATTTTCTGTATAATCGATCACAGTACTCTAATGAAGCAGGAGTGAGAACTATGGGAATCCAGTAAACACTATGTTATGGTGGCGTAATCTTTCGCATTACAGTCATATTTATTGATGAGTACAGTTATAATTCTGCATTCTGTGGTTCAGCAATGCTTGGCCGTAGAACTGGTAAAAATTTGTCTGGGAATATCAAATTTTTCAGGTCATTTTGCTCATCTAATACTCTGTTTGTCTGATCTTTTAGACGGATGTAAATTAAAATTTCCTCCATTACATCCACGATTTTTACTTTGTGTAACTTATGTAATATTTGAAATGATGCATCTATATTAGGATTTTTGTCGATGGCGTCTTTTAAATGTGCAACGAAGGTGGATGAGTAGGTAAGTTACACACGATTTAAAGAACACACGACAATAAGTGAGGAAGTAAAGTTAGCATAAGATTGAAAGAACAAGCTACAATAATTGACAATGACCCATCTTCCTTTTCTGTACACCTAAAAGACGCCAACAACAAATCGCGTAATACGGATGAATCACTTCAAATATTACATAAGTTACAGAAAGGAAGAGTAATGGATGGAGGGAACTGAAATTTACGTCCTCTGAAACAGTAGTGAAACAGAGTTTTAAATGAGCAAAAAGATCTGCAAAATGGGGAATTCACAGACAAATTATTACCAGTTCTACGACGAAGCGTTACAGAACCATAGAATGTAAAATTACCACAACACTCATTAACAAATGTGACTGTAATGCGAAAGATCACACAGTCGCGAAGCAGTGTTTACTCGATTCTCGCAATTTTCAGTACTGTTTAATGAGAGTAATGTGATCTATTATGTATAAAAGATTTGTAACAACTATTCAAAAATCACGTGTACCCACAATAACAGAACAAATATTTGCACGTTACCTTAAAGATATTGCATGCAGCCATATTTAGACAAATGATAAACGATAATTGAATATAATTAATAACAAAGCCATATGTAGGTTAAGTAACAAATTTCTAATACTTGCAATTTTCCTAGTGTTAAGTACGTTATAATATCGACCTTTTATACGGGACTTTTGCAACAACTACTGGAAAGTAATGTGCTCCTAAAATTACGGAAAACCTTTCTGATTTATTTTATGAACATTAAACGCTGCCATAGGAGCAAGGACGTCCATTACATAATATACTACTATAGTATGATGAATAAAGTACGTTACGACGCACCTAGAGTATCTACAGATGTGACTTGTTTCTATGTCAAACCACAAGTGTCATTAATACGAGTATATCCAATGTATAATGGTGAAAATGACCTAAGGCCGTAATTGTACAACTATACATGAAATAAAGAGAATGTCAGCTGAAGGCATCAAGAAATAGTTTGAAAAATGCTGTCTCGATCGTTCTAATCTTTTTTGGCGTTCGAGCCGCTACTGCCCAATGTAGCTCCTCAGTCTGTTATCACGAGACAAAGTATACTCCTATCGAGTACTACTAGCAGGAAAATAAGGCAGTTTTATTGTAGATTTATGTAAATGGTCAACGCATACCCACATTCCTATCTAGAGTGGGTATAATATCTTTAAACTTGTATTCTCGTTTCAAATAGGAGCTACACAGCCGCCGGGATACTGACGCGCGTTGACGCGCCCCTACCACGATTTTGCGAGACTCATCCGTCGACCCCGGATCGAACGTGTCCCAAAGATTTTAGGCTATTTTCCACAACGTACTAGGTGATTACCGAGTTGGTACCCATTCCTTCTAATGTGAACGTCTCGAAAACTTTTACACTGTTTCACTTAGGATAACCGTAGTTGGAAACAGATGTTGGTGCACGAATTTTGACCCAGGGAAGGGGGAAAGACTGACCACAGAAGGGCTTCCGACCACAGTCTACACTGGCACTGCCAAATCCAGATTAACGTACCAACCATTTGAAGACACGCGTTAAGGCAGGAAAAAGAAATTGAAGGATCCTGCTTATGAGGCTACTTACGTTTCGCCGTATTGAGTGCAGCTCAGTTTAATGATATGGATATCTGTTTGTAGCTGTATTAAAAGCTACATGTATTGCACGAGAAAATTTATGTACTAACACAAAGGTGACGTTTTACACAATGTAAGAATAGATGTACTACCGAACTATTAAGACTTTCGTTGCTCTATTCGGAATCGGCAGCGAACAGTCACTGACAACAATTGTTCAGTTATACATGGCGACACCGTAAGTGGAGGAAGAAGAGAAAGAGGAGATGTACGAGTATACTGAATGGAAGTTCAGTACGTAAAGGCAGAGGAGTAGTCATGGATGACTGAAATGAGGTTGCAGGTGAGATAGTAGAAGAAAAGGTTACGAAACAATATGGGCTAGGTGGTAGGAATGAGAGAGAAGAAAGACTAATTTAGTTCTGCAATAAATTTCAGATCGTGATAGCGAATACTCTATTCAAGAATCAAAAATGGAGGAGGTGTACTTGGAAAAGGTCGGGAGATACGGGCAAGAAAAAGGGAAACAGACCTATAGTACTGCAGTCTCGCTTTTCAGGATGGCAGTTATCCAGGAAGGTTATACACTGGTGGCAATTACCTCGCAGCAGGAGGAACTAGTACAGATGGCCCTCTTTGAAAACATTGGGTGGGACGTTGGACCTGGTTCCTACTTCAGAAGGGTCTATCTAGATCGTGGTGCTCTCGTTTTCGTCTGTGAGGGGGTGCACACCGTAGAATGGCTCAAGGAAAAGGTGTCCATGATATCCCCGTGGGAACATACGAAGCTGCTGGTCAAGACGGCAGCGGAGCTACTTAAGACCGCATAGATATCATTATGGGTACACAAGATCCTTAAGGAAGTCTCTCCCAAGAGTCTGTTCGGGAAAATAGGGGCCCAGAACCCAAAAGTCCCGACAGAGGACTGCAGAGTGATTAACCAGAAGGTTGCTCCAGAAGGACGAACCCTGGTGGTCGAGGTTGGTTAGAAATCCCTGAAGGCGATGCGGGAGCAGGACCCGACACTGTTAGTAGGGTTCTTGCAGGTCACCGTCAGGGTTCTCAAAGACCTCAAAGATGGCTGTAAGATGGAGCCTGGAGGTGTGCAGATCAATCTGCAGCACAGTAAAGGGGCCTCTGCTGCCCTGAGCCTCTGCCTGGGAAGACAGGAAGTGGACGTGGCCCTTTTTATACAAAGGGAGTGTAGCGGGCCTCGGAGGCACTGGCGGTAAGCTGATCTATGCTAGGAATCTAAGAAACTACAGAACATGCACCGTTGTTAGAAACGGCATTTCTTTCATGCCAGTGATGGGTTTCTGCTCTAGGGACTTAGTGACCATCAAAATGCAGTAATGTGAGGAAGGTATCACGAGGGAAATTATTTTGGCCTCAGAATACCTTCCTTACGAAGACAGTTCTCCCCCTCCCTTGGTGAGGAGACTGGTAGAGTTTTGCCATCGGCAAGGTGACCAATTGCTGGTGGGGTGAGACGCCAATGCCCACAACTTAGTGTGGGACAACAAGGACACCAACAGTAGAGGTAAATACGTTCTTGAATTCCTCTTAGCTAACAACTTAGAGGTCCTGAATAGTGGCAATGAACCTACACTCACGAATAGCAAAAGGGAAGAAGTAATTGACATAACATTTGGTTCGATGACTATGGGTAGCTATGTCAAACAATGGCATGTGGTGTTGGAGCCATACTCATCGGACCACATGTACATTAAATTCAAGGTTGAAATGGGAATCAGACAGACCATGACTTATAGAAATCCCAGTAAAACAGACTGGGAGACATATAGGAGGGACCTTGAGTTAGGCTTATCGGAAATTAAAACCGGAAGCCAGTAGAATTTGATGAAGTAGCAGAGGCTGTTACCTCTGCCATAGTGACCTCATATCAGGAAAACTGCACAATCACCAGGAAGTGTACAAATAGGAGTGTTCCTTTTCTCTGCCTCGTAATGACTGGCTGTTATGTGATGTCCTTAGGTTAGTTAGGTTTAAGTAGTTCTAAGTTCTAGGGGACTGCAGACCATAGATGTTAAGTCCCATAGTGCTCAGAGCCATTTGAACCATTTTTTTGGAGTGTTCCTTGGTGGAATAACAAATTGGAAACGCAAAGAAAACAGGTACAGAGACTGTCTAATATTGCGAGACACAAAGGAAAATGGGCTAAACATCGTGAGGCCCTTGTCAGTTACAATCTTGCAACAAGACAAGCAAAGGAGGTGTCCTGGAAGGCATTCTGTGAGGACGTAGAAGGCATGGCTGCACAAGCCAGACTTCACAAGATTCTCGCCAGAGTACCAACTAATCCAGGAGGTACGTTAAGGATGGAGGATGGGGAATATACAAAGACAGCACATGAGACGCTGGAATTGCTCCTCAAAACTCACTTTCCTCAATATGCTCTGCAGGATAACACAGACCAGTATGTGACCCAAGAGAGACAACAGTTCTCAGGTACTCAAAGAGGACTGGAAATTGGCCAAGTGGGCGAACTTCAACAAAATCCAGTGGGCGGTGGGAACATTCCAACCGTTCAAGTCACCTTGTCCAAATGGAAATTTTCCAGCTCACCTGCAACAGGCATGAGGAAAGCTTATAAGAATCCTATGCAGGCTATTCAGGGTTAGCTTAGCAGTAGGAATCATCCCCAATGTTTGGAGAGCAGTGAAGGCTGTCTTCATTCCAAAGCCAGGCAGAACTGATCGTACCAAGGCCAAGGATATGAGACCAATCAGTCTGTTCTCCTTCATTCTCAAAACATCGGAAAAACTGGTTAATGCATACGTTGGGGAGAGGAGGCTAAGTAGAGTCCCTCTACGCCTTAACCAACACGCATACCAACCAGGTAAATCATGTGAGAAAGCTCTCCACCAACTCGTCAGGAAGGTGGAAAAAGCACTTCACTTCCAAGAAATAGCCCTCAGCATCTTCCTGGATATGGAAGGGGCTTTAGTAACACGACCTTCGATTCCATGGTAAGGGCAGCAGTGGTGCATGACCTGGGGACCACTATATGTAGGTGGACTAGAGCCATGCTTAGTGGAGAGAAGGTAGAGGCTACCATGATGAATGAAAAGATGGTAATTACGACCACTAGAGGCTGACCACAAGGAGGAGTTTTGCCTCCCCTATTGTGGAATCTAGTGGTGAACGAATTCATTGAGGAACTAAATTCCAGACAACATCTCTGCCAAGGATACGCAGATCAGCTTGTCATTGTAAAACTTGACTAATTCACTGACACAGTCAGGAATATGGCACAGGGAGGGTTGGACGTTGTGCAAAAACGGTGCATTAAACAGGATCTGAGAGTTAATCCTAAGAAGACTGTTGTGGTGCCATTTACGAAGAGACATATTCAGCCTGCAAGTTGGAATCTAAAGCTCTTCGATGAAACTCTACCTGTGAAGGGGACAGTGAAATATCTAGGGGCAACCTTGGATGAGAATCTAACTTGGACCCCTCATATTAAGAGCATCTGCTCCAAGGAAAAAAGCACTTTAGTGAGTACTATGAGGGCTTGTGGCAAAAACTGGGGCCATAGCCCCAAGGGTATGCACTGGATATACACCACAGTGGCTAGACCTAGGATTTCCTATGGGGCCATAGTGTGGTGGAAGAAGGTAGAACAGCGGGTTGCTGCTGAAGAGCTTGCTAAAGTGCAGAGTTTGGCCTGCTTATCCATAACGGACGGAATTAGCAACACACTAACCGCTGGAATGGAAGCCATGCTGGATGTGCCTCCACTTCACTTTGGGTTAAGATGGAGGCAGCAGCTGGGGCACACAGACTTAAATCTGACCATAACTGGGTCTCATTCTGATATCCAGAATCACACACTAACATAGTGAGTGAGGCAAATATAGGTATGGCTGGGGAAATGCCCGCTGACTATATAATAACTCCCAACTGCTTCGACAAGCCTTACAAAATAATAATTGGAAGTAGGGAGCAATGGGAGAAAACAGTTGGACACCGTACAAGGGACATCATTTGGGTAACCGATGGCTCGAAAACAGATCAAGGCGTTGGGGCAGGGTTGTACAGTGTTCAGCCAATACTGGAGAGCAGCATCTCTCTAGGGAAACTGGCCTCTGTATTCCAAGCCGAAATTACTGCAATCAGGGCATGTCTGGAGGAGAATATGAGTAGGTGCTACGATGACCGTAGCATCTACATCTATTCAGACAGCCAGGCAGCCCTGAAATCATTGGCAGCTCCTGCAACAAGATCTAAGACTGTTGCAGATTGCCACAGGGCTCTGGTGGAGCTACGGGGAGGCAATAGGGTGTACCTAATGTTAATCCCTGGCCACTTAGGGATCTGTGGCAATCAATGAGACGATAGATTGGCTGGGATGGGTACAACATCTCCATTTATTGGACCAGAACCTGACAATCACCAAGGCTATCATCAAATTATAACTACGGAACTGGCTTGGGAAACAGCATGTAAAATATTGGACCTTGGTCCATAAACAAAAATATGGTAAGGTAATGATGCCCAAGCCATGATTGAAAAGAAGCTCTGTCATCTTGGGATTGAACAGGAAAGAGATGAAACTCATGACTGGACTGAAGACCGGCCATGGAAACTTCATAAACACCTGCACACAATGGGTATAATAGAAGAGGACCCTAAATGTAGGATCTATGACGAGGGTGAAGAAACTTTGAATGCATGGCACTGGAGAGTAAAACATACAGAATCTTCAGGACAACTAGACCTGAAGAAACTGTTAGAGGGGCTCCTTGCACTATTTAAGGCCACTGGTTGCCTTTACTAGATATACATGGAGCGATCCGCACAATAAACCTACTTTGGATGCTGGCAGTGGCAGGTCAGACGTAAGCTGTTTCAGCTCTCCTGTTAAAATCAATCAATCAATCAAGAAAAGGTTCAAACGTAGAATTACCATTCTCAGTAAGAGGATATAAATGATACGGTTTGCTGATGAACCTGCTATCCTCACTGAAAGTGAAGAAAAATTGTAGAATCTGGTGAATGCAATGAAGAGCCTAAGGAGTACAGAATTGGACTGAGGGTAAACCGAAGAAAGGCGAAGGTAAAGAGAAGTAGCAGAGGTGAGAACAGCGAGAAACTTAACATCGGGATTGGTAATCACGAAGTAGCTGACGTTAAGGAATTCTGCCACCTACGAAGCAACATAACCTATGACTTCGCGAGCAAGGAGGACAAAAAGAGCAGACAAGCACTGACAAAAATTCGTGGCCAAGAGAAGTCTATTAGTATAGACATAGGCCTTAATTTCAGAAAAGAAATTTCTGACAAAGTATGTTTGTAGCTCAATATTGTAGGGTTGTGAAACATAGATTGTGGGGAAATCGGAACAGAAGAGAACCAAAGTATTTGAGATATGGTGGTTCACAAGATTGTAGATAGTAAGTTGGACTGATAAGTTAATAAATGATGAGGTTCTTAGGAGAATCAGCCAGGAAAGGAATATATGGAAAACACTGACAAGAATAACTTCCATTGTACTGGAGAGAGCTGTAGAAGGTAACAACTGTAGATCGGAACGGAGCTTAGAATACATCTAGCAAACAATAGAGGACGTAGGTGGCAATTGCTACAATGAGATGACGAGATTGGCACAGGAGAGGATTCGTGGTGGGCAGCATAATCCAGTCAGAAGTCTGATGAATCAAAAATAAATGGTAAATCAGCTGTTTGTAGTCAATATAATTAATTTCTTTAACAAATTATTTCAGTTTTATTATTTTTTTATAAATTTTTTATTTTATTTTTAATTATTGTATATAAAGATTTCACGAACTTCCAGCATGCTAGAATAATTGCAGGCTATCAACTTCTGTTAATCAGTAAAACCAAATACCAGCCAGAGTTGCAAATTTCACTTCTTTTTTTTTTTTTTTTTTTGACTTGCTGACTAGTTTCGTGCGGACACCCATTTTCAAATCATTCAGATAGCCAAAATGATATTTCCAAAACTACGAAACCCATGTCTAAAATATTCAGTATTGTGAAGTTCAAATGAACGGTTATCTGTTTTGACTAACTGAATGATTTGGAAAAGGGCCCCAGTCCAAAACTCTCCGTTCGAACAGACCTTCGTAGGCCCAATGGTACCGACAGGCAGCCGTGTCATGCTCAGCTCACACGTGGCACAGGATGCAGATATGGAGGGGCACGCGGTGAGCATCCGCTCTCCCGGCCATATGTCAGTTTACGAGACCGGAGCCACTACTTCTCAACCAAGTAGCTGCTCAGTTTCCGTCACGAGGGATAAGCGCACCCCGCTTGCCAACAGCGCTCGGCAACCCGGATGGTCACCCATCCGAGTGCTAGCCCAGCCGGTGTTACCACTGCGGTAAGTCCGTTGGTGTGCTCAGAAACTAGTCGTTAGGTAAATAAAAAAGTGAAATTGGCAACTTTGATTTGTTTTTCGTTGTACTGATGATTAATATATTTTATTATTTTATTACTAGTTCAAATTGCGGAGAAAGACCATAATATTCAAGCATCTGGTTGGTAAGCTTTCAAGAAATAACGGTGTTAACGAGGCATACGACGACGAATATAAAATTATTTCCGGATAGAAGTATTGTAATGTTCCCCTTGCATGTGATTAAAATGTGGCCGTTGTTGTACTATATATCCTCGATTTTAACTTCAGATATATATCATTTCCATGTAGGAGCTATGTAAATAATAAAACAAGTTTCCATCTCTCAATCTGAAATGAAGTTTTAATAGGAAGCTTCTGTAATTGACCCAAAATACTCATTGAGTGATTTTAAATGTGATCCAAAACTACTTTTATAGGCCTTAAATCAGTAACTCTGTGTTGTTGGTGATAGTTCCCGGTATTTAGAAGGTGTTATTATCAAATATAACCTTTCATGGTGATTTTTTCAACATGTCTTGGAACGACTGTTGAGCCTCCTGGTTGCACCCGTTAAACAAAGTCTACTGTCGTTGGCTACATTCATAGTGTTCACTTATGTAAGTGGAAATAATGTTTGAAATAACTTCAGCAGTGTCCTGCGCAGTGATTAAAGCGTTCTGGAGGTAAACCACGTAAGTATTCATGATGAAACACGTAAGTATTCATGACGAAACACGTAAGCATTCATGATGAAAGTAAAGGCGTGTACATGCTTCCCACGAAGTCTCCTGATAGTTTCATAAATTACTTCGCAGTGTTTTGAAACTGATTGTGGCGTACTTGTGCAACTGTATGCTTTTTTGTTCTGAATAGTTCTCCATTTCAGAACTGTGAAATTGATTTTTACATTAGCTCCGTCATATCCTCTACTACTCACTTCGGCTGTAATTTATCTAACCGTTGAAAACAAAGCTTTAACTTCTCACATGTCGTTACAGTCTTTCTCCCTTCTGATGACATCTCAAACGAGGAAGCAAAAATAACAAAACTACACTGTTTTCAATCTCACTGATGCGGGAGGTGTGTGTCTCTCACGGCTAGCAAGAGAACGCAGCACCGCACTTTAATAGACGCAACATAAAAACAAAGGAGAGTAGATTGCTTTTATTTTGTGAGTGGTAATGTGTTTCAAATGGTTCATATGGCTCTAAGCACTATGGGACTTAACATCTGAGATCATCAGGTCCCTAGACTGAGAACTACTGAAACCTAACCAACCTAAGAACATCACACACAACCATGCCCGAGACAGGATTCGAACCTGCGACCGTAGCAGCCGCGTGGTTCCGGACTGAAGCGCCTAGAACTGCTCGGCCACATGGGCCGGCAGTAGTGTCTTTAAAATATTTTTTTGTGGCTAAGAGTAATTACATCTTTTCATGGTGTTTGTTACGTTTATACGACAAACAATGATACGTACCATATCAGTAAATAAGCTACTAAAACTTAACACTTTGTTTAACGTAATAAATTTCTTTGCACCCCGTTCGTAACAGTAGTAGGCGAGTGTTGATATTATGCTGTGTGGTGCGTTCTCAGATAAAATAGTTTGTACTCAGTATTAGCTACCTCTAGCAGTTTTAAATGATTCTGAATTACAACTACTATCAATGGGTTCACCTGAAATAGCAGTGTTGAATGTTACCGTAACCATCGCTTAGGAAAGCAAATAATCTTGTTTGTACTCACTTAGTAAGTATGATGTTTAGAAATTCCATTTTTCATTTAATCCCTTACAGACATTTCAATCTCAGGACAAATAAAGTTAGTGATTATTCAAGTATAATTGAAATAAAAACATGGATCAGTAGAATTAAAGGATCACTTTTTCGAAACCCCATATTTGCCCCCCATTCCAACGTATAAGTTTGAAATTTGGCTAAAGAAGGTGCTTACAAAATTCTTCTGTAGTGGTGCGAGATCATGGCGTCCTGCAACGTCACCCCAACGGCAAGGCGCTGATGAAAAGAAAAAAGTCAGACACACCTGGCTCAGAGTCGAAATGAAAAGAACTCAGGGGGTGACATAAAGGGCGACATAAAGGGCGTCTCCTCTTGGGGCGCTGATTCCCTGGAAAACGACAGTTCGCAGTGCATTGAGCAACAGGACGAAGATCGTCAGAATGTTCAGCACTGCTTCCTACTCTAAGGACATCGTGGTGCTATAGCCCTTTTAAACGTTATCTGACGCCTTTGGAGTGCAGTGCGACTGCAGTTTTTACTCTCCCGTACAGCTTGGAATCACCGAGGACTGTTAAAAACAATTAGACGAAATACGAACAGTTCCGTTGAACGTGATCTGACCCCTCTGGAGTGTAGCGCGGTGGCAGGTATTGCTCTCTTGCACAGCTTGGAATCACTAGGGACTGTTAAAGAACTTACAACGAAACTCGAACGTGATCCGAAACTGCAAAGGGTTCATATTCTTTTTCATCCTTCCTTTTTAGCTTCCCCTTGTCCTATGAAATGACGGTGACGATCTGATCATCCTGGGACACGTGGTATTCGTCAGAATTGTGTCAAAATTTGGTGACAATGTGACATTAGTAACCCACCTTACAGCTGACATGAACTTCTGAGCTGTGACTGTTTTTTGTGAGTGTCGACACCTATCTATTTTAAGCGTCTTCGAAATCGAGTTTGGCGTCGCAGGGTGCCACGAATTTGCACCATTACAGAAGAAATTTTTAGGCATCTTTGAGCCTAATTTCAAACTTATGCTTTGGAATCGGAGACAATATTACGGGTTTCGAAAAATTGATTCATTAATTTCGTTACGCAGTGTGGTTAAGAAAATGTAAATCAGCAGAAGCCCGATAAAACGCGGTTGTCGGTGGACATGCTGTACTCCAGCGGTATACCCACGTTATAGCGAGAGTGAGCCGTGAGACAGACTACGCTTGGAAAGTTAGCAAGAACACATAATGCAATATTATAGGTATTGAGCTATACTGTATTTAAATTTAAAGAACATTAGAAGTAAAGCATTTCAGAAACTTACCCGATAGGCTATAGCAGTTAAACAAACTTCACTCAGACATCGGCTAAGCTATAACGCGTGTTTCGATACGACATATAAAATACACTGTTTAATACAGTATGATAATTTATAACACTGCTTTAAAACAGCCGCTTTGCTTTCTTTATGGGGTCATTTTACGCAGTATTGTTATATGCTCGTCAGTTGCAACAGCTCAGTGCTGTTTGTTTCACTCTGTCGCTCCATCCATGTAATCACGTTATTTGTATTATCGAATATTTCGCTTATACTGAGCACATAATCTATTTTCTCTTCTTCGTTTCATTATATTAGTTCTCGACTGCCTCACTAGTCTCATTTCGAACTGCATATAATGTTCTTGTCGTCTTTGATCTCCGACATCGGTTCTTCAATAGCGACAACTACCAAAAGCTTCAAGTCTTCAAGATCAGTACCGCACAATAGGACATCACACGCAAACTGGATGTCACGGCTGTTGAAATCTATGTCACTACAGCCTTTTTCTGCTGCATTTTCTGCAATGGAACACGCGTTCCAGCAATTCCTAACAGTGGTTGGACAGATGCCTTGCCGCGCCAGGACTACTAAACATGCAAAACTCTTAATATTTGCAGATTTCAAGAACATCTCCATTTGCTCATCTGCATTTGCTGTTGAAGTGAGAAATTCGCGGCCATACTGAACCTTAAATGCTCGTATGAAGCCCTGGATTGCTACACCACAGCAGGTCCACGAGCTAGACAGTGATCCAGCATAGGAGAGCTTCTTTTCTGACCTTAAGTGACCCTACGTGGCTTCTGACTGGCGGTACAAACTCTTCTTGAAACCAGTCGATGATAATGTCACATTTCATCCAAACATTCTGTGAATGACTGTAAGTGAACTGAAATGATGACATGTTTACATGCTTGAAACATCTCAGCCTCTTACTTTTAGTTATTCAAAAACTTTTCAGCTTAAGGCAGCCCTGTTTCTTTGTGGCAAGCACTAAGGTTTCTCTGTCTTTATTCATTTTCAAATCCGTCCTATTTCCTGATGTGTTTATGTCGGTAGTTCTCGTTGCAAGCAGTCGATAATACAGCGTCGGTTCATCACGATTTTACACTTGATGATGGTTTAAATTTTTATCTACCATTACTCTATGTATAATTTCAGGAAAGTATGAAGAAAATTCACTGTCGCAAGATCTTGCGTCTCCTTCAATGGTGGTTTGGCGAATTCTACGGCGACATTTCCATCTTGAAGACCATCCACCGGAAGTTATAAAACCTTCGTTGCTTGTAAACCAAAGTGAAGTTTTTCAGCTCTGGCTTAAATAACTGGTCCGGAAAGAGGCACACGTCTATTAAAAACCACCTATAAATGCATCCGTTCAAGTTCACTGTCTTTTCCTAGTTTAGTCCTCTTTCTGTCGATTTTCACACCAGTTTTAACAAACTTATAAGTTTGTTCTGTTCTTTCACCCATCCCCTGATTCTTTCTTCACGTACACAAAGCTGTGCATTCAAAGCTTCTGTCCAGATACATTCCTGATATGTTGATAAGACAAACCACACGTCGCGTTTAATGACGTCCACCTATTTTGGTTATTGTTTAGAGAGCTTGGAGACTGCAGCAGCAAATTATACTGCAGGTAGGCTACATGCAGATTGTAATGAGTTTTCTTTCCTACTCTATAAAATACACCGAGAGTACAAAGATCAGTCGGCATACCGGGTTTCCACTGCACTCGTGTACACACACGTCACATAAACTGAAGTAACTACAAAACACAGGAACAGAAAATAACTGACGTCCTTGCGTTAAATCTTCTGAGGTCTCAAGATCAATACATGTCGTTTCAGGTACATGACGTTTCCCAGAATGGGAAAACCTAACGATATTTTATTTTTAAAATAAAATTGTTCGTTAAACACAGATAAACAGCTCTTAATGTTTTGAAAATAGTTTCAGCATTGGTCTTTCACGATGCAGCCAGTACAGTCTATCTGAAAAACTTAGGAATCTCGGTACGAACTTGGACCCTTATTCTTGTGAAATTGAAATATGTTGCCCAAAAAAGCTTCAGCCATTGCACGTGTTCATTATTTTGGGGCGCTGCTAATATTCTACGTGTAATCCAGTTTACTCTTCTGAAGAAACTTGCGACGCGGAACTGTGAAACGGCGAGCGGGACAGCAGCAATCCGCGCATACTAGTGTCTACATACTTCACACGCAAATGAAAATAATTAGGCTTTTTGTCTCGTCCAGCGGCGACCAACGCCACGCAACAACGTAGAAAGTTCCACCCTAAATCATTCTGAAATTTGCATGCAAATGAATTTTAATTAAAATACAAATTATTGAGACAACAGTCGTCAAATAAATCAAGTTAATTGAAAAGGAAGGGACGGTCGGGACAGTGTTTTAATACCACCACCGTCATTCCGTAACGATTTCCGAGAGGCGCGAGGCGCGGAAGCTAATTTTGCAATTTGCAATGGCCACCGGCCCCGGGGGAATTCGGTCCGGCTAACTTCATCATCGTTACTTTTTCAAAGCATAATTGGCTGCTTGTCACTGAAAGCGAGCCTGTATGAATTTACGATTGCATTTTTTCATTTACCAGAATTGCTGAAACATTTCAGATCTTGTGTTTCCTAACGATATGAAATGCAATGCCATTTCTGCAGTTTCGCTGGAAACACGCGACGAAATCACATGAAATCGAAGGAATCGAGTATTAGTTTCATATTCGTTTCGTTCCATATATGTGTCGGTTATTAGCTCCAAAGTGTTGGTAGGAAAGCGTACGAGCGAGCGAAGGGAACCGAAAAAAAGGAAAAAAATGTGACAATGGCAGAAACAATTTCCGAGGACAAAGGATTCCATCAGCTATCAGCACATTACTCTTCGATGGATTAACTACATAACGAAATTATAGTACCAAACGTTTCAGCTCTTATTCGTCCAAGATTGTTATGACATTCAGTTAACAGTGCGAGCAATAAGAAGCTTTGATTGCTCTGATATAATCGCGATGATGGAGCGTTGTTTAAAAGCTTCCGCGCACACCAGTATAGATAACTGACAGCATGAACCGCGGAGTGCTTCGTTTGATAGGAGATTTTGCTACAGTGTCAGCTGAAGCGTTGCAGATGTTACTCTAAATATTGTCCCACTGTTTACAAATGCGATAAAAACAGAGATGGGTTGGGTAAAAGATTAGTACAGATGTTATCAAGAATACAATTGACAAAGAAAATGTATCTTTGGAATAACATGCCCCTCGTAGCAGAAACTGTGGACTGATGCCTAAACAGTATCATAACTCAGCATAAAAGACCCTGGCCATTATGCAGCGTATCCAGAAGAGAAGACAGACCTAGATGTGTGTCTGAAGAAGTAACACCAACTTACGAGTACACTGTATGGATAGGACTGCAGCCCGCATCTGTGGCTGATACTGGCAGGCATCACGAAATCGACCGGAAGTACAAAGTTTGTTCACAACCCCCTGAACGAGGTCATCGTCATTCTAATTGATCTTAAGCCGGTAGGCGTCGGTAGATTTCGAGCCACGCGCATTTAGTGCTCACCTGCTGCGAACATTGGCGAACTAACAATACAGTTCCCAAGGTACCGTAGCGTTTATAAAGTGATTGGAGTGCACCATTTGTCACGACCTGCTTAGCTGTATTCAAATCTCAATCTAGTCTGCTTTAGACTGTGTTCGTTAGTCAGTCGAAGGAATGCTATTCCAACTGTACCAATTGTATTTGATAATTTTGTAGAACTTTTGGTGTTGCTTTGTGGCTTGTGTGTGACCACACGTTCGCATCATGTGTCTTACGCCATTTTCATTTGTTTCAGCTTATGTTTGCAAATCATCTCATTTAGGATAGAAGCTCATTCAGTTCGGTATCTTCCTGGTAATAATCGATTCATTAATAATCGATTTCTGCAGAAATTCTTCTTCATTTCTTCTGTTTCCCGTGTGAACTGTACTAAACCACGTGGTTACCTGGTAAACTAAACCTGTGTAATTACTGCACCACTGCCCTAATGATATTTCACGCTCTTTAAAATTAAGTACAACAGTTTGAGTAAATTCAGTAACCTTTTATGTCAGAATTTTGTGCAATATTAATGCTCTTTGTGGATGGTGTCCGACCACTTGGTCATACTTTCTGTGATACTTTAGATTAACCCCCCCCCCCCCCTTCCCCTCCTCACCGCCACCACTACCTATGGAGTAGTGTTGCGATCCGTTGATTCACAAGTTTGTTAACAGAGATACAAGTGCATTGATATAAATTTTGTGAGGAAATTTTATTTCTTTTAATGGCTTTTCTTTGTGTTTATTGTCTATCGACGTGTACACGTTCTTCAATATATGTAAAATTAAGGGAGACCTAGTGATCCAATTTAATGATTTTGTGCAGCTCACGAGATTACTTTCTTCATTAACTACTCTCGTTAGATTACTTCATGTAGGAGGTTTAATAATTTTAGTGCTTGTTGACCAAGCATTACCGTCAATAGCGTCCACCCTGTATTTAGTACTGATCATGGAATCATCATTAATACTGTTACATTCTATCTCAATTCAAGTAAACTCAAAACTGCGTTGTATTATATTGTAATCCCCGTGAGAAATTTAGTTTCTTTCTACGATCACATGCCCCCTCCCCCCCCAACCAATATTGGATCTACGTCCATTTCAAGAGGCTTAACTGTGTGCCATCGTATTACTGTCGAATTTACTGGGAGAATACTACGCCGATCTACGTAAATTAACGAACGAGATTCAACCAGTTCCAAACAGTCAAACCAATACTTTCATGTAAGGTTTTGACAAGCTAAGAGTTAAACAATACGTAGTTACGGGCCATATACAGCCAAGTTGAGACATAAACTTTGCTTCAATTGCTCACTACTTTGCATAGTTTATGGTAAAGTGTCTATATTGCGTTAACGGCAAGCGCAGGAATGCAGAGTGGCATGTTTGTTGTATTCATGAGAGTAAGATTATATTTCACCTCCTTTTCCACCAATAAATCATGTGTTATAAGAGCTGGGTTCGTAAAGTGACCTGCGTGCCGTAATTTGAGAAAGAAATGTCTGAGAATGTACATTTGGATCACAGCATTGTATGGTAGTGGTTCCCCCGTCGGATGTTGGAGTCCTCCCTCGGGCTTGGGTGTGATTTTCCACAGCCTAAGTTAGTTTAAGTTAGATTAAGTAGTGTGTAGCTTTAGAGACCAATGACCTCAGCAGTTAGGTCCCGAAAGACCTTGCCACAAATTTTCATTTCCGTAAAGTGACAAAATTTGAAGATCGGTGCTTGCATTGCCACACTCCGACGACTCAAATGTCGAAACAAATTGTCAGTTTAATGTTTCCTTGTTTCAGTTTCAAATGAATCTGAATGTCAGTTGAAGAAAACGTTTTTCATTGTCACTCGCCTTCAGCCAATCTAAATGCAATAATTTTAGCCAGTAATTACCATGCTTCCCATTATTATTGAAAGTTTCATGCACATTAGGTAATAAAAGTTAACATTCGATGAAATGCAGTCTACGGCAAGTTTAGACGGAAATAACACCAGCTCCCATACTTCACATATCGTTCCAAGGTCGCATGACATTCTAGCGTTATCCTTTGTGTTCTTAATTAATTTCTGTGACGATTTTGTCGAGGTTTTACTTTGACCCGTACATTTAAATGATTATCGGACCTATTCAGTAAAATAATTAAAGTCGAGTTGTCAAACATGTCCCATAACGCGCAGTAATATCAGGAGCACGCTGACATTCAGTGTTCTTGAAAAACAAGCAACACGTGGCACTCTTTCAACTGTTCGCGTGACGCCGTGGATAAAGAGCAGCGTTCGTGGCAAAACTGCGCCATCCGAAACCGACGCAGAGGCAACTGTGGTGCACTACACGCGTTAGATGTCAGCTTTGACGGACCGCCGCGTAGATGTGTAGGAATAAAGTGCAACTGGTCTCCCAGATGAACTGTGGGGCTACGAGCAGTGTCTCCTCAACGACCGTTCAGCGAACGGTGTTGGGTATTGTTGGTTCATGCAACTCTACTGAAGGCTGCTATTTGCACGCCAGTATCGCAACCGACGTCCACTGATTGGTAACAAGCGGCCGTTTCAGATGAATAACGTGTCATGCTCCATCGGACTGTTGTCCATCGGCGTGTGTGGCGTGAAACGCCCCAAAGCAAGGGGTTAAGGCCAGAGGGGAGAGCTTTATGATCTGAGAAATGTTTTCTTGCATTCCCTGGATTATCTCGTCATTTTGGAAGGCACAGTGGGTCAAAACAAATATGCATGAATCCTTGGAAACTATGTCCACAACTACACCCGCATTGCTTCTGCTTGGCGCGATATCATCTACCAGCAGGTCAACGCAAAGTGCGCACGGCTATCACTGTACGTATATTGTTCGAAGAGCACCGTGATGAGATTATCATACTCCCCCGGATTAAAACCTGGTCGAGAAGCTGTAGAACCTCCTGTATCGAGCTCTTCACCCATGGATCCTCAACCGAGAAACCTAGTGCAACTGGCCACGGCACAGGAGTCGGAAAGGATCCACGTCACTGTCGGTACCTTCAAGAGCCCTAATGACTCGCTTCCTGCGCATCTCTCTCCAGAAAAGGTAATTATATCAGGTGCTCACATTAATGTAAATGGACAGTATATTTGGAATATGGTTTTTCTTTTTGTTTAGCTTATATAGTGTACTCTGCACCGAGCGAATTACGACTGCACATGACTGTATTTGTGTTAATGCTGTTGGTCAGCGAATTAAATCCAGTCATGCCAAAGCTGAGACAGACAGGTGAGATAGACAATTGGAAGTTGTGGGGGTGGACCTGCTATAATATCCTAACATTGCGTTGAGAGCCGTGTATGTATAAGAACTACTCAAGGTGCTCTGCATATTTGTTTTCAGTTTTCTCTTCTGGTGTTTCAAGCTTTATTGCTTGAATCGAGGCAGAACGATGAGGGGAATGTGTGCCAGACACTGAATTTGGCTATGTCTGCTGCGCTCGTCGAAGTCACCTGTAAGATTTATTGATCGTTTGAAAGCGTATCTACCACAATGATCTTTCATTTTCCCAAAGAGAGGTTCTGGAAAGCTATTCTTTTTCAATACTACTTAGGCTTAGGTCGCCGTTGAGGACCTGGTTTTTTTTATCACTCTTGGCAGTTACTGTTCATAGTTTACATCAGACACATTTAATGATGTGAGAGGTTTCATACATAAGTTTTCATGGCACACTGACATACGTTTTTGAAACGTATTTATATTGTGGATTGTATTTATTAGGTTTATTTTGTCTCCCTGAACGTATATAGAGATTAACTAAACGTCGTATACAGAGTGAAACAGACTCCACGTACATTCAGATGTGGTTGTATGTACCAAAACAAGAAAACAGTACTTGGTAAAAACGGGCTCTGAAATGGATACCTGAAGAGCCGAGGACAGTTTTTCTCTTTAAGAGATATGTTTCATAGTAGCGAAGATGAACTGCTCAGAACTCCCAAGGTACGTATTTTCAAAGGACATGCGTAATAGGCTTCTTCCACATTTCTACGAACACCTCTGTAAATTTGTCAGTGGAGAGTTCTGGTGCACCATATATACATGATATCGCACCATCCGGACTTTCAGCAATATAGACGTTCTTCGAAGCAAATGATGGTGGCAACGTCAGGATCCATAAGGATCTGCTATCCATGAGACACCGTGTACAGAAATATTTCAAAACATTGAGCATCGGTCAGATCAGTAGTGGCTTCCCATAGGAAAACCACTTACAGAACCCAAATTGTGCCCAGATGAGTCACTGGAAATGAAGCCATTTCCGCCGGCCGCTGTGGTCGAGCGGTTCTAGGCGCTTTAGTCCGGAACCACGCGGCAGCTACGGTCGCAGGTTCGAATCCTGCCTCGGGCGTGGATGTGTGTGATGTCCTTAGGTTAGTTAGCTTTAAGTAGTTGTAATTCTAGGGGACTGATGACCTCAGATGTTAAGTCCCATAGTGCTTAGAGCCATTTGAACCATTTGAAACAAGCCATTTCCTCATCCTTTACGTTTCCTAGAGGCATACTTCTCAAACATTAAGAACGAATGTTTACTATTTTGGTTGGCAGGAGAGCCAACACCGGGTTGCTAGAGGAGGCCGAAAGGCACGCGTTTTAGCTCACGCAGGCTGGCGTGAAGTCTGGAACAGGACAAGGAAATTAGAATTTAGAAAAACGGACGTAGTTGGTGGAATACTTAACTTTAATCCGTTAATGTTGAACGTCGGTCTTGCCGGTACATGATTCACAATATCAATGGTAACTAATAATGGCGCCTTCCTAGGTCGTAGCAAATGACGTAGCTGAAGGCTAACTATCGTCTCGACAAATGAGAGCGTATTTTGTCGGTGAACCATCGTTAGCAAAGTCGGTTGTACAACTGGGGCGAGTGCTAGGAAGTCTCTCTAGACCTGCCGTGTGGCGGCGCTCGGTCTGCAATCAATGATAGTGGCGACACGCGGGTTCGACGTATACTAACGGACCGCGGCCGATTTAAAGGCTACCACCTAGCAAGTGTGGGGTCTGGCAGTGACACCACATGTACCAGATTCTGTGCTGAATTTCTAACCTGTCTAGGAAAATCGTATCTCTCTCGATCGGTTCATCCACTTCAGAATATGAATCGAATCCGGCGAACCAGATGAAGTGCTCTGCTACAGACCCAAATAATTTAAAAGCACCAGAAGATGAGGAAACGACACCAACCTTAAAATGTGAAAATCACAATTTCATACCATTCTCATAAGGTTATTAATTTAATCTTTAAGGATTCTGGATGCTTCTGTACGTGTATAACAGATGAAATTAACTAATGATAGAGAAAAGGGATCGAACACTCGAACGGAACAAAATAACAGCACATATGTATAACACAAGGAAAGTGGTTTCAGAATGATGCAATAAAGTCTCAGCAACCGTCAATAAAGAGTCCGCTCTTATACTTGCAAACCCTTTGCAGCGGTTGTGGGGAGGAATAATGAATGGTTCGGTGCTACCTCTCACAATTCTAGATTCCTCGTAACCAATGAATAAATCCCTGTTCTTTCTGCGTCACGTAGCGGATTTGATTTCCTCGCAGATAAAGACGAAAGCTTCGAACAGAAGTACCGATGCTGAAAGTGTTTGAAAATCCTAAAATAATGTAGTATGATAATGTTTCTGATTACGATAAAGCTATTAAGAATTTAGTTTTCTATTGTAGAACTCCGCCACTTCAAAGCAGTAATACGTATTATATTTCGAAACCCTTTCCTTTGAATAATATGATATCACCTACTTTGTTAATATATATCAGTTTTTTGCTAAGCAGCGTCCCACCGACCTCTTCCATGTGCACTCCAACTGCTGTGTACGCACAGCCCGTTTCCAGTACATCAATGGGCTGCGTCATTTTCTTTCGGGTCCAGTATCGGAGAGCTACGGTATTCCGGGGCGGTGATTTCAATGTAAGGCGGCCATTTAATAGGTAATGCAACAAATTTTTTTCTAGATGAATTCCGGCTGAAAAAATGCGGAATTTTGTTGTAAGAAACCGTGGAATATTTCCAGTTCAACCGCTATAGTGTCATGAAGTTCCGATTTGTGGAGGGCGCTTTCCGTAGGCTTGAAAATGGCACGTGTGTAACGAGGTGCCTTCCAAGCAGAGAGATGTTACTGCGTTTCTGTTAGCGAGAAACCAGATCATCGCAGATATCCATAGGATGTTGCGAATGTTTACGTAGACCTCCCAGTGAACAAAAGCACAGTGAGTCGTAGGGCGAGGCATCTGTCATCATTGCAACAAGATCACGGAAACCTGTGCGATCTCCCACGTGCTACCCGCAGGAATTTGAAGAAACGACGTCAGGGTGTTCGTCACAGCAAAAATGCAAACGAATTTCTCTCTTCTCTTGACAACGCAAGGTCTCACACAGGTCTGCGCACCCGACACGAGCTCACGAAACTTCGTTGGATTGTTCTTCCTCATCCACCCTACATTTTGGACATCGCATCTTCCGACTTCCATCTGTTTGAACCAATAGAGGTGGCACTCCGCATTAAGCACTACGTAGATTTTGGGGAGGAATGGCGTAAGGCCGTCACATTGAACGCAGATTAGGTTCAAAAATACGCTTCTGTAGCCAAAAAAGTGGGGAATGGTATGGTGTACTCCAATCCTGAATTGAACCAACTTCCTTTCAGAAGAAAATGTGTTGCTTTACTTACTGAACGCCCTCGTATATCAGGACTGGAGACATTTATCTGCCGTCGAACAATAAATTAATTACGCAGCTTCATTTTTGAAGTTGATAAAAACAATACAGCCGTATGCTGTGCGAACGCATCGGTGAAATGGTGCTTAACCCTGATCCTTCTTCCTAGTGCGTTTCCTCGTCGCCCACCTAGCATCCACAGAAGCACTACAGTCGCGACTCTGCTGCAGAACAAATACAGCTAAACCGCCGCTAGCGAGAGACGCCTTCTCTGGCTGCCGGCTGCAGCCTCGGTGACAGTCTCCGAACTCGAGGCAGTAAACAAACCCGGCTGCAGTGCTGTCTGCACGGGCGCGGAAGCCGTCTCCGCGCTTTCTTTGTCGCGGGAAAGACGACGTGCTTCCCCCTCTGCCGCTACGGTCTCCCGTACTCTGACGTGGCTCCAGATTCCCAGCTCAGCACCCACGAAAGAAAGGAGGGGTGTAGTCGCTTCTATGCAGCCGGTGGTGGCATGCGCTGCTTCTTTTTCAGCTTGTATTACACCACAAGAGGTACAATAAAAAGGCAGTGAGCTTCGGCAGTTCGTGAGATGCACTTGTACAGTATCGTTAGTCCAACAGTGTCGAGCTGCGTTGCACGCAAGGTGACATCACGCTGATGGAAGAATGTGGCACAAGAAAGGTCACCAGACGAAATATAGTGGTGTGCAAACCTTAAGAACGATACTAACTTTCGCGCCGGCCGCTGTGGCCGAGCGGTTCTAGGCACTTCAGTCCAGAACCCCGCGGCTGCTACTGTCACAGGTGCTAATCCTGCCTCGGGCATGGATGTGTGTGATATCCTTAGGTTAGTTAGGTTTAACTAGTTACAAGTCTAGGGGACTCATGACCTCAGATGCTAAGTCCTATTTTGCTTACACACATTTGAACCATTTTGAACTAACTTTTGCAAGATATGTCACTGCTAAATAATCTTGGTCGGTGAAACATGGATCATACATTAAAAGAACTGCAACAATATAATACAGAAGGTAACTGGAGGAATACGCATCGAGACGAACAGGGGGGTGGGGAGGGAAAGGGGAGGGAGAGATTGTGGTTGATTTGGGGGAAGAGACCAAACAGCGAGGTCATTGGTCTCATCGAATTAGGGAACGATGGGGAAGGAAGTCGGCCGTGCCCTGTCAAAGGAACCCGGCATTTGCCTGAAGCGATTTAGAAAAACAATGAAAAACCCATAAATCAGGACGGTCGGACGCGGAATTGAATCGTCAAAATGGTTCAAATGGCTCTGAGCACTATGGGACTCAACTGCTGAGGTCATTAGTCCCCTAGAACTTAGAACTAGTTAAACCTAACTAACCTAAGGACATCACACACATCCATGAACGAGGCAGGATTCGAACCTGCGACCATAGCGGTCTCGCGGTTCCAGACTGCAGCGCCACAACCGCGCGGCCACTTCGGCCGGCCCATTGAATCGTCGTCCTCCCGAATGCGAGTCCGGTGTTCTAACCACTGTGCCACCTCACTCGGTAAAAGACAAACAGAATTCGCCCTTTCAGTCAAAGATGTCCTTGGATATGTTGGGTTTGGGTGGTTCTGTGTTTTGGGGGTCGATGACCTCGGATGCTGGGTCCCATAGGGCTCGGAGCCATTTGAACCATTTGAATAGCTTTATTTGTGTAACTACCGAAGTTCGTGGTGCTGTGTGTACGTTTGTACCTAGTTTATATAAGGTGAATAGTAACGCTGTATAATGCGAAAAATTTACATAGACAGCAGAGGCTTCTAAATAAGTCAGGTACTTCATTTTCAAGTTGCGCCATAATCTGTCGAGCGTCGAATCTACCAGTAATGTTGGCAGAGCGATCGAATGATCTACTAGTAGGAGCCTGGCACAGTGCCTTATAGTGGGACTTATTCCATGGTCCAATTGTTGGGCGAGTTTTGACGGCAGTAAACCTCATCGTTCAAAAGTATGCTCGTTTCTGCTGTCTAACTTGGCAAAAATGAACAAAAGGTCTTCTTTATTACCTTGCAGACGGAAAAAAATAGCTAATTCTGCACTTTTTTGGATTCACATGGCGAAAGGATGCGTGAGAGGAGGCTGAAACGCGTACGTATTCATTACCAGCGATGGCGAGGCATGACAGAATCTCTGACCAGAGAGTTGTTTATCGTTGCTGGTCTGCGCTTGGCCGCGCGAGAGTTCTGTAGTGTGTGTGGAGTCGGCAGAGGGAGTGGTCAGTTGCGAGTTGTCAGTTGCGAGTCGCGCTCTGTCGGCAGTAGTTGTAGCGAGTGGACGGTTGTACTGAGCGGGTGTCGGCATGCATCGGCGGCGTGTTCTCCTTGCATCTCTGGTCACGATTCGGGACGAGGTATATTGTTTTAGAAGGTAATGAAGCAGCTTTGCGCTCAGCTAATAACATATGTTAATTGTAATTAATTTGTTCAAGAATTGCCCCAATAATAATTTATCTACAAAGTAACCTGTTTTAAAGAAAAAGATTCATTTCAAGTTAAATAATATTTCCTATGCATTCCCTCCAAGAATTAAAATTAAACATGGGCCAGCATTGCACGGAGCTGTGCCGAAAAATAAGAGCAGATATTGATGTAGTTTACTGATGTAAGAATTTTGGTTTCTCTATTCAGGTTTAATTATTTCACAGGGCCGAAGGTCAGCGTTGCTGCCCTTATAAGATTTATCAGGTTAAATTATTGCTGTTGAGATGTTACATTCAGTTCATAGATCATTATTTAATAATATTATTGTGGGTTCATGATCAATCTTCATTCCTTAACGTTAACTCTGTTTGGGAGGTTACACTTGGCTCACATTATCATTATCATTGTTCTATTTGTGCGGGGAGGTTACACTTGGCGACATCCGGACCAGGATCGTATTTCTTTGACTATCTTCTGAAAAGTAGTCAGATATCTGCTCTTATTTACTTAAATATAATTAGCATTAGGCGCAACGCTTTTACTAATTTTGTCACTTTCTTCCTCAGATCATCGGCAATTCGTTGCTCTTTGTTGTAATTGTATTTGTTGGATTTTGCATTGTCTTTGTCTCACTTGTGAATAATTGTGACTAGTGTAAAAATGCCGCGAAAGACTGTTAATAGTGCATCGCGAGATAAAATGAGTGAAATAACCGATTTAAATAACTTCACCGATAGTACTTGTGACACACAGTGTATTGATGACAATCCTCCGTTTACTGACAATCGGTACGTACCGGCCACTAATGTTAATTTTGATCCTAGTGATGAACAGACGAACTCAATTGTGTCCTCTGTTAATTTGACGACAATTGATGACGCGGGGCGTTCTGTTGCAATGAGCGCTGCCCAGCTTAACGCAGCCGGTTTGCAGGATCTACGTGACAAACAGATAAATTTTTCTAATGAAAATGAACAGTGTAATCAGAGTACGACAGATGTATCTAATTGTGAGGTAGTGACTAACAGTACACATCCGATTAGCAAACATTACCAAGAATCACAAAATGACCAAATGATCACACAAAACGTGACAATTGCAGGTACGCCATCAAACAGCACAGAGAATAGAGTAGGTAATGTTACTGTGGATCAAGTTATGGCATTTTTTAAACAACTTAATGAAAGTTTCGACAACCATTGCAAACAACTTAAAGAAAATTTCAAACAACTAATAAATGAAAGTTTCAAACAGCGGAATGAAATGCTAGATAACCGTTACAAACAACTTAATGAACTAATTAATGAAAGTTTCAAACTGACGAACGAAAATCAAGACAACCTTAACGAACAGAACAAACAAGTTAGTGAACAGATTACAGCGGTTACCGTGCAATGTCATGACACTAAAGTACAATTACGTGAGGATACTAAGGCTTGTGTTAGCAACAGTAATGAAGAAGTTGGAACTGTTGCACAAGAATTAAGTAGTACACGTGTAGACACCACAGAATCACATAGAGACGAAATTAATGCAGTCGCTGAACAATGTCCTAAAAACGCAACACAGATACGCGACGAGTTTAATTTAAAGTCACCAGAACTGTCGCACACGCTGGATACGGAAATCGATAATAAATATGAACAACAGATCTGTGAAATAGACGAAAGTATTAAAGTAGCGGAAATGAAAATTGTTTCAGCGTCTAATACGTCACAGAATACGCCACGTCGCGAGCATTTCTCATACTCAATCAGACAGTGTAACTTAAGCAATTCACAGAGACTACGCGACTTAAAATCTGAAAAACTACGTGACTTAAAATCTGAAATGACACAGACAAACAGATTCTCACACAATCGTGAAGCTGTTCACACATTCAGTGATGAGAACGTTGATTATAAGCAATTTGTATGTGTAAGAAAATCTAAGGAACTTAATAATGACAGAGCACAGATACACGCTTTGAACTGGATACGTCGATTTATTTTCATACTTTCACTGCTGTTACCTGTAATGCAGAAACTGGAATTGGACTGGATACAGCAATTTATTTTTGAATTTTCACCGACATTTCCTGTAACGCAAAAGCTAAAATTTATTTGTAGCGCGTAATAGACCTCAGGGGATTCATTACGCTTTAATGAATATGTGCCGTAGCGTGCATAGGGCCCCGAGCTGTAGTAGTGCTGTTTCATCTTTAGTTTTCTGCAATGCTGCCTTCTCTTCTACTATCCTTTATATCTATCAAAACAGCTCTTTGACTATTGGTCTACCTAGTATTAAGAAAAGTGAGTAATGAAACCCGATAAGACAAATTTTACCGAAAGTGACAGTTCTCTTTAGACACTCCCGAAATGACAACTATCGCCGTAACATTAATATCAGAGAAAATTATAATCATCAGTATGTGTAAAATTATTAGTAACAGGAACCATATTTTGGAAACAATAGACTTTTTCACCACAACAGCATGAAAGTCAGCCGGTTAGCATACCTAACCAACAATGTAATGCACAAGGTCAACCAAGCTTTAATGTTTCGCCGCGTGCACGTATAGTCTCAGCTCCAACAAATAGTAACGCACGCCAACAAGGAAACAACTACGTGCAGAAAACACAGTATTTCAATTCCTATCGCAATGCACCGTATAGGAATGACTATCACGACAGACGTAAACATAATGAGCACAATTTTCAGCGTACGTTCAATAACAGTCGGTCTTACAAGCAACAAAATGATCAGCAACAACATACTCTCGAGAATGAACCCGACAGTAGGTATCATCCAGAACGTAATACGTCAGGAGGAAATAACAGAACAGTTCAGATAGTTGAAATGCCACAGCCTCCTCCCGAAAATAATAACACGCCAGATTGAATTTGATTAAATAAAGTACAGGTTGTATATTCCAGTAACGCAAGCAATAATTTTGACACGCAGAATCTTGTCCACGAGAATGTTATTTGAAACATGCTTTGTTCAATGCACCACTTTTATCGCAGCCAGATCTTACTAGAAATTTTTCTATTGCCACCGACAGTTCTAACACCGCTTTAAGCGTACATATTTTCCAGGAAATTGAAGAAGATGGTTCTACAGTAATTAAGAACATCGCATTTGCAAGTCGCATTCTGTCACCTGCTGAACGAAATTACTCCGTTACAGAACTGGAAACATTATGTGTTGTTTGGGCTTTTACGAGATTTAGGCATTTTCTTTATGGAAGACATACCACCGTTTACACAGACCATAGAGCAATACAATTATTACTTTCGGCTAAATTCACACACGACAGATTAAGCAGATGGAAACTTTACTTGCAGGAATTTAATTTTACAATTGTTCACATTCCCGGCACACAAAATGTTGTACCAGACGCACTACCTCGTTCTCTCGGCAACAATCAGCAAGACATCGCAACCAACTTCTGCAAAGCAAATTCCAGCGTCATGTACATTCAACAAGTTGCATTTGAAAATTTTATTTCGTCGTCATTACAAGACATAGCACAAGAGCAGAGTAAAGACAATGTGTGGAAAGAGATTAAACACCTTTGGCAAGATAGGAATAATGTTACCATTAGAAACCATTACACTGTACGGAATGACATTCTGTTTCGCCGCTCTCATCCTGACAACAACAATTGGTTATTATGCATTCCTGATTAACTTGTTAACAAAATAATCTGGTATAATCATTTAAGTTATGCACATTACGGAGCTAGAAAATGTTTTCTTATACTGAGACAGAACTGTTATTTTGTCAACATGGAGAAAAGTATACGACGAGATTTAGCGTCATGTAAAATCTGTCAGAAAGCTAAGTCAGACACGACTTCACATATTCCTCCATTATATCCCATTGTACCTGTTAAATTAAGACACATTTTTGGTCAGATTCGCAGAACTAATAGAGGTTTTTGCTACATCTTTGTCGCTGTTGAACTCACTTCAAAATTTGTTACCTTCACCCTGTTACGCAAAGCTACTGCTAAAACTGTTTCGAAAGCATTTGTAAAACATTTTCTATTTCATGTAGGGCATGTGATGAAAGTAATTTCTGACAATGGATCACAGTTTCGATCTGCTATATGGACACGTATGTTACGAGCTAGAAACATTTCTCCAATCTATATATCCAGGTACCATGCTTCTTCGAACCCTTGTGAACGATTAATGAAAGAAATTGGTAAACTGTGTAGATTATACTGCCACAAAAGACATATTGATTGGGACACACACATACACTCATTCCAGGATGTAATTAATTCCATACCAAATGAATCCACTACGCTATCTCCGTCTGTTATACTGAAAAATGCTGAACCACCTAACAAAATTAAAGAATTAGTAACATTTCCTACATCTCGTCGACTATGACACCATGAAATAATTGACATTGCGCTGAACAACATCAAACGTGCCGCAGAGCGCCGGAGAAGACAGCAAAAACAGGTTTGTACACGCCGTGACTTTCACATTGGACAGAAGATATTAGTACGTACACACTATTTATCCAACAAAGGAAAGAGTAGATGCAGTAAATTTTAGCTTCTATACGCAGGTCCATATCGAATTCGCAGCATTCCTCACCCTAATGTTCTACACGTCGAAACTTTGAGAACCAGAAAATCCAAAGGCACTCACCACTGGTCAAACGTCAAACCTTTTATTGAATGAAGATACTTTATGATTTAACATGCTATAATGCCATTTGCTAATTTTATGACCATTAATGCAATTATATGTATGTGACTACTTACTGATGATTATCGTATTTTTTCTTGGCAAGTGCCCGGCAAGGTAAGGTTAGCAGGTCGCTTTTCTTCTCGTTACACATTAGACAGTGCACATTTTCCAGATAAAATTACGTATGTTACGAATAATTATGCAATTCTATCTAGTGATATATTAATTTTATCAAATTTTTTCTCTATTAAAGTCTTCAATTCTCGCCTCTATTAACTACACAACATACAAGCTGAACACAAAGAAGGTCACATTTCTTGTCATCATTTTTTTTTATGTTTGTACGATTGTTTTCATATTTTGTTTGTATGCACTATGAAATAGTTAAGATATAGCAAACACCAGTTGACTTTGACATTTTGCCTTATGATATCTCAACATCATGACTACTTTACTGCTACATTGTGATACACTGGGTACATTTTTGCCTCTGAACACTATCTATTCTTTTTTCATATATTACGTTTTCTGTCATGTTATACTGTATGCTTAATTATGTTACCGTAAACCAGTCATTATTTAGTGAGTATATTATGTAAATGCAAGACATTAATCTTTGTTCATCAATTTCAGAAAGAAATGATGCGTGAAAGAAATAAATTAAACAAAATCGGAATTTCACCTTCGGAATGAATGAAAGAGAATGCAATACTTCGTGATGAAGAGTAAATGGATCAGAATTAACAAGCATTGACAAGAATATACTATACACATCGTAGAATAGCAGTCTTAACTAATTTTTTCTTTCAGAATACGAGGCGATTGATGCAGGCTGTCAGACAGAACTACACATCTTAGTTTTAGTGATGAAATATGATAGAAATAAGGAATAGTTGTATAATGAGTAATGAAGTCATTTTTTGCAGATGATAATGAATGCTGATGAATAATGATGAAGAATATGCTACTATGGATAATGAAGTTTTTCTTTACAGGTGATGATAATAATGGAGTTATGATAATATAGATAATGAAGTGATGGATAATGAAGTTTTTTCTTTACAGATGACGATAATGTTGAAGTTATGTATTTATGCTATGTAATTATTTAAATATTTGTTGCAGTTCGTTTTGTCAGTAGGTATTATATTGCATAGTATGATGACTGAAGGTTTCGGAAGGGACAGCTATGGAACACAATTTTATACACATTTCATTACCTGTTAATTCGACGTTCACTACTTTTCAGCATAAAATGCGTTTCTTCTTTCAGTTTAATAATCCATTTTTATATATTTTGCAGGAGAGATTATTTATGAAATTAATGTGTTATAAGCAGTTGTTCATTAAGTCTATGTCATTTATGAAGGTGATTACATGTACTCTACTTGTTTCATAATCTTGCTACAGCTGACTCATGACGAAGGACGTTACACATTTTCATTTACAGCAACAACCCAAAAGCAATTTTATTTCTTTCCCCTGTAATTACCCAACGCAATGCATTGCTAAAAAAAAGGGAAGTATTACCAGTCCCAAATAATGCTACCAATTTGAAAGAGTTATGAGTAATACTAAATGACGTTTTCCAACCACAGACTTTGAGTAATGGTTACAGTATAATAATAATGCTTTGTAACTGGGAAATGAATGCTACTGATTACTGTATTGAGATGACCAATGATTAATTATGAACATTATTGTCTAACACTACGTTATTGACTACCTCCTGTTTTATGCTTTGTAACTGGAAAATGAATGCTACTGATTACTGTATGGAGATGATCAATGATTAATTATGAACATTATTCTGTAATACTATGTTATTGACCACCTCCTGTTTTATGCTTTGTAACTGGGAAATGAATGCTAGTGATTACTGTATTTGGATGACCAATGATTAATTATCAACATTATTCTGTAATACTATGTTATTGACTACCTCCTGTTTTAAGTAATGACTTCTGATGATTTGTAATTAGGGAATGAATGCCAATGTTCTCTGTAAAATGTTCTCTGTAAAACGATTGACTTCTATGATTTGTAATTAGGCAATGAGTGCCAATGTTCTCTGTAAAACGCCAATCTATGAACATTATCCTGTAATACTACATACATGGTACAGAAATGTTCAATAACTGGGCAATGAATGCCGCAAACTACTAATGTAATTCTCAGTGAAGACTAGTATGTGACTTAACGTCCTTCACCTTCTGACCTAACTACCTGGAATTACTGCAATATCCGTTTGTCCTGTATATCTTCTTGATCATGGAGCACAATATTTGGTTTTTGCACTAATTCTACGTTGGTTTACCTTACAAGAACGTGGTGTTGACACGACATGCTGTCCACCACTGTAAGCGAGGGAGATGTTATTATGGTCCCACTGTTTGGTGTACCTAATGTACTGCCAAAATGATAACATGGAATATTACTACGACATTTCAGTGTCTTGGCTACGCTGATAAATACTTCTAAGAAAAGAACTTCAGATTGTTTCACTTGGTGTTGTGCTCCAGTAGAAAGATATGGACTTTCAGTGCAGCTGCGTGCAACCTAAAGTGCTACAACCATGATGCAATCCTTCCCTTTCCTATCGTAATTCTTGTAACATAGTGAAAACCATTTTTTTTGGTAATATGATTTGTATTCATGACCAATACATTTTTTGATTTGCTGATATATTCTGAATTATAGTGCATGTGCACTTTTGTCATTTATCTAACATGATTTCTACTCATTGTATGTACATTTTTTTTTTTTTGATTTGCTGATATGTTCACTACTTCAGTACATGTGCAGTTATGTCATTTGTCTATGAGATTTGTACTCATTATATCTATTTGTTGTGAAAACTTTGAAGAATTTTTCAGTGCATGTGCACTTATGTCATTTGTTAATATGCTTTGTACTCACATTTTGTTATTGCCTAATATGTTTTGTACTCGGTGCATGTGCACTATATTTACTTCATGTTCTACATCTGTATATTCTCTGTTTGTAAAGTCAATTAGTTAAGAAAAATTTGTTGCTCATGGCAAGTCCAAATGACTCATTATCGCTGCCAAATTTTTTGCCCCCCAGTGGAGGGTTATGAAACGCGTACGTATTCATTACCAGCGATGGCGAGGCATGACAGAATCTCTGACTAGAGAGTTGTTTATCGTTGCTGGTCTGCGCTTGGCCGCGCGAGAGTTCTGTAGTGTGTGTGGAGTCGGCAGAGGGAATGGTCAGTTGCGAGTTGTCAGTTGCGAGTCGCACTCTGTCGGCAGTAGTTGTAGCGAGTGGACGGTTGTACTGAGCGGGTGTCGGCATGCGTCGGCGGCGTGCTCTCCGTGCATGTCTGGTCACGATTCGGGACGAGGTATATTGATTTAGAAGGTAATGAAGCAGCTTTGCGCTCAGCTAATAACATATGTTAATTGTAATTAATTTGTTCAAGAATTGCCCCAATAATAATTTATCTACAAAGTAACCTGTTTTATAGAAAAAGATTCATTTCAAGTTAAATAATATTTCCTATGCATTCCCTCCAAGAATTAAAATTAAACATGAGCCAGCATTGCACGGAGCTGTGCCGAAAAATAAGAGCAGGTAATGATGGAGTTTACTGATGTAAGAATTTTGGTTTCTCTATTCAGGTTTAATTATTTCACAGGGCCGAAGGTCAGCGTTGCTGCCCTTATAAGATTTATCAGGTTAAATTACTGCTGTTGAGATGTTACATTCAGTTCATAGATCATTATTTAATTAATATTATTGTGGGTTCATGATCAATCTTCATTCCTTAACGTTAATTCGTTTTGGGAGGTTACACTTGGCTCACATTATCATTATCATTGTTCTATTTGTGCGGGGAGGTTACAAGGCTTGGACTGCAAACTAAGAGTAGAGGGAATGTCATGTACGGCGTTGCACAGGAAGGATTGCCAGGCAGGCAGGCTTGCTCCAATAGACCCTTATTTTTCAGTCATTTTGTCGGACTGTGACAAGTGGAGTACCCGTTTCACCGGAACTGGAGGAGTTAGAAATGGCCTTGGAAATAATTAGCTCCGTTTAGCACCCCAGACTAGTGTGTCAGTTACTTTTGTACATACAGCTCTGCACAAACTCGAATTGACGTCTTACGAAGTAAGACAGTTCAGACAGACAGTTCAGATTCTTTTGCTCGACTTCCTGTACGGTAACTGGCTGCTACAGTCTTTACGGGATAAACTCGAATTGACGTCTTACGAAGTAAGACAGTTCAGACAGACAGTTCAGATTCTTTTGCTCGACTTACTGTACTGTAACTGGCTGCTACAGTCTTTACGGGATATGTTGATTCTAAAATTCTCTTTTTCCTGGTGACGCGTGGCTGCACTTATTCGTATACAAATTTTAAGCTGACTGCAGAACGTTTATACTGTTGCCAACGTACATTTCGCGTGAAGACCACGAAGATAATCATAGTGCTAGGCAGCGCGATTCTCGATGGGCCCCGCGACGTTACGGACATTACAACAGGCGAGGCTTGGTTCTTAATTCGGAATGTGATCACCATGGACAGCACTGCATACTCTGGAATGTGCTCCCACGCTGCCCACAATGTTGATAAGGATTTCTTGTGGAGGGTCCGTTCCATTACTCCTCAAACTGCTGCTAGATGCACGTGGACTAACGTAATACCTCTCCCCCAACACATCCTACACGTTCGCCATGGGATTTAAGTCGGAGAAACGAACCATTATCCCTTTTCACGCCGTAACAGCTGGGTCGCCAAAGGATCATGGCGAGACGTTTTGCATGCAACAAAGAGCATCCAGCAGGAATCATCTGCGCGCGTGTATGAATGGAATGCGCTACCACAAAAACTCTTTACCAGTCCTATGACCAGCATGGAGCACGTTGCAGAGCATTCACTGTCGTCTGTAGTGGTCACAGATACCATAAAGGAGACCAATTCTCGGGCATTGTAACGTCCAGTGGACCATCATCCTTCACAGTAACTTCATCATAATTATCTTCGAATAAAAGTGTCATTTCTTTTCGTCCCACTGCGCAGTTCTTTCAGTCACCTCCTGTTCTGTACTGTAGTAGTTCTTTCTGTCTATGTTTCCAGTTTCATATGTTACTTAGTAGTGCCACATTATGGGAAAGTTACTTTAGTCCTTAATTTTTGCACCCCTATTAAAAGAGGATAAAGATCGCTTGGAGCGTTGTTATGGATTGAAACCACGTAGTCATATGATCCCTCATCACTGACGTAAGTCACGGCAGAGCTGTTGCGTATATGTGCCAGTCGGTTTTATGGCATCTGCGCCTTGAGAGACGTTATTGAGTGGCAGAACGGCGCTATCGTATTTCTATGTACCCATGACCACACTGTGTATGGTGTTAACAAGGCATGTTAGTGAATCACCGTGGACTATCGCAAGGTGTAAGCGAAGAATGTGGTACTTCTGCCAGCCATGTGACACGGCGTTAGAGCACAAGTCTCGAAAAATTCCTCATCAACAGGAACAGAGAGGAATATCTCGCCTCGTCAGTGACAATGGGTGGCATACCCGAGCACCGTATGGCGGCGGAGGGCAATCTGTACCACTACTAGTCGTTTCCTTTCCTGTTACTCTTGCAAACAGAGCGAGGGAAAAACGACTATTTATACGCCTCTGTAAGACCAACAATTTTTCGTATCACATTTTCGTAGTCCTTATGCAAAATATGCGTTGGTGGCAGTTTTAAATGCCTGTTCTCTACGTTTTGTGAGTACTATCCCTCCAGGGATTTCCACGTAAGTTTCCGAAGCATCTCCGTAATACTTGCTTGTTGTTCGAAACTACCGGTAACATATCCAGCAGCTCGCCTGTGAAATACTTTGATGTCTTCCGTTAACCCGAGCTGCTGCGGATACCAAGCACTCTAGCAATGCTCACGAATGGGTCTCCTATACAGATAAAGCCAAATTTCCAAAATTTCTCCCAGTAAACTAAAGTCGACCATTTGCCTTCCCTACTGCAGTGGTTATACGCTCGTTCCATTCCATATCGCTTCGCAGCGTTACGTCTAGATATTTAATCGATGCGACTCTGACAAGCAGCACACTGATAATTCCCAGTCACGCTCATCGTGACTTCCCAGCACTATACCTGTGTGTGATGTTTAACATTATTACTTAATCACTTTTCTTTTCTTTGCACGGATTTCAAAGTGCATCTTACATTAATAAAAATACCTGTTATATTAATAAACCTTGACAATCATGAAACCTCTTGCAATAAAAACTTGACCTCTTGCGTCAATATGCTTTGATAGCCTAGACAAGGAACCCTTTAATGATGCATGGCATTTTCCGACTCAATATTATGTAAAAATCAACACCTATTTCTTTCAGGCATTGTTCCTAATGTATATGTTTTAGAGAATTTTTGTTAATATCAGATAATGCAGCACGCTTTATATAAAAATTAGAAGTATTATGAATATTTAGGAACCTGCTTAGGGTTATTAAACAATTACAAACAAACTGCTGCAACTTTTTTCTAAAATGCTTCCTGAAGTTCAGGAACAATTTAATCCAATGTTATACATTTTAAGGAGACCAAATTTTTACCAGGTATGCATGACATGATGGCTGAGGTACTAGACCTATTTATTTCCACCTATTACGTATATTACAAGGATAAAAAACTATCATATCTTACATTCTAATTTCTTATAATTTTTTCCTAAAAAAATTTATTTTTTCAATAATTTAGTCGATTCTGCAATAAAGCTTAGGTCTACTACATGCTTATGGGCTATTGCAAGCTACAGAAAAAAATTAGAGCAATGCTTTATAAACTTTAGGAAATATTTGTACCTGAATTCTGATAAATACAACTGTGGGAAATTGCGAATGAAGATATGAGTCCAATTAAACTCTGTCTCAGAACATTCCTGAAACATAGTTTTCATCCTGCAGCATTTCATCATCTTCAAGCTTCCTCTTCGAATTCCTTTTAGCACTTCTTGCTTCTTTGGTAACTTTAAGAGTGGACCTTTCAGCTTCATGCATCCATTTTCTGCCCCACCCAAGCAGTAGATCCTCCATATTAGAGCCACATTTTATGCCTCAATTTCTCAGGATTCCAACCTTCCTATCAATCCATCATTGAAACGTGTCACTGCACATAGTGCACCAACATTTAATGTATTTAGTCATACAGAAACACTATTGGGTAATCTTTCCCATCTACTATGGATGAAACTTTCATTTGTGTTCTGAGTGCCCCCATGAAGACATTTACTAAGCAAAACAGGATCACTCAGGTCTCTAAAAATTGCTTTTATTTCATTCGTAACAGGCTCAGGAAGAGAATTCTTATGATGGTATATTTGACCACTTTTTCTTGCTTTTGTTAACCACACCAAGAAACTTCCTTTTTAGGGCAAAGTCCGTGAACAGGGTGGTCATCTGTGGTCAACTTATGAAAGTAGGTGGCCCATACAGCTTTTCTTAGTGCTGTAACACCAATAAGAGGTCCAATTTGTCTAACGGCCAGTCCATTTTCCACCAGATAGCAACTTACCTTTCATTTGTCTTCGTAGCTTCCTCAATCTAGCACCCATCATCTTTTTCACATGTCCACAACACTCCAGTTTTGTTGCCAAGGTACCACCAAAAACATTGAAGTCATTCATTTTACTGAAATGTTTAGAGCCCCCATCGCCTAGGTACTTCGTATATCTAACGTTATAAACGGGCACCGACCTCTGAAATAGTTTTAGAGCTCCATCATACTCCGAATCTTCACTGAAACCAAAATAATTCTTAGAACACTGATGTTCAATATGTCCTTCAGTGTTACCAAGGCAGGTGTGGCAGTACTTAGATAAGCGCTCAACATCAACAACTTTTCCATTCTCCAGAGAAGTAGAACTTACAGTACCTTTCAAGGAAAGATGATCTCGACGTTGCCATGTCCCAGTTATTTCCAAACAGCCTACACCGTCACATTGTCTACATTTCGCTACTTCCTTTATCAAAGGAGATAGGATGTCCACATCAACAACAACAAATCCAGTACGAACAGAGTCATTGTTAACACATAAAGTTAAATCACCAGGAGGCGTGCCATGTGGGAGTTTCTACCCTGAAGAACTGATACATAGGCTACTTTCAACAATGTGGCTTGATTAAAAATAAAGTGATATGTATTTATTCACTACATATTCTTAGTTTCTTCCACAGAATTCAAGAATAGCAGAATTATCGTAGGAGTAATGTAATACCGCATAAACTACAACTTTGGCAACTCCCAGGCACAAAGTATATATATAATATTATGAATGATAGAGCGCAATTTTCACTCGTCCTTTTTTTGCTGGTTGTATTAATCAAATCCAGATTTCGGCTAGTGCCTAGCCATAAGCAGTGCACTATTTTTAAAACTTGATGCATGTTAGTTCCCTGTTGTTCAGGTGTCAGTCACATTTCTTTGAATACTAATAATATATTTACGTATTAAATCTATGACTCCCTTTAAAATTCTCAAACAACATCAATACAAAATAATTGTCCAGCTCTAAAAATGTTTGAGGGATCTTAAATTGTTATTTTTCAGAGACAGAAATTACTAAATATTATAGTTTCTGAATTGTTATGGGTTTCTACCTGTGCTTCTTCACTATTTTTTGGGAGAAAATTAATGCAATATACAGCTTGCTCTTTATTGGTATATAAAATTAATCTACACGTTTACTGTTAGCAGTCACTGTTTATTTATACACATGACGTGTTTCAAAGGTTTAAACCTCCATCATCTGAATGATTTACATTAGTTAGTGTGGCATGTGTCTGTGTGTTATGTTAAGTTTTTTTGGAGGAACCTGTGGTACTGTCTAGTGGGAGAAACAAATCACTATTTCAGAACATGGTTTTGGGTTTCTCTTATAAAAAACTAAACGTATAACTAACGATAAAAATAAAATATGTAAAATAGAGTACCTCCAGTGGTCACAGATATTGCTATATTATGCAATTAATTTTATTGAGCATATGACACAGCTGACAAACTATCAGATCTTGGGGGATGTCTACCAACATATCATGCCATAACTATCACTACTTTATTGGCCCTCATAACATACTAACATATGCAGGGTACACATTAGTAAGAAGATCGTTGTATATTTGCCTGAGGTGCTGCCTCACAATGTCAGTATTGGATCTTGAGCAAAAGTGTTTGATGGACACTTTTCTTAAGTGAAAAAGTGGAAAAGTGGAAAAGTGTTAATTTGATTGCCATTATTTCAGTCACAATGCTCAAATGTCTCCTGAAGTAAACGTATAATAATCAAATAAAAATAAAATTTATTTGACGGTTGTAAAAGTACCTCAGGAAGACACTGAACTATCTTTTATTCATGTGTCATTGATTATTTACATATGTGAATTTCGCGAGGAACATAATATTTCGAAATGCATGATCTTTATTTGGTAGACAGAACGGCCATTCTTAATAAATTTTGCTGCTGGAGAGTGATTATGAATTTTTTTCAAATCATATAAAGTGAATTATAGATAAAGAGGCTCATGTCAATGTTTACAAATATTTCATAGGACTCATAATGAAATGGTTGTGCCATGTTCAAATAAGTTGTGGAATGTGTTGTCATCCACTCAAAAATTATTAACATACAGGTAGTGTTAAAACATTGTAAAACATTATTAGTGACAAGGCTGAGCTTTAAGGATTAATACAAATTTTTCGGTTTTTCATTTCCAGTTTGTCGTCACCAGTCTTAAATCGCCACATACTACTGACTCATACTGCTGACAATCTGTTTTTCTGTTTTTTCTTTTTCCTCTGTAAATTTTGTGATTTTTTTTCTGTAAATTTGGTGATTGCACTAAATATTTTTAGACCAAATATAATGAAGGACGTGTAATGAAAATTTCTTTCCTACAGCGCATAAGGCTAGTCATAACACTATAATTTGCCTATGAAGCCAAAATTTTTTCTGTAGTTTTTTATTTTAGTTTCAGCTTTTTATTCGTTGGAAGTCCATGACCTCCTCTTGTAGTGATATTTATGATGTTTGTACATTGGAGAAAGATTCTAGCACCCAATCTCGAATGATCATGTTAAAGAGTGTCACTTTTTAAGTTGTGAAAGGATTACCTAACACAATGTAGCCATACCATAACAAGGACTGATCTTCCTCGAAAGATATTTAGTGCTATTTTCTGAAACATACATCCTCTTATTTTAATTTTAATGGAACTTTTTTAGTGCATTCTGGTGGGGATCAGCCAGAAAACAATCCGTTGACCCACACGTCCCAAAATTTTCCACTGATCAGGAACATCCCTTAGAAATCATCAACCAACACCGCTAGGTGTTAATGCCCTCGTTGGAACCACTGGCTTAGGTGAACACGCAGCCCATCGAAAAACACCTCCACATTTCACGCGGGTCTGAGAGAGAGCGTTCTGACTGTGTGCCGGCAACTTGCGAATAATAAATGGGACACCCCTCGTGCTGCGACTATTGACACCTACTTATAGACCATCTTCTGCGGCTTTCCACTTTGTTCAAAATTTAATAGTGCTAACCGAACATGCAGATGCAATTGGCACACAAACCTGTGTTTGATACCTTAGTTTTACCAAAATCGAATGTTTTCACTCGGTTTATTTACTAGACCTTACAAAACAGCTTATGATCTACATTCATATCAATAAAAATTACACATAATGTAGTGTAATGTAATATTTTTGTCAATTGGATGTACGGTCCTTGATAGGTGTTTCTATTGAAAAGTTAACACCAAACGAACACAAGTGAGATTACGGGGGGATGATATCGTAATTACTTTCATAAAACTATTTTTCTAATAAACTAGACAGAGGCTACTGATGGACGTATTTACTTACGTAACAAACACACTGTCACCACATTTTCCTACTCTGAATTCCGGACTCGTCGGACCAATCACTGTCGATGAGGAGTCGTGTCACCATATGTCATGTCAGTGACATCATTCTTATGCAGTATTGAGAGTGTGGGGTCAGTAGAATGCTCTCTCGGCCATTGTCTAGTTTCCTGGCATTGGGGCCGATATTTTTCACTCAAGCGTCTTCTCTGTTTAGAATACCGCCGCATTCCGTCGTCCCCCCCCCCCTTCCCCCCCCCCCCCCCCCCCAGTATGTACAATTGGTTGGCTCAGATTTTTTCTAAGCAGTACCTTGATCTTTTTTGAAGAATAAACTGTCCAAATTGATATAGTCGCTCGTTTGTAGGGTCTTATGTATAATTACATTAAAATTTTATGATAATTACAGTGATAATAAGATGAAAATATTGGACACTAAGCTTGCGATTTGTTTTGTTTGGAACTACTTTGCAAATGAAGATTAAGAAGTTCGAAAATGGTTGCGTATTCACCGATATTGAAGCTCATATACGAGGTAATTCTATTAACTCAATGAAATTCGAGGCGTCGATGTGACTGAATATGTGCACTTTTCAGTTTTGTTTGTTGCTTTTTGGTATAGAATCGTTGCGCATGGTAATGAAATTAATGCGAATAAAACGGACTGTGGCGCTTAATTCGGTTTATACCAAATCAATGCTTTGATTGCTGTAATTCTGCGTCATCGGTATTTGTGGCCGCTTTTATTTACATAATACTGTCGACGAATGGCAAACTAACGTTGACAAACGCATCATAGATTCATGAGTACATGCCAGTGCGTTGTCAGTTAATCTCACAAATGAGCTTCCACGTACACTATTCATTCACGAGCTATATTTACTTTTGAATTATTACGTCAGTTCAGAATAATGTTTTCTTAGTAAAATCAAACAGTAATTTCTGCTGATTAGAGTGAGTGCTTCTAAACCTATGGGAAGTGTATTTACAACGTAAATGAAATGCCAGAACTGTACGATTTCTGCAGCTTAAAAAAGAGTATTCAAATTTTTAACAAATTTCAAATAATACACAGTAGTAGAAACTCTACCATTTTTAAATAAGGTAATTTAAGGAATCTGATTTTTCCTGTGTATATTATATCCTTCATGCTAGAGGAACGCCATCGAATCACTATAGATGAACACGCAGTATGACCTGGAAAAGCTCCACAACTATTCGTTGCATTTACGCTTTCAAGGATAGGAGTGTGTGCTTTTCCTTGAAAAGAAGGCTGTGAGTGGCCTCTTTCATTTCTTGTTACACGTGTTATTAGGCCTAGAAACGTTGTGAAAAGACTCTTATCTCAACTATGAACTCCAACATAAAGGCTGTGGAGCAATTTCTGCGACTCAGCAGGACGTAAAGCACTGTACTCATGCACTGTATGCAAGAATTTTTTTGTTTGTTTGTTCAGATATTCATTTACTAGATCAAGTAAATACATCCATCAGTGGACGGTGCCTATTTCATTACAAAAATCTTCTTTTATGGAAGTAATTACGATCTCAGCCTTCCGCAATCGCAGTGGAAGCACCCAACAAGGACTGTGTTTCCATCTGAAAAAAGGTATACCAGATTATGTGTAATTATTACTGCTATTGATGTAGATTATATGCTGTTTTGTAAGATCTAATAATTAAACTGAGTGAAAATATTGTTGTGAATCAGGAAATCTCAGATGTTAAAAGTTTAGGCGGCCTAGTAAGAAGTTCGCGCTGTAGGGGTAGTGTCTTTGATCAGTAATCAAAATGTCCTCGGTGCCGGCTTCAAACTTTACTACCACTTAAATTTTGAATAAAAATTATCAACAATGGCCGCCGAAGGCTTCAGGCATCCCTCATTCTGTCAACGGCCTTGTCAAAAAGGGTGGAGGTGCGGACATAGGGTCAGAACACTCTCTTGGGCTTGGGTTGGGAAACTGTCGCTAAAGGTGTGAGAATCAGCAGTGGTCAACGGCATGAGGATGCAGAAGGCAGTGGAAACCACTGTGGCACATCATGTGTACCCACAGGATATGCGGAGAGGAATCGAAAAAATGTTGTGATGATCTCTCTGTTCGCACAAAAGATTCTATACTAGTCCCTCATTCTTATCTTCGGAAGGGGATTGCAAAGGTGGAGGTGACCATGAAGAAAAGCCACAGTAATCAATGAAAGGATAATCTTTTACGAGTCAGAGGTACGAACGTGGTAGGAAAGCTAAAATAATCTGGAAAGGGATAAACCAAACCTCATCCACGTATAGTGGAGTAAGCGAAGTCAAATGGAGAGAAACAAGGATATCTGGTTAGATAAGTTTAGGATAATAACAGTAGCTTAAAATGGGACAATGGTAACGGGATTCGGTAAGGATACGTGGGTAAGACAGAAAGTGAGTTACTGTGAAGTGTTCAGTGGTAGGGCAAATCTCATACAGATCGACATTCAAACCAAGACTGTCAACGATAGTTGAGGTATACACGATGACGTCGCAAACCGAAGTTGACGAAACACAGAAAGTATATGTGGTCATTGAACGGGTAATTCAGTTAGTAAAGGAAGATGAAAATCTAATTGTCATGGGGGATTGGAATGTGGTTATAGGGGAAGGAGTAGAAGAAAGGGTTATAGTAGATTGTGGACTTTGTTTTAGGATTCAGAGAATGTGAAATGAGAAACGTTAATTGAGTTATGCAATAAATTTCACCTAGTAATAGTGATACGCAAAAATCACGAAGAGGAGGATGGAAACTAGAGAAAGGCCCAGAGATACGGGAAGATTTCAGTTTTATTACATCATTGTCAGGCAGAGATTCCAAAATCATATACTGGACTGTAAGGCGTAGCGAGCAGTTATAGACGCAGATCAAACTACAGTAATGATGAATAGTAGGCTTGTCAGGAAGGAACAATGTGCAAAGCAGTGGAATACGGAAGTGATGCGCTTGAAGGTCTCTTAGGCTATAGGTAGTGTGATAATCAATAATTCAGTAGGCAGTTTGCTTGAAGAGGAATTGACATCTCTAAAAAGGTCAATCGCAGAAACTGGGAAGAAGAACATAGGTGCAAAGAAGACAACTGTGAAGAAACAATGGGTAAAACAAGAAATACTTAGTTCATCAATGAAAACTACGAAAATGTCGAAGATAATCCAGTATTACCAAGTATAAGTCACTTACGCGTCAAATAAACATTAAATGCAGGGAAGCTAAGGCGAAGTGACCGCATGAAAAATGTGAAGAAGCAGAAAAAGCAGTGATTTTTTGAAGGACTGACTCAGCATGTAGAAAAGTCAAAACAACCTTCGATGAAATTAAAAGCAAAGGTGGTATGTTAATAGTGGAATGAGAATTCCACTGGTAAATGCTGTGGAGAGAGCGGGCAGTTCCGAAGAGTACAGTGAAGATCTTTGAAGGGGACGACTTGTCTGATGACGAAAAGGACTCGGATATAGAAGAGACTATCGTTTCAATATTACAATCGGAATTGAAAAGAACATTGGAAGACAAGATCGAATAACGGAGAAGGGATAGATAACAGACCACCAGAATTTCTAAAATCATTGGCAAAGTGGGAAAAAGGCTATTGACATTGGTGTGTAGAAAGGATGAGTCTGGCGACATTCTACCCGACTTTCGGACAAACGTCATCCACACAATTCCCAAGATTGCAAAAGCCGACAAGTGAGAGAATTATCGCAGAGTCAGCTTAATATAGCATGCATCCACGTTGTTGACCAGAATAATATACAGGAGAATGGAAAAGATAAATTCAGGATGTATTTGGCTTTAGGAAAGGTAATGGCACCCGAGAAGCTCTAACGTACTCTCACGGTGCTTATGACCCGTCCTTACCACTTGCCACGCACGGAGATATCTGACATAATCGAAGTGCCCGTGAACGCCGGCCCTGAGAGGTAAGGAGATCCAAGATGAAGTCACGATTAGACGTCAGAATAACAGCCTTCATACATGAGCTAAAATATTTCAGTGACGAACGAGTAGCTTCTACTCTAGAACACACACAAACAACTGTTACCTGTACTGAATCTTTTTATCACAGAATCACCATACACATTGGGTTCAATGGTGTAGTTGGTGACGTTGAAAAATCCTCTATAATTAGGAAGATCTTGACAATAAATTCAAAAAATGGTTCAAATGGCTCTGAGCACTATGGGACTTAACATCTGTGGTCATCAGTCCCATATAACGTAGAACTACTTAAACCTAACTAACCTAAGGACATTACACACATCCATGCCGGAGGCAGGATTCGAACCTGCGACAATAGCGGTGACGCGGTTCCAGACTGAAGCGCCTAGAACCGCACGGCCACACCGGCTGGCAATAAATTCGCAAACTGAATGAAATCAATCGTGATTTATTTATTTAGGTTATTGTATGACACACTAATTTGGAAACAGCGTACAAGAGAATATACATTTTTAAAATATAGGATACAAACATAATAAAATAATGTAAACTGTACATTGGCACATAACTACATTACAAAACTGCATGAAATTCAGATTCCAGTGTTTTCAGCAATCACAATTACAACTTAGTTTCTGCAGCCACTCCACAGCTTTTGGTGTTGTCCTTAGAAGTCGTCATCAGTGCCAGAGAACGCCCTCAGTGGATACTCGCTGACGATGTGGTGGATGGTTTGTTCTTTGGCACCAGAGTCGCACCCAGGGTCAATTCCGTCTGTATATCGAGGATCCGCTTCGGCCATGACCTGCCCGTATTCTCTTCAGTATTGTCCAGGTGCTTTTTCCTTGGTAGGTGAAAGCCCGTCAGATGGTTAGGAGTCTCAAATAAAGCATGCCATCTTGGATGGGCTTTGTTTCTCCAGTACGTTAGCCAGGTTTCAACGCCATTGTAGGTTTGGCTCGGAAGTTGCTGTGCAGTCTTCACAGGAGGATTTATGGATCTGAGTCTTCTAAATACAGTAAGGGCCTGGTGGTTTGGCATGTCTGTATTACTGGAGATCTTTTTTAACTCTCTTATGAGTATGTTGCATCGTCGTATATAAGGCGGTTCGATGTTACTGAGGACTGGTAGCCCTGGTCGCCAGTAGAGTGGAGTGGTTTTAATAACTCCAGCAATTATTCGCATCGTCTAATTTAGCACCACATCTCCTGTTACCACGTACAGGCTTGTTTAGCCACACAGATGCGCAGTATTCAGCTGCTGAGTAGATAAAACTTATAGCATTCGTACGGAGTGTTTCGGCACCAGCTCCCCAGGTCGTTCCCGCTAATTTGTGGAGGATGTTATTTCGGAATTTCAGTTTTGTGGCCAGGTTTGATAGGTGGTTTTTTTTATAAGAGGTAGTGCGATCCAGTGTTACGCCTCGATATTTTGGATAGGAATTGTAAGAAAGCTCAGTACCATACAGAGATATCTGCAGAGGTGTTCTAGCCAGCCTATTATTTAGGTGGTAGCAGGAGGTCTCTGTTTGAAGCGTGCTTAGGATTAGTCGCCATTACCTGAAGTATTCAGCCATCAGTTCCCGATCTTGGGTGAGACTCTGTTCAGGGGCAGTCATATTAGTATGCTGGCATGCAAGAATGATGTCATCAGCGTTAATAAATTTTCTGCAGGCGGTAGTTGGTAGGTCGGCTACATAGAGACTGAACAGCAGAGGCGCAAGCACTGATCCTTGGGGGAGACTATTACTCAGGAGCACTGATTTGCTGAAAGAGTCGCCCATTGAGTTTTGCAAGACTCTATTTGACAACATGTTCTCTAAAAGAGACGTCATTGTTTTACATCTAGTAGCTTTTAGGAACTTAGACCCTCTTTCGAGACAGTATCATATGCTGCTATCAAATCAACAAAACCCGCACCAGTTTTCAGGCATTGTTCATAGCGGAATGAACGTTGTTAATGCGAGGATCTGACCCCCGCAGTTTCGATTGGGTCTGTAGCCGGCTTGGTCGATAGGCAGAGATTCCACTATGATTGGATTTAATCTGCTGTAAAGGAGACGCTCAAGCAGTTTATATGCTATGCTTAAGAGAGCGATGGGTCTATATCTTTCTGGTTTTTGGTCTGGCTTTCCTGGTTTGAGGGTGGCAATGATCTTTGCTGTCTTGAATTCTTTTGACAAAACTCTTGACTGGAGTATGTGGGAGTAAAGTGTCGTGAGCCATTCTTTTGTTTTTGGTTGACAGTTTGTTAGGAACGCTGGGGGTATGGTTTCGAGATCAGGGGCCTTGCCGTTTCTTATGCCTTGTATGGCCTGTAGGGTTTGTGTGACCTTTAACGGTTATCAAGTCTTGCTGTTGACGACTGTTTTCTTTAATGTGTTTAGTTCTTTATTTTACGTGAGTGTTCTCTATCGACAGGTCCTCTAAACGTTTTGCCACTTGTTGGCAATTTGGTATGGTGTAATACTTGGTTTGGTTTGTGGGGCATGTGAATTAGCTCCTACTTTCCTCAGAAGGCTCCATGCTTTTCTGCTAGAGCGTCTAAAATACACTTTTTCAATGGTGTTCCTCCACTCGACCTTCCTAGCTTCGTCCAGGCTATGCAAGAGGTCATCTGTGACGTTAGATCTTCCGCTCTTCTCATAGTCTTCATACAGCCGCTCACTAGTTTCACTGAATCCTGGTACTTACTGCTTTCTCGTACCCCTAGAAATGTGTTTTTAGTAGTCTTCACAATAGTGTCAGCCAAGTTTTGGTAATGCTGAGGATGAGGGGGTATGAATCGTATATTTGGGTCCAGGTCTCTAGGAAAGCGAGACCAGTCAGCTTTGGAGAAATTCTACTGAGGCAGTGGAGACGTAACGATCACGGTGATCTGTATGCCCACCTCAAGAAAGATTGGTCAGTGCCGTGTGTGGGTAAGTGCTTAACGATGGTTAAAGGGGTTGGCTTATCTCTCGGGTCGGTGGAAACAAAACGTAGGTCGGGGTTTGTCTCCTACCCCCATTCGGCCGATTTGCATGTTGACATATCTTTATGGATATACATTAGGTGCCTGTTCTACATCTCAGCCCATTCCATGACCCTGAGCCCGTTTGCGTCGTTTTCCCTCTACTTACATTCAGTATGGTAGCTATTGAAATCACCTGCAATTAGGGCAGGTTGGCCGATGAGCGGAGGCTGATTAGCTGGCCAGGAAACGTCGGGGGTTCGTAGATGTTAATGATAGTTAAATCTCCCACTTTTATAGTAGTGTTATACATATTATCGCTGTCAGATGTTGAGACAAACTTCACATTATCAATAGTTGTCCTTGTGTAGGTAGCGGTGCCATAGTTTGGGTGTAATGTTGTGCCATACAATCTGTACCCTGGGATTTTTCCTCTAGACTGAAGCTGTGCTTCGCCTACAGTGGGTGTTCCTTGCATTAAAAGGATGTCATTGTCATGATCTAAAACAAGCTTTGATGAGAATTCAGTCTTTGGTCTGCTTACGTTTTTTATACTGAACTAGCAGACGAGCAAGATTTGTCCCACGGTGTTTGTCCTAGGGCCCTGGGGAAGGCCATTCGCTTGTTTTGCTTGCATTGTGGCCGGCTATCCTGGACGTCGTAAGACGGTCCGAATTGCCTAGGTTTCTAACTAATTAGCCGCTTGACAGCGTTTCCCGGGGTGAACCACGGGGACGAGAGTCAGAGATAAACATGAACACATAATAATTTTTCAAAAGCGTTCCCACGTGGAAAAAAACCCCTAGCTCAACTTCCAATACAATGATCACAAAACAATTTACCCTTCAAAATATTACACTGACAACACTTCAATATGCGCTATTGTCTATGCTATTTTAGCTGGACAATAAAGTATATGTACCGATATCTTTCTCGACTTTTAAGCCCTATGAACACACACGCAATCCATGGCTAGCGTGGGCACAATGGAATGAGAAGAAAAAGACACAACTCCAATCTCTAGTAGAATGGAAGTGCACACACAACCTAGTTACTCCGTTATTGAACGCCTGAGCAAACGCGGTATTTACCGTGCTTTACTGACGGCTGCTGTGGTCGGCAGTGGAGTATGATGACGGCGACTCGTCGACGCTGTGTTGACCTATAAACCTCAATACTATTCTGGCCTTGACAGTATCAGCAGCCGGAAACTTCCCTAAGTTTTTGTGAAGCGAGGAACTGTGTCACTCCAAAGCTAAACTATTGGCAATGTCCACTATCTCTGGCTTAGCGACGTGTACACCTCTGCCCTCTTTAATTGTTCCGCAGAACGTAACTAACTTGGGTCGAAATCCGTAATCTCCACTCCGGAGATGTTACGGAATTTTCGAACCCTGCGAAATCGTTAAAAAAACTGTTGTAGACCGACAGAATAGGAAGTGTTCCATCTACACACAGCCCTGGTTTGTAGAGTCCTCTCTCCCTTCTACCCACGCGCTCGTTCTGAAGAGACCTCTCCTTCATTGTCTAACGAAACAGTCCTGTATATCTTCTTGGTTCCCCCCACCGTACCTTGTGTTCATCTCCTACCACAAGGCGTAGTGCCCAATGCTAATTGTCGTACGACCTGCATCGTTTCTTGGCCCAATGAGGCTTGAGCAGCGTATTGGGGATGGAAACTCTTTTCCTTCTGACCTATACCGGGTGATCAAAAAGTCAGTATAAATTTGAAAACTGAATAAATCACGGAATAAGGTAGATAGAGATGTACAAATTGACACACATACTTGGAATGACATCGGGTTTTGCTAGAACCAAAAAAATAAAAACGTTCAAAAAATGTCCGACAGATGGCGTTTCATTTGATCAGAATAGCAATAATTAACTTAACAAAGTAAGTCAAAGCAAAGATGATGTTCTTTACAGAAAATGCTCAGTATGTCCACCATCATTCCTTAACAATAGCTGTAGTCGAGGAACAATGTTGTGAACAGCACTGTAAAGCATGTCCGGAGTTACAGTGAGGCATTGGCGTCGGATGTTGTCTTTCAGCACCCCTCCAGATGTCGGTCGATCACGATACATTTGCGACTTCAGGTAACCACAAAGCCAATAATCGCACGGACTGAGGTCTGGGGACCTGGAAGGTTAAGCACGACGAAGGTGGCGGCTGAGCACACGATCATCACCAAACGACGCGAGCAAGAGATCTTTCACGCGTCTAGCAATACTTTGTTTTATTTTTGTTCTAATAAAACCCCTTGTCATTCCAAGCATGCGTGTCAATTTTTACCTCTCTAACTACATTATTCCGTGGTTTATTAAGTTTTCAAATTTAGACTGACTTTTTGATCACCCGGTAGTATACAAGTTTCGCTCCTATCCTCTCAGACTCCGCCCATACACGAGCTGTCCACGTGCAACCTTGTGTTCTCTACCCATTCATCACGTGGCAGGCGAGTATATGTTAAAAACAGCGGTGCTTTCCACTGTGGCCTGTTTTCGTTTTGGTCGTCCACTCTTATTCCCTCTCGGATCTTGTACATATTGTATGTTAGTAGTCTCTCACTATAGCTCGCCTCTTCTATTTCTCAGGTTTTCTAACATCGTGCACCATTTGACACTGTGGAACGCTTTTTCTAGCTCCACAAATTTTGTGAACGAGACTTGATTTTTCTTTAGTCTTGCTTCCATTATCAACCGCAACGTCAGAATTGCCTCTTTGGTGCCCTTTCGTTTCCGAAAGTGAAAATTGGTGCCAGACCGGGACACGAAACAGGATTCCTCTCTGACCTTGCCTTACTATGGAACAATCCGAGCACGCTTCTTGGCCACACCCAGTCTTCTATATGCCGTCAACCATGAGTCTGCAACCTTCAGTCGTGCGTCCATTATGTATATTCCCGTAGAGATGAGCTATTTTAATTGAATGACGCTTGCCCAGTGTCGGTGAATTTATACAATACTGCAGTGCTTGTGTTCAGATATACGTACTTCGCCATGTTCCTTCGGACTTACATGCAACTATGGAGGAACAAGCACTGCGGCGACTACAGCCGCTATCAATACGTGAAATGTGTTCGCAGTTGAGGGCATGGACAACCATCAACTGGATAATGAAATGACGACAGCGGAAGTACATGCATATATGTCTGAAACAACACTGCATTGTAATTCGGAATAACACAAGCTCTGCAGTATCATATCTGAGAAAAGACCCAGGATCAGTTTTGCCTCGCATGTTAGCACATTACCCAAAGAGAATTGTTAACCATCACATGCATATACCTACATTAATACGAAGACTCCTACAATCTGAGCTGGACTGTCCGAAATGTTTTCAACAAGGTATAGCACATCCATACTTGTTTCCCATATGAGTTACGATGCAAGTAGAGATTTCTGATTAAATATATTGAAAAATTCGACTTAAATATGACTGGCTGCTCAGCTCTGAATTGCACAAACCATACCAAAAATGGTTTTGCATGTTTTAATTTCCAACGAAATGCATTAAAAATGTATTTGTGTGTCACAGTGTTGGAGATGCTAGTTCCGTAAAATGACTCTATAAGTGGACTGTGCACTCAATAGAAGCAAGAGAATCAGGCCTTGAATGGCTAAACTACATCACGGTCATTAACTCTGGAGAAGAAGAATCTAAGGTAATATTACATGAAACAACAAACGTGAAGGTATACATGAAATAGGCTTGAAAGCTTTTATGATAAAGCAGATGTGTTCACTTTGGTAGCCATGGTTCCACAGCCCCTATTACTTAATTGTGTTATACCAAGATACCAGACAGAACTACAAAATTATTTTATGTTACGTCCTTATCATTTATTCATTGAGATGTAGGGACTACTAACCTATCATGGACGACACCAATGAATGTGGTTAAACGATAGATGAAACTATCAATAAAAATTCGTTTCACAGTAACATGAAAGTATGCTTTTACATCCTTTGTACAACAAAAATGCTGTACTTAATAAAGTACTTACTTATGGTTAAAAAATAAACAACTCTTTCAAAAGTGCCTGTGTATTGTTTTTACTGTAACGTGAAACAACACTTTCACCCCCTTTGTACAGTAAAATGACGTGCTTATTAAAGTACTTACTTATGGTTAAAAAATAAACAACGCGTTAGCAAGTGCCTGCGTATTCGTTTTACTGCAACCTGGAACGATGCTTTTACCCCTTTCGTGTCCGCAGCTCTTGGTCTAGTGGCTAGTGTAGCTGCTTCTGGATGACAGGGTCCCCAGTTCGATTCCTCGCTGGGTTGTGGAGTTTCTCAGCCCGGCAACTGAGTGTTTGTTTTGTCCTCATAATATCATCATCATCATCATTCGTGACAGTGGCTAGATTGGATTGCGAAAAAAAAAATGGCCTGTTTAAAAATTGGGACTTTATCCGTGCCCAGATGACCGCGCAGTTAAGCGCCCGACAAATCAAACATCATCGTCATTGACCCCTTTGTATAGTAATAATGCCTAACTTGATAAAGTAAAAAAAACAACACTTTTGCAAGTGCTTGTACACTGACCGAAACTAATAAATAGCCGAAGGTTGTTAGTTCGTAACCCATATTTGAAGACATTGGTACCACATTCTTAACTCACTACATTTAATATTTGCAAACTATCACGCAAGTTCTGAGCCTACATTCCTACAGCCATGCAATATTTTATGACATTTGTCCTGTTAATTTAAAAGGGCACTGTAAATATCTTTATGCACTTTAATTACTTCCCTCTCGGAGGTTGGAATCCTCTCTCGGGCATGAGTGTGTGTGTCGTCCTTAGAGTAAGTTAGTTTAAGTTAGATTAAGTAGTGTGTAAGCGTAGGGACCGATGACCTCAGCAGACCTTACCACAAATTTCCAGTTTTCCACTAATTACTTTTCGGTACACGTAACACAAGCAGTATCCAACATTTTATAGGAAATATTGTAAAAAATTGCATGAATAGGTTAACCACCAGCAAGGTAAACATTGTCGTATTCTAAGAGTTGGGAAAAACATGGCGGACAATACAGCTGGCCGGCCGGAGTGGCCGAGCAGTTTTAGGCGCTACAGTCCGGAACCGCGCGACCGCTACGGTCGCAGGTTCGAATCCTGCCTCGGGCGTGGATGTGTGTGAAGTCCTTAGGTTAGTTATGTTAGGGACTGATGGCCTCAGAAGTTAAGCCCACAGCGCTCAGAGCCATTTGAACCTTTTTTTTTTTTTTTTTTTTTTTTTTTTTTTTTTTTTTTTTTTTTTTTTTGCGAGCAACGTGACACGTGAACGTCCTTCATACCACAAATAAATATCGAAGAGTAAACAGCGCTGACACCACAATTGTGCCGAACTCAGAAAGTTGAGCCGACGTCAAAATGCAACATATAATGCTAAATGAAATGTCCTGCTGGTCCGGATACTTCCGAGAAGGACGCTCGGCCTTCCCCCAATCCTTACATCGACATAAGGGTTCCCAGTTCAAGGGTCAAAATCCTCAGCAGACTATCGGCAATGACATGTGTGGAGAGGAGACAATAGTGGTTCAAGAGAAAGACGACCGCAGACTGTAAGTGAGAGAGATAGAGACGGTGGCAAGGGGAGAAAAAATCTCGCTGAAGGTAAAGAAAAGTTGGGGTGTGAAGAATTCATTGCGTTCTTGAAAGAATTATAAGGATTACACTATAAAGGATTTGATGACACTGACAATCTTACATCTCGGCTGGTCCCGGTGGAGGTTCGAGTCCTCCCTCAGGCATGTGTGTGTGTGTGTTTGTCCTTAGGATACTTTAGGTTAAGTAGTGTGTAAGCTTGGGGACTGATGACCTTAGCAGATGAGTCCCACGGGATTTCACACACATTTCAACATTTGAACATCTTACATCTGTTTTCGAGCTTTTATCGAGACAGTTTGCTGTTTCAGCTGAAAGCATGACTGTGCATATGCTGATATAATTGACCGATCTGCAAGGTAATTCCAGTTGTAATGGCAAATGTTTCTTTGTTAAAGCTGTCCAGAATATCTACATAGCCTGCCGCTGTGGCCGAGCGGTTCTAGGGGCTTCAGTCCTGAATCGCGCTGCTGCTACAGTCGCAGGTTCGAATCCTGCCTCGGGCATGGATGTGTGTGATGACCTCAGGTTAGTTAGGTTTAAGTAGTTCTAAGTTCTAGGGGATTGATGACCTGAGATGTTAAGTCCCATAGCGCTCAGAGCCTTTTGACCCAATATCTGCATTGCTTTCCTGAGGTAGAGTTTTCGTGTCTCCCTCCGTAGTTAGGTTACAAAAGTGCAATACTTCGAACGATATATTTGCGTGAAATAACTTAACTCGATTTGAGGGGCACCCACATGCCTTGCTCATACTGTGGCATCAAGCAGTCAGGCCTGCAAGATGTGTGGTCTGCCAAGCGATGGATTTATTCTTATTTCTCGAGTAACATCAATTACTGATTATGAGCTCTAGTACCCACAATTAAGCTACAAATTATTCTCCTGTTTGAATATTACGCAACGGAAACGGATAACGCACTTCTGACTATCAGGAATTTACACAACTCTGATTGTTCACTACGCTCTGGCAATAACACATTTTCTTTCTTACCCAACGACCTTGATGAACACGCAGCCATCGCACTAAATATGAATGGCGCACACATTATAAATTCTGGATATCATGACTACACACTATTCGAAGAACAAGGCCACCAATCTTTTTCTTTTCACAATCTTTTTTATTCCGGTAAATTCTATTATGATTCAAAGATAACCTAAACACACCATTTCATTTTATGCAACAATTACACATGAAAAACTCCGCCCAGAGCGCATGGCTTTACATTGGTGATTCTCTATCTTATGGCCCCGTAATTAGCTAACGCTACAGTGCACTTTCTGGATAGGATGGCGGATCTTTTGCTATATCACACACTTCGACTCTCACACCCATCATCACGAAAATTTACTCCAGACCGAGCGGTACAAAAAGGAACACGCATAGCCCACTGCCTCTGAACCTATCTTGCTACTCTCCCACACAAACCACACATCCTTAAATTACATGAAATACATCACACTGGCAACATGAAATACATCACAAAGAATAGCCACAACGTTAGAATCAGTTCACTTCAGCTTTCCCACTTCAATTAGTATTCATCCAAGTTTCAAGCGACACTGCCCCACTTCGTAACTTTCCTCTCCTACTACGAACTCTGGAGGATATACGCACGTCTTCCTGTGCAATGCAAGCCAAGTGGCGTTGCTGCATAGACGGGTGAGTCACCTTGCTTCTCTCTCAGAGTAGTAGAGTTTGAATCTAGCGTCACACGGAAACATAACACGGAAAGTAATATTAAGATCATATTCGTCACACACATGAGTAATCAACTGATACCTTGGACGAGTACTTCTCTTTATCCTTTCTCATACACAGATTGAGACTCACACAGTACTCGCCACGTGGAAGTGCTCGTCTCTAATTTCAACTTATAGTACACACGCCAGTAATTCAGCTTAACTTTAGCACTCGGAAGTATTTCAAGTGGCCGAGCGGGTCTAGGCGCTACAGTCTGGAACCGCGCGACCGCTACGGTCCCAGGTTCGAATCCCGCGTTGGACATGGATGTGTGTGATGACCTTAGGTTAGTTAGGTTTAAGTAGTTCTAAGTTCTAGGGGACTGATGACCTCAGAAGTTAAGTCACGTGCTCAGAGCAATTTGAACCAAGTATTTGAACTTACTACTAGCACTTACAAGTACTTCAACTTAGTACTAGGACTCTAAAGTATTTCAACTTATTGCTACACTTGGTTTAATTGTGACCGTAGGTCACTTCCGAAGATTACTACGATCCCCTTAATATTACGTGCCTGTCATTTAATTCTCCCCCCCAAAAGTTCCTGAAATAGAGAAATAATTATTCCAAACTACTCTCAAGTATTTCACATGCATACCATTCTCTCCACTCTTTTGTCTTTACGGAGCACACCTAAGACAGGTCTTACCAACACAAGATCCAGCGGCAGAGTGCTGAAACATGGCCGTTCTTCAGGTCATCTCGCACCTCCGCCGAGGTGAGGGAGCACCATGCTACCGTATTGGTCAGCCACATTTCAGGCGCTCAAAAGTCAGGTGAATTTCATCTGTTTGGTTCCACCAAAGGTGACCAAAAGACCATCTCAAAGATGATCATGTGTTGCAAATTCACTATCTGCGGTTAGCAGACGACCATACATTAATTCATTTCACAGATATCCCCGAACTGGATGTAGGGATTTATTTTGTGGGAGTGCAAGTGTGATCAATTAAATAAATAAGTTGTCCTTCTTTCCTACACTGGTATCTGGCTTCGGTGTATTAAGTGAAATCGAGTTATTATTACAAAAATATGTTGTTCTGACAAAAAAACGAAGACTGTTGTATCTATTTTCAATGTCGGGCGCTGCTGTATCCTTTCAGATTATGAAACTAAATAAGTCATGACTACGTAACAAACAGAGTGAGAACCTCTGTGAAACTGTCTACATCTGTCCGTGTGCTGAGACTTTGTACCAGACAAACAGTGCCGAAAATAATTAAGTAATACTGAACATTTATGTCGTTGAGGAATGTGAAATGTAAAGGTAAGTCGTCTGCAGTGCGGCACGTTCACAGTTTTACCTCTTATCCCCTCCCTGTGCAAAGACAGCGTGGCGTGGTGGTGGGGGAAATGTGCAGCGAGGAAGAGCGCTTTGGTGCTCGTGCCATAGCATGGCCTGTGAGCCGAAATCTCGGATGATCCTGACGTAGGAGCTCTAACCGGTACCATGACGTCACAGGCAATAGAAATACTTCGCAAGAGTCACGTGATATGGCGCGCGCCGCTAACCTGTGATCTTGTTCAGAGCGCGCGCTGTAATCGATTATAGTTCGCTGTCCTGGTGCGGGTGGCGCTCCGGTGGCGATTTGCTATGACGTCGCTGGCGTGTGTTTGTGGTGGCCGGCGGAAAGCGAGAGGGCAGTTGGTTTTTCGGGGACTGCAAGGAACGGGAAGTTCGCTCTGCATGATCTGCTAGTGACTAGCGCTAAGCTTGTGCCTCGCAATATGAGCAGAGTGGTCTGCGGCGGAGGCGACTCGCCGCTGTGCTGGCCATGCGGTGGTGATTAATTGGAGTCGGCGTACTTGTTCTTTCTGCCTGTCTGATGTGGAGGTCCGTTGTGGTCTTGTGATATTCTGGCCCGGAGACAACTAGTTGCTGAATTTTGGAGTCGTCTGCCAGGTTAGGGTGTGGGCTCGGTTGGCTCTTCAGATTTTCCCATGGAAGCTCCAGCAGCGGTTTCTGAACTTTTCTGATGTGGGAAGGTGTTGTTGGATTTTTTTGCTGTGTGTGTGGCTCGTTACGATATTTGTTGGTACTATTTGCTCAACTGGAGTCCTGCTCGGAGTCGCGTTCATGTATGGTACATTTGGCAGCTGAGGTGTTAGGTAAAGTCTGCCTAAGACGGGCGGTTTTGTGCAGTATATACATAGTGAATTACTGCTGCTTGGTATATGTGGTCTCCTGGGACCTGAACAACACGATCTAGTCAATTTGGTTGTGTAAAAGCATTTAGTGGTATGTTCTGTGTTTGTTTTGGCTTCCGGTACTTAAGAGCGCCCGAGTTAACGGCGCTGTGGTTATCATGTGCTGTCGGGATGCTATACTGTATTTTGAATTTTATCTTGTGTTGATATTATCTGTCGTGTGTTGCAGAACATAACCGAGGTGCGTAAGTGATGGGCAGTTGTGGGAGGCATGTCGGGGAGCTCACAGCGGTTTTTTTCGGGGACCGTTTCTAGTGGGAAGGCTCCGAAGTATTGAGAGCTCGCTCTTCTGTGATTGCGTTGGGAGTTGCCCGTGCCCTTTGGTTGTATCAAATTATTTTGTTATTATATTTATTGGTTGTGTGTTGCGCTTCTTTCAATTTATGGTGCCAAGCGCCATTATCGTAAAGTTTTTTATATAAATCATTTGAAATTGTAATGCCAAGTTAACTTATTATTGGATTTTGCCTTTTGGATAAACCCTAAAAGCACTATTGTAAAAGGTTCCTGAATTTATGGTGGCAAACTGCGGTTATTGTTTTTAAAGTTCACTCTTTAGCCATTTGTTAAGTTTTGTAAGTTATAAGAATTTGTTGTTATTTAAAGGAGTTTAGTATCGGTAATTTAATAAATTGTGTACAGAGTCTGCTGTTTGGATATTATTGGGTGGAACTCCTTGGATAGTTATCCTATAAGAATGCACATTTCATCACGTACAGGTGATGATGTATCCCTTGTGGGCTGCACCATAGTTTAAGTATTGTTAATCTCTTGGCTATTAGGGACTCAGGTCTGACCGTATTTAGTCAGACAAGAATGTTGGACCTGCGAGCGAACAGACGTATTCGCGTGAAAAATATTCGTGCAGGATCGACGCAGGTGCACACAGGGCGGACGGCTGAGCGGGAAAGAGTGGACGGCGCGGTGACAGTTGCCGCGCAGCCTGGCGGACGCGTCACGCGACCATTGGAGCCGCATCATTATTCGGTCGCCGCGGGGAATTGTCTGCAAAACGACGCGGCCGGCGGCCGGCGCAGCGCGCGTGACTGGCGCGCCGCAGGGAGGCCCGCCGGAGTCCCCGGCGGCGGTTCGTGACCATTACAGCGGGCGGCGGCCTGGCCGGGCTCTGTCCGCGCTGGCTGGACCCGACCGCAGCACCCGACCCTGTGATGCGTTTCAATTGCGTCGCTCGATTGCCGGCTGCGCCATTTTTGGGATGGCGTCCGCGCCACCACGCTTACTACTCCCTCTCCCCCTCCCCCCACCCACTCCCCACTCCCTCACGTATGTAAAAAAAAAAAGGAAGGACCCGCAAAACGAGTATCTACCGGGGCAGGAAAAATTCCGAGAGCTTCCCTCCTGGAGTGGCACCGGAGAGTCTCGCTTCGCGGCCTATGATATTAAATTTAATGATCCGAACGCCGGAATTAGCTCAATTAGCGTTATGGGGAATGGGTGGGGTGCGGTGGGGTTGGAGAGGAGGACGCTGCGGTCGCTATCATGACATCCAGCGCGGTCTCCTCTGCTCTCCAATTACGGCGCCACGCTCTTGGCCCCGGTCGGGTCATTTACCACGGCTGCCGCCTCGGTGCTGGTGGCATTTTCAGTTTCTGCGTGGCGCTACATGTAAGTTTCAGCTACTGTTCTGAAAGGGGAAACTCGTCACGAAAAGGGATAGAATGGGAACTCATTAATAAAGTTTTCCTTCTCCGTTACTGCGTACATGACGTAATACTGCCCTTCGCGTATGTATTTTGCTACAAACAGTTGCAGACAGCCAGTTTTCGCACCGTGTTGCCGGTACGAGCGAACGACGTCTGTTCATAGACGCCGTCCAGCCACATTAATGTGACCACCTGTCAAAATCCTGAATACCAACCATTAGCCGCGCGAACCACTGAGAGCCATGCAGGAAGAAATCAGTGAGGTTCTTGAAGGTACCGAGAGGGATATGGAGCGACGCCGAATCCATTGCCACGGCCAGCTGTGCTAAGACATTCGCTTGGGGATTCATGGAGCGAAAAGCCCTATCCAGGAGCTCCTATAGATTCTTGATTGATTGTCAATACGGGGCGTCTGGTGAGGAACGGTAAACCCATCCCAGTACTCTGCACCAGACACGTACGTTGCGAGCTAAGTGAACGTTGTATTGTCCTACTGATAAATGCCTTGTTCCCGAGGAAAAATCAAACTGCATAGAGGGGTGAACATGGTCACCAAGGACAGATGCATACTTGTGTTGATCCATTATGTTTTCCAGAATGGCGAAATCACGCAGGGAATGCCACGAAAACTTTCCCCGAATCATTGTGCATACAGTGTATTTACTTTCAGGCGGTTCAAGCTGTACACGCCAATGGTCATTTGTCCGAAACTGAATGAAATGTTATTCATCTGAGAAGGGCGCCTGTTATCTTTCCAATATTAGCGTCCCAATTGCAGGCTTCGTCCCCGATGAACGGCATTCACCAAGGGGAAAGAAGACTGGGTTTAACGTCCCGTCGCCATCGAAGAGACAGAGCACAAGCTTTGGTTTGTGTCAAGGATGCGGGAGGAAATCGGCCGTGACCTTTCAATAGAAACATCGCGGCATTTTCCTGGAGTGATTTAGGGAAATCACGGACGATGTAAATCTGGATAGCCGGACGTGTGTCTGAACCGTCGTCCTACTGAATGCGAGTCCAGTGACCTCACTCAGTGAGCAAACGCCATACGTAGCAACGTTCAATGAGAGATCGTTGGGTGATGCTAGTGGCAGACCCTTGGTTCACCTTAGGTCTTTGTTACTCAGCAGTTGCTCGACTGTTCATCGTTCAGCCCTGTCATCCACGGTCTATGCTACATCACAGTTGCGTCGCCGCTGGGTTTGGATAACACCATTATCCCATGCAATGTATACTTTAACGGTGATGGGATGCGAACAGTAGATAAACATAGCCAATTCGGAAATGCCTGAAACTTTGGCCCGAAAGCCAATGATCACAACCTTTTGGATGCCAGTTAAATCCCTCCGTTTCCTCATTACGACAACTACTGCACTGTTTCCAGCCCCCCACCTCCTCCAACACATTTAATATGTCACCCACAACAACTGCTACAGCTTTCCGTCTGTGAGTGCTTATTGCACGTTCATATCGAAGACAGGCGATGGTCACAATAGTGAAAAAAAAAGAAGTCGTAAGACATAGGCCGCTAAGAGGCTCCGAAGGCCAGATTCATCTGCCTAATTTACTCCTCTCGGAGAGCACCAATTGCACTGCCGAGATTAAAGTCCCCAACAACAGCGTCACAAGCCCTCATTTCATGAGACGTTTGGAATTTAATACAGGTCATCGGCGTAATGTCTGGCGATCAGCGTCTTTACGATACCACCCACAGCTAAGATCTGTCAGATCTTAAAAATGATGTTAGTTTCTTGGATTTCCAGTTACACCATTCATATATTGCGGCATACATGGTGAATAACCTCAGAAAATCAAGGCGGCCGGACCTGCCCCGCAAGGGGCCTCCCGGCAAATAACGCCAAACGCTCCTTTCCACCTCAGAAAATAAGTGAACTAAGTGTTACAAATAAAATATCTGTCATTCAAATTAATCACAACTAGCTGTAACACACATCTGACATAGAATATATAGATGTTGGAAACTGTTAGCAAATGCTTCTTGTGGAATTGCTCGAAGCAACGTGGTCACGTGTTGTTGGATATCATTACATGAGATGAGACTTGGTGACACCAATGTGGCTCGGAGACCAAGCACTAATCAACTGCATGGTGTTTATCGACTTCCCTCCCTCCCAAAAAACAATATTGGCTGACAAAATCCAAGATCAATAATACACTCCTGGAAATGGAAAAAAGAACACATTGACACCGGTGTGTCAGACCCACCATACTTGCTCCGGACACTGCGAGAGGGCTGTACAAGCAATGATCACACGCACGGCACAGCGGACACACCAGGAACCGCGGTGTTGGCCGTCGAATGGCGCTAGCTGCGCAGCATTTGTGCACCGCCGCCGTCAGTGTCAGCCAGTTTGCCGTGGCATACGGAGCTCCATCGCAGTCTTTAACACTGGTAGCATGCCGCGACAGCGTGGACGTGAACCGTATGTGCAGTTGACGGACTTTGAGCGAGGGCGTATAGTGGGCATGCTGGAGGCCGGGTGGACGAACCGCCGAATTGCTCAACACATGGGGCGTGAGGTCTCCACAGCACATCGATGTTGTCGCCAGTGGTCGGCGGAAGGTGCACGTGCCCGTCGACCTGGGACCGGACCGCAGCGACGCACGGATGCACGCCAACACCGTAGGATCCTACGCAGTGCCGTAGGGGACCGCACCACGACTTCCCAGCAAATTAGGGACACTGTTGCTCCTGGGGTATCGGCGAGGACCATTCGCAACCGTCTCCATGAAGCTGGGCTACGGTTCCGCACACCGTTAGGCCGTCTTCCGCTCACGCCCCAACATCGTGCAGCCCGCCTCCAGTGGTGTCGCGACAGGCGTGAATGGAGGGACGAATGGAGACGTGTCGTCTTCAGCGATGAGAGTCGCTTCTGCCTTGGTGCCAATGATGGTCGTATGCGTGTTTGGCGCCGTGCAGGTGAGCGCCACAATCAGGACTGCATACGACCGAGGCACACAGGGCCAACACCCGGCATCATGGTGTGGGGAGCGATCTCCTATACTGGCCGTACACCACTGGTGATCGTCGAGGGGACACTGAATAGTGCACGGTACATCCAAACCGTCATCGAACCCATCGTTCTACCATTCCTAGACCGGCAAGGGAACTTGCTGTTCCAACAGGACAATGCACGTCCGCATGTATCCCGTGCCACCCAACGTGCTCTAGAAGGTGTAAGTCAACTACCCTGGCCAGCAAGATCTCCGGATCTGTCCCCCATTGAGAATGTTTGGGACTGGATGAAGCGTCGTCTCACGCGGTCTGCACGTCCAGCACGAATGCTGGTCCAACTGAGGCGCCAGGTGGAAATGGCATGGCAAGCCGTTCCACAGGACTACATCCAGCATCTCTACGATCGTCTCCATGGGAGAATAGCAGCCTGCATTGCTGCGAAAGGTGGATATACACTGTACTAGTGCCGACATTGTGCATGATCTGTTGCCTGTGTCTATGTGCCTGTGGTTCTGTCAGTGTGATCATGTGATGTATCTGACCCCAGGAATGTGTCAATAAAGTTTCCCCTTCCTGGGACAATGAATTCACGGTGTTCTTATTTCAATTTCCAGGAGTGTATATTGTTCGCCTTTTTCGACAACAAAGCCTTGATCAAGCATGCATTTATACCCGATGGAGGAGGGAAAGACGGCGAACATTGTGCCACTGACTGTCGCTTGATTTCCAGACGTACTGGTAGCATCAGATTTCATCTCCCGTACTGATGCGGGTATCCATCAACGAGAGACCACTGCGCTTCGAACGATTCCTCAAAAATCATTGACTAACAGTTTCCACCAGCTTTACAACTGATATCAGAAGTGTTTACTAGCTAATGGTGATTACGTCGAAGGTTCAAATGGCTCTGAGCGCTAAGGGACTTAACATCCTTGGTCATCAGTCCCCTAGAACTTAGAACTACTTAAACCTAACTAACCTAAGGACATCACACAACACTCAGTCATCACCACGCAGTGAAAATCCCTGACCCCGCCGGGAATCGAACGCGGGAACCCAGGCGTGGGAAGCGAGAACGCTACCGCACGACCAGATTACGTCGAAGACCAGCAAAGATATTTTCTTGTAACTCTAGCTACCCTTATTTTCTGACACCATTCACCAAACTTCCAGTCACCCTTGCTTATGGAAACGGTAATGTGGTGCACTAGGAGATAAATGAACTGGATGACTTATACTGAATCGTGATCACGCGCTAGGTACGGGAAACGACTGACAGATAGAAGGGTTCGATCAAAACTACTGGCAACAGTGTTACAATTCTTAGCTGTCTTTATTGATACACATTCACCACATTACATGCTGTCAATTTAATCGCCCCTCATCTCGCTCACTTTTCCTCACACAGTTGGAAGGTATACACCGTCGGAACGTCCATCTCTGTAGATGTCTCTCAAGGACCCCCATGAGGCACGAATGATGTCTTCTCTTGTGTAGTAGCTCGTGACTCGAAGAGGTTCCTTCATTTTGGCGAACAGGTAGTAATCGGATGGACTCTTGTCTGGCGAATGGGACTGATGCCCCAGTATCTCCCCAACCCACGCACACAGGAGCTCCTGCACTGGACTTCGGGTGTGGCTTCGTGCATTGTCATGAAGGATGATGGAATGCACACCAGAAGGCACCGTCGCTTTCTTCTCAGTGCGGGACGAAGATTAAGTTGTAAGAAACCATCTGATACGGAGCTTAAACTGGTCTCTTGCACTTTTGGACAGTAGACACTGCAACAACACAGCCGTCACCTCCCACTGCCACTTCAACTGTTCTCCTGCTATCAGCTGCAGACGACGCGTATGCCATTTGACGCACATCTTTCACGTTACAGCAGGTTACCACTACCTTTTTATCCGACACTTTTACGTTTTCTCGCCTTCTGTTTCCTACTTGAAGACCGCAATTATAACGAGGTGTCGAGTTTTTTTACTTCTGGTGACCTCGATTTAGAGAACGAAGATTCCAGAACGTCCCGACACGGAGGAGGGGACTCAGATGGTGAGCGTTCATGGAGAAAGCCACATATTACGAAAGCATGCTGTAAATAGTACGGATTTCAAAAATGGTTCAAGTGGCTCTGAGCACTCTGTGGTCAGCAGTCCCCTAGAACGCAGAACTATTTAAACCTAACTAACCTAAGAACATCACACACATCCATGACCGAGGCAGGATTCGAACCTGCGACCGTAGCGGTCACGCGGTTCCAGACTGAAGCGTCTAGAACCGCACGGCCACACCGACCGGCAGTACGGATTTCATTCTACTTACATAGTGTGTGATTGTTTCACAAAGTGAGTGTGATTACGAGTGGTACACGTTACAAATGGATAGTTCACTTGATAAACGAAATGTATAATGCATCTCTACAAAAACAATTTCATCCACATTACCAGTGGCCGAGCAGCCTATGAAACTTTCAGCGATCCTCATTACAGTGGTATAAAAGGACTTAAGATCGTGCTATACATAAGGAACGCGGCTTTAGATGACGTAAGTTCGATGGACAGGTCATGAAATATGCCTTAAGAGTACTCGTCCACTTTCAGGGCCCTCGCGAAACATTTTGCTGTTACAACCAACCCACACCATTACGTTTTCGGCAGTAATGTCGAGTAGAGATGTTGCGTCCAGAATAATTTTGCCTGAAAAAGTAGCATGAGATGTCAGTGCAAATAAGACCAATCCCGTTGAATACTGCAGAGCGTGATTCAGTGGCTGATCTGCCGAGTCCGTGCTTCATTTATGATTCCCGATTCGTTTGCCTAAGGAATATACACAGAGAAGCCAAAACACGACAACTTTCTGCTAAACATTGTTTCTGCCCATTTTCGTAACGCAGTACAGCAGTGATGCTGGTTGGTATGGATTCGACAAATTCTTGACAAGCATCCGGAGCCATGCGACACCGGATATTTACGCAAAGGTCACGCATTTCTCGTAAATTATGGCAGTTGTTCCGTAGAATCACATTTCGTACTCTATGGCGTACCAGATATGTTCCAATTGTTCAAAAGTGTGTGAATTCCTAAGGGACCAAATTGCTGAGGTCATCGGTCCCTAGACGTACGCACTATTTAAACTACCCTATGCTAAGAACAACATACACACCCATGCCGGAGGGAGGACTCGAACCTCCGGCGGTAGAGGCCACGCAGTCCGTGACTTGGAGCCTCAAACCGTGAGGCCACTCCGTGAGGCTAGATATGTTCCATCGGGCTCAGGTCATGCAATTTGGGTGATAGGTATTAACGTCAGTTCCCTATCATGATTTCCAAATCACCTTAGGTGAGGCGGTCTTGTGACACATATACACTACTGGCCATTAAAATTGCTACACCACGAAGATGACGTGCTACAGAAGCGAAATTTAACTGACAAGAAGAAGATGGTGTGATATGCAAATGATTAGCTTTTCAGAGCCTTCAAACAAGGTTGGCGCCGGTGGCGACATCTACAAAGTGCTGACATGAGGATCGTTTCTAACCGATTTCTCATACACAAACAGTAGTTGTCCAGAGTTGCCTGGTGAAACGTTGTTGTGATGCCTCGGGTAAGGAGGAGAAATGCGTACTATCACGTTTCCGACTTTGACAATGGTCGCATTGTAGCCAATCGCGATTGCGGTTTATCGTATTGCGACATTGCTGCTCGCGTTGGTCGAGATCCAATGACTGTTAGTAGAATATGGAATCGGTGGGTTCACTAGGGTAATACGGAACGCCGTGCTGGATCCCAACGGCCTCGTATCACTAGCAGTCGAGATGACAGGTATCTTATCCGCATGTCTCTAACGGATCGTGCAGCCACGTCTAGATCCCTAAGTCAACAGATGGGGACGTTTGCAAGACAACAACCATCTGCACGAACAGGTCGACGACGTTTGCAGCAGCATGGACTATCAGCTCGGTGACCATGGCCGTCGTTACCCTTATCGCTACATCACAGACAAGAGCGCCTGCGATGGTGTACTCAATGACGAACCTGGGTGCACGAATGGCAAAACAACATTTTTTCGGATGAATCCAGGTTCTGTTTACAGCATCATGACGGTGGCATCCGTGTTTGTCGACGTCGCGGTGAACGCACATTGGAAGCGTGTATTTGTCATCGCGCGTACTGGTGTATCACCCGGCGTGATGGTATGGGGTGCCATTGGTTACACGTCTCGGTCACCTCTTGTTCGCACTGACGGCACTTTGAACAGTGTACGTTATAAATCAGATGTGTGACGACCCGTGGCTCTATCCTTCATTCGATCCCAGCGAAACCCTACATTTCAGCAGGATAATGCACGACCGCATATTTCGGGTCCTGTACGGGCCTTTCTGCGTAAAGAAAATGTTCGACTGCTGCCCTGGCCAGCACATTCTCCAGATCTCTCACCAACTGAATACGTCTAGTCAATGGTGGCCGAGCAAATTGCTCATCACAGTACGTCAGTCACTACTCTTGTGGTATCGTATTGAAGCTGCATGGGCATCTATACCTATATACGCCAACCAAGCTCTGTTTGCCGAGGTGTATCAAGGCCGTTATTACGGCCAGAGGTGGTAGTTTCGGGTACTGATTTCTCAGGGTCTATGCACCCAAATTGCGTGAAAATGGAATCACGTTTCAGTTCTAGTATAATATATTTGTCCAATGAATACCAGTTTATCATCTGCATTTCTTCTTGATGTAGCAGTTTTAATGACTAATAGTGTAGTTAGCACATCCTTCTGGAAGATTCCATGGCAGTCGCGGAAGACGTCAAGCGTGAAGGGATGCAAGTGGTCGCAGTGATGTTTCCGTAGTCCGCAGTCGTCATGTGCCTATTTTTACCACCATAGGTCCCAAGCAAGCTCAGGTGAATTTCCACAGCAGTGTAATACTGCCCCCATTGGCCTCTCGTTCTCGTAGATGGTAACACAAGCGGACACTACCATCGACTTGATGGAACAGAAAACGTAAGCTATACGGCGACGTTACACGTTTAAATTGATCCACGGACTAGTCTCGATGATCTGCACTGATATAACAAACTGACGATGTTGTTGGGTCATAAATAAAACACGTAGGAATTGTCTGCGACAGAAATCTCCGTACACCATATGCACTGAACGGTGTACTCCGAAGCATTGGTGCCTGTGCCAGAATTGTGCTTACCGTTAGGTTGATCACAGATCGCCACATATCTGACTGTACAGAGCGGGCAACAATCCAAGAACTGTATTGTGTGATGAACTGTGGACTTTCAACACTTTGTCGCCTACTCGTATTTTACTGCCAGTCAACAGCTTTCCATGGATACTCACGACAGTAGCATATACAAGAAACAGGTGGACAAATTCTCCATTACGGTATGCTAGATTCCATGCGCCAGGCCATCAGAATCTTGCCTTTGATAGTCCTCTGATGTCAGTGGGTTTGCGCAAATGTACACGTATCGTCACTACACTGATTCTCTGTTAGTCACTGCGTCTCTTGTATACTTCCCTTACCATCTCACGCAACGTTACGAGGCTCAGTCTCGTGCAGTAAAAGGGTATTGTATCTTGGCTCATCAGTGTATATGTGTGTCGAAATTTGAGACGTTGTCAGACCTATCAATGCAATGGATGCTGAAGGTGATTGACTACAGGAAACCGAATTTCTGTGACTGAACTCTTGTCAGGTACCATTTACCGTCTGTAACAATTTACAGAATATTCCAAAGCTAATCTTTACAGTTTTTAAGACAGCACTGTGACTATCATGAACTTTTTCAACTATGTCAATGCTGTTAAAAGATGACTGAAACGAAATTGATCGAAACAACGGCTTTTTCGTAGTGGCGACGTCATTTCACGGAATTTCAGTCACCAACTTTCTCCTCTGAATGAGAAAATATTTTTTTGACGCTCACCTGCATAGAGATAAATGATCATCGTGATAAAATAACAGAAATGAGACCACACACGGAAAATATTAAGAGTTAGATTTTCCCGTGTCCTATATGGGTGGGGAATGGTAGAGAAAAAATTTCAAAACTGATCAATGAACAGCCGGCCGGAGTGGCCGTGCGGTTCTAGGCGCTACAGTCTGGAACCGAGCGACCGATACGGTCGCAGGTTCGAATCCTGCCTCGGGCATGGATGTGTGTGATGTCCTTAGGTTAATTAGGTTTAATTAGTTCTAAGTTCTAGGCGACTGATGACCTCGTAAGTTAAGTCGCATATTGCTCAGAGCTATTTGAACTATTTTGTTCAATAAACACACTGCTACACAATTGAACGTGAAAAACAGGTTGGTCATGTAGATGCAGATTTAGACCTGTTTCCTATCCATGTACCGGGTATACCATAGTTAATGGGGAAATTTGTAAGTATCAAAATGTACCGTAGTAAAAGCGAAATCTGAAGAAACGAGATTAAGTAAGAAGGTGTGGTTTGCGGTATAATGGCCAAAAACGCCTATAGTTTTGGTCACCGTTCAACACAGTTCAGTATGCCTGCCATCTATAGCATGAATGATATCCAAGCGATATTCTGGTTCCTCCCACGTCAGGCCTAGCATGTCCTTCTTAGCGAATGCAGTTCCTCCTCGTTACGACATTATCACAAGTACCTCGGGAATGACATGTTCGCGGACCAACATTGATCGGAAAATTTTTCTTTTACTACGGGGAATTTTTATACTTGTCAATTTTTTTCCATTAATTATGGTACCCCCTCTATATGAATAGGTAATAGATCTACGTGTGCATATACATGACTGCCCTGTAATTCACGCTTAATTATGTGGCAGTGTGTTCACTGAAGAGTTTTCAAACTATTTCTCTACCGTTTCACTCCAATATAGCATATAGGAAAAAAATAAATCTTTCCGTGAGAGATCTGATTTATATCATTTTATCACGATGATCGTTACTTCCTATTTAGGTGAGTCAACAAAATATTTTCACATTCAGAGGAGAAAAGTGGTGACTGAAATTCCGTGATATGATTTTGCCTTAAGGAAAAAGCCGTTGTTTTAATAATTTTTTCCAGTCTGCTGTTAACAGCATCGATATACTTGGAGAAACGCATGATAGACACTGTGCTGTCTTGCAATACATTTATTATCTTCGGTTTCAATCGTGGACCATCTTCACCGTGAAAAAATATTAATTGTTGTACCTGAGCTACGCTGTTGTGCACTTACTGCTCTCTCAACGTTGTATTCTGCGTGGTTAAGCCTGTATTACGGCGTAAAGTATCAATATTCTTACGTTTTCAAGTAAGCAATGGGCTTTACATTCCTGTTTAAATAGCATCATGCCAAATGAAGCTGTCACAAAAGACATTTTTGCACTGTGGAGGTGGTCCATGATCGAAACAATTAGTAATTAATTGTATTGTAGGAGGGTGAAATAATGCATGACGGGCGTACCAAGGAGGACATAAGCAGCTGATTACATTGACAAAAAGGGCACTCTTGGCCAAGAGAAATCTGCTAGTATCAAACATAGGTCTCAATTTCAGGAAGAAATTTCTGTGAATGTACGTCTGGAGCACAGAGTTGTGCTGTAGTGGAACATGGACAGTGGTAAAACCGTAAAAGAAGAGGACCGAAGCGTTGGAGACGTGGTGCCTGTAACGGGACATCCTCCTCTAGCACAGCTTCTCCTCAACAGCAGTAGCCGCTACCAGTGTAACTTCTCGAATTTTGGACAGGTCAGTATAATCTCACTTGCTTTTCTGAAAACTTTCATATAATTTTGTACACAGTATGCTATATTTCAAGCTGAAATTCATGAAAAGAAATTACTTTTTAAAATATTTTAGTGTCGATGTTAGAAACGATAGGTACTAATTCTGAATGTATAGTTAGTATAATTTTTTAAAAACAAAAGAATTTACGAATTAGTGACACAGTTAAAATTTCTATTATTAATTACGCAATACTGTGCTGGTTACTATGTTTATTTCTGGAATCATTCATGAAATGATACTCGAAAATAAGTTTGTTGAGACCAATTGTAAACCTTTTGGAATATGATTTTTTCTGCTGAGTGTGAGAGTCGTAAGCATACCTCTGATGTGATCGGATGTACTTTTGTGTTTGGTGCGAACAACGTAACTTGGGCTTTGTTAATGTGAAAAATGATATATTAAAGCCGGCCGAAGTGGCCGTGCGGTTAAAGGCGCTGCAGTCTGGAACCGCAAGACCGCTACGGTCGCAGGTTCGAATCCTGCCTCGGGCATGGATGTTTGTGATGTCCTTAGGTTAGTTAGGTTTAACTAGTTCTAAGTTCTAGGGGACTAATGACCTCAGCAGTTGAGTCCCATAGTGCTCAGAGCCATTTTTTTATATACTAAAATGTGAAAAAAATATATTTATGTAAAAATGAAAGTTCGGCAACTACAATCTTCAAATTTACGGAGATCAATCCAACCGTGAGGACCTAAAATGTGACATTTTCATCTTCAGGAATCAGACCCCTAGACAAGAAAAAAGGGAACCAACCCTACATGAAAAGCTAAGTAAACTAGAAAGTTTGTTGTAATCTTCGCTCCTCTAAAATTTTCGTAAAACGTCAAATTCTGGACACTAGATGGAATTGGGAAGGAGAGGGAAATTACATGCTACAAAAGAATGTTTGGTTCATTTGGGGGAGGGTGTAACACCGAAAATGCAGATAAAATACCTCTTACACCATCCAAAATTTTCGCCGTTTAATATCCGCTGATAATTTGTGTTGTACTTACGATTCTGAAGCCGTACGCTTTCTTACAGAAGTTATATTTTATACGTAATTGATGTAATGTTGTATTTAATTCTGATTATATATAATCGATTGTAATTATAATGAAATTACTGTAGACTGCAGGGAAATAGCCAAGAGAACTTTATTGAAATGTATCGATAGCGACGATGAAATGGTTGTAGCTGTCAGGTTGTGTAGCTCAGCGTATGGAGGGTCTCTATCGCATTGCGAGCGGAGGGAGGGCAGAACAGTTTGAGTCATGAAAGCGTGTATGTTTGGCGCTCCCGCAGACACGGTGTGCAGCTGTGCTCGCGCCAATATAAACGCTCCAGATTCGTTAACTCGCGAATATTGAGCGCACGGTAGGAGTGGACAAGCAGAGGAAGCTGCAATTCCAACTATTGCCTGTCCCATAATTATCCGTGGCTGTGGAGACGACTCGGGATTCTCATCAGCAGCAACAACGGCAGCTCAGCAATCGTCGGCTACATTCTTCGTCGTCCGCACAGCTACAACATCGTAGGACCGTTATGTGAAAATTTATAAACTTATGTAGGTGTTACCCAACAACATTTCTTTCAGCTGGTATGGATAACCTAAAATATAAACTGCAATAGTTAAAGCTTGTAGGGCACCTGTGTTGCCATTGTCCTCAGACATTATTACCAAGCAGGATCTCTTTTCCTTTCCATGCACTCACCGAGTGTCGTAAGAACATGAAAATTAATTAAATATTTACTGCCAGTTTTGTGTATTTGCTAAAGACCAGTTTCAGTATAAATTTTCTGCCTCAGTAGCTGTTCATTCTTGTATTGCATGACCGAGGCTACTTAAAGTAAAATAAAATTTCACTGGTAAAACTAATGACTAAAGATACAGCACAAATTAGGAGCGCTCAATTTCCTTTAGTCTTTCCTTAGCTTAACGAGTGATTTCTGCTAGCTTGGTATTTTATTTTTGTTATTTTAAAAGTAAAATTAATTGGTTCTTTGCTTAAAGTATAAATTCAGTTCAGTCTTTTAATAATAAAAAGTAAATTTCTTGCCGTTTTCTAAATTTTGCATTACGTTACACTGAAGTTTTTTTTTTTTTTTTTTACATAACAAAGGTTAAGTTATGCCTATCAGTTATTTAACCAGTAACTTCATTTAACGTTATTTTAAAAATTTAGTATTGCAGAATAAGTAACTGCAAATTCAGTGCTTTCTGATTCATTTATTTTCTCGTGAACTGTTGTGTTGTGGAAAAGCGTGACAACATTCATTGGCCACGCCAGTGATTATTTGCTTAAATTTCTTTGCCATTACATTTCTCAAGATTCAGGATATTCATTGCCCTAGTAGGTTGGTGACTGTTTAATTATCCCTTCATTTTAGCTAATCAGTGGTTTCTTTGTGTTATTTGTGATTGTTGTAGAAAATATTACGTGGTACCCTCCCCTCCTCCCCCCCCCCCCCACCATCCCATGGGGTCCTGTACGCTCCACCCTGCGGTTCGATCGTGAGCGTGAGCGATTGCACTATATTCCACCCATTTCAGAATCATTGTCAGTTTTTAGCTTCAATTTAGAATAGATTCTTCCTTTAGAGGAGTCTGTTGTACACTTTCCTCCAATTGACCGGTGTTATTTTCCTTCCGTAATTATAGCTTTACTCACTGTAAAATTTCGTTAGGCATATGCGATCACTGTCTGTTATATCGCAATGCTCTATGCCGATTAGGAAGAGTGAGGTTACAAGGGAACTAAACAGCAAGGTCATTGGCCCATCGGATTAGGGATGGGTGGGGAAGGAAATCGGCAATACGCTTTCAAAGGAACCATCCCGGCACTTGCCTTAAGCTATGTAGGGAAATCACGGAAAACCTAAATCAGGATTGCCGGACGTGGGTTTGAACCGTCGTCGTCCAGAATGTGAGTCCATTGTGGTAACCATAAGAATGTTTAAAACTAAGCGGACTGATAAGGTAAACAATAAGGAAAGATGAATTTCTGCTCAGGAACAGCGCCAACCTCTGTGGCCGAGCGGTTCTGGGCGCTTCAGTTCAGAACCGCGTGCCTGCTACGGTCGCATGTTCGAATCCTGCCTCGGGCATGCATGTGTGTGATGTCCTTAGGTTAGTTAGGTTTAAGTAGTTCTAAGTCTAGGGGACTGATGACCTCGTATGTTAAGTCCCATAGTGCTTAGAGCCATTTGAACCATTTGTGTTACTCAATGGCTTCCCGTCAGTTACTACTAACTGTGAACTTTATGTCAGGTAATCACTTACCCAGTCGCGCAACTGTAACGATAATCCACACAGACGCATTTGCATTAGAAGCCGCTTGCGAGGAACAATTTAAAAAGCTATCTGCAAATCTAGAAATGTGGAATCAATTTGAGATCCCCTGTCTATAGCACTCGTAACTAGTTGTGTTTCACAAGAGCGATATTTCGAAATCCATGCTGGCTATATGTGAACAGACAGTTTCCTTCGAGGTAGTTGATAAAATTCGAAATAGTATATTTTGTCAGACTCTACTGCAGTTAGACGTCAATGATAGTGGTTGGTATTCAGCGCTTTTCCCTTTTTGCCTGTTTTGAATTTAGATGTGACTTTTGCAACTTATGAGTCTTTATGTAAGGATCTTTGTTCCAGTGAAATGCTTGTATTGGCTGCTAAGTATGTTTATATTATGCGAGCATACTCTAAAAAAACATCCTAATCGTTATACAGTCTGCAGTGGAAGACTTGACTTTATCAAGTGACTGAAGTTGCTTCGTTAGACAGAAGATATAGACCTCTAGGTTTCTCACGTTAGTGGCTGTTCTTGATTTGGAATCTAGAATATTTTCTTCGTCTCCTTAGATGAAGTTGTTTCGGAAAACCATGATTAATAACTCCATTTTAGTGGCAGTGTCATCGATAACATTATCATTTCTACCACGAAGCAAAGGAAGCGATTGTGTCTTTCCGCTGGTATACTTTACCTACGACTCGAATCTCTCTAAATTTTCTGCGAGGTTTCTATATAGAATTTAGTTTTGAAAACTATCAAAACCTCTTGCTTTGAAATCAGCTCTAAATTTCAATCTTCTATACAACCTCACCAATTTTGGGACCGTTTAATCCTTATATTTGGCATGTTCATTGTGGATTCTGTAGCAATGTTCTGACCCGTTTTGTGCAGTTTGGGGGTGATTTCAGTTTTTAATTAATTTATTTACTATAAATCTCTCAACTGCCACCCATACAGTTTCTTTAAATTCAAACCACATCTTGTCTACACTGGAATAGTTAATTCTGAAGAAGTGGAGACTGTCCCTTAGGATGGTGTGAAGCGGATTTTTATCCACTTTTTAAAAATAGATGTATTTTTCGTTTATTTTTGGAGGGTTCGGATATTACAGCTGCTAGAGTTTTTTGGTCACTAATCCCTATGTCTGTCATGGTGCTCCTTATTTGGTATGGATTCTTTGTTGCTAAGATGTCAAGTATGTTTTGGCAACCATTTAATCTTCTAGTGGGTTGCTGAACTAGATGCTCAGAATAATTTTCTGAGAGAGCATTCAATACGATTTCGGGGGACGTTTAATGCTCACCACCGACTTTAAACATGTATTTTTGCCAATATATTGAAGTTAGATTGAGTTCACCACCACCTGTAATTGTATGAGTGGAGTGTCTCTTGCTCAGGCCAGTCGGTAACTTGCTCAGGCCAGTCGATAACAACAAATAAATTAATATACAAATTTTAGTCCTCTACTAGTGTCTTATGGTTCCCCCGACACATTAATTACGTCTGTGCACCTCTGTCAATCCGTTAACATAGTAACTGCTTCCGGGACATACCATAACGTCGGCACAACGCGAACCTTTTCATCCGGAAGAAATCACTTTGTTAATAGGCAGGCTTTCGGCCACAGGAGAAATCAACCGTTCGACCACGGAGTGAGAAACTGCCCAGACGATAATTGTGCAAATGTCGCGGCCGAGTCACGCCGAGCTGCAATAGCTGGCGGGGTCTGGAAGCCGTGCCGGGAGAAAGCTGCACACGCCCGCGCCCCGCCAGAACGCTGGCAAAGAACCTCGCCGGCCACCGACCCGGCACGCGGGCCTTGGTATTCTCTGCGACACCTGCCCGGATACAGACGTCTACAGACAGCCTGCGGTGCAGTCCGCACTTGGTAGACGTGTACACCGCTCCGGCAGACCGCAGCAGCGAAAGCGGGCCTCATAAAACACGCACTGCACCCGCGAGGCGCCGGGTTCCCTCAGCATACGCCCTTTTTCGGTGCATAACAGCAGTTGGCGGTTGCGTACTTCAGGGGCTCCAGTGTATAGCTTCTGTGTGCAGCAGCAAGGCACTGGCCGGTACTCTCCAACCAGGAAGTGGTCATTTTCAAAACAGATGCGGTGCAGCGGCAAGAACGGCTTGATCCTATTTACGAAGTCACACTTTCGACTCCTGTACAAGAAGTAAGCGCTCAACGCACGCACTAGCGCTGTGACGAAGACGAAAAAAAGTTCTAGTGTCAGGGATCTGAATGTTGTCCGTACGCTTGGTTATCATTCAGGAGATAGTTGGCACAAACAAACTGCAGAGTAGCGGTTTTAAATATGACAAGAAAAATGCTGCGGCAAGTGCCGTGGGAAAGAACCTCTGCGCAATCTGGACGGGCAGTGTGACTACGGGCGGATTTGTGCGAGTAAGAACGGTACATGCTTGTATGTTAGGAAACGTTAGTAGCTGGACTCCGACGATATCTCCTAGAGCAACCGTAGTGTCAGCGTTCCTTTGACTACCAAAGTCATCATCAGAGAGATCAATATGATTATAATATCGGCTCTTCGTCGTCTAGAGTCTTGTCGGGTATGTATGTGTTTCGTTTGTTCGGCTCCCTGTTTTTTCCGGGTAGTAGGCTGTACGAGCGCAACTGCGATACAAGAGGTGGTCGATATTGCGTTATGTATGTGCTTACTGTAAGCCTACCATAGGTAGTTCGTTTCCCCTAAGAAAAAAAATGCATTTCTGTGGTTGGTGTTACATGTGAGCTTGTGATCGTATTTCCCCAGATTTAGAATGAAGTGGTTGTTGGAGTGTCTCGAGTCCTTGTAAGTCGTGTGGCGAGTTTTTTGAATACTTACAGTATAGTTCATTGTGTAAATCCTCGTTGCGTGTGTCTCTTGGAGCACTGAGTATCATTAGTAACACCATGTTCTGTTAATTTTCAAGTAGCGCAGACTTGTTGGAGCTGCGTAACCCCAAACTGGAGCTGCGTATGTCATCAATATTCTAATAAGTGTTATGTACGTGGACCTCGACACCATCCTATTCAGAGTGCTTTGTCTGTTAAACAGAGGGTAAAATTATCGTTAACGCTGACGTATTCGTCTCGTAAGACTTAGCAACTCTATTGATATTTAAGATAACACTATTTTGTTGCTGAGTCTCATTTCCACGTTTTTAATTAGATGACCTGTTTCGATTACTGAAGATCATCTTCAGATCTATGTAATTTCCTGACGTAACATCATAGATCTGAAGATGATCCAGACTGATCGAAACACGTCATCTAAATAAAAATGTGCAGCTGAAACTGAGCGTTAAATGATAATTATCTTAAATAGGGTACAATTGTTTGAACAGTTGTTTGAGCCTGACGTAGATCTGAATATGATCCTGGGTGATCGAAACACTTTATCTAAATAAAAATGTCCAACTGAGACTGAGCGTTAAATGAGAATTATCTTAAGTGGGGTACAATTGCTTGAGCCTGGCGTTTGCTTGGTTGACGACGTGTTGTATGAGGTTCCTCCGCCCCCCCCCTCCCCCCCCCCCCACCTCTATCACCTCACCCACACAAAGTGAGTTTTCGAGCCCGCCAGAACCGAGGTGTCTTCCGGAAACATATTGGGCATCGGTGTAGTGTAATTTGTCTGCAGTTTTGATGTACGTGCAGTTGTTTTGGTCTACATATGAACAGAAATTCCTCGCAATGGTCGACGTTAGCCTTGCCGGGCCATTTCAGATCTCACATTGACGAGATTATCTTTTCTCGCAGAGATGGAAGAGGGAAAGCAAGCAGTACACACCTTTAGCGGAGGAGCTTTGGTTGGAATGAATGAGGCTGGAAACCAAATAAGCTACACTCTTATTTAAGTGACCATCTCAGGGTATTCCATAAATCTATTTATAGGTGGTGGTCACCATCAGCCATTTAAAATCCACTACTGGAGAACGGCCTCATTTAGAATATGCCATCCATTATGTTTCTCAGCCTTGCACATCCATGTTGCTCTATCATATTTCTCAGTTTCGCTCACTCCCATTACTTTGGTGTATTGGTCTTTTGTTACGTCTAGGATACCTTTCTCTGTCCAGATACCATTCAGTTACTTTGTTACATAACCCACCCATCCGAATTACATTTTCATGGTGCTCATAATTATGTGCTGTACACATGATTTTACCTACAACTGGTCGTATTACCCATGAATGCGAACAGATGAACTGGTATAGGTGACGATACAATCATGGTTACTCCCGAGAAGCTGAGAGGGTTAGTAGTGACACTGTACTCTTACAAATGGACTTCTGTCAAACGCTACATATCTGTTCGGGGCATTCAACGAAGTGCCCACTTAGACCAGGACAGAAAACGGAACGCACAGCATGTCTCTTACCTTTACTGCTCACAACGCTTTGCTGGATCCATCCGTAAAACTATGTTCACTGATGATTTCGCTGTCATAACGATTACTGTCAGTCGATTCGTCGTCTTCTGTTTCAGTCGCGGAGGATAAAATAATGACTCTGTTTCTGAATCTATGCCACTGATCTGTATCTATCTGATTTTATGTTAGTTTGTTAGTTTCATTGTCAGTTGGCTCGCCCGTCAAAGAATTTCTCCTGCAGCAGTCGTATTGAAAGTTCTGCATTAATTAGCAATTCAGTAGTTTTGCTTTGAATTACTCATGAGGTCGCCTTTGGTAACATTTGGAAAACACGTTCTGTAACCAATACCGAGATGCAGTGTGGGTTAGATGCAGTATGGGTTAGATGCAATATGGTTTTCTTTGATTCGTATCTCTCTGAGATATTATGGAGGAAGAGTGTTACATTCGCTTGTTTCCAACGCAGTCCCCGCCAATAGGGTCACTGGCTGTTAGTTGTCGTAATCTCGCTCTTGTTCCGGGGAGACGTGATGGGCACACGTAAGTCAAAAGCAGCGGCAGTAGGCGGCGGATTTAGAGAGAGAGGTCCATTTATTCGAAATAGTTGCTAATAGGCAGGGCTTCGCAGTCAATTCGTTTGTGTGATATTCTTATCGTATGGTTTATTTTTCACTAATTTCACTAGTGATGAACTGTAAAGGCGAGCTGATATTAAGGAGTGAGGTGCTACCTAAGCTTGAAGTCTTAGAAGCTGGGTTGTAGGATCGTGTTCTTGTCATTCATCCGAAGCATCATGCATTCAGTTTAGTAGTTCCTTCTTATAATTTTGATCATTTTATATTTCGCGGGAAACAATGTATATAAATTTGAATCCACACGATTACTGAAATTCCCGACTTATGATGTATGTGTAATAAATGTGAGTGAAGAAAAGCCCGAAATCGGCCAGCTGGAGCATGGGGACCCAATGGACACATCTGCAAAACCATACAAATGGACTAACAATACTGTAAATCGCTACTGAAGATGCTGCATAACTAAAAGAAGCGAAACGTCAATGGCAAAGAACAAAATTGCCTTCATTTAGTTGTATAGACGGAACATATCGCCATTAATTTTGAAGCATCTAAGATCGACAGAGAAAGGAAAAAATGACCATTATTTAAGTAATCTGGAGACGTATTAGCTGCAATTTTCGTGAAAACGCTATGAGACGACGCGGCCATCTGAATGCACTTTTAATAACTTCACTTATTTATGTCTTAACCTGACTTTTGTTTTTCATCATCATGAAACGTTTCGACTTTCCGTCATTTTCAAAGGCATTACTATGTCAGCCATATAAAAACATTAGATACATTGTACCACGTTAACATTCTCGAATACGAGACAAGAGGAAACTGCACTTGTCTCATGCTCGAGGATGCTGACGTGACACAATGTATCCAATGTTTTTATATGACTTACATAGCAATGCCTTTGAATATGACGGAAAGTTGAAACGTGTAAGGTTGAAGAAAAATAAATAAAAGTGTGGTCAAGACATAAGTAAAGTTTTTAAATGGAGAAATAAAAGTGTGGTCAAGATATAAGTGAAGTTATTACAAGGAGAAGTATTAGCTGCCGTTCGTTTCCATATCTAAGTACTGTACATTCCTTTACAGCAATGCATAGTTTAACTAAACCACGGCTTAGAGACTGTACTTTCATAGGTAATATAGTCCCCTAAAACAGTAGAATACTTGCTATCTTACACTTTCCTGAAGTAATATAATGTATTTATAGTCTTTCAATGTCACAGCAGCAAAAGCAGGTCTCCTTATGATGAGCGTTTTTGGTCAGTGGCGCTGAGGCCACCTGTTCAATTCCCGGTTACAACCTCGTACTATTCTCTGGTTGTAGGGTCTGGAATAGGCTGTTGCTTCGAACATAAAAGCAAGCAGCCGGAGTAGCGTCACGTGGAAATACTTGCACCAGTGTGGGGGACATAGGTTTCATAGCCAGACACTTGACGTATTGTGACTGTGGACCTTTCCAAATTTCCCGTCCGATTCTATGGTATTCAGATATAAGAGGTGTGGCGGCATTAGAAGGAGAACCATTTAATTTTAAAGTTTTATCAGTGGAATAAACATGAGGATCTTGGTTCTCCTTAATGCAAAAACCTGAGCTTCCAAGTCTCCATATATTTAAAAAATTCTTGCAATTTCTTTTTGGTAGTCTGAAGTGTTGCTTTTGCAGTTATATAGATGGAGTGAGCAAAAAACGAAACTCGCAGCTAACACCATTTGTATATTATACCATACAGTTAAAATTTTAAATTATCTAACGTTAAAAATTGTAACTGACGAGCCAAGGGCATTCTTCAACATATTAGTGGACTGTAATTTGGCGTTTTTTAGCTTCAGCATAGAAAACTTTTACACACAGTTATTTGCAATTAAATTCGAGACAATGAACCAAAACATTGTACACGTGTTGTTACGGTGGCTGTTTTACTGGCGATGCTGGACAATGGTTACATGTAGTTGTCTGAGGTACACGGCACTGCATAAAATGTTGGGGCCGGCGTTGTAGTGCGGTTTACAGCCAATGCAAACGTGAAGATCATATGTCCCGGAACCGAATGCAGTGTGGCAGCGGCGTAACATCACTGGTCGATATCGAGAAAGCGACAGCGTCGCTAGGGAGCCGGTGGCATCCTATAACTCATCTTTCGTCTTCACAAAGTATCGCAGATACCGGAATACGAACATGTTAACTTACGCCAGTAGCTGGTCAATTATACTTTTTATAGTGACATTTTATAAAATTTTAGTTTTATGACATCTAATATGTTACCTACAAATAACTTTCAGTACTATCCGGCATAGTAATAAGGTATGTACTCATGCATTATGACTTGGATCGGATACGTGGTATCCTGTTGGCTAGAGACGACATGGTGTTACAAGCAAGGGGCAGGGTTTCTAGTACATCACTCTGTGACTCCTCCAGAGTTGCTGCGCCATGCTATCTTCTTCATGCGTCAATAACTATTGAGTGTAAATATCTATGGAGTGAGCATTTGGATGAACAGAACGCGACTTCTGTCCGCAACATCTGCAGCTCAGGTTACGTTGTTGCGGGACGGCGCATTTTAGCACGTTGAGCGGTTAGGGTATTTTGAGTGTTATTACTTCGCTGCTGCAGATATATCACCTTCAGAGGTAACGTGAAACTCTGTAAACGCATTTTACAGTCATCTCATCAATTTGATGCCAGGAACTGAAGTTGGTTTAAAGATGTGAAGAGCAATCGTGTTGTTCTATTTCGCCACAGTATCATAGCTCAGATTCCACTTCATCTAGGTTTTTTCGGTAGTGGCATGAGGACAGAAAGCCAACAACATTTTTATACGTTTTGCATTTATTCGCATTGTCGAATATCTGTTCTTATTAATAAGACACTATAAACAGCACCGAAGTGTGAAGAAGAAACAACGTATTTGGTACTATAAAATTAGCACAGTAAGTACGGTAAGCGTTTTGCACCACCTGCTTGTCCATATTATTTTCAGTTTATCTTTATTTACCCTTCTGCATTTTATAGACAAGTAAAATAGTCATAACAATTTTTCTCCATGTCATCAGAGAAGTAAAACCATACACTAAACACAAAAAATAATGAACAGAAGATCAACGCTCGAATTTTGCAGTAATAGAAGAAGTGACAGTCAATAATATTTTTTTACGTTTCCTATTGCAGTGATTCCTATTGTCTGATCTGTTCTGATAAATTACGTTACAATGACGTTGTATAGGAAACTGTCTCTTGCAGAAATATTTGGATACACACAGCGGTTTGAGAACCTGCATAAATTGGATGAAATTAATCAGATTCTCATGCATAAATCATATCGGCATATGAACATAATATCAATATGTATATACTGGCTATTTACTCGAACAAATTTATCTAGCCCTTGTCTCCAAAATACGTGGCCATTAAGTAGCAGAACTTATCTCTACACTGCTAGACTTTACAGTACCGTGTCTCGATTTTTTCAACATACAAAGGCCCTCAAATCAGTGCTACTCGTATATTTGCAATTATACATTTTTCGTACATACCACTGAAAAGTAACTGACGCTCCTTTCGCATACTGCTCTTCATATCCGTAGCAACGACACTACTGCGCTACAGCTATTACTTAAACTCAGACGTGCACAAACGTATATAATACAAGGCAAATACGTGTAATATACGAAGCTAATCCGGAAGGTAAGGTTACAAGAATTTTTGCAGTATAAAAAATGAATTTATTTTATTAAAATTTACATTCATTGTAGTATAGGTGTTGCATTATTTTTTCACCTGATCATCATTTACCTAGTTTAATTTGTCATCCGTGAGTTTTTTCATTCCTGTCGTAGACGTCTCCGGCCACCGTTTTCAGCCAGTTCTTCACTGCGATTTTCACCTCGTGCCGTCAGAAAAGTGTTTTCCACGAACGTGTTACTTCAATTCAGGTAGTCACTAGGTGCGAGACTGGGGCTGTGAGAAGGATGGCTTAAAACATCTTAATCAAACGAAGCCAACAACTCTTTATGTTGCATGAGTAGTGTGCGCACGCGCGTTGTCATGAAGGAGACAGAGTCCCATTGTCAGCATCCCGCGACGTTTATTCTGTATGACTCCGCTAGGTTTCTTCATGGTCTCACAATAACTTGCAGCATTTATTGATTCACTTCTTTCCAATAAATCAACAAGCAGAACCCCTTTTCCACCCCAAAACACTGACACCGTGATTCTCCTCTCTGCTTGCTCAGTTTTGAAATATTTGCCTGAAGGATAATGAGTACGGCACCGGTGCATTGTGTTTGCTGTCTCGAGTAAGCTGAAGTTTCATCTCCTGTACCTATAGACTTGACAAAAGCCTCGACTTCAGTCTCAAAACGGTCAAAAAATTCATGAGTGGCAGTGACTGTGTTCATTTTGTGTATTTCGTAAGCGTCTTGGGCACCTATCGCACATACAGCTTGCGATAATGTTGTCGATCAATTACGATTTCATGAACAACAGTTGTCAATTGTCGAACGCCGATCAGAGAGAATATTTTCTTCCATTTCCTGCACCACATCATCAGTCAGAACAGACGGCCTTAAGCTTCTGTCTTCTTCGTGAATTTCAGTCTTTCCAGAATTCAAATTCCGTACCCATTTCGGCACATGCTGCATTGAAATTACGTCCTCTCCATAACTGAGAGAATTTCGTGACGAATCTGAGTGGCGGTCGTGCCCTAAGCATTCAGGCAGCGAATTTCAGCTCGCACTTCTCACTTGGCTCGACACGGAATGAGGAAGCTCATTTATAACAGTCATCACAACACCAATCAACCAGATACTGATTGCTGGGAATGTTCGTTCCTTCGGCTGGCTTCCCGCTACAAGGCAGTGGTACCAACTTCCCCCACGGACATTCCATGTTAAAGCTACGTGCCATGTAGCCTTAGTGTCCGGATAACCCTCGTATAAGCTTCGCTGTTACCGCGAATTGTAGACAACCAGAGCATAACAACATCACGTGACTAGCCCGGTTTGATTTCAGAACATGCGCAGTCCGTAGATCTACATAGTCCATGGGTATAATATCGTATATGTTAAGTTCAATTTAATGTTTATTAGATTGTATGTTTCCTTCATTCTTTTGTACTCTATATTACAGAATATGGACCAAAGATTATCCACATCTGTTCGAAACCGGTCATCACTTATGAATAAATTTTTTTTTATGTGATGAAGACTGTTCTATACAATATTTTATTATTAATGCATTACTATTGCTTCTGTTTCCAATATGTTTCCAAAGATAATTTATTACGCTGTATTTATTTGTTCTTACCACAGCCCTGTCTGACGATGATCTATCGAAATGCGTCAGTAAATTAATTTGCTATCAAGGCTTTTCACCAGTCTTTGTGTGCCAAAACTAATCGTAGGAAATGGAGATGCTACACTGAGTTTCGTTGATCATGTCGTCAGGATGTATGGGTCGTCCATGGAGGATGTAACAAATAAAATGCTCATTTGACCCGTATTTTACTTGCTGTCAGTCTGGGCCCACGTCATGTGGGACTGATAGATAAAACAGAGAAGATTAGAAGAAGACACCGATCGGGGTGGCGCAGTGGTCAGCGCACTGGACTCGCATCCGGGAGGGCAACGGTTCCACGTCCAGCCATTCTGATTTAGTTTTGATATCATTTTCCTTTGAAGGAAATCGGCCGGTTTCCTTCCCCTTTCATAAATCATTCCGAACCTTGGCTCCACCTCTAATAACATCGAAGTTGATGGGTCTTCCTTTCTTTTTACTTCCGAAGAAGACGTTGGAAGCAGAAGATGAAGAGTTAGAGAACGTGTATGAGGATGCAGAAAGAATAATTCTATACGTGGAGGGAGATGGAAATGTAATAGTCATGGAGGGTAGGAATGCGGTTACAGGGAAAGAATGGAAGAAAGGGCTCCGGTATAATGTGGGCTTGGTAGCAAGAATGAGAGAGGTGAAAGACTGAGTTCTGCAATAAATTTTTGAACGGTGTACCAAATAGTACTTTATTCAAGAGTCACAAGAGGAGGAGTAACGGTTGAAAAAGATTCCAGCTGGATTACATCATCTTCAGACACAGATTCCGAAATTAGATATTGGATTCTGTGGCGTACCCTGGTGCACATATAGACTAATATCATAATACAGTAATTATGAAGAATATGTTGAAGTTTAAGAGAATATTCCGGGAGAATTACCGTGGATGGAAATGGGATACGGAAGTACTGAGAAACGCTGGGACGCTTTTGAAGTTCACTACGAATGCGGATTCTGTGATGAGGAATAACAGAGTAGACAGTTCAAATGAAGAAGAGTGGGCATCTATAAAAACGGCAATCACAGATGAGGGACAGACAAAGACTGACACAAGGGAAGTAACTGCGAAGAAACATTGGGTAACAGAAGCAATGCTTTCACTGATCGAAGAAAGAAGGAAGTACAAAAGACCACAGGGAAAGACGGAAATACAGCAATATAAATAGGAAGTGCAGGGACGCCGAGGCTAAATCGCTGCAGGAAAAATGTGAAGAAATCGACAAAAGAAATGATCATCGGAAGGACAGACTCAGTATATATAAAAGTCAAAACTTCCTTTGGTGAAATTAAAAGCATGGGTGGTAATGTTAATAGCGCAATTAAAAATAATTACTTGGGGATCGCAGAGGAGAGAGCGGTTGGTGGATAGAATACACTGAAGGTCTCTATGAGGACAGTGTGATTGTTCGTCGCTAGTTTAATAGATTCTGCACATCAACATGAATAGTCGTTTTGTTGCCTCTTCCTCCAACGATATTTGATATTCTGATAGAATGTTTTCTATCCCTTCTGCGTTACTGCCCTCAAGTTTTCCAGAGCTCTTTTAAGTTCTTACCCAATACTGAATCCGGTATTACTTCCATACGGACTCTCATTTCGTCTTCTATCAAATCGTCAGGCAAGTTCAGACAGGAGAAGGGGAACTGAGAAAGGAAAGATAATCATTTCATGCGGGACTACTTCACAATGAAATATGTCTTATAACTAAGTCTTCGCTTGCTCAGTTCTCCTCTTCCTTTTTCACTAAACTTGTCTGAATATTTGGTACAAGAATAAATGGGAGTGCATACGAAAGACCTAGGGTGTCCAGTGTCAAAATTTAAAAGAGCTCAGAAAGGCTTGATTGCAAATAAGGCAGAAATGAATAGATAGCATTATATCACAATTTCAGAAGTCGTTGGGGGAAGAGCCAACCAAACGACTATTCTTATTAGTCTGCAGAATCTATGAGACTATCGACGTACCATCACACTTTGGTAAAAATATCATCACACAATTCCGAAGATAAGTTGGAGAACTATCGCACAGTCCGTTTAATAGCTCACGCATCCAAGCTGCTGATACGAGCAATATACAGATGAAAGGAAAAGAAAATTGATCCACTAGATGACGATCAGCTTAGGTTTTAGAAAGGTAAAGAAAGAGGATAGGCGTTTCTGATGTTGCCTGCGATAATAGAAGTAAGACTGCAGAAAAATGAAGACACGCTCGCAGAATTTATTTACGTATAAAAAGCTTTCGACAATGTAAAGTGGATTTATAAATTGTAGAGCACAGCACTCAGTCGTCCTTTTTTTGGAGGTAATATTTGGGAAATCCAGATTTCGGCTAGTGCCTAGCCATAATCAATGCACTAAACTCTAGTCACAATGCATGTCAGTTCCCTGTTGCTCGGGTTTCAGTCTCAGTTCTTTGAATACTTTATAAATCATATCACAGTCGCTGAGTGCATCGGCGTGCCTAATGGAAGGTAACCTAATTTAAAGTGGATCAAAATTTTCAAAACTCTGACGAAAACAGGAGTAAGCTATGGGGAAACAATGGTAACATTCGGTATGTACAAGAATCAAGAAGAAACAATACGACTGGATGGCCAACAAGTAAGTGTTCGGATTATAAAGGTTATAAGACAAGGATTCAGCGTTCCGCCCCTTACGTTCAGTCTACACATCGAGAAAGCGACGTTGGAAGTAAAAGAAATGTTCAAGAGTTCTGTTGAAATTCAGGGTGGAAGGCTTTCAGTAACGAGATTCGCTGATGACATTGTTACCCTCAGTAGAAGTGAACAAGAATTGCAGGACCTGTTGAATGGAATGAAAAGTCTTATAAGTACAGAATATTGGTTGAGAATAAAGCGGGAAAAGATGAAAGCGATGAAAAGCAGCAAAAATGAGGGTAAAGAGAATCTTAACATCAAATCTGGTGATCACAAAGTAGACAAAGTTACAGAATTCTGACACATTGTAAGCAAGATAACCCGTGACGGACGAAGCAAGGTGGGCGTAAAACTCTGACAAGCGCAGGCAAAGAGAGCATTCCTGGCCTAGAAAAGGACTACTGAAACTGAGGAAGAAATTTCTGAGGATGTAAGTTTGGAGCACAACATTGTAGGGCTGTGAATCATGGACAGTGGAAAATCCGGAGCAGATGAGAATCGAGGCGTTTGAAAGTAGGTGCTACAGAAGTAAGCTGAAAATCAGGTGGACTCACCGTAAACGGAATGAGAAAGTTTTTCACAGACTCGGTGAAGAGAGGAAGGTAAGAAAACCACTGACAAGAACAAGGGACAGGATGATAAGATACTTGTTAGGGCCTCGGAGAATAACTTCCATGATAATATTAGAAGGAGCTGCAGAGGCCAAACGCTGTAGGGGGGAAGACAGAGAGATGAATTCGTCCATCAATTAACTAATGACGTAGGTTGCAAGTACTACGCAAAGATAAAAGTTTGTGAAGAGGAGGAATAACGTTATAACTATCGAAAGAGAGTTAAGTACAGGTAGAAATTGATTATGCTGCTTCTTTCTCAGCTGGAAGGAGTATATAGTGTGAACCACGGACTCCTGAGATTCGTTAACTGCTTTTCATTTGACTTCTTGCCTCAGTTACCTCTATATCTGTACAGGACTACAAGTAGTGCACAACAGTGCAAATGTTGCAGTGTCTTTTGTTTCCTTTCGCTCAGGATATCTGCTGCTGACAGCCCTAATGCCCTCTTTAACTCGTTACAGTTTTGCCTTCAGTACTGCTCGGTTGTGTCAAGGGTTTTGTTTTTTGGCAGTATTAGTTGCACATTAACATTGATACGTAGCAGTGTATATTTTCGACTTTCAGCGAACTCGGGAGCTACACTACTGTGATTGCAAATCTCGTCTATAGTCACCTGCATTAGTATCGTGAGAACCTTGTGAAAACTAGTGATGAACATGGAGAGCAATTCGGTGGAACACGTCTATTACGTAAAACCGTTACCAAAGATGAAAAGATAGCGACTATGCACTTCGCGTATCGGTTCACTGAATGCGATGGAAGAGCGACACAGAGAGACTATACTCAGCCGTTCCCGCACCGACGGCAACCACATCATCGCACTTTCGCGAACGTTTGTTGTTACAGTATTCTGTGTTTTGCATTGTACGTTTTGGTTATTGCGTATTAAAGGCTTCCTTACAGATGTGAAGCCATTTTGACAGAAAGAAGGTTGAGCGTGATAGTAAACCGAATAAATCTTGATTACATTACTATACTGTAACGAGCCACCGGAGGCCGTGGGTCTGGTATACCAAAATACTAAGACAGTATCCAGTCGGGATATGCATTTTCACTACATAATGAGTGCGTATTTATATAGTGAGGGAGTGATAAGGAATGAGTTATCCAACCTTCTGTAACTGAAAACTGATTTACAACTAACCGTTCTTAAGCAAGTCTCCATGGATGTATCAATTATACAGAACATTCGATTTCACTCCAAGATAACCTTAAATGTGAAACATTTTCGCATGAAATGGTTATCTTTCCTGCTTCTCTTCTCCTCCTCTTCCTTTCTGAGCCATTTTCTCCCTTCACATGCTTTCTTATGCGCCTTACAGTCTCACTCCCTCTCTCCCCTTGCTGCCCTGCCTTCCTCCCTCTAACCCTCTAGGCCCTTCTGTCTCTCTTTTTTTTCCTTTCTCTCTATCCCTTTCACGCACGCGCACACGCACACACACAAACATGCATGCTCGCACGTGTAAAATGAAGGTTTCACAAGCTGCACCAGGCCGCTGGTATGACGACATCAGATGTGATATAATCTCTGGCTTTGGCCGCCACTGCTGTATGTGCTAAGCTATGCTGACATAGAGCTCCTGCCAGTAGCACGGCTTCAGTGTAGAACCTCATCTTCCCTAATGGCTCCAGAATGCTAGTGTGGTACACCCTTCAGCACGAATATTTTGCGGATTACAAATGGGACAGAAATGGAATTTCGTATGATACACTAATTTTTTGTGTTAATGTCAGCTTTTCATACGTTCGGTTGGTATTTAGATACAGTTGCGTGATATCAAGGAGAAGGGATGGATGTTATCAGGAATATTAAGCACATACCCAGGCACAAAAGACTAGAAACTATCTTTCATTGAGATCATCTTTCATTTGAGCTGTTCTGAGCAAAAGGGCAATTGCAATTTCGCCCTGTTATGAATGCAATCAGTTACTTCACACGATCTGCTGACGGCAACCGTAAGTGCTAGTGTAGCTGTTGCCCACATGAATGAAAGGTGAACACTGTGTATGCACACACAAGGTAACTTTGTAAAATTATTAGGCTATAAATACGCACTTGAAAACGCAGCATCGCTAGAATCAGTTGATTGTGTGAAGTAAGTAGCTGTGATCAAATTCTCCAAGATGGAAAATCGACTTTTCTTTTGATAGACTTATTTGATTTGTCGCCCTAGATAAATAAACTTGGTGTTATGAACTACTTTTGGTATGCTCACTGCGGATTAAAGTGGGTTCGCCTCAGTAAATTGTAGTTTGTTAGCAACATTAACATTTAACATTAACTTACACTGTCGATATAAAAGATACCGAAAGGATGTTCCACATTCAACGCTACCTTGGATTCCATCGCAAAAGATATATTTTTTCTTTAAAATTTTAAACCTTTTTACTGGCTGAGATCCAGCAACCGTACGTTACTTTGCTACAGGATGTATATATAGCCACATCGGTTGCACAAAATGTTTATCAAATAGACCATGGTTTCGACTGTACTAGGGCAATCTTCAGCAAAATAAAAATTTACATGCGTTACGTGTAATCACACCATGGGTAAAACTGTCTGAGCAAAAGTGCTCTTTTCAGTTTAAATTAAGCACTTTAGCTCAGACAGTTTTACCTATGATGTGATTACATGTAATCCATGAAATTTTTTTATTCTACTGAAGATTGCCCTAGTGCAGTCGAAACCACGGTCTATTTGACAAACATTTTGTGCAACCGATGTAGCTACATATTTTTTCTTTATTAAAAAAGTGATCAGATCAGTCACAAAAGTGTTACGTAGAAAATTCGGAAGTACATTAATACACGCGTGTGGCACCTCAAATATTAATTAGAAAATTGATGTATAGGTAATATTCTAATGAATATACTGAGAATTTCGATGAATAATATGATTCGTTCCAAAATGAAGGTAGCTTAAAGATATATGGCTGGTATCGTGTGTTCAGAAATATTATATATTGTAGTTGTAGCTTTCAAGTTTGAGTATTTGCAAACGTCAGTTTGTTTGATGTCCCAGATGTTGGCATTTAGCATTTCCATTTTCACTCTGTCTTGATAACACTTTTACGTAGCAGACATGTCTCAGCCAGATCGCTTTCCATGTACTTCAACTGCCTTCCTCAGTTTGCCATGAAACTGATCCAGCTGTCTACAGATGAAATTTGCCCTCGCAATCACGTTTCTCCCGAGATCATGGAAAGCTGAGAATATTCACTTGTATTTGTGTTGGTGGCTGCTTTTTGTTACCTGGCAAGTTTTTTAAAATAACTTCTTTGAAAGATAAATCCTTCCGTTGTGTTATCCATTTTCCTCATTAATTATTCGTCTAGTCCAACTAACATAATTTTCGATTCCATTGACCACCTCCATCTTGATATTATTGAATGACGAAACTGAAAATGCGGAAACTTGGTGAAAGAAGTCGCCATAAGAATGAGGTTTGGTGACTAAATAATAGTTATGTGAGGCACAACAATAATTATAATGACTCAGTTAACTGTTAATTCATTCTCTGCTTTCCAAGTTTCGCATCTGGGTCATCTGTTCTTCGTATAAGGAATACTTTATGAAGCCTCTCTGTTGGTGATAGAGCAAGGTGCAATTTCAGATCCGTACGAATTTTACATGTGTGTGTTAACATCTACATCATTCCTTTTATGTATGAAAGACCATAGTTCAATGACTTTAGGGGCATGACGCCCAACTGGTATTATTTTGTTAAACAGCCGTCCGAAGATCCTACCGACCAAGGCGATTGGTGGCAACAGTGCCGTCTTCTTTCCGCAAACGCATCAGTGCAGTTAGATTGTCGAACGAGGAACGTCGAAAGTATATTTTCCTTGCTCAGCATACTACTGGAAGGTAACGCATTTACTATACAACCAATCACAATGATTAAAGTCGATAGATTAAGGGTGAGTTGACAGTCCATAGATTACGGATTGTGTTGACACTGTGAATGGCGATAAATGTTTAAAACGTTTTAGTAAAAGAACTAAACCGATTTCAGTATGACTCTGGTACACGATGGGCCACTGAAAGAGGGGTACATTGGCCCTTACGGCCCACCTGTCATACTGCCTTTTTTTTAAGTATCGTTGTTAAATTCAATAAGTCTAACATAGTCAAAGTATAGTTCATATACACTGCGATTCGTGTGCAAGCAAATTGTGTCCTGCTTTGCTTTTAAACCGGTAACATCTATGTGATGGTCGACCATTTCTTCCCTAACAAGTAACTCGTGTTTAGTTACTCAGCAAAAAGATTGTAACACAGTAGTGGTAATCAGTATAAAGGCTTGGATATTTGTAGTAACATTAACGCTGTCGGCTGAAATACCTTAGCTGTGCACAGTGCATATGAAATAGTTTGAGATCCAGTATACTGAAAAATGCATTCAAATGGTATCGCATTAAATGTCAGTATAGTAATACATAAAACAAGTCATCAACGATTCAGGTGGTAGAAGGTGGAAATCAGTATAAAGACAGTCATCTCAATGTGGTTCTTAGTATGTGCGTACGTGCCTTTACTGCAGATAGGAAACAGACACTACTAGTGACAGTGCGAGTTGTATACATAGATCACAACCGTGACAATGCCACGCGGCAAACAGTTATCGTGAGATGAAATAGTAAGAATGGGTGCGGACGAGGGAATGGGCCGCGCTAATCGTCAAAACGCCAAGTCGTTGAACCGTTAAACTGCGGTAATTGATAAATTTGTTAGATTTGGCGCACTATGTGGACAGAAAGGAAAATGTGGTCCAAGTAGAAAATTATTTGAGGCATCGAAACGGTTCCTTTTAGGCAACGCAAGGGCCAAAAATGGTTATTCTTCTCAGCTCGTTTTCGCTTTACAATTGTCAGTAACTGCCTCACATGTGCAACGGATTGTGTCAAATGACAAACATCTTGCATTCAAGAAACAGATGCAGATACCTCCTTTAATATCCTAACATAAACAGTCTAGACAGGAGTTTGCTGAAAAATATATGTCCTGGGCTTCAAGATGTTATAAAGTGATCTTTAATGATGAGAATACGTTTGATTTAGATGAGCCAGATGGATTTCAGTATTACTGGTATGATCTGAGGACAGAGCAGCAGATAAGGAAGTGCCGAAATATTGGTGGCATCTTTCTGGATTAAAGGTAAATCGCTCATTCCTTGGCTGAACACTAGAATGAACTCTAACGTGTACACTGAGCTGCTAGAGGCAGAATTGATTAGAATGTATGAGGGTCTACGGGACGAAAGTCTAATGTTTCAACAGGATAAAACTTCAATGTCTATTTCTGCTACTACTAAAAAGTGGTTTAAAGATAACCTGCAGGTAGTCCGAATATGAACGTCATGGAAAACCTTCTTGGAGTACTTGGAAGACGTGTTTATCGCAACGGTAGGCCATTTGAGGTCGTATGTGAGCTGAAAACTGCTATAATGAAGAGTGGGTGATTAATTCACTACACGAACATCAAAGCCTTATAAAATCAATGCCTAAGAGAATTTTTGATGTAATTAGGAAGTTCAGAGGCTAGACAAAGCAATTACAGTGTACTATCACAATTTATACTAATTTCCAGCCTGGAAATGTAAACAACTTATTTTGTTACTCATGTTTGTGAGAAACTATTTAACTTCGTCATTATTGTTTCTGTTTTATGTCTACCTATTACTTTCATAATAATTTCGTTGCACGTTGCAGGCATTGTACTATTACTTTCTTAGGAACCCTGTCCTTGTACTGATTTCGACAAACGAACAATTTGAAATTTTTTGCTTTTGCAGTACTGCAGGACATATGTTTTCAAGTAACAAATCTGCATTTATCATCGAATTTGCTCATGTTTTTACTCATCGCCTTTTTATAAAGATGGTTCGAAATTATAAAAAGGAAACTGAAGGGGATTATGTTTATGAAGCAACTGCAGAATTGGATGCTACAGAAATGAAACCGCATGAAACATCAGATAGGGAAGTGAACAAACAGTTTAAAAGCCCTAGAAAATCTTTAGAGAAGTACTACAACAAATTCATAGATTTAGAATCTTCTGAAACAGCAACAAAATTCTAGGATTGATTTCGCTCCACAGAAAGTATTGTGGTAAAATATTTCATTGCTTTGTAGCGTTGTACTGACTGTTTTCGCTGTATTAATAGTAAAACCACATTTAATGGAAGTAATATACAAAACTAAGTTCTCTAATAAGTTTCTGAAACGTTCATACAAACTTCTTGTATTTTGAAAATAGGTAAAACAGATTTATTTTTCATGAATAGATATTAGTAAAGAGCGAAACACGAGCACACAATGTAACGTTACATGTGAGTCAGTAGGTGTCGAAACGAGAATATTATTGGAATAGCACAACTGAATTAATTAACACAACTTATACTAAAACAATGTTCCAGGGGACAAACCGAAACTCACAAGTAAAAGCCTGCAGTAAGATTGCATCGAATAGCCTACCTCTGAGCACCAGTTCACGACGGCGCCTCGTTTTTGCCGCTCGTCTAGCCAATCGAGTGGATCAGAAAAACCGGGAAAGTTCGGGATCCGTGGCATGCAGATTTGTTGGTCATCTATGGTCGTGCGAACTGAGATGTTGGAATGTAAATTGAGAGGCTGGTACAGTTGCCATCCGAGAGAAACAAACTTCTCTGATCTACATTCAAAAATGTGCATTCAAAAACGTACGTTCACGATTCCGTATCAGGCAGAAAGATAATCAGGATCTGGTAATGGAAAGACAATAGACTTCTGATCTCAAGAGAAATAAAGCTTCTAATGGTATTCTTCTTCCAGCCTTCCTCAGGTGTTCAAAATATGAGACAGAGCAATTTCAAAGAAACAGTTAAGTCACATGTAGTATACTAATACACTATAATAATAGCAATGCTACGAATGTGTTGGTTTTGTAGTGAAAAAAAAAACACGTATATTAAAGTAAGTGACAATAACTGAGTGAATTGAGAAAGATACCAAAAGAAACTACCAACGGAGATGAAAAAAAATATGCTTGTATCTGTGGTGTGGCGGCAAAGCTACGCTTGTGTCACAGGCAACTAGTATAAATTTCAACTCAAGAGAATAGTTTGCCATGGCTAAACTATTCATCTTGTTTACTGATTTAGACATAACAGTACAAATATACATAATTACGTGAAATAAATTATTGTCGTTAATCACAAATACTAACGGAAAACACATTAGAACAGGAATAGAAAGGAAAATAGGAAGTGGTTGGCAATCAGGATGGGCGCAGCTGAATGAGAATTTTAAGTAAAGATTGTTAAAGAAAAGACAGAATAATACATAATTAATCCTAGACCTGAGGTTCGAGAGAACATAAGTTAATATTGAGTCTTTGACAACAGTCAGAACGCATGCAATAATTAAATATTTAGTTTTCATCTGACCATTTAAAATATCACAGAGACACACATGGGATCACAGTTCCATCAATCTATGAATATCTCATTATGGCACTTCACTGGGTAAAGTGACCACACAAAAGGGTTCATAGACTGGGCAGACACCAATGAGTCCATATACTGTCTTGGATGGTGACTGTTGTGTATAGCTTCGCTGCTGAAATTCCCAAAAAGAAACATCCGCAGTTCAACAATGCAACACTGTCCTCCCACTCTGAAGTGTAGCCCGCTCATCAGTCGATCAATTTTATAATCAGTTCCTTTCGGTGACACTCATATGCCACAAAACTATTTTGTGTCCCTAAAAGATAACTCACCATTGATTCCTCAGATAAAATTACACTGGTTCCACTAGTAATATAATGTTTATCATTGATCATAAGTTGTCAGTTCCTGAATAATTCGCTTTGAAGTTCCCAACTACAATGATGAAGAACCCGGATAATAGAAAGAATTTGTGGTCGTTTAGACACCACTTCCGTTTTCATACGGCTGCACCACGCACAGATAGACGTTCTCATTGTCTCGCTCTACTGGGATTGCCCTAGGCTACCCATTGCTACCTAGCATCACATTAGATGGCGTTCCTACAGTTCACAGCATAAAGTCTCGTCAACATGAACCGGAACTGCAACAGACAGTAATAACAACGCTAAGTGACCACACTGGCACAAGGACTCTTCGTCACTATCAAATAAGAAAACATTTACGACATTAAGGTACAAACAAGATTTAAATATATGAAAGCATTTGGTAAGATAAAATGTTACATTACAAATTGCCATGCCTTCATCTAAATATTTTTGAAATTAAGGAATATACAGAATGTGAATGAAAGGATGCATCTCACACAACAGAGTTTAACAGTATTCTGTCAACTGGAAATACCGGGTGGCTATAATTACACTTCCCCTATTTAACACGTTATAACACGGAAATTAACTATCGTAGGAGTACCAGACTTGGTAACATTAATGTCCAGAGAATGGGGTGCATGATTTCCATGCGTCACAGCACCACTGTCCAGTTCCAAACATAGCCACCAAGTGCCATGAACAGCCGTCGTGATCCATAGTCTCACATACTGGACCAGTCGCAGTACTCTTATTGACATGTCAACATGAGCTTGGACAAAAGGAGCAGGTTATTACTGGTGAAGCTCTGTCATAACAGTAATGCTGAAGCTGCAGTTCGAGATTATGGCCGGCTGGAAGGATTACAGAAGGGTCCTCTGTCTCCACCTGCTGCCCCGAACATGATGAAGAAGTTCGAATCAACTGGAGAACTGGGCGTCACTCCGGGAAGTGGCCGACGGCCCATTGCACCACACGTTGTTGATGTAGTCGGTGTTGCGCAATTCCCGAGCGTCAGGCAGTGCCCTTGCTGTGTCACGACAGTTGAACATTCTGTGTCCACTCTACGGTAGGTGCTTCGGACCATTCTCAAATGGTAACCTTATAAGATCCACGTCGTACAGCAGCTTACACTACAGGACGCACAACGACGTGTTGATTCACTCTCCACTTTCTCGCAAGGATTGAAGTTGACGAGGGCTGGCTGGCTCTGCACCATCCTATGGGCAGACGAAACTCATTTTTCCCTGACGAGTAAGTTGAACACACATGCCAATTGTGGGGATATTCACCTCCAGTCTGTATGGTGAACGGGTCGCCATATGATGTGGCTTCACGACTACGTTCGTCAATGGCCCATTTTTTTTGAACAACTTGTCACTCAAGGACCAAAAACGTACAGTATGACTGGCCAGGATTACAGCGATATGCCTCGCCAGCACGTCATACCCGCCTTACAGTTTTCATGCAAGATTGGGCCCCAGCGCACATCACTCGTGAAGGTCACCTGCTTCGCTTAAACATATCTGGAAACGATGGAATTATCAGCCGATCGTTTCCAAATGCGTGGCTGGCACGATCACCTGATCTCACTTTCTGTGATTTGCAGCTGTGGCGCTTCCTGAAAGACAGTGTTTACCAGGGGAAGATTCACACATGTACTGATCTGGATCACTGCGTTTCAAGAGAGGTAGCCAACATACCTACGGACACGCTTCGTTCTGTTGAGCAGAATGTAATCGTGCCCTTTCAGATTCTACTGGACACTGATGCGTGCCGTAATGAGTCCCTTTTAAATGTCGTAATGCTACTGGTATGTAATGGTATGATGTGCCGTAGCAGCACATTAAAAGTGTTTCAGTTGAAGTGATTCTACATTATTTCTCTTGCCCATGTCCTAGACATTAATGCTACCAAGTTTAGTGCTCTTACAGTTATTCGTTTCCGTGTTACAACGTGTTAAATAGGGAAAGTTTAATTGTAATCTCCCCGTGTTACCAGATTTAGCTCTTTTTTACAAAAAAAAAATGTGCCTTATGATTGCACGATATTTCAGCATTAATTCTAACCTCTATCGTTAGCAAAAAACATGATGAATTAGGACAGGTCACGTGGATAGGATAGAGATTCACCAAAATTACAGTTTCCTAGTCATTCCTAAATACATGTCCATCATAATATACTGACTTTTCCATTTTCTTGTGTGCGGTACCAGCCTACACAAAAGTGGACTGCTGCTCGTACCCAGTTATCAATTGTTCTGCTGTGTACATTTACGTCATTCTTCTCCATGTAAGTACTCTTACACCTATACCATGTAACTACTAAGTACACCAGGTATATACCATATACCCATTTAGCTAGTACTCCAATACTTACTCCAGATCCTTATAAGATCTCCTCTTCCTCTCGCGGTTCACTTTCTACGCTAGTCTGATATCATTACTATGTCTGAGCGTCTTCAGGCTGTCTACATGTGACAAGCATTCACTAAATCCACTACCAACTGATTTCGCTCAAATGTCAGACACGCAACTGCCACCACTCTAAATATCTCCCTTGAATTAGAGATCAGAAACATAGCAAGAATTAAAACAGTTCTTCAGCTAAAAATAATAATGCATTACCGTGAACTGTTGTTGGCTGACGAAGAACAAGGAGAGTGTCGACGTAACTTTCTAATTTTGTTGGCCAATGTGAATGATGATTCCATCCCTTCCCCATTCTTCTCTCTTTCTCTTTCTCTTTGGCCTCGATACTACACCCTTATGCTCTGTCAATTTGGATCAGTGTATATTCCATATAGGCAGTCCCTCTATGATATTCTCCCTATTGCAGTTGAAATTATCACTCCTTTATGAAGAAACTTTCTTTACCATAGGTACTTACGCTGTTAATTTCGTACCATTCATTTCCACTTAGAAAGACAGCGCAATTCCATGTCCAGCAATTCAAACAACAACAAAATTCTCCACTCTCACAGAAGTGCAGCCCAACGTGCATGTCTGGCAGAAAAGAAAAAGAAAAGAAAAGGAAAAAATGGCTGTAAATCCTGCTTCTGCATCCACATCTAGTCACTAAAAGGCTTCTTTCAAACTTCCTTACATATGGCTTGATATACTCTCTATCACCAACGAAAATCCTTGGGAGAACTAGCTATATATGGCACTTGTCCGATATTAATGAAATAAGTCCAAATCTCTCACACTGGAGGAGATGCTAATCCGTAATAAAGCAGTTACACAAAGAAATGAAGAGAATTACATCCACAGAGCAGCAAAGAATGAGTATACATATTCACTTATTACTATTCGAAAGGCTCCACAACATTCTTCTACGCCATCATTATATTGGTTACTCTTTAAACTTCTTGACTTAGTGACATGCTGCACTCCTCACACGTTCGTCGTACGTGATTTCCAGCTTGGCAATATTGGGCTGTAATATTCTCCGCACCAAAAGTTGGCCACAATACACTTAAAAGAATTTATTGCAAGGCAAATTTGTTTTTCTTCGATAGTCGAAGCGATTACGTTCTGTACAGTTGCTGTATCCACTTTGTGTAACACACCCTGAGGCGTAGCTTTTATATTTCTAATCGTTAGCAACACAAAATTATAGCCGCATTGAGGACGGGGGCCAGAATATCATTTAGTATACCTTGTAGCTCAACATGACAGAGGCAAATAACATTCATATAATAATTTTTACATCAAAGGCTCCCTCTTCTTATAATTGTATATCAGGCCAGTCAGAAAACTGGATACCACCCTTGTTTGATGGCGGGATCCTACGCTACTGAAGATTGATCTCAGGGACGCTTTAGTTTTATTTAAAGAAATAAGCAATGAGAGAATGTGATGAGCATTTGGTCATTCGCCATCCAACAAATCATCACCAGCTCCCTTATTTGAAGCCCGAAATGCAAAGTTTAGAAACGCAATGAGCGATACGTGCATGAGAAGGATTTGAGTCTTAGAACTGAAGTAACTTAATCAGCAATGTACCAGGCATAACAAGTAATCATTCAAAAAATATAGCGTACAGAATGACTTACATGATGTGCACGAAAAACATCAGAAGGGAGTAAAAGGGAGTAACTGACCACTAGCAATCTGAAAACAGCAGAAGAGCGAGTTTTCTTATTTTTCCTGTGATAGACGTAACTACGGTCTACTGTACTTAGAAGATTCACACAGAGTAAACACTAGCACGCCTTCATAAATTATTACAGATTTTGTCTGTCTTCATCAAGATGAAAACTTAGAAAAGCATGAAATCAAAATACATGTCCTTTCTTAGAACGTACAAAATTTAAATTGACTTTAAAGGTAATATTCCGCAGCCCCCTTGAATCCTTGGAGCTATTCTGTGTCGTGACCGGGAAAAACTTCAATCATGCGGCAAAAACAGGGGGTTCTCGGATAGCTCTGGGAGACGGGTCATTCTAATCATAACAGGTGAATTAATAGTGCACCGTATTACATAAACGAATAAAAAGAATTACTTGAGATAGTACTTTGCCACAGGAAAACATAGAATATTTAGATGTGTTTACTGACCGTGATAGCATCACTTGATGCACCCAATCACAAGCTGTTCTCCTGAAGTTCAATTTTAACACAAGTACATGTTCTACTGAGATTTCCAGTAATACCACTAGATGATGTTGATTGCTGAAGCTCAGATCACACAGTGAGCTGCGTTATTACATGCTCGGGACTATATTAACTTCTGCGTGAGGGCGCTGCTCTGCTGCGAGGGAAGGAGTGGTCTCCAGTAGCGCCTCCCATATGTCGTTGTGGGTTGCAGCGAGACCCTCTCTAACGTCTATGGCATCGATATGTGCTGCTGACTTTGGTGCCATACCGCGTTCTCTGGACGATACCACACTCCAGATCGGAAATACAGTGCACAACAGAATTAAAGGACCACTTTTTTTTCGAACACCATAATTGTCTCCCATTACAACGTGTAATATCGAAATTAGGCTCAATGGTGCCTACAACCTTCCCCTGAAATGGCGAAAAAGATTGGTACCCTGCGACGGCACCCTCAGACTCGAAAACTCATCAAACAGGAAGGTGTCGACAAATGTGGAAAAAAGGCTAGACCTCAGAAGTTCATGTGACACGTAAAGTGGATTTATTATTGGCACCATATTTCACTACAATCCTGCTCACCGCTACGGCTGACATGGCACACGACAGAAATGTCGTCACAGCTCTTCTTACCTACGTTTCGCCCTTTCCTTTAACACTCCTGCAACGGGGGTATAACCGCGACGCGCATTGTTCAAACCATGCTGTTTTCTTACGGTTGGCTGCGGAAAACAGACAAACAACTGCTCAGCATCGAAATGAAAAGACTTCATTGCGTCAATGAAACAACTCCTAGCTTTGGGGCGTTAATTCCCACACATTTCGCCGCGCAGAGCGGCACGCCAGGAATTCCTCTCCTGTGCTAAACCCTTCATCTCAGAGAAGCACTTGCAACCTACGTCCTCACTTATTTGCTGTATGTTTTCCAATCTCTGTCTTCCTCTACAGGTTTTGCCCTCTACAGATCCCTTTGGTACCACGGAGGTCATTCCCTCATGTCTTAACAGGTGTCCTATCATCCTTTCCCTTCTCCTTCTCAGTGTTTTCCATATATTCCTTTCGTCTCCGATTCTGCGCAAAGCCTCCTCATTCTTTATCTTATCAGTCCACCTCATTTTCAACATTCGCATGTAACACCACGTCTCCAGTGCTTCGATTCTCTTCTGTTTCGGTTTTTCCACATTCCATGTTTGACTGCCATACAATGCTGTCCTCCAGACGTACATTCTCAGAAATTTCTTCATTATATTAAGGTCGATATTTGAAATTAGTAGAATTCTGTTGGCCAGGAATGCCCTTTTTGGCATTGCTAGTCTCCTTTTTAATGTCCTCCTTGCTCCGTCCGTCATTGGTTATTTTACTGCCTAGGTAGCAGAATTCCTTAACTTCATCTACTTCGTGACCATCAATCTTAACGTTAACTTTCTCGCTGTTCTCATTTCTACTACTTCTTCGATTTACTCTCAATCCATATTCTGTACCCATTAGGCTGTTCATTCCGTTCAGCAGACATGTAATTCTTCTTCACTTTCGCTCAGAATAGCAATGTCGTAACAATGACATCCTTTCACCTTGAATTTTAATTCCATTCCTAAACCTTTCTTTTTTTCCATAATTGTTTCCTCAATGTACAGGTTGAACAGAAGGAACGAGAGTCTGCATCCTTCTCTTACACCCTTTTTAATATGAACACTTCTTTCTTAGTCGTCCAATCTTATTATTCCCTCTCGGCTGTTGTACGTATTGTATATGACCCGTCGCTTCCTATACCTTACCCCAAATTTTCTCAGATTTTCGAAAACCTTGCACCATTTTACATTGTCGAGCGCTTTTTACAGGTCGATAAATCCTATGAACGTGTCTTGTTCTTTCTTTAGTGTTGCTTCCATTATTAACCGCAACGTCAGAATTGGCTCTCTCATGCCGTTAGCTTTCCCAAAGTCTAACAGATCGTCAACTAGCACATTATCAGTTTTCTTTTCCATTCTTCTGTATATTATTCTTGTAATCAAGTGTTAAGCTGATTTTGCGGTAATTATCGCAATTGTTTGCTCTTGACGTCTTCGCAGTTGTGTAGATGACGCTTTTCTAAAATTCAGATGGCGTGGCACCAGACTCTTACACTATGTGATCAAAAGTATCCTGACACCCCCAAAAAACATATGTTTTTCATATTAAGTGCATTGTGCTGTCACCTTCTGCCAGGTACTCCATATCAGCGACTCAGTAGTCATTAGACATTGTGAGAGAGCAGAATGGGGGGCTCCGCGGAACCCACAGACTTCGAACGTGGTTAGGTGATTGGCTGTCACTTGCGTCACACGTCCGTACGCGAGATTTCCTCACTCCTAAACATCCCTAGATCTACTGTTTCCGATGTCATAGTGAGGTGGAAACGTGAAGAGACATGTACAGCACAAAAGCGTACAGGCCGACATCGTCTGGTGCGGTCAACAAGGAGCGCAGACATTTGAAGAGGGTCGTCGTGCGTAATAGGCAGAGAAAACTTGAATTGCATCGTCGAGCGGCTGCTCATTAGCCATACATCACGCCGGTAAATGCCAAACGACGCCTCGATTGGTGTAAGGATCGTAAACATTGGACGATTGAACAGTGGAAAAACGTTGTGTGGAGTGACGAATCACGGCACAGAATATGGCGATGCGATGGCAGGATGTGGCTGTAGAGAATGCTAGTTGAATGTCATCTGCCAGCATGTGTAGTGCCAACAGTAGAATTCGGAGGCGGTGGTGTTATGGTGTTGTCGTGTTTTTCATGAAGGGGGCTTCCACCCGTTGCTGTTTTGCGTGGCACTACCACAGCACAGGCCTACATTAACGTTTTAAGCACCTTTTTGTTTCCCACTGTTGAACAGCAATTCGGGGATGCCGATTGTATCTTTCAACACGATCGAGCACCTATTCATAATGCACGGCATGTGGCGGAATGGTTACACGACATTAACATCCCGGCAATGCATTGGACTGCACAGAGTCCTGCCCTTAATCCTGTAGAACATCTTTGGGATGTTTTGGAACGCCGACTTCGTGCCAGGCCTCGCCGACCGAAATCGATACCTCTAGTCAGTGCAGCACACTGTGAAGAATGGGCTTGCCATTCCCCAAGAAGCCTTCCAGTACCTGATTAAACGTATGCATGCGATTGTGGAAGCTGTACAGCATACTGAATTCCGGGATTACCGATGGAGGGCGCCACGAACTTGTAAGTCATTTTCAGCCATGTGTCCGGATACTTTTGATGACAAAAAGCACATTCTACACACCAAAATGAATAGTCGTTTTGTTGCCAATTCCCGCAATTATTTTAAAAATTCTGATGGACTGTTATGTATCCCTTCTGCCTTATTTTATCTTAAGTTCTCCAAAGTTCTTTTAAATTCTGATTCTTATACTGTATCACCTAAATGAACTCCTGTTTCTTCTTCTACCACATCAGACAAATCTTCTCTTTAAAAAGAGGCGTTCAATGTATTCTTTCCACCTCTCCGCTCTCCCCTCTGCGTTTAACAGTGGAGTTCCTGTTACACTCTTAACTTTATCACCGTTCCTTTTAATGTCACCGAAGGTTGTTTTCACTTTCCTGTATGCTGATTCTGTCCTTCCGACAATAATTTCTCTTTCGATGTCTTCACATTTTTCTTCCAGCCATTTCGTCTTAGCTTCCCTGTGCTACCTATTTATTTCATTCCTCAGCGACTTATGTTTCTGTATTCCTGAGATTCCTGGAACATTTTTGTACTTCTTCCTTTCATCGATCAGTTGAAGTATTTCTTCTGTTACCCAAGGTTTCTTCGTAGTTAACTTCTTTGTACTTATGTTTTCCTTCCCAACTTCTGTGGTTGCCCTTTTTAGAGATGTCCATTCCTCTTCAACTTTACTGCCTACTGAGCTAGTCCTTTTTAATGCATCTATAGACTTAAAGAACTTCAATCGTATCAGGTCATTCCTTAGTACTTCTTTGCGTATTAATTCTTCCTGACTAATATATTAATCTTCAGTTTCTCTTCATCACTACTATATTGTGATCTATGTCTGCTCATGGGTACACCTTACAGTCCAGTATATGATTTCGAATCTCTGTCTGACCGTGATGTAATCTAACAGAAATCTTCCCATATCACTCGGCCTTTTCCAAGTATACATCCTCCTGCTGTGATTCTCGAACAGAGTATTCGCTATTACTTGCTGAAACTTGTTACAGAACTCAATTAGTCTTTCTCCTCCCTCATTTCTTGTACCAAGCCCATATTCTCATGTAACTTTTTCTTCTACTCCTTCTCCCACAACTGCATTCCAGTCACCTATGACTATTAGATTTTCATATCCCTTTACGTACTGTATTACCCTTTCAATATCCTCATACACATTCTCTAACTCTTCATCTTCAGCTTGCGACGTCGGCATGTATATCGTCGGTGTTGGTTTGTGTCGATTCTGGTAAGAACAAGCCTATCACTGAACTGTTCACAGTGACACACTTTCTGCCCTACCTACCTATTCGTGACGAATGCTACTCCCGTTATACCTTTTCATTCTGCTGTTGATATTACCCAATACTAATGTGAGCCGAAATCCTTGTATTCTTTTCACTTCCCTTTAGTGACCCCTACCATATCCAGGCTCAGCCTTTGCATCTGCCTTTTCAGATTTTCTAGTTTCCCTACCACGTTCGAGCTTCTGACATTCTACGCCCCGACTCGTAGAACGTTATACTTACGTTGATTAGGGACCGATGACCATGGCAGTCTGTTCCCTTTAATCCCCCAAACCAACCAACCAACTTACGTTGATTGTTGAATCTTTTTCTCATGGTAGCCTTCCCTTTGGCAGGCTCCCCGCGGAGGTCCGAATGGGGGACTATTCCGGAATCTTTTCCACTGGAGAGATCATCATGACACTTCTTCAATTACAGGCCACATGTCCTGTGGATACACGTTACGTGTCTTTATCGCAGTGGTCTCCATTGCCTTCTGCATCCTCATGCCGTTGATCATTGCTAATTCTACCGCGTTTAGGGAGTTTCCCATCCCTAGGACAATAGAGTGCCCTGAACATCTGTCCGCTCCTCCGCCCTCTTTGACAATGCCGTTGGCAGAGTGAGGGGTGACTTCTTTTCCCGGAAGTCTTCGGCTCTTGACAACCCTTATCACTGTTGACGCCTCACCTCGCAGGCGACTCAATCCTTCTCGACGGCTTCAAAGCTATTGAATGTGATCTCGTCAGTTTGGAGTGCAACTCAAAGCTGTGCGATCGCTTTCAATGTGGATGCAGCCCCACAATGTCCAGAGATAAGTGCTGAAACATCCGAGGCGTCAGCAGTGTCAAATGTTGTCAAGAGCGTCTTCCTTTTGCTCATCACACTGAGAATAGTGTTTCAACTTCGAATTGTGCTCTTATCAAGGTCCCGAGGTAGGAGGTTGTTTCATTGGCGCCCTGTGTGCGATCCCCTGAGGCCTTTTCGTTCCGGTTTTGAGAGGCGGTGTCTGAAATGATTTCCTCGACCGCCAACAAGAACACCGCGTGATTTTAGTAAATTTGGAAATTTGTGGTAAGTTCCTATGGGACCAAACTGCTAAGGTCATCGGTCCTAGGCTTACACACTACTTAATCAAATTCACTTCTGCAATGGACAACACACACACCCATGCCCGAGGGAGGACTCGAACCTCCGACAGGGGAAGTCTCCCGGACTGTGGCAAGACGCCTTACACCGTACGGCTAGTGATTTCAGTTCTGGGCGTCGCGGTTCTGATGTCAATCTTAGCAGCGTCAAAAGAAAGGGTGAAATGTGGCTGAAAGGGAGCTATGACAACGTTACGATCGTTTGACACTTCCACCGTGGCGTTCGGCAGAACGTTTGCGAATGTGGCAAAATTAAACCACATTACAAGCTAAATGGACTTCTTGGCTTTGACCCTTTTTCCGCATGTGTCGACACATTTGTGTTTGACGAGTCGTGGACCTGAGGATGCAATCGCAGGGTTCCAGACTTTTTCGCCATTAAAGAGGAAAGTTGTAGACTGCCTTGAGCCAAATTTCAAACAATTGCGTCACTTTCAAAAAGTGATCCCTTGATTCCGCTGCACAGTGTACGTCCCTTATAATAGAGAAGTTAAATTACATTTATAGTATTTACAGGATCAGTTTTGTGCTCACAGGTATCCTTTTTACCATCTACATGGCCGCATTTTTGGGTGTGTTACTCGTCAGTTGCGTGGTACTTATAAATGAAATTAATATTTTACCTATGATGATTGTATGGTGATCCTAGGTTACCATTGTTCTACTTTCGCAAGTTAGCAACATCCTCTGGTCTAACGACGCATCGAATAAAAGGCAAACAAAATCACATACGCGACGGTGGTGTGCACAAAATGGCGTGAAGATGAGAAAATACCCATCCCGACGTTAGAATGCAATATCTCTTGTTTAATACGTGGTCCGACATTATGTCTAGTGTTATTCACAAATAAATGATTAGTTAATTTATTATTCTGGAGGATCAAAGTAAATTCTCCAAACATATACAGTCAGTTCCTCAAGAAAGTGTACGCCCTAACATTAAACGTAACGTCCGCAGCGACATCTCTGGTAGTGTTCTCGAACCTGTGATCAGTGCGCTTTTGCATAGTTTATAGATAAATCCAACCCCCATTAACCATGGACCTTGCCGTAGGTGGGGAGGCTTGCGTGCCTCAGCATACAGATGGCCGTACCGTAGGTGCAACCACAATGGAGGGGTATCTGTTGAGAGGCCAGACAAACTTGTGGTTCCTGAAGAGGGGCAGCAGCCTTTTCAGTAGTTGCTGGGGCAACAGTCTGGATGCGGTTCTGGCGCTGCAGTCCGGAACCGCGGGACTGCTACGGTCGCAGGTTCGAATCCTGCCTCGGGCATGGGTGTGTGTGATGTCCTTAGGTTAGTTAGGTTTAAGTAGTTCTAAGTTCTAGGGGACTTATGACCTAAGATGTTGAGTCCCATAGTGCTCAGAGCCATTTGAACCATTTTTGAACAGTCTGGATGATTGACTGATCTGTCCTTGCAACACTAACCAAAACGGCCTTGCTGTGCTGGTACTGCGAACGGCTGAAAGCAAGGGGAAACTACAGCCGTATTTTTTCCCGAGGGCATGCAGCTTTACTGTATGGTTATATGATGATAGCGTCCTCTTGGGTAAAATATTCCGGAGGTAAAATAGTCCCCCATTCGGATGTCTGGGCGGGGACTACTCAAGAGGACGTCGTTATCAGGAGAAAGAAAACTGGCGTAGAGAGGATATAAAATGTAGACTGGCAATGGCAAGGAAAGCATTTCTGAAGAAGAGAAATTTGTTAACATCGAGTATAGGTTTAAGTGTCAGGAAGTCGTTTCTGAAAGTATTTGTATGATGTGTAGCCATGTATGGAAGTGAAACATGGACGATAAATAGTTTGGACAAGAAGAGAATAGAAGCTTTAGAAATGTGGTGCTACAGAAGAATGCTGAAGATTACATGGGTAGATCACATAACTAATGAGGAGGTATTGAACAGAATTGGGGAGAAGAGGAGTTTGTGGCACAACTTGACAAGAAGAAGGGACCGGTTGGTAGGACATGTCTGAGGCATCACGGGATCACAAATTTAGCATTGGATGGCAGCGTGGAGGGTAAAAATCGTAGAGGGAGACCAAGAGACGAATACACTAAGCAGATTCACAAGGACGTAGGTTGCAGTAAGTACTGGGAGATGAAGAAGCTTGCACAGGATGGAGTAGCATGGAGAGCTGCATCAAACCAGTCTCAGGACTGAAGACAACAACAACAACATAGATAAACAGTGTGAAAGTTGAATTTCTTTTTGTCGCTTGAAATTTGAACTAATTTCAAAATATCTGAAGCGTTACGAGGCAGTTTACCTTGTATATCATCCAAAGAGACTAAAATTTTCACATGGATCTGCTGCTAAAACTCTTAAAAAGTCAAAGGCATTCGTCACGAAGTTGGTCAAACGGTATTTAGAGGTTGTGGATGATTTACCGGAGAGAGGGCAAAGATACCAAGTCACAATCGATAATGGCAAAGTGCAACAATTGGATTAAGTTTTAGGTAATTGTGCAATTATTAATAACATGTATTTTCATGTGAACATATATTTATAATAGTGTCTTTTATTTCATACAGGTAACGGCGAACACTTTCTTGAGCTACTGACTACGTACAATACCATGAAACATAATTCAAGTAGCGTATCAAATTTTAAACATAATTTTGCCTTGGCCTCACCATAGCTTGGCACTAAAAGTATCCGTCTTGTGATATTTATGTATTTACAACGAGTAAACAGGCAAGACATGACTTGAGGTCACACCGTTATTTTATTGTTTCATAGCCTCTACTTGACCTGCATGTCATAGGTATTCTTTTGCTTCTCACATGAATGACATCTTTTTAATTACAGTTACTCGACAATTACAGACATGCACGTGTGGTGTTTTCTACTAAAATTCAGTAATATTTTACTCTCTATATTTGTCAGATGTTCAGTGCAATTAAAACAAATGTTTTTCCTTAATAAACAGTAGGATAGCTATCTACAAATCAGGCATTGTTACTTATTTACAATGAGTCTGTTCGCAGAAAATAAGTATATCGTCGTTTGCTAAATTTATTTTAGCCACACATAAAAAAACAGTTATTCACGTCATGCCAATATAGATTACTCAACGTAGACTTAGCTTAACATTATCAATCAATAAGTGGATGTACATAGTGATGTAAATTATTAATCACGAGTTGTTTGGTTTCGAGCAGTAATCAATATTCCTTCAAATCCAAACTCCCGAGATTCCCAGTGAAACATCTGTATTTCTCTTCTAACGATTTCCCTTAGAGCCCGTTTCCCCTTCGAGCCCACGAAACGGAATACGTCTAGTGACGATAAGTCTGGTAGGGGGTCAGTTCCATATCATACTTATACCCATTTATTATACCCAGTTTCTGGGGAAAGACATCTCCACGCTGAAGCTACGAGATGGGGGACCACTTCCATTATACCCAGTTTCTGGAAACAATCTCCACACTGAAACAACGAGTTAGCTAATTCCTTTCTCTCTTCTTCCGTTTAAGTTTCAGCTTCCATGGTTTTATTTTGTGTTATGCTGTTTTTCGTTTTAATTTTTAAGTTTTATGACACTATGATTCACAAAGGTACCACTTCCTCAGATCTTTTCCAACAAATTGTCTTGTAAATATTACAGTATAGCCTCAGAATTAACAGAAACAAATCTATATAAGCATTTTAACACACTGATATTTAATGAATATTTGTGTTGCTTTTTTCACTGAAAAAAATTACCCCAGTTAGTAAGTTTGTTATACATACTGCAAAAGTATTGCCAAAAATCATGCCTGCATCGTTTCTAGTGTGTGAGAAAACTACCCGAACAATGAAAAAGATTTTGTGAGAAAATTCCCTTCAAAACTGAACATTTTCTCCTTGCCATTCCCTGCATTAAACGCTCCAGAGCTGTACAAAGTGTCCTCCTTTTCTTCAAGGCCTCTCTTCCGGCCTCTTCTTTTCTGTCTCGTAGTCTTTGCTAGATCTTCAATTAATTTCTCAGCAGCAGTTATACGTTGTTTGTTAATTCTCTTCAAGATGTCTCGAGTGAATGCTCCAACCTTGATACGTATTCCCTGAAAGAACTTAGTTGCTACCATTAAATACATGACTGCATTATAAACCGATATTTTAACCATTTTGGCAGAGCAAAATGTTGTTTTATGTCAACTTTTCCACACAAGAGGGTTCCTAGACTTATTTGGACTCCTTTGGAATCTCAGGGTGGGACAGATATCTAAATGTTGAATTGATGATGTTCAGAATTGATTTAGGTGGACCATCCTTGTGAGTTTAAGGTATGCCATCCCTCTGGGCGTGCTTATAACGACACGAACGAATAAAGCAAAATGTGCACAGGCCGCTCATCTGTGGATAACATATGAAAATAGCGTGCCTACAATTTAATAAAGCATACTCACATTTCTGCCACATCTTTGCAAACAAAGGCATGATTAAAAACCAGAACAGAATTCGTTCAAAGTTATTCAAATAACGTAAGTAAATGCAAGTAACCACAGTTTGTAAGTAAGGATTGTGATTCCCTATTTGTTTCGAAGAAGACTATCCAACAATCAACCGTCAACAGATGACCTCAAAAGAAGCAGTGAGTTTGGGTTAAGCAAGTGCTCAGAAACTCTGACTGCATTAGCAATACCAAAAGTAATACTGAAGAGTCTCTTCGCTAAGTTGAGTGGCAGGATAAACATGTTGGGCATTTAATTTTTTATGCACTTAGGATGCACTTTAGATTAAGAAATTTCAGTGAAGTATATGCAATGATTTGTTCTACTGAAAAAATTTTTACGAGCGTCTTGCCTTAGGAAAATAAAAATTAATTAAAGCAAAGTAGTGTACTATGGAACCGCTACTCTCAGAAAAATGTGTTGTCAACTATGGATCCACACGCAAAATCTCCTAAAATAATGGAGTAGGCCAGGAAGAACTGTTTGATACTTGACTGTCACAAATTGCTAGGAAGGAACTGCGTTAAGAACAAAGTTAAATTCTTTGATGGGAACATAAAATAATCTTTAGAGGAAATGAGTGGATCAACAGTATGAATTTAGAAAACTCGGTTCATAAGCGGAATGCTATTATTTACTATTGAACGCGTAGCTAGTGTTGTGGCTGACTTGTTTAATCGCATGTTAATTGTCACTTTGATTACATGTGAATAAGTGAACATGAAAGTCTAACAGAAATAATTGTAATGACAAGCAAGTAGCAGCACTACAACACATCAACTTCTGGGTAACTAGAGACATATTTCGCACAGGTGATGTTTCAGCAATTTTTTAAAGTCCCGACATGTATTGGGGTATTCGTCTTCATCTTTGGTCTGTCAATTGGAGTTTTTCTGGCCAGAGGGTATCACTCGGATGCTCTCCTCTTAGATTCGTATGGAGCAACAGGTCACGTGTCCCGCTTAAGCGTCGTCAGTTTGGACGTGATTCTTTTTTTTTTTTTTTTTTTTTTCGCGGGGGCGCCTAGAGGGCAAACAGCTAACATAGACACACTAGTTTCTGGCTTGGTGGGAACCGCACATAGCCAGGGTAAGCTCTGCTGTCGTTCCGATGGTTGATCTGAACCAAAGCTGAAAAAATGAAGTTAGGTACCAATTGTTTTTTCTGGTCCTTAACGCTGATATTTCATTTGAATTCGTAGCACATTATTAATTTTTGGCAGTTTGCAAGTAAATTTTACCACAGTTTCTCGATGAGTCTTTGTGAACCTGCTCACACGTGGTCATTAGGAAAGTTCCGACACCCCTTTCTTAGTTTGGAATGAATTATCCATACATTAACTAACTTCTTGGGGTTCACTACATACTGTGATAAATTTCCTAGAGATTCATTGTGCATTCGAAAGACGTAGAACAATTACTTTATTGCAGTCAATAGCATTTGGAGGCAAGAGTTTACTTACTCAACAGTTTTAAAATTATTATCGGGGCTGTGAAGAATAATCACACCAAGATTTAATGTACATTGCGACATTGGTTTTTGTTCCTGTCGTGCTATCCCCATGTTGGTTGTACGAAGTGATTGCCCATTACGCTGCCAATAGATCACTTTTAACTCATTTTTCATGTCCGTCCAGAGCCAACGGGATGGTCAATGCAGATTTTTTTTTGTTTTACAGATGACAGTAGATTTGAGAGTCAGACATTTCTGCGATGTTTCCGTTCGTTCCGTCGTACACTGCTGCTAACTTGTAAGTGTTTTAAAATCCGATTTATATATGACGGGAAGTGCAAAATGGGTAAGCAAAAATGGCTAGAGGACGAATGTTAAGATTTTAAAGCATGTTTCACTAGGGAAAGACAGAAACCGCCTACTAGAAAATTAAAGAGACCGTTGCAGAAAAGAGAAGCAGCTGTCTAAATATCAAGAGCTCAAATGAAAAATCATTCTAAGCAAAAGGGGGAAACCTGAAAGCTAAAAGAAATATATAGAGGTTCTATACAAGGGAGATGAAATTGAAGGCAATATTATAGAAAGAGAATTGGACGTGCATGAAGAGAAAATGAGAGGTATGATACGGTGAGAAGAATGTGACAGAACTCTGAAAGATCTAACTCGAAACGGGACCCCAGGGTAGAGGAATTCCTTCAGAGTTAGCCCAGGGAGAGCCAGCCATGACAAATCTCTTCCATCTGGCGTGCAAGGTATATGAAACAGCCGAACTAGCATTAGACGCCAATAACAATGTAGTAATTGAAATTCCAAAGAACACAGTAGCTCCAATGTGTGAAAATCATCGAACTGTTCATTTAATAAGTCATGGTTGCAAAATAATAGCACGAATTCTTTCCAGAAGAATGGAAAAACTGGTTGAGGCCGACTCTGGGAAAGATCAGTTTGGATTCCAGAGAAATGTAGGAACACCTGAGGTAATACTGACACTAGAACTTATCTTAGAAGATAGAGTAAGGAAAGACAAACGTACGTTTATAGCAGTTGTAGACTTAGAGAAAGAATTTGACAATATTGACTCTGACGATAGCAGGAGTAATTTTCAGGGAGCGAAAGGCTGTTTGAAACTTGTACAGATACCAGACGGCAGTTATAAAAGTCGAAGGGCATGAAAAGGAAAGAGGGGTTGAGAAGAGAGTGAGACAGTGTTGTGGCCGATCCTCGATGTTGTTCAATATGTAACGAGCACAAGCAGTACCGGAAACCAAAGAAAAAAACTGGAGCAGGAATTAAAGATCAGGGAGAAGAACTAAAAACATTAAGGTTTGCCAACGACATTTCATTCTGCCGGAGACAGTGAAGGGCTTGGAACAGCAGTACAACGTAATGGACAGTGTTTTAAAAGGAGGCTATCATCAACGAAAGCAAAATACGGATAATTGAAGGTAGTCAAATTAAACGAGGTGATGCTAAGAGAATTAGATTAGTGAAGGAGACTTTTATTGTGGTAGATGAGATCTGTTATTTGGGCCACAAAATTACTGGTGATGGCCGAAGCAGAGAAGATACCGACATAGACTGACAATGCTAAGAAAAGCATTTCTGAAGAAAAGAAATTTCTTATCATCGAATATAGATTTAAGCGTTAGGAAGCCTTTTCGGAAGTTATGTGTCTGGAATGTAGCAAGCATGGAAGCGAAGCTTGGACGAAAAGTAGTTGAGACAAATGTTGAGGATTAAATAGATCGATCACGTAACTCATGAAGAGGTACTTAACATAACTGGGAGACAAAAATTTGTGTCACAACTTTGACCAAAAGAAGGGGTCGGTTGACGGGACACATCCGAAACATCAACGAATCACGAGTCTAGTATTGAAGGGAAGAGCAGGGGGAGAAATCATAGAGCGAGACCAAAACATGAATGTAGTAAGCAGAATCCGATGAATGTAAGTTGCAGTTGTCATTCGTAGATGAATTGGCTCGCACAGAAAGGACTAACACGGAGAGCTGCATCAAACCAAGTCTTTGGACTGAAAACCACAACAACAATAATAACAACAGTTGGATAATGCTTGCCCCCGACATCTTTGATGTTGCCATTTGCGAGGGCTTCTTCCTTTATCATCTGTTGCACAGTCTTACAATTTAAATTACGTACCTGAATGAGTGGCGAGCGTTGTGGCTCCCAGGAGGTACAGCCGGAACCGATGACAAATTTCGCCAGTTGATGCGCGGCCTCTTGCAACAATGCTCAATTTGACGTTATGGAAAGTATGTGCTCGGATTTATGACGTTACGTAAGACATATTCCTTCGGTTATGTGAGATGTAATTTTAGTAATACTTCGCTGTCACTATGATGGAGATGCATTTATTTTTTCTTATGTAGCAGGATAAATATTGTATTCTAAGAAATGAGATCCTTTATTAGCCTGTGCAGGAACTTAGTTGAACACGGGTATGGGCAGCAATCAACTGTGAGCTATTTGCTTAGACCCGTAACTAGGAGTTACATAGAAAACTCAATGACAATCCAAACTAAAATTTTCTAAAGGTTACTAAATTCAGCTTTCCGAAAACCACTACTGACTGGTCTTACAAGAAAGCGACAGCAAGGATGGAGAATATTTATTGAGAGAACATTTTTACATTCAGTGTGATTTCCTTTTTCTGCATTGTAAAATGAATAAATTTTCCTCCATTGTAGATGCAGATTTAAGACTGTCAGCAAAGACACCGTATCTGTGATCTATAAACGATGTTGTGTAACTAATAAGTGGTACGTTAGTCAAAGTGAGAACTGCGTTTTTGAACATTATGACAGTACTTGGCCAATAATCTGTTATTAATTTACAAAATCAATTGTGTGTGCAACAGAAATGCTTGCTATAGAATTCCAAAATAATTTTTTGGTGATATTTACCTACTTCTCTGTTTTTGAAGTTTTTAATAGTCAAACGCTGAAGCGTCTGTAAAATGCGGTAATGTGTGCCTAATATACTATTGACTTTCTATCTTCACTATTTCTAATACTGTAAACTTTGATAGAGGAAATGAATGTAGACACCATGATCTTATTTTTAAAGTTTATTAGTAACAGATAACAATTTAATAACAAACAACATTATTGTTAAGAGACCGTACTTAAATACTACTCCAGAAACGTCAACTAAATTTGAAAGTTACTTCAGTACTGCAAGAAGTGAAGCTAGATTTGTGGGGCCACTCTGGTGTAACATTTTCGATGAAACGCATTAATTCGTTGAGTTTGTGTAAATCAGGGACTAGAGCAAAAGATAAATAACGAGAAAATGTTGTCAGCTGCCAGCATTGGGAGGGATTTGGAAGAGATCCAAGCTTTGGTGTTATGCAAATTCACTTACATAAATATCAGAACGAGACCGTAGACCACGAAGAGAATAGCCCATTCTGAAACTAGACTTCCAAAAGGAGGAGAATAGAATGTTTGTGATAAATTTAATATGGAGCTTAATTGTCCGAATAGAGAGGAAGATGTGGTGGATTTTGTGTTGTTTTCTTAAGCTGAGATCGAATCCCACATTCTGGTTCTGTAGTAGCGCGTGTAGTTAGCTTTAAAAATTTCCGCAGCTGAACAAGTCCGAATTTGTTAGTTAACTTGGTGAACAGCGTCTCTAAGAGCTTAGAGTGTTTTACTGCTTCACAACTAGCATGCTGTGACAATAGCCGTCGATTCTCGTTGGAACCATATTTTAAAAGTGCTTTCCTAGTAAGTTGGCTGCTGTATAAGTTACAGGAAAGTCCACTGCCCCACGAGGTTATTTAGAGAAACACTCGGCGTGGAGTAGTACTGCGTGGCGCCGGTAGATGGCGGTAGGTGGCGCGAGGTGTCGCGGATCGCTAGCGACGCTCAGTAGTGGCCGCCTTCTCCGCCTGTGTAGTGACCGCCGTCGTCACCGCTGGAGTAGTAGTGCTCGCTGTAGTGGTGGCCACCGTCGCCGTCGCCGCCGGACTCGTAGTGACCGGCGCCGCCGTAGTGACCCTCGCTGCCGCCGCCGCTGCTGTAGTGGGCCGAGTGGCCGCCGCCGTAGTCGCCGCCGAGGGACTCGTAGTGCTCGCCGCCGTGGTCGTACGAATCGCCGCCGTCGATGGCGCGCAGGTAGTGCTCCGATCCGGCACCGTGGTGGTCACCCTGTGAGCATGCATGCACTGGCTAAGAGCGCTGTCGCCTCGTTATAGAAGCAACTGTAAATCTGTACTTGCAAGAACTGTCCGAGACAGAGAAACTGTGAGGTTAAGTCCGAAAACTCCACGCGTTTCAACTTAATATTCACACGGCTTGTGCTATTGACAATCATCAGTTTAAAATTGCCTGTTCATTTAATTTATCTTCAACGTCATCAAGTATACACCGGCCTGAAATATTCCTTTGTAGAACACCTAAAAAGAATGGTAAAGTTTTGCAAATGTCGAGAAAAAAAACAACTCTAAACGTTTTGTAATTGTCGATAATATATTGATAAAGGATCTCTTCACACTGATTATCAATGCAACGATGTCATCAATAACTCAACCTCTGACAACGTAAAATAAAATTTAAAAAGTGTGTTTGGGCATGTGTTGTTAACATTTCTGTCGCAGTTTCCTGTGAGCAACTCGGCGCTTAAATTTTTCCAATTAACTTCGTAGTCTCTTCCTGTTAAAATAATACTAAAATAAGACCTGAAGTTAAATGAATGAGAAGTTTCATCCCACAAAAAACAAGGCAAATGGGAAGAGACAGTCCAATAATGTATATAAATGATAGTAATGAAACAGCCACGATTAACTTAGGTAAGAGTCTAGTCTATATACAAAAGCATCATATTGAAGATGTATGTACACAAAGGCCACAGCAAGCTTCGTGTAAGCTCCAGGAACGAATCGAAAATTTTATATTTGATAGTGGAAATGCACTGAAAGGGACCTAAAAATAACGTTGAAAATATTGGCGAGGGAATATTTGTATCACCATTAGTTTGTTTGAGATAAGTTAATACATGCAGTAGAATATAATGTTAGAAAGGAATTAGCTTTCGAGAGTGATCTGGTAGATATTTTGCTGTGATTCATTTCCATCCCTAAAACTGTAGGTGTATTCAGGTGTATGTATTATTCTTGGATAATTTATTCAGCTGTTTAATTGATGGCATATAAATGTCATGATAGAGTTTGAAGTTAAACGATTTCGTTTTTAGATATGCGTGTGACAGATCAGATGGATCAATAAACCACACTATATAACAAACAAACTATATATATGATAGTTAAACGTGGTACAGAAAATGTTGTAATTAAATTTGTGGTTTGATATCTGACAGGTCAGCAACATGTTAGGATGAAAAATAATGCAATCTGACTCTGGACTCTGTAATATTGCGCTGGCATGACTTACGACCAAACACGGCAATAAGCAGAAAAACCCAACAGAGAGAGAATCACTTTGTATGTAACTAAGAAACGAAACCCCAGTAGCATCAGACTCATCTACGAAATCTAAAAACTGTAAAGATCCACATAGTGCCTCATACAGATCCCAACAAGAGTTATGGAAGATAATATATATTTTAATTGGACGTATCATATTGATTAAGAGTACCTGTCTATAAGCAGGTGTCGATACCAACAATTATTTACAAAACAACTGCACTGCGCTCAACATAAATCAGATGCCTCTTCGTTGAAAACAAACAATGAAAAATATTTATGATAACATTACATATAAATCTGTACAGCATTTGTTGTAGCACTTAGTGTACATCACGTTGATTGCTGTTATCCCAGTAACAAATGAAACAGATAATTCTCAGTTTTTGGATAAAATATTGTAAGGTATACTAGATAAATCACAACTAATTGCAGTTACTGTAGAATGTGTATGTGGGTTATTGTGAAAAGAATAATATAAATTCTAGTGTAAATAATGGCAGATTTTTCGGTCAATTGTTAATGACTTCAACAGAATATTTCGAATTATGAATTCTAGTCATACTGATTCTGTTTCGTACGTTTTATATTTTCTGACTGAACAGAATCTTTCTATATTCATGCGAAGCAAATATGCAAGTCTCATAACTGAGCAAAATGTAAATATGAGGCATCACAGATTGTTCTTTTGGCAAACTCCTACTGGAAATATTTTTGCAACGTCTTCCTGCAGCACATTGATGACGTGTGAGATGTGTCATACAAATGTGATACGTAATTGGAGATTGTGTCGCTGAGTTTGTGCTACAAGTGGTCTTACATCCCACCACTACATCCGTATGAAAACTGACCAAAAGTGTCAGCGATAGCACCGATTTAGCAATCATTTCCGGTATATACGACCGTGACCGCAAGAGTCGCTGCGGATCACGCTCCGTGTTATCACTGTTGGTCAACTGCAGCACGTTCTGGTGGCTGCATCTGCAGCTGGTATCTTGATGTTGAGGTTTCAGTGTGACGATTGGCAAATGCAGCTATAGCTTCTCTTCATGGACTAAATCTTCGAATCTGGAACTCTAATTGTGGAAGCTACTGTTTGCAATGATTCTGGCTTTGATTGTCGGTGTTTATCGGTTCTTGCTCGTCGTCGTAATGAGCATTCCGTTGTGTCAATCCCGATTTCCTTAAGCTACAATGTTATTTTCAGCTATCCGACAGAGACTGGCTACTGTACAAAAAATAGAAATCAGAGAAGGGAAGAGGTGGAACTGCAGGAGACAGAACAATCTGCCCGAAGGTAGTGTACAGCTTCAGAGGACGATCAAAACAACTTGGGAGCCTGGCACTGACATTTGATTGATGAATAATAACCAAAATGGACAAATGTCATGATATGATACGTAATTGGTAAGAGATTAAGGATGAAGCCCTGGATTTGAGTTCACATTCTGTTCGTCAAAACGCTTACAGAGGTATTCCTGATATTCATCTCAGCCAGCGAGGTGATGAAAACTTCTCCATGCGCCAGAAATCTAGGCAGGTATTTCCACATTAAAGTGCACTAGATAATGGTTTTGACGACTTATGTTGTCTCGGGAAAGAATCACTACTTCGTTAACCGCAGGTTGTGTTTCTGTCCCTACTTGAGTATGGGTAGCGTTTTAAGCTCGTCAATACTTTTTAGCGTGTACATGAAAACTGATATCGTAGGAAACTTTAAATTCAGTATATACTTACAAAGGATGAGAGAGATTCCTATACAATACTAATCCACCACACACTAGGAATATACTGAATGTGTTATTAGTGATAAAGAGTTTATAAAGGGCTTCACTGTATCAACTACAATTCTTGTAAAAACGTTACACAATTCCTAATATGCATTTCTGGAGGAGATGTTGAAAAGAGAATTTAGTAGATAACGCATTACTTAGAAACATCCCATGAAATGGTCAATTTCTGGAATTTACTAAACTCGCCTCCAGTTTCTCTCACTACAATATTAAGGCTTCGTAGTGGCCTAACTACAAAGACTCACGTATCTGTTCGTTAGAGAACTCCTGCTCCGTCATTTCCGATTCACGCTGGCACATATTTCCACTGTACCGGAACAAGACTTTCTTTACACATTCCATGTCGTATGATACAGCTCAGCGCTTCAGTGCCGACTTTGTATTCTGCGCCATTCGCCACATTGCTGATTTGCCATTGGGTTTCCTTTTTTGAGTTATGTAGCTTTTTTAATTCCAGCTGCATTGCAACCTCAATAAACCATCTTTCTTCTGATCAACCCGGGTTTTCTATTGTCAGCAGTACCCTTTGATTGACGTGTAATTCTTATCACGTGTTTGTATTAAGCCTAGCCACCACGTTCTGTGTATGGATTTCCTTGTTGCTTCAGAGATATCATTAATTGTTTTCGGCAATAGAGCCATGTGTTTTCCGTATTATACTTGAAAACTTCCTTCGATAGCTTAGGACAACTTCGAAGCTTTCACCCTTTTGTGAACACACTAACAGTTTCCGTCTTTAAAATACGAACTCGTAAATAAGTAAATAAGGTTCTCGAGAAAAATTGGAAATTCTTTGATCTTCACGCTCAGTTTTGTGATCCAGTTCGACTTATCGCTGACAGAGGCACACAGTAGAAGCTGTTCTAGAAAACTGAAAAGGAAAGTTGTACAACATTTAGAAACATTGAAGGGCAATCAAACTGATTGGAGAGGTGCAAGAAGAACTATAAGAAATTGACATAAATAAATAGTAAGGTGAAGACGGTACAAAATACAAAAATAAAAGTAAGAAGTGGGGATATATCGATGGCAAGACAGTTCCAGGACTGCTCAGAACAAAATGAACACTTGGACTCATCTTAACTACGCTTATTCCATAGTCCTAACTGGAACATACAAACTACCTTAGTGTCATCAGATAGTGACCTGTGAAGGGTCACGTGACCGCCTGATACAAGTTATACAATATTCCTTTATAATTCTCCTGATTAGTTAGCTACAGCCCGCCACGAATTTCGCTCCTGAAATAAGCGCGACATGTCAGAGTAGAACTTGCACCCAACATACGCAATTATTTGTTTCATTTACTCAGATCTCTGTCTTTTCTATAGTTTTATCCCCTTCAGCTTTCTCAGGCAACACGGAAGTCATTTCTTGAAGTATTAACGCGTTACTACCACCCTGTCCCTTCTAGTTTTCGTTATTTTCCACGCGTTACTCTCTTTGCCGATTCAGTGTATAACATTCTAATTCATTATCTAATCAGTTGACATTATTTTCAACAACCTCCTATAGCACCATATCTGAAACGCTTCGATTCCTTCCGTTTCAATTTTCTCCACAGCCAATGACGCACTACCATTCACTACCGTACAGCAGTCAGCACCAGAGGTGCAAGCTCAGCAAAGCTCAGCAAGGAAAGGCTGACGTTTGATGCTTATAGGCGTCTTGTGATAGCATTTACTTTTTTCTCCTTGCTTTGTCTGTCATGTGTTATTTTGCTTCCAACGTAGTAGAACTCATTCTTTCGTCCACTTCATAGTCCTCGATTTCGATATTAATTTTATTGCTAATTTCGATTCCACTACTCCTCAACACTTCCATCTTCCTTCAGTTTACTACAGATCCGTAGAGTGTGCTCTTAGACCGTTCATTCCATTTCAAAGGTCCTGCAGTGTCCGCAGCTCGTGGACGTGCGGTAGCGTTCTCGCTTCCCACGCCCGGGTTCCCGGGTTCGATTCCCGGCGGGGTCAGGGATTTTCTCTGCCTCGTGATGACTGGGTGTTGTGTGATGTCCTTAGGTTAGTTAGGTTTAAGTAGTTCTAAGTTCTAGGGGACTGATGACCATAGATGTTAAGTCCCATAGTGCTCAGAGCCATTTGAACCATTTGGTCCTGCAGTTTTTCCTGAGTTTTAGTGAGGATAGCATTACACTGATATCCTTCCACACTGAATTTTAATCTCACTGTGACTGTTTCATTTGTTTCCATCATTGCTTCTTCCATGCACAGACTGAACTGGACGGTAGGGTCTTAAATCGTTTCTAATTGGAGGAACTGGTCCCTGGTCCTCCGTTCTTACATTTCCCTCTCGGATCTTTTACATGATGTATATTATCCGGTCATCCACTCCTTCTCTTTTTAGTTTTGCACATTTTTTGTATTACTCTTCTTCCCCTATAGCTTTCTCTAGAGAATATACGCTGTTCGAAAACGGCCAGTACGACATTAAAATGCTGACTAATATTTCGTTTGCTGAGCTGATGTTGTGAACAGCAATTTCGCTGTAAGGTCCGCAGTGGTATACCCACAAAGCTACTTTTATGCTTGATGTCTTTCAGTTACACCGACGGCCACAGCGCCAGAAAACGCCAGCTCCTGCCGTGGGTTTTGGGTGGATGGTGAGGGGAATACCTGGCTGTAGGAGCCGCTGTCGCCGTGCGAGCCGCCCGACTCCCCGCCGCCCGCCTTGCCGTACGATGTGTGGTGCTCGTAGCCGTACGAGTCGCCGTCCTTCTTGTGGAAGCTGTCGAACTTCTTGTAGCCGTCGTCGCCGCGGCTGTCTTTGGTGCGCAGGTATCCGACGGTGCCGTGGTCGCCGCCGTCCTTGTGCACGTAGTGCTCCCGCTGTCCCGACGACACCATCTGCAGCCGCCGGAAACCAACACCGCCACCCATGAGCGCGCTCTCCTGGTCGGTACTCCTCCTCCCACTACTTGTATTGGTGTACCTCGCCCTCTCCCATCCCCACCCCTGCTACCCGGCTTTCCCAAACAAGTGGATCTCAACGAAAGTGATGACGGCCCATGTGGCCTTGCAAGCATCTATCTCGATCCTACTTCCCGGCGTTATTCTGACAGCTAATTTGAATAGGAAAGGCAATACCACAATCATATTAATTGGAGTAATCCTAATTCGACTCATTAATTTAACTTGAAACTTCTGTTCTCTCAGCCACACCTCTTACAGGGTAAAAATTGCCTTATGCCTTCCATTACTATATCATTTTCAAAGGCTACCAAAAAGTGTATACAAGTTGCCACAAATAGGTAATGGGTACATTAATGTCATAATGAATCTGCTAAGGTATATGGGGATACATAACCAAATATTAGAAATAAAAAATCTTCAGGTTAATATAGTGTTGACAATACTGACATATGGGTACATTTTGCCACGTCATCTGGCGTGTACCACAGTCAAGTGCAAACTGACTTAGTGCTACGTGGTCTTAATTGTAGCCTGTCACAAGCGGGTGCTAGTGTTTTTATATGTCAACCAATTGCTTATAGATTTGTGCAACGAAATTTCAATAAATTTTAAAAAGTTAACGAAGTAATGACAAGACTGATAAATTGTCTATCACATTCTTCCAACATGTAAAAGCATTTTAAAAGAATTAAGGGAGAAAAGTACTAAGCAGAGTTACATCACAAAACGATAGACAAAGTTCAGCGTGTACGTATAAGGCAATACAAACTCATAACAATCTCCCAGTCGAGCGTATTTACAAAAGCAAGTAACAGAATTCGAATGCAAAAAGCACCTTGATGAAATGAGAAAATTACTTTACATGCTCTTTAACAGATCGACGTAACAGCGTAGCTCTTCACACGACGTACATGGGTTTAATATCGTAGTAGATACAAAGTTGTTGACTTATGAACTCTATGTGACAGTAGCCTTAAGGTAAATACTGACTACTACAGTATGTAGTTCGTCATGGACGATGTTATGAACCTACTTGAATTACATGAAGTTCGTTAATTAACAATACAAGTTGCGTACCTCCCAGTGGGTGTGCATTAAACGCTATATAAACTTTCATACTATTTTTCATGTGCATTTGAAATGGAAAGAAAGAAGTTACGAAAAAGTCGCTATAACGCACAAAGGTAAAGGAACAAAGAAAAGGGTCGGTTGGGAGAGGGAAGAGAACAGCGATGAAGTGGATGTAGGGAAGACGAGAGGATAGTATATATTTAAGATACGTTGTATACCCTTCTTTGTAGCCTTTAAAAATGATATCAAAACGCATAGGTCAATTTTCGTTCAACAAAAATGCTTGAGTGAGAAAAGTCAAGTTTCAAGTGCAAAAAATAACCAAGGAGTCTTATGCTGCGTTTCTGCACACTATCAAAATCTATAACTTTAATTTATTCCACATTAAGCATTTACTGACAAACGGGAAAGCGATATTGAGCCCTAATATTCTTTATCACGTTTCACATTTCATTAAACATCAGCTACAAATAAAAGTTAAAAATGAAATGAGGGACGCCTGTGTAGTCATCAGGGAAGTGACAGATATATATGTGGAGCAACACCCTGGAGCATGATGGCTTGTTACCCAGGACGACCGACAATGATTTGAAACTCAGCAACCAAGAGTTTGATCACATTACTGCAGACGTCCTCTTCGTCTGGACTGCGTATATCAGCTCATTTGCGAACGATACTGCGCTTTCGATATCAAAGATATGTTCAGCTATATTTATTACATCTGTTTAGCAGTGGCGTTCCTGCTATCTAAGAATCAACATCTCCAGTAAATGTCACTTCAACATGGACTTCAGTGATTATTGACTCCCCACTTTCCCTAGTATCCTCTTCAGGTGTTAAAGAAGATGAATTTAAAAAAGATGAACGCCACGGGCTGCATTTCAATGGACCCAACACCCTACCCTCTAGAATAGAAAATAGTGCTTGAAGAGCCAAGTAGTAGAGTCATTAGCTGACTTCCGTGAGTCCATTGTTGGGCTGTATTCGAACAGGGCAGTGGTCGTTCAAGTTTGAAATGAGATTCTCAAGTTTTTTCCTCACCAGGCAAGTCTCGTTAGAACTGTTCAGATAATGCTAGTATCATAGTAAATACCCAGAAATTTATCAGTCATTGACTCGGGTGCAGCATTCATTCAATAGTCAGTAGCTTTCAGTTTAGACTGCTTCCATACGCTTTCAGTATACCGGGTGATCAAAAAGTCAGTATAATTTTGAAAACTGAATAAATCACGGAATAATGTAGATAGAGAGGTACAAATTGACACAAATGCTTGGAAAGACATGAGGTTTCATTACAACCAAAAAAAATACACCGTTCAAGAAACGTCCGACAGATGGCGCTTTATCTGATCAGAATACCAAGAATTAGCATAACAAAGTAAGACAAAGTAAAGATGTTGTTCTTTACAGGAAATGCTCAATATGTCCACCATCATTCGTCAACTGTAGCTGTAGTCGAGGAATAATGTTGTGAACAACACTGTAAAGCATGTCCGGAGTTATTGTGAGGCATTGGCGTCGGATGTTGTCTTTCAGCATCCATAGATGTGTCGGTCGATCACGTTAGACTTGCGGCTTCAGGTAACCCCAAAGCCAACAATCGCACGGACTGAGGTCTGGGGACCTGGGAGGCCAAGAATGACGGCTGAGCACACGATCATCACCAAACGACGCGCGCAAGACATCTTTCACGCGTCTAGCAATACTTTTCTTCGGTTCTAATAAAACCCTATGTCATTCCAAGCACGTGTGTCAATTTTTATCTCTCTATCTACATTATTCCGTGATTTATTCAGTTTTCAAATTTATACTGACTTTTTGATCACCCGGTATATCAAATGTCTTAGCTAATTGACGACGAATGTTGTTAATTGGTCGATGCATTTAATGTTTTCTTCTTTACTCATTGGATTGTGGTCTATATATGACTGAGTTCTAATAATTTATTCACAGTGTTCATTTCTCACAGTAGGCACCTCCCGTCGTCTTTAGAGGGGGCTACGCCCCAGGGATTCTGTGGCTTACCATTGCATGTTTTACATAAGTACAGAAATTATTTACTACATGAATCATTCACTTCCCTGCACCGCCGCAATATGACGTATAGTTGTGTGCGTGCAATCTGCACAAACTTGGTTTTCGTTTTCTCTTTCAAAAACGGTCAAATAATCGAATAATACTATTACCAGACGTTTAAACTTATTTTCATATTATTACTATTAACTATGAACCGTTGTTATTAAAACTTATTTTCAAGTGTTTTGTAACGGAGCAAGCAAGATGGCCCAGCGAACTTGGGGAGAGAGAGTTTCAAAACGGTTCGGAAATTGTTATCCGGAGTTACTCGGTTTCCCTGTATCAGTATAGGTGAGTACTGGTGTTGTTCCGTCAGTAGGAGCTGGGTCAATTTACTTTCTCTACCTTGTCGATGTAAACTTGTACTTTCTCTGTGAATTCACTCTCCTCTTTTCTGAATTGCAAGCATTTACTCTTTGCTTCACTGTGCCTGTCACTTTAAGTATGAAAGCTACAAAATGCTGCCACCTGAAAATATGTTGAATTGGTTTTACCAGGATGCAGGGGAGATACAGTGAAGAACGTCGTTGTACGTGTCGACTGCTTGGATGTGGAAACATCGACAGTTAGAGTGTTAGGGAGCAGGAAGTACGATCCAGCAAGGCGTGAGCTAGAAGTCAAGCATGACTGGGCAGCGCCTCTGTTCATTGTGCCTTTTTTGCTCGATTTCCTTTCAATTACACCTCGCCATTTAAAGCCAAATCCTTTCTATACCTAATTTCCTATCAGGACGGTTCGGGACTCGATTTATGCAGTGAAATTACCTACATGTATCCTTAAAAAGAATGTTGTCGTCATTTCTACTTGTCAACGACAATTCAGCTACATAAAAGAAGACAAAATTCCAATAAGGCATTTTATGGCTGTTGTGTTACTCATTAAATGGGATTTATCGCACGCCCACAGTAACAGTTAGGTGTCAAAATGTCAACGCTCTATAATGCATTTCAAATTTCTAGGGTCACATAATCCAAACTACTGTGGTTCCCACGAACTCTGTTAGTCTTTTACAGGTCTCAAAATGCTCACTTTCATGTTATGTTTATTATGCAATTCACTTTTCACCATTACTGTGAACACTCTTTTCTGTAATACTGTGGTATTTCAAAGTGATAACGACTACAAATTTTTGTCCCTGGCCGTTGGGAATCACATTATTTAATTTCTCGAGTCCATGAAAAACAATACTTTTGGTAGTTCTCAATGTCTCAGTTAGTTCATCTAAACCCTTGGTATTTTCGGAAGCGCTGCGTAATGCACTGTGTTCTCTGTATAGTGCTAATACTACTACTGTCACCTCTAATTCCGAATGCCAATAACGATATATGTGTGCATGATCATTTTTCTAAATAACCTTTCGAGAGTCTATGATAATTATGTCATCAGTCTTGATGGTCGGCCTCGCCGCAGAGGTAACACGGTTCTTGTCAGATCACCGAAGTTACGCGCTGGGCTAGCACTTGGATGGGTGAGCATCCGGTCTGCCGAGTGCTGTTGGCAAATGGGCTGCACTTAGCTCTTGTGAGGCAAACTGAGGAGCTACTTCATTGAGAAATAGCGGCTGTGGTCTCGTAAACTGACATACGGCTGGTAGAGCGGTGTGCTGACCACATGCTCCTCCACATACGTATCCAGTGACGCCTGGGGTCTCAGCATGACACGGTGGCCCTACGACCTGTTGGACCTTCATGGCTTGTTCGGGCGAAATTTAATTCTTTGTCTTGTCGGTAGAATTTCATTTACCACTTCTCTGTAATGATAACACCTTACCCGATAGGATTTCGTTTTTTGATATTTGTTGTCGATAAATCACTGTTTACTTTTCTTGAATTTTGTTCAATGTATCAGAAATTGCATTCTCAGTTCTTTGTCAATATTTAATATTAGACGTACTTTTTCCTTGGGGATATATGTCTTGCTCTTTACCAGTCTGCTGATGCTAAGGTTTCTTCGTTTGTCTAACTTCTGCAACATTTGTTATCTTCAATATTGGATTAAAAAATGAGCTCTAAGCACTATGGGACTTAACATCTGAGGTCATCAGTCCCCTAAACTTAGAACTAGTTAAACTTAACTAACTTAAGGACATCACACACATCCATTCCCGAGGCAGGATTCGAACCTGCGACCGTAGTAGGCGAGTGGTTCCGGACTGAAGCGCCTAGAACCGCTCGGCCACCGCGGCAGGCTTGGATTTAAAAAAAAGAAAATTAAGATGATAATGGAAGCAACAGCCAGGTGACGAAAAGTAATGGCAGTAAGAACAATGAAGTCTAATATATATTCAAATAGGGGAATATGTTATACATATACGTATCACTTGAGGTTTTATGAGAGGTCTGTTTATTTCTTTCACTTATTTCACTACCTTTTTTTAGTAAAATTGAAACCATGCCTTTCTACTTCTTTAGCTTCACGAATATAAGCAATATACATAAGCAAAATAAATAAATGGGAGCGTTGTATGTCCAGTTATGCACTTTATCGGGAACAGTATTCCTGATTGTGGTAATTTTTTGCAATATTTTATTTTTCAGTGTCGTTGGAAACATTTCTATAGAATGCGTTACGGTTTTTTAATATATTTTTATGAAGTTGGAAGGCAGAGGAAACGTAGAGGCAGACTCAGTGAAATTAATGTTTTAGCAGGAAGGAAAACATATATGATAGCAACTACGTTTTGCTGAAGAAAATTTATTCTGAAATTAAATGTATTGAATGAACAGTTCCGTAGCAGCTAAGGTCGGAGTATACTGTGCAGAGTTACATGCTTAAGGGACGTAATATTAATCTGCCCCATGATGGAGCTCACCGGTCGCTTTAGAGCGACGAAGAAGGTTTAGAAACCAAGCGGTCATGTAACTAGTCAATACCGATGTGATGTATCTGTGCCAGGCGGTAGTATGGAATCAACACAATAAGATGGTTCGACATGCAGACGTAATAGCAGCACCGAAAGGAGCCATCGCTTGCGAACGCTCCCGTGATCACAACCTAAATCAACTGTCCCAGGCATCAACAAAATGGTTATCCCTCGCAGCCATGCTACACATTGTACGGATAGCCATTGTAAAAAGGTGTTAACTGACAGCGAATGGAAATGGTGGCCGCGCATTGTCGGTAACAATCCGTTTCTAACTACACAGGATTTGCTGCTGTCAGATAATGGAGGTGGATCTAACCCAGTTTCCAAACGAATGTTACGAAGTACATGCAACTGACATTTGGAGTCGAGTTTCTCTGATATAGCTTTTGGAAACTGCGGGACATACAGGTGTTAGGGGTATAAGAGCTGACATTGTAGTCATTTGTCTCTTAACATGTATGCACTAAAATATGTTAGTTGTTTTCTCTCTGCCTCTAAAAGTATCCCTGCGAAAGTGTCACATAATTTACTACCTAATGTTTTTTGCACGGTGGTAGCTGCACTAAGTGGACTAATCTTGTCGCTGTAGACGAAACATTTTGTTTTCGAATTTGCACACGTGTACACCTGACCTTCTGCTCAGGGTACGTAAAATAAGCATTAATGGCTTTCTCTTGCCCCATGTACTTGGAGGTACTTAACCAACCTAATAACATACTACGGCTAATAGCTATAATGATCACTCTGAAAATGAAGTAAATAATGATGCAAGGTTGTTCAAATGGTTCAAATGGCTCTGAGCACTATGGGACTAACAGCTGTGGCCATCAGTCCCCTAGAACTTAGAACTACTTAAACCTAACTAACCTAAGGACATCACACAACACCCAGTCATCACGAGGCAGAGAAAATCCCTGCTATGTTGTTCAGAACACTGTCCTCACTCAACAATACAAATGTCAGCACTTATGACGTAACACCCTGTATAGTTGCACATTTTTCAGTGCGTCAGACAACATGGACTGTTGCTGACTGGAGGCGCGTGGTATGATTCAACGAATCGTTATTTTGCCTCTTTATAAATCACAGATGACGATCAGTTTGGCTTTAGGAAAAGAAAATCCGCCAGAGAGGCGGTTCTGATGTTGCGGTTGATAACGCAAGAATAGAGAAACATCAAAATACGTTCAAAGCATATGTCGACCTGGAAAAGCGTTCTATAGTGGAAAATGGTGCAACATGATCGAAATTATGAGAAAAATGAAGGTAAGCTACTGGACAGTAACCATGATTAACTGTCTGGGGGTAACGCTGCAAAGCGATATGAAATGAAACGATCGTGTGAAATCGTTTGAGGGAACGTGGATGGTCGACTTCGAATTACAGGGAGAACTCTAGAAATGTGTAGCCCATCTGTAAAGGACGTCGTTTTCTGAACACCTGTGCGACCGACACTTGAGTGTTGCTCTAGTGTTTGGGCTTGTCACCAGGTCAGATGAGAGGAATACATCTAAGCAGTCCCTAGAGTAATTAGCCACGGGTAGGTTCGACCAACGCAAGAGTATTCCCGAGAGACTGGACGGAAGAAGAAGTTCTTTTTGCGAAACACTTCTGAGGAGGTTTGGAGAAACGAAATTTGCGACAGTTTACAGGACGATTTTACTACCAATTACGAACATCTCGCGTAGGAACGGCGAAGGCGAGATAAAGGAAATCAAGGCCCGTACGAACACGTATAGATAATCGTTCTTTGCATGTTCCATTTCTGAATAGAATAGCAAAGGGAATAGCTAGAAGTGTTATACGTACAGACCACCGTGTAGCGTGTGGTTGTATGAAGCATAGCCCTGTGTAACAGTGAAAAGTGGACGATGAGCAGTTAAGACAAAATGAGAACAGAAGTTTTTGAAATGTGACGCTACAGATAAATGTTGCAAATTGTATGGCCAGATGAAATAACAAATGAGGAGTTAATTAATAGCCCGCATCTCGTGGTCGTGCGGTAGCGTTCTCGCTTCCCACGCCCGGGTTCCCGGGTTCGATTCCCGGCGGGGTCAGGGATTTTCTCTGCCTCGTGATGGCTGGGTGTTGTGTGCTGTCCTTAGGTTAGTTAGGTTTAAGTAGTTCTAAGTTCTAGGGGACTGATGACCATAGATGTTAAGTCCCATAGTGCTCAGAGCCATTTGAACCATTTTTTTAAGTTAATTAATAAAGGAAGTAAATTTGTTGGAGAGGTTCTACATCTACATCTACATTCATACTACGCAAGCCACCCAACGGTGTGTGGCGGAGGGCACTTTACGTGCCACGGTCATTACCTCCCTATTCTGTTCCAGTCGCGTATGGTTCGCGGGAAGAACGACTGTCTGAAAGCCTCCGTACGCGCTCGAATCTCTCTAATTTTACATTTGTGATCTCCTCGGGAGGTATAAGTAGGGGGAAGCAATATATTCGATACCTCATCCAGAAACGCACCCTCTCGACACCAAACCTGGCGAGCAAGCTACACCGCGATGCAGAGTGCCTCTCTTGCAGAGTCTGCCACTTGAGTTTGCTAAATATCTCCGTAACGCTATCACGGTTACCAAATAACCCTGTGACGAAACGCGCCGCTCTTCTTTGGATCTTCTCTATCTCCTCCGTCAACCCGATCTGGTACGGATGCCAAACTGATGAGCAATACTCAAGTATAGGTCGAACGAGTGTTTTGTAAGCCACCTCCTTTGTTGATGGACTACATTTCCTAAGGACTCTTCCAATGAATCTCAACCAGGCACCCGCCTTACCAACAATTAATTTTATATGATCATTCCACTTCAAATCGTTCCGCACGCATACTCCCAGATATTTTACAGAAGTAACTGCTACCAGTGTTTGTTCCGCTGTCATATAATCATACAGTAAAGAATCCTTCTTTCTATGTATTCGCAATAAATTACATTTGTCTATGTTAAGGGTCAGTTGCCACTCCCTGCACCAAGTGCCTATCCGCTGCACATCTTCCTGCTTTTCGCTACAATTTTCTAATGCTGCAACTTCACTGTATACTACAGCATCATCCGCGAAAAGCCGCATGGAGCTTCCGACACTATCTACTAGGTCATTTATGTATATTGTGAAAATTAATGGCCGGCCGCGGTGGCCGTGCGATTCTGGCGCTGCAGTCCGGAACCGCGGGACTGCTACGGTCGCAAGTTCGAATCCTGCCTCGGGCATGGGTGTGTGTGATGTCCTTAGGTTAGTTAGGTTTAAGTAGTTCTAAGTTCTAGGGGACTTATGACCTAAGGTGTTGTGTCCCATAGTGCTCCTAGCCATATGAAAGGCAATGGTCCGATAACACTCCCCTGTGGCACGCCAGAGGTTGCTTTAACGTCTGTAGACGTCTCCCCATTGATAGCAACATACTGTGTTGTGCCGTCATTCTCGATTTATTGTAAACAGAGCCGTCTAGTTCGCTGAATGCGTAACTTTATTTATAACGTTGTTTTACAAACTTCTGTCATCAGATCCAGACACCGCTCAGTCTTAGTGAACGGAACCTGTATTTAGGTGTTATGTTAACTGTCAACAGCTGACGCCCATTGAGAAAAAGATTTTACTGACTGACAGTGAACGTTGTTTTACAAGATCTACATTTTGATTTGACGATGGAAGTTATTACTAAATGTTGCTAAGCTGTATAGACGGTTTTCTTTTCGAAATCATCAGGAAATACTAGATCTTATTGAGGAGAAAGGAATTTGTCGCCCAAATTGGCTAAAAGGAAGGACTTGTTGTCCAGGACACATCATGACACATGAAGGAATCGTCAGTTTGCTGGCGGTAGGAAGTGTATTAGTTTAAAATTGTACCGGGGCACGGGGAATTGACTACAGAAACTAGATTCATATGGGTGCAGACGACGAAAGCAACACATACTTTTGTAACAGGAATTACGCTTTTCAATCTGCCATTGGTCATTAAAAGAAAACCACAGTGTAAATAACATACGTTTTATTTGAAACATTTAGATACACCTCCCAGCTACTTCTCAACAAAGTCCCCACTCCAACTTTGACATTTGTCTTAGTGTGGTACCAACTTTCCAATATCCTCGTCACATGAGGCCTGTTTGGAAGTAAGGTCCGATCGGTCACGAAATGAAAACCACAGCGAAAATCAAAAATATTTTATTTGCTACAGTTAGCTACGCCTTCCAGCTACTTCCTTATGCAGTCACCGCTCCTGCTTAGACATTTGCCGTAGTGTTGTGCCAACTTTCAAATGCCCACATCGTAGAAGACAGCCACTTGTGCTTTCTTCCAGTCTCTACACTGGTCTATAGCTCATTGTCTGCGCCAGAATGCTGTACTTATGGCCAGCAGTTCATGTGATCGAAGAGATGAAAATCCTGCAGGAGCGTCTTCATTGCAAGAAGAACGAGACACAAGACAGCTACGTTACGTGGGTTGCTTGAAATCAGGCGAAACTTCTCAGCAGACACTTCGCACTTGCGTGAGACTATTTTTTGGAGGCATATTTAAGCACTCACTGTGAGCTCAGAATTGAAAAGTGCAATGTGATGTGATAGATGGGTGTAATAGAGACACTGCGCAACACTTATGCACAAGGCATCAGCGGATGTTCCCTGTAGTTGTAATGTCATGACAGATCGGAGGTTTAAAACAAAAAATTGACCTCTCAGGTAGGTCAGAACGTAAGGACAAACTTGTCGGCTGGTAGACACGGCTGTGAGCATATTGCGAGAACTAAGGAAAGCAAGAAACATAGTGAAATGGTGCGCCATGGCGAGGGCGACGTCGTGCCCATTAGAAGCTGTTGCTCCGCACTGCTCTGCAGGAGAGGAGGAGGCCGACCATTACGGGAGCAGACCTTCTCTCCCACCCTCCCTTCCTCTCGCCTCCTTCCAGCCCTCCTATTCTCGGTGGCGGTCTCGGCCATCTCGTCCCGTCCCGTCTCGTCTCTTTTGCTCAGCGTGGAGCCTCAGCACGCCTGGAGAGCGAAGGGCCAGGCTGCCGCGGGGGGCGGGAAACGGTACGCCAAAGTAATTACGGTGCGCCGCGGCGCTCTGGCCAGATGAGAGCAGCGGATGTTGCGGCAGCGGCTACGGCGCTGTTTGCCAGTAAATAAGGCGCCGCCCGTCGGCCATTTAGGCGTCGCGGCGCTGCCATTCGTGCTGTGGCCTCCTCGGGAGGTAATCCGTAATTACGGGGCGCGGCGCACTGTGAAAGCCAGCCGTCATTAACACCGCTGCTGCTGGAACCACACCGTGACCGGCAGGAGCTACTGCCACTGTGCGACAGCGTCTCCGAGAATGACCCTTCCTAGTCACAACTGCTCTGCTCGTCTTCTCTCCGTCGCCGCTTCTGAATGCTCTATGAAGGACACCAGATGATACCTCCAGAATGTTTTCGCCGTAACTGCGACGGAATTTAAAAACGGCCTGTTTCTGCCTGTTAGTGGATGAGTCCAATTTCGACAAGACTACAACTCTTCCTTAAATTTCAGCTGCTGGCCGTAGAAATTACCACCCACAAAGGTGGCATTCAACAAACATCTGCTTGTCATGCTCGGATGTCACAGTAATTAGCATTGAGTGCAACCACGCAAGGTAGGTAACAGCATCGTCAGCTACATTGTTCTCTTATAAGCCAAAACCCTATCGTAAAAGTAAAATCTGAAGCACAAGAATGTGGTCAGGCTATTGGCTAATAACATAGTGCTACACTTTTTCGCTGCAGCACTAGGAGTGGAATGGTGACGGGCCACTTTTTACTCCTGGGTAAGGTGGATGGTTCTCTGTGGATCTGGAGCCGTCCTGGAGGGATTGGATGGAGGAAAGATCTATCTGGCATTGACCCCGGGAGCTCCACGTCTATTAGTCCACCGACTACATGGCGACAAAATTCTATGGTCTGTGACTAATAGGGCGTTGGTCTACAGTTGTAAGGCAATACAGTATAGATTCTGCGTGGATTCGACAAGACATTCGTTGCATCTCACACCAGATGTTTACGCACAGATCCTTTAACTCCTGTAAGTTGCGGGCTCGCCGTTCGTGGTCATGGGGCTGGCCCCACTATTGTCGCAGGTGTTCAAATGGCTCTGAGCACTATGGGACTTAACATCTGAGGTCATCAGTCACCTTGAACTTACAACTACTTAAACCTAACTGACCTAAGAACACCACACACATCCATGCCCGAGGCCGGATTCGAACCTGCGACCGTAACAGTCGCGTGGTTCCGGACTGGAGCGCCTAGAACCGCACGGCCACCGCGGCCGGCTCTCAGGTGTTGTTTCGTTGGGGTGAGATTAGGCGAAGTTGATAGACAAGACTTCAGGAGTTAACTATCAGGCTCCTCAAAACATTATATCGCAACTGTGGTCTTGTGGTGTGGACAGTATTCCTCCTCTGTCTTTGGAGAAGACATCAAGCATGAAGATTGTGGGTGGTCAACAATTTTTACAGATGCCAAGGACGCCATGCTGAATGTTCTCCATACCATCACATTGCCATCATCAGCATGAATCCATGGTGAACCGCATGTTCCGAAGAGTGTTCGCCTGACTGACAGTGCATTTGGACATGACCATAGATCTGGTACAACTCGAAATTTGATTCATCTGACAACGAGACATATTTCCATCAATCCACGGTCCATTGCTGATGACCTCATATCACCGCAGTTGTAGATGACGACGTCGCTGGTTCATCGTGGGTAGGTCTCCGCAGATCCGCAAGTTCTATAAGGTGTGCTAAATAGTGTGCTACGAAGCACTTGTGTTTTATATCTGCCAAAGATCGATGTCTATTCCACTTTGTGGGCCGAAAAAGCTTCCAAACTTTATGTCCTGTGAACAGCGTGGATGTCCACCACCTTGGCTCCTCCTCATACTTCCACAATCCTTCATCCACTTTCCGTAGATGTTCACTACAGTACGACACGAGTCAATTCCGAGATGCTCACTTGCAGACATTGGGTCGTAGCAACTTGTGCTGGTGATAGTCACTTATGTCAATGGATTTTGCCTGTTTGCCACTCATGCTGTTGACCGAGTCTACACTCTTCCACTTATCTATGCACGAAACGACACTTGATGCTGTGCAACACCACTAGGTAGCATTCGACCTACCAGTGGATAGTGAATAGTGATCATAATATTTGACCCTTATATATAGGATTGTGGCATATGAGACAGGTTTGAAGAACTCCTGTCCAGTCCTTGAAGGCCCAAGGGGTGTCTACTCGCTCCTATGTCATCAACTACCTTGCAGAATCATGCATATGCGGCATGGACGGCCATGTGGCTGTGTTTTAGACTTCTCGTGGCCGTTTTCTTAGACTTCCTAGACCATGGAGCCGTTACTATTCGGTGAAGCAGCTCCTCAATTTGCATCATGAGGGTGAGTGCACCCCATATCATTCCACCCGCCAAGCAAAAATCGTTGGTAGTACTGGGAATCGAACATTATATCGCAGCCATCTAAGCTGACTACTCCGACATGGAGGCAGACAGATTACTATGTAGCATTCCACGATGGTTTATTCACAGTCTAGAATCAATGACAATCATGCAAACATTGAAGGCCATAATTTCACGATGGTTCTCAAACGCCCATGTGGTTAACACCCGAGGAGACCAAGATATTGTTGGTGCGACCATGTAGGATCGTACAACCACTTCTCATCTGCCAAAATAGAATGGATTTGATTGCAGCTAGGAAACAATCCATATGGGCAATGCGGTTACATCTAGAGTGCTGCTGATTCTCAGCCCAGTGTGTGTTGTTGCAGCTTCCCTCGACACGGCAGTCGATAGTGTTGCACCTATTGACAATAATGAACGTAGAAGTAGCAGCCTTTCATCTTTTCAGAAGGGTACCATTTCTTTCTGCAGCATCACGAAGTATATACCAGTGTGTGGATACTGTGAGGAGAGCGAATGTTGCCAGATTGCTTTAGTTATTTCCACACCGGTCCAATACCTGTCATGACAATGTGGTATGCTACTGTGTATACAACCCGATCACCTATGGTCTACATAGCTGGTAATTTGGACCACAACCTTGATATTTATGACGTGGTGAAGCCGACTCTGTGCTATAACTTCGACGTGCCCATGACATAATCCAGCGAGATACGTGCAGACAATGTGATGTCTGTGGTGTGGTGCCCTGACATAGGTAAACAGGGAGTATGGGCACTGTACTTGCCAGCCCGTTCTGCAGCTCTCTCGACCACGCCCACTGATTTGATGTCGTCACGGTTTGCCGAGAGAGTGGCTCACCATCACTTCCCATGCACTACAAATGATGTTCCCTGGAATGATACCGAAGCAGCATGGAATGATATATCCATATCTGTCAATCAAGCTCAGTTCGACTAGATTCCGAGGTTGGTTATTGATGTGATTGCTATCAGAAATGGAAGTGAATAATCTATCCTTCGTATTATCCTGTAAATGGACAAAACGTAAATTTTCTCATAATGAAATACATGTTTATGTACACCACTGGCTGCTTTATAAACGTTATTGGTCTGTGCTATACTAGTATGGCTATTTGGGCCATCTTCTGTCACTCGACAGTGCCTGGATATGGTTCATGTAGGGAAAACCTCTAGCGCATTTCAGTAGAGTTTATATAGCAGCTGATGTAGATAAATCCTATTAGGCATATTAGAGCTGTCAAAAACCACCTTCCCTAAAACAAATCAAAGACAAACAAATCAGTGCGCCGTTGTGACACCACCAATTTGCTGTTAAGGGAAGTAACTTCCATAATAAGATACCACCAGCATTGTTTCATAGTTTGCACTACATCGTTGTATGTGTTAGACAATACTAGACTAACTTTGTTTATTACTTTTGATTCTGATACGTTGGCTAAATATTAAGGTAACACGGAGTTAGCAAAAAAAAATAGGCTTGTAAAATATTTCACTCACCTTAAGATAAATAGCCCAGCTTACATCATCCTCCCTAGCTGCTTATGCTGGGCTGCCTATCATAAGGTGAGAGAAATATCGTTTGCCACCCTGCATAAGGCTTCACCTATTTTAATTATTTCTGGAAATGGTCATTATAGACTGCAACCGATAGACAGGTGACCTTTTTTTTTTTACCATCGACTGGAATTAAAGAAATGTTTGCTCGGCAGCGTGGAGTGGAATTAAAATGGGTTGCCTTAGTTCATCAAGCTTCCAGTTTCTCCCTACCATTGCACCTGTCAATTGTCCGCCCCCGGTAGCTGAGTGGCGGCGGCACGGTAGCTCAGCGTGTTCGGTCAGAAGGTTAGCAGCCCTCCATAATAAAAAAAAATGAGTCAATCGATCAACAACGAACTTAAACGGATGTCTTACGACGTCCGCCCCTAGCAGACACAAGGAACGAAAGAGAACAAAATGAGATTTAAAAAAAAAATTAGAAAGAAAGTGGTCAGCACAACAGAATGTCAGTTCTAATGGCTCGGGTTCGATTCCCGGCGAGGTCGGAGATTTTCTCCGCTCAGGGACTGCGTGTTGTGCTGTCCTAATCGTCATCATTTTATCCGCATCGACGCGCAAGTCGCCGAAGTGGCGTCAAATCGAAAGACTTGCACAGAGCGGACGGCCCTAGTCACACGACATTTTTTAACCTGTCCATTTCTTTGCATTTTAAATTTCTCGCATTATTGCTGACTAGCTGTGAAAGGAAATCGGTCTTAAATTTTCAGAAATTTGAGTTCCTCTTCTTACACTTCATAGCGCAATAAGATTACCTACGTTAGGATAACTACTTGAAAAGTCCACAAGGGGAACAAACAGGTTAGAGACAAGCACCACAGACACCGATTGTGATGATCTTGCTTGTATAATGGACGCTTTCCTGTGTAATACGAGAAGTTAACAGTGGTAAAATCTGTGGATAGCTGGACGCGTTTTCATAACCGACATTTAACGTTGGTGCAGAGAACACAATCGCTATTAAGATATAACCGCGATCACGTGACCCTGAGTTATGTTGCAATAATCGATGTTGGTGCAGTCGGCCCTTAGGAGAGAGAGTGTATACGTGAAAAATGGGCAAGGCTGGTAAGCGTTCTGACGGTCAGTGGATGTATTGGTGAGTGTAGGGTGGCCGTATGCACAGACGCACCTGCATGTCCTCGACCAGCTCCTGCGCAGCTGCTGCACAGCTCAGCAGCAGCACAAGTGCCGCTGTCGCAGCAGCGACTCTGGTTGCCGTAGCAGCCGCCATCTCCGTGTGTCTCGCTGGGTCTTGTGGCGTCGTACCGTCGAGCGCAAGCTGTCGCCGCTGCCGGTGGCCGGGCGCCGCCGCGCTTTATAGCGGCGCGTTCCTCTCCAGCGGCGCCGCTTCCTCTGCTGGAGGCTTTCCAGCGCGCCGTGGGACCGGAAAGACCCGAGGAGGAAAGCCGTGGCCCGTGGGGCGGGCGGCTGGGCGCAGCGCGCTGCAAAAACCCGGCGCCGCGCCGCTCCCTGGGGCGGACCGCTCGGCCGCTCACCTCCACGGCGACACGGCGCGACATGTGCGTGGCTGGCGCTGGCGGAAGAGAGAGCCGCCGTGAGAACACCGCTATTTTTGTCGCCTCACCCTCTGCCGAAATGAAGGGGGGAATGCGGATCACTACTGTCAATCGCAAGAGCCTGTACCGCCAGCGCAGCAAAACAATGCGGTTTTAGGCTCGACTGACCATTCGCGTAACATGAATCTACAAATAGTGTGACGCTTACAATGGAATTAAGCGGTTCCTTAACTCAGACTATTCTCCGTCAAATTATGGTACCTTGTGCTCATCGACACTTTAATCTATAACACTGTTACTGGATGAAGACAAAAGTAGTGAAAATAACGAAAGTTCCAAATAAAGGAAATACAGGTAATTCTGAACCTGCTAGAAATGCTCCCTCAGGAGCACAAAAAGGCTAATATATTCCTGCTTATTAAAAAAATGAAAAGTGGGATATTAGCTGCTTCGTTCTACCTTCATCAGCACGTTCAATATTTTGCCATGTGAACATATCCACGCGCTTTTAAACATCTACATCTGCACTACTGCCCATTAAAAGTGCTACACCAAGAAGAAATGCAGATGAGAAACGGGTATTCATTGGACACGTATATTATACTAGAACAGACATGTGATTACATTTTCACGCACTTTGGGTGCATAGATCCTGAGAAATCAGTACCCAGAACAACCGCCTCTGGCCGTAATAACGGCCTTGATACGCCTGGGCATTGAGTCAAACAGAGCTTCGATGGTGTGTACAGTTACACCTTCCCATGCAGCCTCAACACGATGCCACCGTTCATCAAGAGTAGTGACTAGCGTATTGTGACGAGCCAGTTGCTCGGCCACCATTGACCAGACGTCTTCAATTGGTGAGAGATCTGGAGAATGTGCCACGATTCGAAACATATCCGAAAAGTAACGTCCACTGTTCAGAGTGCCGTCAATGCGAACAAGAGGTGACCGAGACGTGTAACCAATAGCACGCCGTACCATCACGCCGGGTGATACGCCATTATGGCGATGACGAATACACCCGTCCAATGTGCGTTCAACGCGATGTCGCCAAACACGGATGCGACCATCATGATGCTGTAAACAGAACCTGGATTCATCCGAAAAAATGACGTTTTGCAATTCGTGCACCCTGGTTCGTCGTTGAGTACACCATCGCACGCTCTCCTGTCTGTGATGCAGCGTCGTGGGTAACCGCAGCCATTGTCTCTGAGCTGATAGTCCATGCTGCTGCGAACGTCGTCGAACTGTTCGTGCAGATGGTTGTTGTCTTGCAAACGTCCCCATCTGTTGACTCAGGGATCTATACGTGACTGCACGATCCGTTACAGCCATCCGGATAAGATGCCTGTCATCTCGACTGCTAGTGATACGAGGCCGTTGGGATCCAGCACGCCGTTCCGTATTACCCTCCTGAACCCATCGATTCCATATTCTACTAACAGTCATTGGATATCGACTAAAGCGAGCACCAATGTCGCGATACGATAAATTGCAATCGCGACAGGCTACAATCCGACCTTTATCAAAGTCGGAAACGTGACGGTAGGCATTTCTCCTCATTACACGAAGCATCACAACAACGTTTCACCAGGCAACGCCGATCAACTGCCGTTTGTGTATGAGAAATCGCCCGGACCTTTCCTCATGTCAGCACATTGTAGGTGTCACCACCGGCGCCAACCTTGTGTGAATGCTCTGAAAAGCTAATCATTTGCATATCACAGCATCTTCTTCCTGTCAGTTAAAATTCGCGTCTGTAGCAGGTCACCTTCGTGGTGTAACAATTTTAATGGCCAGTAGTGTAGCTCCCACAAACTGCCATAACTGTTACTCGTTCACACCCATTACTTCATCGCTGTAAGTCACCCGCCGGCTGTTGTAGCCGAGCGGTTCTAGGCGCTTCAGTCCGGAACCGCGTAACTGCTACGGTCGCAGGTTCGGATCTTGCCTCTGGCCTGGATGTGTGTGATGTCCTTAGGTTTTAGTAGTTCTAAGTTATAGGGGACAGATTCCCTGAGATGTTAAGTACCATAGTGTTCAGAGCCATTTGAAACATTTTGTAAGTCTCCCACACCCATTCTCCCTCACTCACTCAGCACAGTTCATTGTCACTATACTTTTGTGTCTCTCTAACGACAGTCTTTCCTATCTCACAGCCAGAATCTCCTTGGTTCTGCCTCACTAGCACTGTCTCCCAGTCACTTTCTCTTAGTGTTTCTATGTAATTCACTCCTTCCGACTGCTGCTGTCTCTTCTCACTGTGAATATCACTCTCTTCCTCGTTGGCATCTTCACAGAGTCCGTACTGTTCTGCCAGTGCCAAGTATGTTCCACTACCACTGTCTCTTCCTTTCACACTGTCATTGACTCCTTCGCTCTTTCCATAACACAACAACTGTCTACTATCTTCCAGTATTTACTACTTTTCCCTCTCTTTGCCGCTGTCACTGTCTCTTTCTCCCTCCACGAATAATGGCGCAAACAAGCTCACTTGCCAAACTCTTTGGGGCAATTTTAAAGGCCACGAGGAAGACAGAAGAGGCAACTGGTGCTCCAACTTTCAGCTGGTACGTTGATTTAGGGGAAGGGAACCAAACAGCGAGGTCGTCGGTCCTTACGGATTGGGGAAGGACGGGGAAGGTACTCGACCGTGGCTTTTCAAAGGAATCAGCCAGGCCTTTGCATGACGCTATTTAAGGAAATCACGGAAAACCTAAATCAAAATGGCAGGACGCGGGTTTGAACTGTCGTCCTTCCGATTGCGACTGCAGTGGGACAAACACTGCGCCACATCACTCGGTCCACTTTTCAGTCAGTGTCTTTCAAGCTGGAGGATATTAGCCCGTTTTGTCTGATAGGAGACTTTTCCACTGGTTCCCGCCGTTTCTTTGCTACAACAGGGCATGTCACTCATATGAAAACAATTTAATGGATCAGTAAAATATTGATAGATTACTTATGTGAAACTGAAACAACGCGAAACTAATTTTACACAACATATTGGATGTTATGTGCACAAAAATTCTGCATGTGCTTCATTGCTACAAAACCTGGTTTCCAGAACACTTATGATGGTAAAGGAGACACAGCATGCTTCTCCGTGCTATCTTATAAATTTCTTTTCCACCTCACACCAGATATTACGTGTGTATTTTACGTGTCCAGCAGAGTAACTTCGAACCTCTCTATCTTGGAAAAAGATAAAGGTGTCAATAAAATTTTCAAGTTTGTTCGAGATCGGTATCTTAGAAATATACTACAAAGATTTCAGAAATTTGCTGTGCATAACCGACTTGGAATCCGCGGTTCGGTTATTGTACCCAAGAACCATGTTTTTCAGGTTTTCTCAGGAACTGCCCACGAAGAAAAATATACCTCCAGAAGCCACTTAAGGCAAACCAGATACGACATAAAATAGACAAATAAGTAACCGATTTCATCCATTTATCTAAGTTGGAGACTTCGACCCTGTACTGCAGGACAGTTACAGTAGAAGGATCCCTCTGGTGCGTACACATATGGTCCCTAGCCCAAACGCTGTCCATCACCATTGAACCTATCTTTCTATCACCAACAGAACCCGAGGTGTAAGCCACGGAAAAATCCTGTTTTAATGTGCGGCTCTTTGGAACATGGAAGGTAGCCTATGTTGTCGCACGAGTATCCATTAATGGGATGGCAGAGAAATCTTTTTTAGAACTATTTCTGATATTCGTTATCCAGTAACGAGGACACAAAGCCAAACGTATCAGAATTAGGTGACAATACAAATCCACTAGAAACAGAAAAACTCTTAAAGTCATTGACATGATCAAAAACAGGAAGACGTCTAACGACTGTTGTGTTCTTCAATAATCACAATGCATGGTACTGGCTGCTTGTTTTTGTTCCAGATAATAATTATTTCATTCCGTCGTAATCACGAATGCAGATAATGGCCTATTGAATCAGATTACTCTATTAATGCTAATCGTCTGGAACTTGTCACATCGTATCACATACTACGAAGTGACTAAAGGATAGTGAATACTTCCAATGTGTTGAAGCGACGGAAAACAGAAGCTATACATGTTTCAATCATCTTGGGAGGTAGGCACCTATTAAAGAAACACCACGAAAGACTGGAACGTGAGCTGTTCTAATTCCAGAAATTGTGGGGCTTATGAAACACGTCTGAAACAAATATCAAAGGAACTTTCTTTGCTTTGTTCTGAGACATCAGTCTTCTTACTGTTTTGATCCATCCGACAACGAATTCTTCTCCAGCGGCAAACTCTTCATCTCAGACTAGTATTTGCAACCAACATCCTAAATTATATGGTTGATATAATACAATCTCTGTCTTCCCCTACAGTTTTCACCCTCTAGTACCTTGACGCCTTAACACTTGTCCTATCGCCATGCTCCCTCTTGTTAGTGTTTTCCATATCGACCTTTCTTTGGCGATCCTACGGAGAACCTCCTCATTCCTTATCATATTAGTCCATCTGATATTAAACGTTCTTCTGTAGCACTACATCTCAAAAGGTTCGATTATCTTCTGTTCTGGTTTTCTACGTTCGCGACCCACTACCATACGACGCACTGCTCTAAACGTACGCTGTCAGAAATTTTTCTTAAATTAAGGCTTATGATTGATAGCAGTAGATCTCACATGGGCAGGAATCCCCACTTTACCCGCGCTAGTCTCCGTTTATGTCTTTCTGCTCCATCCGTCATGCGTTACTTGGCTTCCAAAGAAGCAGAATTCCATAAATTCGTCTGCTCCGTGACTAATATTGATATTAGGTTTAGCGTTGTTTTTATTTCGACAGCTGCTCATTACTTTGGTCTTTCTCCGGTTTTCTCTCAGTCCAGATTCTGTACTTAGTCGACTGTTAATTCCGTTCAATAGATCACGTCGTTCTTCTTCAGATCCACTGAGTTTAGCAAATTCACTAGTGAATCAAACCATTGATACCTAACACCCTCAATTTTAATCACACTCCATAACTTTTCTTGATTTTCGTCACTGTTTCTTCGATGTATAGGTTGCACACTTGGTGTGAAACATGTATCTGCCTCCAACCCTTTTTAATTCGAGCACTCCGTTCGTGTCCTTTCAGTCGTACTGTTCCCTCTTGGTTCTTGTATACGCATATTGCATATCACCCATCTTCCCCGCTAGCTTACACCTATTTCTCTCAGAATACCTAACATCCTGAAGCATTATATATTATCAAACCCTTTTTTTAGGTCTAAGTATTCTATGATCGTGTCTTGATTTTCCCTTAAAACTTGCTTTCAGTGCAACATGCGAACTTCTCCTTTGGTTCCTTTACCTCTCCTAAAGCCAAATTGAATGTCTTCTAACACATCCTCAGTTTTCTTTTCCATTCTTCTGTATATTATTCTGGTCATCAGCTCATATGCATCAGCTGTTATTCTGATTATGAGATAGTTTTCGCACTTATCTCTACTTGCTATCTTCCGAAGAGTGTGAGTGATATCTTTCCGAAAGTCTGATAGTACGTTGCCAGTCCCATAGATTGTACACACCACTTCTCCCCAATGATTTTAGAAACTCTGATGGAATTTTATCCGTCCCTTCTTCGTTATTTGATCTCAAGTCTCCCAGTGTCCTTTTAAATTCTGACTCCTATACTGGATCCCCTACCTCTTCTTTATCCACCGCAATTTCATTTCGTATCAAGTTTCCAGCAAGTTCTCCTCCTCAATATACTCGTTCCATCTATCCGCTCTTTCCTCTTCGTTAAACCGTGGAATTCCCATTGCAACCTGAAATTTGCCATCCCTACTTTTAACTTCAAAAAAGATTAACTTCTCTTTTTATATACTGACTCGGTCCTCCCGACAGTCATTTCGATTTCTACTTCCCGCAGCTAGTTCGCCTTGGGTGACTTGCTCTTTCCACTTATTTCATTCTTTAGTCTTTTATATTTCAGTATTCCATTATATTTTGAATACCTCTTTACCTCTCAGTTGAAGCATGTCATCTGTTAGCTAAGCTTCTTGTCGGAGTTGCCTTCCTTGTCACTCTGGATATCGACCAGATGCGACTTCCATTTCTACAGATGTCCACTCCTGTTCCAGCTAGCATCTTACCCTTAACTTCTTACCCCGATATTCCTTATCGTTGTATCACATTCTTAGAGAACTTCAAACGCGTCTATCTTTCCTCAGTACTTCAGTATCCTACTTCCATGCACACCGATTCTTCTGGACACTTCTCTTGAACTTCAGTCTACTCTGATTGTCTATATAAGCACAAGGATACGCCTTACAGTCCACTACCTGATTTCGGAAACACAGTCTGACGATGATGTAATCCAGCTGGAATCTTCCTCTGCCTGTAGGTACTGCCCAAATGTACCTCCTTGTGATTCTTCAAAAGAGTATTCGCTATTATCGTGTATATACAGACTCAGTTAGTCGTTCTCCACTGTCATTGATACTGCCTAGTCCATATTCTCACATAAGCTATTCCTCCAGTCCTTCCCAACAAGCTAATTTTAGTCACCCATGATTACTTAATTTTCATTTTCCTTTGCATACTGCTTTGCCCGTTCAATATCTCCATATTTTTATTCATTTTATATACACGTCTAGATCCGCAGGACCAAACTGAGGAGTATATCTCCAAGGTCATGGAACGTTCAGTACATGAAATTACAACATAAAAGTAATAACAGATAAAATATTTATGAACCCAAAAAAGTCAAGCCATAAGTTGAAGTAAACGCAATCAACAAAATAACATAAGAATCAGCTTAATTTTTCAAGGAACTTCTCATCAGAATACAAGGAGGATCTATGAGGAAACTCTTCAGTTTCGATTTGAAAGCGCTTGGATTACTGATAATATTTTTGAATTTTTGTGGTACCTTATTGTAAATGAATGCAGCACTATATTGCACACCTTTCTGCACAAATGTTAACGAAGTGTGATCCAAATGAAGATTGGATTTCTGCCGAATATTAACTGAGTGAAAGCTGCTAATTCTTGGGAATAAGATGATATTGTTAACATGAAACGACAGTAAAGAATATATATATATGTATTGAGAGGCCGACGTCAAAATATCGACTAGTGAACAGGGGTCGACAAGACGTTCTCGAACTTACACCACTTATTGCCCGAACTGCCTGTTTCGTAGCAAAAAAATATCCTTTTAGAATGGGAATGGTTACCCCAAAATATAATATCATACGACATTAGCCAATGAAAATAAGCAAGGTAGAATAATTTCCGTGTCGAACGATCACTTACTACAGACACCGTTCGAATAGTAAAAATGGTAGCACTAAGTCTTTGAACAAGATCCTGAAAACGGCTTTCCACGACAGTTAGCTGTCTATCTGAACACCTAGAAATTTGGACTGTTCAGTTTCGTTAACGGTATGCCAACTCTGCGAAATTAAAACGTTGGGTTTGTTGAACTGGATATTACAAATTGTAAAAACTGAGCTTTACTGTAATTTAGCCTTAGTTTATTTTCTACAAGCCATGAAGTTATGTCATGAACTGCACTATTTGAAACCGAGCGAATGTTTCACACAACATCCTTTACTACCAAGCTAGTGTCATCAGGAAACAGATATATTTTGGAATTACGCGTAATACTAGAGGGCATATCGGTTATATCAATAAAGAACAGGAGTGGCCGCAACACTGATCCCTGGGACACCTCCCATTTGACTGTATCCCACTCAGACCCCACATCACAGCCATTTTCAACACTATGAATAATGACCTTTTGTTGTCTGTTGTTAAAGTAAAAGGTGAACCAACAGTGAGCTACTCCCTGTATTCCGTAATGGTCAAACTTCTGGAGCAATATTTTGTGATCAACACAATCAAATGTCTTACTTAAATCAAATAATATGCCCATCATTCGAAACCTTTTGTTTAATCCATCCAGTACCTCACAGAGAAAAGAGAACATAGCATTTTCAGTTGATAAAGACTTCTAAAACCGAACTGTACTTTTGATAGCACATTGTGTAATATAAAGAGATCAATTATCCTTAAATAACAGCCTTTTTAATGACTTTATCAAACACTGATGCCATAGAAATAGATCCAAAATTGTCTACATTATCACTTTCTCCCTTTCTTAAAGCGGCTTTAGTACTAAGTACTTCAGTCATTCGGAAAACTAAACAATCTTAAATGAAAAATAACAAAAAATGTAAGTACAGGTCTAATATGTGCTGCGCAGTCCTTTAACATTCTGTTATTCCCTCTACCTTATCCATGACAGTCCTTAGTCTTCATCGGCCGCTATGCCCCCCCCCCCTCCCTATAATCTTAAAAGTCTTCACTCCTTTGAAAGTGTTCCCATTCTCGGCAGTCTGTCTGCTCTTAATCCATTTACGAAGAACAATAGCACTTCGAATGTTCTCTGGCGCACTCTTTAATCATGTGGGTTTAAACAGCGGATCACAGCATATACGACAATACAGTGGCATTTACAAGTAACATTTACAAGTATCAGAAATACTTAAACTATTAATTAAACTAAGGAAAACTTGATATTTTACTTTGGGTAACTTTCGTACCATATAACGCGTGCTAACAATGACGCGACGTTGATAATTCTCATACCACAGTACAGCATGCCACAACGCCGCTTAGGAGACGTTAGCGTTACTCATCAGCGAGTTGCGCCACTTGTCACCTAGATGGCTCCTGTGTATCGACTGAGATATTTATTGCTCAAAGCAACCGTTACGCATGGAACTCATGGAACTACATTAACTGTAATTTGTCAGTGCAAATGACACTCGCGCTCACTTAAGGATACTCCATTCCATTAATCTTACAATAAAAAAATAAAAGATGACTTGTAGATACGTTACAATAAGTTTCTGATCATTTGCATCTTGGCTGTCTTCCCGTGCTCACAGTGCAGTCTCTTTATATCAGTGTCGCATTTTGGTGTAGCATGTGTTAGATTCATATTTCAGAGTTCGCATTCCGAGCAGCTCGCATTTATCTGGTTGTTCGTTCATTTTATTAGGTCTACAACTTTGCTTCCGCCATTTTGCAGCAGACGGCAGTACTGGCAAGTGGGGTAGGGTAGTTGGTCATAGGTGTAACAGGCATCTGTAAACATAATGACATAATAACATTAGTCGATTTGTGATTGCATCATAAGGTTATTCTCGATTAAGTACGTCAACTTACGTGCCCATTTCTCGCCATTTGCAGGAAGTTTAAATTTTCTGTTTAACATGAAGAAATCTCCGGCTGTGGCTCTTAAAATGCTGGGGAAGACCATTCATGAGAGAACTATTAGTGGAAGAACTTGCAGAGAATGTTTTCAACGACTTAAGAACGGTGATTTTGATGCCGAACAGGCATATGGGTGGAAGACAGAATGTTTCCGTAGCTACTGAAACAGACGAAGATAATCACAGGACATCATTATCGAAAGAAATTGATCCGTTTGAGCCCAGCACTGAAGCACAAACGGCCGCAATACAGCGATAGACACGTAAAGGTAATTTTGCAGAAGGTCAGTGCTCGACCCAATGTCGCAAAACTCGTCAAAATGTACATGGAAACGTTGAAATGAGAGGTCCTATCCCTCCCGCCGTATTCTCCATGCGTTACTCTGCCTGACTACCACCTTTTTCGATAGGTGGCACAGGGTCTGGCTGACGAGCACTTCCGATCATATGAACAAGTGCAAAATTGAATCGATTCATGGATCCCCACAAAAGACGTGCAATTCTACCGCCACGGGATTCGTATGCTATCCGAAAGAGGGGAGGATTTAGTGGCCAGCGATGGCCAACACTATGAATTATAATTTTACTATAAGTTTTTCACAATAAAGCCCCGAACTTCGAGAAAAAACGGCGGAAGCAAAGTTGTACACCTAGTAGATGCGGGGTTCATTGCGTTATTTCTCTTGTTTATTTGAATATACGAATTGTGCGGATGAGGATCTCTGAATTTATTCTTCCTTCAGTCTTCCTAACGATATCCAAGTCCTACATAATTAACTTCAGTATTTCAGAGAAGTTTTCTGTGTATGTTGTTCAAAAGCCACATTGCTATAAGGCTCCATGTAGTTTTAATCTGAATAAAAATTGTTTTTTGAAGTAGTTTCATTTATCACCCCTACCTCTTACAACATCTCCGACGATTTGACGACCATTATTTACCAAATGTACTTAGAAATACACTAAGGTATAGATTCAATATGTTAGTGTTTTCGTTGTGTGCAGTGGCCAAATTATGTTTCATAACATGCAAAGTTGTTTATTGTGGCGGCGGATAGGTAGTGCCCGCAGGTTTTTATTTCGGAGCTCAAACTGTTACTAATGCAGATTAGTAGCACAAATATAACTCGTTTCAACTTTCACTCATTTGCATTAAATTTTCTTTGCAATAATTATAATACATTCAAGGTCAATCTCTTCTCTGATATTGACGTTTCTGTCTCGTCTATTAATTGCCATCATGCGTCTCTCCACTGGTCGAAGAGCAGGTCTAACGGAAGTTTGCGAAGGATCCACATTAAAATATCACCTATTACGTTAATGAGCCAGAACTGGTACCACAAACTGATTTTAATGAGTCCTCTTTCAGACTTTTTGGAATCTTTAGAATCCTAGATTGTGGAAACATTTTCTGGTTTACCAAACAAAACTCATAAATATATATATACATATCCTCAATTCTATTACTTTATATGATTTTATTTTCTATCTGTTGATGTTAATTTACACACGTTTTGCTTAGTTTTCAGACCTTTACTTACACAAATTCTATTAAACTTTTTCATTAATTGTACATCTGGATAATAAAGAAAGACCACATACTTAAAAGAAAATTGAAGGTGATTCAAGTAGGATCCATTAAGATGTTTTCCTTCAGCAATTAACCAGTGTAATGATATCAAAAGTTCTTCTAAGGCACTTAGTTTCGACATTCCTAGACGTGAATTGCCCAGTTTATCTTAGTTCGGACTGAGGCATGGCCTGTCCCTCAAGGACTACTAAAACAGAATTTAATGGACCTGAGGCAAAATCTTTGTCATTCTTGATGAATCCCAGACATAGAAATGATACATAATTATTGTTCTAAAATTTTCGTCAGACTTCGTAAATCTGTTGTGTAACAATTATTTCGATAGCCACTTTATAATCTTACTTTTTTGCTATTTAGTTGTTGATAATATTCGTGAGAATTTTGTATATTAGACGAGGATGACATACAGCAGTGGAAATCTGTACAATAGTAGGGTTTCTACGAAAGTACTAGTACAATGCCTGAAGCATACATATATCGAATTTATAAGAATGTAATAGAGACATATAAGACATAACCAATCATGACAAAATACGCAGTTCCTTTTATAGCACGAGTAACATAATAAGGCATTTGCACTCACCACGTCTCTTCAACATTGATTTTTTTAGGATTTGTAGTTATTGCAGAGAAATGGTCGCCCACTCTTCTTCTTTCACTGTTTACAGCTCACATACGCCCTCAAATGGCGTTTCGTTGCGAAAAACAAGCTTTCCAAATAGTCTCAAAGGCTTTCCGTGGGGTTCGAATCCGGGCAACGTGCAGGCCAGGGCAAGACTTCAATATCTTTATTTTCATATCACATTTTGGTTGTAATAGAAACATTCACAGATGTTTTATCTTGTTGAAATACTAGACTTTCGTCCCCTAGGTCCTCATATATTATAATGAGTTGTGTCACTGCAGTCTTGGTGCACATGTTAGATTTCGTTCCAGTGTTCAAACGAGTAATGCGTGATTTACCTTTAGCGCAGAGGGCCGTCCAAATCATAACTCATCCACCACCAAAATTACTGCTTCTTCTGACCTGCTAATCCGTTTTCAGATCATGCCAGTTATATTGAAAACCATCCCCTCCATCAAAATTAGACTTCTTCTCATAACTGAAGATCACTGTATCCCACCGCGTAACTGCTACGGTCGCTGGTTCGAATCCTGCCTCGAGCAAGGATGTGTGTGATGTCCTTAGGTTAGTTAGGTTTAAGTAGTTCTAAGTTCTATGGGACTGATGACCTCAGAAGTTAAGTCCCATAGTGCTCAGAGCCATTTGAACCATTTGAACTGTATCCCATTATGAAGTCCTTGAGTACGTTTTCCAGCAAACTTCAGTATGGCATGTTTATGTTTGGGTGTTAGAACAGGTTTCTGTAATCTTTTCTTGAATGCAAGACGCTTGTCATTTGATGTAATTTGTCGTTCACGTATGGCAGGTATGGGTCACTGTAAATCAGCAGTAATTTGATAAGCATGTTTGTAACCTTTGCTTTGCGAAAAAGTAACCGTTTCCACGGTATGATGGATCTCATACTGTTGTACAGTCCACAACTACTCTAACCGAGAACGTCAAATTTCATACAAATCTCTATGCCTTTATGCTGATTTCCACTAGTGCCTATAATTCTGTGTCTTCTCTGGATTCCTTATTGTGAAGTAGAACGAGGAAAGAAGTAAGAGTTCGACGTCTCGTCGACGAGAAGGTCATTACAAGCGTGGGGACGGAAGTCTGCTACGTCCTCTCAATGGAGCCATCCCGGCTTTCGCCTTACGTGATTCGAGGAAATCATGGAAAATTTAAGTCTGGACGGGTTGGTAAGGATAAAGTACAACTCACGTATCGTTGTTCTTATTTTGCGGTATTGTCTTCCTCTATAGACATTCTGAAAATAATTTTTCAACTTCCATTTGTATTATTATGCCTCGAGCATGAACTACTACCATTAAATCATCAATTTCACCACAATTCTTTCTTTTTAGATTGCTACTCAGTTATTTGTGTTTTTTCCACCATCTCGCGAACTTTTATTGCAAGGTAGTTTTAATTCATGCGCTATATTCCACTGTGACCCAATTGTAGTTTGCTTAAACTCCCCTCTTTTCTCTAACAATTTGCTGGTTTCATCTGACATTTTCTTTTCTTTTGAAATCCTTATGCATCTTCCAGTCTTCGTCATTTGCTTATGTACTTTTGTATGTAGCTGCCCCTTTCGTCTGGATAAAAATATTCAGCCCTTCTGCGTATAAAGTAAGATTTTCGGCGTGTGTTCTTTTCGTCTGTATTGTGTGCTTTTGCTCTGTTTTGATTTTATTTCCATACATGCGTTAGTGAGGAAACTTACACTTCTTAAAGAAACGGAATTATTGAAAATGTCTCCCACCTCAAGCACTCTTATTGAGCAAGAAAAGTTACGTCAGAGCCGTATATGTAGCGCAGATCAAGTACTGTAGCTCTTAGCAATAGCACATGGAATTCGTGTGCCCCCAACCACTTAATGCGACATCTCACAGCCCTTGTGTTGCGGCCTGCCTATCGAGAGGGATACGCAGGGGCTCTCCTGTCAGTGAATGCCTGTGGCAGAGATCGACTGTCAGCCACGTACTTTGTTGTGTCAGTGGTTAGCGATTGCAGCGAAGTGGAGTGCTGGCTGTGACGTGTGAAGTGTTGTTTATATATGAGCGCCGTCGGGGATGATATACAAGCTACGCTCATCTCGGTTGGATCTAAACTTCTCCATGTAGCGCGTACTGATCTTACGTTATCGTCTTGAACTGAGAAAAAACAGTTTGTACAGGCATTTAAGTACACATAGAATAAATATTACTTCATTCATCTGCACAACTTAGCTCTAGGTTAACCAACACGCATACAGATATTATGACTAATAGAGCAAAAGTCTTCCGCTTTTAATATTCAGTTGTGTTTCAAATAGGCGATGCTTTTGAATTGGTAGTGAAGCTCGCATAAACACATGCCCATGTACATACATTACAGATACAGAAGTGATGTTCGTATCTTTAAGCTGATCATTATTCTGTCTACAGCTGAAAAGGTTTCAAATTATTAAACGTGGCCCTAACTCTAACGTGTGGTGTGCATGTCATTGGAGACCGCCAAAGAACTAAAACTCTCTGCTAACGTTCTTTACCAGTTTGTTTACATTATCCTTTATGACATTACAAAACCGTTGGACATGCATACAAATGACAGGGAAATCACACGACATTTTAAACTCTGTAGCATTTCTCTTCTGTAAAACGAAACTGCTTAGGAAAAAGGAATGAAGCATTAGATATACTTCCCTGTATATATCTCGTTCAAGTATCATCTGATGGAATTTGTAACAGCAGGTAAATATACTTGTGAAATGAATAGGTGCTATTTCCTTTGAAGAAGCTGTGTCTGGAATTATGTGTCAAAAATATTTCGCCACGAAAGAAACTTTCCGACTAAATCATGTTTTATGTTAGGAGTGTCTGGCGAGCAGATACCAAAAAAGTCGTTGGACCTCACGCAAAGAGATATTGCACCTTAAAAATGTACCATGTCAGACACTAAGACAAAACTGAATTCTTAAGGGTTTGTAGTGCAGACAATATGGTCTTCAGATGCTGGAATAAAACAGCTGTTCCAGGTAAAACTGGACAGTTATTTGAAAAATATGGGTTAAGACGTACTCACTACAAGATTTAACAACTATCCTGGAAATATTTGTTTTATTGCGTGTCCAGTCACGGATTGCAAAAAATTATTAACCTAGTAATTAATTTCGGTTAATAATGACCCTCTTACGACTTCAAAATACCACTTAATCATAACTTTCAGTACCATGCACATCAACATGCCTTACATATTGACATTTTAAGGACATTAAGTGTACTGCCATACAGCGAAGAACGATGTGCCTGCTCTCTGGCAGTTTAACCGTCTCTGCTGCATATCAGTTCACATAACTTCAAAGAAATATTCTATTTGATTAAGTCTACAAAATCTTCCCCACAGAATCAGCTCAATTTTATCTCAAAACTTAGGTCACTGTGCTTATATATTCTGTAATAAAACCTAAAGACAGAAGAGGCTTTTTGAAAAATACCATGTGTTACAAATTACGTATTATCATTTTACAATTTAATCGTTCATTGGAACAAAATCGAAAACACGCTAATGTAACAAATCAAAAAACACTTCATCCAAGTGCACGCAATGCGCCCACAAAATACATCTGCCAAACAAGATCCGACCAACTGGCTATGAACTACATTCAAGGAAACCAATAAAAATGTCACTGGACATAATCAACACTATTGTCCCACAGCATTTATTTGCTGCAACTAACACAATTTGTAACAAAAGAGGCTTTATTAAACGTGTGAAATTACGTTACAGAAGTGATTTTGTGACGAAGCTTGCATCGCTGATTAATGTGACTGTACCAAACACGGTTAGTGTAGAACAATGGATTTGCTCAGGTACAGAGATCTTGCCCTGTTTGCTAATAATGGTTTCTGATTCCACATGTAATTTGGAAATATTGTACATCAAGCTAACTCTGCATATTTCTTTAAGTCTGAAGATGGTCATCGCTGATCGAAATTAATTATCTGATTAATAAACTTTTGTTGTCTGTGACTGGATTTACAATGTAATAAATATCTGAGAAATCGCCTGTGTAAACTGACTGCATTTTCCCATTATAATAATGAAACGAAGTCTGATAGAACGTGTGTTTTCTGCATTCCATAATATCACAAACTGCTGGAACCAAATATTTGTATGAGTTTACAGATTTCAAATGTGACTCACTGATAACCTGTGGCTACTGTGATTTGCGTTTCATGAAGTAATCAACCTAAACAATTTTCACGTTTAAGCAAGTTGTTAATCTTTGGACGACTTCAATCCCTTGTCAAGATCTCATTAGTAATTTGATCAAGTTTTTTGTTATTGTATCATTATATATTGGCTGTATCACCTGCGAAGAGTCTGCGGTTACTATTAATACAGTAAAAAAATATGAAACAGTATCTGTGTAAGTCGTGCACCAGTCTACAGGGTAGTGAAACCTTTCACTTAAATTTTAGTTTCCATTGTGGCCTGAGGGCCGAGTAGGATCATCGATTCAGCAAAAGTTGTTTGTTTCTGTGGAACCTGCTGACAAACAAGCCTCAATGCACCATTTCGAATAGCCAGTAGAGGGTGTAGGAGAGATGTTACGTATTTTCTGCAGTCCATAGGTGGAGTCTCGGTTCCATTTTGAACGCTGTCTCCGGCACAGGCTTTCAGCCAGTAACAACCAGAACCAAGTCCGCCCTCCCCTTATTTTCGGACTTCGTTCCGACACTACACCTAAGATCTGACTGGCTGACGGCCTCATAGGGCAACTCAGGAGCACCCATATTCTGTCTACTGAATACAATCAGAAAATATTTTGGAGACCACTTTTGTTTAAAGAACACCCTTGGACACCCACAGCCCTAAATACCCTGTCCAGGAGTCACTCGGGCCGTACAAAGCTCCCATAACGCTTTCCGGGCTCTCACTTGACGATCTACATGTGTCCAAGACTCTTCATCCCAGATATTGTAACGGTACTGTCATTTATGATCAGTGATGCAAGTCTCTGAGAATTTGAGAGAGTGTTATTTATATGAGTCGCAAGGAATCTCTGTCATTTATTACTATCATGAGTCTCCAGAGGAAATATGAGCGGAAAAATATGTTTACTTATGGTGCGTTGGTGCTCCGTTAACCAACGTTCCTTCCAGTCTACCAGAAAGTAAAACAGAGCTGTAGCAGCTTAACTGCATTCTAGTAACTGTAAGTTTGCGGTAAACAAATGAACAAACATGTAACTTTTGCCTCTGTGTAACGGTCCACTTTGCCCCCACTACATCCTGGGGAAGACGACAAGCCGAAATTGCGAACTGCAAAACACGTTTGCTCCGGAGATGCGTAAGTAGAATGGCAATCTTTTCAAGCCTACTGGTGTATTAGGAATTACCTAACAGCTGGTTTCATTTTTAACATGGACTCAGTTTCGACCTGATTCGGTGAGGAGTGCTATCCAGTAGATAGTTCCGCGATTATAATTATTGCTTTGATTTATTCAGATTTTACGAGCAGGGCGAGGTTTAATGTCGAATCATATGTCCATGAAGAGATGTAAACAACTGCGTCCATAGATTCACTTTGCTAGCTCCTCATGAAATGTTTCATTCCTAAATTAAATATCGATTTCTTCGTGAATCATTCAGAGATATTTCTTGCAATATCCGGGTAATTTTAACGTGATAAACAGTGGCTTTGATGTCGTTTCTTCGGCTGTAGTAAAGTTACACGGTGTCGCACTCAATCTAAAAAGATTTCGAGTTCGTTAAATGAAACAACTATCGCCTTCAGCGACGAAATTTAATTATTTCGCGTACCTCCTCTAATGTGGATTTAACCAGAGTTAGCCTACTCTTTCCAGTGTTGAACATAGCCGTGGAGAAAAGAACATCCCACGTGTCCTTTATCGTGCATCTTATGAGTAGTAATGTGTGTGTTATATGCGGTATGTGAGATTACCGGTATACTTAGTACTGACACATGTAAAGAATTCCTTCTCATTTACCATTTACAGATTTTAATGTTTTCCCTTGTCCCCACAGTATGTGGTCGGTTACTTGCTAGTGCCTGCCCTGCTCTGAGTCTAGCTGTTTTATAATAGTTCAGTATCGATAGACTCTCAGCAGGTGTATTGCTGTGATCCTAATTCCATATCATCCTTCATATCTGCCACATATATGATACATACTATGCCTGTAACTGTAGTCCCATACCCATAGTCTGGTTTCATTAACCTTTTTGATTAAAAATGTACAGTTATTCGTGTAAACCATACAATAATATTTGAAGATGTTTCTGTCCAATCTTTGCAAAGTTTCGTGGCAATCTCATGCGTTAAGAAGTAATAGAAGCCCCGTGCTTTGTGATTTCCGACTCCACATCTCCCATTGCAAACATGCATAACTCCCTCGAGTCCTTCCCCAGTGATTTACTTGTCGTAACTAGGTGACGTATCTCATAGGGGAGAGGTGAAATTAATTTACTATGATGCGTTGAACCGTTTATAGACATCATATCCCCACTCTATAACGAACTCTACATTGATGGGAAACTGTTGCGAAAGTGATGGGCCAGATTTGTTTCTAAGTTCAAGAAAAAACAAGTAAAAGCGTACCTCCACTTAGCTCATTATGCGTATGAGAAGCACATTTTTGAATACGAAATTGGCACTCCACCGAAGCAGTCTCTTCAGGATTGGTCGACCTTAGGCGCCACGAACTCTATCCAGATTATAATACTGGCTGAACCAAATGTCCGTAGTGAACCCATCAGACTCTCCCACGCTAGCGAGGTGGTGCTGCAACATCTGAAAATTTGTAGTCTATCAGAAGATAATTAATGTCCTAATCAATTAATCAGTATGGGCTGTAGAGCGGCCACAGCGTGCAATAGATGAAAAATTAAAGAAAAAAAATTTAATGACCAAATAGATAGAAATACATGGCCTAAGATGAAAAACTTCATATCATTGTGTACTGTTAGCGTCGATCTCATAACACATCAACATTGTACTCCTTGTTATCACTGACGACCTATTTAAATAATGTGGAAACGTGACGTAGCGTATCAGTGGTTACTTCAGCTAGAGACATTACAGTCAAACGAGATCGAATGAACGTAGGCATTGTTAGGGATGTGTGTTGTGTGCAAAAGGGACAATAAAATATAGTAATTTGACTAATAGGAGCTACTATTACTATTTCAAAATGACATTTTCTGTCCTTCAGGTGAATAGCTTTCATATTCGAGAAGTATAGGAAAAATGTATTCATATTGCTCCCATTTATTTCGTAACGAAGGGCCGATAGTCCTATAGCCACAAGAATTAACGAAAGTTTTACACGTGCAGCCTGCCCGACCGGACCGAATCATAGTCAGACCTCAGTGTGTACGGTCCGTTCCTCCCAAAGCAGGCCCGCTCGACTTTATAAGATTCAGTGTTTTTCTGCCGAGAAAAATGCTTCCATTGGCACATCACACACCATGCCGTGCGCACGGCTGTCTTCTGAGGCACATTGTTCCAGTATGCTCAATAAATAACTGAGAAATAGCAGCATAAAAATGATATAATATTGCTTAGCAGCAACTGACAGTAACATCACATTGCGACAGTGACGTCACGCAAAATTGAATCATTGTGCGGATTATCACGATTCATTCAGTTTGTGTGATACTGCTGTAATCCACTGTGGACATAATAAATATAAATGATATGATCAGGGCGCTTTAGTATAATAGATAGAAACCTTTTGTAGATTAAGTGATCCCACGTTAACACACCAAGTTAATGCCTAAACAATATCCTTTTACAAACAGCCCCCGTCCTTTCAACATGCAGCCTCTTTGCTGCCCAAAAACACCCTCAGTTCACTCACTAATTTCGTTTGACACCCCATACGATGGTCCATTCGAGAATAATTGATCTGTGGTGTTAAGAATTCGTGAGAGATATAGGGATTAAGATTGTCATGACCAGAACTATCGGAATCAAAGCTCGTTGGCATGGAGATCATTCCGATCGAGATACTTCATTGAGCTCTCAGTTTCTTCAAAATTTCTACACTACGTGGATGTCAACTCTATTAGGTCGTACTTCGTGAATCAGTTCTGCTAGGCTTCTTGTAGGCGGGCGTGATCTGTACTTCCAACCACGGGAAACAGTTCTCTGTAGAACCAATAAATTCCTGATTCTCTACAAAAATAGTACCCCCCCCCCCTTATAAAACGGCTTCAAACTGCTGATTAATTTATGTCAGGACTTCCCTCGCACTGAATTTCTTCACTTAAAGTTCGAATAATGGAATAACTGTCTGTTATGTAAGCTCTCCCATTCAATTTGCATTTGTTCTTTCCTCTTTTGTCCTGCCCCCATCGAGTTTCTTCGTACGTTTTCCTATTTTGGAATAATATGTGGATCTTCTTTGTTAACCTGCCTAGCCTCATTCTCTCTAAATATCTAACTGTGCAGCACGTCTTCTCCTGATCTCACCACTAATTTTAGGGCAGAATAACTATATTTCCTTTCTTGTCTTAAAGCCCAGTTGCAGTGTTTGTTCTTGATTTGACTTACTCGTATGATTTTTCAGAAGATTCCTCTTTCTGTCGTTTCCATATGTTCTAGTGCCGTGTTCATGCAGATAAAAATTGTGTTTCCGAGCCGAAGATGTGATCTAAAGTATAGTTCTACGTTGACTCAGATAACCTGCGTTATTATGGCTATAAAATGAAACTGCCGTGAAAATATTAATTTACCGACACAAAATTGTGGTTGGAGTCCTAGAATACCCATCTTTGGGCTTGTCTAGTTTCATAACAATGCCCACTAATGTGACGCCATTTTGACGTCACACATAGTATCGACGACCGCATGATAGGCTATCGACTTTCGTTAACATTCGATACGGACCTCTCACAAAATTTCATACGCGGGTACTGGAGATTTACAAAAACCAGTCATTTTTCGAACGATTTATTATTATCATCACAATAATAAAATGTTACATAATAATTTATCGACAGCTAATACCTTCATATAAGAGTGCTCTCTTAGCAGTAAGTTATTATCGTCAATAACTTACAAATTAAGAATGAAGTCCACATGTCTTGAACTGTCAGTAAGGCGTTACAGTATAGCGGAACACTGAAAATTTATAACTAACACATCTCCATTATCGTTAAAGTCAATTAATAACGTATCAACGATACAGGCCTTCCAGATAGAATATGATAACCAAGAACGGAGTTAAACATCTCGTGGTGACGAATAACTTCGTGGTTTCTGCAGTCGAAAGTTGTTGGTTCACATCCCATTACATTCAGTTTTTTCATGTTACCGTTGTTAACGCGTTTTGTTACGTTCTTATGAAAGTAATTCAAATACGTTCTGCAGTATTGGATGTTATTTACATTCCGTCTGATCTGAGAACGAAGTATGAAATAAATATTTAGCGGTTTCCGAGTGCACGGTAAAGTAGGAACCTAAGAGGCCAGCTTAAACTGATGTGATTGAAACGTGCAACAACAAAATTCATTTTCTGCCTCTGTACTAGTAACTGGCTCTTTATTTCCGAATACGTGGTGGTGTCAGAGGGCGTGTTGAGGCTGGAACCTAAGGGTAGAGCTTTAAATGCTGCAGCTTAAACGAACTGCACTTAAATTAGAATTCTTTGTTCTGACAGATATTTGTTCCTTTATTTCCTAATATGGAGCGATTTCCGAGTATGTAGTTAGGCAGAAACCAAAGAGGGGAGCTTGAATTGCTGCGGGTTAATGGAGGAGCAACCGATATTCCTTCCTGGTGCAACACGATAGCCTACCATATGTCGTCGATATGCGCGTGACGACAAAGCCAACTGGAAAAACTAAGAATAAACAATGGTCCTAGCCTCACGCGGCCATCTCTATACACGGGATGTATTGGATACAAGTGCAGTATATTTATATGTGATACCTTAATATGTACACGCATAAGAGTGTTGGTTGTTCTTTCTCTGCCCCGAACAGTTTTCCCACAGTCACGTCACAAACATTACGAGCTGATGATTTTTGCACAGCCGCACTGCACCAGTACGTAGATTACACTTGTTGGTATAGTTTTCTGATGTGCTGCCAGGAGAATATACATAGATCATGCAGAACATTATCATGGGCGATATCAGCGTCACCTGGCGAGAAATGACTGCTAGTCAGGCACAAGCACGGTGCATGTACTCGTAGTATCAGGAAGCGTGCTGCCCGTATGTATGTAGAATGGGGAAGGCGCGCTATCTACCTGAATCTGACCGTGGGCGGATTGTGATGCCCTGTAGGCTCGGCACGGGCATTTAGGGAACTGCACAACTTGTCGGGTGTGAGTGCTGTGGTGAGTGTATTCAATACGTGACGAAACCGAGGTGAAACCACATTCAGACGTTATAGATTCAGGAGCCCATCCCCAATACAGATGCCTGACTTCGTAGGCTGGGTATGCTGGTAAAACCGAACAGGCAGCGAACTGTGGCGGAGCTATCATCACATTTTAAAGCTGGGCAGAGCAGAAGCGTGTGGCGGAGCTATCATCACAGTTTAATGCTGGGCAGAGCACAAGCGTGTCTGAACATACAGAGCTCCGATCACTACTACCAAAGGGCCTCCACAGCGTTCGACCCTTGCGTGTGCCAGAGTTAACAATATGACTTCAGCTACTACTTCTCAAATGGGCACTAGACGTGGGCGCTGTGGCAAAGCGTTGCAGGTCTGATGAATCCCGGTACCTTCTTGATCGTGCCAATAGGAGGGTGCGAATCCTTCGTCCTCCAGGGAAACAGCTCGTTTACATCTGTATTGCGGAACGGAGGCAAGCTGGCGGCGGCTCCATTATTCTCAGGGGAACATTGCCTTGGGCATCCACGGGTCCAGTGGAGCTTGTGCAAAATACTATGACGGGCAAGGAGTATATCGTACACTGTTTGCAGACTACGTACACTCCTTCATGACGATCATGTTTCCAGAAGTCAGAGGCACTTTTCAACATGCTTATACGCTACACCACGGGACGTATGTGACTTGTGTTTGCAGTAGTGGTGCCAGCTGCCTCCAGCGAACTACAAAGGGCTCATAAAGGGCTCATTGCTTCCATTTCAAGACCTATGACCGCTGTTATCCGTGCCAAACGTGGACGTACTGTCTATTAGGTATGTAGTCATAATGTTCTGGCTGATCAGTGTGAGCATTAATTACTTGCTAATGCCACATATACATGAAGGTGCTCACCAACCTAAAGATATACAACATCTAATGGCTATAGCTGTTAGCCCGCTGATAACGTAAACACTGGTGTGATGTTCAGTACACCGTCCTGTCACCAACAGAAATGTCTGCATTTGCATCCATGACACGCTGCATAAACGGTGATGTTCTGACTGATCCATTGACTCAAGACTGCCCAGCTCAAACAAATATTATTTAGAGAGGGTGAAGACGTTATACTGTAGGCACTGGTAAAGAAGGGATTTTTCACAATTCCGCCCTTTAGGGGGTGAAATAGGGATGAAAAGTTTTCTGAAAATATTTCAGGAATCATTTTTAAAGTAAAATCTACGAAAATTAGTTTTTGTCTTCTCAGATGAAAATAAAAAATAGCACACGTTTAAGAGTTTTTGCAAATTCAATACCTAATGGGGTGAAACAGGATATAAAAACTATTATGAAAATATTTTCTCATGTTAAAACATTTTAAAGCTAGGCCTACGAAAATCGTTATTTGACTTCTTGTTTAGAAACGAAGACATATGCGTTAGGGGATAAAAGTTGCTATGGAAATGTCACCACAAGTATTGAAAAGACAAGATTAACTAAAGCCTAAGACTTCAACTTCCAGAGTCGCTATGGAAATATCACCACAAAAACAGAAAGGGCAGCATTAACAAAAGCCGGCCGAAGTGGCCGTGCGCTTAAAGGCGCTGCAATCTGGAACCGCAAGACCGCTACGGTCGCAGGTTCGAATCCTGCCTCGGGCATGGATGTTAGTGATGTCCTTAGGTTAGTTAGGTTTAACTAGTTCTAAGTTCTAGGGGACTAATGACCTCAGCAGTTGAGTCCCATAGTGCTCAGAGCCATTTGAACCATTAACAAAAACCTTAGGTTCTAGCTTCTACCAGAGTCGCCTTTGTCAGAAGCACATACGGAAAAAGGCATGCCTCTACGACCTTGATTAGAGTGAAAGGTTTAGCAGTTATTGCAATTTGTGAGCTATATCAGCGAAAGCTATTTAACAGTCCCCACGGCAAACCGGGTTTGTCAGAACTGCTTAGAAAAATAAACGCCTAATATATTTATATATAAAAATTCAGCTCATATATATGTTCTCTCAAAATTCGGCTAATAGCCGGTCGCCTGACTTGACGTTTTGACAGAACGTTGCATTCTATACGTGCCCATTTCTTATACCTCTTTTTAATATATATATGTAGTATAAACGGGAAAGGTTGTTACCAAAATTCCTAAAACGCACTAGACGATTTACTTCAAATTTTTACACTTTAATAAAACTTTGACGAATACGGTACATACATACATTTTAATATGCTCAATATATCAATACACGATCACAAATAAAATTCGTGAGAGTGAAATAATGTTAGTAAAATTTTTGTTGACCGAATTACGTCAAAGTTTAAACGGTTCTCTACCAAAAAATTACAGACAGGCAATTTTTCAAAGAATAATGTACGTGTTGTCTGTTAAAACTGACTGCGAGAAAGAAAATGCACTCCTGTGAAATGTGTAGCTTTCTTTCCTTTGTCACAGGAAAGTTTTAACTACTTAACTGCCATAAGTGGGGCATTTAAACCATTAAAGATGGTTCCTACGATATATATTTTTTCTCATTATATGCTGTTTTCTGTCTCACAGACGGTACTCACAGCAAACAGGAAAGTTGCGTTTGTGGCATATCAGCTTATGATTGGAATATTAATATAGACAGTACAGTACAGTACAGTACAGTACAGTTACAGTAAACAAGGCTTGGGGTCAACGACGGGGGTGAGGTGAGGAGGGCGTAGGGTTTGGAGGAAAATAACATAGAGAGCGGAAAGGAGAAGTTAAAGAGAGAGAGGGGGGGAAGGAGAAGGTGGACAGTTGGAGGGGGGGGAGGAGACGATGGGCAGAGAGGGAGGGGGAGACGAGGATTTAGGTCGGGGAATCTGGAAGACCAACATCTTGAAATTTCCTAGAGATGATGCCGTCTTTATCGACCGATTCTCGAAGCATGTCTTCCACCTGAGAAGCATCGTGTGGTGTCGCCCCACCTTGCATGAAAATACTGGCGTGGACACAGGTACGTTCTTGGAAATCTGGAATCACATGTTGCACAAGAACCTCCTTATAACGAGCAGATGCCACTGTATACCTAAGAGGCCTTTGAGGTGGTAGCTCCCTGAGTGAAAATTGACCGAGAATGAAGGAGTTTGTGAAACCACACCACACACTCACATAAATTGAGTGCAGTAGATGTTCCTGCACAACATGTGATGTAGCAGAACAGCATATGCGACAGATATGTGCAAACGCGGCACAGTGCAGAGTGAAATATTCCTCGCCCGCCCAAAGAATATTTCCCAGCCACATGTCATCCATTTCCATGCGTTCTAAAAGCGAAGGTCAAAGTTACGGAGCGTAACCTATCTTGGGGCTTCATTTGAGGCACACGCAGAACCTTATAGTAATACCAATGTAAAATGCGCAGCAAAAATCTTTTGAATTGTTGACGGGAGGCGAGACCATTCCGTGATATAGGAGACCATTCCCGTGACACAACTTGAACACTGCACTTTTAACACAAGAACTCTGTGGATGACCGTACATTTTCTACGTGTTTTGCGAAGTTTGTTATATTAGTTGTGCTGCATATTATTCTCGTAAATATGCAGTCAAGTTATAAATGCTGTTTGTTATTTAGCAAAGAGAATACACCTGTAATGTTCACATTTTGTAAGTAGACACGCTGGCGTAGTCAGGGATAAGCTATTGTCAAAGAGTATAATAGATGGGAAATGCATTATTGCTGGCCGTACAAGCGTGCCAAAAAAGTAACTGTTGGTAGTCGCGGGGAGACGGTTCGTGTCGTTGGTTGTGTGTATTCGCCGATAGGGCTATGCAAAAGTGCGGAGACAAAAAATTTTGCGCATCTTCCGGTAGCTAATAATCAAGTTGTCTCGGTAAATGAAGTTGAAATAAGTGAGGAATAAGTAAGAATAAGAAACAAATTAACTAAGGGTTGTCATTTAAGTTGCAGGGATTGCAGGGAAAGTTGTGTGAAACAATTTAATTTCATGACGAAGGACCCATATTTTAACTGGGGTGAATGAGAAACACAGTGCATACGGATGTGCTTGCCGTGTAAACATCACAAAGAAGACAGAGTGAAGTGTAAAGGTGCACTGTTGTGTCAAGAGAATGTCAGGATACATTACAAAAGGTGCGCTTTTGTGCGCACAGGAAACTCCATATTCTCGTACAGGAAGGGCAATATTGTGCACAGAAAATTTCATGTTCTTTTACAGGAAATGAAATTTAAAATAATTGAAAATTGACAGAGATTAATGTCATGATATGTGAAAGAGAATATTGATTTTTTAATGTTTAAGCAATGGTTATTTTCTACGTGCTAATGTTTGAAGGATGAAGCGACTGTTGTTATGCCATGTATATACATATTTTGCTGTGATTATTACACGTTTCTTGTATTAGTTTTCAAATGTGGAATGAAATGAGATATTGTTACAGTGTGTGAAGTTGATTTTATGATTTATGTAAAATATGGGCCATGGTATCAACACTGTTTTTGGTTTGAACGTTTTCTTGTTTCTTCATCTGTTGATGAAGATCAATCAAACGTGGGGCACATGTAATACCACAAGTCGGTGAATGATCATACATTTTCTACATGTTTTTCCAAGTTTGCTTTATTAGTTTGCTGAATGTTATTCTTGTAAATACACTCCTGGAAATGGAAAAAAGAACACATTGACACCGGTGTGTCAGACCCACCATACTTGCTCCGGACACTGCGAGAGGGCTGTACAAGCAATGATCACACGCACGGCACAGCGGACACACCAGGAACCGCGGTGTTGGCCGTCGAATGGCGCTAGCTGCGCAGCATTTGTGCACCGCCGCCGTCAGTGTCAGCCAGTTTGCCGTGGCATACGGAGCTCCATCGCAGTCTTTAACACTGGTAGCATGCCGCGACAGCGTGGACGTGAGCCGTATGTGCAGTTGACGGACTTTGAGCGAGGGCGTATAGTGGGCATGCGGGAGGCCGGGTGGACGTACCGCCGAATTGCTCAACACGTGGGGCGTGAGGTCTCCACAGTACATCGATGTTGTCGCCAGTGGTCGGCGGAAGGTGCACGTGCCCGTCGACCTGGGACCGGACCGCAGCGACGCACGGATGCACGACAAGACCGTAGGATCCTACGCAGTGCCGTAGGGGACCGCACCGCCACTTCCCAGCAAATCAGGGACACTGTTGCTCCTGGGGTATTGGCGAGGACCATTCGCAACCGTCTCCATGAAGCTGGGCTACGGTCCTGCACACCGTTAGGCCGTCTTCCGCTCACGCCCCAACATCGTGCAGCCCACCTCCAGTGATGTCGCGACAGGCGTGAATGGAGGGACGAATGGAGACGTGTCGTCTTCAGCGATGAGAGTCGCTTCTGCCTTGGTGCCAATGATGGTCGTATGCGTGTTTGGCGCCGTGCAGGTGAGCGCCACAATCAGGACTGCATACGACCGAGGCACACAGGGCCAACACCCGGCATCATGGTGTGGGGAGCGATCTCCTACACTGGCCGTACACCACTGGTGATCGTCGAGGGGACACTTGAATAGTGCACGGTACATCCAAACCGTCATCGAACCCATCGTTCTACCATTCCTAGACCGGCAGGGGAACTTGCTGTTCCAACAGGACAATGCACGTCCGCATGTATCCCGTGCCACCCAACGTGCTCTAGAAGGTGTAAGTCAACTACCCTGGCCAGCAAGATCTCCGGATCTGTCCCCCATTGAGCATGTTTGGGACTGGATGAAACGTCGTCTCACGCGGTCTGCACGTCCAGCACGAACGCTGGTCCAACTGAGTCGCCAGGTGGAAATGGCATGGCAAGCCGTTCCACAGGACTACATCCAGAATCTCTACGATCGTCTCCATGGGAGAATAGCAGCCTGCATTGCTGCGAGAGGTGGATATACACTGTACTAGTGCCGACGTTGTGCATGCTCTGTTGCCTGTGTCTATGTGCCTGTGGTTCTGTCAGTGTGATCATGTGAAGTATTTGACCCCAGGAATGTGTCAATAAAGTTTCCCCTTCCTGGGACAATGAATTCACGGTGTTCTTATTTCAATTTCCAGGAGTGTATGTTGTCAAGTCACAAATGTTATTTGTTATTTAAGAAAGAGAATATCCATGTAATGTTAACATTTTGTAAGTAAACATGCTGGCCTAGTCAGGGTAAAGCTATTGTCAAGGAGTGCAATAGATCTTAAATGCATTATCGCTGCGTATGTGAGCACGCCAGAAAAGTTGCAGTTGGGAGTCGCGAGGAGACGGTTGGTGTAGTTGGTTGTTTGTATTCGCCGATGTGGCTACGCAAAAGTGCGGAGCCAAAAGTCTGTTTCTGAAGCGCGATGCAGTGAAAACTGACTTGGTTGTTTTGGTGGATGTTTAATATAGGTAAGCTATGGCATTTATTGGGCACATCTAAAATGCTGCAACAGTAATTTAGATAATATGAAGAGTACTGTGTGCCCTCTTTATTGGCTATGGCATGGCAAGAAGATCAACCTGTGCCCTATTTATCGCTAACTGAAGCCACACGACAAACTAGCGGCATCATGAAGTGAAGTAAGCTCTAGACTTTTATAACTAGAAGCGTAATAGACTAACCAGAGTAGTTAAATATTATTGCTTGAATAACATTGTTTTCATACTTATTTTCACGTAAATAATTTCCCTAAGTCATTAGCCATGTAGTATCCATCCTATCTCTTTGTATGAACCAAGATAATCAGAAAATGAACTGAAAATGAAGTGAACATTAATTTATTAGAGTATCAAAAATAATTTTGCAGCCTTTGGACAATTACGTAACAATGAAATATTTATTTGTAATAAGATTAATGTCAGAAATTAGCCAGTATTAATTCATTTTCTAAAAATAGAGTAACTTTCACAATAAAATATTTAGAGTAAAACTTAACGTAACTTGGACACTGAATTTCATTGTCAAAGCACAGTTCTCGGTTATGGTTTGTGGCATAATTTGTGACTGTTATTACAAAGAAATATCAAACATCATCAGCATGTTACGCCCTTAGAATCCTATCATCAGTATATAACATGCAGTGTCTTTTAGTAACGTACTATTCATATGTACACTCAATTTTTAGCTGTCGCATTCTTTTTTGGGAACAAATGCACAATTAAGGACACGATTTTCACACTCTAGAAAAGAGCCGTAAGAGTCATAACCAACAATGGAAGCCAAGCTAATTTATGTTCAAAACACTGGGGATTTTAACTGCTCCGTGTGAATACATTTACCAGTCCATTATACACATCAAAAACATTATGGGTAATTACCGCAGAAACAGTTCTGCCTACGACAATGGAACAAGAGCTAAGCTCAACTTACAATCGACAAGAAAAAAATAAACATAAAACTCAAAACAGCATTTTCTACCAAGGAATAAAACTGTAGAATAAATTACCAAAAGGGATAAAAGAAATTTCAAAAATACACATAATTAAGAAGGCAGCTAAGAAGTACCTCTTATGCAATACGTTTTATACACTGAAGGATTACTTAGATAAAACAGAGTAGGGGTTTGGTAAAAAAATGTTATACAAATAATTAACAATAATGATTATAAAACATCAAATATTCCATATAACACCTTCACACTATGTATTTTTCCTTCTTTTTCATTTTCTAGAGAAACGTACCCCCAAACCATGCATTGCACAATACTAATACCTCTTCCTCTTTCTGAGCTCATATCTCACTCATTACAGAGGAATGCTGACTCAGTTTTTCAGGATAGCAAATGGGAAGTTGTGGTACAGAAAATGGCCCAGAGACAACCTGTGTGTGTGTGTGTGTGTGTGTGTGTGTGTGTGTGTGTGTGTGTGTGTAGTCAGTGAAGTGGTGAAGTGTTATGGAACAATGTGTGTTTATTGTGTACAGTGACTGAACGTGAGACATGAGTGAACAGTGTGGCATTACATTATTTAATAAGTTATTTGTAAAAAAGTGTTGTATACCATGAGTAAATCTAATGATTGTCTCCAACTAGAAGTCTGTAAATGTATATGTATACGAATTAGCTTATTTTTAATTGGTCTAAACATATAAATACTTTGATATGTCCTATATCTTGTAAAAAGAGATCTACAGATGAATAAAGCTACTACTTCTACTACTACTACTACTAAAACGTAACTGAACTGCTAAATTCAGACAATCATTCTGCTTGCTCCAATTACGACAGTCGGTATAAGGTGAGCAACGTAATAAAAATTTTCTGGCCACAGCCAGTAAACAATATTACTTAAATTTACCTTTGAAAATTAATATGTTTTATGTGTTTGCTATTTGATTATTATCAGACTACTGTGACATTTGCCGTGTGAAGTACTTGAAAGTGTGCGTTAGGTACTGTTCCTACGTCATGAGGCCAATAACTATTCTTACGTTAAAATTGCTTACGAGTATAAAGTTCAGTTTCAATTTAATTATTCTTGTTACGGCGAGGAACTGGCGACCATTGGTTATTTCATATATGACATACCTTGAAAACCTTTTTTCCAAATTTTCCACTAATTACTGTTAATTGAAAAACTAGTTTGCATAATTGAAAATGCATAAAGTTAACCGAATTTTGTTTCTAATCGTAACTGCTGAAATATTGAGCAATAGCAATTCGATTATAACTTCAGCTACTTCTCTCAGTTTTGAATTATTCTTCTGAGTAGATGAATTTTCCCCACAGATTAGCGTCTTTATGTACATGGTCATATGGAGAAGCCTAATTAGCCGGAAAGGTAGGAGGGTTATTCACTGTATGCAGAATTTGAGTTATGTGCTGCATGGTCGGCTATAGCTACTGCAACTTCATCAACATCCGCTATGGAAATGGACCGCCCCCCTCTCCATGTTGGACCATCTACTTAGTTCACTCGCCCCTTTAAATTTCTCATCTTCTCTTTAGCCCTTTTTTGACATTCGGCATATTCTTAAGCATTTTCACCAAGTCACTCCACGACAAAAATCAACACGCATTGCCAAGTGACAAACAGTATACTGATGTCAAAACAGGAAACGTCTCCCATTCTGACTACTTGTAGCGATATACTTTCATCTGATGGCAGAAAGTAGTATCATTATTTTTTAGTATATATCACGAGAGTATCAACTAGTGAATATACCTACGATGATTCAGCATCCTAGGATGTATACAGCATGCACTGTAACTCTCGGATCATCGTCAGCTTAAATATTTCATTGCGTGCACCTACAGCCAGCTCACCTGACGTTGAAGTGCTTCAAACAAGACATATCTCTTCCGTGTTATTCTGCAAAATAGCTATTCACCTCCACCTGTCTGATTAGCCAAATCAAGTCCCTTCTCTGACCAGCTGAATTATTTGGTAGCAACTTACTTGCAGATGCATGATATTTTTCCTATGTTACAAAAAATGCTCACTCATCAGCAGGATTTCCGTCTAAAACTGTTCCTGCATAATCTTCATTAGTGTTTAGTTTCCCTAGTATTTGCAAAACACCGTGCAATATGTCATATCCCTTCAACAGTCTCCCAGGTACTCTTTGTCTCTGACATACTAGGCAGCCATATGTCGTGTACTTTGTACTTCAGACCAACACCTGCGGCTACAATAGCTCTTCAGTAGGCACCTGTTGTGCCACTGCCCGGAGCTATTTCTCTCTTGACTTCCCCCATTCGTGACTCAAGTGGCTTCCTGTCCCTTCAGGGAAGATCGTTATAGGTTATGAAGGAATTTGATGGAAGTAGACGAGGTACGTCTTGTGAAGCATCTTGCCTGAAAGGACACAGGAAACTATGAAGAAATCTAATCGCAGTATCTTGACGGGTTATTGGCACACAAAATGTGAGACTTGTGCGATAAATAACACTTTCCACAGTTCGCTCTAAATAAAATTACAAAGCTAATTTCATTTGAAATTTAAGAAATACTTACGACTTGTTCCATTTATCTGCTCCGAAAATTTGATAAGTTCGTATTTTTATAAGTTCCTCGATACATCAGCTCTGATGGCGGCACTCGGCCGACCAAGTCGGAGACAGAGCCCCGGATGAAGTTGATGATGAAGATGGATAAGTGATTTCCCCTCGAATGATTGCTCCAAGGAATCATCACAATGTCTGTTTTATGTCTTAGTGAATTCAGATTGGTTGCGTTCTGGACCGAACAACAAAATTGCTCATTCGGCCTCCCCTTTACTTGGTTAACCAATAATGTTCGTTCTGTCATTGTACGCAGAAAAAGTTGCTTCATGCCTTCTCTCTACGAGGTGCGGCTAGAAAAAAACCGGACTGATGCTGGAAAAAACATTTATTTACAATTATTTACAATTTCATGCTATCTCCTTCAATGTACTCTCCTCCTCGGTCTCTACACCGCTCCATACGAATTTTCCACTGTTCATAGCAATGCTGCAGATCATTTTCGGTAAGTCCATACATTACTTCCGTCGCTTTTTCTTTTACTGCTTCAACAGTCTCAAATCTAGTTCCTTTCAAAGCTGACTTGACTTTAGGGAAAAGAAAAAAGTCACAGGGGGCCAAATCAGGTGAGTAGGGTGGATGATCTAAGATGGGAATGTTGTGTTTTGCCAAAAACGTCTTCACTGATAACGCACTGTGAGCTGGGGCATTGTCTTGGTGAAGGATCCATGACTTTTTTCTCCACAAATCGTTCCGTTTTCTCCGTACTCGCTCACGTACTAATGTAGTAATGCTGATTCACTGTTTGTCCCTCTGGTACCCAATCAATGTGCACAATCCCTTTGATGTCAAAAAAAACAATCATCATTGCCTTGAATTTCGATTTTGACATTCGTGCTTTTTTTTTGTCGTGGAGAATCAATGTATCCAATGTATCGATTTTGTAAGAAGGTGGGATCACTTTCAATGTTTTCCAGGATGTCAGAACAAATCATTCTTCGGCGTTCCTTCTGTTCAATTGTGAGACACTTTGGAACCATTTTTGAACACACTTTGTTCATGTTGAAACTTTCATGAAGAATCTGCCTAACACTTTCCTTGTCAACTCCTGTTAACTCAGACACTGCTCTGATTGTTGAACGGCGATCTTGTCGAACAAGTTTACCGATTTTTTCAATGTTTGCATCAGTTTTTGCTGACAATGGTCTACTAGTGCGAGTGTCATCACTGGTGTCTTCGCGGCCATCTTTAAATCGTTTAAACCACTCAAACACTTGTGTTCGCGATAAACAATCATCGCCGTACACTTGTTGTAACATTACAAACGTTTCACTTGCAGATTTTCCTAGTTTGAAACAAGATTTGATGTTAACACGCTGTTCTTTCTGTACACTCAACATTTTCCGACGCACAGACAAAACGACAACTACTTAAAACAGACGCCATGGGCAGACTGAGTGCAGGAGGCAGATGAAACTCGAGCAGTAGGCGGAGAGAGAGTCACGTGACAGGCCACGCGACTTTCAGCCGTATTGCATTCGTTTTATTGTTTCACCAGTACTAGTCCGGTTTTTTTCTAGCCACACCTCGTATATATGTCTGTGACTAATGAGGCAGTCTTTGCCGATACAGCCGAACTTTTCTCTCTTGCCTGTAGTTTTTAAGTCAATGTCTGTGATTATATTCGTTTTTTGCGGAGTCAATATATCAAGCAATATTTCATGTCTTCATAGGTGCAAAACTGACGGACCCCTTTCCATTTTCGGGATGTAAAAATTAAGTGTCTTTCAGCGGTAACATTTAATAAAACATTTTGACAATGACCAAGGAGTGCTTGGCCGAAATCACTTTACATGGCTGGTAATTCCACCTGACAATGACCAAGGAGTGATTGATTGAATGCTCATGTAGTTTTAATCACTTGACGTGGATGTAAACCTGAGACCATTTTGTCCATTTCCGAGACGTTTATCTGTGGCATCCAGTGCCATCTCGATAAAGAAATCTGCTTTCTACTTTTGTGCACAATAGTGCTTTCTGATATGGTTCCCTCTTTCAGTGTTGTATAATGTTTGTGGTGCAATATCCAACCACACCAGAGGAGGTCCTGTCTGAGCGTCCATGAAATTTTATGTGTCCCAGGGTGACGTCGCAAAGAACAGCAGGGCCATGGACTATTGATTCTCGCCTCTTCCTTGGTAGACCTTCTACGAAATGTCTTTTATGATTTTGCCCTACTCTTACTGTCGTTGCAACATCCACAATGATTTCGTTCTCTTACTTCTACAGGGCATGCAAATCCGAATTAAGAGAAAATTAAGAGGTAGGTTACATTAACCAGTTGCCGAAAATCACTAGTACTACTTTTATCCTATTTCTCAGCGTCAATTCAATATTTCGAGCAACTAGGTCTTTGATTGTGAAGTTGCATACATTACATGCCTCTAGGAAAATGGGCACGTAACAAAAGTACCAATTGGGGGGAAAAATTATGTAGAGTTAGTCAAAGGTTCGTGGAGAAAAAATTTGTCTATACATTTTCTCTTTAATACAAAATAAATATAGAATTTAACTGATGAAAGGTGAAAATTTAAAAGCGCAGTAAATGAAGCAGGCAAAATGGAATACAAACGTCTCAAAATTGAGTTAGACAGTGAGCGCCAAATGGCTAAGTAGGGATGGTTAGAGGACAAATGTACGGATGTAGAGGCATATATCACTACGGGTAAGATGGGGGTAAGGCAGATACTGCCTACATGAAAATTAAAGAGACCTTTGGCGAAAAGAGAACCACTTGCATGAAAATCAAGAGATCAGATGGAAACTCAGTTCTAAGCAAGGAAGGGAAGCAGAACGGTGGAAGCAGTATATAGAGGGTCTATACAAGGGCGACGTACTTGAGGACAATATTATGGAAACGGAAGAGGACGTAGACGAAGATGAAATTGTAGATATGATACTGCTTGAAGAGTTTGACAGAGCACTGAAAGACCTAAGTCGAAACAAGACCCCGGGAGTAGACAACATTTCATTAGAACTACTGACAGCCTTGGGAGAGTCAGACATGCAAAACTCTACCATCTGGTGACCAAGATATAATCTCAGACTTCAAGAAGAATATAATAATTCCAATCCCAAAGAAAGCAGGTGTTGAGAGAGTGAACATTAACGAACTTTCAATTTAATAAGTCAAGGCTGCAAAATCCTAACAAGAATTCTTTACAGACGAATGGAAAAACTGGTAGAAGCCGACCTCGGGGAAGATCAGTTTGGATTCCGTAGAAATGTTGAAATACGTGAGGCAATACTGACTCTACGAGCCGGCCGGTGAGGCCGTGCGGTTCTAGGCGCTTCAGTCTGGAACCGCGTGACTGCTACGGTTGCAGATTCGAATCCTGCCTCGGGTATGGATGCGTGTGATGTCCTTAGGTTAGTTAGGTTTAAGTAGTTCTAAGTGCTAGGGGACTGATGACCTCAGATGTTAAGTCCCACAGTGCTCGGAGCCATTTTCTTGACTCTACGACTTACGTTAGAAGATAGATTAAGGAAAGGCAAACCTACGTTTCTAGCATTTGTAGACTTGGAGAAAGCTTTTGCCAATGTTAACTGGAATACTCTCTTTCACATTCTGAATGTGGCTTGGGCAAAATACAGGGAGCGAAAGGCTATTTACAATGTGTAAAGAAACCGGATGGCGGTTATAAGTCGAGAGGCATGAAAGGGAAGCAGTGGTTGGGATGGGAGTGAGACAGGATTGTAGCTTATCCCCGATGTCATTCAATCTGTATATTGAGCAAGCAGTAAAGGAAACAAAAGAATAATTCCGAGTAGGAATTAAAATCCATGGAGAAGAGATAAAATTTTTTAGGTTTATTATTCAGTCAGAGACGGCAAATGACCTGGAGGAGCAGTTGAACGGATAAGACAGTGTCTTGAAAGGAGAACACAAGATGAACATCAACGAAAGCAAAACGAGGATAATGGAATGTAGTCGAATTAAATCGGATGATGCTGTGGTAATTAGACTAGGAAATGAGACACTTAAAGTAGTAGATGAGTTTTGCTATCTGGGGAGCCAAATAACTGATAATGGTCGAAGTAGAGAGAATATAAAATGTAGACTGGCAAAGGCAAAAAAAGCGTTTCTAAACAAGAGAAATTTCTTAACATTGAGTATAGATTTAAGTGTCAGGAAGTCGTTTCTAAAAGTATTTGTATGGAGTGTAGCCATGTGTGGAAGTGAAACATGGACGATAAATAGTTTAGACAAGACGAGAATAGAAGCTTTTGAAATGTGATGCTACAGAAAAATTCTGAAGATTAGATAGGTAGATCACATAACTAATGAGGAGGCACTGAATAGAATTTGGGAGAAGAGAAATTTGTGGTACAACTTGACTAGGAGGGATCGGTTGATAGGACATATTCTGAGGCATCAAGGGATAACCAATTTAGTATTGGATGGCAGCGTGGAGGGTAAAAATGGTAGAGGGAGACTAAGAGATGAGTACACTAAGCAGATTCAGAAGGTTGTAGTTTGTAGTGGGTGCTGGGAGATAAAGACTCTGTATAAACATTTGTGTTATGCATAATAAAAATTGTACTACCCGTGACTTAACCGACTCTGAACGTATGATGACAGATGGCTTGCGATATCTAATATCACGTAATAAATGTCGTGTGGCTAGGGCCTCCCGTCGGGAGGACTGTGCGGCTGGTCCCGGCGGAGGTTCGAGTTGACGCCACTTCGGCGACCTGCGCGTCGATGGGGATGAAATGATGATGGTTAGGACAACACAACACTCAGTCCCTGAGAGGAGAAAATCTCCGACCCAGCCGGAAATCGAACCCGGGGCCTTAGGATTGACAGTCTGTCGCGCTACCGGGGGCGGACTAATACCACGTAAGATGACCACATTCTTTTGCCGAACAGATAAACGCTACCTCTGTATAGCTATTTAGCTTGATCGACTGTCGACTCAGGTGATTTAAATGCGTGAAGTAAGCAATCCATTTATACCAGTGCCGTACGGGCAGATGGACATACAACGGCCTTCAGAGCCCGACGTCCGAACGTTACTTAAGAGGTCTTCCCATGACTATTGGTCAGTCAGAGAATGCTCAGGTTTGAAAAATCCACGATAAACTTGGGCGAAAGTAAAAATGGTCGGGACATCCAGCTACGAGGTCTTTTCGCAGAAATCAGTGAGGCCTGCTACGGTTTGTGTGGGTTGGCGAGTAGTCTCGGCCATTTGGTATTTCTTGGTTTTGCCTCAAAACAGCGGACGTATGAAGCGCCTGTAGTAGATTGCAGACGTCATCCCACCGTTTGCTAGAGCATCAATGATGTAGTTGATGGGGTTCTGTCACAAATAAAATTTAATATTTTGAGTGTCGAAGCTGGTGAGCGGTGTAATTTTCATCACTGGTTTAGACTTTTGAAGTTAAGAACGAGAAAATTGCCTAAATTGTACCAATTTTCTAATTTATTTATTATAGCCTAAAGACTTTTGAAAAATAAACTGAGGAGTGGCTTGAATGAGAAGTAGCGGCTCCTGGCTCGTATTTCAGTGAGTGTTTCTTGATTATCAGAGTAGCTCATCAGAAGATTATCTTGGGAACTTGTCACCGTATAGAGTAGGGTAAACATAGTCATGTGTAGGGACTGTGGTTGTTGTGAGCGGACGCAAGGAGAATTGGCCACTCTTCGGGGGCAGGTGGAGGCTTTGTCTGTTAGGCTCATCGAGCTCGAGGCGCAGGCGTCGGCTCGTAGTGGCGTTGGGGCAACTGTGGTGAGACCTATGCCTACTTCGGTGGCCTTGGAATCACATGGAACCCCTGATGTCGCTGCGTCTTCCGGCAGTGAGCATCTTACCGGTCAGCCATCACTCCAGGGTGAATGGCGGACAGTGGTGGGCTCGCGCGTGCCTGGCCGAAAGGCGAAGGTGGGATCTGGCCGCGTGGCAGCTGCCTTACCCCTTTCCAACAGGTACGGGGTGCTTCCTAGTGGTGATGACATCGTTTCCGAGCCACCACAGGATGCCTCGCCTGTTGGGCCAGTGGCCGATTCTCCAGCAAGGTCCCGACAGTCACAGAGGGCGGGCCTATTAGTTATAGGGAGCTCCAACGTTAGGCGGGTTATGGAGCCCCTCAGGAAAATAGCGGGTAGGTCGGGGAAGAATGCCAGTGTGCACTCGGTGTGCTTGCCGGGGGGTCTCGTCCGTAATGTGGAGGAGGCCCTTCCGGCAGCTATTGAACGCACTGGGTGTGACCGGCTGCAGATAGTAGCACATGTCGGAACGAATGACGCCTGCCGCTTGGGTTCTGAGGCCATCCTTGGTTCCTTCCGGCGGCTGGCTGATTTGGTGAAGACAACCAGCATCGCACGCGGAGTGCAAGCTGAGCTTAATATCTGCAGCATAGTGCCCAGAGTCGATCGCGGTCCTCTGGTTTGGAGCCGTGTGGAGGGTCTAAACCAGAGGCTCAGACGACTCTGCGACTATAATGGTTGCAAATTCATCGACCTCCGTTATTGGGTGGAGAACTGTAGGGCCCCCCTAGACAGGTCAGGCGTGCACTACACACCGGAAGCAGCTACTAGGGTAGCAGAGTACGTGTGGCGTGCACACGGGGGTTTTTTAGGTTAGAGGGACCCCCCTTGGGCGAAACGATAAAATACCTGACGGCTTACCAGAGAGGACATTATCATCGTTGATAAAGAACGTCCGTCCTCAGAGACCAAAAACAGGAAAAGTTAACGTAATATTGGTAAACTGCAGGAGTATCCAGGGCAAGGTTCCTGAATTAGTATCTCTTATTGAAGGAAATAGCGCGCATATAGTATTAGGAACGGAAAGTTGGTTAAAACCGGAAGTGAACAGTAATGAAATCCTAGACACAGAATGGAATATATACCGCAAGGATAGGATAAACGCCAATGGTGGAGGAGTATTTATAGCAGTAAAGAATTCAATAATATCCAGTGAAGTTATTAGCGAATGCGAATGTGAAATAATCTGGGTTAAGTTAAGTATCAAAGGTGGGTCAGATATGATAGTCGGATGCTTCTATAGACCACCTGCATCAGCAACCGTAGTAGTTGAGCGCCTCAGAGAGAACCTGCAGAACGTCGTGAAGAAGTTTCGTGATCATACTATTGTAATAGGGGAGACTTCAATCTACCAGGTATAGAATGGGATAGTCACACAATCAGAATTGGAGCCAGGGACAGAGACTCTTGTGACATTATCCTGACTGCCTTGTCCGAGAATTACTTCGAGCAGATAATTAGAGAACCAACTCGTGAAGCTAACGTTTTAGACCTCATAGCAACAAATAGACCGGAACTTTTCGACTCCGTGAATGTAGAAGAGGGTATCAGTGATCATAAGTCAGTGGTTGCATCAATGACTACAAGTGTAATAAGAAATGCCAAGAAAGGAAGGAAAATATATTTGCTTAACAAGAGTGATAGGGCACAAATCGCAGAATATCTGAGTGACCACCATCAAACGTTCATTTCTGAGGAAGAGGATGTGGAACAAAAATGGAAAAATTCAGAAACATCGTCCAGTACGCCTTAGATAAGTTCGTACCGACTAAGGTCCAAAGCGAGGGGAAAGATCCACCGTGGTATAACAATCATATACGAAAGGTACTACGGAAACAAAGAAAGCTTCATCATAGGTTTAAGAGTAGTCGAATCATAGCTGATAAGGAAAAGCTGAACGAGGCGAAAAAGAGCGTAAAGAGAGCAATGAGAGAAGCATTCAACGAATTCGAACATAAAACATTGGCAAACAATCTAAACAAGAACCCTAAAAAGTTTTGGTCATATGTAAAATCGGTAAGCGGATCTAAATCCCCTATTCAGTCACTCGTTGACCACGATGGCACCGAAACAGAGGACGACCGAAGAAAGGCAGAAATACTGAATTCAGTGTTCCGAAACTGTTTCACTGCGGAAAATCGTAACACGGTCCCTGACTTCAGCCGTCGCACGGACGCCAAAATGGAAAATATTGAGATAAACGATATCGGAATTGAAAAACAAATGCTATCACTTAGTAGCGGAAAAGCATCCGGACCAGACGAGATACCCTTAAGATTCTACAGTGATTATGCTAAAGAACTTGCCCCCTTTCTATCAGCAACTTATCGTAGATCGCTGGAAGAACGTAAAGTACCTAGCGACTGGAAGAAAGCGCAGGTCGTTCCCATTTTCAAGAAGGGTCATAAATCAGATGCGAATAATTATAGGCCTATTTCGCTTACGTCAATCTGTTGTAGAATAATGGAACATGTTTTGTGTTCTCGTATTATGACGTTCTTAGATAATACAAATCTCCTTCATCATAACCAACATGGATTCCGCAAACAGAGATCATGTGAAACTCAGCTCGCCCTATTTGCCCAAGAAATTCACAGTGCCGTAGACACTGGCGAGCAGATTGATGCCGTATTCCTGGACTTCAGGAAGGCATTTGATACGGTTCCGCACTTACGTTTAGTGAAAAAAATACGAGCTTACGGAATATCGGACCAGGTTTGTGATTGGATTCAGGATTTCCTAGAAGAAAGAACACAACATGTCATTCTTAACGGTTCAAAATCTGCAGATGTAGAGGTAATTTCGGGAGTACCGCAGGGAAGCGTGATAGGACCTTTATTGTTTACAATATACATAAATGACTTAGTTGACAACATCGGTAGCTCCTTGAGGCTATTTGCAGATGACACGGTTGTCTACAAGAAAGTAGCAACATCAGAAGACTCGTACGTACTCCAGGAGGACCTGCAGAGGATTAATGCACGGTGCGACAGCTGGCAGCTTTCCCTAAACGTAGATAAATGTAATATAATGCGCATACATAGGGGCAGAAATCCATTCCAGTACGATTATGCCATAGGTGGTAAATCATTGGAAGCGGTAACGACCGTAAAATACTTAGGAGTTACTATCCGGAGCGATCTGAAGTGGAATGATCACATAAAACAAATAGTGGGAAAAGCAGGCGCCAGGTTGAGATTCATAGGAAGAATTCTAAGAAAATGTGACTCATCGACGAAAGAAGTAGCTAACAAAAAGCTTGTTCGTCCGATTCTTGAGTATTGCTCATCAGTATGGGACCCTTACCAGGTTGGATTAATAGAAGAGATAGACATGATCCATCGAAAAGCAGCGCGATTCGTCATGGGGACATTTAGTCAGCGCGAGAGCGTTACGGAGATGCTGAACAAGCTCCAGTGGCGGACACTTCAAGAAAGGCGTTACGCAATACGGAGAGGTTTATTATCGAAATTACGAGAGAGCACATTCCGGGAAGAGATGGGCAACATATTACTACCGCCCACATATATCTCGCGTAATGATCACAACGAAAAGATCCGAGAAATTAGAGCAAATACGGAGACTTACAAGCAGTCGTTCTTCCCACGCACAATTCGTGAATGGAACAGGGAAGGGGGGATCAGATAGTGGTACAATAAGTACCCTCCGCCACACACCGTAAGGTGGCTCGCGGAGTATAGATGTAGATGTAGATGTAGACCGGGGGAGCGGTGTGCTGACCAAATGCCCCTCCATATCCGCATCCAGTGACGCCTGTGGGCTGAGGATGATACGGTGGCCGGTTGGTACCGTTGCGGCTTCGTGGCCTGTTCGGGCGGAGTTTAGTTTAGTTTAATACTTGAATAATATAAAAGTATTTGAAAAATGCCATCCTCAAAAGGGGACTACTGTTATTGGTGTCTGGTTTAAAGAATGGAAATTATGAGGAAGATTAATACATTTCACTTCATTTTCTAAACAATGTGCATGTGATTATGAATCCGGTTTCCTAAATTCTACCAGAGGGTACAGTGGAAAAACGTTGTGTGGAGTGACGAATCACGTTACACAATGTGGCGACCCGATGGCAGGGTGTGGATATGGCGAATGCCCATTGAACGTCATCTGCCAGCGTGTGTAGTGCAAACAGTGTTCAGTTCTTCCCACATAACTCTATGCAGTTATTCCGACGTAATTTCTATCCTTTCTTCAGCCTGGCACACTTTTCAAGAATCCTCATTTTCCGTTTCATGTATCGATAATTTCTTCTATTCGATCTTCCTCACACAAATTCCTATATTGTTTCTGTATTTCATGACCGAATTTCTGTGGTGGCTTCCGGTAGTCTTCAAAACACGTTCTTTTAACAGATGGAGATATAGTTCCAGATTTATAAGGAAGAAACGTGCCAGTGACTGTCGACGATAGTGGACCGAGAAAGTAATGAAGGAAACGGTTGAAGGTGTTTTGTGTGAAAGGCGAAATGATCGAATGAGCTGTTGCCGACTTTTTAATGTTCTTAGAGTTACCCTGCAAGGGAGCATAACACAGAGGGTGCAATATTTTACAAGGAAGACTTATGAGGTGTAGTATACTCTTTGGGGGACATTAACAACAGTTGCTAAAATTTTTCATGATGAATAAAGTCACTCCACATGAAGCTAACACAATCTTTAGCCGGATAAAATCGTACTTTATACACAACAGTATGTAGTGATGCAGCAGGTGTCGTCGAAGGAAAGCTGGACAGGAGCAGAAACGATTAGTTAACATGTAAATACAGTACCCAGAAGTTTTACTCAACTTATAGCTTGTTCCAAGCGTTGCGAAAGAACTTTACATATGCATAGCAGTATATTTCAGCTATTATAAGAGGCAAAGAGCGTCGTGCAAAGTGAGGGTCCTATTGCTAACGCACGAGTGAACTGTCTAAGGGCCGGCCGCGGTGGCCGAGCGGTTCTAGGCGCTTCAGTCGGAACCGCGCACTGCTACGGTTGCAGGTTCAAATCCTGCCTCGGGCATGGATGTGTGTGATGTCCTTAGGTTAGTTAGGTTTAAGTAGTTCTAAGTTCTAGGGGACTGATGATCTCAGATGTTAAGTCCCGTAGTGCTCACAGCCATTTGAACCATTTTTTGAACTGTCGAAGGTTGACTAAGAGTGAAGAAAAAAATGTTCAAATGTGTGTGAAATCTTATGGGACTTAACTGCTAAGGTCATCAATCCCCAAGCTTACACACTACTTCACCTAAATTATCCTAACGATAAACATACACACCCATGCCCGAGGGAGGACTCGAACCTCCGCCGGGACCAGCCGCACAGTCCATGACTGAAGCGCCTTAGACCGCTCGGCTAATCCCTCGCGGCTAAGAGTGTTGAAGACTCCGATTGGCACTGGGTCCTGTAGCTGCCGCCAGCCATCCCACACTAAGTGATCAAAATGGTCCGAAAACTCCCAAAAACATACGTTTTTCATATGAGGTGCACTGTGCTGCCACCTACTGCCAGGTATTCGATATAAGTGAACTCAGTAGTCATTAGACAACGTGAGAGAGCAGAATGGGGCGCTCCACGGACGTGGTCCGGTGATTGGGTGTCACTTGTGTCATACGTCAGTACGCGAGATTTCTACACTCCTAAACATCCCTAGGCACACTTTTTCCGACATGATAGTGAAGTGGAAACGTGAAGTGACACGTACAGCACAAAAGCATGCGGGCCGACCTTGTCTGTAGACTGGCAGAGACCGCCGACTGTTGAAGAGGGTCGTAATGTGTAATAGGGAGACATCTGTCTAGACCATCACACAGGAATTCCAAACTGCATCAGGACCCACTGCAAGTACTCCGACAGTTAGGCGGTGGGTGAGATAACTTGGATTTCATAGTCCAGCGGCTACTCATAAGAAACGTATCACGCCGGTAAATACCAAACGACGCCTCGCTTTGTGTAAGGAGCGTAAACATAGGACGACTGAACATTGGGAATACGTGGTGTGGAGTGACGAATGACGTTACACAATGTGGCGATCCGATGGCAGGGTTTGGGTATGGCGAATGCCCATTGAACGTCATCCGCCAGTGTGTGTAGTGCAAACAGTAAAATTCGGAGGCGGTGGTGTTATGGCGTGGTGGTGTTTTTTACGGAGAGGACTTGCACTCCTTGTTTTTTTGCTTGGCACTATCACAGTACAGGCCTGTATTGATTTTTTAAGATTCTTCTTGTTTCTCACTATTGAAGAGCAGTTCGGGGATGGCATTTTTCAACACGATCGAGCACCTGTTCATAATGCACGGCCTTTGGCGAAGTGGTTACACGTCAATAACATCCCTGTAATGGACTGGCCTGCACAGTGTCCCGACCTGAATCCTATAGAACACCTTCTAAATGTTTTGGAACGCCGACTTCGTGCCAGGACTCACCGATTGACATCGATACCACTTTTCAGTGCAGCACACTCTAAAGAATGGGCTGCCATTCCCCAAGAAACCTTCCAGCACCTGATGCCTGCGAGAGTGGAAGCTGTCATCAAGGCTAAGGGTGAACCAACACCATACTGAATTCCAGCATTACCGATGGTGGGCGCCACGAACTTATAAATCATTTTCAGCCTTGAGTCCGGATACTTTTCATCACATAGCGTATATCGCGGCGCCAGGGGGCAATCAAAGTGGGAGGCGCTGAAGGCGTGACCCAGCGGGCGCACATCATTGGATCTGCTGGGCCCCGTACGACCGCTGTCGGCGACTGTAGGAATCGTTCTTTTCCTTTGCTAACTGTGAGACCCAGGTGAGGGTGGTATCGATCTGTGATTCCACACACATGACCCGAATTTCATCGTTTAAATCCCATCTTCAGGCGCTTCATTACGTATGAGAAGTACCTGTCATGTAAAATTCCATCAGATTTGTCAGATAGCTTGATTTCTTACACGAATAGTATTATTTTCTCGTATACAGTCAAGCGCCTGTAAATGAATTTATCCTCAGACTCAGGTCGCGTGTCCAATTTTATCCAGTTAAGAAAACTTGTCAAATTCAACTGGTGTGGTTTGAGATGGTCCTTTGCTACGCTTTGCGTGATGAATGTGGAGTGGCTCTCAATCTCAAGTCACAGTGGCACGGTAAATGAGGTGGAATGTGGTCCCCAATGAAACACCGAAATCACAATCGAAATCAGTTGTAGTTGCCACACACTTCTTTATTACAAACACTATGCTCATAATACATTCACAGGAACCATAATTACAACTAAGCTTGTCTTACAGAACGCAAAAATCTTTTAAGATTTCTTCCACATACCATTTCCTTTAAACCACTTACATTAATTTAAACCATGTCCATGGACCCGTAATTAATTCAATATGATTGACAAATAAATCACACCTACTTCATCACTTACATGTAAACCCTTTTCTCTATCTTTTCATCACTTCCAAGTTCGGAGTTCAACAGACACGAATATTTTAAGATTTCTTTGGCCAAATTTTTAGAATTTGATGACAATATTCATAAAAGCACCCTTCGTAAAATATGTTTGGCTGACATAACCACCCAGTGTTCAACAGACAGTAATATTTAAGTCTTCCTTGAACAACTTTTCATAATTGAAACACAGTATTCATAAAAGCATGATCGTAAAATATGACTAACATAACTGTCTCAGATAAAGTTCTGAGTTCGACAAATGCCAAAATTTTAAGGTTTACTCGGCCAACATTTCCTTAACTAATACAATGTTCATAAAATGCTGATTCATAAAACATGACTATCATGACTAACTCACATCAAAGTTCTGAGTTCAACATGCTCCAAAATTTTTAAAGTTTACTCGGCCAACTTCTGATTACTACTTGCATATACCTGGTTCGTATTACTTCATTACCTGTCTATAACTAGAAGCTATTCCCAAGGAAAAGTTAACACGGGACGCTTCCACTCTACATGAGAATTAGTGATGGACGCGAGCACACCAAAAGATTTTAATCAATACAAGAAATCCACGGGACAGGTAATGAAATAAAAAAGTACTCAACTTCGCACAGCGATTTAGCTTCGGAAACCATAACTCTCCACTGAATGGGTGGAATTACAGGACGGTAACAACATAACCCATGGCGTGAGGGAAAGAGGGGAGCAGGGCCTTAAATATTACTCTGACCCGTGTTAGTCCGATTCCAGTTTGCTCGCGTCAACCACTGCCAGTTATCTACAACATAAAACACATCATCGGCAGACAATATTCTGAGGCATGTGATACAAAATCCTAACTGCACAACTAGTTATCAATATCTTTCAATGATATACTCCACAAAGTTAGAATAGCAAGAATAATCTCGGCACACATTTAAAGGACAGACTAAAATAATGATATAACAGGCAGAATGGGAAAAATATTTCAGCGTAGCTCGGAACGCCAAACACAGACTTTCGCACTACTTAGTTACACTTCTAGCTACGTGTTTAGCGATGCTTCGTGTCTGTTTGGTGGGCGTCGTTACACTTCCTTAACTGCCGTCAAGGTATCGCGTGACGACACCAAATTCAGTGATAAGCAAATGGAACAATTCCAAACGGTTTTTAGTGCACTGAAATATTTAGTTAACCTGAACACCACCCACCGAAGCAACTCGTTGACTCCAAATCATTCGGCCTGTGTAACTTGTAACCAACACAATGGAACTTGTCCCTCCAACATCGAGGAAATTCCAATCACCATGGGCAGAAGATTTGCGTTTTAACATTTAAACTCGCAATAGTGGCTGCCACGCTCCTTCGTCGGGCGGACTCGACCTCTCGCCATGTTGCATGCAAACACCGTCCCACGTCACTCCACCTCACACCGCGGATACCCGCACACCAGCCCCCAGCAGAGCGCGCGCACTCCGTTAAAATTCCCCGACGTCAAAGATGTGACGAAGACAAATAAGCATCGAAGTCGACTCGACGATCAAAAGACAATCGATGGAAACGCGCCAGCAATGCATCAGTTCATGGGGCACGGTGGATAACGGTATTCCTCTGCTTATGATCGATTTCTCTACAGTACAGCGGAACTGCAGTTAATAATTTCTGTGTGGGAAATACCTGTTTCGGATACAGACATTACGAGAAAGCAGACATCTGTGGCAGAGAAACTGGCCGCACCGCAATAGCGACCGCAAGTTACGACTTGCGAGATCAGAATGGAAACAGGCGCCGGGTTCCGGTGTTGCGCTCGTACAGCCGTACGTTAACGCGGGCCATTACCGAGTGCGCCGCCGGGCCGTGCTGGCTCGCATCCCTGCCGCATTCTGCGGTCGCGCGCCTCGGCCGAGAAATCCAATACCTGCGCAACGTAACCCACCTGCTGGCGGGCTCTTGCGGTCACCGACAGACGCGGGGCGGAGCGGCGCACCGGGCCGACGAAACGCGTTGCGGAACGCTGGCTCCGATTTCCGGTCTGAAAGCGCCGGAGCCACCCGCTCTAAGTGTATCGCTTTGCCGAGGGGAGCGCGACAGCAACGATTCGGATACCGCATGAGAGGAAACGCGCATTACGGATGCTGAAAAAGCATTCGTTTCCAACCCTTGTTCTCCTGTTCGACAGCTAAAAATGTTTCACATTTGTGCTCGGGAACTGTTATTAGCGAATATCAGTAGAACATCGACGCAGGATAAGCATTTCGTGAAAATCTTTATAATCTGACGAATCAACGAAACAGTCAACGAGCGCTGTTCAGTATAAATTTTTCACACTTTGTGTGCAGCGCCCGATATTATCGTTACCGAGAACATACGGAATAACGATATATTCTGCTTGAAGAAATGCATCACCCATTTATTATTCGCTTTTATGTCTGCCGGTTTTGGCCATAGACGCCGGCCGGTGTGGCCTAGCTGTTCTGGGTGCTTCATTCCGGAACCGCGCTGCTGCTACGGTCGCAGGTTCGATTCCTGCCTCGGATCTGGATGTGTGTGAAGTCCTTAGGTTAGTTACGTTTAGGTATTTCTAAGTCTAGAGAACTGATGACCTCAGATGTCCCATAGTGCTTAGAGCCATTTGAACTAATTGGCCAGAGACCATGATCAAAGGACAATGGTCAGCATCAAAATTGGATACTTGTAACGCACACCAATAGAATATAATTTGACAAAAATGTGGTTATACCATACATACATGGACTTGCAAGGGGAAAACACATCAGGTGAAGGAATATATGATGTTCCTCTTAGACTCACACTACATAAAAGTTGACATTCTTAAAGCTGACAATCAATAGCCAAATACAGCACTTTTAGTAGTAACATAGAATCACAGTGGACCAGTGTGGGCTGTAATTATCATATGACAGCAAAACTTGGTAGATATGCCAATGTGTTAATGCGGCAGCGATGTATGCTGGGAAAAAGTAGTTCCAGTTTTGGCCACCAGATGTATATCTGGCATTTTGAATACAAGACAGACATGTATAAATCAAGTACGTCATCTTTACGCTACTGACTGTTATAAAAACTTATAACACTCAGTGGCGTAAAGGTGATGTCCTCCAAAATGTTTATTCATGACTGTAAGTCCCATCCACAACTAGTGTATACATGCATAAGTGTTTCCATGTGTAATCGATCAGAAACGAGACGTGGGTAGAATATGTTAAATAAGCGAGAAAGGCAGACCGTTGGCTTTACTATTAACCGTCGTTCACACAGTTTGTTCAATATGAGCACTGGAGTCGTCGCCGAGATGTTGTACAGCGCCAGATTTGCCACTAGTGCAAAAATTATAACAATTTCTTTTTTCCAGCATAAATCGATTTCGCGTTAACACTTGCCTAATCTACCAAGTCTCGCTGCCATGCCAAATAATCAGCATTGGCGGCCGGAGACTTCCGGCATAAGAAGTCAGCATCATTCTGCCAACGGCCTTGTCAAAGAGGGCGGAGGAGCGGATAGAGGTTCAGGGCACTCTCTTGTCCTAGGGGTGGGAAATTGCCCCTAAAGGCGGAAGAATCAGCAATGATCAACGACATGAGGATGCAGAAGGCAATCGAAACCACTGCATTAACGACACGTAACGTGTATCCACAGGACATGTGGCCTGTAATTGAAGAAGTGTCATGATGATCTCTCCGTTGGCAAAAGATTCCGGAATAGTCCCCCATTCGAATCTCCGGGAGGGGACTGCCAAGGGGGAGGTTACCATGAGAAAAAGATCGAATAATCAACGAAAGGATAACGTACGAGTCGGGGCGTAGAATGTCAGAAGCTTGAACGTGGTAGGGAAACTAGAAAATCTGAAAAGGGAAATGCAAAGGCTCAATCTAGATATATTAGGGGTCAGTGAAGTGAAGTGGAAGGAAGACAAGCAGCAGAAAATGGAATAATAGGTGTAGGATTCGTTATGAATAGGAAGGTAGGGCAGAGGGTGTGTTACTGTGAACAGATCAGTGACCGGGTTGTTCTAATCAGAATCGACAGCAGACCAACACCGACAACGATAGTTTAGGTATAAATGCCGACGTCGCAAGCTGAAGATGAACAGATAGAGAAAGTGTATGAGGATATTGAAAGAGTAATGCAGTATGTAGAGGGGGACGAAAATATAATAGTCGTGGGCGACTGGAATGCAGTTGTAGGGGAAGGAGTAGAAGAAAAGGTTACAGGATAATATGGGCTTGGGACAAGGAATGAAAGAGGAGAAAGACTAATTGAGTTGTGTAACAAGTTTCAGCTAGTAATTGCGAATACCCTGTTCAAGAATCACAAGAGGAGGAGGTATACTTGGGAAAGGCCGGGAGATACGGTAAGATTTCAATTAGATTACATCACGGTCAGACAGAGATTCCGAAATCAGATACTGGATTCTAAGGCGTACCCAGGAGCAGATATAGACTCAGATCACAATATAGTAGTGATGAAGAGTAGACTGAAGTTCAAGACATTAGTAAGGAAGAATCAATACGCAAAGAAGTGGCATACGGATGTACTAAGGAATGACGAGATACGATAGAAGTTCTCTAACGCTATAGATACAGCAATGAGGAATAGCGCAGCAGGCAGTACAGTTGAAGAGGACTGGACATCTCTAAAAAGGGCCATCACAGAAGTTGGGAAGGATAACATAGGTACAAAGAAGGTAGCTGCGAAGAAACCATGGATAACAGAAGAAGTACTTCAGTTGATTGATGAAATGAGGACGTACAAACATTTTCCGGGAAAATCAGGAATACAGAAATACAAGTTGCTGAGGAATGAAATAAATAGGAAGTGCAGGGAAGCTAAGACGAATGGCTGCAGGAAAAATGTGAAGACATCGAAAAAGATATGATTGTCGGAAGGACAGACTCAGCATACAGGAAAGTCAAAACAACCTTTGGTGACATTAAAAGCAACGGTGGTAACATTAAGAGTGCAACGGGAATTCCACTGTTAAATGCAGAGGAGAGAGCAGATAGGTGGAATGAATCCATTGAAAGCCTCTATGAGGGTGAAGATTTGTCTGGTGTGATAGAAGAAGAAACAGGAGTCGATTTAGAAGAGATAGGGGATCCAGTATTAGAATCGGAATTTAAAAGAGCTTTGGAGGACTTACGGTCAAATAAGGCAGAAGGGATAGATAACATTCCATCAGAATTTCTAAAATCATTCGGGGAAGTGGCAACAAAACGACTATTCACGTTGGTGTGTAGAATATATGAGTCTGGCGACATACCATCTGACTTTCGGAAAAGCATCATCCACACAATTACGAAGACGGCAAGAGCTGACAAGTGCGAGAATTATCGCACAATCAGCTTAACAGCTCATGCATCGAAGCTGCTTACAAGAATAATATACAGAAGAATGGAAAAGAAAATTGAGAATGCGCTAGGTGACGATCAGTTTGGCTTTAGGATAATTAAAGGGACGAGAGAGGCAATTCTGACGTTACGGCTAATAATGGAAGCTAGGCTAAAGAAAAATCAAGACACTTTCATAGGATTTGTCTACCTGGAAAAGCGTTCGACAGTATAAAATGGTGCAAGCTGTTCCAGATTCTGAAAAAAGTAGGGGTAAGCTCTAGGGAGGGACGGGTCATATACAATATGTACAACAACCAAGAGGGAATAATAAGAGTGGACGATCAAGAACGAAGTGCTCGTATTAAGAAGGATGCAAGACAAGGCTGTAGCCTTTCGCCCCTACTCTTCAATTTATACATCGAGGAAGCAATGATGGAAATAAAAGAAATGTTCAGGAGTGGAATTAAAATAGGGGGTGAAAGGGTATCAATGACACGATTCGCTGATGACATTGCTATCCTGAGTGAAAGTGAAGAAGAATTAAATGATTTGCTGAACGGAATGAACAGTGTAATGAGTACACAGTATGGTTTGAGAGTAAATCGGAGAAAGACGAAGGTAATGAGAAGTAGTAGAAATGGGAACAGCGAGAAACTTAACATCAGGATTGATGGTCACGAAGTCAATGAAGTTAAGGAATTCTGCTACCTAGGCTGTAAAATAACCAATGACGGACGGAGGAAGGAGGACATCAAAAGCAGACTCGCTATGGCAAAAAAGGCATTTCTGGCCAAGAGAAGTCTACTAATATCAAATACCGGCCTTAATTTGAGGAAGAAATTTCTGAGAATGTACGTCTGGAGTACAGCATTGTATGGTAGTGAAACATGGACTGTGGGAAAACCGGAACAGATGAGAATCTTAAGCATTTGAGATGTGGTGCTATAGACGAATGTTGAACATTAGGTGCACTGATTAGGTAAAGAATGAGGAGGTTCTACGCAGAATCGGAGAGGATAGGAATATGTGGAAAACACTGGTAAGGAGAAGGGACAGGATGATAGGACATCTGCTAAGACATGAGGGAATGACTTCCATGGTACTAGAGGGAGCTCTAGAGGGCAAAAATTGTAGAGGGAGACAGAGATTACAATACTTCAAGCAAATAGTTGAGGACGTAGGTTGCAAGTGCTACTCTGAGATGAAGAGGTTAGCACAGGAAAGGAATTCGTGGCGGGCCGCATCAATCCAGTCAGTAGACTGATGAAAAAAAAAAAAAGTTCTAGGGGACTTATGAGCATAGATGTTGAGTCCCATAGTCCTCAGAGCCATTTGAACCATTTTTTTTAAATATTCTTGGACAAAAATTTGTAACAACAACTGAATGAAATATCGTGTCTTGAAATAAACTACAATACGTACATGAACAAAATTAAAACATAGGGCAATGTAATGTAGTCGACATAAGGTGAAGCAGAGGAAATTAGTTTAGGAAATGGGACTAATAGATGTACATGGGTTCTGAAGTTCGGGCAGCCAAAGAAAGACGATTGCAGAAGTACACACACACACACACACACACGCTAAGACAAAGAAAACGTCGCACCACGAAGGAATTATCTGAATGGGTCGGAAAACTGTAGATTTGATGTACATGTAAAGACAAATAAGTTATTATTATTTCGAAACAACTTGGTGATTGCTTAAGAGAAAGTGATTCACAAATTGAGCAAGCCAACAATGCGTTGGGCTACATCTGGCCCTTATGGAAACAGCTATCCAGCTTGAAATTTATTGATAAAGTAGCTGGATGTCTTCCATATTGAAATCGTGCTAAATTTTGTCCAATTCGCAATTTAGATAGACCAAATTCAGAGCTGGTTGGAGGATCCTGGGCATAATGCTCCAGACGTTCTCAATTAGGGAAAGATCTGGCGACCTTGCTGGCCAGGGTACGGTCTTACAAGCACGAATAGAAGCCGTAGAAACTCTCACCGCGCTCGGGTGGGCACTGTGTGTGTGTTTGGCTGAGAAGGGGTACGAGGTTAAACAGGGGGGTTAAAGTCAATATTGGGAACAGTGGCTGTGCAGACATGAAGAGACTTCCAAACGCTGGGCTATCTTGACGAGTTAAATCTAAACCGTCTTTGGAACTACAACATTACTTCATAATTGACAGCATGTCTCAATAATTCGCGATTTCCGTTGGTATAATGCGTGAAAAACATTTTAAGTGTAAAGCTGCAAAAAGTGGACCTTTCAGCACTAGATGTGAAATAATGTCAGTCAGATCGAAATTAGTCATCATTAACAAAAACAGAGATTGAGGAGTTGATTTCCATTCATTATAAGAAATATTATTGCCTTTGATCTGTAAAGATCAGATCAGTACTTATTCCATAGATCATGAATACGACACCTCGTAATGATGTGGAACGTGTCATGTTAATAAAAGGTGTCTATACAAGATATTACACTACGCAAAATATTATTTGACACTTAATTTTTTTGTGGGGGGTGGGGAAATTACCCACTTACTAATCTGTCAAACTTCTGATGCTATTTGGTAAGTGACCAAAGACTTTTGTGGAAGCATAATTTACCCCCTTCTGAGACAAAGTTAGCTTTAACCTTCAGTCGTGAAATTCATCCTTTCTCCTCGTTTTGTAGCCATGTACACTGCTATTACTTTTGAATTCGTTCGGATTGTAATTAACAAATTTCGTAAGTGAATATACACTACGGGCCATTAAAATTGCTACACCATGAAGATGACGTGCTACATACGCGAAATTTAACCGACATGAACAAGATGCTGCGATATGCGGATGATTAGCTTTTCAGAGCATTCACACAAGGTTGGCGCCGGTGGCGACACCTACAACGTGCTGACATGAGGAACGTTTCCAACAGACTTCTTATCTTCAAACAGCAGTTGACCGGCGTTGCCTGGTGAAACGTTGTTGTGATGCCTCGTGTAAGAAGGAGAAATGCGTACCATCACGCTTCCGACTTTGATGAAGGACGGATTGTAGAATATCGCGATTGGGTTTCATCGCATCGCGACATTCTGCTCGCGATGGTTGAGATCCAATGACTGTTAGCAGAATATGGAATCGGTGGGTTCAGGAGGGTAATACGGAACGCCGTGCTGGATCCCAACGGCCTCGTATCACTAGCAGTCGAGATGGCAGGCATCTTATCCGCATGGCTGTAACGGATCGTGCAACCACGTCTCGATACCTGAGTCAACAGATGGCGACGTTTGCAAGACAACAACCATCTGCGCGACCAGTTCGACGACGTTTGCAGCAGCATGGACTCTCATCTCGGAGACCATGGCTGCGGTTACACTTGACACTGCATCACAGACAGGAGCACCTGCGATGGTGTACTCAACGGCGAACCCTCGTGCACGAATGGCAAAACGTTATTTTTACGGATGAATCCAGGTTCTGTTTACAGCACCATGATGGTCGCATCCGTGTTTGGTGACATCGCGGTGACCGCGCATTGGAAGCGTGTATTCGTCATCGACATACTGGCGTATCACCTGGCCTAATGGTATGGGGTGTCATTGGTTACACGTCTCGGTCACCTCTAGTTCGCATTGACGGCACTTTGAACAGTGTACGTTACATGTCAGATGTGTTACGACCCGTGGCTCTACCCTTCATTCGATCCCTGCGAAACCCTACATTTCAGCAGGATAATGCATGACCGCTTGTTGCAGGTCCTGTACGGGTCTTTCTGGATACACAATATGTTCGGCAGATGCCCTGGCCAGCATATTGTTCAGATCTCTCACCAATTGAAAACGTCTGGTCAATGGTGGCCGAGCAACTGGCTCGTCACAATACGCCAGTCACTATGCTTGATGAAGTGTGGTATCGTGTTGAAGCTGCGTGAGCAGCTGTACCTGTACACGCCATCCAAGCTCTGTTTGACTCAATGCCCAGGCGTATCAAAGCCTTTATTACGGTCAGAGGTGGTTGTTCTGGGTACTGATTTCTCAGGATCTATGCACCCAAATTGGGTGAAAATGTGATCACATGTCAGTTCTAGTATAATATATCTGTCCAACGAAAACACGTTTATCATTTGCATTTCTTCTTGGTGTAGCAATTTTAGGGGCCGGTAGTGTATATACTGCGAGCTCTTTAAATAAGTGTCTGCATGATGATCTGTGATGGGCTCCAGCAGTTATTCTGATTACACGCGTTTGTGCAATGAACATTCTTTTACTTAATGATTAGTTACCCCAGAATGTGATGCCATACGAAAGCAGAGAATGAAAATAGGCATGGTACGCTAATTTACTGAGATGTATATCGACCCCCACGAATCATGGACCTAGCCGTTGGTGGGGAGGCTTGCGTGCATCAGCGATACAGATAGCCGTACCGTAGGTGTAACGACAACGGAGGGGTATCTTTTGGGAGGCCAGACAAACGTGTGGTTCCTGAAGAGGGTCAGCAGCCTTTTCAGTAGTTGCAGCGGCAACAGTCTGGATAATTGACTGATCTGGCCTTTTAACACTAACCAAAACGGCCTTGCTGCGCTGGTACTGCGAACGGCTGAAAGCAAGGGGAAACTACAGCTGTAATTTTTCCCGAGGGCATGCAGCTTTACTCTATGGTTAAATGATAATGACGTCCTCTTGGGTAAACTCTTCCGGAGGTAAAATAGTCCACCATTCGGATCTCCGGGCGAGCACTACTCAGGAGGACGTCGTTATCAGGAGAAAGAAAACTGGCGTTCTACGGGTCGGAGCGTGGAATTTCAGATCCCTTAATCGGGCAGGTAGGTTAGAAAATTTAAAAAAGGAAATGGTTAGGTTAAAGTTAGATATTGTGGGATTTAGTGAAGTTTGGTGGCAGTAGGAACAAGACTTATGATCAGGTGAATACAGGGTTATAAATACAAAATCAAATAGGGGAAATGAAGAAGTAGGTTTAATAATGAATAGGGAAATAGGAATGGAGGTAAGCTGCTACAAACGGAATAGTGAACGCATTATGAGGCCAAGATAGATACGAAGCCCACGCCTTCCGCAGTAGTACAAGTTTAGATGCCAACTAGCTCCGCAGATGACGAAGAGATTGATGAAAAGTATAACGTGATAAAAGAAATTATTCAGATAGTGAAGGGAGATGAAAATTTAATAGTCATGGGTGACTGGAATTTGATAGTAGGAAAAGGGAGAGAAGGAAAGGTAGTAGGTGAATATGGATTGGGTCGGGCGGGGGGGGGGGGGGGGGGGGGGGGAATGAAAGAGGAAGCCGTCTGGTGTAATTTTGCACAGAGTATAACTTAATCGTAGCTAACACTTGGATCAAGAATCATAAAAGAAGGTTGTATACATAGAAGAATCCCAGAGATACTAGAAGGTATCAGATAGATTATATAATGGTAAGACAGAGATTCAGCAACCAGGTTTTAAATTGTAAGATATTTCCAGGGTCAGATGTGGAGTCTGACCACAATCTATTGGTTATGTAGTGTAGATTAAAATTGAAGAAACTGCAAAATGGTGGGAATTTAAGGAGATGGGATCTGGATAAACTGACAGAACCAGAGGCTGTAGAGAGTTTCAGGGAGAGGTTTAGGGAAGGATTGACAAGAATGGGGGAAAGAAATCCTGTAGAAGAATGACGGGTAGCTTTGAGAGACGAAATAGTGAAGGTAGCAGAGGATCAAGCAGGTAAAAGGACGAGGGCTAACAGAATTCCTTGGGTAAGAGAAGAGATGTTGAATTTAATTGATGAAAGGACAAAATATATAATTGTAGTAAATGAAGCAAGCAAAAAGAAATACAAACGTTTCAAAAATGAGATCGACAGGAAGTGCAAAGTGGCTAAGCAATAATGGCTAGAGGACAAATGTAGAGACACATATCACTAAGGGTAAGACAGATACTGCCTGCAGGAAAATTAAATAGACCTTTGGCGAAAAGAGAGCCACTTGCATGAATATCAAGAGATCAAATGGAAACTCAGTTCTTCATTGCTAATTAAGGTTAGTACATATATCGTGGTACTCTTAATTATGTTTGATGTGACAAATTTGCACTACTTTATGCACTACTTTACTCCTACTGTTCACAATTGAGGGACAAAAAGAATATGTATTGAATGTTACGATTTCTCGGCGGCTCATGTAAAGCTAAAGGTAGGCGCAGCATTCGTCACAATGGATGTCAATTACCTCCTGAAACAAGAATGAAATTAGTCGCTATAACCGATCCTAAACACCCTAGGATTCAACAAAGACGCCGCGTTTCCTATGTGATACACCGAGTGAGGTGGTGCGCCGCATTGCACTCGAGTTCGAGAGAACGCCGGCTCAAATCCCCACCCGACCACCCACATTTAGGTTTTCCGTGATTTTTCTAGATCACTGAAGGAAAATTCTGCGATGGTTCCCTTGAAGGTGCATACCCGGTTCCCTTTCATGCTCTTCTGCAATCTGAGCTTCTGCCCCGTCTCAAATGACCTCGATGCCGAACGATCATTAAACACTAAATTTTCTATGCATCCTCATTTCCCGTTTGATGAGTTATTCAGCTGTCTTGTCAGTGGGTTTGCAGAACTTTGTAACTCTATCTTTGTATCTTGAGTGTTTTCTCTAACTAGTTTGAGAAAGTTAATTCTTTCGGCAGACATTTTTTCACACTTGATGAAAATATACGGAGTTCGGTATTTCCTTGTTGGTGCATGATTATGCCATGATTTATTTCTGACTAACTGATTTATGTTCATAAATGAAATTTAGGAAGGAAAAAGCTACTGCGAAAAATGGCTTAGACTTTTATCGACATCTACAATCACTCTGTAACGCTGTACTACTAGCATAACGCCAAGATTAAGGGTTGTGCTCAGGTATAAATTGTATTACTATGCTGCTTGGTTGTATAGGAGTAGTGGGGCAAAAGCTAACCAGATATCATGATCAGTGTCGGCCAACTATACTTTCGCCATGTGAGGCCGATAAGGATCCAAAGAACCAGAGACTGACACTACGCTCCGATATCTTGCACTCTGTAAGACTGAATGGAAGAAAACAGCAAAATAAAGTTTGTGTCTCAATTTGGCTACTGTTATGTAAAAATCTGCATTCATTTTCAGTGCAGGACGATACCTAAACCACTACCGATACAAAGGAACTGAAAACTCTAAGACACAGAAAACAAAATCATGTACTAAAGCTGCGGTGTCATGTAGTCACAGAAAATTATGCAAGGAGTGAAACGTCTGCGTTTCAGATCCCGGAAGAAGGAAGTGCTAAGTGCTCTCTCTTGCTTCGCTTCCACTCCCCCCCCCCCTTACCTCCTCACGCCCCTATCGCTTATATAGTACTTTAGTCAATTCTTCACCTGCTCGCAGTAAAGAATTGAAGTAAATACAGAATACAGACTAATGAAGGCTGAGCTATTAACCAACGATTAAAAATCTTTTGGCGAGCGGGGTTAGCCGATCGGTCTAGGGCGCTGCAGTTATAGACTCTGTGGCTGGTCCCGGTGGAGGTTCGAGTCCTCCCTCGGGCATTGATGTGTGTGTTTGTCCTTAGGATAATTTAGGTTAAGTAGTGTGTAAGCTTAGGGACTGATGATTTGAGTCCCATACGATTTCACACACATTTGAAAATTTGAAAAACTTTTGGACGCTATCGAATTTCTGTCGCTTTATAACTTTACACACATTAGTGTATTTACACTGTTCCTTACCTTTGTTTGCTATCTGTAATCATGACGTCTTATTTTAACGTGAGTGCCCTGTAGGAATTTAGACAAATTTGTTTTAACTATCAGATATATCGTCTGTGTCGTGTGGTAAGGGCTGCATGGTATGAACACTAAACATCAGTTAGGATAAAATAAAACTGATCATTACGTGCAACGTTAATACAGACACCAAAGAGAGCCCATTAGTTGGTTTCAATTACGGAGGCTGGGGTGCAAGTGTACATCTACACCGACATTCACATGAGTACTCTGGAGCTCACACAAATGTCCCCGGCAGATATTCATCGTACCACTTTTACACTGTTTATCTACCTTACCACTCTCGAACAGCGTGCGGATACAATTCTGTGAGAGCTACGATTTCTAATCTTTTATTGTGATGAACATTTCTCCTTACGTAGTTGGGAGCGATCAAGGTAGTTTCTCATTCGGAGGACGAGTTGGTGATCTACATTCCGGGAAAAGACATCGCTGCTACGAATAAGGTATTTCCGTTAGTCATTGACATATAGATGTCTTATGTATTTCATTCTGCAATTGGTTCTGATCTTTTGATGACTTTACTAGATGATAGGTGACAGTATGATCTGAAAACAATGTAAAAGGGAACTCACATCTCCCCTAAATCATTTATATACGTATTTTGCGAACAGCAGAGGGCTATAACCCTTCCTCAGAGAATGCCAAACGCATTGCTGTATTCTCGAAGACTTTCCTTTTAGCAGCTACGAACTGTGACTTTTCTGGCAGAAAATATAGAATCAAGTCTCACGACTGTGACGATATTCCATGGACATGCAATTTGATAAGAAGCAACTTGTGGCGAACGGTATCAAACCATCTGGAAGTCTAGAAATACGGAAATCTAGAAATACGGCATCCCCAATCGACAGGACTCATTACTTCATGGGAATAAACAGGTAGTAGCATTTCACAAAAACGACGTTTCAGAATGCGTACTACATGTCAATATATCGCTATATGTGTAAGTATATCGTTTTCATAGTGGTAATTCGGAATGTTCTAACATAGTATAAGCCAAAAAACAAATATTTTCCAGCATTGGTGTGATCTGTGACATTTTTCAGTCTTTAGGTAGGCTACGGATCTTTCATCGAGTTGTACATCATTGCTAAGTATGGCACTGTTCTATCAGCATACTCTGAAACAAACGTAACTGGTATACAACCTCCATCAGAAGACTTCTCTTTATTCAGTGATTTAAGTTCAATCGCAAGACAGAGGATATCTACGTCTAAGTTATTCGTGTTGGAAACTGCCCTTGATTCGAATTTTTGAATATATACTTCGTCTCCTTAGATGTAGGAATTTCTGAAAACCGTTGTGTGTAACTTTTTTTTTATTGGCACTGGCACTGGTATCATTACCATTGCTATCACGCAGTGAAGTTACTGTTTGTGTCTTGCCAACGGTGAAATTTATATACATGACAAGAATTTCTTTGTGTATCTACCACATTTCGGCACAAACTTTTTGGAACAAGGGAGGAGAGCTGTGCTGCAGAATAATTTTATTTTACATGTTTAAATTTTGTAACGTTTTACCAGGCGAGCTCTTAACAGAGAATGGTAGCTCTGGCCTGGTGTTCCAGTTCAAATGCTGTAAGAGGTATGCGATGTATGCGCTGCCTGCAACAGGCAAGACTTACGCTAATGTGCTACAACCATGATGCAATCCGTCCCTTTCCTATCCTAGTTCTTGTAAAATAGTAAAAAAGAAAACTACAGTGCGTGTGAACTTTATGTCACTTGTTAATATGATTTGTATCCATTGCGTATACATTTTGTGATTTGCTGATATATTCTGAACTACAGTGCATGTGCACTTTATGTCATTTGTTAATATGATTTGTATTCATTGCATATACATTTTGTGATTTGCTGATATGTTCTGAGCTACAGTGGTGTGCACTTATTGTCATTTGTTAATATGATTTGTACTCATCGCCTATACATTTTGTGATTTCCTGATATGTTCTGTACTACAGTGCGTGTGCACTTTTGCCATTTGTTAATATGTTTTGTACTCATTGTGTATACATTTTGTCATTGCTTGATATGTTCTGTACTCAGTGCATGTGCACTATATTTTATATCATGTTCTGTACTTACATATATATGTATATATTCTGTGATTGTAAACTTAGTTAATTAGGAAAAATTCGTTACTCATGGCAAGTCCAATTGACTCACCATCGCTGCCAAATTTTTGCCCCCCCAGTGGAGGGTTATGTAAGAGGTATGCGATGTATGCGCTACCTGCAACAGGCAAGACTTAGGAGAGTCTCTGACCAGAGAGCAGTATGTAGTTAGTTGTTGTTTGTCACTAGTCGGCAGTAGTCTTCAGTTGGTCTTGAGTAGTCTGCGTGAGTCGGCAGTAGTCGGCGGTAGTCTGCGCGTGTCTGCGCGTGTCGGCAGTCTGCTCTGGTCGGGACTCTGGTGGATGAGTATTATTGTAGAAGGTAAAGAAGGAGCCTTGCGCATATCTAGTAATGTATGTTAACTGTCATCCAATTTCTTTCAAAAAATGCCCCAATAATAATTTTTATAATATAAAGTAATTTTTTTAAAAAAGCATTCATTTTAATTTAAAGATTTTATCCAATGAATAATTAATTCCTTTCACGAGTCACAAAGCATAGGTCAGCATTGCACGGAGCTGTGCCAAAAAATTTTTTTATATAAGAGCAGATATATTCGCAGTTTTTATTGAGGTAAATTTTTTTTTTCTTTTTAATTCAGAGTACAGGGCCGTGGCGCAGCGCTGCTGTCGTCATAAAATTTACCAGGTTACTGAATTTTCCTTTTTTTCTATTTCGGGGTTTACGAATTGAATTTTGTGAGTTCATCAAATGTGAATGCATTTCTGCACGGAGATAATAAATCGGAACTAATTTTGTTCAGAGGTTACAATATTTAAAATTAATTTAATTCTTATTATTATTTTGTGGGGAGGCTACACTTGGTACATTATAATTAATATTTTGTGGGGAGGTTACAATGTCACAAGAAGTGACGCCGATGAAACGAACGTAATGGCATTGACCGAGCACTGCCACACAACCTCCGAGCGAGGAAAGCAGAAACATAGACGCCGCAGCCGCTATGTAGCAAGTCAGTACGATATAAGCGTTCGCCCAACTCCATGGCCGACTCGATCATGGTCGATCTACTGTGGCTGTTCAGGGCCTACTGTTCACGACAACCGACGTCCCTGAACGCCTCACTTGACTAAGAGAGGGTGAGGTGGGAGATGCACTGTACCGCAAAGTTTATGGGTGAAAGACGCCTTCTCCTTGTCCCCCCCCCCCCCCCTCCCTGTATCCAGCATACCAAGTGGCTGTGGCTCACCGACCTGTAGGTCGACGCCACGTGTTGCTGACGAGGCGTCAGCACGCTTTCGCGGCAACACTTACGTCCGGCTGCTGACCGTCGCACAGTGAACCATCTACCTTCATTACCTCGACACAGTGGCGCATAGTTCCCCGACGCTATGGTGTCTGGAATATTCAAGTGAACATAATATGCGACGTGACAGTTGACAGTAAGCAGTGAATCGGACAAAGACACTTTATTCAGATATTGTTTGCATGGCCAATTTAATATGTGACAACCATCTTGATATCTTATTAGGACAAAATAAAGTGGACAGCAGTGTAGAAGGTATTTTATGACTTTTTAGCCTGTGTATATCGACTTACAACTAAACTACCACCGACGTTATCCGAAATCGTTGGCTACAAAATTTCCTCTGCGTAGCTTTACTTTTCAAAATGGCTTTAGTACTACCTTGGTAGTGTAATTAACAAGTTCAAATGTGTTTGCGTGCACGTATTTGTACCTTTTTAATGTACGGACGTTTCTCTAATGGGATGCAGTGCCATACGGTATATACTGATCCACCATTATTGCAGTTATTCCATAAACTATTATCTGCACAAAAAATATGATTCGGATTTCCTGTAGAATTCTTGGGGACCTATTCGGAATTGTGACGATAACTTTTCCCAAATTGCAAATCATTTTTACAAGATTAAACTATAGCCGAGTAATATTGTTTTTCCTCGCTAAGTGTTGCAAAACGGTTCAAATTTAGTATAGAGAACTATAAAAGTAAAGCACATCCCTCAATAACTCTAAATTCTTGAAAGTTGGGTGTCAGCTTCACCGGCGTCAGAATATTGTACAATTAGGCCCTATGCCGTCATGAGTCCACTAATTTTGATGCACGGATATGCCAAAATCGAAGATGCTCCTTTGACGATTGGTCAGCTTTTTTGAAAGACACAGGAAACCCAGAATAAGGATACCCGACGTTACCGAGAAGTTTTCACACTCAAATGTACGCGTGGGGTAACGATGCATGTCGTTTTCCATTTGCCTTTGTCATCATCAGATCCATACGTCTCGAGAGACCGGAAGATGACAACTCAAGAAGATAAACATATTCACTCAGAGGTAAAAGACCTTTTTCGAACACTCTCCTGTTGAACAACACGACAGCGATCCTTCTGAAACCAATAATGAGACAAGCTACAAATGTCACTACGATTTCTATAGAAAAATGGAAGACATCGAACAAAACTTTACAGTACGGCAATTTCAACTTATAATTCCTTGTCCGCCACCTCACAATACATGAATTTTTCGTTTCGGATATCAACTGCTAATCACCGCCCCAAAGAATCTAAAAAGAACACAGTTGTTTTAGGGTTTTATATCTATTTTCTGTTACGTATAGGTTTTTAAGAGAGTTGTCCAACTATGGCCGCCTTGATGATATATTGTAAAGCCAACACGAGAAATAAATATTACCACACAATACCATGGTGTGTCTCCAGGCTCCAACTGGGCCAGTACCCACACTCCATGCCTGCCCTTCTGCTCACAAGGCAACCCCACCTCTCCAGATCGCAACGAAACCATATGTGACAACTACAACATAATTAGTATGGAAAAAGACAGAAATAGAAGATTTCTTGTTCAGAGTGTGAGTAAACTGATGCATGTGTTGCATAATAAATTTCCTGCTGTTGGATGGTTCCATGTATGAACGTGAGGTCATTTATCCTGGCTAACAAACGCGTTGCTAATCGGTATGTTTTACCATATACTCGGGAAGCTGCCTGGGAGGGAACGTCCCAATTTCCAGATCGTTTTATGTTTTGTTCACCGTGAACCTCTCCATCAGCTGTCAATTAGGCTCCTTTTTATTGGGGCAGATAGTTTGTTGTTGGTTGCAACACAACTCACATTTCCTTTCCTTTCTTAGGTGTGGTTTATCTGGGTGTCAGATTCCGACTTTGATTTCCAAACATATGTCTGTTTCGATGTCATCAAGTACATCGACTAGTGTGTTGACCTATTGCCGCTCACAAGCCACGTGTCTCACAGAATTGGCAGCAAACTGCTCGCCAGCGTCTGAGCTGCGTAGTCTGACCTGGAAGTAAATGGCTTCAAATCGGTATATTGTCACGTGTCTTCCAAACATCAGTTTAGGCATAACACAGCTAGTCCATTGCTCGCCCAGTAGAATTGTGGTCTCTGAGAAATTCCGTACGCAAGTCACAGTTAACTCGCATCACAGTCTGGATACCTGGTGTTTTCTGTTGGGAGTACAAATGCTGTAGTAGTGTATTACAGTGTCTAGTTACACCAGTCCTCACATTCCTTACACAAAGTGAAAGAAAATATGTTAACTAACATGAGTTATTTCCACGTTAGGATTCCTGGGAAACATACCGGAAAATAACGTAACAGCACAGTATACTCAGAATACCCTGTCTGTTTGTTTGTGATATGATACTGTTACGTGATTTGATAGTGGTTTTTATTTGCTCTTGAAAGCTGTAGATCGTTTTCTAGGTGCATAAGACTAAGGACTGCAGCTTTGCTAAAATGTTTCGTGGCAGCACTAGATAACACGGGATCAAGGCTGCATTTCCTTTAATTGTCAAAATTTCCAGAAACAGTTTAATTCACCCTAAATTCGAGTGGGTGTTTGACTGATGTTTTATGTGTTTACGAAGCTGAGATTAGTAAGAGTATTTATCTCAATGAGCTTGGATATCTCATTTGCTTTTGTCCAGAAAATATTCAAAAGGATTTGAAGGGGAAAAAGAGAATTGGATTCACTACTTCATGAAACCTGTTGTCGAAGCTCCATCGAGTGGGTATCAGATTACACGTTCAGGCGTAGCATTCTGTACGCTGTCGGTTGAAAAGGCAACTGACGGACTATTTATTGTTCGCGTTATAGAGCATTCAGTGCAGCAATGTTACCGATGAAACCGTGCTGTAAAAGTCTCATTTAAATCGCAGGAATAATCGATAGAACAGCTCGGGTCTTTTACTTTATAAATGCCCGTTTCGTTTCGACGGTTCAGAATTGACATCCGCTTCAGCAGTGAATCCCGTGCGGCATTTTGTGCCGGGCGCACAAAGGAGCGCGAATCAGCAGCCACTGTTGTCATTTCCACTCACTCATACCGATTGCAGAGGACGGCAGGGCCGCGGAAATTGGACTCGTCTTGTGCGCTCGCATCGATCGGTGGCATCCCATCAATTCCATCGAGCGGCGGGGACCTGAACATCGCCAAGAACCCGCTGAAAAAAAGGGCCACTAGCGGAATTAGCAACGTGTTTAGCCGTCCCATCTGTCACGTGGGTGGGTGTGCGGCCGCCCGCAGATCTCGGCAACCGCCGCCCGCCTGAGTGGGCTGCCGGTGCTTCATCCGGCCGCTGTCACAGGGGGTGCAGAGCCCTCGACGCGACGCCGGCTCTCTACGCCACCTGCTGCAACGAGAGCGGGGGAGCGCGCGGCCCGCCAGCCGTCACCGGCGGAAATGCAATCCCGCCGAACAGATCCCCCTGCACGTCACAACGAGTGGCTGCGCATGACACACGGGCTCCTGTCACACGTAACAGAATCCCACCGCTGCAAAAATTCAGCGGAACGTAGCGAATAATTTTCCGTCTCATAAATACCTTCCTCACATCTAGTCGCCATGGTAGCAGACGGACCACAAAGCTGCACACTCATCTGTGTGTGTAGGTTCAAAAATGGTTCAAATGGCTCTGAGCATTATGGGGGACAACTTCTGAGGCCATCAGTCCCCTAGACTTAGAACTACTTAAACCTAACTAACCTAAGGACATCACACACTTCCATGCCCGAGGCGGGATTCGAACCTGCGACCGTAGCCGTCGAGCGGTTCCAGACTGTAGCGCCTAGAACCGCTCGGCCACAACGGCCGGCTATGTGTGTAGGCTTAACACCCAAACGCCGTTCATCATAACAATAACCCTCATGTAAACATTACACTTTGTATTCTTCCGCGTCTGCTGGAACCTCACTGCATTTCGTATCACGTGGAGCCGAAGCCAAGCTATCTCGAGAACAGTCAAGTAAGATAATGAGGATGCCTTTTATGCCGTGCGTTACGCGTAAATCGACTCAGTGATAATGCGGGGCAACAGCTATACCGCCGCATTTAACGTGGACAGCACTAGCCAGCCAACTAGTACAACTAACTTGCAATGATTTGAACAGTTACGGTAAAGACATAATTAGCAGAGAACAATAAAGTTTTGCATGTAATTTAATTTTGAACAGAAGGAAATAATACATGTTAAAATACAGTCGATAAGCTTCGTAGGTACATGTCCTCGATCTTAGCTAACGTAGTAATGTAACTGGGACCAGAATGATGAAAATTCCTGACTTTAACGAGAGTATATTTTATGCATCAGCTCTATGCAATGAAAAAGCCCACTGCTAAGATTTCACCACCTGGTGAAATATTGAAGCCACTGAAGGAATTACAGTCAGTCCTCTGGTAATTTCAGAACTCCTTCCAAATCGGACTCCAAGGAATTCATTTCAGTACTGCTACATTGATAACGAGGCGATCAGAAACAGAATCCCAAGCCACCAAATAATCCACATTTCCCTTTTATGGCGTGCTGTTCTACATTTCGCTATCGTTTGGCAGTGACGTGTGAAAAAGTTCAAATGGCTCTGAGCACTATGGGACTTGGTTCAAATGTTTCAAATGGCTCTGAGCACTATGGGACTTAACATCTGGGGTCATCAGTCCCCTATAACTTAGAACTACTCAAACCGAACTAACCTAAGGACATCATACACATCCAACCCCGAGGCAGGATTCGAACCTGCGGCAGTAGCAGTCGCGCGGTTCCAGACTGAAGTGCCTAGACCCGCTCGGCCACCGCCGTGTCACAAAGTCACAAAGCTTCGTGCATTAGTTTCAGTACATTTAGCAGCTTAAATGTCTTCTTTTTTTCTCGCGACCAATCCCTTAACTTGGTTCCACATCAGTACTGTTGTGTTTAGTTTACAGTGTTCAGGTGACAAGTGTAAAAAGGCAGCACTTGTGCAATCTGCTGGACGCCGTGAAAATTATTGTTTTCTATGTTTCTGCGACGCTTATTATTCTGGCTCGTGTGAGACCCTCTCTGTCCTATAAAACAATGGGATTATTGAAACAAAGCGTATTTGATATAAGAACGTAGGCTTCCGCGGCCGGTGTCATAGTGATTAAAATTAATCTGGGTATTATGCCGCGTCATTGCTAAAAACTGACAACAATAATAAACTATAGCCGACGTTTCGGCCGAATTGCAACGGCTTTCCTCAGGGCACGAGTGGTTTTGCATGGGGATAGGTGCTTCTATTCATTAAAGGCTATCGATGTCTGACGTCACTGTAGAAAAACTTTTAATTGCCCCTCTAATATGATTGGCTAGTCATGACGTAAGGGAAGGTAGAAGGAAAGAGGCTATTCCTGGATGTCCATGTTGTCAACGTTTGGTAGCTGTCAGCCATTTAGCATTCGGCTTCTGGTCTGTAGGTTTTCCTCCTGGTGTGCGCGGACGTGGACTGACAGTTGCTCTACAGCTGTTTGTGCAGATACGTCCGCGTCCCGTGTAGCTTGTGCCCCGTGACCGCTCGCGGCCCGTTGGACTGGGATGGCGGGCAGCCAGCACGCCGGGAGTTCGTAGCCACCATAAGAAAGGTAGCTAAAACCAAAGGGAGCAGAACACGAGGAGAAGGAAAAGAACAGAAGCTTCCATTGGTACACTTGCCATATGTAAAAGGCTGTAATGAATAGAAGCACCTATCCCCACGTGAAACCAGTCGCGCCCTGAGGAAGGCCGTTGCAGTTCGGCCGAAAAGTCGGTTTCAGTTAATTATTGTCGTTGGTTTTTAGCAATGACGCGGCATAAAGCGTATTTGATTTTCCATCTTTCTCCAAAACATATGATTGTGTAATATTTCTTAACTTCAACAACCTTAAACCATCTTTTGACAATTTCGATAAATATATTTCCAATGAAAACCAAACTTTTGCGTGCAATATGTTATTAGAAACTAGAAGACGTGCATTTTTCTTGAAAACTGATGCTCAAGTACGAGTTAATTAACATGTATCTCATGAGTTTCATATTTCAATGATTTAGGTATTCAAGTCGAAAAAAGTTATATAAACCACAAGGAGTTCAGAACCGCCTCCCGTCACCTCATACATGATTCAGTCTACGACACTATATATTTTTTTTTTTTTTTTTTTTTTTTTTGTCATCAGTCTACTGACTGGTTTGATGCGGCCCGCCACGAATTCCTTTCCTGTGCTAACCTCTTCATTTCAGAGTAGCACTAGCAACCTACGTCCTCAATTATTTGCTTGACGTATTCCAATCTCTGTCTTCCTCTACAGTTTTTGCCCCCTACAGCTCCCTCTAGTACCATGGAAGCCATTCCCTCATCTCTTAGCAGATGTCCCATCATCCTGTCCCTTTTCCTTACCAGTGTTTTCCACATATTCCTTTCCTCTCCGATTCTGCGTAGAACCTCCTCATTCCTTACCTTATCAGTGCACCTAATTTTCAACATTAGTCTATAGCACCACATCTCAAATGCTTAAGATACTCTTCTGTTCCGGTTTTCCCACAGTCCATGTTTCACTACCATACAATGCTGTACTCCAGACGTACATCCTCAGAAACTTCTTCCTCAAATTAAGGCCGGTATTTGATATTAGTGGACTTCTCTTGGCCAGAAATGCCTTTTTTGCCATAGCGAGTCTGCTTTTGATGTCCTCCTTGCTCCGTCCGACATTGGTTATTTTACTGCCTAGGTAGCAGAATTCCTTATCTTCATTGACTTCGTGACCATCAATCCTGATGTTAAGTTTCTCGCTGTTCTCATTTCTACTACTTCTCATTACTTTCGCCGTTCTCCGATTTACTCTCAAACCATACTGTGTACTCATTAGACTGCGCATTCCGTTCAGCAGATCATTTAATTCTTCTTCACTTTCACTCAGGATAGCAATGTCATCAGCGAATCGTATCACTGATATCCTATCACCTTGTATTTTAATTCCACTCCTGAACCTTTCTTTTATTTCCATCATTGCTTCCTCGATGTACAGATTGAAGAGTAGGGGCGAAAGGCTACAGCCTTGTCTTACTCCCTTCTTAATACGAGCACTTCGTTCCTGATCGTCCACTCTTATTATTCCCTCTTGGTTATTGTACATATTGTATATGACCCCTCTCTCCTTACAGCTGACCCCTACTTTTTTTAGAGTCTCGAACAGCTTGCACCATTTTATATTGTCGAACGCTTTTTCCAGGTCGACAAATCCTATGAAAGTGTCTAGATTTTTCTTTAGCCTTGCTTCCATTATTAGCCGTAACGTCAGAATTGCCTCTCTCGTCCCTTTATTCTCAATTTTCTTTTCCATTCTTCTGTATATTATTCTTGTGAGCAGCTTCGATGCATGAGCTGTTAAGCTGATTGTGCGATAATTCTTTCACTTTTCAGCTCTTGCCGTCTTCGTAATTGTGTGGATGATGCTTTTCCGAGAGTCAGATGGTATGTCGCCTGACTCATATATTCTACACACCAACTTGAATAGTCGTTTTGTTGCCACTTCCCCGAATGATTTTAGAAATTCTGATGGAATGTTATCTATCCCTTCTGCCTTATTTGACCGTACGTCCTCCAAAGCTCTTTTAAATTCGATTCTAATACTGGGTCCCCTATCTCTTCTAAATCGACTCCTGTTTCTTCTTCTATCACATCAGACAAATCTTCACCCTCATAGAGGCTTTCAATGTATTCTTTCCACCTATCTGCTCTCTCCTCTGCATTTAACAGTGGAATTCCCGTTGCACACTTAATGTTACCACAGTTGCTTTTAATGTCACCAAAGGTTGTTTTGACTTTCCTGTACGCTGAGTCTGTCCTTCCGACAATCATATCTTTTTCGATGTCTTCATATTTTTCCTGCAGCCATTTCTTCTTAGCTTCCCTGCACTTCCTATTTATTTCATTCCTCAACGACTTGTACTTCTGTATTCCTGATTTTCCCGGAACATATTTGTACTTCCTCCTTTCATCAATCAACTGAAGTATTTCTTCTGTTACCCATGGTTTCTTCGCAGCTACCTTCTTTGTACCTATGTTTTCCTTCCCAACTTCTGTGATGGCCCTTTTTGGAGATGTCCATTCCTCTTCAACTGTACTGCCTACTGCGCTATTCCTTATTGCTGTATCTATAGCGTTAGAGAACTTCAAACCTATCTCGTCATTCCTTAGTACTTCCGTATGCCACTTATTTGCGTATTGATTCTTCCTGACTAATGTCTTGAACTTCAGCCCACTCTTCATCACTACTATATTGTGATCTAAGTCTATATCTGCTCCTGGGTACGCCTTAGAATCCAGTATCTGATTTCGGAATCTCTGTCTGACCATGATGTAATCTAATTGAAATCTTCCCGTATATCCCGGCCTTTTCCAAGTATACCTTCTCCTCTTGTGATTCTCGAACAGGGTATTCGCTATTACTAGCTGAAACTTGTTACAAAACTCAATTAGGCTTTCTCCTCTTTCATTCCTTGTCCCAAGCCCACATTCTCCTGTAACCTTTTCTTCTACTCCTTCCCCTACAACTGCATTCCAGTCGCCCATGACTATTAGATTTTCGTCCGACTACCAGACGTCCGTGCGTACTTGCCGGGTGCTATGAAATACCTATCATCGACTTTTAAGAAAACAGCGAGATGAAAAATTTTCATTTTCGCGCGTCTCACAGTTTAATACCTTCGCTTGATGAAGGTGTGAATTTCTTTTCGTTATATTCCATAGTTACTGTGCTGCATCAAGTTAAGTAAAACATTGAGTGAAATGTCAAAGATATTGCGGAAGTAAAAACGCACTGCGTAAACTTTGCGTGTCGTTGAGTTTTGCTGATACGTTGCAATAAATGAACTGTTGATAAGGTATCGAAATTTTGTACAAAATTGACAGCAGAACGGTATCTCATTTCGTTCTAGAGTTATCGGGCACATATTAGACAGATGGTTGCACGCGAAAAGTCCATTAACGTCCTTGCCCATCGTGAATCACGACGTCATATTAGTCATCGCATTTCATCAACGGTTCAAGACATCAAAACGAGATGCTTTTCAGATTATAGCATGCAACGAGGCACATATGTTGTGCGATAATTACTCGAAACTTGTTTATTCACCGAGATACGGGAGTAGATCGTCCTCAGCAGTGAGCTCAAGACGCATTCTGAAGTCTATAGCACTATAGGAAAGGGGCGCGCGTGTACGCGCCATCAGAAAGTGGGATACAGCGTAACACGACGTATATGCACGCCCACAGCAGCGAAAGAGGTAAATTTAATCATCAAGACATAGTAAAACTGTGTGCCAGATCGGGACTCGAACCTAGAATCTTTGAATTTCCAGGGTAACTTCCGTACTGACTGAGCTATCCAAGAACTATTAACGAGTCGACTTCATAGATTTATATCTGCCAACACGTCTTATCCTATCTGTGAAACTTTACAGAAGTTCTACCACGTATCTTGCGGGACTATTAGTCCTGGAAACACTACCCCAGGCTGTGGCTAAGCCTTTCCCCTCAGCATCATTCCCCATAGGAGTGCTAGTGCTCTAGAATGCAAGAGAATAGTGAAGTTTATAGGATAAGAGGTAATGGCAGAAGCAAAACTGTTAGGATGCCTCGTGAGTCATGTTTGGAAACTTCATGCGGTAGTGAGCTTGCCTACTAAGAGCAAGGGGACCGGGTTCAGTCCCGGTCCGGGACGGGAGTAATCTACCAGGTAGTTGCGAATCAGCACACACTCCGATGATAAGAGAAAATTCATGCTGGAAGAAGTCTCCTGTTCACCGTGAATATATCCATACTGCCACCATGTAGGTGAATTAAGACCTGAGTTCGAATGCAAGAAAAGCATGGGATTTAAAATAAATGCGTTGAAATTTTAAGTAATTTTACTGTTCTGTTGTTGCAGTAATTAGTCTCCAATCTTGCGGACAATAAACTACTTACTGTTCTTCTCGATTGCATCCCGCATTGTTTGCAGGATTTCGGTGTTGCCCATTTCGCCGTACGTGGTCTAAGTACCGTCAAGAAAATATTAATAAAACCTTCAACTCTATATGAGTGGACTAGTTCTGCGCAATACCCACATTGTGTGAACGGCGCAGATTTACAAAACATACATCTACGTCTACGTGAATACCGTCAAGATACCTGTCTTTAAGTGGCGGAGGATGCTTCAGGTAGCTCTAACTGATCCCACGTCCCTATTGCTTTTGCGAATGGTGTCTGGGAAGAATTGTTGCCGGTATTCATGTGTATTAACCCTAATTTATCTAGTTTTCTCTTAGTGGTCATTTCGCAAGAAGTATGTGAGAGGAAGTAATAATTGAAATTAGAATGAAATCCAGACCATTAGATGCTTACAGGCGTTGATAAATATCAACGGGGATAGCTGACCGATAGGGACTCGAGCCCAGGATATTTTTCTTGAACCGTGCTGCGGCTCGCGTTGGTGCTGTTGTAGGTTTCCGTCCTCTGGTGGAGGGCAGACTGTACCGTTTAGTTGACATGGTTGCGGTTGTTTGTATTCTTCTTCTGTCGACTGGCGCCACTTGGTTTCGCAAAGATTGCCTGTCCGCTAGTGAAAGCAGTGGCGTTATCAATATGTAGAAACTGTGACGCTATCTTTAGGGCGACTTCGTGGTTCTCCCGGGTCGTGTCAGTGTGCAGTTTTGATGGGCACTCCGGAAGAGCCAAGAGGGCAGTGCTAGAACACACCAGCACCGCTGGCGGCAAGCGTGCACTGCCATATAGAAGGGCCGCGGTCGCGAGGGTACACGACCTGGTCGTCAACCGGATCCAACAAGTTTAACTTGAGTGGATTTTAATCCTAGCAGTGAAACCTCCAGCACTGTAAGATCTCGTGATTCTCCAGTGACTTGGGTTCGTGTTGCTGCTCGCAGTGTCGCCGAGGCGAAGAGCAGCGAGCGGAGTGCTTGGGGAAGGAGGATCTAATTAGCTTTGCTCGACTTCTTGTTACTAATTGCTGCATTCTATATGTTACTTTTTTTTAAGTTCAACCAGAGGCATTTTTTCTTGCCTGGAGATTAGTCTATGTAACGGCAGTGTACGTTTCCTCGCCTTGCCGCTGCTTTCCGGTAAGGCGTGCAGTTTTGACAGTTTCCTTGATTTGTAGGTCGGTTGGTGTTCCTTCTACTCTGGTAGTAGTGGTTCCTTTCTCCTTTGGGACGCTGTAAACACAGCATTCTGAGGACTTCGTGCTGTCAGCCGGTTCCGGCTTTGGCGTGGTGATCCAGTGTTGCATTTGTTATCGGACGTTAGGTAGCTTCAGCAGATTATCATTAGTCAGTCGTTAGACTGCCACTTGTCTGAGTTACCATCTTGTGAAGTGAATTCAACTCTTGGCTGCCTTTCTCATCGCTCGCGAAAGTGTGTTTGGCCTGACCTACTCAGAGGTCGATTCCTGGAGCACCGTCTGTGATTAGTCCTTGTGTTTTATTATTGTGTTATTGTGGTATTACCAAGTTACCATCATTGCCTCATCTTTTGGTGAATTAAACTTGTTATTATATTTGCTGTTTTATTGTATGTTTCTAAATTTCTTAAATATAATGGTTCAAATGGCTCTGAGCACTATGCGACTTAACTTCTGAGGTCATCAGTCGCCTAGAACTTAGAACTACTTAAACGTAACTAACCTAAGGACGTCACACACATCCATGCCCGAGGCAGGATTCGAACCCGCGACCGTAGCGGTCGTTCGGCTCCAGACTGTAGCGCCTAGAACCGCACGGCCACTCCGGCCGGCTTTTAAATATAATTGCCACTCTTGGCGTTACAGCAAGTTTAAACAGTTATGCTACCATGTTTACTATCATTTTGTCTCACCTGTTTCGTGATCAGCTGCCTGTCTTTTAAGTTAACTTTTGCTATTGCCTTGCTGTTGACAGTACGTTTGTTAAATTTTTTTAATAATTGCCATTCTTAGCGTTAAAGGCCTTCAGCCGTGACTGTCGCTATTGTCTTAAAATTCTAATGTGGCAGTTGTATTCTAGCAGTTAACGTTTAAATTCTGGGTGATTTGTTTTCAATATTTTAATAACTGTAGTTCGTAAGTTTCAAAAGTTAAACAATTATAATTGCCATTAAGGCCTTCAGCCGTGAAATAATTCTTAATTTATTGTCATTAAGGCCTTCAGCCGGGAGTGTCGTTACTTGTCTTAAAATTTTAAATTGGCAATTGTATTTTTGCAGCGAGCTTTAAGACCTTGGTCGCTTGTCTTTTATATTTTAATAACTGTAATTGTACGTTGCTGCAAGTTAAATCAGTTCTTAATTTGTTGCCATTAAGGCTTTCAGCCGTGAAACAAGTCTTCTATTATTGCCATTATTTTAAATAGTTGTTGATTTTAAATAAATTGTGTGTGATTAAAAGAAAAGCCTACCAATAGTAACTGATTACGGCACCGTCCACAATCGTAAGCGAATCCTGCCTTCCTTGACCACCAGGTCTCACTTCTTACGTGGCAGACGCTCTATGCAACTGAGCCACCAAGTACACGGAGAATAGCGCGACTGCAGGGACTCATCTCTGGCACGTTCCCCGTGAGACCCACAGTTCCAACTTACTGTCCATATGTCCACACACTACATGTGTAGTGCCCCTGCCCACTATACTCATTACTCGTGGCAGTCAATCTTCTTCATTGCGGATGCACTGACATTCCTCAAATTCTTACAGAAATCTTCATATAAATTGGTATTTATCAACGCCTGTTAAGCAGCTAATTGTCTGAATTTTTAATTTCATTGTTCGAGGGCTGCAAGATCACCAATGGTATCCGTTCTTTCTGACATTTTCGGAAAAACACATACCATATTCATATAGAAGTAATATATTGTCCGACTCCTCCCAGAAAGTACTAAATGGTGCTGTGACGAAACGTGCCGCTCTTCATTGGATCTTCCCTGTCTCTTCTATCAGTCCTAAATCAGCCCTAAAATTGATGAACAGTACTCGAGAATCGCTTAAGTCCCTTATAAGCCACTTTCTTTGGGGATGAGTTACATTTCCTTCGCCCTTCATGTAAATATCACTATGGAGTCTACTTTTTCTACAACTTGTTTTATGTGATAATTCGACTTCAGGTGGCTCCGGATAGATACTCCTTATTTGGAACACATCGCGACACACAATGCGTTACGAATATCGACGAACAGAGTAGCCTCAAGTTTGGAAAAAGAGCTGTGGTCCCGACCAAGATTGTCAGAGCCATCTGAAGTAATCACAGACATACTGCCGACAATGGAGAAGAAACGGCGACTTTGCTGATTTGTATCTCACTTTGCAGAATTCACAATTAGTAAGTCAAGATAGTTCATGCTTTCCTTTCTAAAGAGCCAATTATAGTCTAGAACTAGAAGAAATAAATTAGCGTACTTCATTAGAACGTTGCCTCATGTAATTGAAACCAAGAGTATTCTCCGTTCTGGTGAAGTTTTATCTCAATGCGAAACTCAATGCTTACAACTGGTTACCCGGGCATTCCTCCGTTAAGCATTCTGTGAGACCCTGCAGGAGTTCACAGGTTAACTTTTCCTGCAACAGTGGATTTTGAGGCTGCAAATTGCCAACAAGAACGGAAACAAATTCCAGAATGATTTTCACATAGCTCTAAAACTATAATAAGGATGTAATTTATGATTACTTTTCAAAATAATTTACGACAAAGGTGACATTTAGTCCCAAAAACGACTCAGATCGCTATGTTATTGTTCGTTAAGGAAAAGTCTAGTATGAAGCTTTATGTGTGCAAGAGGAGTTTCATCTTACACGTGTATCCTCTAAGTTTGGTAAAGAAGCAGTTTCTTTGTCGTTTTAATGACATTATCTGCAGATAAAATTTGATTTTATTTTTTGAAAATCAGCCGACATCGCTAACGCAGACAGTTGCGATGGTGCTCGACTAAGAAGTAATCAGTTCACATCCCGGTGGTAGAAGACATTTTTATCACCGGTATTTTGGTAGCAAGGTTAGGACAAGTGGATTTCCTAAGCATCAGTCGTCGTGTCAGTGCCCTAAATTATATTCTAAATCCTCTGCAGTGTCCGAGAAGTGCAAGCTTGTGTCACTATTGATGATAACATGTCCGTCGGATGTAGACGTTGGGCCCAGCTAGCTGCTATAAGCCGTGGAACCTGTGAGGCGGGAGGAAGGCTAATCATTCTGGCAGATATTGCTATTAGGACTATTGTGGTCAGACGGGCGTGGGGTTTGGTCGCATGCGGTGTACCAGTGCCGGCTAATAGCTGCTTTTATAACTTATTTTTATCCATTTATTTTCACAGCAGCATGTCTGTCATACTACGTGGTGCCCACTACGACGTCTTCCGAAGACCCTATATTCCCTCTCACGTGTTGCCCACTTACCTTCTGACGGCGATCAAACACAGGTTCAGTTGATTTCTCGTTACCATTTCGTTTAACGTCCATAACATTATATTCGCTTTCTTACAAGAGTGATAAAGAATATTACTTATTTCGTTTTTCTAAATAGTTTTTCTTGTACTGTGTATCTTCGTGTGCCTGCCACCGTGACACACACACATCAACCATCCAACAAAAAGCACGTAATAGACAGCACATACTAAACTACGAACAGGTTGAACTTAGGAATTACGTCAGTTCATCATCCTCTAAAACCAAGAAATCCATGTTCGATCCATACAACCTTCTGCCATTTGCATATAGGTACTCCTGTAAATTTATCACTCATTACAAGTCCTAGAACACTATTCTAGTCGCCCCAACTTCCTTGTTCTGTTCTCCACTTTGAAACATACCCTAACATTTGAAGAAAGTCCTTCATTTCCTCAAAATATTTGGAACCTCAATGCACCCATTAAAATCGGGGATCGGAACCTCATTCTCCGGAATACACTCATGCTCATAAATTAAGGATAATGCTGATACATGGTGAAACAACGCCTTGGTGGCCGGTTTTCAGGATTAAATCACCTCGCGATGTGACCTTGCGGTGCATTTGACCTGCTGTCGTCGCACGGTGGCGCTGGCAGCAGTCCACACATGTAGAGGTGTGTCGGTGCATGTCAAAGTACGATGCAGAGAGTAAGTGTGCAGACGTGCTAATGGTGACTGTGTGCTCAAAATGGCTCAAAGAACACATATCGATGACGTTATGAGGGGTAGAATACTAGGGCGACTGGAGGCTGGTCAAACACAGCAGGTCGTAGTACGGGTCTTCTGTGTGCCACAAAGTGTGATCTCAAGATTATGGCAACGATTCCAGCATACAGGAAGCGTGTTCAGGCGCTACAGTACGGGACGTCCACAGTGTACAACACTACAAAAAGACGGATATCTCGTCATCACGGCCACGGAATACCGCAGCTAGCCTTGCTCGGTACCTTACCGCAGCCATTGGAACAGTTGTCTCCAGACACAGAGTCTAGAGACGAGTGAGCAGCCATGGTTTATTCGCCCAGAGACCTGCAAGGTGTATTCCACTGAGCCCTGGTCACAAGAGAGCCCGTAAAACCTGGTGTCAAGAACACAGTACATGGTCACTGGAACAGTGGTCCCAGGTTATGTTCACGGACGAGTCCGGGTACAGTCTGAACACTGATTCTCGCCAGGTTTTTATCAGGTGTGAACCAGGAACCAGATACCCCCTAATGTCCGTGAAAGAGACCTGTATGGAGGTCGTGGTTTGATGGTGTGAGGTGGGTGAAATGATTGGTGCACGTACATCCATGCATGTCTTTGACACAGGAACTATAACAGGTCAGATGTATCGGGACGTCATTTTGCACCAGTAAGTCCGCCTTTTCAGGGGTGCAGTGGCTCCCACCTTCCTCCTGATGGATGATAACGCACGGCCTCACCGAGCTGCCATCGTGGAGGAGTACCTTGAAACAGAATATATCAGGTGAATGGAGTGGCCTGCCTGTTCTCCAGACCTAAACCCGCTCGAGCACGTCTGGTATGCCCTCGTTCGACGTATCGCTGCACGTCTTCACACCCCTAGGACAGTTCAGGAGCTCCAACAAGTACTGGTGGAAGAACGGGAGGCTATATCTCAGCAGTTGGTCGACCCACTCATCCGGAGTATGCCAACCCGTTGTGCGGCCTGTGTACATGTGAATAGTGATCATATCCCACATTGACTTCGGTGTACATGCGCAAGAAACAATGGCGTTTTCTAGCACATGTGTTTCTGGACGGTATTCTCAACTTACCACCAATACCGTGGACTTACAGATCTGTATCGTGTGTGTTCCCTATATGTCTATGCTATTAGAGCCAGTTTTGTGTACTTCCACTGCCACGTTCTGCAATTACCCTTAATTTATGAGCATGAGTGTATAATCCTGGGCTGCTGCCACGCAACACGTCCCACCCTCCGTCCAGCTTCGTATCCTTCATATCCTATCCCAAGGATGGTTCCTTATCCCATACCCAGACATCCGTCTTGGCAACTACCCACATATCACTAAGAAGTAATGGTCCTATATATTTCGTCAGATGCTTAGGCTTTGTAACCCCCAATTATACGAAACACCTCGCTTCTGGACATCATCTTTCCTGTCGCTCGCTCCCAAACATAACGATCCGTCTACCTGTATTTCCCCATAGCATCATACATTCTCATCCCTCCAGCGTCCCATACGACTCTCATAACACTTACTGGGAGCTGAGCTCGAAGATACAGAATATCCATCACCTGCACAATTTGGCTGAACACTAACGTGATGGTAAATACCATCATGCCACTCCAAGTGGGTGAGTACGGCGGCAGGGGCATCGTGTGAGGGGAGGGGGGAGGGAAATGAATTAATTAATAAAGGGAACTAGGTTTTTAGTATTTCTTTTGCACTCTTTTCCAATGCTACTGCTAAGAATTTTACTTATCTTTGGGCATCCAACACTGTCGTACAAAATATATAAAACGACAAGATGCTAGTCACTTTGTAGGTAGTGTACGCTCGTCACCTACGGACTGGAAATGTTATACAGCGGAAATCTGTCAGCAGTTGAAATAAGTAGTTATAACAGCCAAGAACTGAGGATGACGTCATTTCGCTTTCTTTCAATGAACCCCGCAGACACTATAAATATTGCCATGTAGACCTGAGAGAAGATTTGCAAATAAACTGTGTCCTACATTTCTGCCATCTGTGCAGCTCATTCTTGAGCGAGATTTTCTTATTTACTTAGCACAGTCGTAAACAGCCTAAGTCGTCATCGTCAGTAGCTGACTAATGTAGGTGATGGTGTAGTGGCGTTCTACACGAAGCAGTCGACCGCATTACATTGGCGTGATACCAAAAGGTGAAAGGATCAGTATACCCTGATACAAATTATGTAGATGTCTGGTATGAAGGGATTCGTTAAACAGTGCCCCTGTACCGATAAAAAAGACTTTCAGAATTTAAATCAGATGGGCGGCTCTTTACCGCAGGCCGACACTTACAAGGGGAAGGCCTCAGACACGGCCAACCTATTCGGCTAAAATTTGGCAGGTCGCTTGTGTACTACCTAAAACGAAGGAATCTAAGATATTTTGGGTCAACGCCTCCTCGTTTGTGAGAAAATAACCCCTAAAGGTTATGACGAGCAATCGACTCGTGATTGGCGGAATCGATAGATAATTGTAAATAGAGCATTTTTCATCATCAGGTATGGGGTACGAGAACGCATACTTTTCTAGAAATCGAGGTAAGAAACTTTTACAACAGCCGCTTCTGTACCCACATGGTAAACGCTTTTCGCCGACAGCACCGATAGCGCAACAGGGCCGGCATGGTAGCTCGGCGTGTTCAGTTAGAGAGCCGGTTGTCCTCTGTAATAAAAAAGATACTGAGTGGAACGATCAACAGACGAACTTGAACGGATGTCATGTGACAACGGCGAATGATGTTCTTTTCTTTTGTATTTTTCCATATCTCAATTGATAGAGATAGCAGGGTTAATAAGGTAAGTAAATCAATAAGGAATGATGATAATAAGGTCGGCAAATAAATTTCTCAAACCTCTTGGGATAGTAAACAACTAAAATGTTACTCCTCACTCTTCTTCGATCAACTAGATGGATGGTACTTGTCACATAAACATTCGAAACAAATATCCTCACGGCACCAAGAACATCTAATTAATGCAACTTTCGACAGATACACTGCTCCTTCCGAAGAGTCGGCGGAAAACAAACTTGGTTTACATTTAAAAATACGTCTTTTTCGGGACTTAATTCGGATGCGTACCACGCATACGATATCATTGCCTGAGAAATCGGTGTTGGAAGTTGGTTATGAATTATACAGTGAATAGTTATTGCATCCGTGCGGCTGTACATTTCCTGCTGGGTTTCCAGAAGCACACTGCAATTATGAAGCCTGAAAATAAAGTTTCTAACCTGGCGATAGAAATAAACATCCCAAGGCTGGCACACAGATGTGAAGTTTCGCGGTATTACTTTTACTGTGCACGTCGGCTGACCCTCGTCATCTATAAACATTGTATCATATATTGTAGTATTAATTTGTCCACTCCAGGAATCCAATATGAGACAAAACTTGTTATCAGAAACGTAGGGTTTTAAAACATCATCAAGAAATGTTCTGTAAATCGCATTCATCAGTTTCCCTGACTTGGAGCCTGTAACCTCCCCCTCACTTATGGACCTTAATGACAGTAAAAACAAAACCGCGTGTACCTAATGGAAATTTGGGAAAAGCAATCGTCACCGAAGTTAATCTGTCGGTAAAGAGGGAGGAAAGGGTTACATCTAAATGAAACGAAAAATGCAAACGAAACTGGTGGAAATTCATTTTGAAAAAGGTAAAATTAATAAAGAAAGTAAATGTGCGGTCGTTACGTTAACAATTAATTGGCGTTTGTTAGATATTTCGGATTTGGGGGAAATTACAGTCGCCAGTCCTATGGACAACTACTATAATAATCAATCTTTAGACCATAATAATTGAGTGGAGACACTCCTAACCTTATTCCACTACATCATCTTGCACAAAATAAAACAGGTTGAAAACATATTAAAATTTCTTAGAAAATATAGAAAATGGTTTAGCTATTCCAAAATCATTAAAATTCGTAACACTATCAAGAAATGGAATACTACTTGCAAAATTAATCAGGGTACATGGTCATAAAAACAGGTAGATCAAAATACCAAATTAATAATTAATTACACAGAATACACAATTTTATGTAACCTTTTCATAATTAACATTCTCGCCATGAGAGTCCATTTAACGCTAAATAAGGAAACAATATACAGCAGATCGACAAAAACACAAATATTTACAGCAGAATTCTTTCACATCAGCTGTCCGGGAAGAAAAACGACTCCACCTTCCGTACCCGCAAGTACAAAAAATGCCGACAGCGGCACAAGAGCCGACCGCGGCACAAGAGCCGACAGCGGCTCCGCCTCGCCAATATTGTTGCGCCCGCCTGTGCGGCACGCTTGATCTCACTCGCATGCGTAACGGCATTTCCAGATCGTCTGTTTCACTGAATTCTTTCGGAAAAACTCACTCCCGAGTAATGTCAAGGAGTCCATTAACACTATCACAGTGGATAACTCAACACTGTCCATCATCACACGCATGTACTAGCCTGAAACTTAAAACAGCGTCGAAGTACATCGGCAATGACTAGTAAATCACATATTTATGAAATCTTACAGCTAGTTACAAAATCATATTTACATTCCTTAATCTACTGTGACTCAGCTGAAAACTTAAACTAGCAGCTTGGATTTTTCAATTGATTAATGATCAGTTACTCTTAAATCATTTAGTCAAAAATTAATTACTTATTAATTACAACTTCTTTAACGACCTCTAGGTCAGGCAAAAGCATCGCAACATGGCACATCCTTAAATCTTACACTCAATATTTACATACTGTACAAACTACCCATTCTGTGGTATTAATCAATCCTAGGTTGGTTCAATTTCAAGTCTATAATGTTCCGTATACCTAATAGTTTTCCAGAGCTTGGATACTCTAAGCAATAAGCATTTGTGTGAGGTATACCAATGACTTTATATGCTTCATTATAAACAAACTTAAATTTAGAGATTTCATTGTCTATTTCGCTCGATTTCTCATGAGCTTTTACAAGTACTAAGTCTCCGATTGCAAACTTAGCAAATCGCGCTTTAGCGTCATGACGGCGTATGCGACCATCGGTTTTTAGCTTCATTATTTCTGGCAAACGATCTTTCTTCACACCAGTACTCGGTTTGTCTGAAAACACACTCTTATTCTTCGTTATTACTTCATACAGGCCTCGTGTTTGTTCGTGTGTTACGTTTGACACACCGCCTACAATACTTTCCAATTCACTTTCTACACTATTGTCGATGCCGAGATTCCTCACGTTACAGTAGTTCAAACTCATGCCTACATCAACGGCATCCGTCCAGTTAACAATGCGTATAGGCTGGTATTGCCTATGCACACCGTTTCCTGCCTCGTCAAAACTAGCTACTATTGTTTTATCTTGTGACGTACATGTCAAATTTTTGCTTTCGCAATTAATCACTGCACGGTACTTTAATAGCTAATATAACATGATAATTACTTCCGTAGTTAAGTCTGGCACGACGACAAACTCTTGATCAAATCGTGCCCCACATATCTCGAAGTTCTCAAAAATCGGTTTTGTGACCGGTTTACTGGCCTTCCCAGTAGCACCGATAATTTTCACTCCTGTTACTGGCATAACTACGATACCAGGTCTGTCTTTCAGTAGCTGAAATATTTTCCCAGATACAGCACTCAATTCTGCACCGGTGTCAATCAACACGTTTAGTTGTAGGTCGTGCATATTAACAGACATCACTGTCTGTCTACACTTGTCCTCGACTGTTTCCTTATTTTCTCACAATAAATCCTCGTCTATATCCAGGTCATTCCAGAAAAAACCATTCGGCTCTGATCCTAAATCCGGCTTATCTGGCGGCTTTCTCAACCCCTGTTCACTTACAGTTTTAATTTCAACGCGTTTGTCTTGAGGCTTACTCTGTAGCTTCACCTCCAATACCGAAACATTTTCCTGTAACTTGTCAACTAGTGTGTGTTGCTTTGCTATCAATTCACTAATTGTCACCTTCGTTGATTCCTCTTTGGTCAGATTGATCTCATCTGCCAATCTACCTGGAGGAATGTTCCCAGTAGTATCTGCAATTACTTCCTCTGGATCTGCGCAACCCACACTGGTACCGTCCGACTGTATAACGTCAGCTCTAACTTCATACACGCTGTAATCTAGGTGCTTTACTACCAATCGTGTCCGCCTATCACTAAAATTTTCGTAATCTTTCTCCTTAATACTTCCTAAATGTTTAAACTGGAGTTTTGCGTCGGATGGGTCGGCTACTTCTACCACTTTAACTTTCGGTAAGGTTTGCCGGTTAGGGCCAGAACTTCCCGTTACTACTTCAACATCCAACTCCTGCGGGACGAAACACGACGAATCTTGCTCGTCCTCCCCATTAACATCAAATATTTCTGGTAAAGTCTGCCGGTTAGGGCCAGAACTTTCTATCGCTTCACAAACACTACCTTCCTGCGGGACGAGACGCGGCAAATCCTGCCCTCGCTCCCCATAAACACTTCTCCCGTACAGGCCCCTATAATCTCTTAGTTCGTCGTATAAGCGACCGAACTGACTTAACCAGACCTCATCCCTCTCTGCATCCCCTCGCTCGATGACGGACGTTTTATCCGACATCTGGTCTTCTCTCAACAATTGCGAATCATTCTTAAACTCAATCTCCAGTTCCGTTGTGGGTGTTACAGCTGCCACTTTATAATCGATTTCCGGAACACTACCTAAATGGTTCTCACTGACAGTGAATGTATTTTCTGCTGCTGTGTCTACAGCTGATCTTCAACTTGTGGGCGCACTCCTTTCTCGTAACAATGGCACACTCTCCCGCCGTTGATTATTCCATACGGAATTTTCATAATGACGACACCTCGGTTTTCTCCTGTTATTGGGCCGCCAAAATTTCTCCACGCCCGGCCGGCCCCTCACGGACGCGGCTAATGGTTTCCCTGTCTCGTTCCAGCAGATACGCTCCCCGGATGCTGCTGAGGCGGCTGATCACACCCTCTGGCGTTATTACTATTCTGCGAAGCCCGTATCACGCTAGTATGATACTGGTTTCCGTCATTCCTGTTATTACTTGTATCGTACCGATTGTCATTACGGCCCGAACCATTATTGTTATAGCTGCCAAGATTGCGGTATACATTATTCCCATAGTTATCATTGTTGTGGTTGCTGTGGTACCCGTTGTTGTTAGCACGGCCTCTACCACTGTCGCGATTATTGCGCCAATTGTCCTCGTCCTGAACTCTTTCCAGGAAATCATTGATTGCCCTGTAATTGCTTCCTACGTAGCGTTCTGTATCATCTGGAAGCTTCTTGTAGAGTTCCCAGACTATTTCGGATTCCGTGCGGCGATCACGCAAATATTCCAACTTGCAGATCCAGCCCTCACAAAACTCCTTCTTCGAGCCGCGCGAATTCGCATCGAAAGGCCTCGATACGACAAATTCGCGCCAGACACTTTTGCTCTGACCAGTATTCAGCCAGAAACAAATTTTTAAACTCGTCAAAAGTCAGGTTCGCAATGTTGAGGTTTAAGCCCCAACGCTTGGCATCACCAGCCAACACATCAATGACCGCATTAATTTTTCTCTCAATCGTAGCGTTCTGTATCATCTGGAAGCTTCTTGTAGAGTTCCCAGACTATTTCGGATTCCGTGCGGCGATCACGCAAATATTCCAACTTGCGGATCCAGCCCTCACAAAACTCCTTCTTCGAGCCGCGCGAATTCGCATCGAAAGGCCTCGATACGACAAATTCGCGCCAGACACTTTTGCTCTGACCAGTATTCAGCCAGAAACAAATTTTTAAACTCGTCAAAAGTCAGGTTCGCAATGTTGAGGTTTAAGCCCCAACGCTTGGCATCACCAGCCAACACATCAATAACCGCATTAATTTTTCTCTCAATAGTCCATGATCTGGGTAAAACTCTTTCACAATTTTTAATGAAACCCGTCGCGTGTATACCGCCTTTTTTCAAGGGGTCGAACCGCTCCTGTTTCGTCAACAATTCCGAACTATGTGCGCAGATTGGCACATAGCTCTGTTTCTCGTCAAGTTTCTTTTCTAATTCCGGCACTCTCGTAATTACTTGGCAAGTGGTTGTCGCAAGCGTTTCCACTTCCCTCTTTTTCTCTTCGCAGGTATTAGCCTGCATCCTCACTTTGATCTCTACTTCGGATACTAAAGCCTTTAAAGTAACCTTCTTTTGATCCTCTTTTTTCACAAATTGAATTTGTTCCGTCACCTTATTCTCGATGATCGGAGCAACTGCTTCTCCTACACTTTTCTCGATTCTGCTAATTCCGGAATTAAAACGAGTATTTATGCTCGCAATTTCCGCCTGAACGTTTATCATTTCCTGTTTAAGGTCACCGATTTCGGTATTAATTACAACAATATCTTCTTTGATTGTATCGACTTTTGTGTTAACAACTCCAACATTGTTGTTAACAGCATTAATAGCTTTGTTCTGATTGTCTAGCTTCCGTTCAATTTTTTCAGACTGAGCTTCTTGCTTGGCAGACTGAGCTTCTTGCTTGGCAGCCTCAGCTTTAATTTCTGCCGATTGACTCTTGATTTCGTTAATCAAAACATTCAATAAATCAGTTAAATTCCCGGAAACTACCGGTTTTACTTCCGTAGCAGCTTCCTCTTTAATTGTCCCCCCGTATTCGTCATCGAGGGGTTCAGATTTGATTTTCACTTCCGATTCCGAAACATTTTCTAAAGTTTGGAATTCCATTTCTGCTCTCTGTTGCGTTTCGGCGGTCGCGTCTTTCATGCTAGCCGCCTGTCCCTGAACAATGGGTACCGCGGTGCGCGTTTCCCACTGTTCGACCGATTGTTCCGTATCCATGTCTACCAAATTGTGGTAATTGTTGCCTTCACTCATTTTAATACTTTTCAATATAAATGACAAATCTCAAATCTAATTAGGATTCCTCCTACTACTTAATCTCGCTGACGTAACGACCTGTTCGTAACCACTACTTTGTTACGAGATTTGCACCACACAAAATTCGTGTCCAGAACACCTCAAATCTGAAGATTGTCCTGTCACCAGGTCGCCACGTGGAAATTAGATTATTTTATATGGACGTGTATTTGCGCCGGACCATTATTCACTCCCATGTAGTTGTCCGGTTAACTGCTTCTGCATATTTGGTTGAGAAAACATGGACCTTAATGACAGTGAAAAATTAAACCGCGTGTACCTAATGGAAAGTTAATCTGTCGGTAAAGAGGGAAGAAAGGGTTACATCTAAATGAAACGAAAAATGCAAACGAAACTGGTGGAAATTAATTGTGAAAAAGGTAAAATTAATAAAGAAAGTAAATGTGCGGTCGTTACGTTAACAATTAATTGGCGTTTATTACATATTTCGGAGTTGGGGAAAATTACGGTCGCCAGTCCTATGGACAACTACTATAATAACTGAAAATGAAAGGTTATTGCACATATAATTAGCACTAAAAGCGTGGCAACTGAAGGTTGACACGTGTTGTGTGAAAACTGAAAGTTTGTCAGAAGTAATACATTTCGCTACACTCTGTCTTAATTTAGCAAAAGAATTAATAAAACCGGAAAATTGAAAGTTAATTTAGTGACTGAAATTAATAGTGAGATTTGTTTATGAAGCACTACGAAATTCAATAAAATAAGGTTAGTCTTGGGCTACCCCAACAATCATTTCAAAAGCTACTTGAATCTACGCAATTTAGAAATAAGAGATTTAACTTTGAACTTGAATTAAATGATTCAGGACACTTAACAATAGTAACATTTAGTACGCACCAAGCTGAGCTGCAGTCAGCAGTAAGCTAAAATATGCTAACAAAACTAGCACTCTTAATTGGTGCTTGTGTAATCTAAATACTGTAGCCAGCTATGAATACCTTATCTGAACTTTGAAATTAAAGCAGTGAAATGGAATAATATTACTTCAATGCTGGCGCTTGAATTTCAACGACACTCGGGTTCATTCCGGAAAAGGAAGGGACACTGCTTGGTAATGCAATTGGGACAATGAGCAACGAATGTTCATGCTAAGTTGCTGTAATTATAGTTACTAAAATGGAACAGTTTGAAAAGCTGAGGTCTGCCATACAGTTCTAAAACTTTACGTGCTTCCAGTCTTCCTTGTTGGTTGATTGAAGGTTTGAAGCCGTCGATCGAGGAGGTGGCGACAGTCACCCATTGTCGGCCGTCGCTGTTCCAGAAGCTTCTTCTCGACACCGTCACCAGGCAAAGCGGGCTCTTGATGTGCGCCAGCTAATGCTTCCCGTCCGCGACACCGTGTCAGAAACTGTCATAGCAAGTCGAGCGCAATTACATGCTGCCAAACCCCGAAAGCGCGGCAACTCGCGGGAGCGTCACACAACACACCTGCTCCACCGCCTACCCTAGCCAGACTCTCTCTGCTCTCTCTCCACGCGGCAGAGTTCCCACTACAAAAGATCCTAAACACTTTGGTTCTCCACACGACCTATCGATGTAATCGTTCGATAGCATAGTTGTCCCTAGGCCAGACCCAGCGTAAAAATACGAATAATATTTACAAAACAAACCAATTATACATCGACATAAATGCATAAATAAATATATATATATATATATATATATATATATATATATATATATAAATAATAAAACAATTACAATATGTAAAGACACAGAAATGTCATATCTTCAGGTAACAAAATAAGGAAAACAATTTATAGTACAAAAGATGGAAATAGGAGGATATGCATTTTCCGGCGTTACAAGCAGGTAATGTAAACATTTTTCAACGAGTCGGTTAAACGATTGACCTCTTCTATAACCCGACGACCAAATGTGATATTCGTTTCTTGTAAATACGGGAAATCCTTAGGCAACACTTCTCCAGAGGCTGTGATAGCATGTTGCGCCGTGTACGAATGTGTTAGTTTGTTTTTACTACCAACTGCGACAAGGGTTCGTTTTTCTCCCTTATGCGATAACGGGCGTCGAATGTTCACCCGATACTCGCATCCTGTTTGATCGGTGTTGGTCACGTAATCACGACTGAAACCGGTCATAAATGGGTCTGAGCACTATAGGACTTAACTTCTGAGGTCATTAGTACCCTAGAACTCAGGACTACTTAAACCTAACTAACCTAAGAACGTCACACACATCCATGCCCGAGGCAGGATTCGAACCTGCGACCGTAGCGGTCGCGCGGTTCCAGACTGTAGCGCCTAGAACCGCTCGGCCACCCCGGCCGACGAAACCAGTAATAATTGACCGCCACTTTCTGTATATCTTCCATATTTTGTACCTCCTTAGGAGAGACGTATTTAGTGACATACCTTTGACGAATTTTATACTCCCATTTGAAATTTCTTGCCCAAGATAATGATGCAGCAAACGTAAAATCCTTGTTGGCCGTATATTGAAGCGCTGCACTCGCAGCCCACTCCTGAAGTATTCTCGTTGTTACATTCTCGTTACGACAACGAGATTCGACAAATCAGTCGTATGTCCACTTATTTATCGCCTGGTATTTGTCGTATCTTGTCCCTCCTTTAACGATATCACTTTCCTACAATTTCAAGTCCACCTTCCTTCTCAGGGCTGTTGTTGCTCCATTCTTTTGCATTGTTTGTAAGTTCCAATTTGGATGATCCTGGCTAACGCTACCGCCTTTACGTTTACTGCAAGGGGTATAGAGCCATAGTTCAGTCGTTTAGTAACCGGTTCGTAATACTCATGGGGAACAGATGAAGCACATATTCCCAGTGACGTGGAGATTTCCAAAGTGTTATTTGCGATTCACTAGTCGGGATATCTTCCACTGAATCACTTACCGCTTCGTCTTCATGGTACAGTTCTTCAGCATCAACAAAAGTCATTTCGTTCGTCATCTCCAAAATTCGCTTGACGATACCCGCTTCTATCAATCTGGAACGCCGAGAAACAGGACTGCCTGCTTCCGGAAGTGAATTGATAATGCATCTGTTTTGCAAAACTTTTACGAACCAAAACACAGGGTCGGTAAACTCCCGCTTGCCATCATCTGTGACAGGCTTCCAGGTGTATATTACAGCGCTAGTCAAAGGGTGTACATCATCCATTATTCAGAGTATGCACCTGAAAGATATGACACAACAAACAATAACTAGTTACTACGGCATAAACAAACGAGCTAATTACTACAAACTACATACAGTACTCGTCATATGTTACTTACGGAAGAACACTGTATTCATTTACAAAACGTATTTCATTCGGCGCATTAACGATGGAAAAATCACTACATGTGTTCGCGAGTAAAAATTTACTTAACGTCTATAAAATAAATAAAATAAAATAAAATAAAATAAAATATTAATTATGTATTATTGTATGATAGTGATTGGTTGTAATTAATATTTACGTGACGTTTAATTATTCGGTATCAGACGCTTGACAATGGCTTTTTCGTAAATGTAATGTTATTCGTAGTTGACCGTGAAATAAGACTCAAATAATCGGACTTCGTATTTAAATCGTTTCCAAAGACTGCTGCGGTAGGTGCGGACTCAAATCTAAATCTCAATATTAGAATAATTTGCCAGCCATGTCAATACGTCGTACAGAGGTGACTGTCTACTAAACATAAAAAGTTTACACAGTTAGTTAAATCTGATATATTCAACGAATAAGCCTACAGTTAAATAATTCTACTTACTTTCATAAATATAAATTCTTTACAGATTCGAGTGCCTAGTAAGATTGCAACTCGCAGTGATCTTATATAACATTAAATACGGCGGTGTGCCAGTCAATAAAATATACGTGCTTCCCGCACCACTTATCCAAGTCCTCTCTCCCCTTAATCAAACATAAGAGTATCGTAATTGTGTTTTTGTTTTATTAGCGACACAGCGCTGCAGTTCTGTGCCATAGGCTTTATTTATTTCTCACAGATTAATTATTTAATTAAGATTTCGCGTTTCCGAGGAAACTCACGCACGGCATGCAAATGTGCCTTTATACGTCTTACTAAGAGACAGTCTTCATTCCTTCCAAAGTAACTACGAGACTGTATATCAGAAGTGACTCACTTAAAGAAACAGTTTTGACGTCAATTGACAGTTTCACACCAATTAAAGTGATAAAAGACGTAACATATCCCACATGATACACAAAATCGGTGAAGACACTGCTGCAGAAGCAATGAAAAAGCATGCCAGGCTTAAAAGAACTATACATCTTACATACACCTACAGGAAAAGTTGCAGACCAAGAAGCTGTGCAACATGAACAAAAGTTGCTAAGCGTGTTTCTAGATCTGACAGATGCACCACTGTAAGGATGTAATCGAGATAGGACGCGGTAAGTTGACATCAGCCAAGGCGATAAGGTCTCCATTATCAATACCTCACAGAGTTTGAGTGCTGCATGAATCTTCTGCGATATTTCAGAAAGACGTTGCAGGAACGTAACCACTGTACATGATTGCTGGCAGCGGTAGTCATGAGAAGAAACGGTCGCAAGAAGACTGTGTACCAGAGGGCCATGTGACACTGCTGAGTGGGAAGACCATCCTGTTCGGCGTATGGCTCAGCAGTTGGCACCACAGCGACACAACGGATTGTTAGAAATCGGTTACATCGAGAACACTCCGCGTCAGGCGCTCTGTAGCGTGCATTCCATTGGCCCCAAACCACCGCCATTTGCTGTCAAGCGAGAGCTCTTTGGAGGGCAGAGTGAAGGTCTGTACTGCTTTCTGAGGAAAGCTGAATCTGCCTGGGTACCAATGACGACAGTGTCTTTGGCAGAGGAAGGCTAGCTGAGGGCCTTAAAACAACCTGTCTGCGTGCCAGACACATTGGGCTTACGCCTGGAATTATGGTCTGGGGTGAGATTTCGTATGACAGCAGGAGCACTCTCGTGGTTATAACACGCGCTCTGTGCAGTATTTGTACGTCAGTCTGGTGTTTATTGTGGTCCATTCATGAAAAATGTACCAGGCGGTGTTTTGCAAGACGATAATGCTCGCCCACATACCGCTGCTGTAACCCAACATGCTCGAAGAGTGTCAACATGTTACCTTGGCCGGCTCGGTCACCAGATTTGTCTCCAATCGAGCACTTACGGGACGTCATTGGATGAGAACGCTAGTGTTATGTACAACCAGCCTTAACTGTCTCTGTAGTGACCGAGCAAGTGCAACAGACATGGAATTCTATCTCACCATCTGACGAATGCACGTTTGTTGGTTTGGAGTCCACATTCTGGCGGTTACACCGGTTATTAATGTACCAGAATTTCATATCTGCAATGGGTTATCTCGCGTTTACATTTATCTGTGAACTTGTAGTGTTAGCTACTTAAATATGATGCCTCGGCAAATGATTTCCCGAAATTTACTTACTCTGCATTAATTATTTTTGTTGTTGTGGTTTATACCGTCAGTGTTATTCCCTGACTACTAACAATGCCGTTGCTACCTCTGGATCACAGGGTCTCGGATTCGATTCCCGGCAGGGTTTGGGATTTTCTCTGCCCGGTTACTGGGTGTTTGTGTTGTCCTCATCATTCCGTCATCAGTCATCAAAGTGATTAGATTGGACTGTGTACAGATTCGGAATATGTAAAGGCGCTGATTACCGCCCAGCTGAGTGACCCACAAACCGAACATCATCATCATCATTATCATCATCACTAACACTACAAAAATGAGTATCACAAAATTACGTTCCATGGATATTTTAGGAGAAAATGGCTGACAATAAAACAATGTAGTCACATGTCCATCACCTATCTTCATCCAGGACTCTGTAGCTGTTATCCAAGTTAGAGCAGCGGTTAATATTTTGTGCTGGAATAGTCGAATTCGAGAGTTGGGTTCCGGGAGTAGATGGAACATTTACTCTTCTCCCATTTTGAACTGACGATTAATTCTTAAACGATACATATCCTACAACAACAGTTTCCTTAACGTTGGAAATAACGTTATTGGTCATAAGTGTTATGGGTCATAAATGTCAGACATATTCATGAAGAGAATTAATTACTTAAAAGTAAATATATGAGAGAAATAACCAGCTTAAATTTGTGTGAGTTTCTATGGGACCAAACTGCTGAGGTCATCGGTCCCTAGACTTACACACTACTTAAACTGACTTACACTAAAGACAACACACACACACACACACACACACACACACACACACACACACACACACACACATGCCCGAGGGAGGACTCGAACCTCCGTCGATAGTGGTCGCCCGATTCGTGACATGGCGCCTCTAACCGCGCGGCCAGAAATAACTAGTAAACTTACCAGTGAGAAGACATCAAACATAGGAGTAGCAGCTGCCAGTCGTAATAAACAATCAGTGACAGCATGCCTTTCGTTGTACTCTCATTTGTCTTTTAGAGTTAAATAACAGCAAGTGTTTAGCATATGACATACAGCATTTGCCGTATAAACAATAACAAGCCAAATTCTATATCAAGCAGTATAAAATTAGAAAATAAAAGAGAGTTACGAGTTGAACTGGAATCCACTTCGAGTATACTAAAGCAAAACTGTACGCAGTGCAATTACTGTGGAACAGTGGTGCAAAGAATATCCTTGTTGGATACGTGATAACAGTGTTGAATTTCTTTGACGTCCAATTTTGGCGTTCTTTGACGTCCAATTTCTACTGAAAACACGCACGGGGTTAAATTTTGTTACAGACGTTTTTGCACTGTTAGTGTGCAAGGAGTGGCGATGTGGCGTCTGTTGTATGAATCTTTGTTCACCCTGTATGTGCAGGGTTGACGGAAACAGTCTGAGAAGCTCCTAAGGACGTTGCAGAGTAGAGTGCTCTGAGAAGTAATTGTTAAAAGAATATTCAATACGTAGCACCGTTTTCAAAGCATTGAAGTTAGCCAATAAGGCCTCTCCGCGAGCAAATTCAAGCGGCCCACTTCAAATCCCACTATGGGATTTAACTTCTGAGGTCATCAGTCCCCTAGAACTTAGAACTACTGAAACCTAAGTAGCCTAAGGACATCACACACAGCCATGCCCGAGGCAGGATTTGAACCGGCGACCGTAGAAGTCGCGCGGTTCCCGACTGTAGCGCCTAGAACCGCTCGGCCACACCGGCCGGCCACACCACGTACTATTATTGTCAGTTGTTCTCGTAACGCAGATGGCAGAGTGCGAGATTGTAGAGCCTTTGGCTCGGGTTCGATCTTTACTAACGTTCTATGCAAAAATTGTTTAAATCGTTGTCTCGTTCGGTTTTAATAAACCAAACCAAGCACATCTTAGGCGACAACATCCCCGGCAGCCAGGTCAAATTTGTGCGCAACAGATCTCGTAAACGGCGCGGTGTATCGATTTTTTCTTATCAATTACTTCTCAGCACAACCAACACTGCAACCACCTTACAAGCTTTTCAGGCTGTTTCTGTCCACCATGTACATGCCACACTGTTTATCCAAACAAAAAACATTCGTTTCTGTGAGTGAACACTGATACTTCAGTAGATGACGTCTTGTTGATATCATTTCTGATCTTTGTTCCTTAATCTGACGATCAAGAAAACTGGAAACTTGTGGTTAGTGCTATGGGACCTAACTGCTGAGTTCATCGGTCCCTAGGGTTACACAACTACTTAATCTAACTTCAACTAACTTACGCTAAGGATAACACATACACCCATGCCCAAGTGAGGACTCGAACCTCCGATGGGGCAACCGCGCGAGCTGTGGGAAGGCGCCGTATACAGCCCCCGCGGCGAAGGATGTACTCTCTCCGCTCAGAATGGCTACTGATGTGATTGATTCAGAACAAAGTGATTAGTGGTAGTATCGGTAGTAAAGTCCTTAATTGAAGCTTATGGCGTGTGCTCTGCGTAACGACTAGCTTTTCTCCTGGTTCTCACGTAAGTAAGTGACCAATACTCACTGACCTCAGATATCACCTCACATTTTTGATAATCCACTCCGATTACAATTCTTCGTATGCAAATGAAAAGCTACGTTTGCCCCTGAAATCAGCGTTACTTTGATGGCAAGTAATTGTTCAGAAGAACAAGTGAAAGTCACGTGATTTTGTTGCTGTCAACGCCTAACTGTATATATCTATTAATATAGTATTGAACTTCGAGCAACTGAAACGCGTCTCAAGAGCAATCATAAACACAAGAGACAGGAAAAAATTACGTTCAAGCTCGGGAGTGCTAGGAACATGACCCAGACGCTACAAAATATTTAATTCACACTTTATTACAGTACCTTAAGTTAATTAAATATCTGCAGCTAAAGCATTATTAATTACAATGCTGTTACAAAACGGGAACAACACGCCTCCAAATCCCATATTTCTTCGACAGCGGCCGCAGCGCAGTATCATGAACAGTTTGGTCACAGGTTGGCAAAAGTAACTTGAAAACAAAAAACGAGCATACCTATAATATTAAGCACAATTATTTTAAAAGCGCCAACATGCCCCGAGCTCGAGAATTGTAATGCACAGTAACAGCAACTTAGAGAATATTTTCATGGATAATAAGAAGCTTTAAAACCCAAATTTGTATAAAAGACACACGGCGTCAGCTATGGTGGCACAATAATTACTCGGCACTTAATTTATTTATAAGAAATGAAGCAGTAACCGTCCACTAGCGAAACAATTTGCGGACGGTTACTGTCGTGTGCTAATGATCTAATGATCACGAATTAGAGTAATTAAGTAAAAGGCTCTTTAAATAAGTCCAGCATCCTTTAAGGAAGCTCAACAATATCTAAATCAACAAAAGCAGTCCTAAACAACTTTGACAGTACATATAATAATAAAACTATCTTTGAAGTGCAGCCAGCAAATCAACTGAGAAAGATAACACACGAAATTCACTTAAAAGTAACAGAAGTCAGTGCTCTTGGGTATAGGGCGATACCCACTGAAACAATTAAAGCACAGGAAATGGACACAGTACTGTAGACTTGCAAATGCCAACCATATCATGCCGAAGTGGAGCTCACCTTTATTCAGCCTCATAGAAAAAATTTCCACCATCCAGAACGCTTCGCAATTTGACATCAACCAAAGAATTGCATAGCATCTACCATGTGCAACTTTTGCTAGCCACACAATGTCGTCACCCACTGTAGTTACAGCGGTCGACTCCCAGCAACTTGGAGCTTCCAGCATATCGAGAACCATATCTGGATGCAAGCTCGTAAACGACGAGTTTGTAACTTCACGACATTGCTCGATCTCCACCGTTGTCTACTGCAACAAAGTACGCATGAGCACTACACCACCTGGTGAGTGCCGTAAATTCACATTCCAAGCACAGCAAGCCGCTTTGTGAGTAAATTATCACATTCACCTGTCCGTGCCACAGCTGTCCCAATACCGGTCTGTGTTTTTTCTCCTTAAGACTTCGGTGCTACACACGCCGCCTCACGGGGAGCTACACATCGCAGGCGGAAATCAACTATTGTCTGTCTCACCAGCTTCACATCTTTTAGATTCTATCAGTTGGTTATAGGTCTTCCGTTCTTAATTTTCCATCTTTGTTTTTGTATATATTGAGTTGCTGATCTAACAGCCTGTCCATGTAACGTACTAATTTTCAGAGGACTTCGAACATCTTGCGCCATTTTGCTTTGTCGAATCCTATGGTCGTGTCTTGACTTTTGTTAAATCTTGCCTTAAATCGCAACATGAGAACCGCTTCTGATACCTTCCCATTCCCGCCAAATTCATCATCATCTTACAGATCCAAAATTTCTTTTGCGTTATTCTTTACATTTCTCTTGTCAGTAACTCCTGTGCACGAGCTGTTAAGGTAATTGTGCGATATTTCTTGCAGTTATCTGCCCTCACTATCTCCGGAATTGTGTGTACGATATTTCTCCGAAAGTCTGATGGTGTAACTCCAGACTAATAGATTTTACAAACCATTTTAAACAGCCGTTTGATTGCCCAGTGATTTTTGAAATTCCGCAAGGGATGTAGTCTGTGATATCTCCCTTAGGTCCTATTTCATCGCAACTCTTCTGATACTATGTTGAATTTTGATTCTAAACCTTGATCCCTATCTCTTCTCTAGTGAGTTCATCTTCTACTCCTACCACGTCCCTAGCTTACGTCCTCATCGTAGAGGCCTTCAAGTGTGTCTCACCAATTCGCTCTGCCCCTACCGTTTGACACCGCTATTCCTCTTTAAGTCTCAATGTTAACGCCCTTGCTTCTAGTTGCTTTGAAGATTATCTTCACTATTCTTTGTGCAATATCAGTCCTTCCAGGTCCATTCTATCTCGATTCTTCTGAAACCATTGCGCCTAGACTTCTGTGCACTGTGTTCCTGTCTTTCCCTAAACATATTTGCGCTTCCGTTTTTCATCGATCAGTATCCCACGTCTTTCCACAATGGTTCTTCCGGACAATTCTGCTCTTCATCTTTAATAAACTGTTGTGTAAGTGTATATATGTTCTTTTTAAGCCTTACAATCCATTATCTGATTACAGAATCACTGTCTGACCGTAATTTAATCCAGCTGCAATCTTGTGTCATCAGTTTTTCAGCTATATCTCGTCCTTTTGGATGTTTGAACAACGTATTGGCTGCTACTACTATCTGAAATTTACTGCAGAACTCAATTACACTCTCTTGTTTCTCGTTCCAGATACTGAATCAAACTTCAGTATCTCTGTATTTTATTACTTCCCCAGCTGCAGTCTTTCAATCAACCGTGATAATCATCTATATATTTGTATATATGGTTCTCGGGTGAGATGTCGGATGTCATAGTGAAAACTCCACAATATTTCATCAGCGCAACTGGCCGACATCTTCAGGTGCGACGAACGCACTGCTAAGGCATGACTAGAGCTCCCTATTTATGCCAGTCTTAGGCAGGAAGTGCGCATGCGTGGAAGGCGCCAAATTCGATGGCCGATAGCTACGATATCAACCGATAGCTGGAAGGACAGCAACGCCACTTATAATATGAAGAACCAAAGACTTCGGCGCACGCGCGGAGGCTGCCGCTGCTGCTCTGCGCTGCCATCGGCTGCCCCAGCGACCTCTGTAGGAAGCGGCAAGCAAAAATGCGCGTCCGCGTAAGGCACCTTGATTATCCTCCAGTTGTCAGCGAAATACTTATGTTGCTGGCGAATCGTCATCCGTCGTATGACCAATAGCACTCCTCTCTGCTCGATGCGACTTCAATATGGCCACTGCTGGATCCCAAGCAGTATTGAGCTGAAAGCCCGTGTCTCTGTTTACAAGATTCGTCGAGCTACGTATTTCCGATGCTTCCTTAATAACACTGTCCCAGTACGAACTTGTCGACGCGAGATTTTTGGCGTATTGATAATTCATAGAATGGCCTGTACTGAGACTATGCTCGGCCACTGCAGACCTCTCCGGTTGCTTTAGACTAGTGTAGCGTCGGTGTTCAGTACAACTCTCTTCTAAAGTGCGACAAGTTTGTCCGATGTACGACATGCCGCAGCTACAAGGGATCTCGTAAACACCGGGTCTTCTTAGGCCAAGATTGTTCTTAGATGAGCCCAAGAGAGCTCTGAGTTTTGCCGCCGGACGAAAGACACATTTAACTCTATGTCTCTTCAATAATCTTCCTATTTTTGAAGAGACACCGCCGATGTATGGCAAGATGACCATTCCTCTTTGTTCTTCGCCTTCTTCCAGTTCCTCATGTTGGGTAACCCGCTTCTGGTGTAAGGCACGGCGAATCTCCCGTTCGGGATACCCATTTTGTTGGAAATGGTACGCAGATGGAGTAGCTCATTGGATAAGCTGTCTGAGTCTGATATGGCTCCTGTTCTGTGAACCATCGTCCTAAGTACGCCACTTCGTTGCGAAGGATGGTGACAACTGGTGGCCTGTAAGTATAGGTCCATGTGTGTTGGTTTACGGTACACTGCGTGACCTAATGTGCCATCTTCTTTTCTCCGTAGCAACACGTCCAAGAATGGAAGTTCGCCGTTTTTCTCCGTCTCCATAGTGAACTTGATGTTGGGATGAAGCGAGTTAAGATACTCAAGAAATACATTCAGCGATGCAGTGCCGTGAGGCCAGATAACAAAGGTGTCGTCCACATATCGTCAAAAACATGTAGGTTTCAAATCCGACGACTGGAGTGCTCTCTCCTCGAAGTCTTCCATAAAAAGATTAGCCACAATGGGTGACAAGGGACTACCCATTGCGACGCCGTCAGTCTGTTCAAAGTATTGTCCATCGAATAAAAAGTACGTCAAGGTGAGCACATGTTGGAATAAGTCTAAAAGTTCCCCATCCAGCTTCTCGCTAATGAGCAACAACGATTCCTGCAATGGTACTCGAGTAAAAAGTGAGGCTACGTCAAAACTTACGAGTATATCTGAAGGTGCGAGTTGTAAGTTCTTGAGCCGACGAATAAAGTGTTGTGAGTTACGGATATGATGTTCACGCTTTCCCACTAAAGGGCGCAGTTGCGCTGCCAGATGATTCGCGAGATTATACGTTGGTGCCCCAATATTACTCACAATAGGCCGCAGTGGCACATTATCCTTGTGAATTTTGGGCAATCCATATAGCCTGGGAGGTACGGGCGCCTGTGTACGCAGTCTCTTAGCAACCACATCGGAGATCGTACTGTTCTTCTTCGCTGAATTTTGGCTGTGGGGTCCTTATTTAGTATACGAAATGCAGAGTCGTTCAAATGCTGGAGCATTTTGACAGTTACATTGACGTGGAGAGGATAAAAGTCGCATTTCCCTTATCCACTGGTAAAATCACAATATCAGGGTCTTCTAGCAGGGATCGAACCACTGACCTCTCTGCAGCTGTTATATTGTTCTTAGGCACTTGAGCCTGTGTCAGAGCACGGCAAGTCTCCCGCCGGATCTCCTCGGCAGATTCCCTGCGAAGTTTTAGGATGCCTTGTTCGACGGAGCTAATGATGTCCAGAACGAGAGGACAGTCACGCGCCTTACGCTGACGCGCATCTTTGCTTGTCGCTTCCGACAGAGGTCGCTGGGGCGGCCGATGGCAGCGCAGAGCAGCAGCGGCAGCCTCCGCGCGTGCGCCGAAGTCTTTGGTTCTTCTTCTTGTAGGTGGCGTTGCTGTTCTTCCAGCTATCAGTTGATATCGTCGCTATCGGCCATCGAATTTGGCGCCTTCCACGCATGCGCACTTCCTGCCTAAGACTGGCATAAATAGAGGCTCTAGTCATGCCTTAGCAGGTTGTTCTGGAGTGTTTTTAATACTGTGTTTTAAGAATCGCCAACTGTGTTTTTTAACTTTCTGGTGACTTTTTTAACTGTCCCACATGAACGTCTCCATGTCAGTCTTTTACCTCAATTTTCTCCCTTTGTTTTATGTTCCCCTTTTTATCGCCGTATGTATGTAACATTTTATTCTTATTTTAGTTGCCATGTCACTCGGCTGAAGAGCGGCGGATTGTGCTGCTGACAGTCCTCGTCTGCCCATATGGGACAGGGGAATGAAATCACAATAAAGAAAAAAAAATGCCTTAGCAGTGTGTTCGACGCACCTGAAGATGTCGGCCAGTTGCGCTGATGAAATATTGTGGGGTTTTCACTATGACATCCGACGTCTCACCCGAGAACCGTATATACGACATGTTTGTCGGGAAAGCCTCAAGCAACACATCTATTGCCTTCACATACAGAATTACACGTTTAGTTTCCTCTTCATATTTTTCTTGTGATGTGCACATGAGCTATGTTTTTGGTGTGGTTTGCTGTTAAGTGTGACGGTAATAATCCCATCACTAAATTGTTCACAGAACTTTACCATCGTCCCACTTTCCTGTTCGTAACTAATCTTACTTCCGTTACACAATGTTCTGCTGTTGTTGATATTATAATATATTCGCCTGGTAAGAAATCCTTATCCTCTTCTCATTTCAGTTCACTAACACCCTTAATAAACCTGAGCCACTGCATGCCTGTTATGATATTCTAGCTTTCCTACAATCCTACTTCAGATATTCAGTGTACCTACAAGTAAAATTTACCCTTTCGTCGTTTATTCAGTCTTTTTCTTATGGTCACATTCCTTTAGGCAGTCCATTCTCAGGGATCCGGTCGATGGACTAGTCCTACAGAGGGTCGTTAAGCAATTTATGTAATAAATAAATGTCGTGTGGCTAGGGCCTCCCTCAGGTAGACCGTTCGCCTGGCGCAGGTCTTTCGAGTTGACACCACTTCGGTGACCTGCACGTCGATGGGGATGAAATGATGATGATTAGGACAACACAACACCCAGTCCCTGAGTGGAGAAGATCTCCGACCCAGCCGTGAATCGAACCCGGGCCCTTAAGATTGATATTCCGTCACGCTGACCACTCAGATACCGGGGCGGACTAATTTACGTAGTGGTTTCTATTGTCTTCCCTATATTCACGCATTTGATCATTGCTGATTCTGCCGCCGTTTCGGGCAGTTTCCCATTCCAAACGCTAGAGGATCCACTTGAACTTCTGTCCATTTCTCCGTCGTCTTTGACAAGGGTGTTGGCTGAATGAAGTAGATTCCATACACAGGAAGTTTTCGGCTCCCGTTATTAATGCTTTTTATTCAGAATTTTATCGGGGCTGGGATCGAACAAAGGACAAAGAGAATTTCTAGGTAATTAAGAGATAATCTTCTGGAAAAAAGATTAAGTCTCGGAACTGGACAAAAAATATAAGACAAATCAGCAAACGAAAACGGATTTTGAATATAGCAATGTAGAACATACAAGAGCTAAATACTAAGGAAGAAGAGGGCTTCGAACAATGAGGTAAGTTTAAGACGAACATAACTGCCAGTACTGAGACCAGTATAAAGGTACACGAAGTGGACAAACTAAAAAGTGTATTCTTTTTTACAGTGTGACTGAAAAATCTAGAAAAGCAGAAATGGAAGTATCGTTCACAGTAAACAAAAAATAGAACAATAACCTCGCTGATGGCAATGACGACAGACTGATCGAAATAGGTCGAGAGTATGGACTGAACGTCATGGATGGGTACTTGACGACGAGTGTTCATCAGAGACAAGGGTGTCGTCAGGTGAGCGCCAGGAAAGTGTGACAGGACCGCTCTCATTTTCGATATACATAAATGACCTGACGGGCTGGGTGAGCAGCAATCTACGGCTGTTTGCTAATGATGCTGTGGTATACGGGGAGGTGTCGCCGTTAAGTGAGTGTAGGACGACAGATGCAGACTTAGGAAGAATTTGTAACTGGTATGATGAATGGCGCCTTGCCCTAAAGGTAGCAAAATGTAAGTTAATGCAGATGAGTAGGAAAACAGTCCCGTAACATTCGAACAAAGCGTTAGTAGTGTGCTGGTTGGCACAGTCATATCCATTAAATTTCTAAACGTGACGTTTCAGAGCGATATGGAATAGAACGAACATGTAAGGGTTGTAGTATCGAAGGCGAATGATCGATTTCGTTCTATTGGGAGAATTTTAGAAAAACATGGCCCTTCTGTAAAGGAGATCCCATACAGCACTCTGGTGGGATACGATCTTGAGTTCCGCTCAATCGTTTTAGATCCCCAGCAGGTCGAATTAAAGGAATATGTCGAAGTAATTCAAAAGCATACAGCTATATTTTTTATCGGTGGATTGGATCATCACGTGAGTATAACAGGAATGTTTTGTAAACTCAAATAAAAATCCGTAGAGGGAAAACGACATTCTTTTCGCGGAAAAGCAATTGAAGCTGATTGCAGTACGATTTTACTTGCGCCAACGCGTAAGTAGTGTGAAGATAAGAGAAATTAGGATTCGTGGGGAGTCATATACAGTAGATACTGATACTCTCACGATTTGCGAGTGGAAACAGAAAATGAAATGAGTGGAACTGGTACAAGGGACACTAGGCTATGCTCCACACTGTAGCTTGCGGAGTACACATATGGTTGTAGATCAATAAAGGATGTTTTCAACCTAGAAACATTCACATCCTACTCTTACAACAGTAGACACATGGACTAATATCAGTGAGAGTACTTGTTGTCCACAAGTTACCTTTCTGTACTGGAACTATTCGTGCCTTTTGTCACCGTGTTCTCTGACTAGTTACGGTTAATAACAAGGTGTGTGATTTGCGAATGGGCGTGTCAAGCCGAAACCGGTGGCCACTGCAGCAAAATCTGATTATCGTTGCAACTTAGATGAACGAAATAAAATATATATATATATATATATATATATCTAATTTATTCAGTACTGAATAATTAAGACACGCAATTCCGTGAATTGTGCCGCGAATCAGGAAATACGTTGCTTGATTGTAAAATTGTTATGGAGGTTGGGGGGGGGGGGGGGGGGGGAGATTATGGAACCCATTTTTTTCTTTTTTCGTGGATTTGTCGAATCCTCTTACATCTAAAAAGCCACAGCAAATACAAACAATGAAGGTAATTCATTTGGTATCCGAATATTAATTACGTTAAATATGTACATAAATTATTTATGAATTTCACACCATTAATTTGGCAATCACTACTGTTATTTTGACAGATACGTGACTTCTTTTTCACTAACGGTGAAAGTATTTTCCTTCACTCATTACAAAACATCCGAAGTCATAAAAATCTGAACAAACACCGATCAAACAGTAATACTCGTCATTAGACTTAAGGATAACGAATTAATTTTATATTTTCGACGAGGCTTTTAATACTGTGGAAATTCGATTGCGAGACTAATGCCAGAATGTTTCTCGCTTGATATGTATTTGTACCTATAGAGTAAGGAAGTTATGTGCTCTTCAAACCATCGTGTGAAAACATTTGCGTGGCACATTTTTAATGAGTATCTCTATTTGATACTTTCACTCGTTAGAAATTACAGAAGGGCAAAATGATAGACAAAGGTTGTGTAACCTCTCCATTCGTTTCTTCCTTGATTTCTCAGTATGTTACATTTGCACTAATACCTGTCGGAAACAACCGTTAATTAAAACAGTCTCTGCTCTAATGTAATTTTATTACCCTCTAATTCATTAATCACACATTACCGTATGAGAAAGTTTCAGTTAATATTTTTAATTAATCGGTATTTGCCAGCCTCTGAGTCCCATTGAAGTTATTAGTTTTTTATTTGGCCTCCAGTGCGAGTAAACTATTTTGCTGTCAACAATAACGAAAAGTTTTTTCAATCGCAGACATGAACTTACTGCCATGAAGTAACTAAGCAGTGTTACTCTTCTAATAGCAATAAAGGAAAACTTCTTAATGCTGAACACCATTGCACAGATTTGTAACACCATTACGATTTAGAGTACATACAAGATTATAATTTACTCCCAAATGGTGATTATATTTTGCTAAGGCAATGTAGTGAGATCCAAAAATTTCTGACTAAGATGAATCTCAGACATTTTAGGACTGCCTTATCATTCTGCAAAGGTAAACCAGTAATGATTGTAGGAAATGGTATGTAAAGATTTCTCAATTCTGCGAGGAATTGTTCTCGAAGATGCTGGAATTTTGAAGTGCTTCGGACCAAATTAATAATATCTCCGTCCTCCGACTTACTAAAATCACAAGTATCTAAGTGTTTTAAATTTAAGCAATACAATGAAGCTGTTGTGACTGAATCTCACCCTACTGATTGTGGACATATTTCATGAAACCAAGATAAGCGAGATATACGATTTCATAGCGTCCACAATAATTTGCGTTATTTATATTTGATCTGTCCCACGTCTCATCTCGCTGTTCCTTAATTTCCACATTTGTTTGATTTTAAAAAATCTGAGAATGACAACTGGATACCAAAGTAAACTGTGGGTATAGCAGCTTCCTTGGCAGCCTGGTACGGTTTCATTGTACAAAATGCATGTGTGAGATTTTATCCAAAGCAAAAAACTATACTTATTTGGTAGAGAGCACTGCAATACTATGTGAGCTATGTCGATACTAAGTTTCCTACTCTGTTTCTCCCAGTACCTGTTCTCTAGGGAACAATACTCCTTAATCAAAGATAATGAAAATTACGATGTTCTGAACTGAAACATACTAAATGACCATGATTTCCACCGTTTCCGCTGCATGAGAAAAGGCTGATAATTGAAACTTTTAATGTTCGTACTTACCCAATGTCGGACACGAGGAAGGAGACCCATCTTTACCACCTGACGCAATTCTTGAGCCCTCATTGTTCATATGTAAAGGCTCGCTCCATTTTTAAGGAGAAACGTGGTGGCTATCAAGTTGAGTTTTCCACCCGTCGTTATCTCTAAGTAGAACAGTGGAGCGATAGGTGTGCGTAACCGAAAAGGCCGTTTATACATAGGAAATCTCCTCAGTGTTCAGATACTCCTTCACAGATTTTTCAACTTGTGAAAAAATGTGTAATTCGATATCATAATCTGTTTTGCAACAGAGTGGAATGTACCACACTTACGGATACAGTTAAGCCTATATTTAATGTACACAGTACAACCATACTCAATCCTGATCCTAATTAATGTCCGATAAAGTATACTTGTATAGGACTGTAAGATGGATTTACCAAGATTCAGCCCCAGAACAGTTACAGCAAATGTTTGGTCACCATAGATTTACCTTGCGTTGACGTGTGTACGTCATTAATGAGAAATCAGTGGGTACGACTTGGGTGCAAACAGGTTGAGTAAACCACTAATTCCATATTTGTGTTCCTATTTAGCTGTCGATAAACTCGGCCTCGCGAATTACTACATAACTAGCCTTATGTTAAGTATTCTAGTGACGGCAGACAGATTTTATCCTGCAGTACTGACTGAGTGTTTTAAAATAAATCAGCGATGTCTGTGATTTTTGCTACCTACAACTGTTATTGTATTTTGTTAGTAATGAGTTAGAAATATAATACTTTGATAGATTTTGTTAGAATGTATTGGAAGACACGATTGTCGAAAGGTAACGTTCCTCCCGCTTCACTAATATAATTTTCCTATAATTTAGCTCCTATTCATGGACAGGATGGCAGCAACTACTTTCACTAATCATCACTTTGTGTTAAATTTACTGCCAAGGCTTCACAACCATATGGATGTCAAAAATGTTGGTTTTATAAGAGAATAGTAAATGATTAGCTTGTTACGGCCCGAGGGTAGATAAGTTTGATAGTAGTGAAACTAAGGATATAGGATGTTAAATGATCAGCTGAGTATCGGAGGCGAGCGAAGATCAGTTTGATGCTAGAGAAACTATGGATATTAACATCGTAGTTGCGTAACCCTTATGTGAGATTCCGCAAGCGCTCCAAATCGTTTGAATTAGATGCCTTACTTATTTCACGAGTAAATGTATCGTACGGTTATTGTGAGGTTGGGGACTACGTCTTTTATTCTGGGTGCTGGGCGCTGGGAATTATTTGGACAGACAACATTACGCTGAGGAAGCAAGTTCAGTTGTATGAGGAGGCGGTATGAATTAGCATTTGAGGTAGTGCTTGGTGATTAACTGCGGGTGTTTCGCATAAGAGCAACTGAAAATTAGGATAATGTGAAAAGAACTGGAACTTTTTTATGTGTGATCGTTTGTCGCAGTTTTGGGAAATGTAATCCTTGCAACTAGGGCTGCGGTGAATTTTTGTGGACAGCATTACTTGCTTTCATTTTTGTGCTTTTTGTCGTGTGTTAGATCAGTACTGAGTCAGAGATCGCCATTGGTGGACGAGGATTCTGGGTATAGGAAGGATAGATGCACTTAGCTGAAATTATTTCCAATGTTTATAGCTTAACGATTGTTTAGGTTAGAAGAAGAATTAATTTTAGCTTGTGTTTGATAGGTAGTTACGTCTATCTCAACTCCTCAGGTAATGGCAGTAGATGTCGATGAATTTTGAATCTGTGTGTGTGATTCGGGTGTAGGAATACATAAGAAGGCCATGGAAGTATATCAATCAAAGACAGGTATGGAGAGTTCCGAGAACAGTAGTACAAATCGTATCAGTTGTTAATAGGCTTATAACGGAAGTATACTAGCAGTGATATGGATGACGGTAAGATCGGTTAAGTGTTTCTATAATTCGGAACTAAGGTGCAAGGGATGAAAACATATATGTGGGAGCAGAAGAGATCTCTACAAAAATGATTTCGTTAGGGTTGATTCTGAGGGAGTCGATTTTAATTTTCTGCGGAGCAAAGATTGAAATTTAATGAGTGGAATCACTCTTGATACGATTGTAAGTGGTGTAGCGGGATCAGGTTGACTGGTTTGTTGCACTGGGTGCAACTAAATTTCCTTTATAAACTTTGAAAACATGTTCATTACACCCAAACAAGAAAAATCTCCCGTAAACGTTGCTTCCAAAGTGAATACCTTAAGAGCTATGACAATTCTTCGTCTTCTACACAAATTCAAGGCAGGTTCCTTACATCAAAACGAGATAATAATGTCTAGTAAACTTAAGCTCTAAAATGATTACCTTAACAGCTACGAGCACTTATTCACCTTCGAAATTGTGAAACAAATTTCTTCTACTACAAGTCCTTTGTTTTCCGAAATTTGGTAGGAAGTAGTAGGAATCGAAATGAGAAAAAAAGTGCATCATCTGTAAAATACGTGCCTTAAGATCTGTGACCGCTACCTGAATAAAAGAGATGCGTCACAGTGGCCAAAATAAATAGGTATCCTTAGCTCTTAAGTTATACATTTAGAGCCGATGGTTACTCGACATTTTTTTTGGTTTGGTCAACACTTTATTCTCAAAAAATATGGAAAGAAATGAGATTGCATTAGATGTATTTCATTGAACCGAAAACGAACAAGTGCTCATAGCTCATAAGGTACGCACTTTGAAGCCCATGTTTACTAGCTTTGTTTTTCTGTTTTGGTGTAAGGAACCTGTCCTCAGGGTCTGTAAAGGGACTTTAGTTAAACTCTTTAGACCTCTGAAACATGTGCCATAATCGTCTGCCTCGATTCACATTTCCCCTACCGGAATGCCACGCTCTCTGCATGCAAGGAGGGGGTTGAGGGGGAACAGGGGCAACTGTACACGCACCGCATACAACTTCGTCCTATATTTCACATTTCTCAACAGCATATCTTACAAACAAAACAAATTTTCAGTATTATTTAATTTTATGTTTGGCTCGCTGAGTATATAACATAAAAATTATGTGTTATGCACCGTCGGCATATGGTCGGACGAAGACTATTTCACAAAATTTAGCAGTCAGGTTGCGAAGTAATTGTGACGTATTTAATTTCATAATCGAAAAACACAAATATGGTGACCGAAATATTGTAGTACTTTGTAACCTGTACGTGAAGAACGGAATGTAGTGGTCCTAGGCAGTTTTAATGTAAAATGATTTGTCTTTAAAACGAAACTTATCTTGCAGGTCAATCAGTTACATCTGTACAGGAGAGCTTTCGTGTGAAATGGCAAACGGTCTCGAAAACAGCTCGAAAACTGATGTAAGATTGTCAGAGTCCTGAAAACTTCTAGGAGACTATCTTTGTTATTCCTTCAATGCCACAATGAATTCCACAAACATGACATTTTCAATAACGGCAGTGACCTTGGGGAACTGGACACTGTTTGTCAGAATGTGTCCCTTCTATAAGACAATTTTCTTTTTACACACAGCCGGCCGGTGTGGCCAAGCGGTTAAAGGCGCTTCAGTCTGGAACCGCGCGACCGCTACCTTCGCAGGTTCGAATCCTGCCTCGGGCATGGATGTGTGTGATGTCCTTAGGTTAGTTATGTTTAAGTAGTTCTAAGTTCTAGGGGACTGATGACCTTAGATGTTAAGTCCCATAGTGCTCAGAGCCATTTTTACACACACATCAACCAATCTTTTTAAATACTCCCTATCGAATAAGAAAGCAGTTGCTCTAATTTTCGTTCAGGCACTCCTTTTTCATCAGTGAATTCAACAACAGCAAGTCTTAAATCGAAAACATCGCTCCAGGTATGCTCTTTGGCTTGCTCAAAGTACTTTACCGTAATGTTCAGTCTCCACTCTGTTCAATTCTGTCCAAAATTATTGCAGCTGGCAGTGGATTAATGCATATGGCTTCAGAAATTTTATCGCTCATATCGCCAATTTCTTCACATGCTGCATGGCTGCAAATTCGACACAAACTGCGTCCTGATGTACGGAACAATAAATCATGTCTATCCGTCATTCTAATTTTTCGCTCTTTCATTGGCAACTAAAACTTCAAATTGTTTCTGCATGGTATTGTAACATCATTCCACAGAAAATCTGCAGTCTCATCGGTTACGCAACTGCGTAATTCATAGAGATAATTTTCATTCCTCTATTCTGTAGCTCCCATTTGTTTAAGGGCTTGTGTCGATAGGTCGATAGACTCCCTATATTTTGAGCAAACAGCCACTGTGAACATCTTACCTACCATGAGCAAAGCGAAGGACAAACTACGGTGTCGCCATAATCCCGCCGAGCTGAAGAGAAATTACCACACCGCAGTATTAATTGAAATGTCGCGCTGTACTGAAAACCTCCGGGAAGGAACGGACGAAGCGGAGCAAAGCCGAGCCGTGGGCTGCTCGCCGCCCACACATCAGGCCCACGCGTAATTTGACACTCCGTAGCTGGCTCTGTCGTAGCAGGTCACGGTGGCGTTGCAGGAGCACGGAGAACTATGTCCTCCGCTGTAACGGAATCATACAGGCAGTGAAAATAACAACAGTTTTGTGTAACAGAATCTTTGCAGCAGCTTAAGAAGTTGAGTGGATGGCACGAAAGCCCGAGCCAGCACAAAAGCGGTGTTGTGTTGAGCGTGCAAGAACGCCAGTGGTGGGAGTTGCTTGCGTCCATACCATGCGGCTGAATCAACACCACATGCTCGCCAACAGCAAAGGCGCAGAAGCGCCGAACACCAAAAGCTGGCGGCAGTAAGTCAGGAACGAGGCGCTCCCATGCGCTGTCGGCGAACCGAAGATTCGTGGATGGCGTCCAGATGTTGGAGTAAGCTTGGTCGGTGTGAGCTTCCCGTAGGTCCCCAAACTGGAAGGCACCGTCGGACTATCGACAGCACAAAAGCTGGGAGAAGACCATAGACCCGCAGCTATTGGAGGCAACGCCTAGCAAGTTGAGGCTGGATGACTGGTGTGGAGCATTTCTCAGCTCACGCTGCAGTCGATGACAGACATTGCATGGCTGGAGCCGCTCGTGTTTATGGCTGCTCGAAACGACCATGCTATGACAGGACATCTCATTTGACCATGTAGACCACGGAAGTGGGATAGCACTATGGCCCATGCATGGTGCAATCTAGGTCACCACTGAGACGGTCTGACGTATACACCATGCTGCGTCGACAATATGCGACCACCGGAATTAGTGGCAGGACTATTCGTCGTGCTATCGGCTGCCTTCAGTGCCTGAGCACAGACATTCGCTATATCAGCTCATCATCTTTCCATATTTTTACACCTAAATGCCTTGGCAGCCACTCAGCTCCCCAGGCAAAAAGTTACGGGCGCCAGTTAGCAGAGGTAATGGCGTAATATTTCTTCCATGTGTATAAGACCCGGCCCACAGGATCGCAGAACGGTTTTACTTCAAAAAATCATTTGATAAATCATTTTAAATTTTTTGCCTCCTATGCACTTTTCTTTCAAATGGATCTTACGCTAACCTAGTCCAGTTCCCAATGTTAGATGACTAGTATACTTAACAACTGATTATCAGTACGATGACGGTGGTGGATAGCCGTATTGAGTTTAATATATATCGGAAAGACACGTACTCTGATAATATCATTTCTGTAGATTTGGCGCGTCCGCATGCCCATAAGATGGCCTTTTTTCATTAGAGTATACATCGAGCTGCAGCTATCCCCCTGTCACCGGAGGCGCTATAAACCGTATTGGTCACACTGGAAGCTATCGCTAGAAATAATGGTTATAGTTCGCAACTGGTAAAACGTTTGTACAATAAGAAAATAAATAAAAATAATGGTACGGCTTCCACATTAGGAGATTTAGTAAATGGCAGACCGATGGCAACAGCATCTATCCCTCTTGTAGGTAATGTTGATTACAAATTAGGGCGTGTGATTAGAGCCTGTAACTTTAGAGTAGCCTTTTCCGCCAGCAATAATCAGCACAAGAATTTAATCCACTCGTTGCAGATCACAGATGATAAACTGTCTCAGTCTGGAGTGTATTAATTACTTGCGGCCGGCCGGTGTGGCCGTGCGGTTAAAGGCGCTTCAGTCTGGAACCGCGTGACCGCGACGGTCGCAGGTTCGAATCCTGCCTCGGGCATGGATGTGTGTGATGTCCTTAGGTTAGTTAGGTTTAATTAGTTCTAAGTTCTAGGCGACTGATGACCTCAGAAGTTAAGTCGCATAGTGCTCAGAGCCAATTACTTGTGGTGACTGTCTGATATTTTACATAGGTCAGACAGGCCGAGCTCTCATGACTCGATATAAAGAGCACATCCCCACTAGAAGCGGTGAGGGCACGAAAGGTTCCACTTATGCAGAACACCTTGTACAAATGGCCCATGCGCCGAGTCCTCCGTCTAATATCGAGTTGCTTCATGCTGAAGTTAAGGGTTCAAAAATGGATCTCTTAAAGGAGATGCAGATTTCTAAACACCTGCGGTATGCCAAAGACGATGGTCCTTAACGATCAGCTCCAACTAAAAAACAGAAATTTCTTTGAAGGTTTCGGTCCCTTACTTAATTCTTCACATTAAGTTACATGACGTGGAAGTTGGTTGATGCAAGCGCACGATCTTGATGGTTCGTGGATGGTAACGACGCCCCCCCCCCCCCCCATTTTGGTACGTTTTCCCTCCAATTGTATTGAGGGTTTGGTTAGCCAAGAAGAACACCATTTGTATTTTCTTATTGCTGCGCGCTTTTAGGAGGTATTTTATCTTCGTTGGCTTCTATGTAATTATAAGAACATTGGGCCAAGGTATGTTATAAATCTTTAACGTCTTCTGATTACGGCCTGGTCAGTATTATGGCGATGTAGCGACTATGGTTCTTTCTGTTACACATATTATTAGTGCGGTTTTATCCGTTAACAATAAAGTTCTTAGCATAGCTATCTTTTTAGTTTAGTTGTAATTTCTACCTAATTCTAGGGCCTCCATATTAGCTTGTGGCTGATTTACCATCCTTGCACAAAGTTTGTTGTACGTTGCTATTAAATATCTATTAATTCCGGCATCATCGCTTTTATCATTTGCTCAGTTTGCTATTTGTGCCACAACGTTTGGCAAAAAAAAAATGGTTCAAATGGCTCTGAGCACTATGGGACTCAACTGCTGAGGTCATTAGTCCCCTAGAACTTAGAACTAGTTAAACCTAACTAACCTAAGGACATCACAAACATCCATGCCCGAGGCAGGATTCGAACCTGCGACCGTAGCGATCTTGCGGTTCCAGACTGCAGCGCCTTTAACCGCACGGCCACTTCGGCCGGCAACGTTTGGCAATCAGTTAGGTGCCGATCCGTTTTAACTTTGTAATCCCGCTCCCATGCATAAGAAGAGCGTTTCCTGGCCGCGCGCATGAGCAGTGAGTTCGATAGCCGCGCGTGTGAGCAGCCTGGGGTGCCTCAGTTCGGTGGAGAGCCTGTGGCCATCGTGCGTAGGCTGGGGCGAGGCAGCACACATAGGGTTGAGATAAGTAATATTTTTGACTTGGTACATATGTAACGCGTATTTGCAAAAAAATTTTATGGGGTCTTGCCGCAGTAGGTGTCGATTTTAGCCTTTGACTATGCCTATTTAGGCAAGCTGTTTTATATTTGTTCTGAAGAAGGAGTGGTTACCCACGCTGAAACCTATTTAAACACCAGGTAGTTTGTGCAATCGAGGTGGATTTTTCATAATTAATTCCATGATAACTATCACTGGATGCTATATGGAACACACCCAACGTGGCCAGCTTTCCTTAAATAGGACTGCGGTGCTAGGATGCCCTGCAGGCTGTCTTCCGCTAGTGTTCCTCCTTACCATAATTCTGCCTCACAAGATCCTGTGACAGTCCGAATCAAATGGGACAGGATTGCAGTTAACCGTTCACTGTGGTGTACTTCCCTGTCCAAATATAGCAGGTTACTATAACGCCACACCAAACCTATACACTAATATTTACAACAAAACAAACATCATCTCAGGTACACTGCGAAACAAAATAGAACAAAATCATAGATCACTACACTAACAAAACAAACGATCAATTACCCCTGAAAAGTAAATATAAAAAACGAAATACAGCTTTAGCCGTGCATGGCTTGCCGTTTCACCATTTGGTACTTTACACCGTGTTTTAACGTATTTCCATCTCGCCACGTTGATTTAAATGACTGGCATTACTGAGTTGCTGTTTTGCCTGACTGTCATCGCTGCAAGCATCGCGTATCGATACATCCCCTCTGATAGGCTCTATGCCTGGCTGCTATGTCTTCCTGGTTGTCATTTGTCGTGGAGTGAGTCGGAACGTGCGAGGAGGAGAGTTCACGGCGGCAGTTCGGGTCGTGACTTGGGCCCTGACAATCAGTTGCAACGCGTCTAGAACGCAGCCTCGGCCAACCAGTCGACGGCTTGCAGCAACAGTGAGCCTTGAGTGGACATGGACCGCCCGACGGTTGCCGCCATGCATTATTTAAGCCGGGTCTGACTTTTGGTGGATTGTTGGTCGGTCGGTTGGTCCGTAGAACGCAGCCCCGGCCAACCAGTCGACAGCTTGCAGCAACAGTGAGCCTTGAGTGGACATGGACCGCCCGATGGTTGCCGCCATGCATTATTTAAGCCGGGTCTGACTTTTGGTGGATTGTTGGTTGGTCGGTTGGTCCGTGGAACGCAGCCCCGGCCAACCAGTCGACGGCTTGCAGCAACAGTGAGCCTTGAGTGGACATGGACCGCCCGACGGTTGCCGCCATGCATTATTTAAGCCGGGTCTGACTTTTGGTGGATTGTTGGTTGGTCGGTTGGTCCGTGGAACGCAGCCCCGGCCAACCAGTCGACGGCTTGCAGCAACAGTGAGCCTTGAGTGGACATGGACCGCCCGACGGTTGCCGCCATGCATTATTTAAGCCGGGTCTGACTTTTGGTGGATTGTTGGTCGGTCGGTTGGTCCGTGGAACGCAGCCCCGGCCAACCAGTCGACGGCTTGCAGCAACAGTGAGCCTTGAGTGGACATGGACCGCCCGATGGTTGCCGCCATGCATTATTTAAGCCGGGTCTGACTTTTGGTGGATTGTTGGTTGGTCGGTTGGTCCGTGGAACGCAGCCCCGGCCAACCAGTCGACGGCTTGCAGCAACACTGAGCCTTGAGTGGACATGGACCGCCCGACGGTTGCCACCATGCATTATTTAAGCCGGGTCTGACTTTTGGTGGATTGTTGGTCGGTCGGTTGGTCCGTGGAACGCAGCCCCGGCCAACCAGTCGACGGCTTGCAGCAACAGTGAGCCTTGAGTGGACATGGACCGCCCGATGGTTGCCGCCATGCATTATTTAAGCCGGGTCTGACTTTTGGTGGATTGTTGGTTGGTCGGTTGGTCCGTGGAACGCAGCCCCGGCCAACCAGTCGACGGCTTGCAGCAACAGTGAGCCTTGAGTGGACATGGACCGCCCGACGGTTGCCGCCATGCATTATTTAAGCCGGGTCTGACTTTTGGTGGATTGTTGGTCGGTCGGTTGGTCCGTGGAACGCAGCCCCGGCCAACCAGTCGACGGCTTGCAGCAACAGTGAGCCTTGAGTGGACATGGACCGCCCGACGGTTGCCGCCTTGCATTATTTAAGCCGGGTCTGACCTTTGCTGGATTGTTGGTCGGTCGGTTGGTCCGTGGAACGCAGCCCCGGCCAACCAGTCGACGGCTTGCAGCAACAGTGAGCCTTGAGTGGACATGGACCGCCCGATGGTTGCCGCCATGCATTATTTAAGCCGGGTCTGACTTTTGGTGGATTGTTGGTTGGTCGGTTGGTCCGTGGAACGCAGCCCCGGCCAACCAGTCGACGGCTTGCAGCAACACTGAGCCTTGAGTGGACATGGACCGCCCGACGGTTGCCGCCATGCATTATTTAAGCCGGGTCTGACTTTTGGTGGATTGTTGGTCGGTCGGTTGGTCCGTGGAACGCAGCCCCGGCCAACCAGTCGACGGCTTGCAGCAACAGTGAGCCTTGAGTGGACATGGACCGCCCGACGGTTGCCGCCTTGCATTATTTAAGCCGGGTCTGACCTTTGCTGGATTGTTGGTCGGTCGGTTGGTCCGTGGAACGCAGCCCCGTCCAACCACTCGACGGCTTGCAGCAACAGTGAGCCTTGAGTGGACATGGACCGCCCGATGGTTGCCGCCATGCATTATTTAAGCCGGGTCTGACTTTTGGTGGATTGTTGGTTGGTCGGTTGGTCCGTGGAACGCAGCCCCGGCCAACCAGTCGACGGCTTGCAGCAACACTGAGCCTTGAGTGGACATGGACCGCCCGACGGTTGCCGCCATGCATTATTTAAGCCGGGTCTGACTTTTGGTGGATTGTTGGTCGGTCGGTTGGTCCGTGGAACGCAGCCCCGGCCAACCAGTCGACGGCTTGCAGCAACAGTGAGCCTTGAGTGGACATGGACCGCCCGATGGTTGCCGCCATGCATTATTTAAGCCGGGTCTGACTTTTGGTGGATTGTTGGTTGGTCGGTTGGTCTGTGGAACGCAGCCCCGGCCAACCAGTCGACGGCTTGCAGCAACAGTGAGCCTTGAGTGGACATGGACCGCCCGACGGTTGCCGCCATGCATTATTTAAGCCGGGTCTGACTTTTGGTGGATTGTTGGTCGGTCGGTTGGTCCGTGGAACGCAGCCCCGGCCAACCAGTCGATGGCTTGCAGCAACAGTGAGCCTTGAGTGGACATGGACCGCCCGACGGTTGCCGCCATGCATTATTTAAGCCGGGTCTGACTTTTGGTGGATTGTTGGTCGGTCGGTTGGTCCGTGGAACGCAGCCCCGGCCAACCAGTCGACGGCTTGCAGCAACAGTGAGCCTTGAGTGGACATGGACCACCCGACGGTTGCCGCCATGCATTATTTAAGCCGGGTCTGACTTTTGGTGGATTGTTGGTTGGTCGGTTGGTCCGTGGAACGCAGCCCCGGCCAACCAGTCGACGGCTTGCAGCAACAGTGAGCCTTGAGTGGACATGGACCGCCCGACGGTTGCCGCCATGCATTATTTAAGCCGGGTCTGACTTTTGGTGGATTGTTGGTCGGTCGGTTGGTCCGTGGAACGCAGCCCTGGCCAACCAGTCGACGGCTTGCAGCAACAGTGAGCCTTGAGTGGACATGGACCGCCCGATGGTTGCCGCCATGCATTATTTAAGCCGGGTCTGACTTTTGGTGGATTGTTGGTTGGTCGGTTGGTCCGTGGAACGCAGCCCCGGCCAACCAGTCGACGGCTTGCAGCAACAGTAAGCCTTGAGTAGACATGGACCGCCCGACGGTTGCCGCCATGCATTATTTAAGCCGGGTCTGACTTTTGGTGGATTGTTGGTCGGTCGGTTGGTCCGTGGAACGCAGCCCCGGCCAACCAGACGACGGCTTGCAGCAACAGTGAGCCTTGAGTGGACATGGACCGCCCGACGGTTGCCGCCATGCATTATTTAAGCCGGGTCTGACTTTTGGTGGATTGTTGGTCGGTCGGTTGGTCCGTGGAACGCAGCCCCGGCCAACCAGTCGACGGCTTGCAGCAACAGTGAGCCTTGAGTGGACATGGACCGCCCGATGGTTGCCGCCATGCATTATTTAAGCCGGGTCTGACTTTTGGTGGATTGTTGGTTGGTCGGTTGGTCCGTGGAACGCAGCCCCGGCCAACCAGTCGACGGCTTGCAGCAACAGTGAGCCTTGAGTGGACATGGACCGCCCGACGGTTGCCGCCATGCATTATTTAAGCCGGGTCTGACTTTTGGTGGATTGTTGGTCGGTCGGTTGGTCCGTGGAACGCAGCCCCTGCCAACCAGTCGACGACTTGCAGCAACAGTGAGCCTTGAGTGGACATGGACCGCCCGACGGTTGCCGCCATGCATTATTTAAGCCGGGTCTGACTTTTGGTGGATTGTTGGTCGGTCGGTTGGTCTGTGGAACGCAGCCTCGGCCAACCAGTCGACGGCTTGCAGCAACAGTGAGCCTTGAGTGGACATGGACCGCCCGACGGTTGCCGCCATGCATTATTTAAGCCGGGTCTGACTTTTGGTGGATTGTTGGTCGGTCGGTTGGTCCGTGGACATCTCCGTGCGACGTAGTCGACTGTTCCCGCGGGCGGTCTCTACGCAGCGTCGGAGTCTGTCTGGAGCTGTCCGATCAGTACAAGCATCGTCGCTCGCCGACCCAGGACGTGAAGGTTGAATGGTTTTGTGCATTACGTTGTTGGTTCCGGCGTTGCTGTCTGCAACAGTGAGTGAAGTGTTCGAGATAGCCGCCGTTAGGTGTAATTGATCAAATTAATTTACCCATAGTTAAATGCACCAGTGGAATTATCTGCCTTGTGGCCGTTAGTGTTCTGGTTACCTGCCCTGGCCGCCAACGTAGTTTTTAGGTAGTGTCTCTTCCGCACCTGTTCTTGCTGGCCAACATGGTGTGTAGTTTTCGCAACTCAGTACACATATGCGTTTGTTTGGGGATAGTGATGTTTGTAAGTTTTTTGGGGGCATTAAATTCTCGTGTAGTCCATTGTGGCAAGCAAGCGGTTGGTCGGTCGGTATGTGACCGTCCCTTGGTTGGGTTCGCACGAGTTAAATATAGTCGGACTCACCACCTGTCTCGCCTAAGTGAAGCGCACAGTGATCCACTGGAGACTCTGCTGTTCTCTTAATTATTCTTTTGGCAGTCTTAATGTTGTAATTTAACTGTACTTAATCCAGAATGAGATTTTCACTCTGCAGCGGAGTGTGCGCTGATATGAAACTTTCTGGCAGATTAAAACTGTGTGCCCGACCGAGACCCGAACTCGGGACCTTTGCCTTTCGCGGGCAAGTGCTCTACCATCTGAGCTACCGAAGCACGACTCACGCCCGGTACTCACAGCTTTACTTCTGCCAGTATCTCGTCTCCTACCTTCCAAACTTTACACAAGCTCTCCTGCGAACCTTGCAGAACTAGCACTCCTGGAAGAAAGGATATAGCGGAGACATGGCTTAGCCACAGCCTGAGGGATGTTTCCAGAATGAGATTTTCACTCTGCAGCGGAGTGTGCGCTGATATGAAACTGTCTGGCAGATTAAAACTGTGTGCCCGACCGAGACTCGAACTCGGGACCTTTGCCTTTCGCGGGCAAGTGCTGTACCATCTGAGCTACCGAAGCACGACTCACGCCCGGTACTCACAGCATTACTTCTGCCATTCTGGAAACATCCCCCAGGCTGTGGCTAAGCCATGTCTCCGCTATATCCTTTCTTTCAGGAGTGCTAGTTCTGCAAGGTTCGCAGGAGAGCTTCTGTAAAGTTTGGAAGGTAGGAGACGAGATACTGGCAGAAGTAAAGCTGTGAGTACTGGGCGTGAGTCGTGCTTCGGTAGCTCAGTTGGTAGAGCACTTGCCCGCGAAAGGCAAAGGTCCCGAGTTCGAGTCTCGGTCGGGCACACAGTTTTAATCTGCCAGAAAGTTTCTTAACTGTATTTTATATTTTTAATTTGGCAAGGTTAGTTGTGGGCCTTCAGCCCTGGAAACATGTTCTGAGAGTTTCTTTCAAGTGCAAACATTATCGCTTTCTGCTCTTGAAAGGTTATTGTAATTTCTTCTGAAAGATTTTGCAAGTTACTGTGGGCCTTCCGCCGTTGGTGTTGCATAAACTAAACATTTAAACTTAATGTATTGTTTTGCCGATTGTTGCATTATATATTTCCTTAATTTGCAGAATTTAACTTTGTGCACTTCAGCCATCTTAATGCTTTTGTTTATCTCCTTCAGTGCACCTTGTGGGCCATCAGCCCTGTTGGGATCTCAAAATACTGTGACCTTCTGCCTTCAGTAACCATCATAGTATATTTGGAAGTTTGAAGATTTAATCCGGCGGCGTCATCCGCTCCGCATGCTGATCTCATACATGTATACGATTTATCTTATTCGTAAATTTAACCGTGTGTCATGTCTTTTCAGAATTGAACTTATTCTAAAGCATCTGTTTGGAGGCCTTCAGCAGCGAAGCAAATTTAATTCTTCCAAAAGAGTATTTGTGACCAAAATGATAATATTATACAATGATAATAAATTACAATTGTGAAATGAATCCGACCGCAACTCCCTTGGCCCCCACCACAATCCTAATTATCTGTTAGCCCTGCGTGATTTAGCGGGCGTTTCACAACTGTTCCCAGACTGTGAATAGTTCAACTGATCAGTGAGCAATGGAAATTGGCCATCGTTCTGACTGGGGTGGTCACGTGGTAAGACACGAACTCCTACTTGCGAAAACAGTAGTTCACAACCACTTCTAGCTGTCGGCTTTCAGGGTTTTCACTGAGTTTCCAGAATCGCTTATGTCCAATGGCATGATAGTTCCTTTGAAATTAGCACATCGTTCTTTATTCGCCATATTTACGCAGCAAGGGTTTGTGCTTCGTCTGCAGCGATCTTGTCTCAACGGGGCTTTCAACGCCTGAACTTTCTACTTTCCTTTGCTTTTGTCATCGTCTCAGTGAATACGGCGATCTCTCGTCTACCAATTAAAGGACTTACTGAGTGTATAAAATCCGGATAGATTTTTTTTCCTCTGCCGATCCATATCTGTCGACGCTAAAATACGATGTTACAGTTTCTTTTGAGTTGTACAGTAGTGGTCGCAGACTATGACGTCCTTATGTGCTGTTTGGGACTCCATCGACGATGTCTCGAACTCAAGAAACTGTGCATGAGTGAACACAAATGCTGTCCCGGATATATTTATTTCAGAGTGCATGTCACAGATGTTCTCTGATAAATATTGTGGGAAATTAATTAGTTATATGTGTCTTACGTATACATCACAGCAAGACACCAATTACATGGAAGATAAAAATTTCAGCAGACATTATCAGTGAGAATGTCGTACATATGAAAAATAAGTCAGTAATCGAAAGGAAGAGACATAAATAGACTTATTACATTTTCAGCAAGACCATAATCTGTTTAGTGACCTGTGCAGTAACATGAGACTTTATAAAACACGTGGAATAAGTTCGTAAATCAACGTCCCGTAAAACAAAAAAAAGTCATAAGCTGAAGACAACTTTTACTTTACTTACACATAATGTTCGATGTGAGCAGATTCGGGGTCCATTGTGACTTCACGCTCATGCACATCATTATCCTAGTTTCTATCACCTAGCTCGAACACATGAGTTGAAAACGATATCGTGACAAACCACTCCAAATTCTTAACTCTGGGACTATAGGAGGGAAGGCTTGCGTGCCTCATCGGTACAGATACCTGTACCGTTGGTGTAACCACAACGGAGGGGTATCTGTTGAGAGACCAGATACACGTGTGGTTCCGAAAGAGGAGCAGCAGCCTTTTCAGTACCTGCAGGGGCAACAGTGTGGATGATTAACTTGTAACATCAATCAAAACTGCCTTGCTGTGCCGGTACTGCAAACGGCTCAGAGCAAGGGGAAACTACAGCCATAATTTTTCCTGAGGGCATACAGCTCTACTGTATAGTTACATGAAGATGGTATCCTCTTGGGCATAATATTCTCGAGGTAAAATAGTCCTTCATTCAGATCTCTGGGTGGGGACACCCCCGCCCCCCGCCTCCCTCCAAGCCCAGGAGGATGTCGTCATCAAGAGAAACAAAATTGACGTTCTATAGATTGGAGAGTAGAATGTCAGATCCCTTAATCGTGCAGGTAGGTTAGGAAACTGAGAAAGGGGAATTAATGGATAAAAGTTTAGATTACATTTAGATATAATGAGAATTAGTAAAGTTCGGTGGCAGAAAAAACAAGACCTCTAGCCAGGTGAATACATGGCTATAAATATAAAATCAAATAGATGGAAAGAAGGAGTAGATTTAATAATGAATAATAAAACAGGAACGCGGATAAGGTGCTATCTTATAGCCAAAAAGCTCACACTCACCACAGTAGTACAACTTTATATGCTAACTGGCTCCGCGGATGATGAAGGTACTGAAGAAATGTGTGCTGAAATAAAATTAATTATTCAGATAGTTAAGGAAGACGAAATTCAATAGTCATGGGTGACTCGAATCAAGAGTAGGAAAATGAAGATAGGGAAAAACAGCAAGAGGATAGGAACTGGAGAGAGGAATAAAAGAGGTAGCCACCTAGTAGAATTTTGCACAGACCATAATTTATTAATAGCTTACGCTTGGTTTAAGAATCGTGAAAGAAGGTTGGTGACTCGAATCAAGAGTAGGAAAATGAAGATAGGGAAAAACAGCAAGAGGATAGGAACTGGAGAGAGGAATAAAAGAGGTAGCCACCTAGTAGAATTTTGCACAGACCATAATTTATTAATAGCTTACGCTTGGTTTAAGAATCGTGAAAGAAGGTTGTATACATGAAAGACACCTGCAGACACTGGTTGGTTTCAGATTAATTGTGTAATGATAAGACAGAGTTTCGGAACCAGATTTTAAACTGTAAGACGTTTCTATGGGCAGATGTGGACTCTGACTACCATTTATCGGATATGAACTGTAAATTGACTGAGGGAATTGGAAAAAGGTAGTAAATTAAAGATATAGGAACTGGATAATTTGAAAGAAGCAAAGGTGGTTCAGAGTTTCAGAGGGAGCATTAGGGAACGACTGACAAGAACAGGGGAAAGGAATACAGTCGAAGAAGAATGGGTAGCTTTGATAGAGGAAATAGCGAAGGCGGCAGAGTATCAAGTACGTAAAAAGGCGAGGGCTAGCAATAAAACTTGGGTAACTCAAGAGATATTGAATTTAATTGATGAAAGGAGAAAATATAAGAAATTTAATAAATGAAACAGGAGAAAATGGATACATACGTCTAAAAATGAGAATTACAGCAAGTGCAAAACGGCTAAGGAGAAATGTCCAGAGGACAAATACAAGGATTTAGAAGCATATTCCACGGAAAAAGATATATACCGCCTACAGGATAATTAGAGAGACCTTTGGAGGAAAGATAACCACGTGCATGAAAATTAAGGTCTTCGATTTAAAACAAGTCCTAAGCAAAGAAGGGAAAGCTGAAAGGTGGAAGGAGTATATAGAGGGTCTTCACAAAGGAGACGTTGTTGAGAGAAATACTGTAGCTATAGAAAAGGGCGTAAATGAAGATGAGATAGGAGATAAGATACTGCATGAAGAATTTGAAAGAGTACTGAATGACCTAAGTGGAAACAACGCCTCATGAGTAGACAACATTCTGTTAGAACTACTAATAGCCTTGGGAGACCCAACCATGATAAAACTCTTCCATATGGTGAGCAATATGTATGAGACAGGTGAAATACCTTCGGACCTCAAGGAGAATGTAATGATTCCAATGGAAAATAAAGCACGTGCTAACAAGTGTCAAAATTAACGAACTGTCAGTTTAATAAGTAATGATTATATAATACCAACATGAATGTTTTCCAGAGGAATGGAGAAACTGGTAGAGGACACCGGAGACGGAGATCAGTTTAGATTCTGGAGAGGTGTGTAAGCACATGAGGCAATACTGACTCTTAAGCTAGTTACAGATGACAGGTTAAGGAAAAGCAAACAGACTTTTTTACAATCTTTAGACTTAGAGGAAGCTTTCAACAATGTTAACTGGAATATCTTCGTTGAAATTCTAAGGGTAGCAATGGTAAAACACATGGAGGGAAAGGTTGTTCACAGCTTTGAGAGAAACCAGAAGTGGCGAGGGGCATGGAAAGGAAATGAGGGTTCAGAAGGGACTAAGGGTTGAAGCATTTCCCTCTATTTCAATCTGTACACTGAGGACGCTGGGAAGGAAACAGAATAAAAATTAGGAGGAGAAGCTAAAGTCCAGTTAGAAGAAATTAAAATTTTCAGGTTTGTCGATCACATTGTAACTCTGTCAGAGGTAGCAAAGGTCTCGGTAGACTTTTAATTTACTCTCGAAATGTGGCGGAAAATACATGTTTGATTCCCGAGGTACACATAAAACATCATACGAAAGTGTGCTAAACGTATACTCTGAAAATTATATCGAGCAGTTAGTTCATGAGCCCACGCGAATAGTAAACTGTTGTGAAAACACACTTGACCTCTTAGCAACAAATAATCCTGAGTTAATAACGAGCATCAAAACAGATACAGGGATTAGTGAACACAGGGTTGTCGTAGCGAGACTGAATACTGTAACCCCCAAGTCCTCCAACAATAAACGAAAAATATATCTATTCGAAAGAAGAAGATAAAAATTCACTTGACGTCTACCTCAGAGACAATCTCCACTCCTTCCAAATTAACAATGTATGTGCACATGAGATGTGGGCTTGAATTCAAAGAAATAGTTTCGTAGCAGTTGAGAGATTTATACCAAATAACAAACTATGGAGCTGATCCTCATTGGTACACAAAAGCGGTCAGAACACTGTTGCAGAAACAAAGAAAAACATGCCAAAATTAAACATTCGCAAAATCTCCAAGATTGGCGATCTTATACAGAAGCTCGAAATTTAGGGCGGACTTCATGTAAGATGCCTATAACCATTTTCAACAACGAAACTTTATCTCGAAACCTGGCAGATAATCCAAAGCGATTCTAGTCGTATGTGAAGTATGCTAGCGGCAAGATATATTCTATGCCTTCTCCATGCGATAGCAATGGATATACTATCGAAGACAGTGCTGCCCGAGAAGAGTTATTAAACACAGACATCGTAGATGCCTTCACAAAAGAAGACGAAGTAAATATTACAGAATTAGAACCAAGAACAGATGTCAACATGAGTAACGTAGAAGCAGATATCCTCGGAGTCGAGAAGCAACTTAAATCACTTAATAAAAACAAGTCTTCGGGTTCAGACTGCTTACCAATTAGGTTCCAGCCGATTCAGTAGCTCTATACTTAACAATCATATACAACCATTTGCTCGACGAAAGACCCGTACCGAAACACTTGTAAGTTGCACAGGCCACGCCAGTACTCAATAAAGGTAGTTAGTAAGAGTAATCCACAAAATTACAGGCCCAATCATTAACGTCGACATGCAGCAGGATTTTCGAACATTATGAATTACCTAGAAAAAAATGTCTATTGACGCATAGTCTACACGGATTTAGAAAACATCGTTCTTGTGAAACACATATAGCTCTTACTCTCACGAAGTATTAACTGCTGTCGACAATGGATTTCAAATTCATTCCGTATTTCTGGATTTGCGGAAAGCTTTTAACACTTTACCACACAAGCTGCTTGTTTTGAAATTGCTTGCCTATGGAATCTGTCTCAGTTAAGTGAGTGAATTCGTAGTTTCCTGTCAGAGAGGTCACAGTACTTAGTAACTGACAGAAAGCCATCGAGTAAAACAGAAGTTAACTCTGGCGTTCCCAAAGGAGGTGTTATAGGCCGTTTGCTGTTCCTTATCTATATAAACGATTTGGGAGACAATCCGAGCAGCCGTCTTTGGTTTTTGGCAGATGACACTGTCATTTATCGATTAGAAAAATCATCAGAAGATTAAAACAAATTGGAAAACGATTTGGAAAAATGTATGATGCGAAAATTGGCAATTGATACTAAATGACGAAACGTGTGAGGTCATCCACATGAGTGGTGAAAGGATTTCGTTAAACTTCGGTTGCACGATAAATCAGGCAAATCTAAAGGCGGTAAAATCAACTAAGTAGTAGCTAGGAATTACAGTTACGAACAACTTAAATTTGAAGTAACACGTACAAAATGTTGTGGGGAAGGCTAAAGAAAGACTGCGTTTTATTGGCAGGATACTTACGAAATGTAACAGATTTATTAAGGAGACCGCCTGCACCGCGCTTTCCGTCCTCTTTTAGAACATTGCTGCACGGTGTGGGATCCTTACCAGGTAGGACTGACGGAGTACATTGAAGAAGTTCAAAGAAGGGCAGTACGTTTTGTTTTGTAGCCAAATAGGATTTGGATGGACATCACCGAAACAAAGGCGTTTTTCGTTGCAGACGGAGCTTCTCACGAAGTTCCAATCACCAACTTTCTCCTGCGAATGCGAAAATATTTTGTTGACGCCGACATACATAGGGAGAAACGAACAACACCATAAAATAAGGGAAATCCGAGCTGATACGGAAAGATATGGGTGTTCGTTCTTTCCGCGCACTAAACTAGATTGGAATAATAGAGAATTCTGAAGGTTTCCAGAATGAAATTTTCACTCTACGGCAGAGTGTGCAGTGATATGAAACTTCCTGGCAGATAAAAACTGTGTGCCGGACGGAGACTCAAACTCTGGACCTTTGCCTTTCGCTGGCAAGTGCTGTACCAACTAAGCAACCCAAGCACGACGCACGCCCCGTCCTCACAGCTTTACTTCCACCAGTACTCCGTCTCCTACCTTCCAAACTTTACAGAAGCTCTCCTGCGAGCCTTGCAGAACTAGCACTCCTGGAAGAAAGAATATTGCGGAAAAGGTCCCACGTTCTAGTCTCGGCCCCGCACATAGTTTTAATTTACCAGGAAGTTTCATATCAGCGCACACTCCACTGCAAAGTGAAAAATTCATTCTGGAAACATCCCCCAGGCTGTGGCTAAGCCATGTCTCCGCAATATCCTATCTTTCAGGAGTGCTAGTTCTGCAAGGTTCGCAGGAGAGCTTCTGCAAAGTTTGGAAGGTAGGAGACGAGAAACTGGCAGAAGTAAAGCTGCGAGGACGGGGCGTGAGTCGTGCTTGGGTAGCTCAGTTGGTAGATCAGTTGGTAGAGCACTTGCCCGCGTAAGGCAAAGGTCCCAAGTTCGAGTCTCAGTCCCGCACACAGTTTTAATCTGCCAGGAAGTTTCAATCATGAAGTGGATTCGATGAACCCTCCACCACGCACTTAAGTGAGATCTGTACAATATTCATGTAGATGTGTATATAAAGCAGTTGAACGGAATGAACACTGTCTTGAAACGAGGATACAAAACGAAGATAAAAAAAGCAGTATGAGGCTAATCTTATGTAGCCGAAGTAAATCAGGTGACTCTGAGGGAATTAGAAAGTACAAAATAATAGGTGGGTTTTACTACTTGCACAGCAAAATAACTAATGACAACCGAAGTAGGGAGGATGCAAAATGCAGAGTGCAATGGCAAGAAAATAAGAGAGATATGTGATAATCGACTATTGATTTAAGTGTCTGGCAGTCTTTTCTGTAAGTATTTGGAGTCTAGCATGTATGGAAGTGAATCACGGATGATAAACAGTTTAGACAAAAACAGAAGGGTTAGAAATGTGGTGCTGCGGAAGGATGCTGGAGATTAGATGGTTAGATCACGTAAATAATTTGGAGGTACTGAACAGAATTGGTACGAACTAAAATTTGTGCACAGCTTGACTATAAGAACAATAGCCCACATTCTGAGACATCAATGGATCACCAATTTAGTACTGGAGTCAATCGTCAGGGGTAAAAATCGTAGGGAGAGACCACGAGTTGATTACAGTTTGCTGATTCAAGTGGATGTAGGATGCAGTACTTACTTAGAGATGAAGATGCTTGCACAGGATAGGTTAACATGGAGAGCTGCATCAAATCAGTCTTCGGACTGAAGACCACAACAGCAACAGACCCATTCAACTAACACAACAGCAACAGACCCATTCAACTAAACTTGTAAATTATCTAATCTGAAATTACACTTAGAGCTTTATATCAGTGACCACTACTGAAATCTATTCTTATCGAATTAAATGCAAAATTGTATTATAATGATTAGAGACAACCAGCTATAATTGTATGTTGATATAAAAAAACGAACTAAGCGTCACAGTTTCAGTTACGAGAAAAACAGAAGAAACGTCTTCATCATATTTTCTAAATTTATCTTACAAAAAGTAGTAACATGTCACACTTAAATGCGAACACTCATGAAAATTTGAAATCACCAATTGAATACTGATCTTATAACTGTATCATTTATCTGAATATTTCATGGAAAGAGATATGTACCAACTTAAATATCCTTAAAACTAGTCAAAGTGCCCTATAGTATCACTTAATAAAAGGAAATATATACAAGTGTAGACGAAGTAAACAGCAGGTTACGGATAACATTTACTTAAAGAAAGGAAAACAAATTATTAATGTTATTCCGAATATTAATAAAACTCATACTTTATTCTTACAAATTAAGCCCTCAGGAAAATGTAGCAATTTCTAGAAAACTTTGTTTCTGAAATAATAAACCTGAAAAAAGTACATTATGAAATCTGGTTTCGCAGGACAGAGTGGACCAGTTTGTGGAAAGGGGCCCAAATGAGTTGCTGTTAGTTGAAAAAACATGCAAACTTTATTTTGCTAAAACACTTAATCACACATGCCTTTAAAAGAATTCAGAAACCATATGGCAAAGAGACAGAACACAGGATATTAAAATATCCTTAAGGAATACACACAGCTGAAGGCCTTAGTTACAAAATAGAAGAACTGAGGGCTTAAGGCCTGGAGAACAAGAATTTCACTAAGAGACATTTAAAACGTTTTAAACAAATGATCTTTCAAATTTTAAGACGGCTGAAGGCCTTATCTTAAAATATTTCACATAAGGTTCGGCTGAAGGCCATATACTGAACATAGAACAACTCAAGGCTTAAGGACTGAATAACAAAATTTAAATAGAAAGTAAAATTCTCAAATTTCAAATGATTTTTTAAATTTTAACTTAAGGCGGCTGAAGGCCTTATCTTAAAAATACTTCGTGTAGAAGTTCGGCTGAAGGCCACATACTGAACATTAAAACAAACTAAATTAATGCATGGCTGAAGGCCTCACACCGTACTTGAGACTAAAAGAAAACTACAATCAAAAACAACAAAACAGTGGTTATCAGATGTGTTCCAAGGGTCGGCCTGGGGAGGAAACTCTGACATAAGTTTAGGTGAGGCAGGCAGTCAAGCGCGATACTAAATAATCGGATGGCAACACGACCTAGGGACGGCTGAAGAACCAACCAACAACCTACTCAATTCCCTTCTACCCGACCAACGGCACGACAACATAAACTATCAACGAGAACGAAGATACCAGCAGCACTACGTCTTGACAATTGGCGTCTAAATGCATTCGAGCCACAATAACAACTCAAAAAAAAAAAAAAATTTGAAGGACAACAAGGCTGTCGATCTACACACAGTGCCAGACATGTATTAACACGGCGAGGAAAACACACTGCCGGAAAACTATGCTAACGACCACGTCAGGTAACCGGAACGTTAACGTCCACAAGGCAGAGGATACTGCTGGCGCACTTCACTAATAAGTTACAATCAATTCAGTAGTTAAACACCACAAAGGAAGACGACTGCAAAATTTTACCAACTCCAGCACAGCATACGTTGTTTCTTGTGGGAATGGCCCATTAAGAAACAAGCAGGTATGAACGAAGAGATGTCACAGCAGTTGAGGTTTCAAAACAGGTTAACTGATTACTCAACTCCAGTATCCAGTAACTTAGCAGCTCTAGCAGCTAGTGCCTCACAAATCCGCCTGTGCGTAAACGTCGCCAGCGGCCGCGGCCTGACCGCGCACCACGCAGACTTCCTCACTGGTCTGTCAGAACCGACTGACTGCCTACTCCACTACGCAGACAGCATTAACATAACTGCTCAGTCGAAATTACACAAGCCAGACACAGTTCCTCGAAAACACTTCCAAAAGAACTTGAACAATCGTAAAAGCACTCACTGTGGAACAACCAGTACGAATGACAAGTCGACGCACGCAGAGAACACAGAGCGGTTGAAAACCAAATGTACGTCGACCGATGAGACCACCGACCGAAAGACTAACCAAGGTCGTCCCTACTCAAGTCATGTGTGTCAGCAACATTCAGGCGAGTCTTAGCTGCCCGGATCTCACTGCAGCTCCATCCCGACTCAACTCCATGTCCGTTCGGAACTCGAGGACTCAGCGACCCAGACACACTGGCTCATACCAAACCATGCAGAGGTAACTCTTGGCCCTTGGCCCCCCGACATCTCAGCACAAGGAGGGAACCGACCCACATCCGGCACGATGACCAACTGGTGAGGCCCAGAAACAGTCAAAAGGCCAAGTACACGTCTCTCGATGAGACCAACAGATGGTCGTTCCCGCTCCAGTCTCCTTCCGTCAGACAGTGCGTGTGTGTCGCAAGCGGTCGACGAGTGCTGGCTGTCTCGATCTCACTGGCTCTGCATCCCGACTGAACCACAGACACGACGAGCAGGAAACAGTAGCAGTCACTTCAAAGATAATACGACAGTGTTCTTATCGATACGCGCTGCTGCTGCCACTCACGGGCAGGCAAGCCAGCAATTTAGTGACGCCAGTAAATCGAATAAGAAACGAGGCGACAGTTCCGTAAAGAGAAGCTGTCGAGCAAGAAACTGCATGAACACGAGCCGCGCACGGCTCACATTATAGAAACTTACCTTTAGGAAAAAATATTCGAAGGATATTAAAAACTTAAATAAGTAAAAAGTGTTCTTCAAACCATGGCGACTGTGTCAGTACAGTGCAAAATGTTTTGTAATCTTCTTTTAGGTATGGAACTGAAATTTTTTAGATCTTTCTTTATTGCAGGTTCCAATCTAGACGTCTTTTCCGCCATAGTAGTGCAACGTTCTCGATAGTTCCTTTCGTTACACCTTTTTAAGCACTTCTTTCCAAGCGTTTCCTTGATGCCTTTGACCTAAACAGTCTTAGAAACTTATAAAACTGTTGCATTCAGGCAACTTTCTGGCGCTGCGATGAAGTCACAAAAATCATCAGCCAAAATGTTACTAGAAACTATTTCGATATAATCCAAGGGAACTTCATATTTTACAACTAATTACATAACTTGTTGATAGATAGATGTACCTCGCCTGTCATGCATCAGCTTACAGTGTGAAATGGAAGTTAGTTTTAGATAGATCACATGGTATTTCCAACTGAACTTAGTTTGCCCTTTTTCAACAATGGAAAATGGTGTTAGTTGACAATACCTTCTGTTTCAACATGTCTTAAGTTGTAACTTATTTATAGTAACACTTCATATCAACTTGATTGCACTTACTAATTATTTCTGTGTAATAGAGCAATAATCTGAAGAAAGTCTGTTAAATACAGTACTGACATCATTTTCTAGACTGCGGTAATTTTAAATCTGAATAGAATGTATGTTCCTGATGTTGCCTGGAACATTTTTTCACAAAGTAACTTCTGTAGTTTCAGAAAAACTGTGCAGTATACATAAAGTGAGTACTGCAACTTCGTACTGGAACAGGTAAATATATTAAATTTCTTTTGCAGCACTGGCAAGAGGTGGAAGTCTCAAACGTATTTCAAGGTAAAATACTGTCTCCTACTGTCTGAATAATCTGTTGTATTAAAACATCTAAAAATTCGTATGGTTAGTAATAGTACATGAAGGAAAGTTGGAGTAAGAATGTAAATATGTAACAAATTCATTAAATGAACCAAATAAGGCTGAGGTTGAAGCACTTTGAAAAGCGATTAACTGTAAAACTGATAGTTAGAAGATCGGGGGGGTGGGGGGGGTTATGAGGCGGTTTTCGATTAATATTGACGTTATTTGGTAAACGTGAACGTAGCACGCCACGAGAAGTACTATGTGATGCACAGCTTGTGAAGTAGTAGTAAGTAAGAGGGGGGGGGGGTTTATGAGGCGGTTTTTGATTAATATTGACGTTATTTGGTAAAAGTGAGCGTAGCACGCCACAAGAAGTACTATGTGATGCACAGCTTGTGAAGTAGTAGTAAGTAAGAGTATGAAATCGTTCTCATTGTCTGCATATCAACGTAGAACTACTGCTAATGGGATCAGAAGTCCCAGAAATCGGATTAGGACTAGCAAAAGTATAATAAACAGCAACTTCGTTTCACTTTCATTGAATTTCTCGGCCCCATTCATTTAGGCACTGTTATTCATCAATTCCATTCACAGACGTTCAAGGTATCGACTTAACATCAGCAATCAGACATAAAGTATACTAAGAGTTTATATATGCTAGTTAATGTGGATATGCATTCAGTTATTGTTCTTTCTAGATATGTGATGAGGTCTGGTTTTAAAGCTGTCAAATAATCATGAAACTTTATTTTAGGTGACCATCAACAGTTTATTTTGGTCCTCTGAGCTAGCAGTTTCGATCGGTAGGTAGAAAAACATATATTGTCTTTAAAATAAACAGCTGATGGTCACTAAAACGAAGTTTCACATTTATTCTTCCTCTTACAATTCCTTGATGCTGTTCTTGTCCGATAAGAAATATTAATCATGCATAATACTTCTTAGAACACTATCAGCAGTCTACATCCTCGAGAAAAGGAAACCTGCAAAATATGGATGGCAGTGATAACTGGAATCTATATCTCCAAGCAGAAATATGCTGATAAATTGTAGAAGCAGATTGTGATATAGTCCATACTTTGTATTTGGACCTCAGGACTTCCAATTATATGTACGATGTTTATTTGTATCCTGTTAATGGCTTTTACACGAGAAAATGAAAGCCGATTCTAAATACTAGATATTTAGATTATATTCGATTTTAATATTTTTTTTAAAATTTCGTTGTTCGTCCTAAATTCATTCTTGTTATTAACTAGAAATGTCGGTTGAGAGTGTAAAAAACAATATCCCTGACAAGGATTCAGTAAGATGTTCGATTGCCAACATTATATAAAATTCTTGCTGCACACTTCAGTGATATAAATACATTTTTGGAGCAAACACTGTAGGCTTTCGACGCCGGTTTCCCACAGTTAAAACTTCCTGAGTAGGAAAGTATTTTAGTACTCCCGTCTCCACGTTAAAAAAATTGTAAAAGGTCTCTGTGAACAATGCAGGCAGAAATGAGCTTTATAGTTCACCTCAGCTTCAGTTTGTTATTAATTTGGAAGTTATGATTTTCATACACGGAATTTCCTTTCGTTTGTTGACATTGATTTCTGCTTCTCGTAGCCATTTTTTTTTTTTTTATGGTGGGAAACATAAAGTCGCTTATCAGTATGCTTGTATCACCAGAAAAATCTCAGTTCGTTAAGAGTTCTAAAATATCAAAGCAAATATAAAGGCCAATAACATTAGTAATTCAAATACTGGGGTGTGTGCGATAGCATACATAACTACCACTTCAAGACAAATTTGGTATTGTCATTGTTGTGGTATCAGTTGCTAGGACGATCCTCTGTTTTCTATAGTTAAAGAATGGAGATCCCTGTAAGGAAAACACCATTAAAGCTTCAGTGTTCCATTTTCCCTGGCAGAATGTTGTGATCTACAGGTGTAAAGTTCTTGGTGAGGCAACAGAAAAGAAAGTATTTTTCTTGCAATTTCTACAGGATCTAAGTGTTTCAATATCGTATACTAATTTCTCGGCTGAGACTTGATGGACGTTAAATTGACGTGGTCATAAGGTTATTTTCAGAAAGTGGCTTTGTATTCTATTAAGAGCTACGCTCCCAGAATTAATTAGATAAAATGCTAATCCCATTTTTTATAAGTGGGTGACGCCACTGCTACACACTGAAACAACTTAATTCCACCCAGAAAGAAGTCGTATTTCATCTCCGTTTTACGTGCTTAAATATCGTTAACGATACATATTCTTTGCGCATCAATAATTAGTCAAGATGAGGCGAAGATTCACTGGTATTTTTATGTTCTGCGCAATATTTTATTCATAAAAACAAAGTTTCTCGGAAATCTTAAGACTCGAGTGAAGCCGACTAGCATAAAAGAAAAGCCGCTGGCGAAATTCTTTGCGACCGGAGCGTGGCAGTGGCTGGCTTGTGGAGCGCCCACCAGCGCTTTGATCTCGCCCCCTGCTTCCGGAATGTTCGCCTCAAGCCGACTCCAATCCCCGATTTACTACCCCATTGCGTTTTTCCGGAATACGCCAGCGGCAGATGTTCTATAAATTTGGGGACGAGATTCCCAATCTGAGAGGAATGCGCCAATTACTCTAAGAACCCTTCTGCGAATCGAGGCGTTTCCACCCGGAGCCGGCGCCTGCAGCTTCTTGTCGGGCAATTCCAGCGCTTCGGTTCCGCATAGCTACTGTCGTTTACTCATTCTTGTTCGTTTTTTCTTTTAACTTCTGCACTCTTCTTCGGAGTTTCTGCCGAATAATTCGTTCCGTTCTTACCTTATTGCGACGCGAATAAACGAATTTATAAAAGCTGCGTTCTGAATTACCAGAAAAATATTTCCACGTTACTATATCTGAATGCCAAACTCAAGAATCAAACCTGAATTCGCGTAGCGCTTTAATGATAATTAATAAATAAACTGAAGTACACTATTAAAGGTGCTTTGGGTAGAACAAGTATTTTATTTTACTCATCTCAAAATGAAAGGAATAGATCACTTCTAATTTTGGTGATATCATGTTTTCAAGTTATCTGTTGTGGTTGATGAAAGACTTCTCAGATAAATACTACACCGTCCAAGAACGGTACAAAATTATATCGTACAGCTAAGTGTAGGGAATGATTAATACACATTAATGTGAAACTGTTTCTGCGTGACATACACCGTACTCAGCCAAATGGTGAGTTTATTTCCGTAGTATCTGCAAGTCCTAAATTTTTACTCTGTGTTTTAATATTACTGGACGCACTATACATACCTACATACACACACTAATGTGTTAACTGCCAAACGGTTTTATTTTTAGCGGAGAAGGGAATTTCAAAGCAAGTGTAGTTTTCAAACCGTCCTACATCCGTGATGTTTTTATTTCCAGTTTTTAGTAAATGCGCATAGTTAATGTATGTGTCACCAAAGGTGATCACAAGGCTCACAAAGCCTGCGACTTTGGGCCGCATGTGGCTAGCGGGTGGTCACCCCTGCCGTAAACGAAACATGTACAGCCAGTCAGTTTCTTTTGCTTACTTATCCTGAGTGAAACCGTGTGCATATGAGTGTTAATTTTCATTTTTGCTGAAATATGAGATCCATTGAGATAAAATGTCGGAAAATCTACCTCCTAGGTTTGTCGTAATGCATTTTTATTTCGCTGTTAATGAAGAGGAGGGGAAGAACAAGACACGAGCTTCTTTTTACATCAAAATGAGAATCTTTGGACCATTTGATTAAAAAGGAAAAGCAAATAAATATTAAATTTCTTTCAAATAAGCTTGAGATGTTACAGAAACATCTTGCCAGTATTATGTTGACCGAAATTTCTGTCACCTAAGATCTTTCACTTTTGTCATCCTCTCGTCCTCAGTGGCGTGTAATATGATGTTGATCACTTTTCTCTAGGTTCGTCTCATTATAGCTGAAAAAAATAAACTTTTCGTACAAAACGCGTTTCACCTTGAAATCTGAAAGGCATCTTCAGTGGCCCGAAATACTAGTTTACAGATATATATTTTTGTGTTTATACATATTGTGTTTTTACATGCTGGGACATGGCGGGTACTGCACATTTAGCTTATTAACAGTTATAATTCTGTCCGATTTTTTGTGATGTACAATAGACTGTATGTCTACTTACAGATTTCTTATATTCTGCTCTACAAGTATTCTTATTGCTGTTAATTAGCTGTTCTTCTGCTTACTGCCTTTCGAAATTATACACACAGCTCCAGGAAAGAAACATTTAGTTATTTCACTTTGTGTTTTGGATTTTGTTGCGAAGCATTGAATATTACTGTCATCTATTGAATGTGTGTTTGTGATATCTGTGACTTGTAAACTTGTGTGTGCGTGCGTGCGTGCGTGCGTGTGTGTGGGTGGGTTAGTGTTTGAAGGTGTATTTGTTTCAGAGTGATTAGGCATGTTTATGCAAACCTTTTCTGTATATGTGTTTGTGTGTGTGTGTGTGTGTGTGTGTGTGTGTGTATGTGAGTGTGTGTGTGTGTGTGTAGGTAGGCAGTAATCAGAAGAACTGTTACGAAAGTGGAACAAGAGCACATGTAGAACTGTACATATCTTACAAGCGAAATTTAATTTATTATTATGTCATAGAAAATCATTGTTTGTAAGCTGAATATGCAATGTTTAATATGCAAAATGAAATAGTATAAAAGCAAATACGTATATACTTCAGGCCACTGATGAGGTCTTTCAGATTATAAACGCAAAACGGGCATGGCACGAAAAATTAGAGTATAATCACCTGATCTTAAGTTCCGTTAACATATTTTGTTGCTAGATATAAATTTAAGTGGTCAATATTTAGGGATAAGACTGGAACGATCTATTGAAGGAAAATGTTCGTATGGGCATGTGTCTCTTTCGGAATGGTTTCCGAAACAGAACCCATTTAAAAGTCATTGTAATTTATTTTCTGATATTCATCAATATATGTTCATGTTTACGCTTATACCCTTGCACAGTAGATAGTAAACATTATAACATGCGTTTTACAAAGTAGCAATTGAAAAATAAGTATTTTTTTGGACCTTCACCTCTAAGTGTTGTCGCAGATATCACTCTACAGGTGCTGTACACTTCACACTAAATGTTCGAATATCGCAGCTTCAACTTACGTCGTATTTGTACAGTTTTGGAAGAACAAGTTTTGCTTGTCTGAGTGCCTCTGCACTTTGCCTAATAAGGGCAGCAGCGTCCACGATGCGACCAAACAGTTTATCTCGTGCATTCAAAAAATGGTTCAAATGTCTCTGAGCACTATGGGACTTAACATCTATGGTCATCAGTCCCCTTGAACTTAGAACTACTTAAACCGAACTAACCTAAGGACATCACACACATCCATGCCCGAGGCAGGATTCGAACCTGCGACCGTAGCGGTTGCGCGGTTCCAAACTGTAGCGCCTAGAACCGCTCGGTCACTCCGGCCGGCTCTCGTGCATTCACCTTTCGTTTCTACACCACAGACATCATACAGCCCCATAAACAAAAATCTAATTGCGTATGATCTGGCCATCGTTGTGGCTACTTAATTGTACTACCACGACCAATCCAATGATTAAAGTAAGTGCGGCTGCGGAGTTCCCCAACATTGCAGGTAATATGTGGAGGGACTCCGTAGGGCCGGAACTGCACTGTAGTCCGTGTGGCCAAAGGGACATCCCCAAGCTGTTCAGCAAACGAATTTCTCAAAAATATGAAACTAATTCTGTCAGACTATTGGGCCCCTAAACGTGTTACCAATCTAGCCGCATTAAACATTGACCGAAAACCCAACTTGGAAATTAGTTTGTACTGTAGCCTGTGAATTTTCTTGTGGTCATAAATGATTCTTACGTGTGTTGTTGATTCCATTCCGTTACTTCACCAGTGAATAATATTAATGGAAGCAAATGATAATTGTCGTTTAACCAGTGCGAGCTGTGGGGGTTTCCGTGTCTCTCTTGGCCCTCGTCGTATCATCTTTGCTGGGTTGTGTGTTCCCTCTGGGTCTGTGTGGTGGCGAGTGGTGAGTCGGACACGGAGATGGACGTGTGTACCTGAATACCCGGCGTCCAGGCGATAGCAGCGAGTTACTGTCCTTGGGTTATGAGGGCCCACGTTTTCCCGCGCCGTTTACCGTTGCTACCGGCGTGGTTAGTGGACAAGGAGCAACTCACGTCACGAGCAATCTGTTTACGACATGAATCAGTCAATTGTGGTGTCTAAATACGCCGAGATGTATTGAACAACTTGTCTTTGGACAGAGTGAGCGCTGAGTTTCTGGATTTCTTTAAAAAATTAAGGGTTTAATTGTCATTACCTTATTAATTACATTAAAGGGGCCCGGTAATTCTTTTTAGTAGTTAGTGTCACTTATGTGGTACAAGGTACCGGCCAATCAGTAAAGTACTGCTGGTGCTCCGGTTTTACATGTGGGTAGCCTTCGGCAGTTTGGCCGTACCTTGTCTATATGCGGGCAGAACAGCCATTGGAGATTTATGTAACATATTTCATTTAATGTTCAAGAAAATGGTTCAAATGGCTCTGAGCACTATGGGACTCAACTGCTGTGGTCATAAGTCCCCTAGAACTTAGAACCTCTTAAACCTAACTAACCTAAGGACAGCACACAACACCAAGCCATCATGAGGCAGAGAAAATCCCTGACAACGCCGGGAATCGAACCCGGGAACCCGAGAACGCTACCCCACGACCCATTTGATGTTCGTTTAACTTAAATTCAAGTCCTGTGGAATTAGCCCACAGTTGTGATCCAGTTGCGGGGCAGACTGCCGCTGCGTGTTTATTTACTTATTAAACTGTCTGTAGTCGGGCCACCATTGTGTTGACATTTTTCGAGTACTATTAGTAATTTTATGTATAATACAAATGTCCGATCCATTTTAAATTTAATTCAAGAATCTTAACAACTTGTACGTATTTCGCAAGAATCTTAGTAACTGTTGGTTCCCTCATCATTGAAATGTTATTAAATAAAAATATTTGTTTGGAAATAATAAGCGACGCATCAAGTTGGACCACCCTTTCACGTGTTTTCCTTCAATTAATCCCGATCCTTGTAATTGGTCTCACAGTATTAATAGACGTGTGGCAGTTTCGCCAGCGAGTTACGAACACAAGTAACGGATGCTTCTCTCTGGTACAGTCTCGGTCTCCCGAACTACTTCACTCAAACGTACAGCCGCGCGTTCAGTGGGCTAGTTTAATGACAGGGAGACATCCCGAGCAAAGGAGGTGAAAGCAGCGAGGTAGGTTGGAGTAGAATAAAATATCAAAAAATTGTGTGGATAAGACGCACACATTCACGCCACTATTTCAAAAACAAAAGCACATAAAATGAGTTCCATGTGGGAAACCAATATGCTTTTTCCTTTATAAGAGCGTTCTTGTCACTTCCCAGAATGCTGACCATTCTTCCTGCGGTACTCGGTATGTTCTTATCGACCTTGATTACTATGCGAGTTTATTAAATAAAAATTTGTCTGACAAAATCGGTTCAAATAATTCGCGGCTCCTAAAATATAAGAATTTCAGTGGAGTAAATATTTGTAATGTATTGTAAAGGTGGACCATATGGTTGTAAAACTTCAAAAATGTTCTCCACTAATAATTTCTGTTGAAATAAAAAATATATAAAATGGTGCTTAGTTTAATCATTTTATGAATTTAAGACAGTCTGTAGTCAACCTCTTAATTCTGTGTCCTTCAGCAGACATTATGTATGACGATAGTCAACGCTGAACGCAATTTTGTATGATTTAATGAATTCTTAGATAAGCAGCAGACTTAAGCAATGCCAATTACTGACTAAACGATGAGGTGCAACAACTAAATTTTAAAATAATTGGAACTCTGTTTACCTATACGACAACCAATGCTAACGTAAAAGTATTAAGTAGATCTGCTCAGCAGTTGTAATCATTTGTTTAGAAGATGAAATTCAAATGACGTAAATATCTCGTCAACGGTAGTACGAAGTAACATATTTTCTGATTTCTTACAAAGCTAGTACCTACGGTGGTATGAATGTAAATGAATTCTCTCCTTTCAGCTTATATTAGACATTACACACATATCACAATAACTTTGTATTACTCAGGTGCCCAAAACTCATGAAGATAGACGTTGACTGTGGATATTGTATTACAACCACAGTCCCTTTGACTGTTCAGAGAAGTCATTAAACCCACCCAAAGATGTAAAAGACCATCCATGAACAGCGCCTATTTGACGGGCGGAGGGGGGTGGGAAAGGGTCAAACAGCCTATCAATTGCAGTTATTCCACCAGTAATGATTTACACGGTTCCTGTTGTCTGTAGTTCAAACATGCCTAGACAGTCAATACCGCAGTTACTTTGTGCCAGGAAGGGCTCTCAACAAGGAAAGTGTCCAGGCGTCTCGCAGTGAACCAAAGCGATGTTGTTCGGACATGGAGCAGATACAGAGAGACAGAAAGTGTCAATCACGTGCCTTGCTCAGGCTGCCCAATGGCTAGTACTGCAGTGTATGACGGCTACCTACGGATTGTGGCTCGGAGGGGTCCTGACAGCAACGCCACCTTGTTGAATAATGCTTTTATCGCAGCCACAGGACGTCGTTTTACGACTCAAACAGTGCGCAATAGGCTGCATAATGCGCAACTTCACTCCCGTCATCCATGGCGAGGTCCATCTTTGCAACCACCACACGATGCAGCGCGATACAGAGGGGCGAACAACATGCCGAATGGACAGCTCAGAATTGGCATCACGTTGTCTTCACCGATGAGTGTCTCATATGCCTGCAAGCATACAATCGTCGGAGACGTGTTTGGAGGCAACCCGGTCAGGCTGAACGCCTTAGACACACTGTCAAGGGAGTGCAGCAAGTCCCGGCAGAGGTTCGAGTCCTCCCTCGGGCATGGGTGTGTGTGTTTGTCCTAAGGATAATTTAGGTTAAGTAGTGTGTAAGCTTAGGGACTGATGACCCTAGCAGTTAAGTCCCACAAGATTTCACACACATTTGAAAATTTTTTGAGTGCAGCAAGGTGGAGGCTCCCCGCTGTTTTAGGGTGGCATTATATGGAGCCGACGTACGCCGCTGGTGGTCACGGAAGACGCCGTAACGGCTGTACGATAAATCAGTGCCATCCTCCGACCGATATTGCAACCATATCGGCAGCATATTGGTGAGGCATTCGTCTTCATGGACTACACTTCATGCCCCCAATCATGCACATCTTGTGAATGACTTCCTTCAAGATAACGACACCGCTTGACTAGAGTGGCCAGCATGTTCTACAGACATGAACCCCATCGAACGTGCTTGGGATTAATTGGAAAGGGCTCTTTATGGAGGATGTGACCCATCAACCACTCTGCGGGATCTACGCCGAATCGCCGTTGAGGATTGGGACAATATGGAACAACCGTGCCTTGATGAACTTGTGGATAGTATGTCACGACGAATACAGACTAGCATCAATACAAGAGGTTCAAATGGTTCTAATGGCTCTGAGCACTATGGGACTTAACACCTGTTGTCATCAGTCCCCCAGAACTTAGAACTACTTAAACCTAACTAACCTAAGGACATCACACACATCCATGCCCGACGCAGGATTCGAACCTACGACCGTAGCGGTCACGCGGTTCCAGACTGAAGCGCCTAGAACCGCACGGCCACACCGGCCGGCCCAAAAGGATTTGCTACTGGTTATTAGAGATACCGCAATCTGGAGATACAGCAATCTGGACCACCACCTTTGAAGGTCTCGCTGTATGGTGGTACAAAATGCAATGTGTGGTTTTCATGAGCAATTAAAAGGGCGGAAAAGATGTTTAAGTTGATCCCTATTCCAATTTTCTGTACAGGTTCCGAAACTCTCCGAATTGAGGTGATGCAATCCTTTTTCTGATGTGTGTATATTTTATATTTAGTATAGCTATTGAGACAATAACTACATTGGTCAGTGTATACCAAAATAATAATAATCCCATCTCTTATTTAACATCCCGTTTTTGCCGTACTGCCACCTCTTTATGTTAGTTTCAGTTACTTGTGTCACTGAGTTGCTGCTTTGCCGGCCCGTGAGTGGAAGCAGCAGTGCTTATGGATATAAGCCCTGCCGTATTCTCTTTGCTGAACTACTATTACTTCCCGGTCATGGTGAGTCGACCAGTCAGTTGAAATGTGCCATCAGTTAGTTCGGACCTAGCAGTGCTTGGCTCCCGGCACAAGTTCAGTTGGGGCGCGGCAGCAGTCAGCAGGGAGGTCCGGACCGCAATGACTCGCCCGACGGTTGCTGACACACGTGATTGGAGTGGTTGGTCGTCGGTCAGTCGTCTTTGAGGACGACGTGTGTTTGGCCGGCGATCTCTTATGTGTTGGCTGTGTGTGCCGAATCGTGATTCGTCCCTGTTATTGTACAGTCACTGCCGTTAGCATTGTCTGGTTCTTCATGAAAGTGACCGTGAAACTGTGTGTAGTTTGTGTGATTTTGGTTGACAAGTTATTTTTAGTGTTGTCGGTATACCGGCTCTTAGGAGTCGGTCGGTTGGCGTGGAGCTGTGTGGAATTCTCGGAGGGGCGTAGTTTGGTCAGGACTCGCTGGAGGTCACTATGCGGTGTCAGAGAGTGTGGCGCTGTTCCCATTGCTACGAGGTCCGTGGCTCACCGACCCTGGACACGAAAACTGAGTTTCGATTTAACCTACCAGCAAGTCAAGACTGTTCACATTATGTCGTTTGGAGCTCGTTGTCGGCTGTTGAGATATTTCCGCGGGTAACAACGTGGTTTTAAGTTGGAAAATTCTAGCCACCCTCCGGTGGAGTTTCAGTGTATTTGGTTATTTGAACTGAAGTGCACGAGCGGGATCTTCTGCCTTGTGGCCGTTAACGTTCTGGTTACGTTCCCTGGTCGTTGACGAAAATTTCAGGCAGTGTAGTTTCCTCATCGTGTTGTTGCTGTCCAGCACAGTGTGTAGTTTGACAGCTCCGTGTATGATTGGTTGTGAGCGTCAATATCTTCTACGTTTTGATCTCCCTGTTGTGCCCTGATCGGGTTAAGTGGAAGTTATCTTGTCGGTGGGCCCGCTGACTGTGGTCGGTTGGGTTGTCGTTGGATCGTGAATGGTTGGCCCGACTGCCTGTCTCACCTAAGCGAGCGTTAGTGTTTGAATTACAGGCCGACCCTCGAACATCTGAGCGCCCATGTGTGTACTGCCTTATTTTTTAAAAATTAGTTCTTGTTGTTAGTACTTGTATGGCTTCTATTTGGTTTTGTGTTTTAAATTAGAGTTGTTTTACTCTTAGGGCCTTCAGCCTAGTTGAAAGTACTGTTTCACGTAAGCCTTTTGGCATTCTAAAAAAGTTTTGAATTTTTATGCCTTTGGCCTTCAGCCGATTTGAATTTCACTTGTTTCCTTCAGCCTAACTTAAGAACTGTTTTAAGATAGGGCTTGCATTTTAAATATCTCATTATGATTGCGTTTTAAGTTATTGACCTTCAGCTGTTTTTAAATTAAAGTGGTTTTCAGCCCAAAGATTAAAGCCGTGTGTTTAAGACATTTTTTTGGTCTCTTGTAATGTTTGATCAAATAATAAAGTTGTATGTTTGAATGTAACTGACAGCCCCTTATTTTGGCCCCTTTCCACAATTTATTCTATCTGTCCTGTCCTGCAGGCTAAGCAGGGGAATTTCAGAACAGTGGAGGGAAAGGGATTTGAGGTGGAACAAAACTGTACAAGTTTTTGTAATCTGCCTTTACAGCAGTAGCTCCTTATGCACATGACCAGCGTTTCATGGGTATTATAATTACCACCTGCTACCACTGTCTACACGCCCAAGGACAAGTCCCTGGGGTGATTCTTTCACTCTGTATTGGAGAATACGCTCAGTGAAACATCCTGGAAGATTAAAACTTTTCCTTTCCAAGATTTCCGTTGACGTAATCTTTTCTGGCTCGTCATTCTTCTGACCAGTTTGGTGCGACCCGCCAAGTATTCCTCTCTTGTGTTAATATTTTATCTAAGGGTAGCACTTGCCACCTACGTCCTCAATCATTTGCTGGAAATATTTCAGACTGTATTCCAGTCTCTGTCTTGTTCTACAGTTTTTGCCCTCTACAGCTCCCTCTAGTACCAAGGAAGTCATTCCCTGAAGTCTTAACAGATGTCCTATTATCCTGCCCCTTTGCTTTGTTGGTGTATTCCACGCAATCCTTTCCTCACCACTCACCAATTCTCCGAGCAACCTTCTCATTCCTTACCTTATCAGTCCAACAAATTATTTTTCTGTAGCACCATAGCATAAATGTTTCTGTTCTCTTCTTTCCTGGTTGTCAAAAATTTCTTCCTCAAATTAAGGCCAGTTTTTTATACTGGTAAACTTCGCGCGGAATGTTCTCTTTGCCATTGCTAGTCTGCTTTTTATGTCCTCCCTGCTCCGCCTGTCATGCGATATTTTGCTGCTTAGGTAGCTGAATTCCTAAACGTCATCAGCTTCGTGATCACCAATTTTGATGTTAAGTTTCTCAGTGTTCTCATTTCGGCCAACTCTCGATACTTTTGTCTTTCTTCAATTTACTCTCAGTCCATATTCGGTACTCGTTAAGTTGTCTATTCCATTCACCAAATCCTATAATTCTTCTCAAATTTCGCTGAGGATAGCAATGTCATCAGTGAATATTATCGTTTCACTTTGAATTTTAGTCCCTCACTTGTATCTATCTTTTATTTCTGTCACTGCTTCTTCGATGTATTGATTGCATATCATGGGTAAAAGACCTCATCCCTGTCTTACATCCTTTTCAATCCGAGGCTTCGTACTAGGTGTTCCATTCTTATAGTTCCCTCTTCGTTCTTGTAGACATTGTATATTATGCGTCTTTCCCTCTAGTTTACCCATTTTGTTCTCTGAATTTCGAAAATCTTGTACTAGTTTACACTCTCAAGCGCTTTTTCGTTGTCTACAAGTCTTGATTTTTCTGTATTGTTGCTTCCATTATCAACATCAAAAGCCGGCCGAAGTGGCCGTGCGGTTAAAGGCGCTGCAGTCTGGAACCGCAAGACCGCTACGGTCGCAGGTTCGAATCCTGCCTCGGGCATGGATGTTTGTGATGTCCTTAGGTTAGTTAGGTTTAACTAGTTCTAAGTTCTAGGGGACTAATGACCTCAGCAGTTGAGTCCCATAGTGCTCAGAGCCATTTTTTTTTTCAACATCAAAGTCAGAGTCGTCTCTCTAATGCCTTTACCGTTCCTAACGTGATACTGTTCAACATCGAACACATCCTCAGATTCTTTGTCGCAAATTATAGATTATGTTTTGTAGTGATCAGTCTTCAGCCGACCACCCTGCAGCTAGGAGTCCGCATTTCATCTCCTGTGCTAATTTCTCAATCTCAGATTTGCAATTCAATCCAATGTTCTCGATTATTTACTAGAGATGTTCGAATTCCTGTCTTGCCCTGGATTCTTTCCTTGTATGGCTTCCTCTCTTACGATTGGATGTCTATTTCCCATCGTATTAACATTTTTCCTATCAGCCTTTCCCTTGTCCTTGTTAGCATTTTGACGTATTGCTTTCATAACCGATTTTGCGGAGAACCTCCTCATTTCTTCATCAGTACTCTTAACATTAAGGGCTTTTCTCTGACAGCGTTTCTGAGACGCTTCGAAATTCTTCATGTTTTGTTTAGTCATAGTGCACGAATCAAATGTAACACAGTGTTCCGTTCTAGACACAGTAGTAAAATCTAAGAAATTAAATTTTTAAACTAAGACCTTGCTTATCTGACGTTATACTTGGCCCTGTGTAATTATAACTTAATGGCAGTTTTCGAGTTTTCGCTTAGTCTATGAAACACTTCCTATTAAATTTTCTGCTCTAGACGTTCATCATAAAAAAATCTACTGTTGAACTAAGACCTTACTTATGTAATACCATTCTGGATCCTGTATATATATAAGGTAATAGCACACGATGGTGTGTTACAAGGATTTCTGATTCACACTAAGGTTACAGCGTGGCTGCGCCACTTTGTTTTGCCCTTGTAGCGAAATATTGTCGTGCCTATATTAATATTTGTACTGGAGCTTCAGACATTAATTTGTGAAAGAATTGCGAAACTTCATACTATCCCTAGTATTTAGATATGTATAATATTGCACATCGGCAATAAAAGTGACACATATCGAAAATCAGCGCCGGCCGAAGTGGCCGTGCCGTTCTGGGCGCTGCAGCCTGGAACCGCGAGACCGCTACGGTCGCAGGTTCGAATCCTGCCTCGGGCATGGATGTGTGTGATGTCCTTAGGTTAGTTAGTTTTAAGTAGTTCTAAGTTCTAGGGGACTAATGACCTCCGAAGTTGAGTCTCATAGTGCTCAGAGGCATTTGGGCCATTTTTGAAAATCAGCAATTTTAGTTTGTGTCACTGCAAAATACGTGTAAAGTAGCCCAATGTGCATGAAAAATCTAGTAGAAATTATTCCTTCTTACTGGGTGTTTTAAAAAGAAACAACAGATGTCAGTGCTTTATTACAGACAAACGCATTGCCCATGTCACTGGGTAGAGAAAGGTTCAAAGTTTTGGCACAGCTGCGCTGTTGTTTGTTTGTAGTAACATGTCGAATACACCAAAGAGAAATAATTCTGTGTGTAGTAAGCTGCCCCAAAAGCCGGAAGAATCGGTTAGTATAAATGGCATCAACATGAGGTAGGCAGTTGAAACCACTGTATAAAGGCATTAAGTGTATATCCATAGTACATGTGACCTGTAATTGAAATGTGTCATGATGATCTCTATACTGGTACCAGATTTTGATTTGTCCCCCATTCGGACCGCCGGGAGGGCACTGCAAAGCAGAAGCAGACCACGAGAAAAAGACTGAATAACCAACGAAAGGATAACATTCTATGAGTCAGGGCGTAAAATGCCAGAAGTTAGAACGTGGTAGGGGTTATAGAATATCTGAAAAGGGCAGTGAAAAGTCTCAATCTAGATGTAGTGGCGATCAGTGACGTGAAATGGAAAGAAAAGTGGTTCAAATGGTTCTGAGCACTATGGGACTTATAACCTGAGGTCATCAGTCCCCTAGAACATAGAACTAATTAAATCTACCTAACCTAAGGACATCACACGCATCCATGCCCGAGGCAGGATTCGAACCTGCGACCGTAGCGTTCGCGCAGTTCCAGACTGAAGTGTCTAGAACCGCTCTCCCACTGCGGCCGGCCGAAATGGATAGAAGAGGAGGATTCCTCGTCAGATGAGTACGGAAAATGGTGAAACGAGAGCAGGATTCATTATCAACCGGAAGATAGTAATGAGAGTGAATCACTGTGAACAGTTCAGTGGTAGGGTGATTCTCAGCAGACTCGACAGCAAACCTACATCAACAGCAATAGTTCAGCTAAACATGCTGACGTCGCAAGGCGAAAATGGAGCAATACAGAAAGTATATGAGGATATTGAACGGATAATTCAATACGTAAAGGGAGATGAAAATCTGATAGTCATGGGGATTGGAATGCGGTTACAGGGGAAGGAGTAGAAGGAAGGGTTCCTGGAGAATATGGGCTTGGTACCAGGAATGAGGGAGGATAAGGATTAACTGAGGTCTCCAATAAATTTCAGCAAGTATTTGAGAATACTCTGTTAAAGAATCACAAGAGGTGGAGGTACACTTGAAAAAGTCCGGGAGATACGGGAAGATTTCAGTTGGATTACATCATAGTCAAAAAGAGATTTCGAAATGGGATATTAGACTGTAAGGCGTAGACAAGAGCAGATACAGACTGAAATCACAATTTGCTAAGAATGAAGAGTAGTCTGAAGGACGAATCAATGCGAATAGAAGGGGGATACGGAAGTACTAAGGAGCGACAAGCTGCACTTGAAATTCTGTGAGGCTATAGATAATGCGATAAGGAATAGCTCAGTAGGCAGTTGCCATCCCTAAAAAGGGCAAGCACAGAAGTTGGAAGGAAAACCGTCAATGAAAAGAGGGTAACTGTGAAGAAACCACGGGTAACAGTAAGAAGCAATATTTCAGTTGATCGTTGCAAGAAAGAAGTACAAAATTGTTCAAGAAAATTCATGAATACAGAAATACGTGCTACTTAGGAATTAAACAAATCAGAAGTGCAGGGAAGCTAAGGCGAAATGGCTGCATGAAAACTGAAGAAATCGAAAACGAAACGATTGTCTCGGGGACTGACTAAACATTTAGGAATGTCAATACAACCTTCGCTGAAGCCAAAGGCAAGGGCTGTCACAATAAGACTGCAGTGGGAACACCACTGTGAAATACAGATAAGGTAGGTGGAAAGGGAGGACTTGCCTGGCGGCGTGACAGAAGAAGAAACAGTTCTCGACATAGAAAGGATAGGGGATTCAGCGTTAGAATCAGAATTTAAAAGAGCTTCGCAGGGTTTAAAATGAAATAACGCAGAAGGGTTCGGTAACATTCCACCAGAATTTGTAAAATGATTTGGAGAAGTAGCAACAAAACGACTATTGGTGTGTAGAATATTAATCTGACGAAATACCATCTGACTTGATTGTTGTTGTTGTTGTTGTTGTTGTGGTCTTCAGTCCTGAGACTGGTTTTGATGTGTCGACAGAAGTGCCGACACAGTGTGGTTTGAGGAGACCGAAATGCACGCTTTAGGCTCACGCAGGATGGCGTGAGGTCTGAAACAGTATACGTAATGAATGCTATAAAGAAAAGTACGTAGCTGCTGGAATACTTAACTTTAATCCCATCCTCGTTGCCAAATATGTAGTGTCGGCAGACTTGCCAACACTACGCACACATATTGGCGACGAGTCTTAAAAGAGGATTTCGCGTTCGTATTGCTCTACTTTGCTTGTGTCATGGCTTCGCCACAATCCCCAGTTGTACGGACGACTTAGCTAGCGATGCACACTGACGAAGCCTCGCTCATTTGCAGAGCAGATAGTTAGAATAGCCTTCAGCTAAGTCAATGGCTACGACCTAGCAAGGCGCCATTAGCATTACATTGCATGTATCTACAGAGTCTCACTTGTATCGTCAAGAGCGGTGTACAACAAGGATGGATTAAAGTTAAGTATTCCAGCAGCTACGTACTTTTCTTTATAGCATTTATTACGTATCCTGTTTCAGACCTAACGCCCGCCTGCGTGAGTTAGCGCATGCATCTTGGCCGCCTCTTTCAATTAGTGTGCGTAGTGTTGGCAAGTCTGCCGACACTACAGGTTTGATGCAGCTCTCCATGCTAGTCTATCCTGTGCAAGCTTCTTCATCTCCCAGTTTGATGCAGCTCTCCATGCTAGTCTATCCTGTGCAAGCTTCTTCATCTCCCAGTACCTACTGCAACCTACATCCTTCTGAATCTGCTTAGTGTGTTCATCTCTTGGTCTCCCTCTACGATTTTTACCCTCCAACACTAAATTGGTGATCCCTTGATACCTCAGAACATGTCCTACCAACCGATCCCTTCTTCTGGTCACGTTGTGCCACAAACTTCTCTTCTCCCCAATACTATTCAATACTTCCTCATTAGTTATGTAATCTACCCATCTAATCTTGATAAGATTCGGAAAAACGTCATCCGAAGACTGCAACAGCCGACAAGTCCGAGAATTATCGCAGAGTCGAGTTAGCATCCAAGTTGCTGACAAGAATAATATACAGAAGAGTGAGAAACAGAATTGAGAATATGTTAGATGACGATCAGTTTGTCTTTGGGAAAGGTAAAGGCACCAGGGAGGCAATTCCGACGTTGCGGTTGAGTACACAGGCAAGACTGAAGAAACATCGAGGCACGTTCGTAGGATTTGTCGATGTGAAGGAAGTGTTAGACGAAGTCAAATGGTGCAGGACGTTCGAAAAAATAGGGGTAAGCTGTTAGGATAGACGGGTAATACAGCATACAAGAACCAAGAGGGAATAATGAGAATGGAGGACCAAGAACGAAGTGCTAGGACTGGAAAGGTTGTAAGATAGGGATGTACTCTTTCGCCCCTGTTGTTCAAACCGTACATCGAAGAGGCAATGATGGATATAAAGTAATTACTATTAAAATTCAGGGAGAAAGGATATCAGTGATAAGATTCGCTGAAGACATCGCTATCCTCCGTGAAAGTAAAAGAGAATTGCAGGATCTGCTGAATGGAATGAATACAAAATATGGACTGAGAGCAAATAGAAGGAAGACGATAATAGTGAAAAGTAGCAGAAATGATAAAAGCGAGGAACTTAATAATGGGATTGATGGTCACGAATTTGGTGAATTTAAGGAATTCTGTTTCCTAAACTGCAAAATAACCTGTGACTTCCGGAGCAAGGAGGACATAAAAACTAAAGCAACAGTGGGAAAACAGACATTCCCAGCCAAAAGAAGTCTGGTAGCATCACAAATAGACCTTAATTTAAGGAACAAATTTTTGAGATGTACGTTTCCAGTACAGCATTTTACGGTAGTGAAACATGGATTGTGGGAAAACCGGAAAAGAAGAGAATCGAACCGTTCGCGCTATGATGCTACAGAAGATCGTTGAATATCAGGTGTACTGATAACGTAAGGAATGAGGAGGTTCTCCACATAATTATATAATCGGTGAGGATAGTAATATATGGAAAACACTGACAAGAAGAAGAGTTACGATCGCAGGACGTCAGTTAAGATAGCAGCGAATAACTTCCATTTATAACGGCTCCATGTGAGCAGCTACACGGTTCTGTGAATGTTAAGAGCAGTTCAGCCAACCATTGTGTAGAGCTTCTAATGCGGCGGCGTTGGGTCAGAGGAGGCATTAGTGACCGCTGGTCAGCACCCATTGTGATGGTGGTACATGTAGAAAGCGCTTACGCTCTCTGAGTCCTTCCCGCCACCATGTATGGAGAGCCGATTAGGTTACTCTTCCCTAGGACACCGGGAGTACGGATGCTCTGAGTAGCATCTCTGCTTGCTGAGCTGTGTGAGAGCTTTGTTTCAGTTCCCGGTAGTCACTCTGGAGCGTGACACCGATAATCGTGCCGCATCGACTAATTCAATCAGGGAGTGGTGTTAATTTCAGTAATATTCATTTTATTCGAAGAGATCTTTTGGGCAACCTTAACTTGGCGTGGACGAGCGGTGCCACGACATGATCTACAGCTTTAGTTAGTTAAGCGTATTACGTATGAATGTGTTGAGTGCTTTGTGGAATGCTTGGGCTAAATTTTATTTAATTTACCGTCCAATTTGTGTTTCATTCCGATGGACTTAGGAGCTCGTACTCTGGTGCACCAGTGGGTTTGTGCGTACACCGTGAGGCTCTAGATCGACGTAAACGCCTCTCGTGTTCAAATCGTACCTTCAGTTTCATGACGGAGTAGATGTATTCTTCTTTGGTAAACTTTGGTTCAAATGGCTCTGAGCACTATGGGACTTATCTGCTGTGGTCATTAGTCCCCTAGAACTTAGAACTACTTAAACCTAACTAACATAAGGACACCACACACATCCATGCCCGAGGCAGGATTCGAACCTGCCACCGTAGCGGTCGTGCGGTTCCAGACTGTAGCGCCTTTAACCGCTCGGCCACTCCGGCCGGCTTTGATAAACTTATTTAAAACATTATTGAGTTGTACGGAAATTTAGAAGTGGACTTTGTTCTCTGAAACTGACTGTCAAAGGCAGTCGCGCTATGACCCATTGATCTTACATGTGGAGTAGAGACAACATTTTTCCGAAATCCTATCTTTCGTTGTGTGAGTAACCAATGTGAACGTGTTGTGTGTGATCTAGATAAATCGTATCCAGTAATTTAGCAGTCTTGCCCCACGTGTATCGGTACAGATGCTGCGTTGTATAATGTGCCATGTACCGATGCACGCACTAGCATCCTATGTACTACATTTTCACTTCTGTGTGTGTGTGTGTGTGTGTGTGTGTGTGTGTATGTGTGTTACTGTTAATGAGCAGTTAATGAGAAAATAAATGTGAATTATTGCTTAATTATTTGTTATTACATCTCACAGCGCCATTCCGCGCCCTAGTCAGGTCCTTACAATCTGTCAGCTTGCACCTCCTCTTAGCAATGTTTCAATGAAATTTACCTCATTATTTTACAGTATGTCCAATATATTGATTGTTATTTTATTAAATCTTCAAATGATATTTGAGGTGACACCTTTTTACCATTTTAATTAATATTTACATAAATTTGGCCCACTAATTAAAAATTATTTGTTTGGTTCTTGCTGCAGGCAAGCACACATAGCCCCTACTTGCACAGTCATTCTTGGGGGTTACAGGATCAGTAAAGAGATGTTTTGCGTAGCCGGTCGTACCAGTAACATGCAGTAGTAAAAGACGATAGGTATCATTCACATGGTAACAGAGGGATCTGTATTGGGTGAAAATTGTCGAGGAGCACGAGAATGGAATACGTCCAGCAAATAACTGAGACCGTAGCTTGCATGTGCTACTCTGAGTTGTGGAGGTTGTCACAGGAGAATCCAGGTCCAACAATAAAAAAATAAAAAATATGTCTTTTCGGGCGATTCGAGCTTTCATATATCGGATAAAGTAAACCGCCTTAATGTATGAATCTGAGGTACAGATAATCCTAGCGTCGTCGCACATGAAGGAACTGAGTTTTTTTTGTGGCGTCTATGTTAACAGAGCTTATGGAACTTTCTTTCTTGCAGAGGAAACTGCAACAGGCTGTTATATCTGGACATGCAGCAAGACTTCTTGTTTCCTCACCTTCACGAAGATTCCAGTGATTTCATTTTTATGCACGACTTCGCCCCGCCTCACTTTCCCCTTGTGGTGAGGCTGTATCTTAACAACACCATCCCATAATGTTGAACGACAAGAAGTGGACAGCAAAAACTTGTTCATTGCTTTTGGTCTCCCAGGTCACCAGACCTCACACTTTGCGATTTTTTCCTGTGGGGGTATATAAAAGACAGAATCTTTGTCCCGCATATGGCAGATACTCTTCAACACATGACACATCGAATTGTTGAAGCTGTCGATTCAACAAACAAGGATCCATAATTCGTGTGTGAATGAAATACAAGAATTCCTTCTGGATGTTTCTCGAGCAAAACACGATGTTCATGTTGAGTCTATGGTACAGTGTCTGTGCGACCATAAGACTTTGTATCTTCCTCTATCCAATGGCACCCGCAATGTGTTTCTGCGGTTAATAGTTTGTCTCTAATAAAGACCTGAAACCAGTTCGTTCCTTTTGAATGGCCCCATATTTAGCTGAAATTTAAAACAAAAAATTTTGAAATTTTTCGTTAGAACTTATAGGACCAAACTGCTGAGGTCATCGCTCCCTAATCTTACACACTACTTAATCTAACTTAACCTATCTTACGCTAAGAACAACAAACACACACACACACAAATCTATGTCCAAGAGAGGACTCGAACCTCCGACAGGAGGAGCCGCGTGAACAGTGACTGGACCCCCGAGACCCCACGGCTACACCGCACGGCAACATTTAAAGGAAACGTACACTATCTGAATATAAGTTTTATGGAATGTATGCCTTAAGTCGAGTTTCTCAAGTATTGCATTTTTGAGCTGTCACTGTTCTTGCCGAGGACCACTCACCTTGCCTCTTGGGTGTGATGTACACTACTGGCCATTAAAATTGCTACACCACGAAGATAACGCGCTACAGGCGCGAAATTTAACCCACAGGAAGAAGATGCTGCGATATGCAAATGATTATCTTTTCAGAGTATTCACACAAGGCTGGCGCCTGTGGTGACACCTACAACGTGCTGACACGAGGAAAGTTTCCAACCGATATCTCATACACAAACACCAGTTGACCAGCGTTGCCTGGTGAAAAGTTGTTGTGATTCCTCGTGTAAGGAGGAGAAATGCGTACCATCACATTTCCGTCCTTGATAAAGGTCGGATTGTAGCCTATCGCGACATTGCTGGTCGCGTTGGTCGAGATCCAAATGGTTCAAATGGCTCTGAGCACTATGGGACTCAACTGTTGTGGTCATCAGTCCCCAAGAACTTAGAACTACTTAAACCTAACTAACCTAAGGACACCAGACACATCCATGCCCGAGGCAGGATTCGAGCCTGCGACCGTAGCAGTCGTACGGTTCCGGACTGCGCGCCTAGAACCGCGAGACCACCGCGGCCGGCGGTCGAGATCCAATGTTAGCAGAATATGGAATCGGTGGGTTCAGGAGGGTAATACGGAACGCCGTCTGCACGAACAGTTTGACGCCGTTTGCAGCAGCATTGACTACCAGCTTAGAGACCATGGTTGCGGTTACCCTTGACGCTGCATCACACACAGGAGCGGCTGCGATGGTGTACTGAACGACAAACCTGGGTGCACGAATGGCAAAACGTCATTTTTGCAGATGAATCCAGGTTCTGTATACAGAATCATGATGGTCGCATCCGTGTTTGGCGACATCGCTGTAAACGCACATTGGAAGCATGTATTCATCATCGCCATACTGGCGTGTCACACTGCGTGATGGTTTGGGGTGCCATTGGTTACACGTGTCGGTCACCTCTTGTTTTCTTTGACGGCACTTTGAACAGTGGACGTTAGATTTCAGACGTGTTACTACCCGTGGCTCTAGCCTTTATTCGATCCCTGCGATACCCTACATTTCAGCAGGATAATGCACGACCGCATGTTGAAGGTCCTATACGGGCCTTTCTGGATACAGAAAATGTTCGACTGCTGCAGCACATTCTCCACATCTCTCACCACCTGAAAACGTCTGGTCAATGGTGGCCAAGCAACTGGCCAGTCACTTCTCTTGATGAACTGTGGTATCGCGTTGAAGCGGCGTGGCCAGCTGTACCTTGAAACACGTATGTAACATAGCAGCGATGGCGAGGCATTGTAGCATCTGTGACCAGAGAGTTTGCGCTTGACCGCGCGAGTGTTGCGAGCGGTTCTCAGTCTGTCAGTCAGTCGTTGCGAGTCTGTAGCTGTGTCTAGTGGAGGGCAGTAGTCTGTCGGTCAGTCGTTGCGAGTCTGTAGCTCTGTCTAGTTGAGAGCAGTACTCTGTCAGTAGCCGTCGCGTGCAGTACGCTAGTAGTCGTCATGCAGAGTGGTCGGTCAGTGGTAGCAGTCCAGTGGGATTGCGTGATGTGGTCTGGCGACAACACTGGTCAAGATGCTGAATGAGGTATACTGTTAATTAAGATAATCATCGGATAATGTAAAGTTTAATTATTGTAACTAATTTTCAACAAGTGCCCCCAATAATAACTTTGATTTCAAAAGCAATTTTACATAAAATTTTCATTTAATTGAAGTAACTATTTCGTTCCACTTCCCCTAAACAAAAGTTTCAGTTTTCAATTAGATTACAAAAAAAAAAAAAAAAAAAAAAAGGGAATATTATTATTTGCACTGCAGTTCCTCCAAGCGGTGCGCAACAACAAGAGCAGAAATTTGACTAGGTGTTGCAATGAGGTAAGAATTTTAATTTTGATTTTTTGCACAGGGCCAAAGACCGATATTTCGGTTTAATTGAATCATTATTATCATTTTTCTGAGATTTTCTTATCACTGAATGGAGCTTAATTTTTATGAAGAACTTATACTTGAGTCAGATTGCGATTCTCAGTTTTATTGTCATTAAATTTAATTGCAGGGAGGTTACGTTTGGCTCCTATTAATTTATTATTTCTGTCTTTAAAATTTCAGTGGAGAGGTTACACATAGAGCAATGTCCATTAGCATTTCTATATAATATCACCATTTAAAATTTTTTGTGGGGAGGTTACACTTGGCGACACCCAGTCCAGGATCGAATTTCGTTGAGAATCTTTTGAACAACAGTCAGATATCTGCTCTTATTTGCTTAGATATAATTAGGATTTGGCGCAACGCTTTTATTAACTTGTGACTTTCTTTCTACAGGTCAACGGCAATTCGTTGCTCTGTTGTATTTGTGTGTTGCTTTTGCATTGTGCTTATTTGTTTTGTGAATATTTGTGACTATTGTAAAAATGCCGCGAAAGACTGTGAATAGTGTATCGCGAGGTATTGTGAATGAAATTACCGACTTAAACAGCGGGATCGATAGTAATTGTGACACGCAGTGTAATGATGACAATCCTGCGTTCACTAACAATCAGTGTATTCCAACCACTAATGATGACTTTTGTCTTAATGATGAACAAACGAACTCGGTTATGTCCTCTGTTGATTTGACGACAATCGATGACGCGGGACGCTCTATTGTAATGAGCGCTGCCCAGCTTAATACACGCGATTTGGAAAATTCAAGTAACGTACAGACAAATTTGTCTAGTGAAAATGAACAATGTACTGAAAGTAGGACGGATTTATTTAATTCCGAAATAATGTCTGACAGTGTACATTCGACTGACAAACTTTTTTCTAAATCTCAAAATGACCAAATGGTTACAGAAAGTGAAACAATTCCAGATCCACCATTAAACAGCGCTGAGAATAGAAATGCTGACTTTGAGTCGAATCCAATTATGGCATTGTTGATACAAATGACTAAGCAGTTTAATGAAAGATTTGATAACAATTCCAAACAACTTAGTGAACAGGACAAAAAATTTAATAAAATTAATGAAAAACTTGACAATAATGACGAAAAACTCAAACAATACTTAAATGAAAAATTAGACGACAATTCCAGACAGCTTAGTGAACAAATTAGAGCCGTTGCCGCGCAGTGTCATGACACTAAGGAACAGTTGCGCGTGGAAATTGAGGCTTCTTCACGAAAAAATAGCGAAGAAATTAAGTCTGTTGCGCAAGAATTAAGGGAAATGCAAACAGCCGCAACAGAAACACTCAGAGACGAAATTAGCGGAGTCGCTAAACAATGCTCTGAAAAAGCTACACAATTACGGGAAGAGTTTAAAGCAATGACGGTAGAACTTTCGCGCACAGTGGACGCAAGGATAGACGCGAAATTCGAACAGCAGAACACTCAGATGAACGAGCGCTTTAATCAGCACATACAAAACAGTGATACGCGTTTCCGCAAATTTATTCAAGATCAAAACAAAGTAAAACGACAAGTCATGGAAACAATCACTGCACAAAGACAAGAGGACAAACGTAAAATATTCGCGAAAGCGAAGACGTATGTAGATAATAATATTACTACAGTGTCCGACAAAATTAATACCATAGAACAATTGAACGCGGAATTACGGGATGAAATTTCTGATCTTAAATCAAAAACAGATACACACACAGTAAATATTCAAACAGTGACAGACAGATTCGAACAATTAGATCTAACACAGGATTGCGATGTCATCAAAGCTGATGTTAAAAAACTGAGCGAAACTACGCGTAAGTTGCAAAAACAGATTAATGCGTCTGATTCTAAAACCGATGATCAGGTTAAAATACTGACTGAAAAATGTGATGAATTGGCCAGTCGTATTGATGTTATCGAAAATACTAATGACAATAAATCAGACGATACTGCACCGGTTTCATTTATCCAAACACCTGAATTTCAAAATTTACAGCAGACAATTAATGAGATCGATTCATCTAACAACACGTTACGTAGGAAGTTATCAAATTTACAACAAGAAGTAACAGAGATGAAAAACATTTCAGTTAATAACATGCCACAACAGACGCCACTTTATGAACATGTGTCAGACTCACGCAGCGCGTATAATTTGGGTAATCTACAGAGAGTACGGGACTTAGATTCCGATCAACCACAGTTCAATAGATTCTCTTGCGATCCTGAACCTGTTCCATCACACAGAGATGATAATTTCGACTACAAACATTTTCTGTCAGTGAGAAAGTTTAAGGTTTTCAAAAACGATAGAACGCAGATTCACCCACTGGATTGGATTCAACAATTTAGCTTTGCTCTTCCACCGACTTGGCCTGTAACACATAAACTTGAATTTATTTGCAGTTTTTTGGAAGGCGAACCGGCAACTCGTATGAGACCGATCGCGAGGCAATGCTATTCAGTAGAAGAGTTTCAGAATGCTTTTCTGTCAGCGTACTGGTCGAAGACGACACAGCGCGGAATTAAAGATCAGTTAATTAGTTTGCCGAATTACGAGAACTCAAATTTTCCCAGTGTGACGCAATTTTTTGAGCATATGGTCCAACAAAACCAGTACCTAAGTGAGCCGTACAGTGAATCCGCACTTATACAATTATGCATTTCCAAATTACCACGGTCATTACGAGTGTCACTTCTAACAGGTCAGCAAAAAGAAAATATTTCAGCATTCAGAGATTTGTTACAGCTCTTGGAAGTACAACAATCTGATTATTCTTTTGTAAACAAAAACTTTTCGTATAATAACCAAGGTCAACAAACGTACAGCAATTATGATCAGGGACGTAATTTCAATCGGAAAGATAACAGACGCTTTAGGAACGACAACTACCAAAACTTTAATAACAGGCAAAATTCTAATTATCAATACCGTCCAAATTTTCAGCAACAGGAACAACACTTTAGTATCAATAGAGGTGTTTCACAACAACAACATCAAAACCAGCCGGTTAGCATACCTAACCAACAATGGAATTCACAAGGTCAACCAGGCTTTAATGTTTCGCCGCGTACACGTATAGTCCCTGATACAAGAAATAGTAACGTACGGCAGCAAGGAAACAACTACGTACAAAGAAGACAGTATTTCAATTCCTATCGCAATGCACCGTATAGGAATGACTATTACGACAGACGTAAAAATAATGAGATCAATTTCCAGCGTACATCTAACAACAGTCGGTCTTACCAGCAGCAAAATAGTCAACAAGAACATATTCTCATGAATGAACCCGACAGTAGGTATCATCCAGAGCGTAACACGTCTGGAAGAAGTAATAGAACAGTTCAAATAGTAGAAATGCCACAGAATCCTCCTAATAATAATAACACGTCAGATAGAATCTGACTAGATACTGCACAGGACGCATCTTCCAATAACACAAGCACTACCTTTGACAAGCAAAATGTTGTTCACGAAAATGTAATTACTTTTGACGATATCAGAGACACTCTCTTGCAGGAAAGACCAGTTATTCAGAAAACCGTTTCTCATCCTGTTATTGAAATTAAAATTGGTTCTTCGAAATTCTCAGCAGTAATCGATTCCGGCTCACCTATATCAGTCATAAATGAGGAGACTTTTAACGAGTGTAACAAAGAGAATACCTATCCGACATTAGCTTTAGGCAAAACAAAAGTGAAAGGAGCAGTATCGAGTAAAGGAGTAGACGTTAAATTACAGACGCATTTATCATTTTTTATTGGAGGTCATACTTTCCACTCTAATTTTTGGATTGTTCCTTTATTGACAACAGACGTTATTTTAGGTACGAATTTTCTGGTACAACACGACGCAGTTATCGATTTTCAAAATTCTTATTTAATGTTAAAGGATGAAAATGTACAATTGGCTTTAGAATTTCAGCACTCTTTATCTGCGGAAGAACAAACAATTAACCGCACAGAGGTCATTTCCGCAACACGTGACATAGACTGTAATCCCACATTGTTCACGGATACGTACGTACACAACTATAATACTCCAGACGAAGCTGACTACGACGTAATGCAATTGATTTCTGATAAGGTTAAAGAGAGCAGTGCAACTACAGACGACGAACGAACGCAATTACACAAAATTCTTTTCCAGCAAGCCCCAGTTTTTGACAACATTCCTGGTACTATGTCCGGCTTTATGTATGAATTTCAAGTGAAACAGCACGACACATTTAAAGCAAAGCATTATCCCATCCCATATATTCACAGAGAACAAGTTAAAAAGGAATTGCAGGATATGCTTGACCAAAGAATTATTGAACCAGCAGTTAGTCCGTACATAAACCCGCTACATATTGTTAAGAAAAAAGATGGCTCACTTCGCCTTGTACTTGATTCACGTCACGTTAATGACATTATTATTAATGAAACTGATCGACCACAGACACTAGAGGAACTTTTACAGAAATTTCATGGTACAGCTATTTATTCTACATTAGATTTGAAATCGGGATTTTGGCAAATTCAACTTCATCCGAACTGCAGAAAATACACCGCTTTTCTCTGTTTTGGCGACTGTTATCAATTTTGCAAATTACCGTTCGGCTTAACTATTTCTTCTGCAGCCTTTATTCGCGGTTTGAACACAATTCTTCCGACAGAACTTAAGGACAGAATCACGACGTATGTAGACGACATTCTTATCGCAGAAGCTAATTGGTCTGAACACAATATGATTCTTGAACAACTGTTGCAAACTTTTCATGCACAAGGACTTACAGTTAACCTCAGTAAATCGCATTTTGGCAAAACTTCTATAAAATTTCTTGGACACGTGATTTCAGCAGAAGGCATTGCACCTGATCCGGAAAAACTTCAGGCTCTACGTGACATTAGTGTTCCTACGACGAAGAAACAACTACGCAGTTTTTTGGGACTAATTAACTTTTTTCGTAAATTTATTCATCACTCTGCTTTAGACACGCCTAGATTATGCCAATTAACAGGTAAAAACACTATTTGGTCTTGGGATAAGCAAGCACACTCTGAGTTTATGAACCTGAAACATGCTTTGTTGAATGCTCCACTTTTATCGCACCCAGATCTTACCAGAAATTTTTCTATTGCCACCGACAGTTCCAACACCGCTTTAGGCGTACACATTTTCCAGGAAATTGAAGAAGATGGTTCTACAGTAATTAAAAACATCGCATTTGCAAGCCGCATTCTGTCACCTGCTGAACGAAATTACTCCGTTACAGAACTTGAAACATTATGTGTTGTATGGGCTTTCACGAGATTTCGGCACTTTCTTTATGGCAGACATACCACTGTTTACACAGACCACAGAGCGATACAATTTTTACTTTCGGCTAAATTTACTCACGACAGGTTAAGTAGATGGAAACTGTATTTACAGGAATTTAATTTTACAATAGTTCACATTCCCGGCACACAAAATGTTATAGCAGACGCACTATCGCGTTCCCTCGGCAACAATCAGCAAGACGTAGCAACCAACTTCTGCAAAGCAAATTTCAGTGTCATGTACATTCAGCAAGTTGCATTTGAAAACTTTATTTCATCGTCATTACAGGACATAGCAAAGGAGCAAAATAAAGACAATGTGTGGAAAGAAATTAAACACCTTTGGCAAGATAGGAATAATGTTACGATTAGAAACCACTACACTGTACGCAATGACATTCTGTTTCGCCGCTCTCATCCTGACAGCAACAATTGGTTATTATGCATTCCTGACGAACTGGTTAACAAATTAATTTGGTACACTCATTTAAGTTACGCACATTACGGAGCACGAAAATGTTTTCTTATACTGAGACAGAACTGTTATTTTACCAACATGGAGAAACGTATACGACGAGTTTTAGCGTCTTGTAAAATTTGCCAGAAAGCTAAATCAGACACCACTTCACATATTCCTCCTTTATATCCCATTATACCTGTTAAATTAAGACACATGGCCGCAGTAGATATTTTTGGTCCGATTCCGAGAACTAACAGAGGTTTTTGCTACATCTTTGTCGCTGTTGAGCTCACTTCAAAATTTGTTACTTTCACTCCGTTACGCAAAGCTACTGCTAAAACTGTTTCGAAAGCATTTGTAAAACATTTTCTATTTCATGTAGGGCATGTGATGAAAGTAATTTCTGACAATGGATCTCAATTTCGTAGTAGCGTATGGACACGCATGTTACGAGCCAGAAACATTTCTCCGATTTATATATCCAAGTACCATGCTTCTTCGAACCCTTGTGAACGGTTAATGAAAGAAATTGGTAAGCTGTGCCGAATATACTGCCACAAAAGACATATTGATTGGGATACACACATACTCTCATTCTAAGATGTAATTAATTCCATTCCAAATGAATCCACTATGTTATCTCCGTCTGTTATACTGAAAAACGTTGAACCACCAAACAAAATTAAAGAATTAGTAAACTTCCCTAAATGTCGTCGACTAAGACACCACGAAATAATTGACATTGCGCTGAACAACATCAAACGTGCCGCAGAGGGCCGGAGAAGACAGCAAAAACAGGTTTGTAGACGCCGAGATTTTCACGTTGGACAGAAGATATTAGTACGTACACACTATTTATCCAGTAAATTAAAAGGTAAGTGCAGTAAATTTGAACTTCTATACGCAGGTCCATATCGGATTCGCAGCATCCCTCACCCCAATGTTGTACACGTCGAAACTTTGAGAACCAGAAAATCGAAAGGCAATCACCATATCTCAAACATTAAACCGTTTATTGAGTGAAACCACTGTATGATTCAACACACTATGATTCCATTTACTAACGCAATTATTTCACGTGACTAATTACTGATGATTATCGTATTTTTTCTTGGCAAGTGCCCGGCAAGGTAAGGTTAGCAGGTCGCTTTTCTTGTCGTTACACATCAGACCGTGCATATTTTTCCAGATGAACTTACGTATTTTATGACTAATTATGCAATGTTAGCTAATGACATGTTAATTTCATTACATTTTTTTCCATTAAAGTCTTTAATTCTCGCCTCTATGCAAGCTGAACACAACGAACGTCACATTTTGTCCTTTTATGTAAGATTGTTCTCAGTTTTGTTTGTATGCACTGTGCAATAGTTAAGATATAACACACACCAGTCGACTTTGACATTTTTTTTTTGCCTTATGACATCTCAACATCGTGACTGTTTTACATTTTTTTGCTGCTGCATTGTGATATTCTCTGTACATTTTGGCTTTGAACACTGTCAATGTCTTTGACATATTACGTTTTCTGTCATGTTATACTGTATGGTTAATTATGTTACCATAAACCAGTCATTATCTAGTGGGTATATGATTTATATGCAAGACATTAATCTTTGTTCATCAATTTCAGAAAGGAATGATGATTCTAAGAAATAAATTTAACATAAATGGGAATTTCACCTACGGAATAAACGAAAGGAGATGCAATAACTTTATGGGGAAGAGTAAATGGATCAGGATTGGCAGGCATTAACAAGAATATACTATACTCATCACAGAATAGCAGTCTTAACTAATTTTTTCTTTCAGAATACAAGGTGATTGATGCAGGCTGTCAGACTGAACTACACATCTTAGTTTTAGTGATGAAATATGCTAGAGATAAGGAATAGTTGTATAATGATTAATGAAGTGATTTTTTGCAGATGATAATGAATACTGATGAATAATGATGAAGGATATGCTGTTATGAATAATGAAGTTTTTCTTTACAGGTAATGATGATAATGAAGTTATGGTAATGTGGATAATGAAGTGATGGATAATGAAGTTTTTTCTTTACAGATGAGGATAATGTTGAAGTTATGTATTTATGCTACATAGTTATTTAAGTATTTGTTGCAGTTTGCTTTGACAGCAGGTGTTACATTGCATAGTAGGATGACAGAAAGTTTTGGAATGGACAGCTATGGAACACATTTTTATACACATTTCACTGCCTGTTAATTCGAAGTTCACTACTTTTCAGCATAGTGTGCGTTTCTTCTTTCAGGTCAATAATCCGTTTTTGTATTTTTTCCAAGAGAAGCTTTTCATGATAGTTACTAAACCTGTTAGTTATTATACCTGTTCTAGTACTTGCATTTTTATTTTTTACCCATTTGTGTTTATCATTTATAAATGTGATCACATATAATGCCTTGTTCCATAATCTTGCTACAGTTGACTCATGACGAATGACGTTACCTATCCTCATTTGCAGCAATAGGTCAAAAGCAAATAGTGTTATGCCTCAGCAATTAATTATCGATCCCAACGCAATGCATTGCTAACAAAAAAATGTATTACCAGTCCCAAGTAGTGATACCAGTTTGAGAAAATTCTGAATAATACTGATTAGCTCTGAATAGTATGTCACTTGAGTAATGACTTCTTAATGAGACAAAAAAGTATATATTTAAGATAATGCTTTGTCACTAGCTAATAACTGCCACTGTTTATTGTAATGAGACTATTTATAATGCGCATGATTATTAATGCTATGACTGTAATTAACTGATTTTAATAATGACTTTGTAATGATCTGAATACTACTGAATGAGGAACACTGTTTATTGTAATGAGACTACTTATAATGCCCATGATTATTAATGCTATGACTAATTAACTGATTTTTAATAATGACTTCGTAATGATCTGAATAATACTGAATGATGATTCTATTCAATACTTGCTGGCCACTGAGTGCCAATAATTAATGTCAGTCGATGAATTGTTATTAATTATGCCATTAATTAACTCTTGTTTTCAATGTTCATACTTTGTAACTGGAAATGAATGTGACTGTTTAATAATGCTTTGTAATTAGAAGAAGGCTAATGATTCTTAATAGATTGGAATGACAAATGATTAATTAACTGTAATTAGGATGTTTTGTAATTAGAAGGCTAATGAATCTTAATTACTGTTTAATAATGCTTTGTAATTAGGAGAAGGGTAATAATTCTTACTATATTGGAATGACAAATAATTAATTAACGATGCTATACTTTGTAACTGGAAAGGAATGTGACTGTTTAATAATGCTTTGTAATTAGGAAAAGGCTAATGATTAATACTATTGGAATGACAAATGATTAATTAACCATGCTATACTTTGTAACTAGTAAAAGAAGGGTACTGATTATGTAAAACAATTAATGAACATTTTCTGTAATACTACATACTTGGTACAGAAATGTTCAATAACTGGGCTATGAATGCCACAAACTGCTAATTAAGTCTGTAATTGTCAATATTATGTGACATAATGTCCTTCTCCTCATAAGCTAACTACCCTGAATTACTGCAATGTCCATTTGTCCTGTTTATCCTAGTGATCATGGAGCACTATCTTTGGTTTTGCACTAATTCTACGTGGGTGTGCCTTGTAAGAGCGTGGTGTTGACACGACATGCTGTCCACCACCGTGAGCGATGAAGACATTATTATGGTCCCACTGTTTGGTGTACCTAATGTACTGCCAAAATGAAAACATGGAACATTACTACGACAATTCAGTGTCTTGGCTACACTGATAAATTCTGAGGGGAAAAGAACTTCAAGTTGTGTCACTTGGTGTTGTACTTCTGTGGAAAGATATGGACTTTCAAAACAGCTGTGTGCAATCTAAAGTGCTACAACCATGATGCAATCCTTCCCTTTCCTATCCTAATTCTTGTCACATAGTGAAAATCATTATTTGCTAACATTATTTATGTTCATGGCTATACATTTTTTCAATTCGCTAAACTCCAGTGCGAGTACACTTATGTCACTGGTCGACATGATTTTTTTTGCTATTATGTTTATTTATTGCCAAAATGCTAAAGACATTTTTTTGGTTTGTTCTGAAGTACAGTATATGTACACTCTTGTCTTTTATATTGTATATACATTTTTTTTATTTTCTGAACTACAGTGCATGTGCACTTCTGTTAGGTGTTAATATGTTTTCTACTGAACTTCAGTGCCTGTACACTTATCTCATTTTTCAATATGTTTTCTACTATTCTGTATATTCAATACTTTAATGCGAATGCACTTATGCCATTTGTTACTAATTGTACATACATTTCATCAATTACTGATATGTTCTCAACTGCAGTGCATGTGCACTCATGTCACTTGTCAACATAATATTTTTTGCCAGTCTGTTTATTTGTTCTGAATATGCTAAAGAATTTTTTCAGTGCCTGTGCACTTTGTTATCTGTCAAATAATTTGTATATACATTTTTCTGATTTGCTACTATGTTTTGTACTCACTTTTTGTCTTTGTCTGATATATTTTGTACTTAGTGCGTGTGCACAACATTTAAATATTCTGTAAGTTGTAGGATTTTGTTAATTAAAGAAAAATTTTGCCGCGCTTGGCAAGTCCAAATGACTCACCATCGCTGCCAAATTTTTGCCCCCCCAGTGGAGGGTTATGAAACACGTATGTAACATAGCAGCGATGGCGAGGCATTGTAGCATCTGTGACCAGAGAGTTTGCGCTTGACCGCGCGATTGTTGCGAGCGGTTCTCAGTCTGTCAGTCAGTCGTTGCGAGTCTGTAGCTGTGTCTAGTGGAGGGCAGTAGTCTGTCGGTCAGTCGTTGCGAGTCTGTAGCTCTGTCTAGTTGAGAGCAGTACTCTGTCAGTAGCCGTCGCGTGCAGTACGCTAGTAGTCGTCATGCAGAGTGGTCGGTCAGTGGTAGCAGTCCAGTGGGATTGCGTGATGTGGTCTGGCGACAACACTGGTCAAGATGCTGAATGAGGTATACTGTTAATTAAGATAATCATCGGATAATGTAAAGTTTAATTATTGTAACTAATTTTCAACAAGTGCCCCCAATAATAACTTTGATTTCAAAAGCAATTTTACATAAAATTTTCATTTAATTGAAGTAACTATTTCGTTCCACTTCCCCTAAACAAAAGTTTCAGTTTTCAATTAGATTACAAAAAAAAAAAAAAGGGAATATTATTATTTGCAATGCAGTTCCTCCAAGCGGTGCGCAACAACAAGAGCAGAAATTTGACTAGGTGTTGCAATGAGGTAAGAATTTTAATTTTGATTTTTTGCACAGGGCCAAAGACCGATATTTCGGTTTAATTGAATCATTATTATCATTTTTCTGAGATTTTCTTATCACTGAATGGAGCTTAATTTTTATGAAGAACTTATACTTGAGTCAGATTGCGATTCTCAGTTTTATTGTCATTAAATTTAATTGCAGGGAGGTTACGTTTGGCTCCTATTAATTTATTATTTCTGTCTTTAAAATTTCAGTGGAGAGGTTACACATAGAGCAATGTCCATTAGCATTTCTATATAATATCACCATTTAAAATTTTTTGTGGGGAGGTTACAACCTTTAACGCCATCCAACCTCTGTTTGACTGAATGCCCAGGCGTATCAAGGCCGTTATTACGGCCAGAGGTGGTTGTTCTGGGTACTGAGTTCTCAGGATCTATGCACCCAAATTGCGTGACAATGTAATCACATGTCATTTCTAGTATAATATATCTGTCCAATAAATACCTGTTTATCATCTGCATTTCTTCTTGGTGTAGCAATTTTAATGGCCAGTATTGTATTTGTCTTACAATCATAATATTGCAAGTGCCGTGGCCCGATTTCCCAGAAACTTCGCTGAGTGCAAGAGACGTCAGTATAAGCAGAGACACTTTATGCGTCTTTTACGGCACGAAATCCTCAGGGGAAGAAATGGCACACAGTGTTTAGCGTCGCGGCCTTTTGATTTTGCACCCCGTCATCGGAACCAGATTATTACTTTCCTTTTTGTTCGTTTATGTTACATGAATGCTCTCCAGTGTATATTACATAACGCTGTCCTTATTCATCAAGTAGTTGTATCTCAGACGAATGAATTAAAGAAATAAGTTTGAGAAAATTATATGAGATGTATTTTTGGTGAAATTCGTGCACTGCATCCTGATTCATAATCAACTGAAAGCGCCAGTTTTCAGAAAAGTTATCTATGGTTTGCCACGAGATTATTGCCAAGACGCCAAATCTTCACCATTGTTAACGACGTTTCTTTCCCGAGTGATATTCGTACAGAGAACTGTTACTGTGACAAAAACGGTTTCGCGTGATGCTCCTTGTGATCAGAATATCTGTGCTTCGAATGTTTCAGCGGTCGGTGTCATCCTAGGAGAAGCTCTAAATCTTCCCGAAGAATGAGCAACATATGAGAATTAACACCAGAACTGATATGAGAATCGAACATAATACCTCAACATATCACACACATACAGGATGTTTCAAAAATGACCGGTATATTTGTAACGGCAATAAAAACTAAACGAGCAGCGATAGAAACACACCGTTTGTTGCAATATGCTTGGGACAACAGTACATAATCAGGCAGACAAACTTTCGAAATTACAGTAGTTACAATTTTCAACAACAGATGGCGCTGCGGTCTGGGAAACTCTATAGTACGATATTTTACACATATCCACCATACGTAGCAATAATATGGCGTAGTCTCTGAATGAAATTACCCGAAACCTTTGACAACGTGTCTGGCGGAATGGCTTCACATGCAGATGAGATGTACTGCTTCAGCTGTTCAATTGTTTCTGGATTCTGTCGGTACACCTGGTGTTTCAAGTGTCCCCACAGAAAGAAGTCACAGGGGTTCATGTCTGGCGAATAGGGAGGCCAATCCACGCCGCCTCCTGTATGTTTCGGATAGCCCAAAGCAATCACACGATCATCGAAATATTCATTCAGGAAATTAAAGACGTCGGCCGTGCGATGTGGCCGGGCACCATCTTGCATAAACCACGAGGTGTTCGCAGTGTCGTCTAAGGCAGTTTGTACCACCACAAATTCACGAAGAATGTCCAGATAGCGTGTTGCAGTAATCGTTTCGGATCTGAAAAATGGGCCAATGATTCCTTTGGAAGAAATGGCGGCCCAGACCAGTACTTTTTGAGGATGCAGGGACGATGGGACTGCAACATGGGGCTTTTCGAATCCCCATATGCGCCAGTTCTGTTTATTGACGAAGCCGTCCAGGTAACAAATAAGCTTCGTCAGCAAATCAAATGCTGCCCACATGCATATCGCCGTCATCAATCCTGTGCACTATATCGTTAGCGAATGTCTCTCGTGCAGCAATGGTAGCGGAGCTGAGGGGTTGCCGCGTTTGAATTTTGTATGGATAGAGGTGTAAACTCTGGCGCATGAGACGATACGTGGACGTTGGCGTCATTTGGACCGCAGCTGCAACACGGCGAACGGAAACCCGAGGCCGCTGTTGGATCACCTGCTGCACTAGCTGCGCGTTGCCCTCTGTGGTTGCCGTACACGGTCGCCCTACCTTTCCAGCACGTTCATCCGTTACGTTTCCAGTCCGTTGAAATTTTTCAAACAGATCCTTTATTGTATCGCTTTTCGGTCCTTTGGTTACATTAAACCTCCGTTGAAAACTTCGTCTTGTTGCAACAACACTGTGTTCTAGGCGGTGGAATTCCAACACCAGAAAAATCCTCTGTTCTAAGGAATAAACCATGTTGTCTACAGCACACTTGCACGTTGTGAACAGCACACGCTTACAGCAGAAAGACGACGTACAGAATGGCGCACCCACAGACTGCGTTGTCTTCTATATCTTTCACATCACTTGCAGCGCCATCTGTTGTTGAAAATTGTAACTACTGTAATTTCGAAAGTTTGTCCGCCTGAAAATGTACTGTTGTCCCAAGCATATTGCAACAAACGGTGTATTTCTATCGCTGCTCGTTTAGTTTTTATTGCCGTTTCAAATATACCGGTCATTTTTGAAACACCCTGTATATTATAAATGTCTGAAACTTACGTGAAATCCAGTTGTAATTTTACAATTAAGATAATGCCCTTGTATCCAGTCATTTAATCAGAAAGATTCGTGTAGTAACCTTCTACGGAAATGGGCAGATAAATGAAAACAGAGAAAATAAAATAAAACAAATAAAAACAGTAATCGGGCTTAAAAAATGGGGAGCAAAGTCAAAAAACAACGGCGCTAACCACAGAGTCGCCATTTCGATTGGTGATACCGCGCGTTAATAACAGAAGGTAGCGTGAAAATACCCCGAAAACTATGGGCGTCGTTTTCCAGAAACGATGGAGTGTGTACGGGTAAGCCGAGACACGTGTTCGATTATTTTGACTCCTGTTCCACTGTGCGAAGTTCCTGAAAAATCGGCTGATGGCACTTGCCGTGTTCTCCTCGTTATCAAAATTTCGTTGACATCCCTCCAACAACCCAACGTAGCAGCAGTCTCGAGAGGTCGTCACGAACGTCTTCCACTGGCCACGGCTGAACACTAATTAAGAGCAGAAACGTGACGCGGCAGTGTGCCTGCCGCGCATTACACACTGGAGGCCGCTGCAGAGCTCTCCCGCACCACCCACGCCCGCCCCGGCGGCTCATGCACGGCCCGGCCGCTCCCCGTCATCGGTCCCCATTCAGCCGCACGCACCTCAGTAAGCAAGCCGTGCATCACGCCGCCCGCCGGCCTGAATGCGCCGCTAATGAATAGTATCGACCCGGTGACAGCAGCCAGACACTTGTTGACCGCGCGCCGCTGTGCCGGGCAGGCCGCGCGGCTGTGGCGACGCGACGTGCGAATAGGGTGCGAGTCGCTCTGCGGGTAATTATGATTGCCCATCAACGGGTAATTTTCCAGGGTACGAGCGACTGCCCCGTCAGGTTTCGTTTCGCGTTCGCCATCAAAGAGTTCCAACGGGGTGTGACGCGTCCAGTGAGAATAGGTGTCTGCGGCCGTTAATGATTGATTGCCAGTACCGTGGCAGAGCTAATCGCGTGTGGCTGTCAGAGGTGGAATACTCTCAGCTTTCGATAACACCGATTTAAAAAGCTTCCTACAACAGAGGCGAATGTGGCTATAGAGTGCCGAATTAACGTAAACCGTGCAGTATTGCAGGGTAAAAATAAACCTGGCGATTATAATTAAAATGTAGATACTCACGGATGTCCAGCGTCGGCTGTAATTATCATGCAGGGGCGAAACGTGGTAGATATGCTACTGTGTTAATGCGGAACAGAACTACAATGGAAAAAATTACTTCCAGTTTTGGCCACCAGATGCAAATCTAGCGCTTTAGTCTTCTCGTCGACGTCTCCGCTCCTCACTCAACAAACTGTGTAAGCGATGATTAATAATTTCACTTGTCTGACCTTTTCAGCCCAAGTGCCACTCCTTATCCAGTCCCTACGGAAACGTTTCTGAATGTCTTTCTTGCATTCACAACGCAAGATTTTCACCAGGTGACTAAAACTGTAACTAATTTTTCTCGGGTATATCGGTTCCGCATTAACACATCAGAATATGTACCAAGTTTTTCTTTCAAACGGTAATTACATCCCAAACTGGACCCCTGTGAGTACCTGCACTTTAATTCAAAAATGGTTCAAATGGCTCTACGCACTATGGAACTTAACATCTGAGGTCATCAGTCCCCTAGACTACTTAAACCTAACTAACCTAATGACATCAAACACAGCCATGTCTGAGGCAGGATTCGAACCTGCGACCGTATCAGCAGTGGGGTTCTGGACTGAAACGTCCAGAACCGCTCGGCCACCACGGCCGGCGCACTTTAATTGTAACCACCCAATAGGGCACACGGGGTTATACCACTCACTGGGCTAATTTGCCTGAAATAAGTTCAGATGGTTCAAATGGCTCGGAGCACTATCGGACTTAACATCTTAGGTCATCAGTCCCCTAGAACTTAGAACTACTTAAATCTAACTAACCTAAGGACATCACACACAACCACGCCCGAGGCAGGATTCGAACCTGCGACCGTAGCAGTCCCGCGGTTCCGGACTGCAGCGCCTAGAACCGCACGGCCACCGCGGCCGGCTGAAATAAGTAATTTACCAACAGTGCACTAGTTCGTCAGAATCAGGTCGTTTTGCCTGCAGTGACTTGAAAATGGTGCACATGGCTCTGATCACTGTGGGACTTAACATCTGTGGTCATCATTCCCCTACAACTTAGAACTAATTAAACCTAACTTACATAAGGACATCACTCACATCCATGCCCAGGATTCAAATCTGCGCCCGCATCTCGTGGTCGTGCGGTAGCGTTCTCGCTTCCCACGCCCGGGTTCCCGGGTTCGATTCCCGGCGGGGTCAGGGATTTTCTCTGCCTCGTGATGGCTGGGTGTTGTGTGATGTCCTTAGGTTAGTTAGGTTTAAGTAGTTCTAAGTTCTAGGGGACTGATGACCGTAGATGTTTAGTCCCATGGTGCTCAGAGCCATTTGAACCATTTGATTCAAATCTGCGAACGTAGCGATTGCTCGGTTTCTGACTGAAGCGCCTAGAACCTCTCGGCCACACTGGCCGGCCCCTTCAGTGTGTGCCAGTACCTCTGTGTCGCCGCATGTGGTTGTAGTAAGAGTGTTTTATGTTACATTATCGACAGAACAGAAGAACAAACTCCAGTGGTAAGCAGATTTAGATGTATTACTGCCACAGTTAATGAATATAAGCTTAATAATTTATGGGTATCATGCAGAATTAATTGAAATTTTAAATTCTTATTGTTACTAGTATAAGAACACAACTGATGCAGTGTGTGCATCTAGAAATACTGTTGACTTTTTGCACTAGGTGTGATTTGCCATGTCTTTCGTTATGTCTGCACATGGGGCTATTTCCCCACGTACACGTGGGTCTATTTCTGCAGTCAAATTATTGTATTAACTGATGTTTTACTGTGAAATTCTAGAGAACACAATTATTTGGTCTCTTTTGAGATGGCCCGCACATGCAAAAGGAAAAAATCATCAAGTGCTACATTAACCGAGGAAGAAATGAAAGCCGGCCGGAGTGGCCTAGCGGTTCTAGGCGCTACAGTCTGGAATCGCGCGACCGCTACGTTCGCAGGTTCGAATCCTGCCTAGGGCATGGATGTGTGTGATGTCCTTAGGTTAGTTAGGTTTAAGTAGTTCTAAGTTCTAGAGGACTGATGACCTCAGAAGTTGAGTCCCATAGTGCTCAGAGCCATTTCAACCATTTTGTTTGTTACTTCTTGAAGTATCCTCTTTCTCCTGCAACTGTTAATTGCATATTTAAGGAAATCAAACACTCCAGCAGACAACTGCATCGAATTTTAGTTCACACAGTTGATTTCAACTCAGTCACCTATCAGTCTTACTACCATCCAACGTCCGACTTCGCTACAGTAAAAATGTCATCCTATTTCGTACATCTGATTAACCGACAGTGTTCTGTCGTCGTCGGCATAACCACTTAAGACAACAAATCGGTTGAATAAACATACAAAAAATTTAGTAACTAAAAGGTCTGAGGTCAATGTGCTATTTTCTGGTGTGGCCAGCTAAAAAACATAAAGAACATCCCCGGGGCTGTCAGCCGTATTCTGTTTCCATCTTTCCAAGAAGCAGCGGAAGTCTGAGAAGTATATTCCCGACGGCTAAGCCTCTATTTCACCACTTCGCAGAGTTTAAGGTGGTGACCCAGACTTTCAGAAGTCTCTTTTTTGTGCTGGTCCCCCTAAAACATTTTGTATTTTTCTCCTAAGCCAATCCGCTTAGACGACTCGGATACTCCGTCGTTTTCGAGAATGTATGAATTGCTTTCAGATTATTTTAGTTGCAACGCCCACATAGTCTAAGCTAGACCTGAAATTGTCTTCGACGTCACAAATCGTACCAATTATGGGTCGTGGAAATCAAAAGTTTACGTGACCCAAGTTCGTATATACGAATGAGGCGAGTAAGCGATTCTACATATTCTCTCATTGGAAACTACGTTATCCGGTATGCCTCAGACACGGGGATTTGCAAACAGGCATTATAAGCTTCGTAGCCTTGAAGATCTCAACGTTGCACAATGTTTAGAATTTTCTCGGGATACAGAATAACGTTATCAGAACGTTTTTACGTTCTCTCCATTAACTATGGCAGTAACAGAAAAACAACTGTCTCGCATGGCGGGAGCGCACCCGTTCTTATTATGGTGCAGCGACTGTGGCTATTCGCAGGTTTAAATTAGTTCTCTCTCCTTCGTTCCTCCTGTTTCGAAGTACCAGATTAATTGCAGATGACAAGCTACGTGACGCTGAAAATGTACAGAAGGAAAAACTACGTTAATGAAAACAACAAAGAAAAACTGTTTTCAGGCATAATTTTCATTCGAAACACATTCATATTTTCATGATTTGACTAAAGAAACTTAACTGACGAGGGCACAAACGTGCTGAAAAATGTTTGGGTTCATACAAACAATTAGTGTTTTGCCTAAATGGCGTACATTATATCCAGTAATGTTATGTGATTTAATTATTCTAAAGTTCACTATTTCTGCTAGATTCCACCTACGAGGTTAAGTCAAAAAGTGATACCTCCTGTTTTCTCTCCTTAAATAAACTTCCTTACGTAAAGAATTTCTATTTAGGAGGTACTCCGCAATGCCTCTTCTCTATTCCACTACCGTACTAATTCTCTGCGTCTACAGATGCCGGTACTGCAGTTGCTAGCAAAATAGCCGACATCGATGTTCGTATTAGACAGCGTTCTGTGATAGAATTCTTGAAGGTGAAACTCCGATACACATTCACGAAAGAGAGAAATATGTGTAGGATGATACAACAGTGAATATCAGCACTATAAGACAATGGCTCCATCGCTCTAGCGTCATAGTTGTCATCGACTCGCTTAATGTTGTGTGGAGTCAATGCAGTCACCGGCGTCACGCTCCGCGTTTCATGAGCCTATGGTGTTTGCACTTCAGCTTCGTGACAGGAAAGGAACCCACAGTGTAACAATGCTCATATCCACTGTGGCATCACCGTACACATTTTGCAATCGTTCATGAATGTGAGTGGGCGTCTCACCTCCTGCATTCAACAATTCAATAACAGAATGCTGTCTCATATGAACATCGATGTCGGCCATTTTGCAAGCGACTGCAGTACTGGCATCTGTTGAAGCATAAAGGTACTGCTGCAGTGGATTGCAGAAGAAGCATTGTGGAGTAGTTTCAAAATTCAGATTTTGGAGTGATAAAGGCGTTACCACAAAGACAAATCGGCTCATTTATCTGGCTTAGTGCTTGATAAACCCTTATGATACATGACCTTTTCATCCCCTTGCTAAGATATGGTCTGAAACACCGTTCTCAAAATATACGGGATGACTCAGCGGCATATACATGCTCAGCAGCATATACATGCTTTGAGACCTGATGGTAGTGCATAAGCTAGACATATGCTCTGTTCAGAATGATTTCCGAGACAGAAGACATTTAATGTACATTGTTTTTTTTTAATTTCTGTATTATTCAATTAATGTGTTTATAACATACCATATTGATATAGAGGCAGCAGAGGCGAACGATATATCGGACACAGGTGGTCTATTAAGTCGAAACACTACCCCAAACTGGCTTACAAAAACCACCTAAGCTATAGCGCGAGAACGTCACGTGACACTTAATCACTAATTCTATCACCTCTCAAAGCATGCATCTTTCTTCGTGACTCATCCCGTACATGTAACCATATTAAGACAAACGCCAAAACGTTACCTCAAAAAAATCGCACGGATTCAATAATATAAAATCGTAATCCACACCCTCCTGGTGACTTACCCAACCTAAGTAAATATATTATTATGTGGTAACATAGGAAACTCATGAGAGCTGCCATGGAGCATCACAATACTAAAAACCAATACCCTTATACATGATTCTCAGAGCGTACTTGATATTTCATATACATTCTTGAAGCGTGCCAGAGTTTGTAGTAAGCCATTTAAAAGAAAAACTGACTCCCGATTTTAGGGGAATGAGGGATGGAAAGTGGGAGGCTGTAGGGGAAAGGAAACGCTGGGTTGCAGAAATAACGTACATTGGCATGTTGTACTATGTACATAAGAATATACTGCAGTATTGCATTGAAAAATCATATACACTTTCATTGAATTCGACAGTATTGTTGTCGCAAAAAGTACATCACGCGATGATCGGAAGTCTATATAACACGTTTCATAAGCATTCTTAAGAATAACATACTAATACATACTTTAATAGTAATAGAATACGTGAAAATTATCAAAAATGCCTTATAAATCATAAGCTTGTATTATGGGGGATAGTACATTAGTACTGAGTTAGCCTGTATGGGTCATCTAAGTACAGGAACACAATGAAAGATTAAATTCTGACATATGGACCTGAAATAACAACATGTATAATTTATAGCATATTAGTTTTTAGTTACAAGAAAACTGGCAGTCATTATAGGGGGGGGGGGGGGACACCAAGGAACGGGATATCTGGCCTGTACACAATGCAGATAGCAGTAACATGGAAAATTTGTAGTTCTGTCTAAATCTCTTCACCATTCACAGTGTTAAAGTATGCCCTTTGATGTTTAGTTCGTAGTTGCGGTTTTCCAGAATATTCCAGATGTGCATATGTTGCCAGTATTTAAAAAATTAAATCAACGAAATTAACAGTTTTGTTTCCTTTGGCTTCTTTTGTAAACTAAATACTGTGACAGAGGCTATTTCGACCTTGTGTATTAACTTCACTTCCTTCAGAGAGCCATCAAACCACCTTACTGAGTCACTGCCATATTTTTTATACTAGCAAATACTGATATCTGAGTATTCAAATTCGGTACAAAATCGTATTTCTACCAGATATCTATCACAGCCAAGCAACCCATTTGCATATAATTTTTCCCCTTGGAAAGTGAAACAGTTGTGAGCTGAAATCAACGCTAATAATTCAACGATATGAGTAATTTCAGCTATTGTTAGTTTTATATATTTAATCAGATTCCACTGTATATGGTCTATAGTCCCAGTTACCGAAATATTTGCAAACATAATAGATATATCAAATTAGAATGGTTTACTGTTGTCCATTATTCTCATATCTTTCATTCTTGAGTGACATCATGCCAACTATGAACAGTATTTTGTTTTCCAGAATGTTTATAATAGCCTTAATAGCCTATCTAGTTTTCAGTTTGTTTTATATGCAGCGCTACTTATCCGATTAATAATGGTCCTCTTATAGTGTTGGTTGGGCACTACGTTTTGGGGCACTAGGATTGATATTTATAGATTCCATAGTTGCCATATCAACGAGGATAAAGTTACAGTTCATGAGATTTTTTTTGAAAACACCATTGAAATTAGCTGTCGGGTCTTTATTCAGTTTATTAATTTTATTTTCACCCATTTTTTTTTCCAATTTTTAGTAATATGTGTAGTAGACGTTCGGTAGCCCTTCGTTGTTATGTCCCAAGCCAAGTTAGCTTTTCATTCGCAACTATCTCATTTCTCCTTTCATTATTAGAAAGTTTCTCACTGTGCACAACTATGATGAAGGAATCCCGATTTTTCATATTGTTGCTTTTCCTAATAGGCTTTTCAGTAGGAAAATGTTAATTTATCCTAATCGAATAGATTGGTTCAAATGGCTCTGAGCACTATGGGACTTAACTTCTGAAGTCATCAGTCCCCTAGAACTTAGAACTACTTAATCCTAACTAACCTAAGGACCTCACACACATCCATGCCCAAGGCAGGATTCGAACCTGCGACCGCAGTGGTCGCGCGGTTCCAGACTGTAGCGCTTAGAACCGCTTGGCCATTCCGGCCGGCAATCGAATAAAATATTCATTTTTGTTTTTGTTCATCAGCATATATTTGTGTGCTATTGTAATCGTAGACTTTTTTTTAACTTGGTGTTATGTGAATGGTTTTCCCCAACATACACCAACGAAGGCACATTAGTTCATTACCTTTTACTAGTGTAATGTGGTCCGATTAAATGTTTTTCGTTTGTAGTGGTATAGCCACGCACGGGAAAAAAGTTGCTCAAAGAAAAATATGTCATACCTTTCTGAGAACTTTCACTGAGTACTGTTACAAGGCACCATTGTTTCGCTCCTAAGAATGAAAATGCATTACGATAGTATTATTGGTTTGGTACAGCCGGTATGGCAATGGAAACCGATTTCTGAAGGGAGGAAGTAGATATTGGGCCGATTCTTCTCGTTCGCAGACTACATTTCCCCTGTCGTCCCACGTCCGTTGAACAATTGACCCCATGCTCACAGATGCAACAGCTTATTTAAAGGCTGAGTTGAAATTAGAAATCTGTTTCACACCGAAAATTTTAACTACTTCTTTTGTTACTGAGTTGATTACAGAAGGCTGTTTACGTAATATATCTTCAACTTCCACTTATTCAAGTAGTCAAAGAATACAATGTACATTTAGAAATAATATTCTCTTGAACGTAGAAAATACATGTATAAAGAAGCGTAAGATCTTATTATTAACATCACATTTTTGTCTCTGTGTGTCTGACAATAACGCCACTATGATAATTTTGATGGGAAGTATAATGTGGTGAATGAAATTTGCGGTACTCGTGCTAACAGCTCAGAAGATCATGCATCAGAACTTAGAACTACTTAAACCTAACTAACCTAAGGACATCACATACATCTATGCCCGAGGCAGGATTCGAACCTGCGACCGTACCGGTCGCGCGGTTCCAGACTGTAGCGTCTAGAACCGCTCGGCCACCCCGGCCGGTGCACCAGTTCACTGATTACTGTTGACTCTTCACTCACACGTCATGTTCTTGTTCTTCATATCGGTACTTCAAAAAGTCAGTATGCTGGAAGCTTCCCGTATTAATGAAATATCTAGAGCCTTTTAAATGTTACAATTATTATCCTTAGTCTACGAATAATAAAACTACGAATTTAGGTGTAAATAGTCAACTCTCTGGTATAAAATTATTGTTAGTGATTCCATGTGGTGCGGTTAGGTTGTATTTTTCATTGTATTCAAAAGAGTCGTGTGGCAGTATAATGACATTTTGCAGCCGGAATACTTCCAACAACGAGTTTTGGAATGGAATTACAACTTTTAAAATTAACTTCCGACCTTGTTACGTAAGTTTTAATTATTTTTCTGATATATATTTAAACTTTTGTTGGCAGAAAGCATTTCAACTCGGAAACTAAAATTTTCGCGCGGGAATTGCATCGTCGTATTAATTATTTACTTCTTAATCTATTCTCTGCTTTGAGTATACGCTAGGTACCGCGGCTTAGTGGACCAAATATCAAGAAGTGACGCTCATAAAATTAAGATTTGTCAGGAAGAGGGGGGTGGGTAGGGGAGCGGTGGTGGGGAAGCTGTATTGAAGCCAAAGCGCTACTGGACGCCGAAATTCTTCTTAACTGTATGAAAATAAGAGATGTGCAGCGCAACCAAATTTTTTCTTTATTATAATTGCAGCTACAAGACTGTTGACTGAAAAGATTTTAGCTCAGTCTAATGAAATCACATTTTAATCCGATGTAACTCAAGAACGCTTTTTTGGCATATGAAATAGCTAGAAAGAAAACTTTAAAAAATACCTGAGGTGTAATTACCAGCCTATTCTTAATCAATTCACTTGTTACTTTTACAATATGTACACCTTCTGGAAGCGTTGAGATGCTTTTGATATGATAAAGAAGCGCTTATATCTTTTCATTTCTCATATCATATGTTAAAAGGCTACCTTTTTTAAATTTGTTATAAAGATAATCTAACTAATTTACCCAGTTTCCTGAGGAAACGCATCCGTCAGCTTGTCTGTCACTGATGCGGATAATACGCCGTACAGGTACCTTCATCTACACCTACTTCCACACACATAGTCAGCAAGTCACCGTCCAGTGCGTGGCGGAGGATACCCTGTACCACTACCAGTCATTTCCTTTCCTGTTCCAGAACGAGGGCAAAACGACTACCTATAAGCCTGAATACAAGGCCTAATTTCCGTTTCTTGTGTTTGTGGTCTTTACGCGAAATTATAGGCAGTAGAATCGTTCTGCAGTCGCCTTCAAATGCAAGTTCTCTACATTTTCTCAGTATTGTTCTTCGCAAAGATCGTTTCCATCCCTCCACGGATTCCCATTTGAGTTCCCGAAGCATCTCTCTAATATTTGTGTGTTGTTCTAATTTACGCGCAACAAATCTATCTGTCCGCCACTGAATTGTTTCGATGTCCTCCTTTAATCCGACCTGGTGCAGATTCCAAACACTCGAGCTGTGCTACAGAATGGTTCGCATTTGCGTCCTGCATGCGGTCTCCTTTACAGATGAAACATACTGTCCGAAAATTCTTCCAATAACCCCTAAGTCAACTATTTGCCTTCCTTACTACTATCCTTAAGTACTCATTCCATTTCAGCGTTTCACCCAAATATTTAACTGATGTGACTGTGTCAAGCAGCACGCTACTAATTCTGTATTCGATCATTACAGGCTTATTTTTCCTACTCATCCACATTAATTATATTTTTCTGCATTTCGAGCTAGCTGACGTCCATCCCACCAACTAAAAATTTCTTCTAAGTTATCTCGTATCGTCGTATGGTCACTCAGCGACACTTTCCCGTACACTAGAGCTTGATCAGAAAAAAGAGCCACTGATTGCTGCTCACCCTGACCGCCGGATCATTTATGTATGTGGAATATAATAGCGGTCTTTCACGCATCCTTGAGGTACTCCTGATCACATCCTTGTCTCTGATAAAAACTCGCCGTCGAGGACGTACTTGCTTCTATTACTTAAAAAGTTTTCGAGCCAGTCACAAGTCTGGGAACCTATTCTGCATACCCGTACCTTCGTTGCCAGATAGCAGTAGGCACCATGTCAAATGCTTTATCGAAAGTCTAGAAATCCGGAATCTGCTTGTTACCTTCCATTCACAGTTCGCAGGAGATTATGTAAGACAAAATGAGTCTCGCACGACCTTTGTTTTCTAAAATCGTGCTGAATCGTGGATAAAAGTTTTTCCGCTTCAAAAATATGAGCCACGTGAGTACAACGGATAGAGTTTTCATGATAGCTATAAAGCCCCTCAGGCGCCAGAAAGTTACGTCGTTAAGTAAATCACCCCGAACACACATCTAATAACAAGTATTTCATTGGAACAGTGTCTTTCCAGGTCAACGCAAACTACTCAGCTGCGAAGTCCGATATTTCATGGTTTTTTCTTGCAAGTCGCCTCACGTAAATACATTCTCAAATAGTTTCATTCTAGAAGGCATCTTTGCTAATTTACGTTGCTACAGAGTGTGTGGGACGTAGAAATGACACAAAAAAACAGACTGTAACGAATAGAGTCAGAATTCTGACGCAGTGTTTGTTTGAAAATGTATTGCATAGACCACGAGGTCTGATGATTACCAAACATTTAATAAGGCTAAATGTTTCGAGAAACAAATCTCATCTTCAGGCTACAATGACAGTACCAATCTACCTTTTTATAAAATGCACGTATATATTAAAGCTCATCATTATGGTGTTGGAATGAACACTGGCCATCCTGCAGAGGAAGAGAATGCGAGGGAATGTGCACCTCGTTTGTTAATCTGTAGTTCGCATAAATAAATTTTAGAAATAATCACCGTCTTCTTATGAAATGGCTGTCTTCTTGTCGTGTTTCCAGTTACCTCCATTTCTACAACTCCTTGGATTTGACAAATACAATTTGTAAACTTGCATATGTTACTTAAAACACGCCATCACAATCAACTCTGCCTTGCGGTGGAAACATGATAATGGTCAAATCGAATTCTATTTCGATTTAACTGTCAATGTATCCTTACTGGAGTTATCTATCACTAGCAATGTCTTCTGCAAACCTTGTTGTTGCATCTCTCTGGTTCCACGAAATACACTCCTGGAAATGGAAAAAAGAACACATTGACACCGGTGTGTCAGACCCACCATACTTGCTCCGGACACTGCGAGAGGGCTGTACAAGCAATGATCACACGCACGGCACAGCGGACACACCAGGAACCGCGGTGTTGGCCGTCGAATGGCGCTAGCTGCGCAGCATTTGTGCACCGCCGCCGTCAGTGTCAGCCAGTTTGCCGTGGCATACGGAGCTCCATCGCAGTCTTTAACACTGGTAGCATGCCGCGACAGCGTGGACGTGAACCGTATGTGCAGTTGACGGACTTTGAGCGAGGGCGTATAGTGGGCATGCGGGAGGCCGGGTGGACGTACCGCCGAATTGCTCTACACGTGGGGCGTGAGGTCTCCACAGTACATCGATGTTGTCGCCAGTGGTCGGCGGAAGGTGCACGTGCCCGTCGACCTGGGACCGGACCGCATCGACGCACGGATGCACGCCAAGACCGTAGGATCCTACGCAGTGCCGTAGGGGACCGCACCGCCACTTCCCAGCAAATTAGGGACACTGTTGCTCCTGGAGTATCGGCGAGGACCATTCGCAACCGTCTCCATGAAGCTGGGCTACGGTCCCGCACACCGTTAGGCCGTCTTCCGCTCACGCCCCAACATCGTGCAGCCCGCCTCCAGTGGTGTCGCGACAGGCGTGAATGGAGGGACGAATGGAGACGTGTCGACTTCAGCGATGAGAGTCGCTTCTGCCTTGGTGCCAATGATGGTCGTATGCGTGTTTGGCGCCGTGCAGGTGAGCGCCACAATCAGGACTGCATACGACCGAGGCACACAGGGCCAACACCCGGCATCATGGTGTGGGGAGCGATCTCCTACACTGGCCGTACACCACTGGTGATCGTCGAGGGGACACTGAATAGTGCACGGTACATCCAAACCGTCATCGAACCCATCGTTCTACCATTCCTAGACCGGCAAGGGAACTTGCTGTTCCAACAGGTCAATGCACGTCCGCATGTATCCCGTGCCACCCAACGTGCTCTAGAAGGTGTAAGTCAACTACCCTGGCCAGCAAGATCTCCGGATCTGTCCCCCATTGAGCATGTTTGGGACTGAATGAAGCGTCGTCTCACGCGGTCTGCACGTCCAGCACGAACGCTGGTCCAACTGAGGCGCCAGGTGGAAATGGCATGGCAAGCCGTTCCACAGGACTACATCCAGCATCTCTACGATCGTCTCCATGGCAGAATAGCAGCCTGCATTGCTGCGAAAGGTGGATATACACTGTACTAGTGCCGACATTGTGCATGCTCTGTTGCCTGTCTCTATGTGCCTGTGGTTCTGTCAGTGTGATCATGTGATGTATCTGACCCCAGGAATGTGTCAATAAAGTTTCCCCTTCCTGGGACAATGAATTCACGGTGTTCTTATTTCAATTTCCAGGAGTGTATGTCACTACAATAGAGGCTGCGACAGTTTTATGTTAATAACGACAGCATAGAACCAGTTAAGCATCGCAAGGCTAGTGCTAATGGAACACAGATTCATATGTACTAATAATCGCTCCGTGTTAACTCTTTTAACGGTAGCAATATTGAATTGAAATTGGTGAATAATGTGCGTTCTCCGCATTTGTAACTTCGTTTCAGGTCTCATATTTGCACTTTTGACCATAAAAGACAATTTCTGTCAAGGTCTCGATTTTCCAGCTCCTCTATAAAATGTGCAGTACTTTAAGATCGTAGTCTTCTGCAAATATTGTGTCCTGTATCGTCAGTATGCTTGGCTATAGGTGACAATTTAGCTTTATGACGTCTGAAACAATCTATAAGTTCTTTAAAATGGGTTTAAAAATGTTTGCCCGTTTGCGGAATGTGGAATTTTGATGTTTCTGAGCAACAGTCATACAATGATTTTAAGTGAATTTGATTAAATAAACAACAATGCAGTGAAGGAGCGGGGTATTCGTTCAAAAGTCTGGGATTAGTTACAGTGACTGAATGTCAGTTTATAATATAAATTTCTGATCTTCTCAGTTTCTTAGCTCGTTGCGGGATATCAGAAACCAGTTCATTGCTTAGTTTCTTGGTGGTTGCAAAGGTGAACCTTTGTTTTGAAACAGTTTTTTTTATCGGAAATGACCCCTAAATATGGTTAGATATACTTAGGTTTTTGTATGTTGTTGTGGGCGATAGTTTTGTCAGTTTGATCTTTTGTTTTTATTATGAGTCGAGAAAGTATGTCTATTCCATGTCCATGGGAACCATTATTATGTGTAGTGGATTTGACTGCGTTCATTTCTGACTAATACTATGAATTAGAAGTGGACATTTCTGCGCTCTGCATAATAGAGCTTTGAATGCAGTTTGTTTATGTGAGTTTTCATGCGTGATGGAGTTATCGATGGCACTCTCTGTGTTCGTTGATTTTCTGGGTACGTTGACGTCCTGGCTATACTGTAATATCTAAAATTTATTTTGCTATCCCTCTGGAGTTCTAATGAACTGAATATTTTTATGCTCTACTGAATCTACTTTAGAAAGATTCTGTTTCTTCTTCAGTTCCATAACATACCATGAAGTGTCACCTAGACATCTGGAACAGTGTAAGGTACTTCTCTGTGATGCTATTTTGTTGTTCAGAAGTTTATTTCTACAAAGGATCCCACTGGGTGGATTATCAGTTGCTGAATACGACTTGTTTTACAGATATAGCGAATGAATGTGAAAATTTTTGGGAGAGAAAGAGCCCTAGTAATATTATTAGTTCAATTGTTTCAGCTGTATCTATTGCGTGGTACTTTAAATTATATTTAATTATGTCTATCGATTATGTACTAGTTGCACTGCTGTAAAATTTACTGTAACTAGGAAGTAAGATCTCTGTTGGTAGGCATCTGAAGTTCTTTGATGTCTTTTATTACTGGTAACGATTTTTTACTGAATAAGAGATTTTAAAATTATGTTGGTGGTCATGTACAATTTACGTATTTTATCAAGACATTGTTGCCTGGGTAGTTCATAGCATTTACAATGAACCTAATGGGAACATTAGTTTTATGTGTTCTAGTTTGAGCCTGTAACTTTGGAGCTGTTTGGTTCATTCCCTACCAATTTGATTATGAAACTGGTTTTATTCAGCAGCTCCTCTGGTTTACTATTGAACTTTTGTGTGGGATTGTGTGATATTTCCTTTATGTTGTTATTCTGAAAGCAATCGAGTGTATTATTCGCATATCCATGTTCGTCCATAATCACTGCTGTGGAAGCTTTATCAGCTTTCAGAGCCAGTGTATTGCACTCATCGTGCTTTTTGATGATGTTGTAAGCAACTGGTTTTTCACTTCAGTTGCTTTCATTGGATTTTTGTTTATATGTTTCTCTGTTAATCTATTAGTTGTGACTATTACAGCTTCTTGATTGTTTTGTTCAGGTACGTCATCTGCCGGTTTTAGTAAGAAACTTATGCTCTTGATGTTATTCGGTTTAAATTCATGTTTTGTGTCTGAGGCATTTATCTGCTAAAGAAAGTGCATTTGTTCTGAAAACAATTTTCTAAAATATTGTCACAATTTGGAATAAAATTCTTGATGCTGACTGTCAGAGATGATATAATTCGTTCATTGTGCGTGTTCTTTAGATTTTATTTTTTTAAATTTATTGTTAAAGTTTTTATGAAGTACTAGGTGATATTTACATGCCAGTCGGTCGTGTGGGGTAGTGCAGTAAGATTGTTCGACAGTGACGCATGATGGATGGTATGAAGGAGCTGACGTATACTGGTGTCCGAAATTAAAACACGAAAGGGACATTTTTGGAAGGTTGCGTTTATTGTGCCACTGAATAGTGTAAACCGGTGAGAGTAATATAGAAACAATGTAAACAATACAGATCATAAACAATTACAACATGCATAATGCTACACAAAAACGTTCTTCGTATTTTTCAACTTAACGGATTTTTACGCACATTCTGGAAACTCGTTTATATGCTCACTATGGTGCGTGACCACCTCTGGCAGCAATAAAGGCCTATCAACGACGGGGCATACTGTGGATGATGTCATCAATCTCACGTTGAGGCAACAACTCCCATTCTGCCTGCAGAGCTGCTCGCAAGTCTTGGAGAATGTTTGGTGGATGCTGACGTGATGGAGCGCGTCTGCCTAGTGCATCCCAGACATACTCTATGGGATTCAAATGAGAACGCGAGCAAACAACGCTATGCATGAAATCTCTTCCGTTTCCAAGAAAACATCAACCACACGTTCTCTATAAGGTAGAGCATTAGCGTCCATCAACACGAAGTCTGGCCCTACATCACCTCGCAACAGCCGCACATGAGGTCCCAAACCCTGTCACGATACCTGACCGATTCATCCGTACACTTTTATGAAGGGCTGTTCGAGTGGTCAACATAATCCCTGCCCACACTCTTAGAATCTTCCTTCACATCAGTCTCTTTCCACGACGTTTGGGTCCCGAAATAGTGTTTCACGTCCGCCAGCCGCGAATACGTCGAGAATCACTCTCCAGTCCAAATCGGAACTCATCTACGAAAAGAACACCGTCTCACTGTTCATTCGTCCAGGTAGCAGGTTGACGACTCCGCTCTGGACACTCTCTTCGGGAAAGAAGCGTCAGAGGTACACGTAAAGCAGGTATCTGACAGTAACAGGCACTCCGACGAAGATTTCTGTACGCCGTTTGTCTCGATACAACACGTCCAGAGGACGCTGCGAGGTCAAATGCCAGTTGCCGTGCAGTACTAAGGTGGTATCGTCGTGCCTCTAAAGACAAATAATGGTCCTTTTTGATATCACACTTGGTCGGTCATGTCTAATCCTCGTGACATAGTTTCACTCTCTATAAACTGTTGTCACGTCCGACAAACAACAAAACGATTCACAAACGACGATTCACCAAACGGACAACATCAGTTTGCGACTGTTCTGCTTTCATTTTTCCACGGCCCTCCACTGCAGAGAGGCTGGTAGGCGTCTTCTCTGTTCCGTACTGCACCTTCTGTAACTGTGCGCATTGCGATTGTTGATGTGGGACTATACGGCAAATATCACCCCGTTTGATACGTGCCCTTACGTCATCGTTGGTGTGGTTGTCCGTTGTCCGGAATGCCATCTTCCGTGCAGAACACGATCGTACGGGAATCTGTTGACATTTTGTATGATTATATCTTGAATTAGGCACAGGACGGGGAAATAGCGGTTTGTTGCTTTAATTTAGGACACCAGTGTATTTCGACGCTGTCATGACAGCCCAGAGACGGATTTTCGAGATTTTTTGTGTATCAGTCGATCTAAGTACGTGTCTACAATGATTTGCACAACACTTGCTGCTATGTAGCTTGGTGCGAGAAAGGGGGTCAAAAATATCGAAAGATATCGCTGATCACTAACAAGCTTTATCAATGACTCTCTGTTTCAAACCAAAGGTTCTGCTCTCAGTTACTGAGTGATCACCTTGTAGGGACTGCGTGCAGTAGACATCTCCAGTAGCGTATTTCACTACAGGTCGTTAAAAACAGCGAGTCACTGAGCTGAATTCCTTCATTGTGCCAAACGATACAGTACGGGCCAATACACGACTCGGGTCGGGCAGTGTGGTCCGAAGAGTCACGATTTCGGCATTTTCAAATTATATAAGGTATCCGGTGCACCGAGGGCTCAGTAAGACGCTTCGCTCACAGTGGAGAGAGAGAGAGAGAGAGAGAGTACTTGGGGCCAACGTGGTTCTGTCATCTTTTGGGGATGTTGTCTGTACCATGTGTTGCGTCCACTCATTCAGACTGCCATAGACACCAACCACGTCGTTTATATCAACATCATCAGTGAGAAAGTGTTATGCCAAACCGTAAATCTTCATAATGAGTGTGCTGTGGGCACTTTGTCGTCCACATTGACAACAGCCATGTTGACAGGGCGATACACTTAGTTTCCTGGTTGAAAAGCACTTAGGTATTGTAACGCACTTCAACTAGCTCTCTAAATATCCCGATATCTGGCACTATTTATAACAACATTTGAAATTAAACCATCAAAATGCCTTGCGTTCGACACGGTTCTGCACTGTCACCAAATGAACGGAATTAGTGAGTACGGAAAATCAAACCAGCTTTCTGGTTGGCTTGAGTTCCTTGGAAACAAAACGCACGGTACCGTCGTTAAAGGAGAGAACTGTAGTTAAAGTAACTTCGGGCATAACCCAAGGACTTGTTACAGGAGCACTGTTCACGATAAACGTGAATGACCCATTAGATAACGTTAGAAGCACCATGAAGCTTCTAACATATTATACCGTTTAATGAAGAGAAGTCGCAGTGCTAGAAATTTATGGCAAAATGCAGAAAATCTGCAGAGCATCTACGTTTGGTGCAAGGATTGGCAATTGACCCTCAACGTAATGAAATTTAGTGTTCTGCGCATAAACAGGCTGATTCAAATTAAACACCTTTGAGCCATCTAGTTCCCAAACTTATTTTATTTGGCGATGAGTTTCACCGTTTTACTACGCCATCTTCCGGCCCCTGAACGACGTATGGGAGGATTCTACTTGAGATCACATCAAATCAGGGGCCAGCAATACTGGATTTAGTAGATTTTTGCTATAGCGATCATTAAAAATGATCATCTACTGACGTTCACTCAATCAGTCACTTAGCGTGCGGCTGTCGTAATGTTACGACGCTAGTGTGAAATGAGAATGGTTTGCGGACGTAATACTACGTCACGCCAGTTACTACTATCTTTCGCAGATTCGAACTTATTTTCACGACTCCCATAATCACCTGTGATGTCTGCATACTTTGTAGATGCAGCAGCAGCATCACCTGAATAATTCACCGTTTCTGAAACCTCTTTTATTGTCTCTTGTTTCGTAAGTATTTGACAATGTTCGAGTGCTCTCTGTTTCGCGCGTTTTCTGGGATTTCTATTGTTAAAGCTAATTGAGTCGTTCCAATGTCATTAGCCATCTGCCCTGTCTGTCTCCAAGCTGCGTTCACTTTGTTATATTACTCACACCTCTTTCGTTAAAAGGATAAATCGTTTGTTATTCCGTAGATGAGATAGCTCTAATTATTTCCTGTTGTGAATAATATCGTTATTTGCTGGGGATTTTATTCGGTATCGTCGTTATGTAGCTTATGTAAGGCCTTAAAATGTGGACACCTTACAACTGTGAATGTGAATTTAGTTAGAGTGGAGACAGCACGGGGACTTAAACAACAATTGTTTTTCTCTCGTAAATTTAATGACTGAGGCAAGGAAGAAGAGAAGTGTCTGTGATCACAAATTACCCACCGCCACACACTATAAGGAGGTTTCTGGAGTCTAGTACGCTGACATAACTCGATAAAATTTACATAGTAAGAAACGCTACAGCATATATCAGAGAAGGTAACTGAAAGAACTACGCAAAGAGACGAACAGAAAAATGCACTTTTATTCAGAGACAATAACTAAACCCAAATCAACGCAATTTATGATGGTGCCCTGGACATTACAAAAGGCAGGATATGGTTCTTAATCAGGTGTGAGATCACCGCCTACGGCAGTACATGATACGTAGCGTGCTACCATGCTGGCCACAATGGTGGTAAGGAGTACTTGCGGTTGGGCATCCTATTCTTCTACGCACGCGGATAACAACTGCTGTATTTAAGTAGGATAAGTTAACAGCCCAGTCGATTCACCATATACCTTTTGTTTCCTAGAGCTCCTCAACCTGCGTAGTTCAACGCGCTCGCACATTGTCACGCGTAAAAACGAACTCATGGCCGATGCATCCCAGAACAGAGACACCTGGAGAAGGAGTACAGTGTCACGATATCGTTGACTGGTGACTGTGTTGTGCTGAAGGATTTGGAGGTGAGTACGTCCACGCAACATCATGTCTCCACACCTTAACACCGGCAGCAGCAAAACGATAGTGTTTGACACTCTTCCTGGATGCATTCCGTATCCTCATATGGCGAGAGCACCCAGGATTATTATCGAACCTTATCATTTTGGTGGTCCACATGTTATGGTGTGTGGAGGCATGACGTTGCATGGTCGTCCTGACGTCCAAATCTTTGAATACGGTGCACTCACTGGGCAAAGTAAATTTGTCACTGTACTCCTTCTCACTGTGCATCTTCTCAGGGATGAATCCGGCTCTGATTTCATTTTTATGTACAACAATGTACGATCGCATCGAGCTGGGCTGAAGACGAGCTCTTAGAAAGAGATGATTTTTGTTGAATGAACTGTCCTGCTCGATACACCGATTTAATTTCCATTGATCAAGTGTGAGACGCGTTGGGGAAACATAATGCCGCACGATCACATGAACCAAGGACCATCCAGCATATGTCAACCACGCTGGTGGAGGAATCATACGTCCTATCACCAGAATCACCTTGAACCGCGGTAATTACTGTCTTTCAATAAAAGTGTTTTTTTAATCGCCCCATCGCGTATTTCCTTCAGCTAACTACTTTGCTATGCTTTAGTAGTCCTTTTTATATATGGTCCAAGTTCATCGTGCTATGTTAAAAATGTTTCCATTCTGTTGTTGCAGGGTGCTACAGCAACCGGTTTCCAATATATTCAGAATAAAAACAGTCTTGGCCTCGAAGATTAATTAGTATCAGTAACGCGTTCCGGTTTGGGGTCATCATCAAACTGTATAGAGGTAGTTGAATATTCAAACCATCCATCATAAAGCCATATAAAATGGGAAACGTATGCAAAAGCAGCTGGATATGCGACTTGGCACTGAAACATGATGCGAAAAATTCTTTTGTTCTTAAGTTTTGCACACCAGTATAATAGTCTTATTAGAACATTTTCGCAGGTTTGTGACAGACATGATTGAAATAGCTAGTTCTACTCATTTCATAGACCTAATTCTATTCAGTACTCCTCTGTTTGTTTTATTCTAAGCATCATAAGTAAGGCCTCTGGGCTACATAGAGATAGGGATGACAAAAGCCGACCGGTTGAAACGGATACCGGTATTTTAGTTCGAGATGACCGGTATTTTTCGATAATTGTTTGGACTCGGTTGAAATAGGTCCTTTTTAGTTTTTAATAATAACCGGGAAGAAGGAAATATCAGTTAATCATGGCAGCGGCGCTAAAATTTTAGATTTTTGAATAGATCTTTAGTAAAAAAAAACGAGTAATTTATAGTCATAAAATTTCGAGTCCTTCGAAATATTGCGTTATTATAGAGTACGCGAAAAGCGATCGGTCCTGTTTCAGTATTAAAGCCGACAGAGACGAGCAACAGATACATTACAAAAGAATTGGTACAGCGCTATTGAGGCAAAAATGTACCACTAACGTGGCCTGGCCTATCGGAAGGTATGCGTGTCTCTGCACTGTGCAAGACATACCCAACGTAATCTTTATGGCAGTTTCTTGCTATTGTCTCCAGATATTACTCGTATTGCAGCATGACAACATGCCTATTCTTGAAGTACTCGTATTTTACGAAGTGCAGTATTAATGAAGTGCACCGCCCCATTTGCCTTAAAAGGCAGGCTTGTGGTATCATGTAAGGAGAAAATACAGCTTAACAATTCACTCGTGATTTGGCCTGTTGACTGTGTCTACATAGTATGCCTTTATCTGCTTGTAGCTTTTGAAACCGGATAAATTAACATGAAAAGTAGAATCTTTTTCTCTCTTTGACAGTGACTGTTCGCAATTCCAAAATTTTGGCATGATACTAGATTACAACATGATTTTTCAGGAGAGCTTCAAAAAATTAGAATCAATAGGTGAAATCTGGTGACTTTTTGTAGTACTACTTTTAGAGGAAAGGGCGAACGGTTGACGGACTTCGTTTTATTTGTCTATTTAATTTAATATTTTGATTGTATGTGTCTTTCTACTGCGGGAATCACATTGATTTTCAATCTTTATAGGAATAAATAACGGAAAATCAGTTATTTTTAGAGGCCAGTTATTTTGAGTGATGTTAACACTCAGGTTGGAACGTCTTTGAAAATCGGTTACCGAGCGAGGTGGCGCAGTGGTTAGACACTGGACTCGCATTCGGGAGGACGACGGTTCAATCCCGGGTCCGGCCATCCTGATTTAGGTTTTCCGTGATTTCCCTAAATCTTTCCAGGCAAATGCCGGGATGGTTCCTCTGAAAGGGCACGGCCGACTTCCTTCCCCATCCTTCCCTAATCCGATGAGACCGATGACCACGCTGTCTGGTCTCCTTCCCCAAAAACAACCAACCAACCAACCATCCAAAATCGGTTCTTTCAGCGATAACCACCTTCCCTACATAGAGATGAAGAGCGGACATGTAAGCTATCTTACACTGCCGTATCTTGGCCCCATCTGCTGGAGCGGATTGGCTGCGGCGTCCACCAAATCCGCGCTAATTGAACGCTTCCAGCAGACGCAGCAGCGAGCGCACATAAATCGCCGGCTCCCCTCATCCGCCCCTTTCCCTCAGCGATGAGACTTATCCTAATTGGAAGAATTGCGCATTGCGTCGCGTCCTGTCTCGCCCCCTCTGGCCACCACCACCCACCCACCACCCCCCTCCACCACTCCCTATTCCCGGTAACCTCGACTTGGTCCTCCATATTACGAGGCGACCAAGTGCCAAAACGGAAGACGTAATTCACTTAATTAGGGATTCCTAATTCTTCCCAGCAGTGGCGCGTCTAAAAATGTCTCCGATTACGAGCCTTGCTGAAAGCAGTAAATTATTCGCTTCCGTTTTATATTTCGCTTTGAATACGCAATTCAGTAAGCAGTTCACTGGCACCGGAAGGGGCAGTCGTATGGATTAAGTCAACACCTAAAGAAGATTGAGTTAAATAATAAGTTTCTTGTGTATATATCCTGATCCTGGATTAGTTGCACAGTGAAATTTCCACGAAAAGTACCGCAGGAAGCTACCAAAAATATCAGCTTATGAGTAGTGATTCGTTTACTGCATTCGACGGCAAGCGAATGTATGCAGCGTGTGGAAACAATCCAAAGAAGGATTGGATGGCAACATGCTTGCTGCGTAGAGAAAAAGATCTGAAAAACGAACCTGGAACCACAACACCGGTATACGAGAATAAAACGATTGTCGGTAACGTTTGAAAAAGTCATGGACCATGTTATTACGAGTACATTCTAAGACAAAACAGCTACGCACCGTCAATGAATTATCACAATGGAGCGGAAATCGGTGGATCTGATGTACATGCGCAGATAAACAAATGATTACAGTTTCCAAAAAGGTGAAAGACTTGTCCACTGGAAATACCTTCACAAATTCTGCAAGTTAATAACGCCAGCCACGAATTCTTTCCCTGTGTCAACCTCTTCACTTGCAACCTTTTTCTCCAGTGCTACTCAGTTTTTTATGTCCCTGTTGCTCTTTGCTGTGTAGGTAGTAGAATTCCTTAAATTTATGTACTTCGCGACCCCCAATCCCCGTGTTAAGGCTCTCGATGTTCTCATTTCTGCTACTTTTCATTACTTTCGTTGTTTTTCGATTTACTCTCAGTTCATATTCTGTACTCATTAGACTGTTTATTCCATTCTTCTTCAGCTTCTTTGAGGACAGCAATGTCTTTGGCAGATCGTTTCGTTTTCACCTAGAATTTTAATTCCACTCCTGTACCTTTCTTTTATTGCCATCATTGGTTCTTGGCTGTATATATTAGCCACCGGGAGCGAAAATGTACATCTCTGTCTTATACTCTATGTTATTGTTCTTCCACTCTTTTGTTTCCTCTTGTCTTTTGTAAACGTTATACATTACACGGCTCCTCCTCCCTGTGTTCCTCATAATTTATAACAAATTGCTGCATTTGCCATTGCCGCTTTTTCCAGCGTGACAAATCCTATGAAAGTGTCTTGATTTTTCTGTAGTCTTGCTTCCATTATCAACCACAACGTCAGAATTGTCTCTGTGGTGCCTTCAACTTCAGTACTGCCCCACTTACCACATCCTCAATTTTCTTTTTCCATTCTTTTCTATATTATTCTTGTCACCAACTTGGAAGCATGAGGTCTTAAGTTGACTGTTCGATAATTTTCGCACTTGTCAGCTCTTGAAGACTTCGGAATTGTGTGGATTATATCTTTCTGAGAGTCAGATGGTACTTCGACGGACTCATACATGCTACACACCAACGTGAACAGTCGTTTTGTTGCCTATCCCCCAATGAATCTGACGGAATCCTACCTACTTTTTCTGCCTTATTTTATCTTAAGGCTTCGAAAGCTCTTTTAAGACTGGATCCTCTCTCTCTTCTTCACCGACTGATGTTCCTTTTCTTGTCACATCAGAAAAATATTCCCTAGCCACCCTCCCCCCCCCCCCCCCGCCCCCTCCCCACAATAGAGTCCTTCAGTGAAGTATTTCCATCCATCCGCTCTCCCCTGTGCATTTAATAGTCGAATTCCCATTGCCCACTTAATGTTACGACACTAGATTTTGATTTCACTGAATTTAGTTTTGACGTTCCAATATGCTGAGTCAGTCCACCTTTTTCCATTTCTTCACATTTCTAATGCAGCCATTACCTCTTGGCTTCCCAGCACTTCTTATTTCTTTCATTTTTCAGCGACTTGTGTTTCTGCATTACTGAATTTCGCTGAGCATTTTGGTACTCTCTTTCTCCATCCACTAACTGAAGTAGTTCTTCTGTTACCTACGGTTTCTTGGCAGTTACCTGCTTTGAATTTGTATTTTTCTTTCCAACTTCTGTGACTGCCATTTTAGAAATGTCCATTCCTCTTCAGCTGAACTGCCCACTGAGCTGTTCCTTATTGCAGAATCAACGGCATTTAAGTAATTCAAACGTGTACGTTGGTAGTAGTTCCATATCCCACCACTTTGCGCATTGATTCTCCCTGACAAGTCTCTTAAACTTCAGCCTGCTCTTCATCACAACTAAATTGTGACCTGAATCTATATCTGCTCCTAGGTACTCCTTACAATCCATAACCTGATTTCAGAATGTCTGCCTGACCATGATGTAATTTAACTGAAATCTTTCCGTCTAGCACGGCGTTTTCCGAGTACACGTCCTTCTCTTGTAATTCTTGACCAAACTAATCGCTGTTACTCGCTGAAATTTATTACAGAATAAAATTGGTCTTTCTGCTGTCTCATTCCTGGTACCAATCCCGTATTCTCTTGTAACCACTTCTTCCACTCCTTCCCCTGTACCAGCATGACTATTAAAATGTCATTCCCTTTACATACTGCATTACCAGTTCAATATCCTCATATACATTCAACATCTCTTCATGGTCTGCTAGCGACGTCGGCATGTGTACCTGAAACTTCATTAGCGGTGTTGATTTGCTGTCGATTCCAATGAGAACAGCCCTATCACTAAACTGTTCACAGTAACACACTTCCGCCCTGTCTTACTATTCATAACCTTCACACTGAACCATTTGAATCCATGAGATACAGAAAAGCATTATAGGTAAAAGTTGTAGGTTGAAAGGGGCATAAGGGGTCACGTATCATTACCAATAACCATAATCTTAAAATTAATTATCGAATTAATCAACAGAAGTCACTCGACAGAGGAAATTCCACTGCACCTGACGGGATACCAATACGATTCTACACAGAGTATGCGAAAGAAATTGTCCCCCTTCTAGCATCCGTCTACCGCAAGTCTCTAGAGGAATGGAAGGTTCCAAATGATTGCAATAGAGCACAGGTAGTCCCAGTCTTCAAGATGGGTCGCCGAGCAGATGCGCAAAACTATAGGCCTAAATCTCTCACATCGATCTGTTG